>NC_136867.1:5767605-6967605 GCF_951799975.1 Gobius niger
TGTCTGTGATATTTGAAAAAAGACTTAAGGTAATTAATCCGGGTACAGCACTAGAAATACTGTAGAATGACTGGTCTGAATGAAGCATTTACCACTGAACTAAAGGATACAACAGGATGGACTTGGGAGACAGTGTTGTCTCGGTCTGCAATCACAAAATGCTTCTAGTTTGAGACTTTTGCTGTACATTCGTGAAAATGCAGGAAAATTAATTAGAAGTTTTGTCAAACCAGCACCATTGGCCCAAATTGCCAATGTTATCAGCGACAAAATCTGACAAATGGAAGGCACCAAGTTTAAATTTAAAGGATTTGCTTCGTTAACATAATAGATACAACGTTTTTGGATAGTTCTTGTTTTGTAAAGTCCTTGTTTAAGTAAAAGATACATTTTAATGTATTTTTTTTACTTTTTAAAGTACAATAAGCCAGACTTAAATTACATATTAAAAATCCTTTAGAAAAAATGGAACATCTGGTGTCCATAGGTGCTATTTTGAGAACAGATGTTGTCGCCGCAATGTAAGAAAAAAGCATTTTGAAATGACAATTTCCCATAGCAATTTATGGGGAAACGGTGATTCAGTGCAATAATAAAACACCTTGTTGTGAAAATTAGGCAACTGTGAAAGTTTGAACACTAAAGGAGCAAACTGGCCACACAAGAGAAAAGAGTTTTTCCAGCAACATCTCCCCTTCAGAAAGAAATGATTTAGTCTTAAAATGTCAGAATGGGGTAGGCATTGTGGTGCTAAACAAACCAATTATGAACACAAAATTCTGATGTTTTGTACAAAGAGAAACATGAGTTTTTCAAACAAAAATAAGCAACAGCTGCACTACAGTGGTTTTGGCAGGAGGTCTAGCTACTAGGCTCTGTTCTAGGTGCGAGGGAGAAGTGAAAGACACAATCAAATGCAGAACAGAGTCACTGCAAACAGAGCCTAGGTCTAGGCTACATACTAGACTCTAAAAAAAAAACACAACAGAAAAGAAAAATCAAGTTCCACACAGAGCTAGAATCTAGAGGAGGGAGGGCGTAAGCTAGGTAATGACTACAGAGATTAAAAAATGAAAAGTTACCTTGGCAGCGTTTGCGCTTGAGCCCTGCGGTTCTAGCTCTCGTCTCATATCCGCTCCATTTGAACAGAAAGGGGAGGTAAAACGCAGGCAAGTGGGAGAGAACTGACAAACCAACAGACAGTGAGTAATGGCGGTGCGCTCCAGGACGATCCACACAACAAGCCAATAGTCAGGATTGCTCTTAAGAGGAGAGGCCGGGTAGTGCTGCTGTCCGCGCTGCCAGCCTCAGCACATTCGAGAGGCCGGCCAGAGACAGCGCAGCAGTACTTGGCATAAGGCACGATGACTATAGTACCACGTAATTAAATACTGTAGTAGAGCCGCAGTGCAGTTGTGAGCGGCATGGTTTCAGGGGAAATAAAGGAGGTCATATAGATTGGGTATGGAAGTGTTATTTGAGTGTACACAGTGAGTTCAGGAAGATTTCAGTCCGCTTCCAATTATTTTGGTTTTATTATGTCACAGTCTGACACGAAAATTACAGACATCTCTTGTGGATTGGCAAAGATTCTACACCGGGAAACAATAATGCATTATATTAAACAATGACACAATATTTTGGACTTTCATGGATATCTACTTTGAGTCTGGGTTAAACGAGATCTATTTCTGACGGACTGCATAGCCATCTGGCCAGTGAGTGTTCATTGGGGCTTACTTTGTTTTGCTAGCTTGTAGAATTCGCATTTACTGGCCCCAGTTTGCTATGTGGACATGGTATGAAAATTCTATGACGATTCCTGTATGTGTGTTGGGTCAATGTTGAGTCGAGTTGCGCTTGTGGAAACACAGGAGAGAGACGGGAAGCTGGGACATAACCATTAAGTATTTCCCAGCATTTTAACCACCACAGCACGCGGCAGCAGATGCAGTATTACAGCCTTCACAGTGACAGACACATGCTGTTTCAATCCTATGGTGTCTACAGGCCTTTCCAATTCTATTTCAGAACTTTGAAGGCCCGAGTCACATGGCTACTTAATATGCGTAAACAAAAGGACAAACTTTAACAATACCGATTTCAGCTGTTGGGACTCGACTCTGTCAGAGTCCTTACTCAATTAAACCTAAAATGATTAAGATGACGGAGCTGGCTAAGTGTTACCAGGTTGTCAACTGCTAACTAAACTCGACAGAAGAAGAGCCACCTTATGTTTAGTTAGTCTTCACTCCACATAGGTTTGTCTAATCTCCTTCTTTACAATAAAGTGAGCTAGTTTTCACTTTGATGACAATCAATGTGCTGTCTATGCTGTAACAAAGAAGACTTTATTAAGGTTATCTGTTTTCTGCAATTCTTTATCCTTTTAAATAATGTAAATAGTTTTGCATGGCCGTTTAATTCGGTACAGTCAATCATGGCATCATTGATCTGTCGAATCGCCAATGATCACACAACACACTGTGAATATTATTTAAGATAATGTTCTATTCACTGACATCGATTACTTTCCCCTCATTTTGAACTGGTGAACATCAAGCCAAATGTGCCCCATGTACTGCTGTCTTAAGAACCAACCCCACGTGTATTAGCAACAGTGAGACTTAATTTGAATCTGCAAGCAGGGATGGGACAATAAACAATAATATTGTTAAAGACTTAAAAAACTATCTTTTGAATAATTGTGATTATCGCGCAAGAAGATAATTGTTAAATTCACCATGTGGTGCTACGTGATAAAACCAGCAACAATGACTTTCTCTCGATTAGGGCAAAAGATGAACTGGTTTTCGTTCTATGTTTATAATTTACAGCAATTTTGTTTTCTTTTGTTGAGTTTTGAGTTGAATTTGTTTAAATATACTTCACTTGATCTCACTCAATGTGACATTTATAGGAGATGATGAAAAGGAATATTTCGTTACCCATTTCCTATAATTTCTGTAAAGTCAGTTGCAGTTTCAGTTAATTTTTTAAACCATAGGCAAATATAGTGATAATATCGTTAATCACAATTATTTTTGCGGAGATAATCGTGACTCTAAATTTCATTATCGTCCCATCCCTACATAGAAGCACAGCAAATATAATTCTTTCCATATACCTGGGTTCTCCAAGCAGTCGCTCTCCAGCCCCGTCTATGTAGCTCACCAAAGGATTTATATATTACTTCATAGGCTCACATTTTAGATTGTACATTTTCTTTTTATTCTGAACATGCTGAACACAATCTGTAAGCAATTGGGTCAATAAAGTATAAAGCACTCGTAATATTGTTTCAATCAAATTCATGTTAGTCTCTCTTGCCAATTGTTTGTCACTTTATTTCCAAATCTGCAATGTCTAAGTAACTTGTTTATTCTCTTAAAAAATACTGTTTTACTGCCAAGTAGTATCTTATCAATCACACTCATCCACTGAAAAGGAAGACAAAAAGTTTCCAATTTTCTGATATAATTTCTGTCCCCAGTGCACTGTAAATTTTTATATTTTATCACTAATCCTGAGCCTAGGGCTGGGCGATAAATCAAATTAATTCAATTAATTAATGCTTTAGAAAAAATTGGCAACACGTGCGCCGTATTGCCAATTTAGCATGGTCATGTCATTTGAAATATAATCTTGGCTACTAATTCTCCGGGGGGTGAACTGCACATAAGTCGGATTTTACACTTACACGTGTCTTTGATGCATAGTTAGCTCTCCGATGTTGGTGTTGTGTAAAACTAGCTCGCCAAGTAAAAAAGGTTGAACCCCTGCCTTACAATGATGTTTATAGCAGGCGTGAGTGTATTCAGAAGCTGCTGTGGACGTTAGCAATAGCAGTAAGCATTAGCATGTGCGTTGCGATTAGCCTATTTATTTCAGCGATGGTATGGCCCAATATGATAAATAGGTATTTAACTGAGTGACCAGGCCACTAGTGACTTTCCTGCTACCTTCTTTCTAACTCTACTTTCTAATGCTTCTGGACTGTGAATCTCATGTCCCGCAAACATTTCTACAGTTCTGATCATTCACAGTGATGTTTCACTCCCAACTTCTGGTCTCTCTCCAGTGTTTGCACAGCTTGACACAATATTGACCTAGCATGTGATTCAAAAGTGAGAAATCGAAAGCTGTGTTTCCCAAAAATCCCACGGCCCTTCTAGTTTTTAAAGTTACTTAGAGAAGACGGCCAGCAATGTTGATGAATCCAACTCCAAAATGAACAGTCTGGCTTGAGTCATAACAGAGGTAAATTAAAGCCTAAATGCTTAGAGCCATGTCCATACTAGTTTGAACATCGAGCTAAAGAAGTGGCCGTCTTTTGTCATTCAGAAACGTTTAGGCCCATGGCAAAATTCATTTATTGCAGCAGGTACAGCCACTATAGAAAACAATAATTTAAATGAAATTTGAAAAACAGAGTGGTCTGAATACTGCCTGAACTCACTGCATGTGTTAGTAAATGTGTCATTGCACCTGTAACAGTGGAATTATCTTCCTTAAGTGATGTTTAAATGGAGAAAAAGTCACAATAAAAAGACAGTTAAAACAATACATCACACACACACAACGCATTAAGTACTAGTTTGCGGTAGGTTGCTTTAACTCCAACTCAAACCAACCCAAACCAGATGAGTACACAAATAAAACATCCATAGACAGTGCAGACAGCTTTTCGTCGAGTGGTTTTGTGGTAGAGCAGTGTTTGTCGCTTGATCAAACTAATATGGTGCTGCAGTGCTTGTACTTTAGTTTGAAATGGGCAGAATTCATGCTAGAATCTTTTTAGTCTGAAAAGGCAGAATGGGTCTGTCGTGGGCGTCACGTTGCGGTGTGTAAAAGCCCTCACGCCGCTCATTTGTTACGCAAATCAGCAGTCTGCTCCCGGTCTGTCACTCACTGTGCTCAAGCTCGGACATCTGACTTGCAAACATCAGCAGAGACAGACAGGGAGAGAAAGAGGGAGAGAGGGAGAGAGAGGGAGAGAGGGAAGTAGAGAGTGAGGTAGAGAGGGGGAGAGGGAGAGAGAGAAAGAGAGACAGAGAAAGAGAGAGAGGTAGAGAGAGAAGTAGAGCGAGAAGTAGAAGTAGAGCGAGAAGTTGAAAGAGAAGTTGAGCGTGAGGTAGAGAGAGAAGTAGAGGGGGAGAGAGAGAGAGAGAAGTAGAGACAGAAGTAGAGAGAAGTAGAGGGGGAGAGAGAGAGAGAAGTAGAGACAGAAGTTGAGAGAAGTAGAGGGGGGAGAGAGAGAGAAAGAGAGAGAGAGAGAGAGAGAGAGAGAAGTAGAGATAGAAGAAGAAAGAGAAGTAGTGCGAAAGGTAGAGAGAAGTAGAGGGGGAGAGAGAGAGAGAAGTAGAGATAGAAGAAAGAGAAGTAGTGCGAAACGAAAGGTAGTGAGAGAAGTAGAGGGGGAGAGAGAGGGAGAGAGAAGAAGAGATAGAAGTAGAAAGAGAAGTAGAGCGAAAGGTAGAGAGAGAAGTAGAGGGGGAGAGAGAGAGAGAGGGAGAGAGTAGTAGAGATAGAAGAAGAAAGAGAAGTAGTGCGAAAGGTAGAGAGAAGTAGAGGGGGAGAGAGAGAGAGAAGTAGAGATAGAAGAAGAAAGAGAAGTAGAGCGAAAGGTAGAGAGAGAAGTAGAGGGGGAGAGAGAGAGAGAAGTAGAGATAGAAGAAGAAAGAGAAGTAGTGCGAAAGGTAGAGAGAAGTAGAGGGGGAGAGAGAGAGAGAAGTAGAGATAGAAGAAGAAAGAGAAGTAGAGCGAAAGGTAGAGAGAGAAGTAGAGGGGGAGAGAGAGAGAGAGAGAAGTAGAGCGTGATGTAGAGAGAGAAGTAGAGAGGGGGAGAGGGAGAGAGAGAAAGAGAAAGAGAGAGGGAAGTAGAGATAGAAGTAGAAAGAGAAGTAGAGCGAAAGGTAGAGAGAGAAGTAGAGGGGGAGAGAGAGTGAGGGACAGAGAAGTAGAGATAGAAGTAGAAAGAGAAGTAGAGCGAAAGGTAGAGAGAAGTAGAGGGGGAGAGAGAGAGAGAGAGAAGTAGAGCGTGATGTAGAGAGAGAAGTAGAGAGGGGGAGAGGGAGAGAGAGAAAGAGAGAGGGAAGTAGAGATAGAAGTAGAATGAGAAGTAGAGAGAGAAGTAGAGCTAGGGGTAGAAAGAGAAGTAGAGAGAGAAGTAGTGAGGGGGAGAGGGAGAGAAAGAACGAGGTAGAGAGAGAAGTAGAAAGGGGGAGCGAAAGAGAGAGGGAGAGAGAGAAGGAGACGGAGGTAGAGAAAAAAGTAGAGAGGGGGAGAGAGAGAAGTAGAGAGAGGTAGCACAATTTCCTTCAGGATCAATAAAGTATTTATCTATCTAATCTATCTAGAGGTAGAGCGGTAGAGAGAGAGAGGTAGACAAACAGAGGTAGAGAGAGAAGTCGAGAGGGAGGAGAGAGCGAAAGAGGAACGACAGAAAAAAGAGGAGAGAGTGAGGGGGGTAGGGAGGGAAGGAGGGAGAGGAGAGACAAAAAAAATAGGAGAGAGAGGGAGTAGAAGAGAGAGTGGGGGAGAGAGGAGGGCGTGGAAAGAGAAAAAAGGAGGGGGAAAAAAGGTGAAAGAGACAAAAAAAAGAGGACTGAGAGGGAAAGAGAGAAAGAGTGAGAGAGGGAGAGAGAGGCGTCAGGATGTGCCGAGCGCATGTTGTTGGTTTCCTGAAGAGCCTGTCGATACTCTGGTCTTTGCACACAGCCCGCTGACGGCTGTAATATTATTTATGAAGTAATGCATATGGATCTAATGGCTTTCATCTGTGCGGTGGCTTGTCGATTATGGAAAAAATGTTTGGTCATCTAAAGCCTATTTCCAGAACGACGGTCCGGCCTCATAAAGAAAGCGACTGGAAATGAACGAGTCTTACGTAAGAGCGCGGCACGTGTGGCTGAGTGGTTAGCGAGAGGCAAATGTCCTGGGTTCAACTCTCGAGTCGCGTGTGGAGCGCTCCGGCTAGCCCCTGTCCAACACAAAACGCGCTCTCGGCTGACCGAACTCAAGACTGGGATGGTTAGAATGGGAAAATGACATGGCACGCCCTCTTAAGGCAGTAGCGGGAATGACATGTTAAAAAAAAAAGGTTATGGCAGGCTAGTAAAGCGATGATGCCATGATGAACTGTTCTGCACACTGCAATAACAATCCAGGAAACGCACATCGGAGTGTTTCAGCAGTATAGAAGAATCAACCAAAGTTAAAAGGATTACTCGAGCAAATTGTGAATGAACTGAAATACTACCAGATGTTTGACGCTGGACCTTACTAACTCACTGGTAACATAGCACAGGCTGACATCTGAACAACATATGATGGCAGCTTCTGTTTATGTAGAAGCAGACTCCTTCTCCACCAACCTTTCGGCTAGAAGAGCTGAAGTGGGGAGTGCTGCGTAATGTACTTGTGCTCGGTGCATTATACATTAATCAATAGTTATGCACTTCTATCAAAGCCTACTTATAGCATGTAGCCTCTCGAGAAGGATAGCAAAATAACCTTAGTGTTTTATCACGCTATTCAGTTAGGATTTCAACTCCCAGTCTTCTCTCAAATGTAAATGTAACACTTTGTATTTAAAAGGGGGCATATATCATAAAAAACTGACATTTTTGACCCATTGCTCAACACTCCTAGGGGGTCATTTATCAAGACAGGTGCTAAATTGCAAGTGCAAACTGAAAAATTGGGGTAGTACTAGGCAGATTTCAGTGGTCTTGTTTAACGTGGTTGTTTCTTCTTTTACAGCTGAAGTGCTCTGATTAGTATTTCCTGGATTTTATTGTGTAATACTTCACTCGGGCTGTTCTTGGCTTGTATCTTGTGTTTACTCTAAGGCAGCGAGATTCTTGAAATAGCGTTTTTTTTCACTCATCGCGCATAAATTATAAAACGTAAAAGCATATTCAAATAAAAACATTAAATAATACTGCTAAATACTGTAACTTGACGATATTGTATTTCATTGTGTATGTTAAATGTGCCTTGTTATGGACTGATGATGGAAATAAGCACGGTGCTAGATCTGGTGTAGCCGTAACTGTCCTTCAAATAAATAAACTAACAAAATAAATCAAGGCAAAATAACGTTTTAAGCCTAAACTAAGCTCATGTATGTCAAATGCACACTGCTAACTTCATCTTGTATTTAATGAATAAATCGCCAACCTATACCCAATCCAGATAGCAAAATAGCAATAACCAATATGACTTAATGAGTATGTGGACACCTTAGCCTTGAATTGCTAATTGCTGCTCAGCTTTCATATCACAGAGTAAACATTTGCGCTGCACCTTGCACTAATGCGAGCTCGTACTCTCCGTTTCTCTGTATCACACGCCCACGTATGAACCGGCCACTTTGGCGACGGGATGAAGGGAGTTCTTTCAGCGCTGCCGCGTTTTAGCCGCACTGGGTCCTGACAAACCGGCGGTAAACAAAGCACCCATTCTGCCCCAAAGTCTCCCAGTCAAAGTCTTTCATAATATAAATGAATTAATCTATATATTTACAGGATAAACGTAGTCTTCCCCTTCCACACATTCTTCCCACGTTCACACACACATTAGAGTGGTATGATGGGGAAAAGAAAATGCATTTGTGCTATCACATCGTAAGATTTTGAGTTTGAATTGTGATCTGTTGTAGCGGGTTGAGTTTGTCCAGCTGTAACTGCCTCACACGTGGCCCTGAGGAAGTGCCTCGTCCTCAGTGCAACTTCACTTCCGTCCCGGTAATAACCCATTTTGTATTTGCAGCTTTTGAATCACGTCTCGCTTCACTGTTAATTCACATTTTGATTTAACAAACTTAGCGTCTGGGCAGACTAGCTCTGGCCTAGCACAACCGCTTTTCCCATCAGCCATAAGATACAGACGGCATCTCTGGAATCACCCATGAAAAGCTACGTCCAAAACAAATGCTAGCTTAGTGCTACATGCTAACGCTAGCTTGATTGTACACTTCGACAGGACAATTTGCGGTGTCAAAACATTCGATTTTGACTTCAGATTATTCATGTGTGATGTATATGTTTGTACTCCACCAGAAAACGTCTACCAAACATGGTGGAAAAATAGTGATTCCCAAGGGGCGTGGCCTTCACCCCTCAGTTAGGCCACACCCTCTTGTATGACACATTGCCGTCTGTATCTATTGGCCTCTCTTTAAGTGTTTTAACATCCTGGTTGAAATTAATTATTTTTTCCAAAGCTATGAAGTGACTTCCTCTTGTAGTATCACATATTTTCTTAAACGGGACTAAAACATATTGAAAATACCACTTATGGCAAACAGATATCACCAGATTCATGTTTTAAATAATGGAGAGCAACAGTGGGCAGGGATTTCTGCTTTTAACGCAATGGAAAACTGAATACTGTCATTCCGTTGACACATTCATTAAGATCTGGCATCATTTAGTCAAACATAACGCTCTTACTAATGGGGGAAAGAAATCCATGGCCACTGTTCTGCTCCAATGCAGACCAAACGACTATGGCAGCGCTCACCGTCTTTGCGGTCGACGGTGCTGACCACCAGCTCGGTGTCCAGCGTGTCCTGCATGGTCTGTCCCCTGAAGTGGCTGAGGTGCTCCTGCTCGATCAGGTCGCTCTCCTCTTCGTCCAGAGGGAGCCAGGAGCCGTCGATGAACCACTGGCCCCTCATCACCGGGATGTGGTCTTGTTCTGCAGGAGGAGGGAGGACAGCCGGTACTTGAACTATCCATTTGGGGAACAGAAACAAAACAAAACCACAACTACTAAGCTTGAATTAACTTGGATGCTTCAACAAATATATGTCGATTATACTAAAGGTGAGACACTGCTGGTGAAAAGAGCAAAACATGTCAATGTGGGGAAAACAGTTTGAATTGAAACATTTGTTACTCACAGAAATATCAGGGGGGAATTTATTGTACATTTTGTTTTGTTTTTTATGTGCTTTTACAAATTGACCGATTTTACCATAAATAATTGATAGAGCCTGAATCAAACAAGTGTTACTTTTGACAACATATTTTAATTTACTTTTAGTCTTAGTCTTTTGATGAAAATGTTTTACAATTTTAGTCGAGATTTAGTCAAAAATGTATCTTCAATTTTAGTCTAGTCTTAGTCTAAACTAAAGTACCACTAAATTTAATACAAATTGAGTCAACTTTGCATTTATAATATTCATTATAATCATATTAAATCAAGGATGGAGCTGCTCCCACATTAGAGCTGAACGATATGGACAAAACTTCAAATCTCAATATTCATGTCAGATATCTCGATATCGATACAATACGATATAACTATGGGTTAGGTGAAAACTAAGCATTGTTCAGAAAAATAAAAACATAATAATAAAGAGTGCAGTTTTATTGATGAAAATCTATATCGTTTATATCTTGCTTTTTGATTTTAATATTTTGAATGTTCATATCTCGATGTAAATATGATAGCGATATATTTTTCTTTTGCGATATTGATATATTATCATAAATATAGGAGTTTGGATGAGTTTAGTCTCTTCTTTTCATTTTTGTTTAGTCTTATTTTAGTCGACTAAAATATCTGGACATTTTAGTCATAGTTTTAGCCTCATGAAAATGTTTTCATTTAGTTTTAGTTCAATTTTAGTCAGCAGAAACATCACTAAAATTAAGACTAAATATTCTAGTCGACAAAATGAACACTGAACTAAACCTATGGCTCAATTTTGCTTCAGGGTTTAGGATTATCTACAGTTATTAGTGACAAATTAGGTAAAATTGTAAAATTTTGAGTTGTTTTTGAGGGATTAAAGCTCAATAAATCAGGCTAGATAATTAGAGTAACAAAACAAATCCTGCCTAAAGACATTGAAATATTGTTAAGTACAAGCCTAGAACGTTTGGAGCCTGTTGGAGCCACTAAAGTGGAGATGTTGTTGCAAGAGTGGAATGAAAAGATGCTGCTTTCTCCTAATGAGGTTAAGTTTTGGAACATACACGCAATGTTTTATTCTATGATTCAATTTAGAATACAGAGGGATTCTGTGAACATCAGTATGAGCAAATAGATACATGTGGGAAACACGGAGGAAAGCAATTAGTAATTTCCTGACAAGTACAAGTCGACAAAACGTTATAAAACAAACATCGCAGAGGAGGAGTTTGGCCTACTTTCTTTTTATTCGATTTTAAAACGTGAGAAAACTAGACAAAAATCAAAAAATTTACCACTTTCGCTCTAGCAAGGACTGTTCGTGTTAGGCCACATATTAGAGATCAAGTGAATATACCGCTCATAAACATGTTTCAGTCATTTTTTAGAAGGTATTTGTATCATTTGGTTTTATGTTACTACGTCACAGTGCGCTGATAAATAGGCAATATTTTTCAGCCATAAAATACACACAGAAAACAATGCGACAATTTTTAAAAAGCGGGATGGACGGCCAAGTTAAAGATTGCACTCCGTGGTACATTATAGGCTTTTCTGTGCGGAATCGTTCGTTCCGCCGCGCGAAGGAAGAGTAATGAAACAATCGGTGTTAATTACGCCCCGCTCATTCCCGTGAGAACACGTCTCAGTTGCTCTCGAATCAAGGCCAGTTTTGATCACGGTCTGGGCTGGCGTTCATTTAAAACGAGCTTCTTTTACCTCGAGTTAAAGGCGGGCGGCTCCGCGGAAACCGAGAGCTGAGAGAGAGAGAGTGTGTTAGCGATTTGTGAACTGGGCTCCGAATGAGGAAACACATTATGCGGGTTCTTCTGACGCTGACAAACCCGGAGGGGGCAGAGCGGAGACGAGACAGGCATACTTAAACAAGCCGGGTTTTTTTTTTTTTTCGCTCATCTGATAAGGTGCTCGCATCTGTGCGCGCCGGATAACTCGCTCGACTCGACGAGCTCCATGTGACCTTTTAGCAATAACCGGGGCTCAAATCTATTGCTCATCTTATCTTCCGGAACATGTGGCAGGAGCTTTGAACTCGACTGTAGGACTATGAAGGCTATCGGACTTACAGTGTGGTTCAAGGCTGATGATAATGGACTTATGTGCACATACTACAGAGGAAGTAGGTTGTTCAGGTTAGATTTGAAATGGTCTTAATGAAGTCGAAGCCACACTGTGTAACTGTTCTTCCTAAAGATATTATAAAACACAGTCTCAGGCATTTATGTCAGATGTAGCTCACTCTGTATTACTAAGTCTCGGCACAAAGACCCTTCAAAGCTAAAACATCTCGCTCTGTTTTATTATTTACAAACTTAAAGGAATAGGCCACCGTTTTTTACACATTGAGATATGTTCTTACCTTAGACGAGTTCATGTGTACCTGTCTGGTCTTCACCCGTGCCCTCAGTCACGTAAACACAGCACAGACGGCGTTAGCATTTAGCCTCTCCTCCTCTCCTCTATAGCACCAAATAAGGTGAAGATAGAAGCTACACGCTAAACGATAAAGTCTAGCTACACAAAAATTAAATGTGGATTTTAAGGAGAGGCTAAATGCTAACGCCGTCTGTGCTGTGTTTGCGTGACTGAGGGCACGCGTGAAGCTCAGACAGGTACAAATGAACTCGTCTAAGCTAAGGACATATCTGAATGTGTAAAAACAGTTGCCTATTCCTTTAAATGGATCTTTGTGACCGAGTGCTTAGCAACATGATGCTAACTTGCAAGCCGTTTCCTGACTACGATGAGAAGTTAGCCGTTTCCCGCTGAATTAAACACATTTGTAAACATAGCTGCCAGAATAACCGGTTGTTGTGCAAATACTTCACTGGAGGAGACTGCTGTGTTTTGGCCTTGAAGCTAAAGGCTAACATTAATGTGATGCTATCAAGTGGAAAATAATAACACAATCTGAGCTAATTCTTTATTTTATTATTATTATTATTTTTTTTTTAACAGTACTTGACGTTTATGTAAAGCTTCGGGGATTTTTTTGTGCATGTATTTTTAATAATGTGGACAGGAAGTGGTCGTTACCCCGGACTGGCCAACAGGAAGCTAGCAAGAAACATTCCGTTAACCGCGCCTGTCTTTCCCTTTTGTTTGATTCCTCCTGCACAGCGGCAAAGGTTTGTTTATAATACATCATGGTGATCTTCTGGTGTGTCCTTGCAGCTCTGGAAGGAGAGGGCTGCTGCTGAATGGGAAAACTCCGCACAAACATACTCGTGAGGGAGCAGCCGCTGTGTCTGTAGCTCTGAAGCATTTTTATTCACGTGCACTAATCAAAAACAGCCCATATGGTCATTTATATCAGGCTTATGCTGAAATATGTTTTTGTGTTCGTTTAGCCTAAATCATTTCTAGCTTTCTTGGGTTTTAGTGCTTGTGAGGTAAGTTCTAATCTTGTCCAAAACATTCCCAAACATGAGCCTTCTAAAGGTCCTAACAGACTCTTTACAAGCAGCACACGGCTCCTCTTCAGCTCTATGGAGGCAGACACATGTGAATCCAGTCAGGGGTGAGTTTATTGACACGACAGGAGCTTCTGTGATCAGTGCAGGAGGAACTAGTAGCAGCGCGGCCCAGGACTCTGAATGGAGTGATTAAGCAATAGTGGCTGTATTATAAATGGTGATATTTTCACTGTACATCCATGATCTACACCTTAAAGGGACTATGCAGAGTTTAAAAATGTTATAATTAAGTATTTCCCCCCTACATGTTTCAACAATGTCTAAGGTGTAGAATGAGCCCAGACCTGTTCACCACAATATAGAAGGTGCAGTTACATGTATGGCCTGAGGTGGCAGTAGTGAGTATAAAATGGCTAACTTGCATGTAGCCCCTTTAACTAAACGATATAAACAAAAGCACATCTTGCCGTCTCTGGCCGCTCCATTCACTTCTATGGAACACGCCCATCAGCTGCATGGGCTAAGTCGTGTGCCTCTGTGATTTGGATTCATGTAATATTGCAAATGCAATTAATCTCTCAGTGCTAGATTGTAGGCAATGGCATGTATGTTCTGGGTTTGACTAGAGCTTGTTTCTCTTTGTGTCCACCCTGATTGGCTAAGCCATCTCACAGAGCTGTACACGCTCCTGAAGCGTTACATATGCCACATGAAGAGTCTGGATGTAAGGGAGGCTTAAGGTAAAGTATACTTTCCCACGGAGAACACCGAGATTGGGAACTCTATATGTCACCGGGTCCTGACCTACAAATGAAGCATTTACATGAACCCTTTCATGGAGGTCACCATCACTATGGCGACTGAATCCACTTTGTTCTCTGGCCCTTCCAGGAAAGACCCATGAATTAGTTAGCACGGATCAGCTGAGAGCTGCTGAATGGCCCCTGTGATGTGCAGGTCTGACACCACAGGGCTGAGAGAGGCTGAGGGGACGTCATGTAGTTAAGACCAGATACCCATCGATTTGTGTCAGAGGGAGGCCACATCTCTGGAATGCCATTTTAGGGTTGGTAGAGCATAATATAAAAATACAGGAAATGAAAATATATCAGCTTGGCTACCACGAACAAATGTGTCTTACGTAAGATTCTTAATTGAAAACCAAAGCTCATAGCACTCGAATAAAGAAGCATCTGGTTATAGTTTAGTACATGTTTCTGAATCCCTCCATGCCTCCTGTGTCTGTGCACACCTCTGTATGAAGGAAAGTGTCTTTGTGAGAACAAAAGTGTGACAACAGCTTGAAATTAGCTCATGGCGACGCCCCGGTGACACGAGTCTATCTATTCTGTTAATGAACAATTGAACATGCACTGTCTCCAACAAATAAATGACATCCTGCTCCACGTGGCACATACCGCGACAGCGACGTGTCTTGGTTGGTGGGCAAACACAGCCACCAACACAGCTTTCTTTATGTGATTCAAATCCCATTTATCAAAATGACGCTCAATATTGTATTTTTAACTGGGAATGTGAGAATGTATATTGATTTTGCGATTTGTCATCATATTTTGTGGCACAATATGAGACCGATACTTTCTACTGCGATAAATTTTTGATGATGTTATGCTTATTGATGAACAGCTCCATGCATATTAATAAGGCTGCAGTGGTCCACTAATAGAAGAATACAGTCAGGACAGCAGAGGGCAGCACCAAACACTGTCATACAAATAAACGACTTTAATGACAGTGATTCTGATTCTAAATAAGATCAACTGGTCATTTAGTCATTCCTTCTGGAAACAGGACTGTGGATCATTCATTTACTTATTCATGAAAAAAGGAACAATGCTTGTAGTGGTTTATAAAGTTAAGCTTTGTTAAGAAACTTTAAAATTAGCTCCATAGGCTGAACCTGCTCAGTATTCTCACGCCGGCTCACTGTATCTCATCAAACGTAGGACAAAGTGATGTGAGAAAGGCCGTGCACTCACGTTTCCAGTAGACCGGGAGGCACTCCCTGACGTGGATGTCCACCTCGTACAGCCCTCCGCGCACACACACCGGCTCCACGGGAACCACGATGCCGTCCATGTCCCGCTGAGTGGGGGACAGGGTGGACGCGTCGATGGACTCGCGAGGAGACTGCGCACTGCCGGGTTTAGAGTCCAGGGGGCTGGTCCCGTTCAGCCCTTTGCTCTCCATCCCATTTCCAGACACCTCGTCCTCTGCACCGGTCACCTGGGAGCAGGACGGGACTGCGTTAGTGTGGAAAACAAAGATGCATTCTTTCAATTCTTATTCATAAACTAAATAAAGGACAAGGCCTGGATAAAGCGGAAGAAAATGGATGGATGGATGGATGGATGGATGGATGGATGGATGGATGGAAACTAAATAAAAGTATGTGCTTGTAGATTTATATTTTCCATAGACAATGTGTTTTTTATTCCAGGTAGAAGCTCACTCATGAAATTTAATTCATAAACGTAGACATGCTCAAAAATACTAAATATGCACAAACTTTGTTCCCTTTGGGCCCTGTGTGAGTGAATGGTTGGTGGTGGTTGGAGGGGCCGATGGCACGCTTCTGTCAGTCTACCCCAAGGGGCAGCTGTGGCTACAATAGTCGCTTACCACCACAGAGTATGATGTGAATGAATAATGACTACAGTGTAGCGCTTTGAGTAGCACAGGCGTGTTAAGTGGATTTAAGGCACCTTGGAGGTAAAAATAAATTGAAAGTTTTCATCATAATTTGCTTTGGGGTTTGTTTAGTTCAAAGCAAGTTCATGAAGAAATGGTGAGTCAGAGCGATATTTAAACACGCTAATGCGAAAAAAAGAGGAAATTCTTTGTTTCCAAGTGAACGTTTACATGTTTAGAAAGCAAACTGTCCCAAAATCTGAAAAGGCGTGGAGTCTTCATCTTGGCATCTCTACCTGGGAATCAGCCGTCCTCGGGTTCAGCTCGCAGTACTTCCTGTACGCCAGCTCGATCTTCAGCGAGTCGTGTCCGAGGAAGGGCTTCCAGGTCTTCTTGTCCTCCTTGTAGAACCAGCGCACCTCCTCGGGGCCGAGCTCCGTGACCACGTCGTGGAAGCGGTGTCTGGAGCTGTTGGACCGAGACCTCTTCCTCCTGCCTTCGTACATGAGAGCGCCGCAGTTCCCCTCGCTGTCGCTGGACTCCTGGGGGGAAATGAGATATTGGATGAGAGTCTTGAACTGTGATAATTAAAACAAAAACCTTTTCAATTCAAACAAAAATCATAAGACCTGTCGTCATTTTTTGTGTTGTGTTTTGGTCACTTCTTTGCGGCTTCTTTGTTTTGTTTTCGGCTCTTTTTTTTGTTGCTTTTCCAGCACGTTTTTGTCGCTCTTTTGCCGCGTTTTGTCTCAGTTTGGAAGTTTATCTGTTGGGTTTCTCGTCGGTTCATTTGTGGGTTAAACCTCTTGACCGAGTGCTTTTTCTCCAGCTCGGTTTTACCCAAATCTAGTTCTACAAAACTCATGTAAACAGATCTTTTTCCTAATTTTTCTATTGCTTTTTTTGTTGGGGTTTTGTCATTTTTTCATGGCTTTTGTGTCACGTTTTTGTCACTCTTGTTGCCTTGTCATCCTCGTTTTCGTCTCATTTTTGTTGCTATTTTGACACTTTTTTCAACAGGCTTTTAGATTTGGGTAAAGCTAAACTGGAGAAAACATGCTCGGTTCGGGTGGGGGTTAAAAGGTTAAAGGAACAGGCCACCTACAGGCCACATACTGAGATATGTTCTTACCTGAGCTTAGACGAGTTCATGCGTACCTGTCTGGTCATTGTGTGTGCGCTCAGTCATGCAAAAAGACCAAAGATGTTGCTAGCATTTGGCCTCTCCCAGCATATTCCTATGGCTCCAAGTTGGAAGGGACCAAGCTCTTCCACGGGCACACACAAAGACCAGACAGGTACGTACAGCTCGTCTAAGCTCAGGCAAAAACATATCTCAGTATGGAAGAACGGTGGACTCGTATTTTAAAGGGATAGTCTGTAAATTTGCAAAGTTAGGAGAGATTGGAAAGTAAAAAAATGAAATTCCTCCCCTTTTGGACCAGAATGCCACTCCCAGTTTGCAAAATGAGGAGCGTAGGAACAGAATTTTCAAACAATCAAGCTCCTCCCCCTTCCCTGATTGGTCCTGACAGGCTGCTTCACGGGAAAAGCTCGTCTCATTGGTCAAAGTGGTATCCCGGGGATTCTGATTAGTTGCTGAAGTCAGCAAAGGGAGGGACTTTAGAAAAATATAATAATTATTCAATACTACTTATGCTCAGGGGCGGACTGGCCATATGTCCATTCTGGAAGAGCACAGAAGGGCCACTGGCTCTAGGGCCCCCCCATCTGGCCCCTCAATTTTCTCCTTAAAGTGATAGTCTGGAAGTCTAAATGTTGTACAAATTGCATAAAATGTGCAAAATTGACTACACGATCTTGCATTTTGAAGTAAAGTAAGTAATAACATACAAATTACTTCCTGAACCTCAGCAGCTAATCAGTTTAGTATCCTCCCGCGCTGACCAATGAGACGAGCTTTTCCTGTGAACCAGCCTGTCAGGCCAATCAGGAAGGAGGGGGAGGAGCTTGATTTTGCAAACTAAGAAGGGCTTTCTGGTCCAAGAAGGGAGGAATTTACTTTCAAATTTCACTCTATCTCTCCTCACTCTGCAAACTTACAGACTATCACTTTAATTTACTCTAATTTGGGCCAGAGTCCAGGGCCGTTTGTCAGTCCCAGTCCGCCCCTGCTTATGCTACGTCCAATTTCGAACCAAGGCGGTCAATTATACACAATCTATTACATTTATAAAACATGGGTAACACTTTACATTATGGGCCGGTAAGTCTTTGGTACTTACAGTGGTAATTCTAGGTACTTATTGTGGTACTTACAGTGGTGCTTATGGTGGTAATTACAGTGGTAATTCTAGGTACTTGTTGTTAGGGCTGTGCAATTAATCGAAATTCGATTACGATTTCGATTACAACAGTAAACGATTACAAAATTAGCATAATCGCAAAAATTCGATTATAATTTTTTTTTCAATATATATATTTTTTTTTTTCTATTTTTTTAATTTTTTTTCTTGGATTTTTGTCACTTTTTTGCTGGATTTTTGTCTTTTTTTGCTGGATTTTTGTCACTTTTTTGAAGGATTTTTGTCACTTTTTTGACGGATTTTTGTCACTTTTTTGAATAATTTTTGTCACTTTTTTGATGGATTTTTGTCACTTTTTTGATGGATTTTTGTCACTTTTTTGATGGATTTTTGTCACTTTTTTGATGGATTTTTGTCACTTTTTTGAAGGATTTTTGTCACTTTTTTGATGGATTTTTGTCACTTTTTTGATGGATTTTTGTCACTTTTTTGAAGGATTTTTGTCACTTTTTTGAAGGATTTTTGTCACTTTTTTGAAGGATTTTTGTCACTTTTTTGAAGGATTTTTGTCATTTTTTTGAAGGATTTTTGTCACTTTTTTGAAGGATTTTTGTCACTTTTTTGAAGGATTTGTGTCACTTTTTTGATGGATTTGTGTCACTTTTTTGAAGGATTTGTGTCACTTTTTTGATGGATTTGTGTCACTTTTTTGATGGATTTTTGTCACTTTTTTGATGGATTTTTTTAAAGGCAACAAATAATCGTTTGAATAATCGTGATTTCAATTATGACAAAAATAATCGTGATTATTATTTTTTCAATAATCGAGCAGCCCTACTTGTTGTTGTACTTAAAGGATACTATAGTGAGAATTACAAGGTATGTACTTCTAGAAACTGTGGTAACTCTTAGTAATGAAGGTTGTACTTCTTGTTTCCCCTAATGCTGTTTTATGTTGTTTTATAGTCACACAATCCTACAAATTACTTCTGTTTGTTCCAGAATGTTCCGCAGCGTGGCATTAAATCACCTTGCATTTCTGTTTAGGGACCGTTACAAAAACCAGCCACCTAACAAATGAAATAAACATAGCTTAGCTTTTGGTGTAGCCTTACCTGGGAGCCCCCCTGATGCAGGAACCCCGGCGGGGAGCCCAAGTCCAGCAGCAGCTGCTCCTGACTGGACCCCAGCCCCCGCAGGTGCTCGCCCAGTCCCGCTTGAACGGACGACATGCCCGCCTGCACCGCCTCATCCATCGGACTCAACCCGGGACAGTACGGGAACACGTCCCCCGCCAAAGTCCACTCCTGGTTGTTGTTGTTGGTCGAACCTCCTCCTCCTCCTCCTTTACTAGACGGGATATTAAACGCGCTCATAACTACTTGAGCGTGCTATCCTCCCTAGCTCATCGTCTGACAACACCTACCATTAACGACATCCACGCGGGCAAAGCTATCGAAATAAAACATTAGCTCGCGAACCGCTTCACACAGCGCTTTTTCATCCCCGCATCCAGGGTGGCAGGCGCCGCCGCTACATCAACAGTTAGCCGCGTATGCTAGTTAGCCGCTGGTTAGCATCGCCAGCCCTCGCAGAAGCCGGGCGGATGCTAGCTCATTAGCCTGTGCTGCAACGTTACCACCGGGGAAAAAACCTGTTCACCTTCTTCATTCCGCCTCGGGGGGAAAATGAGCTAAAATAACGGCGAACCTCCGCGTGGAAAGTGGAGAGAGGCCCGTCCGTTGAGGTGCATGTATGTCGCCATAGTTCAGGGATTATTTTGGGGGATTTGAGAATGATGGTTGTCCAAACAAATCTGTGGAAGGAGAGAGCAGCGCACACAGGCTGTAATGTTTCAGTGTGGTGCGGTTGACAGCTGACGCAGAGATCACAGGATTCAATGCCGGGGACGCGCACGCAGGGACGCACACGCCGACGTGACGCAGACAAGCAGCGAGGAGGTGAGGATGGCGTAATGCCGTTTTAGGCCGCAAGGGGGAGACAGACACAATTTCCCCCTCTACAGACAGTGAAGACCGCAGCATTTTGGGAAT
Organism: Gobius niger; assembly: GCF_951799975.1. NCBI lineage: Eukaryota > Metazoa > Chordata > Actinopteri > Gobiiformes > Gobiidae > Gobius > Gobius niger. The sequence continues at coordinate 5,787,943 of NC_136867.1, forward strand.
CAGAAGCAGATTATTATTGTATCGCTATTCCAAAAAGCACTAGATTCATACACATAAAACCTGCAACTATTTAAATTTGCATTGAAAGGGAAGATAGATGATTTCCGTTCGATAAAGAATCCGTTTCTGGGGTACTGTAACCTCTTAAAAAAACACAAACACGAAACACTCGTGTATCAAATTTGTTAGAAAAGTTTTCTCTTTCCCCCCGCCTTTACCAAGCACATTTTCTCCAGGTCGGCTTTACCCAAATCCAAAGGCTTCTCGACTGCAGAGCAACAGTGTAATGCCCTATTTGAAAGCTAATGCCTACAAACCCGATTGTAGCCTTTTTTGTCACATTTTTCAATCAATCAATCAAAGTTTATTTGTATAGCACCTTACAACAACACAAGGAAGACCAAAGTGCTTCACAGACAGATAAAACAATATTAAAAAATCAATCAATCAAATAAGTGCGATCTAAGTCTTAAAAGCTAGTTTGAAAAGATGTGTCTTCAATCTAGACTTAAAGAGGGACAGTTCTGTGAGAACACGCAGACCGAGGGGCAGGCTGTTCCACAGTTTTGGAGCTACAACCCTGAAAGAACGATCGCCCCACTGTTTGTACCGGGACCTGGGCACGTCCAGAACCATTTGATCGGCAGACCGGAGAGCTCTGCTGGGGCGATGTACGGTCACCAACTCAGTTAGATATAACGGAGCGAGACCATGGAGGGCTTTAAAAACAAACATTAAAATTTTGAAATCAATCCGAAAACGGACCGGGAGCCAGTGCAGGGAGGAGAGGACGGGAGTGATGTGGCTGTGTCTGGATGAACCGGTGAGAAGACGGGCTGCTGCATTCTGCACTAACTGTAACCGGTGGAGTGACGACTGTGGAAGGCCAGAGTAGAGAGTGTTGCAATAGTCCAACCGAGAACTGATAAACGCGTGCATTGCCTTCTCCAGGTCTTGGCGCGAGAGAAAGGGTTTAACTTTGGTCAAAAGGCGCAGCTGGAAAAAACTGGCTTTGACAACAGCATTTATTTGTTGTTTAAAATTCAGCTCTCGGTCAAAGATGACTCCCAGGTTCCGAACTGCATCGCGAACTGGACCCATGACCCTGGAATGAAATTGAAGGACATCCCCGGAACCAAAAAGAACAAATTCAGATTTTGCTTCGTTCAGGTGGAGAAAGTTCTGAGCAAGCCATAGTTTAATGTCCAAAAGGCAGCTATGGAGTGATTCGAGAGCAGAGGCAGTGTTGGGGAGTACCGGTAAATAGATCTGGACATCATCAGCATAAAGGTGGAAGGACAAATTATGTTTAGAAATGATGGACCCGAGCGGAAGCATGTACAGTGAGAATAGGACCGGGCCAAGGATGGAACCCTGTGGCACCCCAGATGACAGCGGGGCATTTTTGTCATATTTTCTCCATAGTCCGGTTCACTATGTAATTTTGCCCGGAATTTTGTGGGAGTATCAAAACTATATATATTTTTAAAAACATTATTAAAAAAGCGTACCATAAGAGCGATAATAACATATATATGGGAAGATAAAAAATGTAGTTTGGCGGAAATTTACAAAATTTGGCATTAAATTCCATCCATGGTCGTTCCAATCAAAAAAGTAAATGAAACTTTTGTCATATATGTTTCATGGAGTTACCGTAGTGATGACCAGAACTCCCCATCAACTCTAATGGAAAAATTGCACAATTTTACCAAATGTCAAGGGCAAATGGAAACATTGTTTTTCTCATTGCTTATACCATGAGGTTTCCAAAAATATGTAGTTTTCATACTCTCCACCAAAATCCCACAACAGTGGAAATTTAAACGTGAACCAGACTTTTTATGTCGCTTTTTTGACATGTTTGTTTTGTTTTTTTTTGCTCTTTGGAGGCTTTTTTGTTGCTTTGTCGTTGCTTTTTTCAACGTTGCTTTTGTGTCATGTTTTTGTCACGTTTTTGTTGGTCTTTTTTTCACCTTTTTGTTGTGTTTCTGTCGCTCTTTTGTCACTTTTTTTTGCGTTTCCATCCTTGTATTTGTTGCTATTTTGATGCTTTTTTTTCCTGAAGCTTTCAGATTTCTGTAAAGCCAAACAGAAGAAAATGTGCTTGGTTCAGGTGGGGGTTAAGAGGTTAAGTACTACAAAGAGCTGCAAGTGGCTCTAGAACCATAAGCCCCTGAGATCCAGTGGGTAGAGAAAAGTGTCTAAATAGGCTATTAGTCGAGTGGAGTTAAGGCTTAGCTTTACAAACCCGACAAATGTTATTAACACCTTTTACCCATCATTTAGTTAGTATTTAGTATAATGTATTGTAGTGGCTGTATCACTACATGGTGGTGCGTTTACAGCAAAGGCTAGAGTGCCCTGTAGTTGTGATACAGGGTTCTGCCACATTACCGGTAACCCTTTAGGTGCTGTCCATTCATTAGATTTTATTTTTCATTTGTTACACTCTGTAGATTTAATTATCCGACTGAAAGTGAGTACCAGAATCCTCAGAGTTTCTATATAATACAGTTCTGATGAAGACGGCACAAAGAGATGGCTCAGTACAAAAGTATGTACTACAACTTGTTCTCTCTACTCTCAATGGGCCTTCACAGTTGTCTCCTTCCTCATTTCTCCTTACCTTGAAAACACACATGTGAAACACTCAAAATTGACTGAAATAGAGCCCATTGTCAAATCAGATCAAATGACTTGATCAAATGGCACTGACAAGAACAGGTTATACAATGTTTGAGCCAGTCCTATCAGAGCTGTTCAGACCAGGGGGTGGAGCCTTTCTCCTCCCACTGCACACTTAGGTTTCATGTTTGTAGAAGTGAAACACAGTGATTCTGACGGAGAGAAGAGATGGCGCAGAAAGCACTCAATGCAGACTCCTTAACCTGTCCGATCTGTTTGGAAACACTGAAGGATCCGGCGACTCTTCCCTGTGGACACAGCTACTGCCTGGACTGTATTCAAGCCAACTGGGACCAAGAGGTGAAGTACAGCTGTCCTCAATGCAGAGAGATGTTCACTCCCAGGCCCGTCCTGGCCAAAAACACAGTGTTAGCCAATCTAGTGGAGGAGCTGAGGACCACAGGGCTTATAGCGCCCCCTGCTGATCATGGCGATGCTGGTCCTGGAGATGTGAGCTGTGATGTGTGCACTGGGAGGAAGCTAAAGGCGGTCAGTTCCTGTCTGCAGTGTTTGGTCTCTTACTGTGAGAGCCACCTCCAGTCTCATCATAGTTTAGCAGTGTTTAAGAGGCACCAGCTGGTGGCGCCCTCTGACAAGCTCCAGGAGAACCTCTGCTCTGAGCACAATGAGCTGAAGAAGTTGTTCTGTCGCACAGACCAGCAGATTATCTGCCTTCTCTGCTCTATGGACCAGCACAAAGGCCATGACACGGTGTCCTCTGCAGCAGAGAGGGCTCACAGACAGGCACAGCTGGAGGCCAAGAGGGCTCTGCTGCTACAGAAGCTCCAGCACAAAGAGACGGAGCAGGAGAGGCTGCAAAAGGAGGAACAGGACATCAGCCGCTCTGCCCAGACAGCAGTGCAGCGCAGTGGGGACAGCTTCAGAGAGATGGCCCTTCTCCTGGAGAAGAGAAGCTCTGAAGTGGAGCAGCAGATCCGCTCTGAGGAGCAGATCCAACTGAAACAAGTCCAAGAGCTTCAGGACCAACTGCAGCGGGACGTCACTGAGCTGAAGAGGAGCCTCTCTGAGCTGGACACACTGTCCCTCACATCGGACCACAACCAGTTTCTCCTGCTCTGCGCTTCACTGTCCACAGGCTCAGAGAGGGCCAAGTCCAGGACACAGACCGGACCAAAGAGAGACTTTGAAGACCTGACCAGAGCTCTGTCAGCACTGAGGGACCAAATACAGCTCAGCTTGAGAGAGATCAACATATTTGACCCTGAGCCCCGTTCCAGAGAGGACTTCCTCAGATACGCTCGTGACATCACACTGGACCCAAACACAGCACACAATAAACTGTCCCTGTCTGATGGAAACAGACGGGCCACACGTGTGCGCCAAGGGCAGAACTATGACTATCACCGGGACAGGTTTGTTGGTTGTGCACAGGTCCTGAGTACAGAGGGCCTGACGGGCCGCTGTTACTGGGAGGTGGAGTGCAGCGGGACTCCGGTCAATATTGCTGTGTCATACAGGGATATTGACAGAGATGAAAACTTCGATGAATCTGGATTTGGAAATAATGATCAATCGTGGGCCTTACGTTGTATGACAAACGGTTACAAATTTTATTTCGATTCAGATGAGTCAAAGATCTCAGGTCCCATTTCCTCCAGAATCGGGGTTTACCTGGACCACAGGGCCGGGGCTCTGTCCTTTTACAGTGTTAAGAACACAACCATGAGCCTCCTCCTCAGAGTCCAGACCACCTTCACTCAGCCGCTGTTTACTGGAGTGTGGATTAGTGATTGTGGAGACACTGTTCATTTCCCTAAAGTCAAATAAATCCAATACTTGTGCTTGTTTTGCTGAGGTCGTCAGCTAATGGTCTTATCTGATCTTGTAAAGGAAGTTTATCACTGAGTTTACTGCACTCTGTATGTTATTTTTTTCATTTCCCTTTAATCATTTTCCTTATTCCTTGTAACCTTGTTATTCCTTGTAGTACATATTATATTCTTGACTGTACCAGCTTGTTCCAGTGACTGCTCCTTCTCATGAACATAACGCTAGAGGGAAAAGATCATCTGAAGAGTATCAGCTTTAGTGTATGTAGAGGCCCGGAGATCTAGAAAGAGACTGAAAATTCATTCATTTTCTTTATTTAATGTTTTTTTTTATCTATTTCATTCAAAAGCAATGTCATACAATCACACTAAAACTGTCAAGCCAACACAGAATGAAACGGAGCAGAGAAGAACAAGTCTTATAATATCTGCCCCTTTTGTTACTTCACAAAAAAGTATGTATATATGTCTACATACAAATATTTACAGTCTTATATATGTGTACAGTATTTACAGATGTCTTTGTATTCTATATTCAGTTAACAATATATAAAACACCAAACCGTCGTACGCATGAATGTTTACTTCTATAAAAGAATTGTTAAATGTATTACTATGCGCTATGCCCTCTTCCGTCCTGCGGAGCCTCTGTCGGTAACAGGTCCGACTGACTGAAGCACAGCTGAACTCTCCCCTTGCCTCCCTCTATTGTGTATTTGATATTTCTCTGATAACTATTGTTTTTTTGCATCAGTGGATTGAGATACTTTTCCATTCTCTGCATTTACATGTGGGATTGACCTTAAAGCTGAAGCTGCAATTCACTTTTGTGTGGCTACAGTCTGGAACAATCCTCCGGAAGACGTGAACATTTATATGAGATAACACCGAATTAATGTTTTATTTTGATAACGATTTCTTTTTTCTGAGCAACCTTTTTAATATTGATTTGATCTCCATTTGATCTGTAAGACACATTGAATTGCTTTTGTAGCCTATTTCATATGCCTGTAATAAATGTGTCTTTCCTTTCCTGATTAATGAATCAATTACGACTATTTAAAGCACAATTGCAGTGGGGATGCTAGTGACAATAGTGAAGTAGCAATATCATAGAACATGCGCATTTCGGTGAAAAGTGACAACCATAAGTAATAATGGGAACTATCTGAGGGAAAGTCATTAATTGTCAACCTTTTTTTACTTGCTCCTATATCTTACAGAAAAAAGACTACAGATGTATTTATCAAACGCCATCCTGTAAATCACAAAGTCAGATGAATAAAAAATAAATAATCACTTTTGTCGTGTTTTTGTCCGTTTCACATGGCATTTTCCCCCACTCTTTTGCTGCTTTTTTGTCACTGCTTGTTGCATTTTCATCACTACTGTGGCACTTTTTTGTTTCAAGAAGCTTTTAGATTTGGGTGACGCTGAACTGGAGAAAATGTGCTCGGTTCAGGTGGGGGTTAAGAGGTTAAAAGGGAGTTGGTGCGACTATAGGTTTTCTATTGTGGTAACTGTAGAAATCATGAAATGCTGCGTTTGTGTCTTTGGTTTATTTAGGGCTAATGCCTCAACGGCCAAAAGAGCAGTGTTTATTTTGACAACATATTTTATTTTTGTTTTAGTTTTAGTCTTTTGACTAAAATGTAGTTTAATTTTAGTCGAGATTTAGTCAAAAAAAAAGTTTCAATTTTAGTCTAGTTTTAGTCGACTAAAATTGCATGTTAATTTAGTCGACTAAATTTAAGACTAATGTAGGCGACTTTGCATTTATAATATGGAGCTTCTCCCACACACTGTAAACCCGGATAAGTTCAATACACTTAAATCGTTTGAGGAAACCGATTCCCATCAAATGGTTTGAGTAATTGACCCAAAACCAAAAAATAACTGATTTAGTAGAGTAAACTCAAAAGTAAAAAATGTCACAAATTACTATTTTGAGTCATAGCCAGCTAATGTGTTTAAGTATTCAATATTTCAAAACTTATTTGTTTATGTATAATGAACTTATTAAGGGAAGTACTAGTAGAAAACTCAATTGTTTAAGTAGTGCCGATATTTGAGCTCATATGTTTAATTAAAGTTAACATGTCAAGTCAAACACACTTAATGCTTCTAGTAATATCAATAATAAAAGTATCATTTTTATTTTTAGTACTGTCGCCAATTACGACAAAAGTTTTTTTTTTTTTTTACTTTTTTATTTGAAACAATTTTGTTTTCCTATGAACAGTACTCCAATTTCCACACAGCGATTCTAAGAAAACACTGCAAAACAAAACAAACACTACATTTTAGTAGCTAGGAGAGCTGCTCCTTTGGCAGAGAATTTACATGATCTGAGGCTCTTTCAGACGCTCAATAGAAGTTTGGATGATTTTAGTCTCTCTGTTTCATTTTTATTTAGTCTCATTTTAGTCGACTAAAATATCTGGACATTTTAGTCATAGTTTTAGTCTCATGAGAAACTTTTAATTTAGTTTTAGTCCAATCATAGTCATCAAAAATAACACTTTGACTAAAATTAAGACTAAATATTTTAGTCGACGAAATTAACACTGCAAAAGACACAATATTCAAAAGAATGTGTTGAATGTTGATCGGATGAAAGAACGTCCAGGCACAAGATGAATGTGGAAGGTTTGTGAATCCAGTCGCCTCCGAATAAAGATCAGGGGAAACATCTCCTGTGCCTCTCCCATTGAGTTGGAAGTTCTGGCCTGTTTGTACTCCTAATGCACCGATGCCCTGAGTGTGCAGCAGAGGGCAGTGTCAGCCCACACGTGCACCGAACAATCTCTTCTTCAGGATGATGACGGGCCTCCACAGCACCGTCCTCCTCCCCTCGCCAGATTGTGGAGGAGATCTCTCTCTCCTCAGGACCACGTCTGTCACCGCCTGCAGGAGAGAGGACACCGGCACCGGAGGGGAGAGGACGTGGGCGCCGAACCGGAACGGATGCCCGCCATGGAGAAGAAAACTTTACAGCAATCCACATGAGTGCTCTGTAATCAGGCCTCTTTTAGGGAGAGTGAGAGAGGAGAGGGTCACGCCTTTGGGACTCTTCTTTAAATAAAAGAACTGTACATGTTTCAAAGCTCTTTATTCATATTTTTTGCCTGTCACGCAACATTTGAGATTTAATTTTACAGAAGAATATCTTTAAATGTCAGCCTTCACTGTCAGTACAATGACGATTCAGACGATTTTGAAAGTTTTGGTCCTCTCTTTCAAACATATCTGTAGGTCTTCAGGGTCTGTGGAAAAAACCCCACAGGAAATCATCACAGGGCTGAATCAAGCGAGTGCAGGTCAGGCTTCTCTCAAAAAATCCATTGAAATCATCGAGTATGGGCGAAGATGGAGTTCATCGTGAAGAATTGAACGACGAGAACATCCCGACATGCCAAGGACAACTGCAGAACGCTTTTGAGAGCGCAGCACAAACTCTCTCTTTCCTTTGGACTCATTTCCTGTTGAAGTCGATTTGCTATCAGGAACACGGCCAAGTGAGGGAATTTTGAAGAGATTACACCGTGATGACCGAGTGGCAAAAGAGATGACAGCCCTCACTAAAACAGGCAGGTCGTACAGATGTAATACTTCACAACATACCACTGACGAAAAATGTGATTTTACCACATTTAGCAGCTGTGATCTTGTGCTAGCATGGCATTAGCATGTAGCTTAGTAGCTTAGCAAAGTACAACTGTGCAACAAAATTGCAATCAGGCGTTGGGTTAGTCCTGAGCTGCTGCGAATGAGTGTGCCGCCATTGTGGGCCAACCTGACCGGGGTCGGCCCATTACTCCGACGTGTCATTATTCCGAAAATATCCCATTGAGTAGGGGCTGAAAAATGTAATTTTGTTCAGGCAAGAGTCCACTGAGCTTAAGGTTAGGGCCAGTGGTTGTATATGGCTCTCTAATCCACAACACAACTGGGTTAGAGATGTCGGACTAATGGCACCTCTGCTCAATGGTACATTTTCGGAATAATGAGACGACGGAATAATGGGTTGTCGAACCAATGGCATGACACCAAGCCTCCTGAGTTTGTCCCTGTTTCAGAGCGTGGTGTCCTGCACTGGTCAGCTCCTTCCTCTTCCCCGTCTTTCACAATCTTCTCGTTTGTCCTTTGTTGTGGGGGGCTCTTAGTGCCTCTTCAGCTCATAAGCTAGCTATTCGTTTACCTTTTAGCGGCTTCTTTTCTCTCTAGTATTTGTCTTGGCACCTGGCAATAATTCCATAAACCATTATTTGTCCACATTGTTCTCATCGAGGCTTACAAAACCTTTCATGTCCGTTTTCCTTCAGTGATGTGTATTCCAGCATGTGCATCTGTGGGAACGCCACCCACAACAACTGCGGTCCATGATTAAGTGGAAACCTTGGCGTGTACTGACTAGAGTAGATACTTGAGATACCGAGTACTTCGACCAAGCCGCACTAAATAGAGGCGTGATATATGGAACCACACCTCGCCCTGTACTTGAGTAAAACTACCGTAACCTTACTCAAACTTGGTTCAATATGTTGCTAGTAGCACTTCACAGATTTCAGGCACAGTGTTCAATTTATAGCATTTCCCAACCAAATCAAGAAATAATCTTATAAGTCAACTTGATACAGACCTGACATACATCTACTTTTCCCATTTTCGTCCCAGAACTGTCGACCACAGCAATATCCCATGGCTCACTTTTAAAATATAGCCGTCAAGTCCCTCTGCGTGCTCTGTATCAGACAGTAAAGTGCTGCCTCGTCTCTCCAACTGCCACTCAGCTGACAAAGACCACCGCATCAGAATCCAGACCATCCTTCAGTGAAACTATGAGCCGTAACATCCCCTTCAAACACATGATCTATAGGTTTTATAAGTGCCATGGGAAAGATGGGGGGGTGCTCAGTGTTTCTCAGAGGTTTCTGCTTAGCCACTGAATAATATAGTGACTTTCCTTGTGATGAAATGTACTGCATGCATGATCAAATATAGGAGTGGTGTACTTCAATGTCTTTTATCATGAAAAGTCCCCCACTCCCATCTCCATCGTTGACTCCTTGCATTTCCTGGGCATCACCATCACCCAGGAAAAGCTCAAAACGGAGCCAACCATCAGCTCCCTCATCATGAAAGCCCAGCACGTGAGGAAACTTAAGCTGCCGACCAAGATTCTGGTGCGGTTCTTCACGGCCATCATCGAGTCCATCCTCACCTCCTCCATCACCGTGTGGTTCCGCGGCACTACAGGCCGGGACAAGCATCGGCTGCTGCACATTGTGCGTGCTGCTGAGAGGGTGATTGGCTGTTGGCTCCCATCTCTCCAGGACCCGGAGGTGTCGGATCACAGCTGACCCTTCACAGCCTGGACACGGACTAGAGAGGGGAAAAGAAGGAAGTGCAGCGAGTGACAACTTGAACATTAATTTATTTTAAGGCACACATGGATTTTATAAAGAAGCAACATCAAGCTGCAGGTTTTTACCCACATGTAGCTTATGTATTTTAGATGACAACATATAAAAAGGCTTATTTCTCAATTACATGATAATAACAATAATAATGGCTTGCACGGCGAGAACATGGAAACTCACACAGAAAGGCCCCGTTCAGGTGGGAATCGAACCCGGACCTTCTAGCTGTGAAGCACGAGCGCTAACCACTGTGCTAAGTTTTCTCTAAAGAAGGGAACATTGTGGATCCACCACTCCAAGACTCATGGACTCAATAACGATAATGATCTGTACTCAGAATCAGATGTTGAATCCAGTACTTTGTGATGTGTAAATAGTTTACAGGGTGTGACTGGCTGGCCGTGATCGACCTGCTCGTTGGAAACAGCACTTTTCGCATGCACTGGATCGAAGACAAGAAAATAAAATGATGATAAAATGATCTAATGTGACATCTGCAAGTTGAGTGTGAGACGCTGTATTGTGTTGTTTGTTCACGTTGTCTCTTGCCGTGATTAAAGCATGTAGCATGTTGCGTTTTTTACTCATTAATTGTCTGTGAGAGTGAATACTACACTGACAGAAAAGACAAAGGGAGAGAGGGATATTGTACATCCAATGACACAATGTATATTTTTGTTTTTCACTCAAACTGTAAACACTTTTAAGTGGCGCTTAAGTTAGCTTCTTTGTGATTCCATTAGTTTGCATTGATGACTCCGGCCCGGTGCAGGGAAAGCTGCAAGTGTGGTTTTATAGCTAGGATGACACCCCAATCATCCCATCAACACTTGTATTACACCCAGAGGGACAATGGAAAGGATTTATTCAGGTAAACAAGTTACCCAGCACTGCTTTAAACTACAGGTGAATGGGGGGGAAAAAAAATAAACCTAAACAATGGATAAAGCCGTATTTTTTTTGCCTGACGACGGCTACTGGCTGAAACGTTGCATTAATAAAGGAGCGCTGGTGTTGCAAGTATACAGTGTGCGAGAGAATATTCCTTTTCTACGTTTGGCCTTTATGCCTTCTCTTACGCACCTGTTTTAAACAAAGAGATGTGCGAAGTAAACCTTTAATTTTAGATCATCGTAGTTGCCAGACAAAAGTATATTGTATAAGTAGTAATTTGCAAGAAAAAACAACAACAAATAAATCAGCTTGATCCGTGAAGTTTGCATTGGATTATGATTTGGTCATGGGGTGAATATATGTGATGAAAAGGGGTATACCTGTTTCGTCACATTTTGACTAAAAAGGTAAAAGATTAGTAGGTGCCTTAAGTTTTTTCTTAAGCTATGTAATAAAAGAATCTGTAAAACATAGAGTTTCACATTGTTTTGTTAAATGCTAAACAAGGCTAGAGATTAAAAAAAACAACAACTTGAAAACATTGCTAAATGAATATGAATGAATACAAAACATTATATTATACCATTTGTGTGAATGAACAAAAAGCAAGATGTTAAGGGGGGAGAAAACTAGCTAAAATTTTTTTAACTTGCTGTATCTCGCCTTAATGCTGACTGACTTTCCACATAACCATCCAAACAGAAACCTAGGGCTAAATCATCCAGCTCATAAGTAAAGATCCCACTTTCAATACAAAACAGTTCCCACTGTGGCCTGCAGAGGGCAACCCACCGACCAACGAGAATGTTCCAAACCCTAAACTTCGACAACATTATTCCCAAACACACCATTTCCTTGTAATCCCGTCATCCGCCGTCTCCTCTTGATATGAGTCCAGACGCATCATTGTTAGCGCTCCCCTTTTCTCTTTGAACCGGAGCATGAATCACCGCACATGCTTGAACCCTAATGCCTTCCGCCCCAGACACATGTTCCTCCTGTGCTTCCCCCCTTCTACACGGGTTTCCATAGAGACGGGGGCCTAAAACAATCGGACGTGGCCAGGAGCCTTATCAGAGCTATCGGTTTACCCCGGCAAGTGCAGAGAAGAGGGAAACATCTGGTCAGGTCAGGGGATGGGAATGGGAGGATCACGAGGCTGGAACGTCACGGTCATTGAAGTTGCGGAGAGGAGTGGAGCGAATGCAAAAAAAGCGCCCTAGGGTTCGCCACACCCTGCATTTGTTGATGTGAACAAATAATGCAGTTTCGACTCCTCGTACACGTCTGTCATTTAGTCTGTGTCTGCGCTGTCTGCATCTTTTCTCGGATTAAATGTCGCCGGTGTAAAACTATAACTGACGCTTACCACATGCCTTTCACCGACAATGCACTGGGCAACTGGACTGTGGCCGCGGTCGATGGCTGTTCTCCAGGGGCGGACTGGCCATACGCCCATTCTGGAAGAGCACAGAAGGGCCACAGGCTCTAGGGCCACCGGTCCCACCTCAACCGAGCTTTACCCAAATCTAAAAGCAAAAAAGAAAAGCATCAAAATATCGAGAAAAAGGGGATGAAAAATCAACAGAAACATGAGAAAAACACAGACAAACGTGACGAAAAGTTTCCATCCCTTTTGTAGGTCTTAGCTTTCAAATGAGGCGTTACTACCACTACCGCACACACCGCTGAACATCCAGGGGGAGGACATTGAGGAGGTGGACAGTTTCAAGTACCTGGGTGTTCACCTCAACAATAAACTGGACTGGTCCCACAACACCAACGCCCTGTACAAGAAGGGCCAAAGTCGCCTCCACCTTCTGAGGAGACTGAGGTTGTTCGGAGTGAGCAGGCCTCTGTCAGGACTTTTTATGACTCTGTGGAGCCTCTGCTCTCCACTACGCTGCACACAGAGCGGGACAAGAACAGACTGAACAAGCTGGTCAGGAGGGCCAGCTCCGTCCTGGGCTGCCCCCTGGACTCTGTGGAGGAGGTGAGGGACAGGAGGGTGTTAGCCAAGCTCACCTCCATCATGGACAACACCTCCCACCCACTGCACAGGACTGTAGAAGAGCTGAGCAGCTCTTTCAGTGGCAGACTGAGACACCCTCAGTGCAAGACAGAGCGCTACCGCAAAGCCTTCATCCCCACTGCTGTCAGACTGTACAATAAGACTGTGAAGTAACGCCGACTGTAACAAGTGAAATTCTCTTTTGTGAGATCAATAAAGGTTTATCTTATCTTATCTTATTGTTGATCTCCAGTCAAGAAGCTTGTAGATTTGGGTAAAGCCCAGTATAAAAAAACATAAATCTAAAAGGAATTCCGTGGAGTATGGTGTGCCACAAGGTTCAATTTTGGGACCGTTATTATTTATTATTTATATTAATGATTTTGCTTCTGTTTCTACGACCACCTTTGCCGTTCTTTTTGCTGATGATACCAATCAAAAAAAATAATAATAAAAAGCCGAACTGGGGAAAATGCATTCGTTAATGTTAAGGCGGGTGGTAAGAGGTTAAAATATGTATTTGTGGAAGTGTTACAATTACGCTAATTTGGGCCAGGCTGGTCAGAGTCCAGGGCTGTTTTTCAGTCCCTGTCCGCCCCTGCTGTTCTCCTTCTGTGAAAAATAAATAAATATGGAAATCGTGGCACTGAAAGAACTGTTCAACTCATTAGGCCTCATCTGATTCGTTTCGAGGGCTCATAAATACCTCATCTAATCACGATCACATTATCGTCTGAAGTTCACCCCACTGTCAGATTATTAAGAGACAGACTTATCTCAAAGAACTTCACAGTTTCATTATCTCTAATCTATTTCCAACGGCATTATTAATTCAGCGGGGCGTTTTTTTTTTTAGAGATATCCCCAGGCAGGACAGAAGCAGAACTTTATTATTGCGGGCAGAATTTTCCTTTTACATTTTGTCTGTGAGAGTACACCAATGGTAAAAACGTAATTCTGACTCACTCACTCGCTCCACAAAGTGCTTATTTACAATTCCTACGTGAAGCAACTGAAGGTTTAAATGGATTGTGCTAATTGATTGACTGCGGAATTCTTCCGCAGTCAATTATTGGTTTTCATGTTCTTTATTATTATTCCTCTTCCATCTTTTTCCCGATTTTCTAGAGCTTTCAGCACCTTCATGCTTTGTGCAATTTATGCAAGTTATGCATCAAAATGTTCCGCATGTTGAGGAGAAGGGTGCTATTACTTTTGGGACTTCTGCAACTTACGTTTTTTCCGCAATCGGCCGAAATGTCGGAGATTTTTCCCATTGACTTATAATGGGGCTGCCGCAAATCCATGCTTTTCTGCACTTTTTTCTGCATTTTATGCAATTTCTGCACTTTGTGCATGTTCAGCTTCTGCAACTTGTGGGTTTTGAGAAAAAATTGGCCTTCTGCAGATTTCCAGTTTTTTTTATACGGGAGTTTGAAATTTTTGCATTGGTGTGTATGGGGGAATCCAGCCAATCGGGGAGACTCCAGGCCTTTCAGCCATTTGTGCAGCTTCTGCCAATCAAGCACTTTCAACAGTTTGACCAGTTTATGGAATTTAAAAAGTTTATGCAATATTAACAATTTATGCAAAGTAACGACTTTATGGGATTTAACCAGTTAATGCATTTTAAAGCGTTTATGCAACTTAAGAGTTTATGCTATTTAGGATTTATGCATTTTAAAGCGTTTATGCAATTTACATAATTTATGCAAATTAACCCATTCATGCATTTTACCACTTTATGCAGTTTATGCAACATGACATTTTATGCATTTTACCAGTTTATGCAAATTTGATTATGCAATTTGAAGAGTTTATGCAATTTCTGCATTCGCTTCCCGCATTTCCGCAGTCAATCGCAATGGCGCAGCCATTGCATTTCTAGTTTAAGTTGGTCTGGTGGTCGGGCCTAGGTTCTAGAGCTTTAGGACCTCAGGTTTCTGCTGTGGATATTATGGGATCAACAAGCGTCGGCATGTAGAAAGGACTTTTAATCTTTTCTCTTTCTGAGCCTATTTATATGTGGTAAAAACAGGTTATCCGTGGGGTCTTAAAAAGTCTAGAATTCAAGAATCCAAATTTAAGGCCTTAAAAAGTCTAAAATTGGGCCTATTTGGTCTTAAATCCATGGTAAACTGGTCTTAAAAATTAATGTTCAATGACCCAATTAAAAACTAGACAAATAAATGCCCAGAAGCACCGATGAGGAGCCACCCGGTGCCGCTCATGGTCCGAGAGGGCGAAGCGACGCTGACGCACTGGCCGCCGCCACAAACAACGTAAACTCAGCGATAGTTGAGCGAGGCAGAAGGACTCTCCTTCAGGGTTTTATCTTTATCCACCCAAAAAAACGATGAAGTCAGCAGTGTTTAGGAATCCAAAACATGACCAAGGTGTTGTTGTCGCTGATGGATCCGTAATGCTGCTGTCGGGGGAAAGATACGTCCGATATGAAACAACGTGGAGATAATCCTTCGCTGTTAATATCCAACTCAAGGTAATGAACTGCATAATTCCCAATAAAGTTTGTCCAAATGTTGGGAAACACAAAGCTAACGCTCCTCTGCTCAGGGACAGAAGGAAAGAGAAAGTCCTGTTACTTGTTCATCAAAACAGCTGACAAACAAGTTTAGAAAACATGAAACCTAGAGTAGATTCTGGCCTAATAATAATATAATTATATAAATTATATAAAGTTGACAGTGTTTTGTTCTACGCAAACGAGTGGGAAAGCTGCTTTTATTTTTAGAAGCAGTGAATGTTTACCAGCTCAAGTATTACAAAGCATTTTAAATACAAAAACTGAATATCTGTTGTTTTCTTTCATTCAGTCGATAATTGTGAGTAATTATTCAATCTCAATATTCTTATTATGGGATAAGGTTGTTAAAACTTGAATGGTTGTTAAAATGCCTAATGTGAAAAATGAAGTTCTTACATTTGTACGTCCCACTGTGAAATCAGAAACAACAGTTTGACACTTGGATTTTTGTGACGGTGATTTTCTTTACAGTCCATTTATATATTGCGCGTTCAAAAACAGGTCTTATTTTTGAGATTTTGTGGTCTTAAAAAGTCTTAAATTTGACTTGTCCAACTCTGCAGATACCCTGTAAAAAGCTCTAAAAGGATTATTTTGCACAAACCTCCCCTTTAAAAATGACAAAATCTGTCAATAGTAATTTGAGTCTGTGCTGGATAAAGATGACAATACAAAGGTATGTTGAAGTGAATAGACTCATCAATAGCAGTAATGTAATGCCCTCTAGTGGTCAGATACCCAAACTACCGTCGATTAATCTCACTATAATAAACAACCTCTCTAAACTTGATGTAATAAATGTAACAGTTAGCATTTTTTTCGTCCACACAGCCTCGTTTTTTTGTAAAACAGCATCCACACTTAACCGGGTATACGCGTTTTTTCATCATAAATTGTTCAAATCGCTCCACAAGTTTCTGCACATACATTATTTTTTATGCAGCTATACACTGTAGTCCCAAATTCACCGTTATAGCTTCACACACCTGCCTAACAATTGTGAGACGACAGGCCTTTGCCATTTTTTATAAACTTACGTCAGATAAATAGGCTTGTACCTTGACCTCTGACCTCTGACAGACTGACCTGGCATGTTACAACTCCAACAACGGCAGCAGCGAGGACTGTGGCATTGGTCTCATCGTTTCCTCCGGGAGGACGACTTTATCTCAAAGTTCTCCTGCAGAAGCCCATCCCGGTGTTACGCCGCAAACTGCATGCCTGCTGAGAAATGCACCCGCGCTGATATGTCTTCGAGGAACATGTCGGATGAGGGACAGTTATTTGGCGTAAAATAAATGACTGTAAAGTGTAACGTGCTTCTTCACCTGCGCTTTGACATGAAGCAGTGCTTGAGCTTTAGCAAAAAGCGTTCAAGAGGGGGTATTATGCTTTTACTTTCAAAACCAAGTAATCAGTGGTCAGATTACTATTTCAAGTAATATGTGGCAACGCTGATGAAAACATATCACAGAGAATCAGGAAGTTAAACTTGATGTTTCTTAAAGGGGCTGGATGCAAGTCAGCCATTTTGTACTCACTACTGCCACCTCAGGTCATACGTGTAATTGCACCTTCTGTATTAAAGGGGGGGCATTATGCAAAATCGACTTTTTTCAAGCTTTCCATCATGTTATTATGTCATTCCCTCATTAAAAACATGCCTGAAGTGTTGCCTTGGCACATTCACGTATTTTTGAGTAATCTGTAAAAACGCAAGGTTAAGAAATTAACCCCGGTTCTCTGAGACATGAGTGAGGTATCTCACTATGGGAACGCTCTCACGCTGTTCCCCCAGAAGCCCAATTACACTACGCCAGTCTCCTGACTGGCTGTCAGACGTGACGTCGCTCCGCAGAGGAGTAGGGACTTCCTCCTACTATAAGAGCGTCATAGCACGTCATAACATTAGTCTAAGCAAGCGCACCTCTTCTCGCTCCAGGCAAGAAGGGCGGTCTGGTGAGATACTTCACTCATGTCTCAGAGAACCGGGGTTAATTTCTTAACCTTGCGTTCTCTTTCAACATTCGTTTCGGTATCTCACTATGGGATGTCGAGACTCCCGTATTGCCAGACAAGCTTACTCGAAGACCAAAAGAAAAACCTACAGAGACACTCAGTGTGAAGCCCCCACGCTCAGGACATTCTGAGACAGTGAGGGGCCTGTGACATCCAGTCTATAAAACCTGGCAAAGGTGTGAGGCGTAGCCCAACTGGCTGCTGCACAAATTTCCTCTACCGAGGTGCCCTGGAAGAGTGCCCATGAGGTAGCCATGCCACGAGTGGAATGAGCGCGTAGACCCGCAGGGGGTTGAAGTCCACTGCTGTTGTAGGCCGCTACAATAGCTTCCACCAACCAGTGAGACAAACGCTATTTGGAAAGGGGTTTTCCCCTATGGGGTTGAGCCCATGATACAAACAGCTGCTCAGATTTCCGAAAAGCAGAAGTCCTATCCACGTACGTGCGTAACGCGCACACTGGACAGAGCGCATGGAGCCGCTGGTGTTCCTCTGAAGAAAACGGAGGAGGTGAAAATGCAGACAGCTCAATCGGAAGGCATGATAAAGTCGGATTAAAGACTTTTGGCATAAAGGTGGGGTTAGGTTTCAATAAAACCTTAGAATCCCCCCTTAGAAACTGCATACATGACGCATTAACAGACAGCGCGTGTATGTCACTCACACGTTTGGCTGATGACAGCGCCAGCAGTAAAACCGTCTTAAAAGAGAGTAGTTTTAACTCCACTTCAAGCAATGGCTCAAATGGTGGTCGAGACAGAGCGCTTAGCACTGTCGTCAGGTCCCATGGAGCGACCAGGTTCCTCGAAACCGGTTTTAGGCGTTGTGCGCCTTTCATAAACTGGCATATAAGAGGATGCTGTCCAGCTGTCTTATCTCCAAAACCAATGTGGCAGGCCGATATCGCGGCCAAGTACACTTTAATGGTGGAGAAAGCAAGCCCTTTATCCAACAGACTCTGGAGAAAAGTCAAAATAACAGGCATGGGGCTCTGAAAAGCGACGCACCACTCCTCGAAAGCACGCCATTTGCCGTCATATGCACTGCGAGTAGACGCTGCTCTGGCGCTCTGTATGGTTGCAATGACGTTCTCCGGGAGACCCGTGGAGGATAAGTTCAACCTCTCACGGGCCAAGCCCATAAAGCCAGGCGCTCCGGATGAGGATGGAATATTTCCCCGCGCGCCTGCGTCACAAGATCCCTGCGGAGAGGCAGAGGCCATGGGCGGCTGCACAGAAGCTGAAATATCTCCGCCATCCAAAACATCGCTGGCCAATATGGGGCCACAAGGATTAGGGAGTGTTTCTTCTCCCGGACGCGGGAGAGAATAGCAGTGATCAGCTCTAACGGGGGAAACGCATACAGGAGGGTGCGTGGCCACTCGTGTGCCAGCGCGTCCACCCCCAGTGGTGCGCTCCGATCCATCAGGGAATATTATAAGTGGCACTGAGCGTCCTCTTGTGACGCGAACAGGTCCACGTCGGCTTTGCCGTATTTCTCCCATATCCGTGTCACAACCCCGCTGTGGAGTTTCCAATCTAGGTGGATTGTAAAAAAATAGATTAATTTAGAAAAATCACATTGAGATTTTTGCTTTACTGACATGAATGTGTGGAAAAGAGACTTCGTTTTAAGTGAATACATATGTTGTAGATCACACCTGAGCCTTGTCACTCCTTCTACGTGTTCATCAGATGAGAGTGTTTTTTCACAAATGAACCAGGCTGATTCATCTATGGCTTCATTCTGTCACTTCCACCTCTTTTTGTTCTATTAATACCCATTCAAAACAGAAAGCGAGAACATCCCAGATAGCAAAAGGACATTGTTTCAACATTGATTTGGGGTCAGACGGTTGACTTTTGGTTGAGGTTGAAAAAATAATGTTGATTCAATGCTTTATTACGGGTAATAAATAGATAATTTAAAAGATAATGTTGAATCAACAGTGTTTTACAGATATATATTCAACCCTTGAAAGTAAAACGTTGAATCAATCCTATTTTACAGATATATATTCAACCATTGAAAGTATAACGTTGAATCAATCCTATTTTACAGATATATATTCAACCATTGAAAGCATAACGTTGAAACAATGCTATTTTATTAATGTAAATTCAACCATTGAAAGTGTAACATTGAAACAATGCTATTTTACTAATGTAAATTCAACCATTGAAAGTGTAACGTTGAATCAATATTGAGAATTCATTTTATTTTCGGTTATTGAAATATTAACTATGAATCAATGTTGTTTCAACGTATGGGGTGAAAAGCCCGGGAAATTTCAACTAATTTCCCGAGCGCTCTCCTGGCTCCTTCTCACGTTTTCGCATCTCGGCAGACACGGTGGAGACGGAGAAAGACAAAACTGGTAAGTGCTCAGACATGTTTAAACTTTAATTGTCATCTTGGTTGTTTAAAGTAAACTAAATGGCCACTGTACGCTATAGGCTATTTATTTGTCATTTGTTTATCATAAGCTGATGTGTATGCCAAGCTAACGTTACTAGCCTATAACTGTTTTCCACCAAAGAAAGCTTACATGTTCCACGCATCCCAGAAACAAAACAAGACATGATTAATGATTAATTTACGATCCCATAATTAATTTACCTTTAATAATACCAATAGTAAGCCAATAAATCTGTTTGATCTGCCCCCACAATGTTGCCGTTGGTTTCGTTTGGATTCAGTTGGTCATTTTATGTAGGCTAACTGTAGGATTGTGAAGCACTTTGACTTGTGAATGAACTGTTCTACACAAATAATACATTTGCCTTTAGTCAAGACTATAACTTTTCCGACGGTTTAATGGGTGAATCATTACTTTCGTGGGGCTGACCTGGTTCAGAAAAGAGACATAACACGGAAAAATACATAAATAAAATGATTCCTAATGGTTTAGTTGCTCCAATTATTTTATCATGGTTTCCCCATCAACCATGATTACTAAATACTACCTTTTTTTTTTTTGTAGGTGCAGCTGCTGAGAAAAGCTCCCAGGAACCACATAATTTGTCAAAAGGTAATCAACATCTGCATCTGCTGGACCTTCTCCCATTTTCATCTGATGCTGTTTCCCAGTGGAACTAAACACAGACTTACTTTTGCCCACTTTTCCTATAGTCCATATTTTGCCATTTTATCAACTGTAATTTGCACTTTTGTGTCTGAACACTTGGATTTTATATTTTTGGATTGTTATAATTAATACTATAGAAAATGTTTTATAGATTAACATGTTTTGCTGCAAAAGGAATAAAGTTATTCTTTTCCATTCAAATTTATGACTGAATATTGATTGCAACAACTGTTACATGTTTACAGCCACACTACAGTTACCTGGATATAGCCTTCATTATGATGGCTATCTTGTCAACAATGCACAAAAATCAAACATTCTTTACTCATTGCTGTGGAGATTACTGTTTTATACTTTAACCTACCCCAATAGATCACCTTTTAGAAAAATGAATTTTAAGTAATGAGTGTATCATTTTTTCTGGTGTTATTTGGTCACAAACTCGATCTCCTGCCCGTCCTCCATGTCTCATGCTCTCCTGCTCCAAATGCTTTTTGTTTGTTTGATTTAATTTACCGCACATTCTTCATCTTCTGGTTGTGGGTCAAACTATATTTATTTATGGAAGCAAAGGCTGAAAAAGGTTTGGGCTCTGTCTAGTAAATTGCAAATGCTGTAAACTTGCGCTGTGATATCTGTCTTGGACGACAGGAGGCGCTGTCGTGGCACCAAACTAACAATTTAAATGGGGCATGCGCTGTTAAGTTTCGTAATGTTATACCGTGGTAAACTTCGATAAAGTGGTGATTTTGAGTACTATGTGGATGCATAATGTACACAAACAAGAGGGAGTAGATTGTATGCCTCAAATTCATAGATTGGACTGGTTTTGCCTGTGGAAATGACTCAACGTGATGACCGCGGTGAATGCTGTTTATGGGCTGATTCAGGTAGTAGAGTAGCGCGGTAAGTAGCTCCAATAATCAAAATATAATTTAAAAAGGGTTGAATATAGGTATATTTCAATAGTTTAATCAATGTTGAATCCATGTTTAAAAAACGTTTGAATTTCGACATCTATTCAACTCCTAATCGATGTTATTTGCATGACATTGATTCCATGTCAGAAAAGATCAAAAATCAACGTTGTTTTCAACATCTATCATATCGAGCGCTTTCAATCGCAGTTCAACGTCATTTTTCAACATCTATTCAATCACAGGGCATAACACTATTTCAATGTTGAAACAATGTCCTTTTGCTATCTGGGATCGTATCAGCGCCGCAAACTATTGATCTCTTCATTCCCACAATCCGCCAAAAAACAAACACCGCCCCCCTCTCACCTAAATTGAATATTGATTTCTACGGTAAAAAGAACCTGACCCGACGTGGATTTTACCAAACTTGCTTTTTGCAAAATGTAAACCGAAACCGAGAACCAATTTTCTTCCCCGGGGTACGTGCTGAAATATTAAAGCGGTTAATTTGGAGATGATGGATGGCTTTAGTTTCCAAAGTCATTTAAATCAGTGTCTTTGCTGAGGGCATGAGCGGAACAAGAAAAGATTTGTGTTAGAAGGCTGTCGTCTCGTCTCAGCATAGACAGTTGGATAAGTGTTATGCTAAGAATGAATAATCAGAAGGATGTGGGGTCAGAAGATAACGGCGATGGAAGAGTATGGAGAATACAAAGGGGCACATTACGATAACAAAGGTGTTTGATTGTTCCAGTTTTCATGTGGTTGATTTGATGAGTGCGGATACAAAAGTTTCAACTTAGCCCCTTAACTCCCGCCTGAACCGAGCACATTTTCTCCAGTTTGGCTTTACCCCGATCCAAAAGCTTCTGGGGAAAAAAAGGTGTGAAAATAGCGACAGAACTGAGACGAAAACAATGATGAAGATGTGACAAAGAAGTAAGAAAACTTTGGCAAAAAAGTGACAAAAAAGTGACAAAAAATGTGACAAAAAAAGACAAAAAAAAAGACAAAAAAAATGACATAAAAAAAGACAAAAAATTACAAAAATGTGACAAAAATGTGACAAAAATGTGACAAAAAATACAAAAAAATTACAAAAAAAAAAATACAAAAAATGTGACAAAAATGACCAAAAAAATTACATAAAAGTTACAAAAATTAGTTGAAACCCCCTCCCAAAAAAGATGGGAAGAAATCTGATGACGTGCAAAAAAAAAATATCTGTGTAGCTAACAACAAGAGATTCAACACATCTACTTTACCCTGCAGCAATCGGGTACCGGAGTGCCTCAGATCTTTTTTTTGTGCCTGAAATAAATCAAAAATATACAACATTTTCCACATTAGGAACCGATTACACAGAATTCGCTTACTGCTGCTGGCATCGAGGGACGTGTCAAACTCAGACGTCTCTTTTTTATTTTGTAGTCATGGCATTTCTGTATCGTGACAACGCAACAATGTACCTTGGATCCCAATGTACGGCAGGAATAAACAGACACTTCACTTCATCATTTTCCACTCTGCCGCTACTCCAGCTTGGAGGCAGTGCGCACGGCTCTTCCTTGTTCCAGTGGAAAATGAAGTTGGATCTGCTGCCAATACAACCACAATAAAACAGCCCTCCTGCAACAGTCTCCCTTTCATAGTGTGTAAAAAAAAAAAAACTGCTGACGATGCATTCCCCTGTATGTCCAGAAACTTTACAAACGGAATACGAAACACATGCTGAGAAATGTGGATGTACTTAGAGCTAAACGGATATTTCCCTTTGTGTTAAGAAAGACAAGCGGTGGAAGCATTTTTCTGTAAGGCACTGTTTGTAGAATGCGCTCTTAAAGGAACAGGCCACAGTTCTTCCATACTGAGATATGTTCTTACCTGAGATTAGACGAGTTGATGCGTACCTGTCTGGTCTGTGTGCGTGCCCGTGGAAGAGCGTGGTAGCTTCCAACTTCACCCCCGTTTGGAGCCATAGGAATACATTGGGAGTAAGTAATATTGAATAATTACTATATTTTTCTAAAGTCCCTCCCTTTGCTGACTTCAGCAACTAATCAGAATCCCCGGGATACCACTTTGACCAATGAGACGAGCTTTTCCCGTGAAGCAGCCTGTCAGGACCAATCAGGGAAGGGGGGGAGGAGCTTGATTGTTTGAAAATTCTGTTCCTACTCTCCTCATTTTGCAAACTCAGAGTGGCATTCTGGTCCAAAAGGGGAGGAATTTAGTTTTTTACTTTCCAGTCTCTCCTAACTTTGCAAATTTACAGACTATCACTTTAATAACAGGCCACCGTTTTTCCATACTGAGATATGTTTTTCCCTGAGCTTAGACGAGTTGATGCGTACCTGTCTGGTCTTTGTGAGTGCCCGTGGAAGAGCGTGGTCGCTTCCAACTTCACCCCCGTTTGGAGCCATAGGAATACATTGGGAGAGGCCAAATGCCAACTTTTCTTTTCGTTTTGCGTGACTGAGGGCACGCACAAAGACCAGACAGGTACGCATCAACTCGTCTAAGCTCGGGGAAGAACATATCTCAGTATGGAAAAATGGTGGCCTGTTCCTTTAATAAACAAACCTGGAGAACCGTAAGTCACTACAGTCGAGCACTGCTTCCACCCGATCTCAGTGAAGGCATCAAAGAGGTCACATGAGTATTTTCCCTCTGATTTTTTTGAGTTTTCCCCAGAGCCTCCGCGGCCAGTATGCTAGGCTGCTCTGGATGCTAGCAATAGCATTAGCCGCAGTGCTGTGAAACCGACTTGAATCTGAGAGTTCATGTGGTGTTGAAAATGGCTGAAATGGCCTGATAGCGTTCGGAAAATCAGAAGGGACAGGGAGTAATGTCCTTTTGGTTTACTCCATGCATTTTTTTTACATGAGGTGATTGAAAATGAGGAGAAGTTGAACTCGGAGCGGCTGGAGCTAGCATGTACTCCGAGGGTCTTTGAATGCGCCGGTGTGTGACGTGTTTACGATCCATATTGTTCCTGTAAACAGTGACCACATGTGCCGAGGTGGTGGGGGGGGGGAGGGGGGGGGGGGCGCTGGAGGGAAGTTCTGTTCACATCGGGAGCAAAGCGTTCGCTCATTTGATCCTCCTTCTGTGATTCGATCTTGTGTAAACAGAAAGAGAGAGGTAATGGATTCTGCCTTTTTGTCTCATTGTAAACTGCTGGAGTTAGAAGTGTGTTGGACTTTCCACGCGGCGTTCGCTGAACACAAACGCCACTTTTCAGCAGAGCCGAGACAAAAATGGGCCTACTGTAAAATCCTAACAACAGTGCTTTATGTCAGTGTGCTATACATCATATTTTAATACTTAGACTGGTGTTTATGAGTTTTTCACTGGTTTGTTTTCGGCCTCATGGCGAATTTACAGACTCCTCCTCCCCAGCTCTGACAAAGCATGCTGCTAAAAAGGGCATAAGGGCGGGATCTTCACTCTAGACTTGGCCCTTGTGTGACATGTAGTTCGGTCATAGCTCCAATGTTAACAGTCCGGCTCTCATTGGTATACGAGATTTCAAAAAATGTTCTTTACGAAAACCAGCCTGGTCCCTTTAATTGTGCCTAACCCAGCGTTTTCACAGGAGCAATATCTAGCTGTAGAAAGTAAAGTTCTAAAGTTGTTTAGAACGTGTCTAAAGTCCAATGATATGCAATGCAAAACTATCTTGTTCTGCCGCCACTATATGGAGGTACTGCAGCAATGGCGGACAATGGCGGCCCCTAGCGTCATCATCGTGAGTCTCTGCTACAATTGGTCATTGGTCAGGGCGGCAGGGACGGCTGCAATGAAGGCTATAGATGCATGGAGGGGAGGCGCAGCAGACAGACGCATGGACAGGTGCGGGCCAAAGCAGAGCTGTGGAACATGAGGATGGTGGATGAAACGGCAGGTTTCTGCCAGACAAACACATCAGATTAATAGAACAGCTGCTACAAAGCAGCAAACAGGTATTTGAAGCTGCTGGTACCTCTGGAGTCTCCCGAACATCAAGGTGTAGGACCCTCCAGAGGCTGCAGTTGTGCATAAACCTTCCATCCGGCCTCCCCTTAAGGCGAGACACGGCAGGTGAAAGTATTGATTTTTCACGCAGTGGTCTAAGTGGAGATTTTGATCTATTTTCCTCCCTTTACATCTTAGTTTTCATGTCAGATATAAAAATGACAAAACTCACCCGCATGATGTTTATTTATGATGTTTTGTCTGCGAGGTGGGGGCAACCCGGAAGTAGCTGCTGCGCCGCGTAGAAAGGCCGTCTTTCAAGCGGGTTTTCATTCATAAATATTTACAGATTTTACATCCACGTGTGCTGCTAAGGGGCCCCGTGATGACGCTTTCACCCAAATATGGTTTTATTCCTCCTACGAGACGCTGGTGCGGAAAACCCGAGGAACGGGCTCTGCATGCGCACTCGCTACAAAACTTCAGGGCTGGTTTCCTCTGAGTGAGAGAAGCCGCACTCGGGCAGAGCCTGAGCCCTTATAGAAGCTCCCACAGACTCCAAACTTTACAGTCTGAGACCTAACAATATTTTGAAGGTTTTTTCAGAGGGATTTTTTTATATCTAATTCCTAGCCTGATTTATTCAGCTTTGAAATAAAAAAAAACAGGCAAAATTTGAGTTTTTACAGATTTTTTCACTGATGATTTATTGAAAAACTAAACAAAATATCCAGAATCCCCTCCGAAAAAATCTTAGTTACTAATATGTCAATAAAATAAAACCATAACATTTAATCTGGCTCAATTCATTATTTTGATTTCATTGCCCAAAATATAGGCAATTTTGGCAATTTTAATGCCCAAAATGCCTTATTTTGACAGAAAAAACACAATACATTTTTTTCTCATATTTATATCTGTGATGTTCAGCAGAAGTTTCAAATTGACATCTCTACATTTATTTTTTTCCCCTATTCACCTGCAGTGTCTCGCCTTAACTGCTCACTGAATGCTCATGAACAGAAACGGCTGCAGTGTACTGTACCTTTATGACGCTGAAATACAAGTTAATAATTGTTAACGCAATGTATGTCGAAAAGCACCACAAAGGCAATGCATTTACGCAGAGCAGGGTCACAAACTCATGCCTGGGGTGTGTGAGAAGCACCTTTCCGTGGCCGCTGCTTCAAGTGTTCCCCCTCCGTGGCTATCCGCTGCTCTGGCTCGCACCTTCCCTACTCCCCGTCCATGTCTCCGTCTGCTACGCCTCCATCTAACCTCCATCGTGGCCGTCTCTGCAACCCTGACCTGCAACAGCAAAGTCTTTCTTCCTCTCCGTCCGTGCTTCCACTTTTTGTCTTGAATGCCGAGCCAAGAGCAGGTGCTGAGCGTGCAACACCGGGGTTTGGCACAGTCACGTAGCAGAGGTTAAGGTGGAAACAGGGATGTATATAAGATAATCATGTAAAATACAAACGAATGCAAACATACTAAACAGAGTGTAAACACCATCCAGTGCCCTGTTCACTGCAGCTGATGTCAGATCACGTGACCTGCCCTGGAGAAGTTTGCAGCTTCGAGAAATAAAAATGCTGCTTATCTGTCCATACATACGATACTACAGCGTTTATAGAAATCTCCTCCTTGAATAGAGTCTGTGATGGGACTGTGATAGGAACAGGATAGGAATTGATGACACGCTCACGCTCTGAGCCTGTACTTTCAAATATTGCTTTTCTATTTTGGCATCAGATTGAAAACTCTAAATTTAAGGCCATTTCGAGTGATTATGTTTCATAATATAAACTGTCAAAGGCTCTCAGCAGACGTTTCTAGGTCATTTTGTTTTTGATTTCAATTTGAAAAAAATGATTGAACGAATGACACACGGACCCGAGACCAATTTTTCTCGTCAACCCGAACATTTTCCCATTATTTTCCTTCATCATTTGTGTCAAAACAACTCCCCTGCTATCATCGAATCTACCCCGCTCTCCACGGACACCCAGACACCCGCTAACCGTCTGTTCACCCAGCCTTCCAGGATGTTTATGTTTTCTAGGATTGTGGGGAGGGAGGGCGAGGGGACTCTGGGGAGCGGGAGTTCTGGGTAGAAGGAACTGCTCCGTCCTCCGGGAGGGTTTAAGCTACGGAAACATCACTAATAACTTTAGCATGGCGAGGATTACGAGAGGGGCTACCTTCACAGCGCTTTGTGTAACATGTGCAGGCCTGGCTCATGTCAGACTCATCGCGAGGATGGCAAGGAAAAATAAAGGGGAAAGTTATGTTTCATCACGCCACGAAAAGTGATAATGTATGAGAATGTGTGTACGCAGGAGGTGGTGAAAGCCGTGGTCAGAGTGAACTCTAAGTGAGAGTGTGTCCTTGTGTTCACAGGGCACACTGCAGGAAGTACTCAGGGTTTAAGGCCGCTTTACCCTCGTAAGACTTCAAGTTTTTTTATATGGAATCCGATGGGAACTTTACACGTGCCAAACGCAACTTAACCCCTTAACTCCCACCTGAACAGCACATAATAATACCAGGAGTAATTTGGCATCCGCACAGTAAAGTGAAGATTACTGCACGGATTTCGAACTACTCCTGGTATTATTACGCCTTACAATATAGTTCCCCCTTTTATCCGCTTAGAAAATCCACATTGTTTAATTTTGTGTAATTATACTTTGTAGTGGAACACTTCACGTAACCATATTTAAATAGGGAAAACGTGGAAGAGCTTGGTAGCTTCTATCTTGACCTGTTTTGGAGCTATAGAGGAGAGAGGGAGAGGCTAAATGCTAACGCCGCCTGCGCTGTGTTTACGTGACTGAAGGCACGGGGGAAGATCAGACAGGTCCTAAAGAACTCGTCAAAGCTAAGGTAAGAACATATCTCAGTATGTAAAAATGGTGGCCTATTCCTTTAAATGTCTTAATGGTCTTGGTCCTTCTTATCTTTCAGAACTGCTTTTACCTTACGAACCTTCACGGCCCCTTCTCTCCTCCGGCAGGGGTCTCCTAGTTATTCCTCAAGTCAACAAAAAGACTCATGGTGAGGCGTCTTTCCAACATTACGGCCCTCGCCTCTGGAACCACCTGAGGAGGAGCTCAGACCTGAGGAGGAGCTCAGACCTGAGGAGGAGCTCAGGGCTGCAGAGAACGAACATGTTTTTAAGAGCAGCTCAAGACCCACCTTTTTAGCTTAGCCTTTAACTGATATTAATTTTTGCTAGACCTATTTATTTATCTCCGCACCATATGATTAATTTAATTGATATTCAGCTGTTATTAATATTTATTTAGTTTGAATGTATTTCACCTCTCGGTCTTATTCTAGTGATCCTATTATTCGATTTAACTTTTTATTTATTTTAACAATTTTTATGTTCTCCCAGTTTCCTCTGTGGTGTTGTCCGGGCACCCTGTGTTGGTCCCTGTGGCTGCAGCCGAGGAGCCGCTCCCGATGCAGACGCTCCATGGATGGTGTTTCCTTACCTGGTTTATCTGTACCCAGCCTTACCTCAGCCTTATCTCAGCCTTACCTCAGCCTTATCTCAGCCTTACCTCAGCCTTATCTCAGCCTTATCTCAGCCTTACCTCAACCTTACCTCAGCCTTACCTCAGCCTTACCTCAGCCTTACCTCAACCTTACCTCAGCCTTACCTCAGCCTTACCTCAGCCTTACCTCAGCCTTATCTCAGCCTTACCTCAGCCTTACCTCAGCCTTACCTCAGCCTTATCTCAGCCTTATCTCAGCCTTACCTCAACCTTACCTCAGCCTTACCTCAGCCTTACCTCAGCCTTACCTCAACCTTACCTCAGCCTTACCTCAGCCTTACCTCAGCCTTACCTCAACCTTACCTCAGCCTTATCTCAGCCTTATCTCAGCCTTATCTCAGCCTTACCTCAGCCTTATTTCAGCCTTACCTCAGCCTTACCTCAGCTTTACCTCAGCCTTACCTCAGCCTTATCTCAGCCTTATCTCAGCCTTACCTCAGCCTTATTTCAGCCTTACCTCAGCCTTACCTCAGCTTTACCTCAGCCTTATCTCAGCCTTATCTCAGCCTTACCTCAGCCTTATTTCAGCCTTACCTCAGCCTTACCTCAGCTTTACCTCAGCCTTATCTCAGCCTTATCTCAGCCTTACCTCAGCCTTATTTCAGCCTTACCTCAGCCTTACCTCAGCCTTACCTCAGCCTTATTTCAGCCTTACCTCAGCCTTACCTCAGCCTTACCTCAGCCTTATTTCAGCCTTATCTCAGCCTTACCTCAGCCTTATTTCAGCCTTACCTCAGCCTTACCTCAGCTTTACCTCAGCCTTATCTCAGCCTTATCTCAGCCTTACCTCAGCTTTACCTCAGCCTTATCTCAGCCTTACCTCAGCCTTACCTCAGCCTTATTTCAGCCTTACCTCAGCCTTACCTCAGCTTTACCTCAGCCTTATCTCAGCCTTATCTCAGCCTTACCTCAGCTTTACCTCAGCTTTACCTCAGCCTTATCTCAGCCTTACCTCAGCCTTACCTCAGCTTTACCTCAGCTTTACCTCAGCCTTATCTCAGCCTTACCTCAGCCTTACCTCAGCTTTACCTCAGCCTTATCTCAGCCTTATCTCAGCCTTACCTCAGCTTTACCTCAGCTTTACCTCAGCCTTATCTCAGCCTTACCTCAGCCTTACCTCAGCTTTACCTCAGCCTTACCTCAGCCTTACCTCAGCCTTACCTCAGCCTTACCTCAGCTTTACCTCAGCTTTACCTCAGCCTTATCTCAGCCTTACCTCAGCCTTACCTCAGCCTTACCTCAGCTTTACCTCAGCCTTACCTCAGCCTTACCTCAGCCTTACCTCAGCCTTACCTCAGCCTTACCTCAGCCTTACCTCAGCCTTATCTCAGCCTTATCTCAGCTTTACCTCAGCCTTACCTCAGCCTTACCTCAGCCTTACCTCAGCTTTACCTCAGCCTTACCTCAGCCTTACCTCAGCCTTACCTCAGCCTTACCTCAGCCTTACCTCAGCCTTACCTCAGCCTTATCTCAGCCTTATCTCAGCCTTACCTCAGCCTTATCTCAGCCTTATCTCAGCCTTACCTCAGCCTTACCTCAGCCTTATCTCAGCCTTACCTCAGCCTTATCTCAGCCTTATCTCAGCCTTACCTCAGCTTTATCTCAGCCTTACCTCAGCCTTATCTCAGCCTTATCTCAGCCTTATCTCAGCCTTACCTCAGCCTTACCTCAGCCTTATCTCAGCCTTACCTCAGCCTTACCTCAGCCTTATTTCAGCCTTACCTCAACCTTACCTCAGCCTTACCTCAGCCTTACCTCAGCCTTATCTCAGCCTTATCTCAGCCTTACCTCAACCTTACCTCAGCCTTACCTCAGCCTTACCTCAGCCTTACCTCAGCCTTATCTCAGCCTTATCTCAGCCTTACCTCAGCCTTACCTCAGCCTTATTTCAGCCTTACCTCAGCCTTATCTCAGCCTTACCTCAGCCTTATCTCAGCCTTACCTCAGCCTTACCTCAGCCTTACCTCAGCCTTATTTCAGCCTTACCTCAGCCTTACCTCAGCCTTATTTCAGCCTTACCTCAGCCTTACCTCAGCCTTACCTCAGCCTTACCTCAGCCTTATTTCAGCCTTACCTCAGCCTTACCTCAGCCTTATTTCAGCCTTACCTCAGCCTTACCTCAGCCTTACCTCAGCCTTATCTCAGCCTTACCTCAGCCTTACCTCAGCCTTACCTCAGCCTTACCTCAGCCTTATTTCAGCCTTACCTCAGCCTTATTTCAGCCTTACCTCAGCCTTATCTCAGCCTTATGTCCATTGTTTTCCCTTGAGTGTGTGTGATGTGCTTGTGCGGTGTGTCTCTGGGGAGGTGGGTGGGGAGAGTGTGAATGCGACAAGGTGTTAAGGTATTTGTGGGAGGACGTGGGTGTGAGAGAATGTTTTTATGTATGAAAAGTTTAAGCAGACACTCTTTACTCATTCTTGTGATTGTACTAAAGATCAGACCACATTTTATGAGCAATTTAGGCAGAAATGTAAGAAATTCCAAACGGTGTGCTCACTTTTCCTCCCACTATATACGAGCCCAGCGCACGTTTCCATAGCAGTAGCTGTAGTCCCCCAGCACACGGTGGAAACTCCGGCCCACTCTCTCCCGGCTGGACCCGTGAGTCATGCCAGAGGCTAAAACCTCAGGCCGCCTCCCATTGAGCAACGAGAGCCCCATCTTTCAACATTTATATGAGGCCATCAGTCAGCGCTCCACTCCGCTGTTTAGTCTCCGTGGAGTGCTCTTCTGTCTGCGTCTGTGCAGTCCTCCCATATCACCACGCGGAAACTCTGAAAACCTTTAACCGCGCTGTCATTGTGCTTCAAATGCAGACTTAATAATAACAATAATAACTTTAATTTGTAAAGCACTTTACATGGAAATCTCAAAGTGCTATAATAAAAGCACACAAAAGTTGAAGTTAAAAATGTTAATAAGGGAACAGAAAAGTCTTGAGTCCTCTTCTAAAAGTCTCCAGAGACTGTGGGGCCCTCAGGTCTAGGGCGTTCCACAGTTTAGGAGCAGCCGCCTGGAACGCTCTGTCACCAATTGTCCGGAGTTTTGTTCTGGGGACGGAGAGAAGGTCGGTGTCTGTGGACCTGAGTGTTCTGGTTATGGGCGGAGGGGTGAGGAGTTCAGTGAGATAGTCCGGGGGCGTGTCCATGGATGCAGGCAGATTTTGTATTGGATGCGTTGACCGATCGGGAGCCAGTGGAGGTCACGGAGGGCTGGGGTGATGTGCTGGTGCTTAGGCGTCCTCGTCAGGATCCTGGCCACGGCGACTTTCATTCTTATTCATTCATGGTTCCTCCCTCTCTGTAAGTGCCCCGGTATGATCATTTCTGCACTCTGAATAGAACTAGGGAAAAGCCACCATATTAGTCCGGTGCTCAGGTCTCTGCATGGGGTCAGAAACGTGCCCAGTGGTTTAACACCAAAGTACACCTTTGAGCCATATGAACTATCTCAGCTGGAAGAACCTCGGAGATCGGTCTCATGCTGATCCCAGAAGTAAAAACAATATCCAAAATCCTCTTGTATTCTAAGGGCACATTGTGTCATTTTCAATCACACTGTTGCCAAAACAAAACATGCTCGACACAGAAAAGTCTCTGTTTGCCGTGGATGAGCATTTGGATGAGGACCTCGTCTATTTCAAGCTCATATTTGGCTGCCGTTGGTCAACATCTCCAAGGAGATGAGCTGGAGACGCCCCGTTACAGTCAGGTCTGAGGTGAGGTGAGACGCTCACAGTAAACCAGGCATGCCCAAAGTGCGGCACGGGGGCCAGATGCGGCCCTCACCCCTGCTTTTGGTGGCCCTCAGGCTTCTTGTTCTATTGGGACACATCACCAGTGATAGTGTTTTGTACTGCATTTTTATAATTTCACACAATTAAAACCTCAACAAGTAACATTTATTGTGAGACACAGCTGGCATTATGGTTCCAAGTGTTTAAACCTCTCTTAAATACACCAGTTGAATGTTTGAATGCACTGACCATCCATCTTTGACTCTCCATACTGTATACGTGTCAATATACCGCCCTCTGCACTATTTTATTAAGTGAAATGACACACGGTGTGGCTTTAAACATTGCACTTTTATTGTTCTTCTATGGAGCACACTGAATTGCTTTAGCATAACGTGTGCCCTATAAATAAATCTCCCTTGTCTTGACACTCTGTTATAGCTCTGCTGCTACTGTTCAACACAGCAGAGCGTGACAGATGCTCTATTGTGTTCTCAGCAAAGGTGAAATAACTCCCCCCCCCATACTTTTATATGTGTATGTTGCACATTGAATGCTATAGAACAGGCATGTCCAAACCTTTTCCATCAAGGGCCACCAAAAAACCTGATCTGAGGGCCTTGTTTGAAGCTCAGGCCGCACTTTGGGCACTACAACATAATCACGATGTCTTTAGTCTTTACCCAGCTCTCCACTATGTGCCATCCATCCATCCGACATCACAGCTATTGTCCAGTGTTCATATTGTGGCCTGCTCTATCCTTGTTTTTGGTGAAGCTGCTGGTGCGTGGTAAAGACCTAACGTATTTCGGGGCAGTACCTATAGCAGGAGAAACTAAATATGATGCATTTTAAAACCACTTTTTCAAAACTGCGTAAATGCCTTGAACGCTTTCTTTGGAACTCATGGCCGTTTCTGCAAGTGCGAAGAGAGTCGTGTAAACAACAGAGGGAACCAAACCATGGTGAAGCAGAGCATTAGACAGTCACTCAGCGCACTTCTCCAGCCCTGCTCTGGTGTTTAGTCTGAGCTGATGAGCAGATGAGAGCCAGTCTTCTCTCCCTGTCCCTCCCTTCCTCTGTCATTGCTGGAGGTCCCTGTTCTAACTGTGTATTTAGCTGGCTGGGATTTATTCCACTGGCCCCTGTGTTCAGTTCCAAAAACCTAGAAATAATGAGTCATAATGGAGCGAGCAGCGGGACATGTGATTTTAACCTCTGCGGCCTGCATGCTGTAAGCTCCAGTTAACAAGCTTTTAGATTTGGGCAGAGGAACTGATCATGACTTTTTTGTTAGAAGCATTTGTTCATCACTTTTTTATTGTTTTTTTTGTCGCTCTTGTTGTAGTTTTTGTCTTTTTTTGTTGTATTTCCACACTCGTTTTCGTCGCTGTTTTGACACTTTGTTCGAGAAGCTTTTAGATTTGAGGAACTGGAGGTAATGTGCTCGGTTCAGGTGAAGGTAAAGATAAGATAAGATGATACTTTATTGATCTCACAGATGGAGAAATTGCATTCGATGAGAGAGCATCCGGCAGCAGCACCCATGCTGCCCAGAGGTTAGTCTGGGTTAAATAGACCAAACACATAGACTTTTCTGCGTCGAGCATGTTTTGTTTTGGCAACAGTGTGATCTAAAATTACACAAGAGGATTTTGGATATTGTTTTAGCTTCTGGGACCAGCATGAGACCCATCTCCAAGGTTCTTCCAGCTGAGATGGTTCATACGGCTCAGAGGTGTACTTTGGTATTAAACCATGAGGTCAACGTGAGACGTGAGCACTGGACTAATATGGTCGCTTTTCCCTAGTTCTATTCAGAGTGCAGAAATGATCAAACCAAATCTACCAAATAATGGTAGATTTAGTTTGGGGGGAACGCATTCCCCCAATTTTCAGTTTTTCAGGGTAAAGGGTTCGGGAAATCCCCTCCAGGAACCACCACCTTAACGTTGTGGAGGGGTTTGAGCGCCCGAATGATCCTGGGAGCTCTGTTGTCGGGGGCTTCATGTCCCTGGTAGGGTCTCCCAGGGCAAACAGGTCCTAGGTGATGGGTCAGACAAAGAGCGGTTCAGAAGCCCCTTATGAGAGACCAACAGGCCCGGCTAGAACCATGAGGTCGTCCTTCTGTGGACCCACCACCTGCAGGAGGAGCCATAAGGGTCTGGTGCAATGTGATTTGGGCAACTCCAACAGCTGCCCCCACGACCCGGCAACGGACAAGTGGAAGAAAATGGATGGATGGATGGATGGATGGATGGGTTCGGGAAATATTTAGGAGGATCCGGCAAAGATTTGATCTGATATAATGCCGCAATTGTTCTGGCCTGTTCCCCAAATCCATCACATCAGACCAAAAGTGTTCCTGAAAACTGCTGAGATGCATATATGAGATAGAAATAATAAGAAAATCAACTTTGCTATCATGCATTTGCAAAACAGACGAACCCAGACATGGAGCTTTTGGATTCTACAAAGCACGTTATCAGTCGGTTTTCGTTAACTCTGGGTTTCTCTGAGAATTTGTGGAGCGTACACGTGAAACAGGAGGGGTCGGCGCCAAGCAGCCAATCGAGCGGCTCTTTTATGTGAACGGTTCGAACCGGATCTCAATTGTGAAAAGAGGCGGTCCTTGTTTTCAGTCATTTTCACCCAGAACTCCCCTGAACGAACACAGCGACATGAGGCTCAGCTGATGGCTTGGGGAGTAGGAGAAGCTTGGTGATGACATGGGTGGAAGGACCTTAGATGGGCTCAATGATGGGCTCCTTTCCAGGGGTCCGGCTGGATGGTCAGCACGCTCCGCAACGTGGCTCCTGGTATCTGTGCTGGTGAGGTTCTCTGACCCCAGCAACCACACGCCGTCCCAGCGGAGCAGCCGACTTGCCCTCAGACTGGTTATTAGTTAACCATTCAACTAATACATCTTCATTTATAATGGAAGTTTGCAATAATGTGAACAAGCATGAGTGAGGCTACTGACCTGGTGGACAAGACCAAACAAAACAATCACACCCAACTTAAATTGGCAGTAAGGGAGATCCGTCATAACCTGTTACAATATGAGTCTCTCCGTGGCAAAACTGGTTGTAAAATTATTGCTGATGGGACATACCTTCTCCCAATTGGGTCTGAAAGTTGCCCCTAGGAGGCAAGACCTGGAAGATCTTGGCTAGCTCTTTCCCAGAAGCCTGGGGGCGACAAAGATTCACTTACTTATTTACAAGACAAAAAGAAAGCAATGATAATTAAAAATAGATAACTAAAGGAAGAGGGGCGTTGGGAGGCGGGTGGTTGGGTGCGGACGAGGACGGGTCTGCCGCTCGCTGGACGGTGACCCATGTGGGAGGTGATGGATGGACGCGACAATGTTCCTCCTCTTCCCTCTCTGCTCCTCACTCCCCCTGGGCGACAAAGCGGAGGATTCTCTCCTCTGGCTGGTCAAACAGTTGTCTTCTTATTTAAGCTGGGACCTATAAACCTGGCACAGAGCAGGTTATGTCCTGCTGAGTTGACCCTGAACTGAGCTAACCCTCTCATCCAGCTTCGTGGTTTACCCCTCTGTCCCCAAACACTTCATAGTATGACATTGCAACAGCACACCGATTCACTCAACGCATTTTCTTTCCTTTCATTTCCTCCGACTGACACCATTCTCCCCCCGGCTTAATGCTTTCCAGCGTCACGGATGTCATCCCGATGCAGTTTGCGACCACTCAGCCTTTGGAACACGCTTCTGGCCGCACTCTCGCATTGTGCTGGATCGCTAAAGACGACGCTAAATCACGCAGCGAGGCGTCCAGGTACGGTTGGACCCGTCCCGAACTGTTCTTTCCACGTGGAACTTCTCGAAACGAACTGCTTCCACATGGCTCCGCAGATGCCGAACAGGCCGCTTCAGGCGAGCTGTAATATGACCCCATAGCGGGCGTCGATACATGGAAAGAAAGAAAAGAAAGGGAACGGTTGCCAAGTGCTTTCGCCTCTATTGACTTTGAGGTTTTGTTTGTTGTCATTGCAAATATCGGCCATGTGTGTTTTTGTTACTCCGGGTTCGGGGCGGCTTATCTCGACTGGCACGCTTCAAAAGCAACATGTAACGCGGCTCCGAGGCAGGAAATTGAACCGGCGAGCAATATCGGAGAGCCTTGTAAACAGATGGAATAGCACCGTGAGGGATGAAAGAGGATTTGTCATGACTGCCGTGGTTGTTGGCACATGGGAGTTTTCACATTCAAAAGCAGCAGTAATAAAAAGCATTTTGCGGTTTGACCCCGTTATGTAGTATCTTAAAAAACGATTCAACTGGACCGGACAGATGCCAAATGTTTCGCACTCTATCCCTCCATCAGGACTGACATGTGCTACAACTCATGTGCCTGTTTACCCTGAACCGTCTACCAGTTTAAAGCAATTACAAAAGCACTAAGCTCGGTTTCTATTTCTGTGGAATGCGACAGTTTCATTCTTGCACACCAAAGGATGAACCTGGGATGGGCTGAAGGCACCAACGAAGAGCCAGGCAGGCGGACCGGACTTGACTCCACCTAATGAGCGGCCCTTCTCCATAACTTCAATGTAGAATTATCAACGAGTATATGGAGTTTAAAAATGCTAAAATTATGTATTTTCCTCTCCCTACATGTTCCAGTCATGTCCTCAGACTTATTCACCACAACTGCCTCTAAAATCCTGCACTGTCACTCAGAAAGGTGTTAATTCGGGTCCGAAGTGCCGTCATGCATGAGCTTAATATAGAAGCTGCAGTTACGTGTAAGACCTGAGGTGGCAGTAGTGAGTATAAAAATGAGCAACATGCAGTTAGTCCCTTTAATGAACAAAAAAAGGTCACGTCATGCTGAACCATAGCCTTGACTAATTTCCATCCGTTGTCCCCAATGGCTACTGGCTGCTGCTTTATGACCACGACACTAGAGGCCGCCATTGCTGTAGTACCTCCATATCGCCGCTAGTGCCCCATTGAAAAGCATTGGAGTTTAGACATGTTAAAAACAACTTTAACGCCTGGTTTCTATTTTTTCAACACTAGACTAGGCTAGATATTCCTCCTGAGATAACGCTGGGTTAGTAGCAATTTATGAAACCAGGCTGGTTTTCGTAAGAAGAATTTTAGAAATCTCGTACTTAATGAGGGTCGGACTGTTAGCATTCGGAGTGAGCAGGCCTCTGCTCAGGACTTTTTATGACTCTGTGGAGCCTCTGCTCTCCACTACGCTGCCGTGTGCTGGGCCCCGGGCAGCACAGAGCGGGACAAGAACAGACTGAACAAGCTGGTCAGGAGGGCCAGCTCCGTCCTGGGCTGCCCCCTGGACTCTGTGGAGGAGGTGAGGGACAGGAGGGTGTTAGCCAAGCTCACCTCCATCATGGACAACACCTCCCAACCACTGCACGGGACTGTAGAAGAGCTGAGCAGCTCTCTCAGTGGCAGACTGAGACACCCTCAGTGCAGGACGGAGCGCTACCGCAAAGCCTTCATCCCCACTGGTGTCAGACTGTACAATAAGACTGTGAAGTAACATGTGCAATAATCTCTGTATCAGCTGCACTTTATTAACTCTGAGTGATCTTCTTAAACGCCGACTGTAACAAGTGAATTTCTCCTTTGTGAGATCAATAAAGGATTATCCTATCTTATCTTATCTTATCTTATCTCTTATCTCTTATCTTATCTTATTGGAGCAGCGTGAGCTACACTTCATGCAAGGGCTGAGTCTACGGTGAAGATCCCGCCCTTATGCCCTTTTTAGAAACATGATTCATCAGAGCTGGGGAGGGGGAGTCTATAAATCCTCCATGATTTCCCCCTCAACCGTAGTCATTATGGTAAACGGGGAGGAGTGAGCAGAAGCTATATCTGGGCAGCTTCTTTATATATATTCATAGTCTATGGTTGTCCCACACTCCCACTCTCAAACACACTCATTCATTCTGGCCTATTGGACATGTTTTTAATGGTAGGGGAAACCGGATGGAACCTACTTGGGGAGAACATACAAACTCCACACAGAAAGGCCCCGTCCAGGTGGGAATCGAACCTGTCACCTTCTAGCACGAGCGCTGACCGCTGTACTACCTTACCGCCCACTTTTGCTTAGCTTTAGCGTGTAGGTCGCCTATTGGCAAGTCAAAACTGCCAACTAATTCCGACAGTGTAAATGAATGTGGCCAAAAACAAAACAAGGACAGAACTGCTGGGTAAACCACCGCCCTTCAAAAACTCTTTGATGGAAACGCATGTACATCTGTTTTTGTTATGCACATTTATTATGCAAATTTTAAAGAGATGCGCATTTTATCTGACGGAATCACGACTTGTGAAAGGTGCTTCATGAATAAACATGCTCACTCACTAACTTACTGACTTTCTCAATATCCTGAGAGATTCTCATGGCAAACGATCATGCCCACCGGACATACATGTAGCTGTGGTGGGCGTGGATGTTGAACCCGCTTAAGGCCTGGATCCAAATCATATCCTGAGTTCTCCAATGACAACATCAAAATCCAGCATTCCCTCATGAACTTCTTTTGTTCAGGGAGAGCTGACTATTGAACACATCCATTCTGCAGTCAGTTTTGCAAGCCTGGGACGAGCCACAGAGATCACAGATTCCTGTTTGTGACGGTTTTCGTTCACTCTTGTGTTGACCTGTCGCTGTCGGCTGTTCTCCTCGACTCTCGCCGTGCGTTATGAAATACGGTTGCAGTATTTCCTACGCCGCAGCCTCTTCTTATCTAAACTCCGTGAAATGATCGAAGCAGCAGTTGGCCGTACCAAACTGCGCTCAACTCTTTGTAAACACTTTGCGCAGCCCCGGAGTTGTGTTTGTCTTGTCAAAAGCGGAATCCTCCCGCGCCTCGCCGCTCGCCGTTAATGATCGACCACACAGCCCGCATCGCCATGGCAATGGAAGCACACCGAAACCAAGTCGCTCCAAAAAAAAACGATGGGCTTTCGCTATCAACGCTGTGAACTGATGAAAAAGAGATTGTAGTGGTTAAAGGGTGAAAGTTACTCCAGAATCTTAAGAGCGCAGGTTCCACTGATCTGTTAGTTCTGACTGAGTTAGTCCAGCTCAGGGTCCGGGTTAGTCCCAAGTTAGTCCAACATGCATTAAAGAGGGGGTATTATGCTTTTTTCAATCACATAGCACCAGTCCATATCACACTACAATGATGACCAAACCTTCTGTTGGTCTGTAAATGCAGTAAATTAGAATAACTGCCTTGTATAAAATTGCTCTCTCAAAATGGCTGTAGTGAATGTCTTGAAATAGGCCTCTGTCTCTTTAAGAACCTCTGACCCTTTCCGACACGCCCCCTCCACACGCTGTCTGTGGTATCAGTGGGGAGGGGGTTCTGCTGAGGAGCAGTGGTTGGTTACTCGGCTGGTGACGAAAGCTCGGAGGCGTCTCCAGGAGGTGGGGGCGTTCCTAGGAGGACTCAGGCAAACCTATCCCTAAAATGGCCGCCATCAGAGTTTTTACAGATTACTCAAAAATACGTGAATGTGCCAAGGCAACACTTCAGGCATGTTTTTAATGAGGGAATGACATAATAACATGATGTAAAGCTTGAAAAAGTCGATTTTGCATAATACCCCCCCCCTTTAAGATATGGTTCTGTCCTACTTGATACTGGGTTTAGTCTTTAGGCTTATTTTCTACCTGTTTAGTCCAGTATTAAACCTGGATCTGGTTTAGACGGGTTTCATACCTGATTTAGGCCCTGTCCGTACGAAGTAAATCTGAGGACCAAACACATAGTTATCCATCCATGCGTTTTGGGCATCTGTAAACGAACATTTTCTACCTAGCTCCCAGAGTGGAAAGACCTCAAAACACCGTTTACGTGGCGCCGTTGTTCCCACGTCTCTGCGACTTGCAAGTTTCATTTTCACTGTTTACATTCCACAAAAGTTGACTGCGCATGAGCCCTCTACATCTTGTTCTATTATCTGTGTTAGCGTCACAGCGCCTCACACAGGCCTGGAAGATGAATTGCGCCGTTTTCACAGACCTGAGTCGACCCATGTGGACGCACACATTTACTGAGCTGGCTTCCACAGAGAAAGTTTCTGAAAATATAAGCGCTTTGTCTTCGTGTGGATATAGTCTTAGTCTTGGTCTGGAGCACTGTTAAGACCTAGTCGGGCAGGGATAGTGCAAAATAAACTTTTTTACAGCTTTATACCATGTTACAATGTAGTTCTCTCATTAATTCAAAACAACTGGAGCTGTGTTTCAACCCACTCGCGCATCTTTGAGTAATCTTTGAATCTTCCCTAAAAGGCTACTCTTAACCAGCCTGGCCAGCCATACTCACTTATTTTGCTTTATATTTGAAATATGTTCAAAAGTTTAGAATAAACAGAGAATGGTATGTCTGACCAACTCTTCACAGTGCGGCTCTTGAAGATAAGGTGATATTTCTGCTGTTTTAGATCAATCTTTCATTTTCTAACCAACAAAGTGTAAGATAGATTTTTCCCAAATACCAGAAACTGTACTAATCTGAATTAGTTTTTGGGTTTGACCCAGAGCCATGGGAAGATATTTTAGTTAGGGGGTGCTGAGGGATAAAAATTTACGCCAAAATACTTTTTCTGTGCATAAATCCTATTTATTAACCTCTTAACTCCCGCCTGAACCGAGAGCATTTTCTCCAGTTCAGCTTTACCCAAATCCTGTAGGCCAGTGTAACGCCTCAATTGAAAGACCTACAAAACTTAATGGATCTTTTTCCTCACATCAGATTTTTTTTTCATCACTTTTTTTGTTGGGCAGTCGTCTCTTTTTTGTCAAATTTTCGTGACTTTTTTGTCACTTTTTCGTCAAATTATTCGCATTTTTTTTGTCAAATTCTTATCACTTTTTCGTCCATTTTTTCTCAATTTTTTGTCAATTTTTTCTCATTTTTTTGTCACATTTTTGTCCATTTTTGTCATTTTTTTCTCACTTTTTTCACATTTTCATCCTTGTTTTCGTCTCAGTTTTGTTGCTATTTTCACAGCTTTTTTCCAGAAGCTTTTGGACTGGGGTAAAGCTGGAGAAAATGTGCTCGGTTCAGGTGGGAGTTAAGGGGTTAATATTGCCTGCAGTTCACAAACTATCCACCAGGGGGTGCTGCAGCGCCCTCAGCACCCTGGGTTCCCACGGCCTTGGTTTGACCCAATCGACTTTGGATTTAGTCATTGAGTTCTGATTTAGCCCTGCTTTAGTGCTGCTCTAAACCTGGTTTGGTATAAGGTGGTTTTACAGTTCTTGGTGCTGTTTGTGCACCAGCTCCCCTTTGACTCCCATATTTGGATTGGAGTCAACCGGGGGCCTGGGCATAAGTGCATCACTGCATGTGGACATTATCTTTAAATATTTATTAATAACTCATAATCCAGACCTAAATTTCAAGCCAGTTACACTCATCCTTCTTCATATTTGCCATGACACTCCTCTCCCACAGTCTGCACAGTGCACGCTGTATTTTCTGCTCAATTGTGAATTTTCTGTGCTTTCTACAAATTTCGGTTTACTTACAGTAGTGTCAGGTTGGGTGTGAAAACTCCCGTGGCTTTGGTTTAGTCCACAGTCCTAGTTTAGACCAGGTTTAGTCTCGGCTACATTTCCTCGTTGTGAACAGATTACGAAATTCCTGCTTCAGACCATCCCGGGAGAGAAAGAGGGAATCCCAGGAAACACATTTAGAAACAGAGGCATCAGTGGAGCAGCGGGGCGCCTCCTCCCACGCAGCCAGCAGGGGGTGCCACGCTCAGCTCTCGGCAAACATCTTCACCAGCTTTTTATGGCCCACTGGAGGAAACACAGAGGCAGTTCAATCAACATATGAGGAACGTTTTAGACCGCAGAAGCTCCCGCCGATGATTTATGAACAGTAAGGTGTGATAGGCTTTTAACTGATGCAAAATGTGGTTATTCCATTTGGTGATTGTGTGCAAAACAACAACAACAAGGGACCAAAATACTGTGTTCATTTTTTTTTACACTAATAACGCAAGAAGACGATGGTGCAATGGCCTGTTAAAAAAACCTTATTGTGAAGAATTGGTCATGTATGAGTTTCTATGTGAGAGCAGCTTTGGGCGGGACATTAAAAGTCATTAATTGAACAGTGCCAATATCAAGGTGTTAAATGTCATTAAAAAGAGTTAAATTGGATTAAAGCTGGCATTAAATCTAAATTGTGTGAAAAGTGATGGCATTGCTCAACTAGATGAAGGTTCCTGGGTCATCTTCTGTACTCTGTAGTCGAAATGAAGGACATTTCACCACTCATCCAAAACGCCTCACCAGCAAGAGTTTCCAGCTCACCGGCGGACTAGATAAAGAGAACTACCGCTGGGTTTCAGTCTCAAAGACCCTACTATCTGCTGGGTTTCAAAGACCCTACTATCCGCTGGGTTTCAGTCTCAAAGACCCTTCTATCCGCTGGGTTTCAGTCTCAAAGACCCTACTATTTGCTGGGTTTCAGTATCAAAGACCCTACTATCCGCTGGGTTTCAGTCTCAAAGACCCTACTATCCGCTGGGTTTCAGTCTCAAAAACCCTACTATCCGCTGGGTTTCAGTCTCAAAGACCCTACTATCCGCTGGGTTTCAGTCTCAAAGACCCTACTATCCGCTGGGTTTCAGTCTCAAAGACCCTACTATCCGCTGAGTTTCAGTCTCAAAGACCCTACTATCCGCTGGGTTTCAGTCTCAAAGACCCTACTATCCGCTGAGTTTCAGTCTCAAAGACCCTACG
Source organism: Gobius niger (assembly GCF_951799975.1). Classification (NCBI taxonomy): domain Eukaryota; kingdom Metazoa; phylum Chordata; class Actinopteri; order Gobiiformes; family Gobiidae; genus Gobius; species Gobius niger. Next base: position 5,831,358 of record NC_136867.1, read on the forward strand.
ATCAGCTGGGTTTCAGTCTCAAAGACCCTACTATCCACTGAGTTTCAGTCTCAAAGACCCTACTATCCGCTGGGTTTCAGTCACAAAGACCTTACTATCCGTTGGGTTTCAGTCACAAAGACCCTACTATCCGCTGGGTTTCAGTCACAAAGACCTTACTATCCGCTGGGTTTCAGTCTCAAAAACCCTACTACCTGCTGAGTTTCAGTCTCAAAGACCCTACTATCAGCTGGGTTTCAGTCACAAAGACCTTACTATCCGCTGGGTTTCAGTCTCAAAAACCCTACTATCTGCTGGGTTTCAGTCTCAAAAACCCTACTATCTGCTGGGTTTCAGTCTCAAAAACCCTACTATCTGCTGGGTTTCAGTCTCAAAAACCCAACTATCAGCTCCGTTTCAGATCCAACGACCAAACTCTCAACTGAGTTTCAGTCTCAATGACCCTACTCTCATCACGCTCGTCACCTGCCTATTGGTCTGTCCTGGGTTGTGTCTCAGCCTTTTTTCCTAGGATGGGAAAGGCCAGTAGCTCCCTGATTGGCCAGTCGCCGACATTGGCACCAAAACAACGCTACTAATCCAAAATAACCATATACCTGATGCTAATCCTAATTTAAGGATTGTGGAGTTTACAAACAAATGCTAACCTTACCTTAGCCCTAACCTTAAAGGGACTATACAGAGTTTAACAATGTTAAAATTATGTATTATCCTCCCCCCACATGTTCCAGCCATGTCCTAATGGGTAGAATGAGCCACAACTGCCTCTAAAATCCTGCGCTGTCACTCAAAAAGGTGTTAATTCGGGTCCAAAGTGCCGTCATGCACGAACTTAATATGGAGGCTGCAGTAACGCATAAGGCCTGAGATGGCAGTAGTGAGTATAAAATCACAAACTTGCATCTAGCCCCTTTAAGGATAGTGGAGTTTACAAACCAGCCCTAACCTTAAGGATAGCGGAGTTTACAAAAGGTGTCTTTCAGGCGTTAGTACGAATCTGACCAATCAGGGAATTGATATGCAAATGTTGCCTTTTCCGTCCTAGGAAAAATAAAAGTGCCTCCAGGCCTGGGGCGCAGGTAGCCTGGGAGTATCCATGCTGCTGTGTGTGCTCGAATCATTTCGACCTGCACAACAGCCTGGGGACCATGGCCGAAATTCGCATGGATTTGGGAACCAATCACAGAACGAGGAGGGACGGCAAGACAATGACGAGCTATTCGATATACGGAAGCTTGTAGTTTATTTCCGGATTAAAAAAAAAAAGTAACGACTCCATCTTTCGATCAAGCTTAAGTTTAGTTTTGCTCTACAGTTTACAGCAGGCACGTCATACGTCATCTGATACAATTGATGTGATTGGCTATGGCTACGTTCAGACATATGATATGACATTCGTAGCGCCCAATAGACCACTATGGATGATCGTAAACCACCTCTCCTATCCCAGACGAAATACAACTTGTGATATTTTGTCTGGCGATAGCCTGTAGACCTCCTTTTCTGTTCATGGAAGGGTTTTGTTTCTGAACTAAAACTGCTTCTCTGACCCCTCTTTCAAACCATATTTTTTCTCAAGCTAAAATGTTAACCTCACTGTGTCATCAAAGGAGTGCTTACAGGGATTACGATGGAGTACAGAAGACGACTCAAGAACTGTCATCAAAGTTGGACAACTCCTGAAAGCGTACACAGACATTGCTCAAAATGTTGTCTAAAACATATTCAATTGCAGTTTCGGCTGAAATCGACCACTTTTAAAAAAATAATTTGCTCAAAAAGTGCCAGTTTTGTCAAATTCTCTGGCATTAAAAAGCATTCAGTTGGACTTGCTTCTGCCTGCATAAACCCCGAGCTGCTGCCCAGACAGTTCTTCTTTTGAACAGAAAGCAGGAGCGTCTGGCTGGCCAAGGAAGCGACAAATACCTATCCATATCCAGGAAATGCTTTCCTCCCCGTCTCTTGCTAAGCTTAATCCTTTCATCCATCCATCTTCCACTTTTCTGTTTCCGGGTCGTGGGGGCAGCTGTTGGAGCTGCCCAAATCACATTGCACCAGCCCCTTATGGCTCCTCCTGCAGGTGGTGGGTCCACAGAAGGACGGCCTCATGATTAACCGGGCCTGTTGGTCTCTCATAAGGGGCTTCTGAACCGCTCTTTGTCTGACCCGTCACCTAGGACCTGTTTGCCATGGGAGACCCTACCAGGGGCACGAAGCCCCCGACAACAGAGCCCCCAGGATCATTCGGGTGCTCAAACCCCTCCACCACGTTAAGGTGGCGGTTCCAGGAGGGGTAATCCTTTCATTGTGAAATAAAAACACTCACCATAGCTTCACAACATGGGCCGTCAGGTCTTTTTTTCCTCCTTCTTTATTGAAACAACGGCACACCAAAGGGGAGCAAGAGGAGGAACAAGGGTGGGAGGGGCTTATGGGGAGATCTCTTGAAAATCAGGAAGTGAAACTAGGCCAATACAACATTGCATTTTCTGGCAAAGTGTACGACAGTGATAAAGATTATTACCAAATACTGCAACAATTCATCTACGCTTTGATTTAATATAGTAATATGTGTGAGATATTTACTTTGAGATTGATGCTTTTGTCCATTCTCTGTTTTCTCATTTCTAAACTGAATTCCCCAGACATATTTCCAATACAACGCATCCCTGAAATACAGCTCGGCAACCCGGACTGCGTCACAACCACAATCCAACATTATGAAAAGCGTAATTCACTCCAAACCTATAGCTTCCCCCCTCCCTCCCTCCTTTCCCCTTCCATTTATTTACCCCTGGAAGGCACACTCGCGCCACTGTCCCCTCTCCTCCCATTGGCTCCCTCCCCGTCTCTCCGCTCCTCCGCTCGAGGAACCTGCTACTGTTTGCCTCCGCCCTCCCCCCTTTCGCTTTACAGATTGCCACACGCGCGCACAGCCACACACGGCAGAGAGAGCGACCGGGGCGTGCGGAGACTTCACCCAACCCAGCGTCGCAGCACCGGAGCCCGGGGTTCCCTTCCTCTTTTACGCCGATCTCCGCAATCGCTCCGGAAAGACATGTCCACGTGAAATTTTTACGCACGACATGATCCCGGAGCAGCTGGCAACACGAAGAACGAGGCTGTCCGAGGAAGAAGAAGAAGAAGAAGAAGTGGGAAAGGCGACATTGACAGCTTTGGGGATTTGTTAAAGGGAAGAAGAATTTTTTCAAACAACGAAAGCACGTGGAGAAGGAGCGACGCGTAAGAATATCGGTAAGCGCACACGGGTTTGCTTTACGCGGGGCTTTTGGCGCAAGGTCGCGTGGATGATTTGGCACAGTTGGGGAAAGTTTACGCGCGGAGAGGCGAACGTGCAGGTGCGACACGTCGGTTTGGCACCGCGTAAATTGTGTTTGGAGCAAGTGAAGGCAACAGTTGGCGCCAAATGTGGCTCTTTTTTTTGGGAAAGAATTACGCAGCTGGAATTTGGAACTTTTTATATACTGACTTGGTCTTTTTTGTTTTATTCGGAGTAGCCCCTGTTTTGGTCTTGGTCCACTTGTTGTTTAGTCTGGACCAGGGGTTCCCAAACGCCTCATGCTGCGACCCCCTAAAACTCACCAGACCAACCACTCGGAGACCCCCCATGTGAAATAATCAGCCTTTATAGTCATTACAGTTGTTTTGGGTTCATATTTCGTCAAGCATAATATTACTCTCAATCAAAAATACATACATGAAATATTGTCTTGGAGTGTAAGTGGGACGGGTTGTGTGATGTGGTGGGACATGGCATGGAGTGACAGGGTTGAGAAAAGCAGTATATAGTGAGAAAGAAAAATAAATCCTATGATAATAAATAAATTAAAGGGCTTAAAGGTGCTTGAATGAAGATAATGCTTATTGTGAATACACTGGGACTATCTTAAAATAAGAACCAGCAGCTTTTTGCCTTTGTTATTATTTTTTAAATCTCATTTCAAGTGTTTTATATGTAATTTTAAAGGTACATTATGCAACTTTTTATGTGGGAAAAAAATGTTTGTTGTTTTAATTGACCTTTTAGTGACCCAATGGCTAAATGGGTGATCACTGGTCACGATGGCACCTTTTACTTTCAATCACAATGGCTTCTACAATGCTCCTGGATCAATTGTTTAATAGGTTTTCTGGTGAGAGTGAAAACCAGAAACCTTAAAAAAAAAAAAAAAATGTGATGGAAATTAAAGGCGCCATGCTGACCACTCATAAAGCCGCTGGTTCACTAACAGATCAAATACTCAATAAGAAAAGGTTTTGTTGTCCACATTAAAAGTTCCATAATGCACCGTTTAAAGGAAAAGGCCACCGTTTTTACACACTGAGATATGTTCTTACCTGAGCTTAGAAGAGTTGATGCGTACCTGTCTGGTCTTTGTACGTGCCCTCAGTCACGCAAAACGACCAACGATGTTGTTAGCATTTAGCCTCTCCCAGCATATTCCTATAGCTCCAAACGGGGGTGAAGTTGGAAGCGACCAAGCTCTTCCACGGGCACAAAGATCAGACAGGTAAGTATCAACTCATCTAAGCTCAGGAAAGAACATATCATAGTATGGAAGAACTGTGTGCCCTCAGTCACACAATTGACAAAAAATTGACGAAAAAATGACAAAAAAATGACAAAAATGTGATTAAAATTTGACAAAAAATGACCAAAATGTAGCCAAAAAAATAACAAAAATTGGATAAAAAATTGACGAAAAAAGGAAAAATGTGACAAAAAATGACCAAAAAATGACAAAAATGTGACAAAAAATTACAAAAATGTGATAAATATTTGACAAAAAATTACCCAAAAAAAAGACAAAAAATGTGACAACAAATGTGACAAAAAAGTTACAAAAGTGAGTTGAATACCCAACAAAGATTGCAAGAGTTGCCGTCAGTCACACAAAAAGACCAAAGATGTTGTTAGCATTTGGCCTCTCCCAGTATATTCCTATGGCTCCAAACGGGGGTGAAGTTAGAAGCGACCAAGCTCTTCCACGGGCACGCACAAAGACCAGACAGGTACGCATCAACTCGTCTAAGCTCAGCCAAGAACATATCTCAGTATGGGAAAATGGTGGCCTGCTCCTTTAAGTGCACGAGTTCACTCCTCTTAAGTTAAGCCATATAATGCTTGGTCCATCAGCCAGTATTGCAAGACAGTCCAAAGCTGCTCACAATCTGAATGCTCTTCATTTAAGCACTGGTTAAGGTATTTGTCAAAGTGAAGAAATCCCGTTGTCTCATAGGTGACCCAGAAAGTGAAGGGCACTCAATATAACTCCTTGCGCTCTGTAAAACGTTATTCTAAATGTTGGCTTCATTGTAACGTTGAAACAGCGGTGAAAGTGCTCTTCAGCTGGTACAACGTAGGAATTCACTGCCACCACATGCACGACAAGCCCCAAACTAAATGACTCTCTATTCCAAGCCACAAAACACCGTCTCAATTGAATCTGTGAAACACAAAGTGAAATACTAGGCTTCCAGACAAATTGTTGTGAGTCAAGCCTTGAACAAGCCTAAAAAGCGGAAAATCACGATCAAAACAACTCTAACTTCAGCACAGTAGAGTCACTTTTTTGCACTTTTTCCCCCCACCACTAGATAAATATTGAAAGAAAAGCCTTTTTTGGATGAGTCAATATTTCATGCTGGTTTAAACCTCTCGCATACTTCCCTACACGGCCGCAGGCTGCTGCACGGAGCAATGGAGGACGTGTGCCTCGCGCGTCGGGGCTGGCGGGTTTGGAGAGAGGTGCGAACAGCCAGTGAAATTCCCCAGTCGCACTCTTCAAACAGTCCTCTTCGAAAAGCTCTCGTGGGAGAAATGTCTGCACTTCGCCCCGACATGCTTTCTCTTTCTGTGTGTGTGTGTGTGTGGAAAATGATTAACTGGACAAACTTACTACTACATGTCCCGTTAGTTAAAGTTCCGGATTAGGCAAGGCAAGGCAAGGCAAGTTTATTTGTAGAGCACAATTCATACACAAGGCAATTCAAAGTGCTTCACAGTTGCATAAATATAAGAAAACAAATACAATCAATAAAAACATCAACATAGAATTAATCAATTACAGTAAGAGGCAAGAGTGTAGATAAAATACTTTCATGCCTATGCCTTGTTTTGACTCACTCTGTCTTAAGCACTATTTCACTCTGTCTTGAGAACTATTTTTAAGTCTTGTTTTGACTCACTCTGTCTTGAGCACTATTTCACTCTGTCTTGAGCACTATTTTTAAGTCTTGTTTTGACTCACTCTGTCTTGAGCACTATTTCACTCTGTCTTGAGCACTATTTTTAAGTCTTGTTTTGACTCACTCTGTCTTGAGCACTATTTCACTCTGTCTTGAGCACTATTTTTAAGTCTTGTTTTAATTCGCTCTGTCTTGAGCACTATTTCACTCTGTCTTGAGCACTATTTTTAAGTCTTGTTTTGACTCACTCTGTCTTGAGCACTATTTCACTCTGTCTTGAGCACTATTTTTAAGTCTTGTTTTGACTCACTCTGTCTTGAGCACTATTTCACTCTGTCTTGAGCACTATTTTTAAGTCTTGTTTTGACTCACTCTGTCTTGAGCACTATTTCACTCTGTCTTGAGCACTATTTTTAAGTCTTGTTTTGACTCGCTCTGTCTTGAGCACTATTTCGCTCTGTCTTGAGCACTATTTCACTCTGTCTTGAGCACTATTTTTAAGTCTTGTTTTAACTCGCTCTGTCGGGAGCACTATTTCACTCTGTCTTGAGCACTATTTTTAAGTCTTGTTTTGACTCGCTCTGTCTTGAGCACTATTTCGCTCTGTCTTGAGCACTATTTCACTCTGTCTTGAGCACTATTTTTAAGTCTTGTTTTGACTCACTCTGTCTTGAGCACTATTTCACTCTGTCTTGAGCACTATTTTTAAGTCTTGTTTTGACTCACTCTGTCTTGAGCACTATTTCACTCTGTCTTGAGCACTATTTTTAAGTCTTGTTTTAATTCGCTCTGTCTTGAGCACTATTTCACTCTGTCTTGAGCACTATTTTTAAGTCTTGTTTTGACTCACTCTGTCTTGAGCACTATTTCACTCTGTCTTGAGCACTATTTTTAAGTCTTGTTTTGACTCACTCTGTCTTGAGCACTATTTCACTCTGTCTTGAGCACTATTTTTAAGTCTTGTTTTGACTCACTCTGTCTTGAGCACTATTTCACTCTGTCTTGAGCACTATTTTTAAGTCTTGTTTTGACTCGCTCTGTCTTGAGCACTATTTCGCTCTGTCTTGAGCACTATTTCACTCTGTCTTGAGCACTATTTTTAAGTCTTGTTTTAACTCGCTCTGTCGGGAGCACTATTTCACTCTGTCTTGAGCACTATTTTTAAGTCTTGTTTTGACTCGCTCTGTCTTGAGCACTATTTTTCTTGCTCGTTCACACAAAGTTACCTAACCTCTGTTTTGTCGCTGTTTTTGCCGTAATCAATTACAGTAAAAGGCAAGAGTGTAGATAAAATATTTTCAGTCATATGCACGGGCAAAAAGAACTGTTTTCAGCCTGGATTTGAATATTGTCAGGGTTGAGGCCTGTCTCACATCCTCGTGAAGACTGTTCCAGATTTTAGGTGCATGAAACTGAAACGCAGCCTCACCGTGTTTATTATTGACTCTGGGAACCTTTGTTGTTCCTATTGCGGAGTGAAATGAGTTTGATCCTTCAGTATATTTGGGAATCAAAAGACTGACGATGAACAAGCAGCATGTGCCTTAAAGACTCTGGAATTTGGCATCAGGCTGTGGAGATTTTTCCTCCAGTTCCCCACCTTGAACGTGCTGTCCCTCGCCGTCTGTTTTCGTGGATGTTGTTTTCTAAAAAAAATGGAAAGGAGAATTCACAAATGTGTTCACTTCACCGCTATCATTCTGCTGTGAAAATGGACGCTTTACTTTTCTTGTTCTTTGCCCGTCTTCAAAGGACTCTGATGAAAGTTATGTCACGCCAAGGGCAGAAGCATCTTTGAACAAAAAAGGACACATTTTGATCTCAATAAGTCAGGTACTTGACTTATTGTCAAAAAAGTGACGAAAAATTGATGAAAAAGTGGCAAAAATGTCACAAAAATGTCACAAAAAAATGGACAAAAAATGGACGAAAAAACGACAAAAATGTGACAAAAAAAATGACTAAAAATTCTGAAAATGTGACAAAAAATGACCAAAATGTAGCAAAAAAAATGAAAAAAAAATGAAAAAAAGTGACAAAAAATGAAATAAAAGTGACAAAAAATAAAAAAATGTGACAAAAATATGATGAATATTTGACAAAAAATTACAAAAAAGTGACAAAAAAATAACAAAAAAGGTGACAAAATGTGATAAAAAATTGACGAAAAAATTACAAAAAATGACAAAAAAAATTACGAAAAAGTTACAAAAGTGGAGAGTTTGTTGCGCATGTGTATATAGATTTCTCTGGTCTTCAGCTATGGCTATCTCGCGGAAAGGTAATGCTGGCCAGGAAGGTAATTCTCAACTGTATGTCATTTTTAAGTAGGATGCTTCTCTGGGACACTGCAGGAGGTGTGGCACCTTTTGTTCAGTGTGAATGTCCTGTCTTGTCCTGTGTGCGCAGATGAGTGGCACTGTGTCCCAAGACAAATAAAGTCTATCTTTTCTTATCTTCTCTTACACGTGGATAACAAACATGCCAGTATTTGTCGATGAATAAGCGTGGGAAAGTGGCCGGTGCTGCGCAATGTCGTAGTTTCTTCCTCTAACAATTGTCAAGGGTGAGTTTGGTCTATATTACTCTGACATTAACCCATTAACTCCCACCTGAACGGATCCTGTTTTCTCCAGTTTGGCTTTACCCTAATCAAAAAGCCTCTTGGGACAAAAGCACCAAAATAGCCACACAAAATGAGAAGAAAACAAGGATGTAAACGCGACAAAAATTTGACAAAAATTCAAGAAAAATGACAAAAACTCAACCAAAGAGTGACAAAAATTTAACAAAAATGTGACAAAAATTCAACAAAAATGTGACAAAAATTCAACAAAAAAATGACAAAAATTCAACAAAAAGTGACGAAAAACCCAACCCAAAATGTGACAAAAATTCAACAAAAATGTCACAAAAATGAAAAAAAAAAGAAAAGAAAAAAAAAACATACAAAAGGTGACACAACACAGCAACAATGCAAGGAAAAAGATCAGTTTTGTGGGTCTTAGCTTTCAAATGAGGTGTTACACAGGCCTATATAATATCCAAAGAGGACAGAATGCATTTGGTTTAGGCGGGTGGTAAGAGGTTAAAACTGGGTTAAAGGCACAGGCCACGTTTTTTTCATACAGAGATATGTTCTTACCTGAGCTTAGACGAGTTGATCCGTACCTGTCTGGTCTTTGTGCGTACCCGTGGAAGAGCGTGTTAGCTTCCAACTTCACCTCTGTTTGGAGCTATAGGATTATGCTGGGAGAGGCCAAATGCTAACAACATCTTTGTGCGTGCCCTCTGTCACGCAAAACGACCAGACAGGTACGTATCAACTCGTCTAAGCTCGGGTAAGAACATATCTCAGTATGAAAAAATGGTGGCCTGTTCCTTTATCTCAGTTTTAATGTCAGAGTAATATAAACACAAACTTACCCTTGACAATTATTAGAGGAGGATGAAGCATTGTTTTCATCTGCCAGGTCTCGCCTGTAGGTGGGAGTGATTCGTATCTCATGCCCCTGAAGACACGTTCAGTACTCTTAACTGAATCTTGATTTTAAAACACAAATGAATAATCTAATTGTAACACCGAAAGTCGTGCGGCCCGACTCCCTGCCTCATATCCATGAAAACAAAAAAATCCAAACTGAACTTGTTGCTTGCGTTTGTCGTCAGATTGCAGAATACCTCCTTCCTCGCCGACGGCTTGAGGGCTGTGGTGTCGCGCTGTCGCATCGCTGACATACTTGAGAAAACATTACATTTCTTCTTTTTTGTACCACAAAGCAAAAAAAAAGTGGAAGATTGCAGCTGTAATTCAACTCACTGTGGCAAGCCTAAAGTCGGTGATCATTGCCACGTGTTGAGGGATGCATATGCCCTCGTTTATGTTTTGTTTTAAATCACCAAATGGTAAGGTCTGGAATGACGCTGAACATTTTATGCAGCATTCACCCTTGTTATCATTTCCAAATCGAGTCCTAAGCATGGGGCTCAGTTTGCTCTCCGATTGGACAATTGTCTCAAGAACCAAAGCAAAAAATGTAAACATAAACCACTATTGGCGTCTCGCTGACAGTTTTGAACATCCACTCAGTGTCTCAACACAATATATATCGCAATATGTAAGCACTAAGTATTAAGATGTGTCATTATAAGGAACTGCAATACTTATTAACCTCTTAACTCCCGCCTGAACCGAGAGAATCTTTTTCCTCACGTCATCAGATTTTTTCTTCATTTTTTGTTGGGTATTCAACTCATTTTTGTCATTTTTGTCTAACTTTTTTGTCATTTTTTGTCAATTTTTTCTAATTTTATTGTCAAAATTTTATCTAATTATTGTCATTTTTTTAATCAATTTTTAATATTTTTTTTGTTATGTTTTTGTCATTTTTTTTGTCACATTTTTGTAATTTTTTTGTCACATTTTTGTCATTTTTTGTCACATTTTTGTCATTTTTTGTCACATTTTTTTGTCATTTTTTTTGGTCACATTTTTGACATTTTTTTGGTCACATTTTTGTCATTTTTTTGTCATTTTTTTGTCATTTTTTTGTCATTTTTTTGTCATTTTTTTGTCAATTTCTTGTGACATTTTTGCCACTTTTTCATCAATTTTTTGTCACTTTTTTGCCAATGCCACTTTCTTGTCACATTTCCATCATTGTTTTCGTCTCAGTTTTGTCGCTATTTTCACACCTTTTTTTCCAGAAGCTTTTGGACTGGGGGTAAAGCCAAACCGGAGAAAATGTGCTCGGTTCAGGTGGGAGTTAAGGGGTTAAAGCAGTACTAAGCAAGTCGTGCCCCTAGAGGCCATAAGCGCAACTGCAGGTGTCATAGCATGTCGCGTTTTTTTACTCATTAATTGTCCGTGAGAGTAAATACTACGCTGACAGAAAAGACAAAGGGAGAGCGGGATATTGAACATCCAATTACACAATGGAGATCATTTTTTTCACTCAAACCTGGCTGTAAATACTGTTTAAGTGGCGCTAGCCTTGCCCGTTAGCCTCTTAGCTTCTTCTTCGTGATTCTGTTAATGTCTTGTTTCTCAATTGCGAGGATCCGTCCTCCGTTTGGCCACTTCGTTGACGTCCTCGGTGGCGGCTCCTCCAAAACGGAGCGGAGTGTCCTCTCTCCGCCGCCTTTGAGCTCAAATGGAACGACCTCCGGAGCGAGCGGCTGCGTCAGGTCACGTGTTAATCTATGCTCATTAAAACAACTGTTTTATGAACAACAGAGGCCAGGAAACAGTTTATGTGGAACAAAACCTTTTTTAAAGTGAGTTCAAACTAATAAAGTTTTGCGAGAAAAGAAAAAAGAAACTATGTTGCAGTGCATCATGGGTAATTTCAGCTCTCCGAGGCAGCGGAGGATCCACAGCTGTACCCTTCGTAAATGAGCCAAACGGAGGAGTCGAGCTGCGAGGGGGCGAGTGGTCCAGGTGAAATGGAACCACTTGGCGGTGCTGTGATGACTCGAATGACGTCCGAAGTGGTCGAGACGCAGAGGATCCTGGCAATTGGGAAACAGCCAGTGTGTATTGGTTGCTCCGGTCCGGCGGCAGTCAATTGTGGTTTAGTGACAAGAGACAACGTTTGTGTTACCCCCAGAGGAATACGGAAAGGATTTATTAAGGCAAAGTTAATGAGTATTGCTTTAAACCCTGTCGAACAATTTCAATAAGAAGTTGAGTTTCCAAAAGTTCTAAATCAGAACCACAGTGTATGCGCAGTGGATCCGCCCAGGTGGCTTAGATCTTCTCCAAAGAGTGGGTGGTGCCCATCCATCAGGAGGCCACACCCAGTGCAGAACAGCCAAAATAGTTAAAATATAAACAAATATATACAGTCTGTAATACATACAGCCTATAGTATTACAAGAAACAATCAAAGTCTTTAAATGGTGGATCCAATACGAGCGATCACTATTATTGTTTACTTATTTTCGCAGGACGTTTTGGTGAATGGTCGGCAACAGCTGATGCATCCGGGCCTCTAACTCGGTTTTATAAAATGATCGATCTGTTACAGCGCAAGAGAAGCAATGCCCTGTTTATGAACATTGTTTTTGCTGATTATAGGATTTTATTAAAATGTTTATCAAATATCCATCCATCCATCCATCCACCCATCCATCCATCCATCCATAGTAGCTCACTACTGCCACCTCAGGTCATATGTGTAACTGCACCTTCTATATTAAGCTCGTGCACGACAGCACTTCGCACCCGAAGAAACACCTTTTTGAGTGACAGTGCAGGGTTTTAGAGGCAGTTGTGGTGAACAGGTCTGAGCTCGTTCTGCACATTAGGACATGGCTGGAACATGTAGGGGGAGGAAAATACATCATTTTAGCTTTTTTAAACTCTGTGTAGTCCCTTTAATGATGATATGGGATGGTTAAATTCAACCAAATGAGCTGCCTCAGATCTGATGAAGGCTATTGCCGGAACGTTCATCATCCTTGATTAAAAATTGGACATCGGCTACTTGAGTTTGCGAGGCTGTTTTTTGATTGATGAAGATTTTACTCCACATCTGCACCTCTGAGAGTACTTCTGGTGTGCGTTGCTTCTATTTTCTCATGACATATTGTCCCAGGCTTAGTGTTACTCGCATTGAAACCTGCTGTCCAGCGTGTAATTTCAAAATACTCATTTATTTGCGAGAGCTCGGCGGAATTCTCCGAAGGCTTTTGTAGGATCTTGTCAAACAACACTTCCTTGAGGGGGAAAAGGCAGAAGAAAAGGCACGTGAGGAGTTCCTATTTGAAAATTGTCAGTAAAGTCGTTAGTTTTCGAGCTTTGCATCATGCTACAATGTTGTTCACTCCAGTGTTAACATATTTTAATTTAGTTTTAGTCTTAGTCTTTTGACGAAAATGTAATTCAATTTTAGTCTAGTTTTAGTCGACTAAAATTGCAAGTAAATTTAGTCGACTAAATTTAAGACTAATTTAGTCGACTTTGCATTGATGATATTCATTATAATCATATTTAATCGTGCTCCTCTGCTTCATAGAGCTGCTCCACATGAACAAAGCTCAGAGCTGATCCTTTGGCAGAGAATTTACATGATCTGAGGATCTTTCAGACGCTCAATACAAGTTTGGATGATTTTAGTCTCTCCTTTTCATTTTTATTTAGTCTTATTTTAGTCGACTAAAATATCTGGACATTTTAGTCATAGTTTTAGTCTCATGAAAAACTTTTAATTTAGTTTTAGTCCAATTTTAGTCACAAAAATATCACTTTGACTAAAATTAAGATTAAATATTTTAGTCGACGAAATTAACACTGGTTCACTCATCCAGAATATACTTAACCGGGAACTTGTGACCTGATTTGTTGATGATGAAAAGGCCAAGGGTTCTCCAGTTTGGCTTTACCCCAGTCCAAAAACGTCTGGAAAAAAGGTGAGAAAAAAGCAACATAACTGAGATGAAATGATGACAAAAAAGTGAGAAAACATTGACAAAAAAGTGACGAAAAATTGATGAAAAAGTGGCAAAAATGTCACAAGAAAATTGACAAAAAATTGACGAAAAAATGACCAAAATGTAGCAAAAAAGACGAATTTAGTCGACTTTGCATTTACAATATTCATTATAATCATATTTAATCTGGTTCCTCTGCTTCATGGAGCTGCTCCACATGAACAAAGCTCAGAGCTGATCCTTTGGCAGAGAATTTATGAGGTTCTTTCAGACGCTCAATAGAAGTTTGGATGATTTTAGTCTCTCCCTTTCATTTTTATTTAGTCTCATTTTAGTCGACTAAAATATCTGGACATTTTAGTCACAGTTTTAGTCTCATGAAAAACTTTTAATTTAGTTTTAGTCCAATTTTAGTCGTCAAAAATAACACTTAAGACTAAATATTTTAGTCAACGAAATCAACACTGGTTCACTCATCCAGAATATACTTAACCAGGAACTTGTGACCTGATTTGTTGATGATGAAAAGGCCAAGGATAAAGCACCAACAAGGTCTGAGATAGTTTCCGTTGTGTTTGAAATGATCAAGTTCTTTACCGCTATTGGGAAATGTGTGTTTTCGCATCTCCTGACCTCTCCGCCGAAGCAGCAGTGGTCTCCTTATTGTGAAATGTTCGGGTCAGCCTCCCAAAAAGTCTTTCTAAACAGTTTCACCCACCCTTTCTCTCCCTTCGGCTGCTCTGCGCTGGACTTGAAAGCCTCTGGCAGGTGGTTGTTTCCGTGTAGCCATAGTGCCTCGTCTCCAAAACAGACCGTGCGGGGAATGAAGTCCGCTCCTTTCAGGGCCGAAGCGGTAAACACTGACTTCCACAGAGACGGTCAAATGGTGCACACAGGAGGACTTTTACAGCGCGTTTTAATGGCGCGCAGCGGTCCGACCATCCAATCCCAAGGCTTTGAAGCTTGTAATCTGCAAAAATGTGTGGTATGGCTACTTACTGTACCGACTGCTGCTCAGGCATTAGCAGAGGGGGGGGTCAGAGGGAGGCTGGGAAAGGGTGTGGAGCGAACACACGCTGAACTGTTTGATGTCTTCTGTCGGCAAACAAACATGTTTCAGATTTGCAGCCGCATTTGGGTCAGATGGAGAAAACATGGACGTGATTGAAAGCAGAGCAACATATGTGGCTTCAATTTGCAAGAGGATTTGGAACGGTGGTTCTCAAACCGGGGAGGCTCTTCAGGTAGTACTCTGGATCATCTGCTGACCGGACTTTGCAAGTTGTTCGTGACTCATCAAGACAGCCTGTTAGAGCCATTTTGGAAACAGACATCACTCCAACACATGTCCTGCTGTTCGCCATTCTGAGACGAGAAACAAGACTTAAAAATAGTGCTCAAGACAGAGTGAGTCAAAACAAGACTGAAAAATAGTGCTCAAGACAGAGCGAGTCCAAACAAGACTTAAAAATGGTGCTCAAGACAGAGTGAGTCAAAACAAGACTTAAAAATAGTGCTCAAGACAGAGCGAGTCCAAAAAACACTTAAAAATGGTGCTCAAGACAGAGTGAGTCAAAACAAGACTTAAAAATAGTGCTCAAGACAGAGCGAGTCCAAACAAGACTTAAAAATAGTGCTCAAGACAGAGCGAGTCCAAACGAGACTTAAAAATGGTGCTCAAGACAGAGTGAAATAGTGCTCAAGACAGAGTGAGTCAAAACAAGACTTAAAAATAGTGCTCAAGACAGAGCGAGTCCAAAAAACACTTAAAAATGGTGCTCAAGACGGAGTGAGTCAAAACAAGACTTAAAAATAGTGCTCAAGACAGAGTGAAATAGTGCTCAAGACAGAGCGAGTCAAAACAAGACTTAAAAATAGTGCTCAAGACAGAGCGAGTCCAGAAAACACTTAAAAATGGTGCTCAAGACTGAGTCAAAACAAGACTTAAAAATAGTGCTCAAGACAGAGTGAAATAGTGCTCAAGACAGAGCGAGTCAAAACAAGACTTAAAAATGCATATAACATATAAAGTATTTTATCTACACTCTTGCCTCTTACTGTAATTAATTAATTTTATCTTGATGTTTTTTTTGATTGTATTTGTTTTTCTTATATTTTATGCTGCTTTAACTGTGAAGCACTTTGAATTGCCGTGTGTATGAATTGTGCTCTACAAATAAACTTGCCTTGCCTTGCCTGAAGCTGGGTCTACTGATAACGTATGATAAATGATAACAAGCCTAGCTTAAAGCCACACCGCGTAGAACTTTACCCTATAAATAAAATTGAAATACAAGCATTTATTTTATGACAGATATTTTCATCATTGAAAAATGCCCCATAAATGTACAAACAGACATTTATGAGGCTCACTCCTCCTAAGGGATGACTAAACTTTACTGGGAGTTGATACGTCTCCAGCTCGTTTCCATGGAGATGTGACAAAAGGCAGTAGAATTTGAGATTTAAACAGTTAGTTTCTCATCCAAGTCCATTCACTGCAGCGATAGCATTTTCTGTGGCATTAGGAACATGTTTTGTTTTGCCGCAATAGCACAGTCCAAAATGTTACGCAGTGTATCTTTAAATTAGTGCCGAACTTTTGTAGATTTTGGTGTCTGCAGGGATGCGTTCAGGAAGACGTTCTCAGTGTTGCTCTTGCTCACCTCCATGCGCTCTGTCCTCCCTGTGTCTCCCTCCTCCTACAGCTGTATTGTGCTGTGTCCAGTCCAGGCTGCTGTCAGTCAGCTTCAGTAGCATTAAGACCCCACGACTCACGGCAATCATCAAACGGGTCAGAAAACCATCATGCAATGTTCAGTCGTATGTTTGTTGTGAACAGGTCATTGCGGCTCGTAGCAAAGTGCAACTACACATCAGAGACGCACAATGAAGCTGAAAGATCGCACGACAATGTTGAAGTCGTGCAAGTCGCTCTGATAATTGCTCAGTGTAAGCCCGGTTTAGGAGTCTCTTTCCACAAGCTGTGATGACTCTAAACAATGCACTTTCATTTTTGTGGGGCCTTTTTTTAGCATACTGTGTTTTATGCTTAAGTATTTTATGTGGCATTTGTTTGTTTTATGTCATGTAATGTCCTTTAAATGTTGACACTGCTCATTGAGCTCCTTGCAATGCGTTTTTACACTGCAAAAGGCTAATAAACTGAACTGATGAGTAATGTAATGCAATAGTTTTGTGTGCCTAGTTACAGAGTGACTCGTTAGTTTGGGTCATCTCCTCTCAGCCTTAGCATTTCCCTACACTGAAAAAAGTGAAACACTGCTGTTGTTGATTCAATATGTTCTTTGCTGTTGGCTTAAATAAAGAAAATCAAATTGGTTAGTCCAATTAAAACCATATAGATTGAACATTGTGTTTTGATACATTTTTGTATGTACATCTAATGGTCTATTGCAAATTGACAGTTATTTATAAAAGTTAATTGATCGAATGAACAATCGTTCGTCGAGCCATCGAACACAGGGGGCAGCACTGACAACCGCAGCACTTGACTCTACCAATTAACGCTGAAGAAGATGACACACCACGTGTTCCAGATTTCAAATGTGGCCAAGACCTTTTCACTCAAGACCTGGCCAGACCCACTGTTGGAACTTTACAGCGAGAAAAGGTAAGTTAAAAGCATATTTAGACTTGTAAACTTAATACATGTGTCCTGTATGTATGCACAGAGGCGTCAACTAGAATTCTCCTGAAGTTGAATTTTAATTGAACATGTTTTGGCACTGAAACTGAATAAATTGATTGTGCATCAAATCTCTAAAATATTGTAGGCTATGAGTATTTGGTTGAACATTTTATTTTTGACCAATTGCACCCTTATGATTTAGATATTACACTAACTTAGGAGGGTTAAGCGCAGCCGCCATTTTGTGTCGTGACATCGCCTGGACTTTGAAATGCAACTCGCATAAAATAAATACTATCTACCTTTACTGTGCTTTAAGCTGACATGAATGTTATTCCTTAACGTGTTTTGCAAGCGCTTAAACCAGTGATGTGACGTTCACGAACAAATCGAGTCTTTGTTCGTCTCTTCACTGAGAACGACGGGAGCCGAGCGGAGCCAAGTCCCTGTAGAGAACATGAACTCTTTTTCTTTATTATTCCTCTTCGCGCTTAAGTTGTGCATGTTAATTTTGCGAAACAAGTGTGACTGCTGGAGTGGGGCGGAGAGAGGAGTGGCACAGGGACAGACCGCGGGACGTGAGCGCGGCCTGCGGGGAAAGGGTTTAAGCGCGCGGCTCTGGGGAAACAGCGAGTGAGCGCGGCCGAACGTTCCCAGCGCCAGCTCTCCCGGGCCATGGGAGAGGAAAGGTGCGCGGGGTCGGTGAGTGATGCGGCGGCTACAGGCGCCCCGACACGAAACGTCTTCCACCTGTTCGCTCAGCTCCACTCCGCTCTTGGCCGCCTCCGAACGGCAGCGACATCACCGCCCACTGCCTCCTCCGCCCCGGTCACCTCCACCGCTGC
Organism: Gobius niger; assembly: GCF_951799975.1. Lineage (NCBI taxonomy): Eukaryota > Metazoa > Chordata > Actinopteri > Gobiiformes > Gobiidae > Gobius > Gobius niger. The sequence goes on from NC_136867.1 coordinate 5,849,499, forward strand.
TGCCCCCCCACAGGGAGCTCAAAGTGAGCAGCATGAATGAAATAATAAACAACTGTTTGGGGCAGACGAGCTCCTAAACGAGGAGATCGCGTTGAAACACTATTATATGACCTGTAATTACAATTGAAGGACAGAAAATGTCTGACCCAACTTCCAAAAGTGACTGTCATAAAAAAGTCATAAAAAGTCATTTGTAAAATAATTTGTTCAAAAAGCTGAACCAAACAAATGTAATTAATGTTCAGCTGTTCTTTATTGTGTACTTTTTTGTAATTTTAGCATGAATATGCGTTGCACTTTTTTTCTTAACTTATTTGTTAAATTCACAAGACTATATGCATTTTAGTCTGTTAAATTTGCTGAAAAAATGACAGACCATTTACAGTTAAGTAATGTATTTTTCTGCGTCTCATCTGCACAGGAGCCGTCCCCCACACCAGTACTAGGACGAGGACTCCTGTTTGCTGGTCATCTCCATTTGAGGAGGTAGGTCTATGCATTATTTGAAAGGCATAATGTTATGCAACCTTATTGTACCAGCACATTTTCAAGAATATATATATTTAAATTACTACAATGTCTGTACATACATGTTTACAGTTAAATAATTATCTTACAGGCTTCCATGAGCGGTACACTGGATGCAGGTACACACCATGTGTACTGAAGTTAGTGATGCTGTTCCAGTGGACGCGCTCATTAAAGAACATCAGGTGTGACTGGGCTTGAAAATAACCATGTCTTTGTAGTGCTTGTGCTCTTACTGTAAAATTTCTGATTATATTATGGTATTAACAACCGCCAATTTCACATAATTTACAAAGCTTAACTGTTCAGATTTGAGCAACATCAATGCTATTAATCATATCTCTATTTGATCGGTTCTTTATTGGTTCTCTGGGTTCCTGATCAATGGCCTACATAACATATGTGCATCTTGTAGTTTAACATTTGATCAGAGCCAATAAATGGATCTTTTTTGACAAGTGTGCGAGCTGACAATGGGCTCTAATCACACAAGTGACACGTGACTTCAGACTGGACTCTCTGGGAGGCACTGCTCCTCCTCTCCCATTATTTCCCTATGGAGGATTAACAGTGTCTCATCCAAATAAATGAATAGTTCTAGATTACATGGCAGGCTGTAAATTACTGACAGTCAGTGTTATAAACATCATACTGGATGTAAAGACTTCACTGAAGGACACATCAGTGTTCCATCGTGGTAGATGTTTTTGTCCTCAAGCTAAGGGCTCACTTTTTTCTTCGGTCAAGAATTTACATCCAATATAATGTTTTTAACATGTACCATCAACTGTTCATGGGTAATTCACTGTTCATGGAATCTAGAGCTTTTCATTAATTTGGATGAGACACTGCTAATCCCCGACAAGGAAATAACGGGAGAGGAAGAGCAGCGACTCTCGGAGAATCTAGTCAGAAGTCCCTCCATATAGAGCCAATCATGTACTATAATGCATTTGACAAAAATCTGCAAATAAGCCTTTGGATGTTATGTACATAACATCGGCCACTGAGTTGGCAATGTTTTCTTGAACTGTCCCTGTCAAAGAAACAAATAAATGAATAAGGGTATTGACCAAATATTAGAAAATGAACTGAAAGCTGAAGATATTAGAGTTGCAGGAGAAATATGGTTTTATTTTACCCAAAAACTAAAATTAATTCTCTGTAGTGCTGTGCAATACCTGAAATTTTGCTAAAGATCAATATCATGTAAATACTGGAGCCAGTCCTTTTGTCTAAAATTGGTGTATATATATGCTTCTTTATATTTTAATTAAGAAATACCATAGGAATGTATCATTTTCTAACTTTACTTTACAAAATGGGGGAAATCAGGCTTTTTCATAGAAAGAGAAGATGAACGACATTTCAAATATTGTAAGATTCTGGTTTGTGTTTAACATGAAGTGCACATTTATTACTGATTTGGGTATTTTGAGAGCGGACATACTTACTTACATACTTTCTCAGAGCTCCCCTTTAATACATGTATTTTCAGTGTTATCTACAGCTGCAGTAATGTTATTTACAAAACCCTCATACTGTAATTACAAAGTCAAAATACCAGTGGCTCATTCAGACTCTGTTTGACCTGGTTAAGGCTTAGTTTAGCCGGGTTTAGACCCGACCATGAAAATCATTGCATTATTTGTAAATTCTAATACGTGTTATTCCACTCATGTTTTGCAGATTCAGCAAGATTTCCGTGTGGAGGAAGAGCCGATGGCAGTCGTCGTAACACCCATCGTGAAGATTGTGACAGATCTGCATTCAATGGTTCAAGACTTTGCAATTTGGACTCATAACGCCTCAACATGAAGTACCCAAAGAAATGTGAACGCACAGTTGAATTCATCCTGAAGGTACTCATGGGACTGGATAACAAGAAATGAACACGGATCACAGGGAGACTGATGCAGTGATTATTATGCTGTACCTTGGCTGCACAGTTGTTGTTTTTTTGGAAAATTCTTGTTCATCCAGTTTTGCTGTGCAAGTGTTTGAAAATGCATAACAATGTGGCTAAATACATTATACTACAGTTTTAACACTTTTCTCAAAATGTTTAACCAGCTTTTGAACCTTGAGCCACGAATTGAAAAATTAGAAAGTATGAAATGTTTGTGTACCTACATTACTCATATTACAAAATATTGCAATTTGCATTTGTACATACAATGTCTTTGGCAATAAAAAAGTAAATTAATCCAAATGTGTTTTAATGAAATTAATCAATTTAAATGAAATCAATAAATGGCATTGATTAAGCCATTAAAAGTACATTGGTTCAATGAAAAAATTTAAATTGGCTCATATCTGCTAATGAAGAGTTTTAAATTGACTCAATTAACCTTTGAACGTTCAAGTCAGGAACATTTTTTTGTTGAACCAATTTAAAATGTTCACAGTTACAGATGAAACATTTATAGTTGGACTAATGAATATATATCATTATGAACAACTAGTAAAATGCAGATGTAAATGATTTCTAAACAATTTGCAGATTAAGCCAATGTTTTATTTTTCTCAGTGTAGCCTGGTGAGAACAGAATGATTCCCATTAATAATATTTTATACAGAGGCAGATCAGTCTGGACACCCCGCCATGCCCAGCGGCATCAGAAAAATAAAAATGATTTGTTTATTTGCGTCACTCATGGGATGCGGAAGTCCCTCAATACCAAACTACGAACGGCGCTCAAGAGAGAAAGAGCATGACTTCAATCAGCGGTAAATGACCAAAAACACATCGACAGTAGGTGAGTTTCATGATTCATAATCCTGTGCAAATTTTAATGGCAAACCACTAATGACACCGTGTCAACGGCAGACACCCACCCTTCGCTGATTGGTTTGCTCTGTTTCCTGTTTGCTTGCGCATGTGGGAAATGGAATTGACGCTGTGGTGACCAGACTCAATCGCTGCTCCAGCAGTGAGTCTATATGGGCTAGCATTTCCCGGCCAGTGGCCACAGCCCCAGAGCAGGCTCATGTGCCTGGGCAACAGAGAAGAGAAACTTCACAGCATCAGACATCCTGCTTCACTTTACTTTGCGTGGTGGGATATGTGGTGAAAATATCAGCGCTTTCATCTGCATAACTAAGAATGTTGCTCATTCCTTCAGTTAAGCTCCCTCTGCAGCAGACGCTCCTCATTGTCACCGTCATGCCAAACGCCCCAGGTTGTCAACTGCGAGATTAAATTCAAAACCCACAACACTGCCATCCTTGACCATCACTTTGAACACTATACTACTGTGAGATTAGTGTCCTCCATTATACAGTGAAGGAGAATCACTTGCACATGCAGAAGGGTGATCTGTACTGAATGTGACCACATGTTAACAACTGTCCCCAGGGGGTTTTGGTAGGTGCAAATCGAACAGGTTTATCCGTGCACGTTTGAAGTCGAGAAGTGGGAAGAAAAGCCGCTCTTTCACAAAGCTCTCAGCGCCCTGTCACACGGTTTCATTCATCTATCTTCGAGGACTGTGGAAGGGCAAAAGGAGAAAAATAATGTGGAGGAAGAGACTCTCATAAAGAAGGTGGGGTAAAGAAGGTTATTCGAGCATATGTCTATGTCTAAACTAAGATCAGGTCTGGACAAAATGATATTTCTACATGTAAAGGCCTCTTCAGAAGAGTTTCTTGAGTCTTTTACTGTTTTGATATTTCTGTAGGGACAACCACTCCATGTCCCTAATTAAATCATCCTTCTGACCAAAATTGCTGTAGGAAGGCTTTAGAGCTGCTTTCACTTCCCATTAGTGTTTCTGAAGAGATGCACCCAAATCCACGTCCAAAACATTGCAACATCCTGACCACGGATAGTGAGCTGTGAATATTTATGTGATAAATCACAAAGACAGCCATCAAGCAAAAGTTAAAAATATGAAACTCTGTCAACTTTTGCCTTCCGAGCTTGTCTTGAATCACTGAAAGTTTGCCGGCTCCCACGTCCTATCTATGACAAAACCATGACAGGCCTGTCTCAGCCTCAGTCTTCATGAAGGTTCTTGAGTCATCTTCTGTACTCTGTAGTTGAAGTGTAGAACGTTTCGCCTCTCATCCAAAAGGCTTCGTCAGCGACACTAAAGTTTAAGCTCAGCCCGCCGGCTATATATAGACCACTGGGAGGAGTTTAGCTTGGCTCTGTCTCTTCCCTTTATTAATGACTACTCTCACCTGTAGTTGTTTTGTCATTCTAAGTCTTTGTCGTTCTAAGTCTTTGTCGTTCTAAGTCTTTGTCGTTCTAAGTCTTTGTCGTGCTAAGTCTTTGTCGTTCTAAGTCTTTGTCGTTCTAAGTCTTTGTCGTTCTAAGTCTTTGTCGTTCTAAGTCTTTGTCGTTCTAAGTCTTTGTCGTTCTAAGTCTTTGTCGTTCTAAGTCTTTGTCGTTATAAGTCTTTGTCGTTATAAGTCTTTGTCGTGCTTTGTCTTTGTAGTGCTTTGTCTTTGTAGTGCTACGTCTTTGTAGTGCTACGTCTTTGTAGTGCCAAGCCTTTGTAGTGCTACGTCTTTGTAGTTCTGAGTCCTAACAACTTAAGTCACTCCTGATCGATTGCGCGTTACATTACATAACCATAATGTTTTTCATTACACCCTTGCAACTAGGGATGCCCAGATTTAAAGGCACTGTACCTGATTATTTTTTCTAGTTCTGGAACTGTTTTTGTTTTGTCCTGCTCTAGTGTATTGTATACTTAGACATTTGTTTGAAAAACACTGTTCATTTAATTATGAAGCATTTGCATCAATCTCATGAACTCTCAGACACGTTTTCTAGCATTTCTGTAACAATGACCTTGAAAAGTGACCCTGCAAGTTGTGAAATGTCCCTATAAACGAATCGGGACATTACAAATATGTAATATCTTCTTAAAGGGACTAGATGCAAGTTGGCCATTTTATACTCACTACTGCCACCTCAGGTCATACTTGTAACTGCAGCTTCTATATAAAGCTTGTGCATCACAGCACTTTCAAAGTAACTTTTTGAGTGACAGTGCAGGATTTTAGAGGCAGTTGAGGTGAACATGTCTGAACTCATTCTACACATTAGGACATTGCTGGAACATGTAGGGGGAAATACATAATTAAAAAAAAAAATGTAACTCCAACTTTACACTTTAGTCCCTTTAAGTTAAAGCAGTACTAAGTCACTTTTTTGCCTTAATACATCCTTTGCATAGTCCCTCTGGGGTACTACAAGTGTTAATGGGATGATTGGGGGGTGTCTCTGGCCAGAAAACCACAATTGCAACTTTGCCTGAACCGGGTCGGAGCCACCAATACACACTAATGGAATCACGAAGAAGCTAGCAGGCTAACGGGCAAAGCTGACTGGGGGCTAGCGCCACTTAAACAGTATTTACAGCCAACTTTGAGTGAAAAAAGTGATCTCTATTGTGTAATTGGATGTACAATATCCCTCTCTCCCTTTCTCTTTTCTGTCAGAGTAGTATTTATTCTCACGGACAATTAATGAGTAAAACTGTAGCTAACATGATATGACACCTGCAGTGGTGCTTATGGCCTCTAGGGGCATGAGTTATTACTGCTTTAAGGCTAGCAGAAAACTATCGAAGCGAATATCGAAGAGACTCCGGCCATGCACAATGAGCACTTATTTGACTGGCTAATACATACAGTGTATTTTCCTCATGGTTATGTCAGTGGTCTACAACAAGTTTCAAAGTGAGTATTTAAAAAAAAAAAAAAAACGCTTTGAATGAATTTAGCTCTATTGTGCGGATGTTTCTCGACTCCACGGACCCATCTGTTTTCTGTTGGTCCTACACACTCAGCGCTCCTCTCCGCACACCCCGCTGTTCCTCAAACTCTACTCTCCGGCTTGCGTTTTGTCAGCTTTATAATTGCCCTTTCCGTCTTCGGGCTTCACGCTAGAGATAGGAGGTTGCTCACGGTAATTAAAAGCGCTTATATCTCCCAAAAAAAGGGAAAAAAAAGGCCGTTAAACTGGCGTGTCTCGGGGCTTGTATGTGTTTGACGGTTCAGGCCTGGGCCAAGTGTGCACTGGAGATTAGCCAACAGGCAGGCTCCTAATCCCACCCCCTGCGCCGCCTCCCGAGCGCCCTATAACTAAGTGACGCCCATGTTAAAGTACAGGCTCTCGGGTGGAGAAAATGAAGGGGTAATTTGCTCCGCTGTGCAGTCAAAGATAAACCATATACGTGCGCCTTCTGCTTCAAGAGCAGGCTCCTCTGTGTGCACCGCAGCTCTGAAGTAAATCAATGCAGGGGAATATAGGAAAAAATACATCAATTTACAGATATCAAATTGAAACTTTTGCTGAACTTTACTGATGAAAATATAAGACAAAAGTGTATTGCAAGTTTTCAGTCATTTTATGTGTTCATGTTAAAATAAGACATTTTATGCATAGAAATGGACAAAAATGTCAATATTTTCAGCGGGATTTTGGATCTTGTTTAGTTTTTGAATAAGCTATTATGTAACATTTTGCCTTGTTTTTGTTGGGTTCATTTTGAATAAGTCAGGTCTGGAATTAAACATTAAAGAATCCCTCTGAAAAAAACTTCAAAATATTGTTAAGTCCGAGGCCGGGAAGTTTTGTGGATAGGTTGTTGCATGAACGGACTGAAAAGCTCATTTTGTAACGTGTGCACATACGCCAAACATTTCTCCGGCCTTTTGTGCCTGGTTTCTCCCAGAAAGGAAACGACCATATTTGGATTATAGCGTCATCTTGGATATGTCAATATTTGTGAATATGTAAGCATGGGAAAGCAGCTCCTTGAAGTAAAGAGAGAAAATGAATATTTTCACATGCCGTGTCTCACCTTAAAGGTGCAGTATGTAACTCGGGCTGTCACGATAATTACTATATTGACCAATGGGCGCTGGCTGCTCTGCTTTATGACCACGACACTGGGGGCCGCCATTGCTGTAGTACCTCCATATCGCCACTAGGCCCCCATTGAAAAGCATTGGAGTTTAGACACCTTAAAAACAACTTCTACGCCTGGTTTCAATGTTTTCAACACTAGACTAGGCTAGATATTCCTCCTGAGATAACGCTGGGTTAGTCACAATATATGAAACCAGGCTGGTATTCGCAAGAAGAATTTTAGAAATCTCGTGCTTAATGAGGACTGTTAGCATTGGAGCAGCGCGAGCTACACGTCACGTAAGGGCCGAGTCTACGGTGAAGATCCTGCCCGTATGTCCTTTTTAGGAACATGCTTCGTCAGAGCTGGGGAGGGGGAGTCTGTAAATCCTCCATGAATTCCCCCTCGACCGTGGTCATTATGGTAAACGGGGAGGAGTGAGCAGAAGACGTCCATTATTTTTTACAGTCTATGATATTGACTCATCGTTCAATAAGTAGAGATAAACGATATATTTTGGGCTCGATATTTATCGTCTGTACATTTATTTGCATTTCCCCCCAATTCTTTCTTTGTAAAACTTTGATTTCTAACTAACGCAAATTGAGTTCCATTTTATTTCATGTTTATTGCAGCTTGAGTGGTATTTTAGGATATAATGATGCACTCTCAGAACAAAGGTTTACAGTCATTTATACGCCTGAGAGTTGACAGTATCGAGTATCGAGAGTCAATAATATCATTTATCGTGATACTTTCCAGCCTCAATATATCGTACTTCAAATTTGTCATCGTAGCAGGCTGATAGAGGTTTGAGTGTGAGTGATCAGCATGGTGCCTTTACTTTCCATCACAGTGATGGACCCTCTCACCAGAAAACCTACAAAACATTTGATCCAAGACCACGGTAACGGAAAGTAGCGGCACCATGCTAATCACTCATACAGCTGCTGGGTCACTACAAGGTCAAATACACACAAACATCAACTTATATAAAATTAAAAGGTTGCATAATACATCTTTTAAAGTTTATTTTGGATGCGCAGTAGCGTGGGTTAATAATAGGCCAGAATAAAAACAGAAGATGACATAGCCATAGTTTCCCTTGTTATTTCCTTCTCATTGCGTCTCATCTCATAGAGTCAAAACAAAAGAGTCTCACGCAGACATATCAGCCTGATGGGGGTGGTGTCTGTTCAGTTGACTTTTTCTTTTTAAATCCAACGACATATGTCTCAATTCTTTGCCTCCTTTAAAGCTTCAAATGATTTTCTTGCACTAGAATAAGCTTCTTTTGGCGTCACAGATCTACATTTTCCTCTCAATAATCCATCATGAAAGGCTGATGCATGCTTACAAACAAACACCAAACTGATCTCCTTTTTTGCTTGCGGATGACCTAATCTGCATAACTGGAGTGTGTGTTATTGCGAGGTGTGGACAGAAGTGATCCAGGCCTCGGTCTGACTGGAAAGTGAGCAAGTTACTGTGAATGAAATTGCATTTTCAAAATGAAATGAGGTTAGAGAGACGTAGATTTGGAACAGAAGTGCCGCGGGGCAGCCTCGGGAGCGCTTTCATGTCACATTAGTGTTTACTTCAGACGGCCCTCATCTCCCTGTCCACGATGTTTCAAAGTCTGATTTCATTAAGACAGAAAATGGAAATGACAAATAAAAATGGTGAAGAATCGACTTCCTTCATGAATCTGAAACTTTTTTGGTTTGTTTTGAATCTTAACAACATAGAGATAAATTGAAGACACGGCAGGTGAAAGTATTGATTTTTCAGTAACAGCAGAAGTTTCAAATTGGCATCACTAAATTATAATTTTCCCCCTGTTCACCTGCAGTGTCTTGCCTTAGCTTACATTGCATTGTGAACTTCTTTATTTGTAAAAAAAAATTACCTAAAAATAACCCAAATGTTTACGCTACTACGCGGCCTCTCCTCAGACCTGACTTGTAACTTTGCCGGGGGCGGGACATCACCAGCTCGTTTCATGGAGACTGTATGCGAATGTTCACAAAGGGACTCACCTCTTGTGCTGTACGTTGCCAAATGGTGTGAATCCACGTGTCTGTTTTCCCCAAATTCCCTGGACTCCCTGAACTCCACGTGCTTTATCTGCAGCGGGATTGGCAAACAGACATGTTCCATTCCAGATAAAGTTGATTGATCGCCAAACTTTACGTGTAGCCCTCTTCAAAGTTTTATTTTGAAAACACATGCTTAAAGTTGATACTGTAGCTGATCACGCGTGTGTTTGGTGTCGCCGTGTGTTTACGTCTTGAATTTCACTGTATTTCAGTTGCTCTTAACACATTGAGTGCCGACAATCCAGACCGTTTTTCAGGATATTTGTAGCATTACAGCGTATTCTATGTTATAGCTATGGACACATGCTATTGCTCGTAAGAAAGACGAGAATATAAGCTCTCCGTAGGTGAAAACAGTTTAATTCTACGTGCCTCGGTTCCTGAGAAATCTAAGCTAAACAGAGGCTAATTTTGATCAAAATCACTTATTTTTTCTAGATTCGGAGATGCTTAGTGTTTTATGAAACACTCTCCTTTCTGATTGACTCCTCTCTCCAACTCTCTCCTCTCTGGACGGACACTAACGTTATGGGAAGAGGCAAATGATTAAATATATTTGTTTCAAGTACATTTTCAACAGCACGGGCTGTTGAAAATGCCTGTGCTAGCGCAGCGGTTAACGCCTCCGCTTCACAGCAAGAAGGTCCCGGGTTCGATTCCCACCAGGACGGGGCCTTTCTGTGTGGAGTTTGCATGTTCTCCCCGTGTCTGCGTAGGTTTCCTCCGGGTACTTCGGTTTCCCCTACCACTAAAAACATGTGCAATAGGTGAATCCTCCAGCCAGGTGATTCTGACCATCAGCCTGGCTCCACATCATGGAGACGGGTCCCCGGGCGCGGCACTGCCGTCGACCACTGCTCCTTACGGGTCGCCCCAGCGGCATCGAAGGATGGGTTAAATGCAGAGGACAAATTTCCCTACGGGGACAATGAAGTGTACAAACAAACAAACAAACAAACAACATTGTTGACACGTTTTGAAACACGCGTGTTATCGATCGCTTTTTATGGCGTGTGTATTTAAACAGCCTGGTTCTCAGATTAAAGACTTTAACAGGATGTTTCTCAGTCGTCCTTGGATCGATTTTAACCATTTAAAAACTCAGAGAAATGTTAAAATCTCAGCTGTATCGATCTTTCCATGGGAAGCCGCTCTGCTTTATCAAACGCGCTCCAGAGAGCGAGAGAAAAGTGTCGGGTTTACAGCTGTTCGCTACACGACACCACGGCCCCCGGACAAAAGAAAAAAGAAACACAATAATGTCAAATGTCCAGATCGTTTTTGATCGTCATTTATTTCACTTCTGTTTCAGAGCTGCCAAAATCACACAGAAGGTGTATTAAAATATGAGAGAAAACGAGTTCTTCCGTTTTTGGCGCTCAATGTGTTAATCTCCTCCGAACCTTATCCTTTCACCGTGGAGCAAAAACACTCGCCATGGCTTCACTGCTGCAATACTGACCCATGAGGGACCCATGGTTTTGCAGAGCTCATCCTTCCATCGCAGGTGCAAAAACATCCACTCCAGGAAGTAAGCTAATGGGACGATGTGTTTGAAAATTATTGAAGTCGCTTCTTTTATTTTTCAGTTTTAAAGTTAACTAGGACTGGGTACCGTTACATTTTTTTCCGATACCAGTACTTTAACGATACTTAGTATTCCATAATGATACCTGAACGATACTATTTTCAATACCTAGAAAAATAATGTGTTTTTTCTGGTGCCTGCTTTCAATACTTAATCATTTTTTGGATATCATTAGTACCTAAACTTTTCTCTCGATACCATACCGTTTAATAATGGTGCCCAGCCCTAGACTTAACACATTTCTGAAGCTTTTTGCATAATGGTCTAATTCATTGAGATTTTACCTTCCCATAACAAAACCATAACAATTTTTTTGTTTGTTTTTGAAAGACTGACTTAGTTATCCAAAATCCCTTGTAACAACTACATCAACAAGCTCAGCCCTGGCTATGTATCCCTCTCTACATTGTGCCTTAATGCCTTTCCTATAGCTACGTTGCCATTGTCTTATTGTGGTTACGGCCCCGCCCTGTGTTTGCCTTGCCGTCTCCGCTCGCTGACACCTCGCATGTTTTATAGCCAGAGAGGAGCGGGAGGCGCAGGAGCAGCTGGAGGATGGGGTCTGATTCATGGTCAGTCTGGATGTGTGCGCCTGCGCCTCTCTGGCCCCATAACCTTCTGTGGTCCAGTGGCTTCCTCTTTCATTTTTCGTAATAAAAGAATCAGGTATAGGGCCTTTTAGTAGCTTTCTTCAGAGGTTTGATTGTTTAGCTTTGAAATGACTCGGTCTTCTCATTGACGTTTGCTTGGAGTTCTTGTGCTTTTGCTATCGGAAAGTGGGGACAGTCACTGATTAATGTTTGACAGAGCTAACCATCTGACTGACTTCACTTGAATGTACGCAAAGCTTCGAAGTACTTTGTCGTTTCCGTCGTAGTTTTGAATGAAGTACTGTGTCTTGGCTCGAGTGGCGAGGAGGACTCGACTCTCCAAACTCCCTCCACAGACGGTGTCCAGGAAAAGCAGATGAGGCGCCAGAGGCTTCGGCACTTTTCTCGGTAATCTCACACTGCACCTCGGAGTTGTGGACTTGCCAGCACCTGGCCCGGCTGCTGCGATATTACAGGTTTCTACGGTGTTCAATCCTCCCCTTTGGTCATGACTCACCTCTGTGGGCGCTGGAGCCCAGACTGACCTCCTGTTTGGAGCAAAGTGTGTTGCAACTTTGCTGTCAGTCAATGTTTTTGGGTGTGTATAAAATGAGTGAAATTGAGGCGAGCTGTGCAGGATTGAAAAGGCTGAGAAGGATTTACGCCTGCTCAAGACGTTATTGTGCTTCTGTGTCGTCTTTAGTGTAGAGTCAGAGCTCTGGTAGGGTCGAGCCCCACAGCTGTAATCTGGAGCTAAAGTATTAAGTAGCCATGTGCTCCGGGTGCGACTCAGGCCTTCAAAGTAATCCAACAGTATAGGGAAGTCCTTGTGACACCAATTGGACTAAAGGTGTGTACAATAACGCAGTTGATTCCTGAGTAAAGTCAATGTGAAATGCGCGGATGATGAGTGTAAACCACACTTCAAGCTGAAAGTAAAAGGTCAATTAGCCCAGTACGTGTGAGCTTAGTCACCATGTCCTATATGTGTCCTGTGGTTGTATGATTGTATGAAATGTGTAACATTCATGTAATCCATTTGAACTGTTTTGTAATTTTATGTTATGTCAGGACCCCAGGAAGACTAGCGACCACTTATGGGAGCTAATGGGGATCCTAATAAACAATAAACACCCACATTCAGGAAGAATTCAGAGATCATCTGAATTTGGAACAACATAACCACCTCTACTACATCATAAAGACATGAGCGAAATGGAGACACGTGTCTGAAAAGAGGAAATATTAATATCGATCAGCAGCCCAGGCATTTGGATCAGAGGATCAAGCAAAAAATATATTGTTTTTTACAGCAGTGGAGGTGAACTCATACGAGCGTCTGATTGCAAGACTTTAAAGCGTCCATGCGGTTAGATGTGTAGCTAGCATAAAGGAGGATATGTCTATGCTAACTATTACCTACTGTTAGCTTCACGCTACACGCTAGCTGCAGCGAGGGCTGTTTTTTCACTTCTCCTGTACAGTTTGCTGTGTCAAAACCAATGGTCTATCTCTCTCGATCTAACGCCTGCCTCCAAAGAACATCGTTTTTCTAAGAAATTGCTATGACCCATGTGATAGCACTGGGCTGGTTATTGTACAGCAGAATTAAAAAGTTTAAATCAAAGTCTTTGATTGACCGGCTCTGGAGCTCTGTGGAGGCTCGTAGCTGATCTGCAGGGCAGGGCTTCCACATGGAATGGGGCCTAATGGATAGCCATTTATCTCTTGTACATCTATGGTCAAAACACCCATATGGACCTGGCTTTGACTGAACAATATTTACGAGGGGTAAATATGCTCACAGTCTCAGAAAATGTCGGAAAAGAGGTTAAAAAAATAATGATTTCCCATAACAGACTAACTTCCTCCTGTAGGCCACGCTCCCTAGTATGACGTGTCTTTGTCTCACTAGGTCTTGCGCCAAAATCAAAAATGCATTGAATTTGAATCGAGCAGGCAGTAAATCTATGCAAGTTCAGATGTAAGTTCAACAAAAGTGCAAAAATGACCCAAATCAAAGTTGATCTGGGCATTGAAATGTCAGTAAAAAGTCGGTTTGACTGTAGGGCCCTCCACATTGTACTGTAAAGGCATGAAAGTCGAGCGCATAGCTGCAACTTCAATTTAACCGGTTCTTTTCCCTCTTGAGCGGCTGATCTCTTGAAGATTTAGCTCGGAGCAAACTGCTGAAAGTTTGCTGAGTTTGTGTGTTTCTGGACTCCACTCTGAGCTGAGGGGATTTGGCCGTCTGAGTCGACTCTCCCGTGTGGATCCAGCCTGGATAAGCAGTCTGGCCCTCCAGCCTGTTTGCTTTCTGTGAAGAATCAACACCCATGTTTTAGTTATTCCCTCAAATTCTCCCATCGTACCATACAGTGTTACGTGACCTGATCAGAGAGGAGCGCACTCTGTACCGACGCTTTTGAAAACATCATTGGTGTAAAAGCGGCGCTAAAAGCCTTTAAAGAAACTACTGGAGACAATCTGACCTTTTTCAATTCTCTGACCAACACGGCTCCTTTACTCGACCACATGAACTGCACACCGGAGAGAGCACTGTGAGATGATTGTCCGCATTACTGTCCGGTGTTAAAGCCTCTTGCTTGTCCCTGAAGCTCTCTCCATCACTTTTATTGATGTACTGCTGTTGACACAGTGTCCCGAGGCACCAGACTGTTTGCTAACTCGGTCTGCCTGGCCCTGAGCACACTGTTTGTCTTTACCTGTGCAGGAGCAATGAAAGGAAGCACGGAGAATGGATACACTTCCTCTAACTGAGTAATGTTAGGTTTTCATCACGGTAATGCCAACACTTTAAAGTATTTATATATGTAAATGAAACACTCCTACACTCTTGTTTTGATCTTTTCCACACTTGCATCGCCTTCACAATAAAGCGTTGATCGGTAAGTTTCTTGTTCCTCACTGTTGTTTTGCTTTTCCCAGCGCGACCATGACTTTGACCTAGACTTAAAGTGCATATGAAACAGTAAACACAATTTTTGCATAGTTGCCCCATTTATACTATTACAGTTTTCTTTAGTTTACTTTACCTCTGTCTATGCCACATCCTGTTAGCTTAAAAATTCAAATTAAAATAACATTTATTCATTAACCCTTAATAAAACCTTTAAAAAACTTGCGTTAAGGGAGCTTCGACACAAAAATGTGCTTGCAACTTTAAAGAGCTATAACTCAATGACGGAACAATATTTTTAAAAACGTTTTATTTTATTTTGACGATGTGACTGTCCTCTTTTGATACATATAAACATATTGTAACTTTATAAATATTTAACCCTTCAAATGCCAACTGTCTGACCCTAAGTTACAATAGTGCATGTTCAAAAAACACAAGAAATGAAATATCTTAACATTTTCCAGAGCAAAATGGTAAATTTCAAAGGATTTGTTTCTAAGTTAACATGTGTTTATGTAGCGGCGATTTTACCTCTTTCTATGCCACATCCTGTTATTAGCTTAAAAATTCAAATTAAAAGAACATTTATTCATTAAGTTGTCGCTTCACTGAAATAAAATAACTAATATACCAACATATGCACTTTAAAGATAATCTTATCGGCCTTGCATTGGTACAACCAACTACATTTGCGAGACTAAATTAGTTTTCATTTTGACACACTCAAAACACGTAGGCCCTGTCCATACGAACTCAAGCTGAGGACCAAACGCAAAAATAATTTCAGTCCAGTGTATCATCCATTCGAGCCCGGCGTTTTGGGCGTCTGTAAATGAACATTTTTCAAACTAGGTCCCAGAGTGGGAAGATCTCAAAATGCTGTTTACGTGGCTCCGTTGTTACGACGTCTTTACAACTTTTACTAAAGCGATGACATCACAGAGTGGTGTCTGTGATCCATAATCTACTGACCTTGTAATGAGTTTTGCTCTTGGATCTATGATGGTTTTACTCCTCTTTGCTCCACTGCCGTCCACAAGCCACAGGTGACAAGTAGAAAAACACTGAGTCAGTCTGTGTTTTTGGACTGACAGTAAAAGTCACTGACAGGTTTTTCTGCTTTAGTCCCGTTACGTCTGAAGAATAAACTCTCCTCCTCGTCTCTTCTGTAGATCCTAAATCCTTCAATCAGTTTCATTTTCACTGTTTACATTCCACAAAAGTTTACTGCACATTCGCCCTCTGCATCTTGTTCTATTATCTGTGTTAGCGTCACAGCGCCTCACACAGGCCTGGAAGATGAATTGCGCCGTTTTCACAGACCCATGTGGACGCTCACATTTACTGAGCTGCTTCAGGCTTACAAAGAAAGTTTCTGAAAATATGTCTTTGTGTGGATATAGCCTTCTTAACTCCCGCCTGAACCGAGAGGATCTTTTTCCTCACGTCATCAGATTTTTTTCCCATCATTTTTTTGTTGGGTATTCAACTCATTTTTGTAACTTTTTTGTCATTTTTTTCGTCAATTTTTATCACATTTTTGTCACATTTTTTGTCATTTTTCTTGTCATTTTTTTGTCATTTTTTGTCAATTTTTTGTAATTTTTTGGTCAAATTTGAATCAAATTTTTGTCATTTTTTTGGTCACATTTTTGTCATTTTTTCGTCAATTTCTTGTCAATTACTTGTGACGTTTTTTGTGAAATTTTTGCCACTTTTTCATCAGTTTTTCGTCACTTTTTTGTCACATTTCCACCATAGTTTTCGTCTCAGTTTTGTTGCTATTTTCACAGCTTTTTTCCAGACGCTTTTGGACTGGGGTAAAGCCAAACTGGAGAAAATGTGCTTGGTTCAGGTGGAAGTTAAGGGGTTAAATCACGCTGGGAATATGTACATTTGATACAAATATTGTGACTTCAGTATATTATCCATTGTCGTTTTGAATTTGGACACATCATGCCTAAAGGCTGAAAAACATTCCTCACAATATATAACAGTACTTTTTTTTTTTCATTTCGAATATTGTCTGTAAAGAAATCATGAGACACTGGCCCGGACAGGATTTTTGAATAAGCCTGAGGCGCCCTCTGCAGGTAACAACGGGGCTGGCTGACAAACCCATGGCGCCGTGATGAACACACAACAAATCACAGGTTCCTTTTTAGCTTTTATTGTTTTCATTGTCGCTTGTGCAGCACTTTGCTTTGCTGTTTAAATGTGCTACATAAATAAAGTGGATTGGACACTGAATCTAATAAAGGTCACGGTTATGCCAGGCCACAGTAATGACAAAAGCTCAGACAAATGGACTCCTGTGGAAATCCTAGACATGATCATTCTCTTTCATTGTTCTAGACAGTGAAAAGCAGCGCTAGATTTACTCTCCTCTGACAAAACCAAAGTCAACGGAGCAGCTTCCAAAGAACCCTGCTGAAAAACAGCCGTTTAAACTCTCATAAAGTCTGTGTGGTTTGTCTCCTCTCCAGCTCCGGCTCTTGTGCATTTCACCAGTTGGATTCAGTACAACAACTACTTACTACCACTACTACTACTACTACGACTGTGCGCGTTGCATAATCCGGCTCAAAGTCAAAGCGGCGCATTGTGCGGGGGGGGTGCTGCCTCCGGGCTCTTCTTGTGGTTGTCTCCATCTCCCCCCCCCCTTCCCAGCTTCTGTCATGCGTGAGCAGGCCACCTAAAGGGAGGGCCAGGCTGAGTGTACACCGCCAGCAGAGGCATGACGGGGGAGGCTTCGACTTCCCTCTGAGCCACCGGGGGGAGGGAGCGAAGCAGAGGATGGGAGGTTAGATCGGGGAAGACATTATTCATCTCGATTCACGACACTTTTTATTTATATCTTTTTTTTTTAAACTTTATTTATTGGGTGAGATGTTACGCGGTGTGGCTTTAAAGCAGAGGTGGGCTGTTATGTTTTACAAGGGGCCATGATCCGTACCTGTCTGGTCTTTGTGCATAGAAGTGCTTGGTCGCTTCTAACCTCACCCCGTTTGGAGCCATAGGAATCTGCTGGGAGAGGCTAAATGCTAGCAACATCTTTGATCTTGTTGCATGACTTTTGCGTGGTCTTTGTGCACACAGGTGCTCATCAACTTGTCTAAGCTCATGTAAGAACATATGTCTGTATGTAAAAACGGTGGCCTGTTCCTTTTAACCTCTTAACTCCCGCCTGAACCCGCCTGAGAGGATCACTTTCCTCACGTCATCAGATTGTTTTTCCATCATTTTTTATTCAACTAATTTTTGTAACTTTTTTGTCAATTTTTTGTCAATTTTTGTAATTTTTTTGGTCCATTTTTTAATCACATTTTTGTCATTTTTTTGTCACATTTTTATCATTTTTTTGTCAAATTTTTATCACATTTTTGTCATTTTTTGTCACATTTCTGTCATTTTTTGTCACATTTCTGTCATTTTTTTGGTCAATTTTTTAATCACATTTTTGTCATTTTTTGTCACATTTTAATCATTTTATTGTCAAATTTTTATCACATTTTTGTCATTTTTTAATCACATTTTTGTCATTTTTTGTCACATTCTTATCATTTTTTTGTCAAATTTTTATCACATTTTTGTCACATTTTTGTATTTTTTTTGGCACATTTTCTCAAATTTTTGTCAATGTTTTCTCACTTTTTTGTCACATTTCCATCATTGTTTTTGTTGCCATTTTCACACCTTTTTTCCAGAATCTTTTGGACTGGGGTAAAGCCAAACTGGAGAAAATGTGCTCGGTTCAGGTGGGAGTTAAGGGGTTAAAGTATAGCCGCAAATTCTTATGAGTATTTTGAAGCTATGCCAAAATAAACCTTTGAATGGACCAATGTGGTCCTAAAAAAGCTCCTTCTGAGGCCCTCGACGCATCCAGGAAATGCTCCCCTCACCTCTCCGTCTCTTGCTAAGCTTGATCTTTTCAACATGGAGCAAAAGCAAAGTTCTGCGATGTTGTCTGCTGAGGGACTCCCATCGGCCCTGGGTCTTTATAGTCTATCTGTCCATGGGAGTGGATCTCTCCTCCTGTAGTCCTCCCCGAGGTTTCCCTTTTCTCCCCCTGGGTTTTTGAGTTTTTCCTCGCCGTGCTGGAGAGTCTAAAGACAGGGGACACTCACGCCGATCATATATTGTATACAGGCTATATATATTGGTCTATATCGGATCTTTAGATTTTATTCCCCAATTTATTCCTTTTTTTTTCCTTTTACACAATTTTCTCAAATTCTTGCCACATTTTGTCCCAGTTTTCCACAATTGTTTCCCAAATGACCAAATGATCCCCCATTTTTCACACACTTCTTTCCCAATATTGTAAATGTGCAGATCTTCCTCACATTACTGCTCTGTTTTCTGGTTCGTTCCGGTATCGGTATTGAAAGCCAAGTATGGTTAAAGTACTGATAAGTCTTTATTGATCCCACAATGGAGAAATTCACTTGTTGCATTCAGCTCTCAGAAACACTCAGGGTGTGTAGGTTAGACGGGAAATGTGCAGTTAAGTGAATCAAAAAGTTCAAGGGGGAAAACGGTATAAAAAGTATAGTAGAGAAAAGATAAAATATGATAAAGTTACTATAGTGGTAGAAGAAGTAATGGTGCCACAGCTGCTCATCTTGGCCAGCACAACCTTGTTAACAGGGGCGGACTGGCCATATGTCCATTCTGGAAGAGCACAGAAGGGCCACTGGCTCTAGGGCCACCGGTCCCGCCTCAACCGAGCTTTACCCAAATCTAAAAGCTCAAAAGAAAAGCATCAAAATAGCGAGAAAGAGGATGAAAAGTCAAGAAAAACATGAGGAAAAACACGGACAAAAAACCCCTACAAGAACGTGAGAAAAACACAACAAAAAATGATAGAAAAAATAATTAAAAAAACAACAAAAATATGACAAAAATGTGGCGCCGTGACGAAAAGTTTCCGTCACTTTTGTAGGTCTTAGCTTTCAAATGAGGCGTCACATTGTTGCTCTCCAGTCGAGAAGCTTTTAGATTTGGGTAAAGCCCAGTATAAAAAAACATGAATCTAAAAGGAATTCCGTGGAGCATGGTGTACCACAAGGTTCAATTTTGGGACCACTATTATTTATTATTTATTTTAATGACTTTGCTTCTGTTTCTACGACCACCTTTCCAGTTCTTTTTGCTGATGATGCCAGTCAAAAAAATAATAATAAAAAGCCGAACTGGGGAAAATGCACTCGTTATTGTTAAGGCGGGGGGTAAAAGGTTAAAATATGTATTTGTGGAAGTGCACGATTAGCGCTAATTTGGGCCAGGCTGGTCAGAGTCCAGGGCTGTTTTTCAGTCCCAGTCCGCCCCTGCTTGTTAAGAGAGAGATTTAAAAAAAAGTCGTCCACACCTGATCTGACTGATACAGTAGATCTACGCTCCCAAACACTGCTGAGTCGTCCAAACTCTGTACAAAACGAGCTTATCGTAGCACGGTGCAAATCTTACTGGCACATTCTGAACGCTTTACCTTCTGTGCCGGCTTTTTTCTTTTCCTTTTTACAAGCTGAAAAGTGCAAGCTTGCTCTTTCAACCCGCTATATTTTAGCTGCGGGGCAAAGTGCAGCGGGGGTCTGTTTCTCTGTTTCTCTGTCACTTGTAGTTTGTGTTTCTGGGAGGGGCAGGGGGGCGAGGGGGGGCATTGTGCATTTTTAGCGATCCCCGAGAAGACGTGTTTATCGAGGCTTTTAATTACGGCTGGAGAGTTCTTGGCTGCTGCTCGCGTTTACTGGGAAGTCCTGAAGAAGGGGAAGCAATCGAGCGGAAAGTGATGATTCAAGGAAACGGGGTAGGCTGGGCTTAGTTATTCGCTGTTTAGAGGAAGTGAAACGAGGAGAAGTCGGACCCGTTGTTTAGAACTGAATATGGTCTCGATATGCTGACATTGCGTCACTGTGATGATTGTGTGGGATTAACCGGTTTGTCTCAGATGCTCTGGGGATGGCAGGATGGCACATGTCGAGCCATCGGAAAGACATTGGGGAGCATTAGTTTAAATTGACATGAAAAAAACAAACTTTTCGAAGTGGAGCTATCTGCTAAACTAACCTTTTCAGTTGATAAAATGTTCATAAGACTATTAAGCAGTACTAAGTAAGTTATTCATCTTAATAAATCATTTCCGTAGTCCCCCTGGGGGTAATACAAGTGTTAGTGGGATGATTGGGGGGTCTTTCATCTCTTCCTGGTGTCTCTGGCCGGAAAACCACAATTCCAACTTCGCTGCCTCCGGGTCGAAGGCCCCAATACACACTAATGGAATCCCGAAGACTAAGCTATCAGGCTAGCGGGCAAAGCTAACTGCGGGCTAGCAGCATTAAAGTATTTACAGCCAAGTTTGCAGCAACCGCAACATGCTATAACATCTGCAGTGGCGCTTAAGGCCTCTAGGGGCATGAGTTACTTAGTTCTGCTTTAAAGGGGGGGGGGGGGGGGGGGGTATTATGCAAAATCGACTTTTTCAAGCTTTACATCATGTTATTATGTCATTCCCTCATTAAAAACATGCCTGAAGTGTTGCCTTGGCACATTCACGTATTTTTGAGTAATCTGTAAAAACTCTGATGGCGGCCATTTTAGGGATAGGTTTGCCTGAGTCCTCCTAGGAACGCCCCCACCTCCTGGAGACGCCTCCGAGCTTTCGTCACCAGCCGAGGAACCAACCACTGCCCCTCGGCAGAACCTCAGTGTGTGGAGGGGGCGTGTCGGAAAGAGTCAGAGGTTCTTAAAGAGACAGAGGCCTATTTCAAGACATTCACTACAGCCATTTTTAGAGAGACATTTTATACAAGGCAGTTATTCTAATTTACTGCATTTACAGACCAACAGAAGGTTTGGTCATCATTGTAGTGTGATATAGACTGGTGCTATGTGATTGAAAAAAGCATAATACCCCCTCTTTAAAGCATTAGTGGAGTGTTGTATACAGCTGTGGTTTTCAACCCCTACACGTGCTTCCCCCAGTCCACTGCACCCCTATCAGGGTTATAATGTAGATAGTGTAGAACAATATGTTTTATGTGATCATATATCTCACGGCTGTTGGAACATTAACAGGACGATGCAGGTTGGCCACAGTTACCTACTACACCCTACTTCTAGCCAAGTGCCAGGTTCTCTTCTTTTTTACCCTTGTTTTAGCCCAGGCAGGTGAGGAATCACTAATGCCCTGAATTGCACTGTTTGGGCTTGGATTTATTTCAAATATCTATTTTGAACATAAAAAATAAGTCCTGCTTGAAGTCTATATAATAATGATCAGTGTGTTGCAGAACATGCAGAGAAGTGCAAAGTGCAAACACCTCCTTTTCCAGTCAAAACATCGTTGACACATGAAACAGGGCGCGTGTCACCGTTGATTGATCGCTATTGTTAATCATCACGTGCACATTTAGAATGCTGGGTTCTCTGACTGAAGACTTTAAAAGGATGTTTCTTCCTTCCATGGGCTGATTTTAGCCAAATAAAAACTCAGAGACATGTCACAATCTCAACTGTCTGGATCTTTTCATGGGAACTCACTCTGCAAAGCCTTCTCCAGCACATCCCAAAGATCCTCAGTGGGGTTAAGTTCTGGACTCTGCCATGTGTGGAAATGATGTCTCGTCGTGTCACTGAAGATCCGTATTGTGGTGTAAATTCCATATTTTCAATATTCTGCAGACCGTAACTGTAGTAATACACAAGACTGAATACCGTAAATTCTCTAATACTGGCCTGTATTCCATTAGCGGCCGGGTCTCTAACAGAGGCCGGGTTTGCGGCTGGCAGAGGCAAATTAAAGCCGGTCTCTATAACAGGCCGGGGCTTTTATTAGAAACTATAGCGGTAGAAATATTCCCCATGTTAGGAATTTGTCTCATACTCGTGTAAATGATAACTCATGTGCAGGAAGTAAACAAACGGGAACCCGGGCCGATGGGGGACGCTGCGGAGGAGCTGATCCGAGCGTAACTTTAACACAGATTTAGCCACTTTTCAAACCTCCAGTGACTACTTGTAGAAACAGGGAAAGCAACAAATGTTGTGTGACCCTCCAGGGTTTTAATAAAGTCACGTCTTCAAAGCACGTCCAGCTGCTCCGTGTGCAGGTCAGTCCCACGCCTCAAAATAACTCCTCCGATCAGCGTGAGTGTCTCGTCTTCTCTCGGGTCAGTCTCATGATCGATCACAAACACAAACGCTCCGTCTAAACTCACCTTTTACACAAGATAACAACAAATAATCCGGTCCGCGGTAAAAATGAAACAGAAACCTGCAGAGACATTGATGTCAATGTTCCGCTAACAGCAACGAAACACTTCCTGTTGTCCCGACAAAATAAAAGGCTTCAATGTTCCAGCCGCTGGGAGAGGGTTTGCAACGTTAATTAATAAATTAACCTAATATTTTAGGTGCAAATGGATACAAATCTCGTTTTTCTTCATTTTCCTGGTCGTCCGTTTTGCTCAAATAGAAATAAAGGCCTGTCTCTAATTGTGGCCTGGTTCCAATAAAGGCCTGATCCTAGATGCCCTTGAGTAAATAAAGGCCCCGGCCTATATTATAGCATTTACGGTAATATGCTTTACTCCTGCAGTACTCCACAATATGTAGAACAAACTCTGAAAATGTCATTGATTTTGGGCAAACATTTGAGGAGTCAATCAAACTTTCAAGCATTTTGGACAAGCTGTGATGTTGGCTTGATGCCAAACAAAATGATTGATTGATTGATTTATTGGACTCCAAACTTTACACACTCACAGTTTGGAGCCACCATCGCACATTTTCCTTGGCTTGTATAATTCTGCGAAAGCATATATTTTTACATGTGATCTCATCTTTGTAAGTGCCCACAGATCTAACCGTTGGCTTGATGCACCGTCTGAGCTGTGTTGATGTAATGGCTTGTTTTCCTTCCGTAGCGCTCCAGTTCATTAGCTGCAGACATGGAAGGAGCCAGAGCTTGTCTGTGTGGAATGCCTTGGCAGCTCACAATGGAGTAATTCAGGCCTGCAGACTGACAGGCCGTCGTACGAGAGAGTGGGAGTTCAGATTCACTCGCTTTCTTCGCCGCTGCTGTTGCTAATTTAGGCAGAGGTTCTATTGACATGGTGGATTTTCTGCTTTTCAGTTCTGAAAAGCGTCATTGATTTTGTCGCTCAGTCAAATTACAGGGGGGGGTGGGAACTTTACACGTTTCATAACTCTTGTTTCCCATTGTTTGCTTGTCATTTTAGACAGTTTCCTTTAAATGTCGGCTTCCATTGTCAATACACTGATGAAGATTTCGAAAGTTGGGGTCTTTCAAGCATGTTGACCGGTATATTGACAATTTCAGTTCAGATGTTTTTTCTGTAGGTCTCCCAGAGTCTGTGGGAAGATGTTTTAGTTAGGGGGCGCTGAGGGACTATATTTACCCCCAAAGTACTTTTTCTGTGCATAAATCCTATTTATTAATCTCTTAACTCCCGCCTGAACCGAGAGCATTTTCTCCAGTTCAGCTTTACCCAAATCCCGTAGGCCAGTGTAACACCTCAATTGAAAGACCTACAAAACTAAATGGATCTTTTTCCTCACGTCAGATTTTTTTTCATCACTTTTTTTGCTGGGCAGTCGTCTCATTCTTATTTTTTGTCACTTTTTCTCACATTTTTGTAAATTTTTTGTCACTTTTTTGTCAATGTTTTCTCTCTTTTTTCACATTTTCATCCTTGTTTTCGTCTCGGTTTTGTTGCTATTTTCACACCTTTTTTCCAGAAGCTTTTGGACTGGGGTAAAGCTGGAGAAAACGTGCTCGGTTCAGGTGGGAGTTAAGGGGTTAATATTGCCTGCAGTTCACAAACTATCCACCAGGGGGTGCTGCAGTGCCCTCAGCACCCTGGGTTCCCACGGCCTTGGGTCTCCCAGAGTCTGTGGACGATCGGTATGAACCAGGGACTGGAGAAAACCCACAGGAAATAATCACAGGGGCTAAATCAGGCAAGCACGCAGGCCAGTTTACGGCAGAGACGGGGACTCGCGAGTCGGAACTGGACTCGAGTCAGACTTAAGTCGCTTAAGTTTTTAGAGACTTGAGACTCGGACTCGTCCCCTCGAGACTTGAGACTTGACTCGTGGTCTGAGACTCGTGAACATTACAAGTCCCTCATCGACTTATTACACACGCTGTTTTGATGCTTGATTCTGGCTCCTTCTATCCTGCTCTCTCTGTCACACTGGAGCCACTGGAGCATGTGCGCTGCTCATTGGCCCCCCCTTGCATGCCCCCCTCCCTCTGTGCACACGCTGCCCTGTCGTGGGTTTGTTGACATCGTGAGCGCTCCATTCAGACTGTACTTTCAGCGATCACATCAACACTTTCTCCTGTTATTAATGAAAAGCCCGCCCCCAGTGAGCTTTCATTGGGATTAACACCAGCGGAGTGTAAGCGCCAGGCGTGAGTGAAGGAGGCGGAGTTAAGAGGAGTTTGAGCATAAGTTGTAAACCAAAGTTACGACTCAGTAAAGTGATTAGTGATCAAATCGTAGGCTGCCCCGTTTATCTAGGGAATATTTTGGCAGACGCAGAGTCCTGTCATGTAGCTCCAGGCTGAAGATGCAGGAGCCTCATGTCAACAGTCTGTAAACCTGCGTCTTTAAAGGGGCTGGAAGCAAGTTCGCCATTTTATACTCACTACTGCCACCTCAGGCCATATGTGTAACTGCACCTTCTATATTAAGCTCATGCATGACGGCAATTCGGGCCGAAGTGACACATTTCTGAGTGACAGTGCAGGATTTTAGAGGCAGTTGTGAACAGGTCTGAGCTCATTCTACACATTAGGACATGGCTGGAACATGTAGGGGGAGGAAAATACTTAATTTTAACATTTTTAAACTCCTTATAGTCCCTTTAAGGTAAGAAGTATTATATGACCACAGTAGATGGTGTAACAGGTTCAGTTTTTACTGTGTGATACAGGGCACTTCAGTAACATAACACTGCAGACATGTTTGTGAGTACAGCTGTGAACTAATTTATACTGATGTTACTTTTACAAAACTGAACTAAATGTCGTGGTGTGTGGGGAATAGTTGAATGAATGACACAGGGTCTGCCTTTGGCCACAGCCTTAGACTGTGGTAAATAGTTGATATTATTTCTGTGTGTTTTCCAAACTTACCATTGCACTGGGATTGACTGTGACTGAAATATTGTGATGTGGATTATTTATTTGTGTGTGGAAGCCCTGGTTTTGTATTCGTCTGATAGTTGTTTATAATTTACAGGTGTTTTTTAATTTTAAAATTGTTTTACTGTGCCGTGTTTGAATTAGTGTTAAACATATAGAAACCATGGGACTTGGACTTGACTTGGACTGGCGGGGTCAGAGTCTTGGCCCTTGGCTTGGACTTGTGGTCACAGACTCGGGCTTGACTTGGACATGTGGGTCAGGGATTTATGTGCATCTCTGGTTTACGGGCTCCCTCAGTGAGATCGGTCGTCTGGGGAAGGCTTCTCCAAAAAAAATCCTCCTTGTTGAAACCACACATTGTCCAGTTCCATTTCTTCGAATAAAAACTCCTGGATCATTGTCAAAAAGACCGTTTGAGTTTACAGGTCGACCATTTTCTTGAAAAGAGTAAGAACCGATGAGGCATCCAGGCATCCAGAAATAATCAAATCTATTTGCAATCATGAACACGGCTCTTTTGAACGGTTCTTTAAGGTGAACGGTTCCAACCAGATCTCAGTTGTGAAAGGAACCGATTCTTTTTTTCCAGGCGATTTGACCCAGAACTCCCCAGAATCTGCCCAACAACAGAGCAGGCCACACAAGTGAACGCTTTTTGAACTAAAGTCAAGGCTAAATGCACTAAAAATGATTTGTCAGACAGTTTCAGCCTCTTTATATTAGCTCCCGGATCCCGAAGACTCCCAGAAAAAGAGCCGTAAATCCCATCACCAGTTGGGATGTGCCCCAGGAGGTGCACAGCTATAAACAAGTGGTGGCTGCAGCGAACGGTTTAAAAAAAAACCTTCTCCATCTTCTCTTTCCAGGCCGGAGCCGTCACCTTTCCCCCGCCGTAACCGCTGCCCACTGGCCGCGGCCATGAGCGCCAAAACCGTCCTCAGCAAGGAGGTGTTCACCCCGCACGACGAGAAGATGCTCGCGGCCTGTCAGGTCAAGCGGCGCACCAAGAAGAAGATCCCGTTCCTGGCCACGGGCGGACAGGGGGACTACACCACGTTCATTTGCCTGGCAGGTCAGTCACATCTGCCGATTTTGAATGAGTGAATGAAAAACGTTTCTAACAGGCTTTAAGGTTGAGGAGCAGGGTGTATGGTTAGAACAAATGGGATTGGAAATCATTTTGACCCGAGTAGATTGGCTGAGGTCATTCCCTGTTTTGTGTCCTTCCAATGTTGTTTTCTCTCGATATTGAGATGTTCAGAAGCATTTTTTGATAATGTGGCAAATATCTGTGATGATACAATGCACTACTGTAGAGTATGATCATATGCATCCATACGTTTTTTGTTTTTTTTTCAACAATATTTTCATTGAATTTTCTCAAAAAGCAAGAATTGTTTTACAGGTTTTGATAAAAGTACAACATGTATCAAAGTATTTGTTTAGTTTAGTATGTTTAATTGAGCAACAGATGCATACAGGTATAGTATACATATAACATACAGAATTTTTCACAACATAAGAGGTATCAGTGCTGCTCAAAGAGAGTAGGAAGAAGTTAGTTCTAACTTATAAGGCCCGACCCCTCCTTTCAGACTTACACAAACTTAAACCACTGCTCACGGCACAATCATTTTTAATGTATATTTAGGCTTTAACCATGAGATCTATGCGGCAAATCCCAAACACTAAAGTAATAGTTCATGACGTTCTTGTGTTGCACTTGCATAAGGCTGAAGGTGCACATTCTGGACATCACATAATAAATCCGGATTCATAACATACTTCTCATTATCGGATCAAAATTACAAAGACAATTCATAGTTCAGGAACAGATGATTAATTACAAGAGTTTTGCAGACTTTCCCAGTATTTGCTTTCTGTACATTATTTTAAATTGTCCTACAGTTGAACACATTTTTAAATCCTCTTCTAATGTGTAACAGACATACTTTTAACAGACAGACTTTTTTGTGTTGTGCGGGAATATTTTTTCTTAAAATTCATTTTCCTCCTTAGGTTATA
This sequence comes from Gobius niger, assembly GCF_951799975.1. Classification (NCBI taxonomy): domain Eukaryota; kingdom Metazoa; phylum Chordata; class Actinopteri; order Gobiiformes; family Gobiidae; genus Gobius; species Gobius niger. The sequence continues at coordinate 5,877,300 of NC_136867.1, forward strand.
ACCCCCATCACGGTCTGAAAACATGATTTGAATGTTGGGCAGTTTTTAATTGCACCAATTCTGTAAATTTGAGAATCTGCGACTGTACAAACAGTGGGTTGGTGAGCTCCCTATATCCGACTTTGTGGATAATTCGTAAGGCCTTCTTTTGTAATTTATATAAAACATCTGTATTGCTTTTATACGTGTTCCCCCAGATTTCCACACAGTAGGTCAGGTAAGGTAGTATAAGCGAACTGTACATGATATGTAAATGATAATAATAATATATAAGTATATAGAGGCATACAAAACAGTGGCAGCCCGACCCATGCATACCACAACAAACCAAACCCCCCCCCCCCCAAAAGGTGCAATGTGACAGATCCACCCTTTCCAAATAAGTAATAAAAGGTTGCCAAATCTGATCAAATGATTCACCTTTACCTTTCAAAATATAGGCTGTTTTTTCTAATGCTTGAGCTGATGCCATTTCTCGTACCCAATGCACTTCTTTTGGACATTCCATTTTTTTCCAGGAAAGTGCTATTAAACGTTTAGCGTGAAGATATGTATCCATACGTTTAGGCCTGGGGTGCCCAAAGTGGGGCCCGCGGGTCAAATTTGGCCCGCCGAAACAATTCTGTCGGCCCGCCAGAGAGTGAGCAACTTTTGCGCAGCGTGTGGTTAATACCAACTCTCTTCCGTTCATTCTCAATGGTAAATATGGATGCAGTACACCTTTTGGCCACCAGCGTCAAATTGGGGGCGCTGTTTCACTCCTTTCGCAAAGTTGAGGAAACACTGTTGTGGTGTCTTGGTTGTTTATCACAGAGCGTTGTAGCATCAACTTTCACAGTTGTCCAACTTTTATTGCAAAGGTCGTTGACATCACATAAAAATGGACTTATAAAAGAATTGATGCTGAGCTGACTCTTTCAAGATAATCTAATGTGGCATTTACTTTGAGTTAACGAATGAGGTAAAGTTACTGTAGGTGCTGTAGATACAGGTGTTTTTTTTTCTTTTTCAACTAAATCGCTACAATTGTTGATTTTGTTTTACTAAAATGAGACTTAGAAACCATTTGTTTTAATATAGCATGTTGTTTGTATAGATGGAATGAAATGCAAATGTAGGCTATCTAAAAAAAAAAAAGTAAATAAAAGAAGCAGCTTTATAATTTGCAGTTATATGTGTTTTTCATGCTTGACATCGCCGTGTTTGGCCCGCGACTCACAGGCACTTTTTCATTTTGGCCCTCGGAGACCAAAAGTTTTGGGTCAGTTTAGACTGTTCCAGCAGTATGTCAAACCTGTTATTACCACTAGAGGAAAAAATCACTTTTCTTTAGAATGTCACAGTATACTTCCACTGTGTTTAAGGCGAGACACGGCAGGTGAAAGTATTGGGCATATATCGGGCAGCGGGTGAGCCCTTATAGAAGCTCCAACAGACTCCAAACTTTCCAGGTTTTTTCAGAGGGATTTTTTAATATCTAATTCCTAGCCTGATTTATTCAGCTTTGAAACCAAAAAAACAGGCGAAATTTGAGTTTTTACAGATTTTTTCACTGATGATTAGTTTATTGAAAAACTAAACAAAATATCCAAAATCCCCTCTGAAAAAATCTTAGTCACTAATATGTCAATGAAATTAAACCATACATTTAATCCGGCTCAATTCATTATTTTGATTTTGTTGCCCAAAATATAGGTATTTTGGCCATTTTAATGCTCAAAATGCCTTATTTTTATGTGAAAACATAAAATGACAGAAAAAATGCAATACATTTTTTTCTCATATTTATATCTGTGATGTTCAGCAAAGGTTTCGAATTGATACATTATTTTTTTTCCCTATTCACCTGCACTGTCTCGCCTTAAATTTCTCTCTTACGAATTGAAGTCTTTTTTGGGTCGCGGCCGGTCATCCCATGGTGATGCCAGTTGAGAACCACTGCACTAGAGGAGGTTTTAGCATGATGTTTGCCCCTCTCCGTGTGCAGGAGATCTAGCCTGATAACGAGTCTTTGTCATAGCGCTCCTCATGTGCGTGGTGTCACATGTTTGATATTCAATTTGCGATATTACAGACACCAATCTGGCAACTCCAGCATCCATCATGTTTCTCTGTCTCCTGACCTCACGTTTAAGAACTCGCCTGTGACGCAGATCTTTATAACAAACAAAACGGGGGGAGTGTGGTCTTGTCTTGCACTTTCCAGAGTCATTTATTCAGTGCCTTCATGAGTGAGAGATTTCTGTAAAACGGTCCCAGGTTTAACTGTTCACCTTAAACGTTGTCTTTCTCTTTGTGACTTGCTGTGAAGTCGCTCCTTTGTATGGTGGTGGCATAGATGTATTTGAACTCTTTCCCCATAGACGACATTTTTGACAACCCCCCTGTACCCTTAATGACGTGTTTTGACACCTTGGCTATATCACTAAAGACGGTATCTAGAACTGATTTCTTTTATGCAATTATGCTCTATGGTTTGCCCTAGTAATATATGTATGGCGTGTTCCTTGTAGGCGTCCAAGGGGGAAAGAATTAAAGACCTGGACACAGCACTGCTCCTTCTGACTTATTGCTGATATGGTTAGTGGTCACTCCGTGGTAATGCCGTTTGGCCCGGAGGTAATTCACCTCACATAAAGCATGATGGGATATCACGCTGGAACAAACTGCATGACTGGTGTTCGGCTGACAGATTTCTGGCTTATATTTGGCGAGTGAGCTGATTGTGTTTCAAATCTGCAAGTTGTCGAATGAAACGTCTTTTGTAAGATTGGCTTAGCAACACTTTAGTGCTGTGGTTCCCAAAGTGTGGGTCGCGGGACACTGAAGTGGGACACTGAAGTGGGAGTCACAAGATGATTTTTAGACAATTTTTTATTTATTTATTTCTGGCTTAATTTTTGATTGAAAACAGCATAGTTTGGTGCAATTAAGCCACATATAAAAACACAGTATCCAAACTAACATCATTAAACCAGATTGTAAATGTTAGATCATTATAAATGCTAACTACATTTTACAGAAGGGTCCTGAGTTTGGGAACCGCTGCTCTATATGGATATCTTTGGGTACCCAATATCAATTCTAATATCTATGGGTGGTGGTTAATGCAGTCTGCCATTAGGACGATCCTTTGCTCTGCCTGTTCCCGTCAGACCTCGAAGCCAAGCAGGAAGGGCTGGGCTGGTACTGGGATGGGAGACGGTTTAGGAAACGCCAGGAAGCCTGGTGAATGGAGTGTATGAGTCGGAAATCGCCTCACTTCAGTCAGTCTCCCCCAGGGCAGCTGTGGCTACAATAGTAGCTTACCACCACCAAGTATGGTGTGATTGAATAACACAATGTAGAGTCTTTGAGTTTCCAGAAAAGCGCTATAAAAAACCATTGAATTATTATTATGATGATGATTATTGTACAAAACATAGTGGTCAGGCATTGAAATCACTAACTAAAGCTTTATCCAAAGAAATCAATCTACTGTGACTATAAGTGCAACGAAAATCAACAACATTAAAGTCCAATCCCGAGCGAAACGCCTGAAATGTACAGTCTCCTTTGAACACACATGCAGTCTTTGGCTAACGCTAATGAGGTAAGGGCTAATCGGCAAAGTCACATTAAGGGCATGTCAGGGTCCATTGTAGCGCTAATGGGACGCTCTGATGAGCATGTTTACGTCCGGGGTGGGGAATGAAAAGGCTAACCCACTTTACCGCCAGGCTCCGGGGCAATCGTGAGCCAAATGAAAAGGCCTGAGTCACAAATTGAATCAGCCGGCCTGGTTCATGAATGTTAAATGTGTTGGTGCACTTAAGGAGCACAGATAAGGCCGTTATGTGCTCGGCCCCGCGCTTAATGGATCGAGTTTCAGTCGCGTTATCGTCCAGGCGTTTAAGGGATTGGGGCTGGAAAACAACTTGACTTACTTTTAGAGTTTCCCTGCAGGTATCGCTTTGAAAGCATTTGAATACGATTTTTCTGCCGTTTCAGGTAACTAGTTATCTATTTTTATGTTAGCCTCAGCGACTATGGCGTGTGAGGACTGAGGGGTCGATAGCGCGAACAGGCAGCTTTCCAGTCGAGGCAGGAGCATCGAGCCACAAAAATGGCAAACACATGCAAGTCTGGCCAACGCACTCTTTTCCTCCCCTGCGCAAAAACGTTTGTGGCTTTGTTTCATTCCAGTCCGAGCTACAACTGGATTGAGTTGCGGATTGGCCACCGACAGAAACGGATGATGTGTCTAGCTCTGAACGATCCCGGAAATGTTTTCTGCATTTGAGAGATGATTTGCTTGGAGGAGGGTTCTGGTGAGAACTTCCCAGGCTGTGTCTTGGATTTGCATCTCCTGAAGTGTTCCAGGTCTTTTAGTCGCCCGTTTCTTTGACCACATTCACACAAAGAAGAGCTGTGGACAAAACAGGCTTGTCATCGTCATATGAAGCTGATGTTTTTTTTTTGTTTGGGGGGGGGGGTCTGTAAACGAAAACTTAGTTAGTTTCAGAGCGGGACTAGACACTCTAATACACCTGATGTGTGCTTTTGTGTGATGAGCAGAAGTGAAATAAATGACGAGCAAAACTTGTGAAAAGTCATGATCTGGACATTTCTATATACTATTATGTTTCTTTTCTTTTTTTTTTTAGTCAGAGGGGGCGTGGTGTTGCGTAGCGAGCAGCTGTAAACACGTTTCTCTCACTCTCTGGAGCGCGTTTGACAAAGCAGAGCGGCTTCCTGTGGAGAGATCGAAACAGTTGAGATTTTAACATTTTGGTTCAGTTTTTAAGTGGTCAAAATCGGTCCAAGGACGGCTGAGAAACATCCTGTTAAAGTCTTTAATCCACTTAACCCTCACCTGAACTGAGCACATTACCTCCAGTTTGGCTTTACCCAAATTCTAAACGCTTCCTGTCAAAAAACCACGGCAACAAAAAAGAGAAGAAAACAAGGATGAAAATGCAACAAAAAAGTATCATAAAGTAACCAAACAATCCTCAAAAGAACAACAAAGAAATCAACAAAAATCTGACAAAAACGCAAATAAGCCAAACTAAACAAATCTACAAAAGCGCAACAAGAATATGACAAAAGAAAGATTTTGAAAGTGCAGTAAAAAGTGACAAAAACTCAACAAAATAGTGGCAAAAGTAAGAAAGTGAAAAAAGTGACAACAATGCAAGGAAAAAGATCAGTTTCGATCAGCTTTGGAGAAAATACACTTGGGTAAGGCGGGGATCAAGGGGTTAACAGTCCTGCCCTCGTCCTGTGAAGTGACAGACCCTAAAACACCATCCACGTGGCTCCATTGTTGCAGCGTTTCCTGATATTGTGCGTTCGGGACCTTTTAGGCGGAGCTGTTTCGGTAAACATGGGGAGGTTTACGTGAGCTGGTGCCATGATGCCAGGAACAGTCTGGACGGAAGATTCCAAGATTGAGAAAACGGCATTGTAACGTGGTAAAGCTTAAAGTAAACTTCAACTGTACAAGTCTCTGCTCCTCCAACCGCGAGCCACGGATGACACTCATAAAAACACCTTCGCTCTTGGACTGACGGGAACAATCCGGTCTCTGACAGCATCACAGCTTCGGTCCAGTCAGATCTGAAACATAACTCCGCCTCATTCCCCAGCCTCATCACATCCGTCTGAACAAAGTGGTAAATACTGCATTGTGTTCGAAAGGTGGAACTGCTAACATCTGGCTCAGAAATCAATCGCCGTTGTTTGCCCGTACAATGCCGTGAATCATCCATGTGGTCGGCTATCGTCACGTATCGACAGAATGATAGATATTGTTTTTCCCACTTGTTCCCTAATTCAAATGCGGCCTTCTTCACCTCTGACCTATTGACCAGAAGATCTATTGAGACAATGCGATCTGCTCTTCTTGTGGCATTCACTCAGCGCTTGGGTCGAGTTTGCAGCGTAATAACAATAGATTCCAGAGCTAGTGAGGGTTTCCATGGCCATCCTTCCAATAATGCTCAGTATGGACATGTTTCTGGCCTAATGAGATGTTTTTGCTCTTGTATGTTGCATGGAGCTTGTCTGTTGTGACAGGAGGAACTGGTGTCCGAACACCTCGACGTGCGGCGCCCATAATTGGTGCTGCAGCTCTGTCAGTGACTCTTTGTGTTAGGATACACACTGTATATAGGCATTAAGGTGAGACACTGCAGGTGAATAGGGAAAAAAAAATAAATGTAGAGATGTCAATTTGAAACTTTGGCTGAACCATCACAGATGTAAATATGAGAAAAAAATGTATTGCATTTTTTCTGTCATTTTATGTTTTCACAAAAAAATAAGGCATTTTAAAATGGCCAAAATTGCCTATATTTTGGGCAACGAAATCAAAATAATGAATTGAGCCAGATTAAATGTTATGGTTTTATTTTATTGACATATTTGTAACTAAGATTTTTTCAGAGGGGATTCTGGATATTTTGTTTAGTTTTTCAATAAACTAATCATCAGTGAAAAAATCTGTAAAAACTCAAATTCCGCCTGTTTTTTTTTGGTTTCAAAGCTGAATAAATCAGGCTAGGAATTAGATATTAAAAAATCCCTCTGAAAAAACCTTCAAAATCTTGTTAGGTCTCAGACTGTAAAGTTTGGAGTCTGTGGGAGCTTCTATAAGGGCTCAGGCTCTGCCCGAGTGCGGCTTCTCTCATTCAGAGAAAACCAGCCCTGAAGTTTTGTAGCGACTGCGCATGCTCGGCCCGTTCTTCGACTCTTCCGCACCAGTAGGAGGAAAAACACCATATTTGGGTGAAAGCGTCATCACGGGGCCCCTTAGCAGGACACATGGATGTAAAATCTGTCAATATTTATGAATGAAAACCCGCTTGAAAGACGGACTTTCTACGCGGCGCAGCAGCTACTTCCGGGTTGCCCAACCTCGCAGACAAAACATCATAAAATAAACATCATGCGGGTGAGTTTTGTCATTTTTATATCTGACATGAAAACTAAGATGTAAAGGGAGGAAAATAGATCAAAATCTCCACTTCGTCCACTGCGTGAAAAATCAATACTTTAACCTGCCGTGTCTCGCCTTAAGGCTGCACACTTTTGGACAGATTAAGTGCGGTTTCTTGACGAGCTTTGCATCCATCTATCATCTTCATCTTTATCCGTGGCCGGGCTTGCAGACGTCCCTGTCCTCACACACTTCCAATTTGACATGTCTGGAATAAATCCCCAGCGAGGCGACAAGGAGACGCCTGAAATACATGCCTGAGCCACCGACGGAGCAGCGGCTCTACCCCGAGCACCTCCTGGGTGAATGAGCTCCTTCTCTAAGGGTGCGCCCAGCCATCCTGAGAATGAAGCTTATTTCGACCGCTTGTGGGGCGACAGTGGCTCATCTAGTGACCTGAGGGTCGGCAGTTCGAGACCCGCAGGTGAACACTGTCGTTTTGTCCTTGGCCAAGACACTTCACCCACCTCGCCTCCAGTGTCTGACCCTGGTGTATGCATGAGCGTGTGAATGGGTGACTGGTTCCTTGATGTAAAGCACTTTGAGTGCCTAAAGCAGGTAGAAAAGCGCTATATAAATGTGACCAATTACCATTTGTATCTGTGATCTCGTCCTTTTGGTCATTACTCGGGCCGTGTACCGTTAAACGATGCCAGTATAGTACAGTGGTCCCTCGCTATAACGCGGTTCACCTTTCACTGTTTCACGGATTTATTTTTAGTACAATTTTGGATGCTTTTTTTTTTCCCAGCATATGAACGCCATACACACATTGTATTCTCCGTCCTGACTAGCTCGTCGAAGAGTGAGCCCTCGTCTCGCTGCAGAGAGGATCTTTGTTTGTCCCGTCAACACATCAGTGCACACCGGACCCACCAGAGTCACAGGCCGGGCGTGAGCGAGTCCGACCACGACTCTGCGTTTACTTTCTCTGCACTTCTCCACGAAAACAAACACCGCTAGCATGTGGCGTCGCCTGAGCTAGACACTCTTAGTTTGAACAATCGCACAGCGGAGACGAGAGCAGCTCGTGATGTTTCCAAAAAAATCACACTGTGACACCAGGCATAAGGGAGAATCCGTGCAAACTAATGAGAAAAGTGTATAAAGTGTGTGGTGAGGGTTTTTACAGCCTTTAAACATATATAATAGTAAAAAATAAAGCTGTCTTCTTTGCGGATTTCGTTTATCGCGGGTTATTTTTAGAACGTAACCTCCACGATGAACAAGGGAACACTGTATTGGGGAAAAAAAAGTTTAGGATCCACTGGTATCGAAGCAATGAAAGCACCAAAAGCAGGTGCAGAAAAAACCTTACATCTTAAGATCCAAGTTTTGATACTGTTGTTTTTTCCCAATTGTTTTCCCTTTTTTTGTTCTTTTTTTTTTGCCCCTATTCTTCCCATTTTTTTCCTCTTCTGATTTTGGCTAATTTCTTTGTACTACAATTTTCCCTTTTGCCCCTTCCTTGTTTTCCCATTTTCCTCATTTTTTATTTTATTTTTCTCCACAATTTCTCCCAATTATCTCCCATTTCCCCCCAAATTATTCCCCACTTTTCCACACATTTCTTGACATAAATGGGCAGATCTTCCACACTTCGGTTTTCTGGTTCTAGTTGACAGATATTTTAGTATCACCTAGATCACATGACCATTTACTGGGTAGATCAAAAACGGTATTTTTTTCCATTATGGTCGCCCTTTGATGTCAAAATTGGACTAGAAATGTTGACAATTTGGGTTGAGAAGTCCTACCATGATACAGACCTCACCAGCTTGATCGACGCAGTCTGTATTATAAGTCACTTTCTGCCCACCCCTCCCTGTGGACACTCCTCTCCCCCATACTCATTGTCGTCCTGCGTGACATAAGGGATCCTCGTGCACTCCTTAACCATGTGATCCAGCCTGCTGAGCGCTGTAGCTCCGCCACACAAGGCCGCGCACTGTATGTGTGAAATACCAAGTGCCCACCGCCTGATGTTTGCGTGGATACAAAGGCTGGGGGGGTGGAAGGGTGGGCGGGTAAGTTTCTAGTGCCACATACTCGCAGCCCGGAGGCAGTACAGTGGCTGTGGTTACGTAATCTTTGGTATGTCGCTGTGAAAGGGAAAAGGGAAGGTTTTTCGAAGAGCTCCATTGCACAAACAGCCAGTGGGGGGAGAGCGTTGGAGACAGACGGGGGAGAAAGCGGAGGGGGGGACGCCATGGCTGAAGCACCAGGCACAGGAGATGTTGTAGCAGTTGGAGAAGTTTGACCTATAAATGGGCATTATAAGATCACAGTGATTGTGTAATAAAGCTGCTCTCGAGTTTGTGAATGGAGAAGGAAAAAAAGTTTAGGAGATATCATTTAAATTTTGTTCATATGTTAATCACAGGGATTTTTTTCTGGGGGGATTTTGTACGTCTTTGAAAAAGCCATTTATACGTGAAGGCAAGACTGTAGAGATGGGCCATACCAATCCTTTTGGGTTACTAAACTATTCTGTATGTTGTTAATATGCAAATATGCAAGATGAGCTAGTTTTCATGTCGGAGTATAAAAATGCCGTCTTTCACTCACGCATTCATTCACAAATATTGTCATATTTCACATCCCCGTGTCCTGAAGGCTCTCCGAGATGACGCTGTTATCCAAATGTGGTATTTGTCCTTCTGCGAGACACCCAGTAAGGTGCATTCTTTAGGGCTGGTCTTCTCAAAATTAGTTTTTTTCTAACGACCTCTTCACTTTAGTCACTCCCACAGACTCCAGTTTTTCCAGTCTCGGTCTTTTCTGAGGGATTTTTCATATCTCATATTTAAAATGAAATCTTTCATGGCAAATAGAACTTAAACGAGAACAATATGGACGGCTCAGTTCAATCCTCTGCTGCTGTGGAGCATTTCGACACAGAATCTTGAAGTAAATCATCATTTTGTGTTATAATTGTCATGCCTTTTTACATACACAAATTAGAATTGATATTTTCTACCCATCAATATTTAAAAACTATTGATTGATTGATTTATAACCTTTATTGTCCCAAGTGGAGAAACTGATACACACAACCATTCATATTCAAATTCAATACAATACATCGGTCTCACAACAAGCACATAAACGGTCAGATAACTTCTCTGTTTTTACTTCCTGGTATGAACATGGCTTTTTAAGGCGACTCTGTAGTAAAAGTAAATCATTGCAAATTGTTTTCAGGCAGTTATTTGACTAAATATCAATGTGAGAAGCTTCACAACACAATATGAGATTGTGAGTTTAGACAGTCGGTGTCCAGGCAGGGCTGTGACGCGATCATTCTGTGTTCGTACTCGTCCGGGTGTCAGACAGTATAATGTGCATCTTGTAAAAGAAACGTGCGTCTGATGCCAACGTACTGGCGTTTTGTCACCATGTAAAGTGAGTATGTAAGTGATGATTGATAAGGTAAAAGATGGATCACAGTTAATATGATGGCCTCTTCACCTGCTCTTAGCCCTGTCGTTTGTTTAGCCTCTTAACTCCCGCCTGAACCAAGAGGATCTTTTTCCTCACGTCATCAGATTTTATTTCCATCATTTTTTTGTTGGGTATTCAACTCATTTTTGTAACTTTTTTGTCATTTTTTAAAATCATTTATTGTCACATTTTTGTAATTTTCGCGTCAATTTTTTATCACATTTTTGTCACTTTTTTTGTCTTATTTTTTATTTTTTTTTATTTTTTTTCAAATTTATGTCAAATGTTTGTCATTTTTTTCACATTTTGTCACATTTTTTTGTCATTTTTTTGATCACATTTTTTTGTCACTTTTTCGTCCATTTTTTATCAGATTTTTGTAATTTTTTTGCTACATTTTGGTCATTTTTTGGTCATTTTTTGGTCACATTTTTGCCACTTTTTCATCAATTTTTCGTCACTTTTTTTGTCACATTTCCATCATTGTTTTCCTCTCAGTTTCGTTGCTTTTTTCACAGCTTTTTTTCCAGAAGCTTTTGGACTGGGGTTAAGCCAAACTGGAGAAAATGTGCCCTGTTCAGGTGGAGGGTAAGGGGTTAAAAGAGACACAGAGTAGGAGAGGAATGAGAGTTTGTATCTGTCGCTCTTGATATGTGTGCTCTGTAACGTCTGCCTGATGGGAGAATTGTGTATTTGTGCATTCGTGACGTGTTCTCGCTGATTTTCGGAGCTTGGATGAGGAAAGAGCTTCAGGTTAGCTGGTAGCTCCCCACCCGGCCAGCCTTAGTTGTAACGATAGCCTTCAGAGAGATACTGGGCACAACTGTTCACATCCATTTGCATTAAAACCAGTTTAAAAACAGCTGTGCAGCCTCGGTGTCGGTGCACATGTAAAAGTAGCTGTTTAGTATCGATATTATGTCATAACTACGGCATCGATCCGCCAATCCTGACGAGACTGGAAGGTTTGGCCTCTGTGGAGATGTTGTTGCAAGAGTGTAAAGAAAACCTTGCTTGGAGAAAAAGCCCTAAAATCTGTGCATGTGCCTGTCTCCCAGGATACTAAACATGTCGATATCTTTGAATGCCTGTAGTGACATCTCCAGGAGCCTAGTGGACATCAATATCTATGCCCATGAACCCATGAACCATCGCCCGGCCCGTTGTGAGCTGTAACCATTGCCTTTACAGCGATGTTAGTGATTTGCTATTATGTTGTCGGTCTAAAATGGTGGCTTGTATGTCGTGCCTATCATAGTATCCCTTTATCTGCCAGTGATCCAACACGCACGGCCTTTTCCTTGCATAGATGTTTTCCTCTGTTGCCTCTGTGGGCCCGTGGACGTGCTTATGCAGGCATGTCCGAGTGTGGGCCGCTCACATGTGGAGCGGGCCGTGTGGGTGTAATACATGCGGAGCTGCGTGGGCTCCTCAAGTCCACACATGTTATTATCACGGAGACGAGGGATGAGTTGACCGGCCGCAATTAGCCACAAAGCGTGCAGAGAAAAGCACTGTGGGTGATTATGAGGAAAAAAAATTAGCTTTAAACTTTCATGCGGTGTTTTCATTGAAATACAAGGTGTTTTATGAATGAGAAATTGCCCAAATGATCTATTTTCAGTCACAAAATCAAACGATAGAGCCAAGTTTAAATGCATACCGTAAATGCTCTAATATGGGCCGGGGCCTTTATTTACTCAAGGGCCTCTAGGACCAGGCCTTTATTGGAACCAGGCCACAATTAGAGACAGGCCTTTATTTCTATTTGAGCAAAACGGACGACCAGGAAAATGAAGAAAAACGAGATTTGTGTCCATTTGCACCTAAAATATTAGGTTTATTTATTAATTAACATTTCAAACACTCTCCCAGCGGCTGGAACATTGACACCTTTTATTTTGTCGGGACAACAGGAAGTGTTTCGTTGCTGTTAGCGGAACATTGACATCAATGTCACTGCAGGTTTCTGTTTCGTTTTTACCGCGGACCGGATTATTTGTTGTTATCTTGTGTAAAAGGCGAGTTTAGACGGAGCGTTTGTGTTTGTGATCGATCATGAGACTGACCCGAGAGAAGACGAGACGCTCGCGCTGATCGGAGGAGTTATTTTGAGGCGTGGGACTGACCTGCACACGGAGCAGCTGGACGTGCTTTGCAGACATGATGGTGACTTTATTAAAACCCTGGAGGGTCACACAACATTTCTTGTTTGCCCTGTTTCCAAATATAGTCTCAGGAGGTTTGAAAAGTGGCTAAATCTGTGTCAAAGTTACGCTCGGATCAGCTCCTCCGCAGCGTTTCCCATCGGCCCGGGTTCCCGTTTGTTACTTCCTGCACGTGAGTGATCATTTACACCAGTATGAGACAAATTCCTGACATGGGGAATATTTCTACCGCTATAGTTTCTAATAAAAGCCCCGGCCTGTTTTAGAGACCGGCTTTAATTTGCCTCCGCCAGCCGCGAACCCGGCCACTGTTAGAGACCCGGCCGCTAATGGAATACAGGCCAGTATTAGAGCATTTACGGTAGTTTTGTTTTGTTGACATGTTAAGAAAGATTAACAGATTTGTAGGTAGATTTTTGATATCTTCAAGTCTATATGAATGCAAATTTCACTTGGTTTTTCAGGGTTTAAAGCTCAATAGATCAGAAGGGGATTATATATTAACAAAATTCCTCTGAAGGCCCCTTCTGAAACAAGCAGATTGGCAGCAGGTCTAATGCGAAACCGGATGTGCGTCAGCGTCCGCCATGATAAGAAGCCTCCGAATTGGGCTGTCAGTTAGGAAGGAGTTAGGAAAAGGCTCAATGCTAACTATCATAGCCACTTTAGCATATAGGGACCTCTGGTGCTAACTAACTGGTGATTAGGTATGTGCCGTCCCATTAGCCTAGGTCTAATTTGTTTTCTCTAATTAAAGTCAAATGCTAATACTATGCTCGGTTATATAAACATCAAATCAACTATTTACCCTTGTCATGTAACTATACAGTTCGTATATCTATCATTTAATGTAGTTGAGGATTTTTAGGCGAAAAATTGTATTATCCAATCCTAACTGCTACATGTAAACGAATGGATCACGCTAGGCTAAGCTACACCATAGGAATGAATGGGCCGCTTAGCTAATGTTAGCCACAATCAAAAATTCTACCGTTTCTACAGTAAAAAAAACGGCCACTCCTTTCGACCGGGTCCAGCACCAGTCATGAGGTCCTACATTTCGACAGTGGATGCATTTAGTTTTACAATTTGATTCAAGCGGACACATCTAGCTCCAGTTTGTCACGGAGATGTTTCCTCAAAGCTATTTCCACCCGCCGTGTCTCACCTTAGAACTAAAACTCTCCGTTCAGAAAAGGGGCGGCACAACAAATGTATCGAAAATTGCGGCGATGCAATACTGAAGCATATTGATGACCCTGGCGTGACTTTTGCCCCATGAGCGAGAGTCCATTAGCATTTCAGTTATGTATTCGGTCCTGTGTGGTGTCTCATTCATCAGCTGCAGCCCGATGCCTATCGATTCAGGGCAGATGGATGGCCCGGGCCGTGGAGATGAGAGCTCTCGGCTGGAGAAGGAACAATGTCTACCTCTCCCCCTTTTTTGCTCGCTTTTGTTGCTTTTCTCAAATAAGTCGTCGATATTTCTTAAAGTGGGCATGCCTTTGGGCACCGCAGCGTCCATGCTTCCTGTTCTAAAACTTGATGTAAGAAACGAAATAAGAAAATACATACGGCGGGATGTGAAAGTTTAGGCACACCGGATGAAAATGTCTATTAATGTGAACAATGAAGGGGGAGGTGAAATGATCTTCAAAAGGCATGAGGCTACAGATGTCAAAACAAAAAAAGGTAAAAAGGAGACAGCAAAGGTTTGGGAATCTGCAGAGTTTGTACCTCAGCTAATGTGGAAAGTATCACAGCTTTAAACGGTTTTCTAGGCAGCAAAGAGTCTTTCCGTTCTGGGATTTGTGCCCTTTCTTCCTTACAAAAGTCTTCCAGAGCTGAGAGATTTCTTGGCTTTCTGTCACACGCTGCTCTTTGAAGGTCCGTCCACAAGATCATCACTGATGTTCAGGTCAGGAGGCGCTGAAAAGCTTCGTAATTCTTGAATTATGAGTGAATTCTTGAGGTCGCTCATCGTGGATTTTCAGATTTGTTTGCGATCATTACCCGTTCATTTAATTGCATCCATCCATCCATCCATCCATCCATCCATCCATCCATCCATCCATCCATCCATCCATCCATCCATCCATCCATCCATCCATCCATCCATCCATCCATCCATCCATCCATCCATCCATGAATTGTTTCCTTTTTCCTTTCCAGTTGGTTTTCTTCTTGAGTTTCTGTGCCCCAAAAAGTTCTACAGTGGGATGCAAAGGTTTAGGTATGACATTTAGACAAACCTCATGTGTTTTGGAGACAATAAACAGAGCCTATAGAACTTTTTTCTCCCTTTTATGTTATTCTGAAAATGCGACTTAGAAATATGGAAGGATGGAGTGTGAGATCGACAGAATTATCGGTGCAGCGTTAGCAGTGATGCGATCTCTGTATTGGACTGTTGGTGGTGAAGAGTCTTGGGGCAAAGCTCTTGATTTACTGGTCAATCTACGTTCCTACCCTCACCTATGGTCATGAGATCTGGGTAATGACCGAAAGGACAAGATCGCTGATACAAGCGGCCGAAAGGGATGGATTGAAAGATGGAAAGATGAGAATACAACCAGATTTTGAGATTTCATGGTAATGTCTTCTCTAGGTTTGGTGGTCATCGACATCAGGAATCTCGTGACTGTTCCGTTGGAATTTATCTTTTGGCGCGCTTTGTTCCGCAGTCGCAATTACAGCTTCCTCACACTCGTACCGCAGTGACCTCGGAAACCACGGGAGTAATAAAACCTACAAACACGTATAGAGTTCACGTGTGTTTACATAACGTGGACGGTAGCACTGACACCGACGCGGCTGTATTTTTACACGTTGTTAGCAGAGGTCCGCCGCTTTGGCGCGTGGGAGAGCGAGCTTATCTCCAGCGCTGCCCTCTTGTCAGTTTTCCCAAGACGCGTAGAGGCCAGAGGAGCTGCATGGAAAGATACGATCCCCCCCGGAGAAACGCATCCCACTCTCTCCGAACTATCAGCATTGCTCTGATAAGGAAATGCATGTGAGTGTTTATTTTCATATATGTGTGTGGGCCTATTAGACCAATGCGGAGGCCAAGGAATGTCAGGCGAACGCACTACATTACATTGCAGAGCTTTGCAGCCTGGGGTTTTCATTACGCTATTGCAACAACATCTCCTACAGACTCAAACTTTCCATTCTTTCACTTAACTATATTTGGAAGGTTTTTCTCAAAGGGAATCATCACAGTCTAGTTCCCAGCCTGATTTACTGAGTTTTGAAGCCCCCTATCACTAAATGTGATATCCAAACAAATCTGAACAAATCTTTGCTCCTGGCACACTGCCTGAACAAAGTCACCACCTGGACTGAACTAACTGTTGCTGGAGTTGGTCAGGTGTAGGGCTGGGTACCGGTAAACGGTACTTACTTGGTACCGCCTGAAAAGCTCCGGGAGGGGGCGGTATCGAAAACCTTTTTTTTTTCTGTGCTAATTTTCGGTACTTTTTCTCTCCAAACGTCAATAAATGATCCACAGTGAGTCTAAAAAAGCCTGAACCTATGAGCAGCTTCAGCGCAAATGCAGAAGCAAAGCTGTAACTTACTCACACTTCAGTCATTATCAGAGATGGCAGAGCCGCGGACTGAGCCAGGACTAAACCAAGACTTACAGTAAACTGGTTAAAAACCAGGACTAAACCTGGACTGAATAAGACACTAGACTCTTAGACTAAGAGAAAAGCAGTGACAACACGGCAGTGATAACAAGAAACACAACGGCTTTACCTTTAGCTTTAGCCGCAGAGCCTGAAGTTACTGCCGTTATTTTCAACTCCAGCTGCACCGGAGCATTTGGGATCAAAGATTGTCCTGGAAAAGGTGAGCGCTCACTCTGCATTCGCCATGTTTGGAACAGTGATGGTGCATTTTCAGTGACAGAGTGAGCGCTCTCACTATGTAACAGATCTGTGACGTGTGAGGAGCTTTCACTGTCGAACAGCGCAGTGTGTTTAGAAAAGTTTATCTGAAAGAAAACGGTGCCTGATGTGGATCTGGTCTGTTCCTGCAGCTCAGGAGGTAATAATGTCCTTTCTCTCTTTTTATCACGGCTTTAGGGGGAATTCTACTCAAAACATAAAGTTCCAGGTGACGCTGCTGCGACTGTTCACTGATGTGCCGTGTTTGTGCCGCTGTGCTGTTTGTTTTCCTGAACGATACTTTTTATAGCCTACACATTATTTTAACTCAATTAAAATAACATAGGTATCGAAAAAAGTACCGTTGAGGCACCGGTACCGAAAAGCAGGTATCGTTAAAGTAGTGGTATCGGAAAAAAAACAAACGTTACCCAGCCCTAGTTAGGTGTAGGTTCAGTAACACTAAAGTGTGAGATCGGCGAACTTCCTGAACATCCTTATGAGACATGAGGCATCCAGAGCCGTGTGTACACTGAGCGATTGTAGCCGTCTGTGACAAATGATCACATTGTGAGGAAAATCTTGGGTCACAGCTCAAAATCGAAGGGTCTTAGGTCGTACAGTGATGCAAAGATTTCAAACAGAACCTTCGTACGACCAAAGACGAGCTACGACCGACACCAGGCAGAGTCTGATCTTTCTGGAGCCTGATGAGACACAACTTTGGTCATAGCTTCGGTCATTGAACCACAGTGGAGACGAGTGCGGGCTGACGACTTTACAATCCCCACGTCTTGCAATGTGACATCGAAAAATCTTAAAAGACAAAAATGTACACTGTATAGCTCCATAAAGACGTTTTGGGATGTGCTGGGGAAGGCTTTGCACAGTGGTCACTCCCTCCCATCATCAAGATCTTGGTGAAAAATCGACACTGGATGAAATATATCTTTTTGATATTGCAGAAGCTTATTGAACAAACTCCACAGTGAAGGGCGTTGTAAATATTACAGCATGTGACCTTCTTTTGTGGCGACTCTTTTTTTCTGGTCCGGCAGTTTATTGCATCATAGAAGGAACACCAAATGGTTTGTCATCTTCGTGAATCCGCGTTAAGTCAGTCCGAAGCGCGAATAGTGTTGTGCCTGTTTTGCACGATTACGAGAACGCCACTCGCGTCCCGGGTAATGTCTCCGTTAGTTCCTGGAGGCGTCTGGAGTGCACGCTTGGTCGCAAAGCCTTATGATCTCATGTGAATATAATGATGGGCCTGAAGCTCCGCAGCCAGTGGCCTTTAGACGACACGGCAAACCAAACGTCCCCTTCCTCCTGTGTGCTGTTACGTAATGGGCTCTTAAGAGAAATCACTGCTGGTTCATCGGAAGAAGAGGGCGTACGTACAGTGCAGTGAGAGAGACAATGTGGCTCTACAAAGGGCATTGTTGATCCTGCGGGGTGGTGTGAGGGCCGCACGTGTGAATTTTGGATGTTCTGTTTAATAATAATAATAATAATAATAATAATAATACCTTTAATTTGTAAAGCACTTTATATGGAAATCTCAAAGTGCTACAACACAAGTAAAAACTGACAATAATAAAAGCACACAAAAGTTGAAGTTAAAATGTTAATAAGGGAACAGAAAAGTCTTGAGTCCTCTTCTAAAAGTCTCCAGAGACTGTGCACTGCAAAAAGTGGATTCTAAGCAAGTAAAAAATGTCTTACTTTAAGAAATAAGTTCTTATTTTTCCCTAAAAAGTAATAATGTTTTGCCGAGCAAAGTTTGCTTGAGAAAAAAAATCTTGTTTTAGGAAATAAAATCTAGCCATTTCTTCAGATACATTTGCTAAAAAACATGCAAATTTTTTCTTCTTCTCTAACAAGAAAGAAAAACTTTTTGAATCTTCTTCAGCTTTAGACAAAGAAATTGTTTTCTTATTTTAAGAAAAAATAAGATCACAACAACTCAGATAGATAATACATTTCATTCTTTAAAGTGGGCGGTGCGGTGGCACAGTGGTTAGAGCCTCAGCTTCACAGCTCGAAGGTCCTGGGTTCGATTCCCACCAGGACGGGGCCTTTCTGTGTGGAGCATGTTCTCCCCGTGTCTACCACTTAAAACATGTACAATAGGTGAATCCTCCAGCCAGGTGATTCTGACCATCAGCCTGGCTCCACATCATGGAGACGGGTTCCCGCGCGTGGGCAATATTTACCTTAAATATTAGTATTTATTAAGAACATTTTGCTTAAATTAAGCAACATTTAAGTAAAATATCCCACAATTTTTCACTAAATAAGAACATTTCCTTAAATTATTCCATTTTCTGAGGACATTTTGCTTAATTCTAGCTATGTATTTGCTTAAATTTAGTGTTTCTTTATTGTTTTATGATAAGAAAAATATTCTAGAAATACGAATTCTTAGCAAGAAAAAAATGCTGACCCCATAAAACAAGACAAAATGTCTTATTTTAAGATTTTTTTCCTTGTTTTTAGTAGGGCACTTTTTGCAGTGTGGGGCCCTCAGGTCTGGCGGTCGGGCGTTCCACAGTTTAGGAGCAGCCGCCTGGAACGCTCTGTCACCAATTGTCCGGAGTTTTGTTCTGGGGACGGAGAGAAGGTTGGTGTCGGTGGACCTGAGTGTTCTGGTTATGGGCGGAGGGGTGAGGAGTTCAGTGAGATAATCCGGGGCGTGTCCATGGATGCAGTGATAGGTGAGCAGGCAGATTTTGTATTTGAAGCGTTGACCGATCGGGAAGAGGATGGTTATACAAATCAATAAATTAGGCTGGATATTGAAAATCACTCCTAGCAAAGCAGGACCCAAAGATTTGTAACGCCTTTAACTGCAGCCGTCTCCCAGAAATATTTTTTAAAATCGGTTTATTTGGGCCAGTGCATGTTGATGAACACAACACACTGGATTTTGACAATGGACTAATTTGCATCCGTTGTCCAACATTCGCACTCTCAAGCACAGGAAACCTACGCAGACACGAGGAGAACGTGCAAACTCCACACAGAAAAGTCTCATCCAGCCGGGTGACGGAACCCTGGACCTTCTGGGTGTGAAGCACGAGCGCTCACCACCTGCACCACCGTGCCCTTCAGTTATTATTATTACTATTATTAGTCAGTACTTCAATAATAACTTATTTTTCAAACAAGATATCCAAAAATATCTGAGCAAATCTTTGTGACTAATATAAAATGCAAAGTAAAACCATACGTTTAAACCTGGCGTTATGAATATCTGATGAAAATGTATGCGCTTTGAACGCCTTTTCAGATGAAAGTGTGAAACGACAGAAAACTTACAATACATATTTATGTCAGTGATCTATAGCAAGTTTCAAATTGAAGCAATAGAAAGGAGAGCAAGAGCGCTTCACTGGGTCAGAGACGGACTGAACATGGTGCAGACCGTCAGAAATATCGCAAATATAAAGATATGCCCTGATGATTTTTCTTTTCTTTTTTTAAAGACAGCCACGCGAGTCGGGAAGCAGACAACCAGAAACATTTCAAACACATTCGTCTGAAGTAAGGTACAAGAAAAAGTGGAATGTGAGGAATACGAGGACACCAAGACTGCACTGGTTGAAACGTGTTGGCGTCCAGCTATAGAACAAAGGACTTTTATTCTAATCTGTGTGCCTCGCACTATTTTGCATATCTTTGAAAACAATCATCAGGGCATATCTTTGTATTGATGCAATCTCAGAAGGTTTTCTTCCCCCCCATTATCCTGCATTGTCTCACCTTAAACTCTCCTTACATTTGAAACTTAACCTCACCTACGGGTACTAAGCTACACTGCCCGTTAGGGATGCAAGCTTTCACTTTTGTCATGATTGATTGTATATCCATATGAAGGTAATTTACTGCGCTAAAAAAGAAATGCAAGTTATTCGCTTTTTCAAATATTATTTTGCTGACAAGCACAAATCCCTCAAAGCAGAATGACACTATCTGCTGTATTGTAGCAAAATAAATTCAAGTGCTGAGACCTCTCTCGACCTTTGAAAATACTGCATTTAAATTTTGTTTTGACTTTATTTTATTTGAGCTGCTAACATTCTTGTTTTCTTTTAGCATTCCCATCCTTACAAAGTAATGGAAGCTCTAAAGGAGAAGGCTGAAGCAAAGAAGTTAATGTGCTCCTATTCCTTATTCAATGGTCTATAGGCCTACTCAACTCATGCATTATATTGTAACTCATGCAGGCTGCACGCGTTCTGCATAGACCAGCGTATTCCCTCCCGAGTTATAAAGTGCTCATCTTTTTTATTTGATCTACTGTTTTCATCATTTGCAACCACCGTCATTGAGGTTTCTTTGAGGTAGTCATCACAGAAATAAAGAAGGCTTACCGGCGAATTACAGAGAAACAAAACAATCTACTGCTGACATTTTACTTGGACATTGCTCTTCCTTCCCTCTGTAAGTGTGATAACAATGAGAAGGGAGTAAGACATTGTTGAGTGATGGTACAGTTGGATGATCCTTTTCCAAACAGTTTCCTTAAGTGATATGTCTGGGAAAACCAACCAAATCATAACATTTACTGTAATTCTTCACATTGAATGCCTTTATCAGTGACCCGTGAGTGCGTCCATAAGTCCATAAGGAACATGCATTATCCGACTCTCCACACTCCTGCTTTGCGCCCTGTTTTCATAGACCTGTCTGCCTGGTCGGGACTCGGTCTGCTGGTTCCTGACAGCTGCCTTAGCGGTGCGTGCCTTTACTCCCATCATCCATCATACCGCCCGCTCCGCTGTCCTTTTCTGTCAGATATCTCTGCTTACCGGAAGCGCGGGAAATGCAGCCCACTTGGATCATTTATGCACACGTTTGGACCCCGTTCTCATCCATTTCGGAGGCCGTTCTTTCATGGTTTTATTTGCTGACGACGAGTTGAAGAGAGGCCTGCTCGATGCAAAGCTATTTTCACAGCGGTCAGGAAGGCGATATAAGAGAAAGTCTTTTTAAAGAGCTGATTGGGCCGTTGGGGATGGAGCTCGTCGGTCCAGCTCGACGTTATGACACCCATCCCCACTCGTATTGTCCAAGACCAAATGAGCTCAGAGGTTTGTTATTTTAATTTTTAGGCCCAGTGCTTTTTAATCTGTATATGCTCCCTCTTGGTGATGTCATCAGGAGACACGGGGTCAATTTTCACAGTTATGCTGATGATACACAGTTATACATCTCCGTGTCGCCAGATGACACCAGGCCAATGGATGCACTTTTTAACTGCGTTTTAGAGATCAGATTCTGGATGGCAGAAAACTTTCTCCAGCTTAACCGGGACACAACTGAAATGTTTAATCATCGGTCCAGAGAGAGAGACTTTTACCCAAACTACAGTCACTGCCTATGAATCCTTCCTCACAGGTGAAGAACCTGGGCGTGATCTTTGACTCTGAGCTGCCGTTTATTCCACACATTAAGAATATCACAAAGATAGGTTTTACCATCTAAAGAACATGGCCAGAGTCCGCCCCATTCTCTCTCAGGCCAACACGGAGACGCTCATGCATGCTTTTATCACCAGTCATATCCACTACTGTAATGCCCTGCTTTCTGGTCTTCCCAAAAAGAGGATCTCAGGTTTACAACTTTTACAAACTTCAGCAGCTCAGTGTCCTGATGAAGACCAGGAGGCGGGACCACATGACACCGGTTTTAGAATCGCTGCATTGGCTCCCCGTGTGTTTCAGGATCGATTTCAAAGTTCTTTTAATGGTTTTTAAACGTCTTAATGGTCTTGGTCCTTCTTGTCTTTCAGAACTGCTTTGACCTTACGAACCTTCACGGCCCCTTCGCTCCTCCGGCAGGGGTCTCCTAGTTATTCCTCAAGTCAACAAAAAGACTCATGCTGAGGCGTCTTTCCAATATTACGGCCCTCGCCTCTGGAGCGACCTGAGGAGGAGCTCAGGGCTGCAGAGAACGAAAATGTTTTTAAGAGCAGCTCAAGACCCACCTTTTTAGCTTAGCTTTTAACTGACTAATCTATTTATTTAATCCGAATATATTAAATGTATATATGGGAGGTTGTCCCAGTCACATTGTTTTAAATGTTGTAACCTGTAAAGCACTTTGTGAAACCTTTCGGTATGAAAAGCGCTTTATAAATAAAGTTTGATTTGATTTGATTTGATTTTGAAGACATTTAAGTTCAGTTTAAGGCAGCCTTTATGGATCCCCGTAGGAGAATTAGTTCTCTGCATTTGACCCATCCTCAATGCGGCTGGGGCGACCTGTCGGAGCAGTGAGCTGCCAGTGTGGGCCGGCGCTCGGGGACCCATCTTCATGAAGCCAGGCTGATGGTTAAAAACACCTGGCTGGAGGATTAACCTAGTGTACAAGTTTTACGTGGAAAGGCCTCATCCAGGTGGGAATCGAACCCAGGCCTTCTAGCACGCCGTGTAGCTACATATGCTTCTTTTTTTGCCTTATCAAGTCATGTTTCCATTCGTACTGGATTAAGGATGAGAGTCAGTACTACTAGCTATGTCGACCATCCCGACACTGTTGGTGCTTGGCTTACTCCTCTCACGAGACAGAAAACCCCCAGGAGGAGGACTTTCTTTCCCAAAGACGAGAGACTCTAACAGTTGTGGACAGCATCAACCCCCGGAAAGCCGAGTTGCTTACCCAGCAGCCTATAAAAGAAAATACAGTCGCACATTCCAGTCAGCTGCTGTCCTCATAATAGACACGACGCTTCGAGCCGTGCTGTTTCCAAATGAAATAATATTTGAAGATCCAAGGGAGGACTTTGAAGCTCCCAGCCCGCGGTGCTTCAGTCCATCCGGCAGGACGTTACATCAACATACCGTTACGACGAGGTGTGGCCTCATCCCTTAGACTCTCCCCTTTTAAAGGCTGTTGTCAAAGCTCGGCGCGGCGGAGGTCAGGCTTTGCGTTGAGAGACTGTTTTCCTGAGTTTATTGATTCACTGAACTAATCTCTTGGCCGTCTTTCAACAAGTGCATTTGGGGGAGACAAACTTTGACCAGCGTCCGGGTCAACGCTACATCCAGTCCTCTGTGCGAGACTCTTCGAAACAGGCAGGGAGCGTCTTACCAAGGAACACAAGCAAAAGTCCGTAAGCTCGGTACAAGATTCAGTGCTGATGCCATTTTTAAAGAGTTTTCTTCCAATGATGATGCTTTGAAACCATGTCGGACCACTGAAAAATGCTGCTTTCTCCTTTTTAAGGGGAGACACTACAGGCAAAACTCGATTTTTTCAGTTTTCAGGTTTTGGGCCAGATTGGTCTCTGAACATACAAGCTTTCACCCGGAAACAGGAAATATGACTAATCTTCACAATAACATGTTTAAATATTGCGCTGATTCAATGTTCCCCCATAGACTTATATGGGAGAATGCAACTTCAAGGGCCTTTTTCTCAAAACACATTTTTCTGTCATTGTGGCGACACTATGTCCACGTCAGTCGGACCTAAAGACTTCAGATTTTCCAGCCTTGGACTGAACAATATTTGGAAGATTTTTTCAGAGGGATTTTTTTATTATTTAATCCCTAAGCCCCATTTATTGAGTTTTGAATGTCAAAAAATAAGGCGAAAATTAATTTTTTACACATTTTTACACTAAAAAACAGCTCATTTTAAAACTAAACAAGAAATCCTAAATCCGCTCTGATAACGTCTTGGTAACTCATTTATCAATAAAATGAAACCATAAATTTGAATGTAGCTCTATCCATTATTCAGATTTCGTCGCCGAAAAGATGGGAAATTTGGGGCATTTTTAGGCATAAAACACCTTGTTCTTATATGAAAAGATAAAATGACAGAAAACTTGCAATGTATTTTTTTTCCTCACATTTATGCCAGTGATCGACAGCAAAAGTTTCAAATTAATATCTGTAAATATAATTGTTTTCCCTATTCACCTGCAGTGTCTCGCCGTAAACGATTATTTTTAGTTGGAGTTAACCTCAGCTCATCTGTTTGGTTTTTTGGACGTGCTTCTCACGCGTTTAACAGACCATAAAGTACGCAATTACAGGTGTTCTGTGTAGTTTATATCTGTGTCCGGCCTTTCCAAATAAAGTTTTTACGGGACTTACCGAAAGACTGCGCAATCTCTCGCTTTGATATCCGCGATGTGGATGACGCAATCTTCCATCTGCTCAGCCCGATCCGTCACTTGCTTTGACAGCCGACCTAGAAACAACTTTTTTTTCCTTTTTATGCTATGCTTTATTTTTCCCTCGTCCTATATCGCTTGTTATTGTTGTTCCTCCCCAAAACATCTTATGAACTGTGGATGTGATGTTTCATCCCGGTGCCAGCTGCTGAGCTCATCTCCCTCTCATCTGCTCGGCTTCAGCTCTCGTCCGATGAAAACATCTGTTTGCCTAAGATCAACTCTCGCCGCGCTCGCTGCCAATGTGTCATTTGTAAAATACTTCACTCCCCACTCGGGCTGCAAAGGAAACGCTTATTTTAGAAGCCGATCGAGTCAGATGTTTTTAGTGTTTAGTAAACTGATTAAGATGAGACCTGGCAGGCGATTTTTCATGCAATTGACAAGATTTTTTCTCCCTTTAAATCGACAGTGTGTATGTTTTACTAGTTTAATAGATTGTGTGTAATTGACCAGAATCCATGGGCTGTCACTTTGACCAATGAGGAGAGCTCTCCTATGAGCCAATCAGGGAAGAAGGTGGGAGGGAGCTTGAACTTTTTTTTTCTTTAACACCAAGTGAAAGAAATACAATTACAATGACAAAAAAAACAATATTCGAAATATAATATATACAGTATATACAAATCCATATTACAGATGCAGCAGGTGTTAAAGAGGGGGTATTATGCTTTTTTTCAATCACATAGCACAGGTCTATATCACACTACAATGACGACCAAACCTTCTGTTGGTCTGTAAATGCAGTAAATTAGAATAACTGCCTTGTATAAAGTTGCTCTCTCAAAATGGCTGTAGTGAATGTCTTGAAATAGGCCTCTGTCTCTTTAAGAACCTCTGACCCTTTCCGACACGCCCCCTCCACACGCTGTCTGTGGCATCAGTGGGGAGGGGGTTCTGCTGAGGAGCAGTGGTTGGTTACTCGGCTGGTGACGAAAGCTCGGAGGCGTCTCCAGGAGGTGGGGGCGTTCCTAGGAGGACTCAGGCAAACCTATGCCTAAAATGGCCGCCATCAGAGTTTTTGCATATTACTCAAAAATACGTGAATGTGCCAAGGCAACACTTCAGGCATGTTTTTAATGAGGGAATGACATAATAACATGATGTAAAGCTTGAAAAAGTCAATTTTGCATAATACCCCCCCTTTAAGGATGGTTGATGGCAATGTGGGTGAAGTGTCTTGCCCAAGGACACAACGACAGTGTGCACTTTCAGGAGGTGGGATTCGAACCCCCGAGCTTCCGATCGCGAGACGAGCCGCTCTACCATCTGCGCCACTGTCGCCCCATTCCAGATGTTTTCAGCTGTCGTCAACCATCGACCACAATTCGGTCAAGGCCTCATTAAGAAGTCATTAAATATGCCCTATTAAAGTGTACATTGTGCGTATTTGACCTTTCAGTGGCTGTGTGGGTGGGTTAGCTTGGTGCCTTTGCTTTCCATCTCCCTATGTTGCTTCGGAATCAATTTTATTTCCAATTTTTTTTTAGGATTTGGTTTTCGGAATAAAATGTATGAATACGGTTCAATCAGCAATAAAGCCTAAAAAAACATTGATCCTGGAGCATACGACAGGCCATCGAGATGGTAAGTAAAAGTGCTAAGCTAACCACCAAAGCAGGGGTCACCAACGTGGTGCCCGCGGGCTCCCAGGGGCCCTTTGGGGCATGTCCAGTAGCCCTTGGGACTTTTTCTAAAGTGTAAAACACTTCATTTTCTTGAATCTAATTCTTAAAATTACAATTATTTCGGTTCTTGTGACTCGGTATGAGTTTAAAATAAAGCTATGTTAATATAATATGGGGTCAATATCCTATAAGTGAACAGTGTACGTTTAAGTCTTTAGGATTTGTTTTTACCTGGTAGCCCTCGAACAACTTAATGCTCTTAAAGTAGCCCTCAGCTGAAATAAGGTTGGTGACCCCTGCACCAAAGCATCCGCTGGGTCACTGAAAGGTCAAATACCTATTAACGTCAGACATTTTGAGATTTCTTTATATACAAAAAAGCGGGGAAAAAAGTGTCCTCCGAGACTTTTGTAGGGTCGGATAAAATTTACACCTGATGAGACAAAACATACCTCCCCATGCGTTAGCCTGTCTTCCCTATTGATTTGTACGGGGAGGGAACGTTCGGGTCCGGAATTTCACAGACAAAATGTGCTCCGATAGCTAAATATATAGCATTTCTGTGATTTCTATGCTAGGAGCGGCTTTCTGGTCCGATCAGTGGGCGAGGGAGGAACTTGATCGTACAGCGAGGAGAGAGTGAAATTGTGAAGCAATCTTACAGACCATCACTTTAAAGTCTGACGCTGCATCTAGGGGATCATTTTGAGACATCAATTTGAAACTTGCTTTAGATTACTGATATAAAATGAGAACAAAAAATGTCTTGCAAGTTTTCTTTGATGCATAAAAATCTTCAAAAGCTTGCAATGTTTTTTTCTCAGATCTATGTCCTTGATCTACAGCAAACGTTTCAAATGGATAAGTTTAACCTGCAGCGTCTGCTTTTGAATACTTGAATAGAGAGTTATTTTTTTCCAATGGGGATGCGAACAGTCTCCTCTCTTAAAGTAAAAAAAAAAAAACAGTGCTTTTGGGTTCGGCCCAGTCTGTGTCTGCTTTGTCTGCGGCGCGAGGAGTTAGGAGTTAGGAGTTAGGAGTTAGGAGTTAGGAGTTAGGAGTTAGGAGTTAGGAGTTAGGAGATAGGAGTTAGGAGTTAGGAGTTAGGAGTTAGGAGTTAGGAGACGGACAGCTTGATGAGACACGGCCCGGGCGAAAGCACAGAGGAGTATAGTCAGGGGTCACCGCCTCTCAAGAGTTTTCCGGAAACCAGAACAAAAAAAGAAAGAAAAAAAGAGTGGGCTTGAAGGCGAAAAGCGTCTGACAAAGAGCTGCTCGGGGAGTCGGGGGCCCAGGAACACATTTAGAATCGTTTGGCGAAGGCTCTGACCCTACGGAGGGGAATCACTGTCAGTCTGAGAGTTCTGCTGTGGATTACCCTCATAAATATCAACTTTCTGATGACCAAATATCAGTCATGGATAGAGCCAGGTTCAAATTTCCCGTTTTTTTTGGGGGTCAAAGTTGGGAAGGGAAAGACCATATTGGGATTGCAGGGTGTTGTCGGGGGGATTCTGTGCGTCAGATGGATACCAAACATGTCGGTGTTTGTTTTGCCCGGATGCTTCGTTTGCCTCGTCTTGTTTATTGGTTTAACTATTGTCTTTGTGTTCGGTGAATCCAGTACTTTTAACGATTTTTGGTTTTCGAGACCGATACCTGAATGATACTTTTTCCCGATACCTGTACTAGAGTATTTTTCATCTAGAGCCAGAAAACGGGACATTAGTGTGTGGAAGATCGGCAAATTTACAATATCGGGTTCATCTCGATGTGCGTGAACAATGTGTGGGAATAATTTTGGGGAAAATAAGGAAAAATGATGTTGAAAAAAGGAAAAAAAAATGGGGTAAAAATTGGAAAATAAATTGGGAGAAATTGTGGCAAAAAAAAAAAAGCAATTAAGGGGAAATATTAGTAATAAACAATGAGAAAAAAAAAAGAAAAAATTGGGCAAAACTTTAAAAAAAAAGGGAAAAATAGACAAAAAAAATGAATAAAAAAAATAAAATTATTTGACCAACAATCAATCACTTCCTTTAATGGGCTGACAGCATCAAAACTTTGGATTTAAAGATATAACATGTTTTTTTCAGTACCTGCTTTCGAGACTTTCAGTTTTCTGATACTGGTAGTAACTAAACTTTTTTTTCTGGTATTGTTTAAGGCGAGACACTACAGGCAAAACTCAATTTTTTCAGTTTTCAGGTTTTGGGCCAAATTGGTCTCTGAACATATAAACTTTCACCCGGAAACATAAAATATGCCTAATCTTCACAATAACATGTTTAAATATTGCGCTGATTCAATGTTCCCCCATTGACTTATATGGGAGAACACAATTTCAAGGGCCTTTTTCACAAAACACATTTTTCTGTCATTGTGGTGACACTATGTCCACGTCAGTCGGACCTAAAGACTTCACATTTTCCAGCCTTGGACTGAACAATATTTGGAAGATTTTTTCAGAGGGATTTTTTATTATTTAATCCCTTAAGCCCCATTTATTGAGTTTTGAATGTCAAAAAATGAGGCGAAAATTACATTTTTACAAATTTTTCCACTAAAAAACAGCTAATTTTAAAACTAAACAAGAAATCCAAAATCCGCTCTGAAAAAGTCTTGGTAACTCATTTACCAATAAAATGAAACCATAAATTTGAATGTAGCTCTATCCATTATTCAGATCTTGTCGCCGAAAAGATGGGAAGTTTGGGGCATTTTTAGGCATAAAACACCTTGTTCTTGTATAAAAAGATAAAATGACAGAAAAATTGCAATGTATTTTTTTCTCATATTTATGCCAGTGATCGACAGCAAAAGTTTCAAATTGATATCTGTAAATTACATTTTTTCCCTATTCACCTGCAGTGTCTCGCCTTAAAGGTTCCCAGCCCTTGTCACAGCATAAGAAGCGCCGCCCTGATGTTGTACTTTGATGGACGCGTACATTGCTTGCGTGATTCTGACAGTGCAGTATACGTGTATGTGTACATGTGTATATGTGTATACCCTCCGGCGCCGCGGCAGATTCCCGGCGGTCAGTCGTTCTCCGGCCGGTGCCTCCTGATCGTTCCCCTATCACTCCGCTCTCATCGATCCTGACGCCGGCCCGAATGTGCTGAGCCGGGGCGTCTGAGTGAACTCTTTTATCAGGCCAGGATTTATCTCCCGCCCTGGAGACTCCACACAGTCACCTCTGGGGCCACGCTGGCTTTTATCCTCCGCTCTCCACTCGCCGGAGCTCAAACAGAAGCTTTTAATAGACTCTTACATTTGGAATATTCAGGCGTTTTCTTTAAGTAGAAGGTCATTTGCATTGTAGGTTGTAGCTTGCAAGAAAATGAAAGTGGATGTATGGTTAAAGGGGCTAGATCCAAGTTGGTCATTTTTATGCTCACTACTGCCACCTCAGGTCTTACGTGTAACTGCAGCTTCTATATAAAGCTTGTGCATGACTGCACTTCAGACCTCGAAGGGGGAGGAAATACTCAATTTTAACATTTTTAAACTCTGTATTGTCCCTTTAACCTCTTACCACCCGCCCAAACCAAATCCATTCTCTCCTCTTTGCTATTGTCGTCACTTTTTATTTCCCTTTTGTGTTTTTGTCACTTTTGTTGACAAAAATGTTACATATGATATATATGACAAAAATGTGATAAAAAATTGACAAAAAAATGACAAAAAAATGACCAAAATGTAGCAAAAAATGACAAAAAATTGATGAAAAGTTGACGACAAAAATGTGACAAAAAATGACCAAAAAATGACCAAAAAAATGACAATAATGATACAAAATGTGACAAAAAAATTACTAAAATATGTCAAAAATGTGATAAAAATTGGACAAAAAAATACAAAAATGTCACAAAAAAATGACCAAAATGTAGCAAGAAAATGACAAAAAATTGACAAAAAATTGACAAAAAATTGACAAAAAAATGACAAGAAATGACAAAAAAATGATCAAAATGTGACAAAATGTGACCAAAAAACTGCAAAAATGTGATGAAAATTTGACAAAAAAGTACAAAAATTTGACCAAAAATGAAAAAAAAAAAGACAAAAATGTGACAAAAAATGACCAAAAAATGACCCAAAAAATGACAATAATGATACAAAATGTGACAAAAAAATTACAAAAATATGTCAAAAATGTGATAAAAATTGGACAAAAAAAATAAAAAAATGTGACAAAAAATGATCAAAATGTAGCAAGAAAATGACAAAAAATTTGACGAAAAATTGACAAAAAAATGACAAAAGTGTCACAAAAAATGACCAAAATGTAGCAAAAAAATGACATAAAATGGATGAAAAGTTGACGAAAAAATGACAAAAATGTGACAAGAAATGACAAAAAAATGACAAAAATGTGATAAAAATTTGATCAAAAAATTTGATCAAAAATTACAAAAAATGGACAAAAAATGACCAAAAAAATGACAAATAAAGCTACAACAATAAGTTGAATACCCAACAAAAAAATGGTGGAAAAAAAAATCTGATGAGGTGAGGAAAAAGATCCTCTCGGTTCAGGCGGGAGTTAAGAGGTTGACAGCAGATTTAGAAGTGTGTGCCAAAAACTGTTCCAGGCCTTTCTCAAAAACACAAGCGTCTTCCCATCACATCGCTCCATTGTCTGATTGCCTTCCAGCTTATCAAATGATCCTTATCCGCAGGCTCACGGGAAGTCAGGGACCCAGTCTGCAGCGGCGGCGTATCAATGTTTCCGAGCACAGACTGTCACGTCTCCGACACCGTCTGACAGACAGAACGGAGCTGCTTCCAGTGTTTCCTGAACGGGAATGTTTGCAGACAGGATTACTGAGGCGGCGGAGGACGTTCTCGGGGACTGACAGGATGACGAGTCGCTGAAGTTTTGGAAACTTCTGCTCCACTCGGCCATAGAGTGTTGGACAACTTGGATGTACGGAAAACAAGTGAAATGATTGCTTTACACATGGAATCTGCTCTGCTTACAAGGAGGAAAATTGGACATATAAGAAATTCTAAATACAGCGATAACTTCTTTGTGCCCCAGAGAAGGGATTTCACGGTTTAAAGAAACATCCAGCTCTCCTGATTGATCAGACTTGTGCTGGGTTTACACAAAGGCACTATGCGTTACAAATGGCATTTTTCCAGCAATCGTGTAACATCACTCAAAGCTTTTTAACCTCTTAGCTCCCACCTGAACGGATCCCATGTTCTCCAGTTTGGCTTTACCCCAATCAAAAAGCTTCTTGGGGGAAAAAAGCATCAAAACGGCCACAAAAAATGAGAAGAAAACAAGGATGTAAACGCAACAAAAATGTGACAAAAAATCAACAAAAAAGTGACAAAAATTTAACAAAAATGTGACAAAAAATCAACAAAAATGTGACAAAAAATCAAAAAAAAGGTGACAAAAATTCAACAAAAATGTGACAAAAAATCAAAAAAAAGGTGACAAAAAATCAACAAAAATTCAACAAAAAATCAGCAAAAATGTGACAAAAAATCAACAAAAATGTGACAAAAACTCAACAAAAATGTGAAAAAAATTCAACAAAAATGTGAAAAAAATTCAACGAAAATGTGACAAAAAATCAACAAAAATATGAAAAAAAATCAACAAAAATGTGACAAAAAATCAACAAAAATGTGACAAAAAATCAACAAAAATTCTACAAAAAATCAGCAAAAATGTGAAAAAAATTCAACAAAAATGTGACAAAAATTCAACAAAAATGTGACAAAAATTCAACAAAAATGTGACAAAAAATCAACAAAAATGTGACAAAAAATCAACAAAAAGTCAACAAAAAATCAGCAAAAATGTGAAAAAAATTCAACAAAAATGTGACAAAAATTCAACAAAGATGTGACAAAAATGTGACCAAAAAGTGACAAAAATTCAACAAAAATGTGACAAAAATGGAAAAAAATAAAAAATAAAAAAAAAACATACAAAAGGTGACACAACACAGCAACAACGCGAGGAAAAAGATCCGTTTTGTGGGTCT
This sequence comes from Gobius niger, assembly GCF_951799975.1. Taxonomy (NCBI): domain Eukaryota; kingdom Metazoa; phylum Chordata; class Actinopteri; order Gobiiformes; family Gobiidae; genus Gobius; species Gobius niger. The sequence continues at coordinate 5,909,614 of NC_136867.1, forward strand.
TAGCTTTCAAATGAGGTGCTACACAGGCCTATACAATAGCCAAAGAGGACAGAATGCATTTGGTTTAGGCGGGTGGTGAGAGGTTAAAGGTCACGGATCGGTTCAGTCAACATGCCATTCTTCATTTGCAATAGTATGTTGATTTTCTGACCCTGTAATAGTACATGTTGAGTATTGATTATTACACTGACCTTGCTAATGCTAAAGTATTAAGAAGTAAATAAATAAAAGCCACTAGATTAATATTCCCTAAAGCTTTGCCTGCACAGAAACCAGCTCTCACTCTTCAGTACGTCTTTTTATCGCAGTAGCAGCGTTAAAAATGATACAAAGCGCTGACCTGGGACATATTCAGTAAGATAATAGTTTGGAGAAAGTGCCTCTTGCTGAATGTACTTCATGCTTTGTGCGTAACGGCTGAGACTGGCGGAATGGTAAAGAGGCCGCGCTTCCATGGAATTGGCTTTTCAGTCTGTTCGCCTCCTATTGACTTGTTTACAGGAGTCCAAACGAGTGCCCGAGCTGCCCCCAGTGGTTAAACATTCTAACCCGGACCCATCACTTGGAATAGTAATCGGTCACGATGTGTAATTGTGTCGAAACACCGAAAGCATCGATACCGGCTCAAATGAATATCTCGCTTCGACGCCACTTTTAGCATTGATTTAGTTTAGAGGAACACATTTTGTTGTAGTGTCTTAACTATCTCATCAGAGCGGAGCGGCGTCAGACTGATTGGAGACTTCGATTTGCAACAGGAGGTTTCCGCTCATTCCGATCCGAGGAGCGAGGGGGAAAGAGAGGAAGTGTCTGAGGCCGGGTCGTTCCTCTGCCGAGGCTTCGTGTCTGTCATATATTCATTTACAATTTTATGCGTGATAGGGCTCTGCAATAGAGCACAAAAATAATCGTGATGCGATATCCGTATCACGAGAAGCCACAATATATCGCAACAGTGTTAATTTCGTTGACTAAAATATTTAGTCTTGATTTTAGTCAGTGATATTTTTGACGACTAAAATTGGACTAAAACTAAATTTAAAGTTTCTCATGAGACTAAAACTATGACTATCCAGAGGTCAGAGGTCAGAGGTCAGTCTGTGCTCAGCTGAGGTCCGGGACTCTGCCCCTGGCACTGGAGACGGGACGATTTCACTCGGTCCCAGAGGAGGAGCGGACTTGTTGTTTGTGTCAGTTAAATGATATTGAAAATGAATTACATTTTGTGTTTTATTGTCCTTTGTATCATGAACCGAGAAGGCAATTATCTTGTAAACTGTCTGATGTTGCTGTACATTTGTTTGAAATCTCCGATGAGGAAAGGCTGAAGTTCTTGTTCAAGTATAAGCCATTTCATTTGTCTAAGTTTTTGTTAAGCGCTTGGCTTACGCGGAAGAGGACACTCTTTGTTTAATGTTTTTCCGACGTCTGCCTGCATTTTTGTGTCTTATAAGCCCATGCGGGATGGGCACCTTTGGGTGCAAGACACCAAATAAGAAATAAACTAAACTAAACTAAAACTAAACTAAAATGTCCAGATGTTTTAGTCGACTAAAATGAGACTAAATAAAAATGAAAAGGAGAGACTAAAATCATCCAAACTTCTATTGAGCGTCTGAAAGAGCCTCAGATCATGTAAATTCACTGTCAAATGAACAGGTTTGTGCTTTGTTCATGAGGGAGAAGCTCCATGAAGCAGAGGAACCAGATTAAATATGATTATAATGAATATTATCAATGCAAAGTCGACTAAATTAGTCTTAAATTTAGTCGACTAAATTGACATGCAATTTTATTCGACTAAAACTAGACTAAAATTGAAAAGTTTTTTTTGACTAAATCTCGACTTAAATTAAATTACATTTTAGTCAAAAGACTAAGACTAAAACAAAACAAAAATATGTTGTCAAAATTAACACTGTATCGCAACATCGCTAAAGTCTTCATAAGACTGAGATCGACACAATCTGATGCAAACTCGGGCAAAATAAACAAAAATATGTAAAAGTTCAAAGCTTATGCCAACCAGATAAGCCACAATTGTTTAAAGCCGCAGTAACTAACTTGTTTACCTTAATAAATCCTCCTCGTAGTCCATCTGGGGGTGATACAAGTGTTAATGGGATGATTGGAGGGTCTTTCATCTCCCCCTGGTGTCTCTGGCCACTAATGGAATCACGAAGAAGAAGCTAACAGGCTAACGGGCAAAGCTAACTGTGGGCTAGCGCCACTTAAACAGTATTTACAGCCAAGTTTGAGTGAAAAAAAATGATCTCCATTGTGTAATTGGATGTACAATATCCCGTTCTCCCTTTGTCTTTTCTGTCAGCGTAGTATTTACTCTGACGGACAATTAACGAGTAAAAAAACGTAACATGCTACGACACCTGCAGTGGCGCTTATGGCCTCTAGGGGCAAGAGTTACTTAGTACTGCTTTAAATGTGGAACACTTGTTTGAGTTGACATGATTACTAATATTCATTATAACCGGCCCGCCAATAAACGACATTAAAGACAAATAGAACTACATTTCCCATAAATGACGATAGCGGTGATAAACAAAGAAGATGCGGTTCTTTTTCAGGTCTCACGGCTTTGTAATCGGAGACAGGAGGGAGAGAGTGACTGAAACTGTCTTTGTTCAGCCAATCGTGTGCAGAAAATCGCATGTTCAAGCACCGCCCCCTTACTAGAATATCAAAAATACGCATTTAAGGCGAGACACGGCAGGTGAAAGTATTGATTTTTCACGCAGTGGTCGAAGAGGAGATTTGTAGCTCGTTAACAACAACACATTTGTTTCTCATATTTATATCAGTGATGTTCAGCAAAAGTTTCAAATGGATCTCTCTAAATTAAATGTATTTCCTGAACTCACCTGCAGTGCCTGGCCTTAAAAGAGTCTGATACGGGTCACTGTGTCACTGGTGATGATGACCCCTAATGACCAGGATGCTCGTCCCTCCCCCCGCCCGGCCTGATGCCCGGCCTGATGCCCCCCCTGCCTCGCTCTCTCCCCGCTGATGTGAATGACGTGCGTGCTAATTCAGCTAATGAAGGTGACCCCTGGCTCTGCTGGGCGCTCCCTGTTTGCACACTGTCGCTGTGGGGCGGAGGCTGCCCGGGACGAAACCCCCCCCTAAACCTGCCATATGTTCCCCTCTCGGCGCCCCATGTCTCGGGGATAGACCGCTGGGACGGATCATCACAGAGCCCGCTGGGGAGCTGATGATGGGGTTTGGATTTTTGTGAATTTTCTTCTTCTATCACAGTGGAACAGGCGCAGCGGGATAATCCTCCGTATCAGTGTGGAGTTTGGCTTCTGTTCTTAAGAGAAACGTGTCGGGTCAGTGCAAATGGCCTTGATAAGGACGTTTGAGAGCGTTATCTACGAAACAGTGTCCAGCCTTGAATAGTTTCAGAAAACTGTTGCACTTTGGAGGTGGCGAAGTTCAAATCTCAGAGCGATTCAGTGATAGTTACAGTATGGAGTCCTGGGATTCGCAACGGGGCGAGTTCACTTTTTGGATCTACACCTGCTTGGTGCTGGATCTCATTTCATTCTCATTTATTAATTTATTTGAATGGGACAATGCATATTAATGAGCACAGAACCAGTGCTGTAAGTATGATTTAGCTCATCATTTCCATCCACCGTCTCACACAGAACAAGAGACGACAAAACTTGTACAGTACACATAACCGTACAATACTAAACGTACACAGTACACAGTACACAGTACACAGTACAACACACAAAAACACTCACTTAATAAATTAAATTACTCAAATTAAGGTGCCTTATCGCACACACCACATGTCCCTATGAACTGGATCGCCTCCTAGTGGTCACAGTTTTGCTGACCAAAAAGTCCTTCTTTTAGGTATCTCTTGAAGGAGACGTAGGTGGAGTTTTCTAATTGTCATAGGTAAAAAGTTCCAACTTGAGCCGCCCCCTCACTGTGAACACTGCGGCCTCTGCTCTGCCCCGTCCGTGAGATCTCAGAAGCTGGGACGGGCCTGGATGAGACCGTGTGGGAACACCAGGAAGCCTGGGTGAATGTAGTGAGTGAGTGATTGATGGTGGTCGAAAGGGCCGATTCAGTCTACCCCAGGGCAGCTGTGGCTACAACAGTAGCTTACCTGCTAGCGCTCTGAGAAGCCTGGTAATGCAGGCTTGTAAAGTGCAATACAAGTGTAAGCCATTATTATTGTTATTATTAGGTATTAATAAAAAAAAGGTATACTTTTCTATTAAAGTACATCCATGAAAGAACTGTGGCCTCCGATCCACGGTCTCAATAGACTTTTTATACAACTGTTGGACTGGCTTGAGTGCAGTAACACCAGCGAAGGACCACACAGTGATGCAGTATTAAAGGAATACTGTCATACAGCATGTGTATATGTAGTAGATGGGACTTTTCTCCCTCAGTCGTGAGAATGTGTGAGATCTACACCTGCTCAGGCCCTCCAGTGTTTCATGATCGAAAACGTGTTATAAATGCTGAGAAGACAAAAGTAACGTTGTTCACAAATGTAAAATCAAGTCTTGACAGTCTGCCTCAAAGGACCTTACTAGAGTCTGTAATTGGATTCTTTCTGGACGAAGCCCAAAGATTGAAACTGAAAAAAAGTGCCTTTCTTTTGAAGCAAAAAGGTTGGCGTCTGCTACTTTTGTGTTGTACATTCATTTCAGGCCTTACGTCGAAGATCTTTAATAAAACTCTAGATCAGACATGACTCACGTTGGCCAGCAGGGCCAACCCCCATAGTGACCAATACAAAACCAGGAGCAGCATTCTCATTGATTCAACGGCAGAATATGAGATACACTCATTGTTTGTGATCAGTTTGTTACTTCTAAGTCTCAGTCAGGATCAGGTCGTTTTTTAGTCGTGTTGCCGTATTAGCTTTGTTTTCTCCATTCATTCCCAGGGTTCAGTGTTAGCTTTCACTGCATCACTGTCCCATGTTCAATAAATATTGGTCATGTCGTGTTAAAAAGTACAGAGATACTGTTTTAAAGTAGGAAACAAATGTTACATTTTATATAAATAGAACTGAATAATTTGAAATGTTTAACTCTCTCACCTATGGTCAGATTTGGGTCATGACCGAAAGGACAAGATCACGAATACAAGCGGCCGAAATGAGTTTCCTTCGCAGGGTGTCTGGGCGCACCCTTCGAGATCGGGTGAGGAGCTCAGTTACCCGGGAGGAGCTCGGAGTAGAGTCGCTGCTCCTTCACGTCGAAAGGAGCCAGCTGAGGTGGCTCGGGCATCTGTTCCGGATGCCTCCTGGTCGCCTCCCGCGGGAGGTGTTCCAGGCATGTCCTAGTAGGACAAGGCCTCGTGGAAGACCCAGGACACGGTGGTGGGACTATGTCTCCGAGCTGGCCTGCTGTCGCCTCGGGGTCCCCCCAGAACAGCTGGAGGAGGTGTGTGTGGATCGGGAAGTTTGGGCATCTCTGCTGAGACTGCTGCCCCCGCGACCCGAAGAAAATGGATGGATGGATGGATGGATAACAGAGGAAAATCCATCTATTCATCCTATGCATCAGAAATAACATTTGAAAAAGAGTCAACTCAAAACAGATCAAAACAGTATCAAGGAAAGTGGAGTTTCTATTTGCTTACATTGCACTGGGTTAGAAGGGCCAGTCACAAGATGGCCGCCGGAATTGCCATTTGTTCTAAAGTAGTGCTATGGCCAGGTCCTATCTAGAGTTGCTCAAATGCTCTTGATACTATGGAGCCCTGAGGTTTATTACAAACCTAAAAGCCCGGGGCTTGGGCTCCTCCCTCAGTATCTGTCAGTCCTTTTTCCTGGAAACATAAACTCCAATCTGACAAGAAGCTAAATATAATATAAAAATCCTTGTAAAGGGTTAGTTTTATAGTTTTTACTCCGACATGAAGCTAAACGCCTCTGTTTCCACCGTAAAGGCTGAGAAGTGCCCTGGTCGTCCTCGTCAGCGGCTGTCGTGCAGATCACGGCTGAGTGCTGCTGAGTTGGTAAAGGTTAGACGGGATGGGCACTGGCAGCTTTGGCATCTGAGTCCCTGTGGGGAGGCAGTGTGGCCCCCGAGTCCCACTGCGCACGGCCCCCGGGGGCCCCTCCGCCTGGCTCCGAGCTTGGTATTTACACCGTGAGGCCGTCGACGCGCCCCCCTCCTGTGTGTGCGAGCCGCAGTGTGGAAGAAAGTTGTGACAGTTGGGGAAAGTTTGAGAAAGTTTGAGAAAGTCAGCTCGGAATGAGAGAAAGAGAATTAACTTACTGTACAGGCTGTAAGAAACGTATAGATTTGGGTAAAGCTGAACTGGTGAAAATGTGCTTGTTTAACCCCTTAACTCCCACCTGAACCAAGCACATTTTCTCCAGTTTGGCTTTAACCCAATCCAAAAGCTTCTGGAAAAAAGGTGTGAAAATAGCAACAAAACTGAGACGAAAACAATGATGAAAATGTCACAAAAATGTCAAAAGAAATTGACAAAAATGTGACGAAAAAATGACAAAAATGTGACAAAATGTTACAAAAAAATAACAAAAAATGACAAAAAATGTGACAAAAATGTGATAAAAATTTGACGAGAAAATTCAAAAAAAAATTAACGAAAAAATGACAAAAATGTGATTAAAATTTCACAAGAAAATAACTAAAAAATGACAAAAAATGTGACCAAAAAAAAGACAAAAAAATGACAAAAATGTGACAAAATGTTACAAAAAAATAACAAAAAATGACAAAAAATGTGACAAAAATGTGATAAAGATTTGACAAGAAAATTCCCAAAAAATGCCGAAAAATGGACCAAAAAATTACCAAAAAAATGACAAAAAAAGTCACAAATGTTACAAAATGAGTTGAATACCCAACAAAAAAATGATGGGAAAAAAATCTGATGACGTGAGGAAAAAGATCTCTCGGTTCAGGTGGGAGTTAAGAGGTTAAGAGCTTAAAGGGGCCAAATCTCAGGCCACAGTGTCCCCAGTTGTGAGGAAAACACGTTCAAATCAAACATTGACCCATAGTTCCACCCAAAGAAGGTGCAAAAAGTTAAGTACACAAATACCTGGACTGTATATGAGAGATTTCAAAAGTCCGCCTTTACTTTCCCGGAGGGCGCCGCGTACTCGACTGTAACGGAATAAGCGGAGGGAAGTGGATGGAAGTTTTTCCCGGCAGGATGGATGATGCGGGGGGAGACCCAGCAGCTGTTTCCTCCTCCACAACGAGCATTCATCACAAACGCCAGCTGGAGCGCCATTAGACAGACAGCTTCATAACGCCGTCTCCCTGTAGTGTAGAGGCTGGTAGAGATTTTGTTCTCAAGCTGGATGTGACTTCAAAACAACACGAGGAAAGGAACAGGAATCCATCTGCAAGACGACGATAAAGGCGAGATTTACTCACGCTTTTCTCCTGTAACTGCAGCATCGCGGCCCGGTTTCTTCATGCTTATTCAGTCACAGATGTGGACAATGTTTGGTATGTTTTGGTCCTGGAACCCGTCTTATTCAACCTGATTTATACATGCTTCCAGTTAATACACAGTAATGACGTGCCCACTCTGTCACTGCATCCAACAGATCAAAGCAACTTTCTCCAACTAAACTCTATTACTTCCAGTCTCTCTCTATGAAACCGAAAAATCTGGTTAGAAATCTTGTAGCAATCATGGACTCTTGACATGTTAGAGCCGTATAAGCCACTGGGGCCCTGAGAACTTCAGACAGGGGTCTCATGATTAGGGCTTTTCCACCAAGGTGTTGGTTCTGGGCTGGTTCAGAGCTGGTTCTGGGGGTTCCATACTGACTTGGTTTTCCACCAAAATGAGAGCTGTGCCTATTGTCAACGCTTTGGGAAGTCAACATGAAAAATGGATTGTAACATCTTACTACAGCCACTTCTGGTTATAAAACACAGAAAAATAAGTTAATGTTTCTGTCACAGCAGCCGTTAACATTTTGATTTCTTCTTTCTAACTCTTGTTTTTGCTAAAAAGCATAAAGCAAAGCAACAGTTTCCTCCACAGAGACTGTTTTGGCTTCTCCAGGAAGTTCTAAGCACAAACTAACTAATATTGATTGTTTGTTGGAGGAGAGAGCCACGCCCCCAGCCGCTGACATCACTGGTGCTCGTTTCTTGGTCCAGCTTTTAATTGGTTCCCAACCGGCACCAGATTTTGGAACCAAGAGCCAGCGTTTTTTCAGTGGAAAACGAAAGAACCGGTTCTGAAACTGGAACTGGCCCAGAACCAGCACCGGCACCAGCTTGGTGGAAAAGGGCTATATGGTGGTTCCCAGAGTCAGGACTAAACAGTGTCCAGAAAAGCGGTATATAAAACCAATGCATTATTATTATTATTATTAAAAACCGTCTTCATGAGGATGTGAGTCAGGCCTCAGCTCTGACAATGTTCAGACCAAGCTGAACTCCAAATATTGGTCATTTTGTTTCTGGAAGAAATATACGCGACTTGATTATTGTAAATCTGTGTACACTGGTCTCGGTCAGCGTTCAATCCGTCGCCTCCAGGGGGCGCTAAACGCAGCTGCTCGTCTCCTTACAGGGACCAGAAAGCGACAGCGCATCACCCCTGTGTTAGCGGCTCTACACTGGCTTCCTGTGTGTTATAGGATAAGGTTGTTGTCTTTAAATGTCTCCATGGCGCTGCTCCTCTGTATTTGTCCGAGCTTCTGGTACGTCACGCCCCTGCTCGGGCTCTGAGATCTGCTGATCAGCTGCTTTTAGAGGTTCAGGGCTTTCTCTGTTGCAGCTCCAAAACTGTGGAATGACCTGCCTCTCCACATCAGAGCTGCTCAGACACTGGACCATTTTAAATCATTGCTAAAGACACAGTTTTATGCAAAAGCTTTTAACACTGTCTAGCTCATATCTGGCCAAATCTGAGCTGTTAGTGCTTTGCTGTTTTGTATATTGTGTTTTGTTTCTTATTATATATATATATATTTTCTGTACTGTAGACCTTTTGTGAAGCACTTTGGTCGACAGCAGTTGTTTTAAATGTGCTATATAAATACATTTGATTTGATTTGATACAGGCCCATGTTAAAGTAAAAGGCGGCTACTTTGAAGAATCTATTTTAAATGTTTGGTTTAAAACATAATATATATGTTTTATGTTCCATGTTGCACGATTGAATCGAAAAAACAAAACAAAATCCTACTTGTGAACAGACAAAAGCAGCCATTAGGAAGATTTATTAACAGAATATTAGTTTTTGCCGATCAGACATTGATATAAAAACTGAAGTCAGTGTGGTTGGACAGGTTAGAGTTGGGGATGTCTACAGAGCCTGGATACTGTTGGTGGCATGAAAGACCCGTGAAGATGCAGCAGGGAGAAGAGGCGGAGGGAGATGGGGCGGAGGCGGGTCGCAGTACAGCCGGGAAGCGAGCGAACCATGATTTCGAGAGGCTTTAAAGCAGGACCGAGGTAGATGATTGGCTGCCACGGAGGTGCGGCTCTGCGCTGATGGCTGAGGTGGAGGTGTGGCCCTCACGGACGCGATCATTGGCTGGAACTAGGTGATGCTCAAATTGGTCTCCCAGGCTGAAATAACGCCTGGGCTTCATTGGTCAATAAAGCGATTCTGATCATTTCATGTGTGTTCGTGAGAGTCTACAATGGACCAGCAGAGCCTTTTTGATGGTTAATGTTTAACACTGAGGACGGTGCAGCGCTATGACAACATGATGCTTGTAACTTGTACTTAATACGTAGTCGGTGGTAAAGGTAGACATGTTTATGCTGGAGTGTGTGGGCGTGTGGAGAAAGAAACTGCCTGAGGGAATATGATGAACTGATCTAATTCTACAAAACAAACAGTAAGTCATCTGGTGAATCATGAGAGACACAGGGAGTGCCCAATAGGAAGAGTCCTCACCGCCCCCACGGTGGAGCGTTTAAAGGCTTAAAGGCCCTGCACCTGGGTTTGGCTGTAGTTTGCAATGAGAGAGGAAGTGAGTAGAGTTCAAACTGAGGACTGTGGGTTAAGCTCATTAGAACGTGTGCAGTTTTACTGAAGAACTAAAACAGTGATGTTGCACTGATAGGGAAAAAGAGTCCAGTACAGGTGAGGCGGGGGTGGACACTTTTACCACAAGAAAATAAGGAACTCTTTCTGGGGTAACAGGCACTCGGCCGTGGTCGGACCAACAGTGGGAAATAGTCCAATGATGTCATCAAGTCATTAATAAGCGTAATACATGTAAGTAGTAGAACTAAAAGTGCTTTAATGTCAGGGGGTCAAGGGGGGAGAAATTTTGCAGGAATCAGATTTCATTTCCTTTATTTTGGTGTTTTCTTTATTAAGTTTTTAATCGATTCTTAGTTGTATAACATGGATAAATTCAATTGGAATTAATTTAACATTTGCTATTCCCTTAAAGAGGGGGTATTCTGCTTTTTTCAATCACATAGCACCAGTCTATATCACACTACAATGATGACCAAACCTTCTGTTGGTCTGTAAATGCAGTAAATTAGAATAACTGCCTTGTATAAAATTGCTCTCTCAAAATGGCTGTAGTGAATGTCTTGAAATAGGCCTCTGTCTCTTTAAGAACCTCTGAGCCTTTCCGACACGCCCCCTCCACACGCTGTCTGTGGCATCAGTGGGGAGGGGGTTCTGCTGAGGAGCAGTGGTTGGTTACTCGGCTGGTGACGAAAGCTCGGAGGCGTCTCCAGGAGGTGGGGGCGTTCCTAGGAGGACTCAGGCAAACCTGTCCCTAAAATGGCCGCCATCAGAGTTTGTACAGATTACTCAAAAATACGTGAATGAGCCAAGGCAACACTTCAGGCATGTTTTTAATGAGGGAATCACACAATAACATGATGTAAAGCTTGAAAAAGTCGATTTTGCATAATACCCCCCTTTAACTCCATTGTTAAAAATTGGGAGGAAGTGTCCCAACACAGCGTTTATTTGGTCACTACATTTACAGTTCAGATCAAAAGTTTAGGAATGGATTTTTAAGGGTTTGTTTTCCCTGATATTTCAAAACTATTTCCATTGTAGATTCTCACCGAAGGCTTTCACTTATGAATGAACACATATGGGATCATGTTTTAAAGGAAAACCGTTTCAAGATTCTTGAAAATAGCTGCTTTTGCTTCGATTACTGCTTTGCCCTGTAGAGACATTTTCTCAATGAGCTTCACGATGCCGTCACAGAAATAGTTTTCGACTTCACAGACATTCCAGGGACAAGGATCTTAAGAAGCTCATGGAGAAAGTGCCAAGAATAAAGGGCCGTAACTTTGAAGTATTTAAAATACAAAACACATTTGGAGTTCTTTCACCCTTGTGTGTGTGTTTTTTTTTGTGTTCATTCATAGTTTAATGTCTTCAGTGAGAATCACACAATGGAAATAGTGCTGAAAATAAAGCAAAGCCGAAACATAAAAAGCTTTTCCAAACTGACTGCACATGAATTAACATAGTCTCCATGTGATCCGCATAGTATTTTGAGTCTTCTCCTGCATCTAACTGGCCTTGACCTGAGGCCCAGTCTGCATCATGAAAACTCCTGTTCACTTTAAGTTGCAAAGAGTTGCTGGAGTAGAGTTGGTGTCACTTTCCGCTTTAAGTACCGTAAATTCTCTAATACTGGCCTGTATTCCATTAGCAGCCGGGTCTCTAACAGTGGCCGGGTTTGCGGCTGACGGAGGCAAATCCGTGTGCAGGTCAGTCCCACGCCTCAAAATAACTCCTCTGATCAGCGCGAGCGTCTCGTCTTCTCTCGGGTCAGTCTCATGATCGATCACAAACACAAACGCTCCAACTTTTACACAAGATAACAACAAATAATCCGGTCCGCGGTAAAAACGAAACAGAAACCTGCAGTGATATTGATGTCAAAGCTCCGCTAACAGCAACGAAACACTTCCTGTTGTCCCGACAAAATAAAAGGCGTCAATGTTCCAGCCGCTGGGAGAGGGTTTGAAATGTTCATTAATAAATTAACCTAATATTTTCGGTGCAAATGGACACAAATCTCGTTTTTCTTCGTTTTCCTGGTCGTCTTTTTTGCTCAAATAGAAATAAAGGCCTGTCTCTAATTGTGGCCTGGTTCCAATAAAGGCCTGGTCCTAGATGCCCTTGAGTAAATAAAGGCCCCGGCCTATATTAGAGCATTTACGGTATTTTGAGTGTTGGACTACGGTTACAAACCCATAAACCTGTGTTTTCGCGGTAAATCTAAAGGCTGCAGGACGGTGAAGTTCTGATTTGAATCGTCCCAGCTCAGCGCAGCATTTTGCCACTGTTGTGTTTTCCAAAACGAACTACACAAATAAATTGCATGGCTTTGGTCTCTGCAGTGGTGAGATTGCATTACATAAGTGGTATTTAAGAACAAGAACGTGATCTAATAAAAAAAAAACCTGCAGCCTGTGCTCTTCTCAAATGCCATCGAGGACATGAAAATATGCTCCTGTGTTGGTCTTGAGTTTGAATGAATAAAGGGGTTACGCTGCTTGTTTTATTTACTTGGATCCATTGAACGGAAACCCCTTAGTGATGCGACTACACCGGCCACAGCCTCCTGCAGACCACGGCAAACAGGATCAGATTAGAGGCTTACACCGAAAAGCCACTTTTTACAGCCAGATCTCACCTCCAAACAAATTAGAAATACTCACGGCTTTCAGGCTGGAGCGACTAAACTTCTCTCCGCCGTCACAGGGCTGATGTCACTTCTCGTTGTGTCATGTGCGCCCTCCAGGCTTCTAAGAATCTTCTAAGGCTCAAGAAATCGCGCAGTGTGTCTCCAGCTTTAACCCCTTAACTCCCACCTGAACCGAGCACATTTTTCTCTAGTTTGGCTTTACCCCCAGTCCAAAAACTTCTGGAAAAAAGCAACAAAACTGAGACGAAAACAATGATGGAAATGTGACAAAAAAAGCAAAGAAAAAGCAAAGAAAACATTGACAAAAAGTGACGAAAAATTGATGAAAAAATGACAAAAATGTGACAAATTTTTTTAAAACAAATTGACAAAAATGTGAAAAAAATGTGACAAAAAAAATTACAAAAATGACAAAATGTGACAAAAAAATACAAAAATGTGACAAAAAAATTACAAAAAATACAAAAAAATTACAAAAATGTGACAAAAAAATGTACAAAAATGTGACAAAAATGTGACAAAAAAATTACAAAAATGTGACAAAAAAATGTACAAAAATGTGACAAAAATGTGACAAAAAAATGTACAAAAATGTGACGTGCCAAAAAAATGACAAAAAATTTATAAAAAATTGACAAAAAATTACCAAAAATTGACACAAAACTGAGGAAATAATGACAGAAATGTGACAAAAAATGACCAAAATGTGACATAAAATGACAAAAAGTGTGATAAAAAATTGACAAAAAAAATTAAAAAAAATAACTAAAAATGACGAAAAAATGACACAAATGTGACAAAATAATTACAAAAATTTGATAAAAATTTGACAAAAAAATTACAAAAAAATTACAAAAAATTGACAAAAAATGACAAAAAAGTTACAAAAATGAGTTGACTACCCAACAAAAAAATGATGGAAAATAATCTGATGACGTGAGGAAAAACATCCTCTCGGTTCAGGCGGGAGTTAAGAGGTTAATCAGGTCCAAACCACCAGTGGATTTGTGCGCAGACAGTATCAGCTGGAGACAAACCACCACAAGGTTAATCCTGATTGTCGGTTGACCATAAGCATGTGTCAGGCTGGTGAACGGCTTTGTCAGGTGGCACGGTGAATCAGATAATGTGCCCGTTTAGACTCCATGGTGATCAATGACAATGCACGGCAGGGCAGATGAAAGTATTGATTTTTCAATCGATGTGGAGATTTTTTTTAATAGTTTCCTCCCTTAACATCTTTGTTTTCATGTCAGAGTATAAAAAAGACTAAACTTTCCCCGTGCGATGCTTATTTTATGATGTTTTGTTGGAAGCTGGGCAGAGATATCCCAGAGATGTTCTACATCACTTCACAAAGCCTTTTTCCCACGCAGTCATTCACAAATATTGACATATTTTACATCCACATGTCCTGAAGGCTCCCGAGATGACGCTTTAATCCAAACATGGTATTTTTCTTTCTGCGAGACGCTAAAGAAAAGCGGTCTGTCACGCTCACACATTACAAAACTTTAGGGCTGCTTTTCTCTAAATGAGGTTTTTGCTCCACTCAGCACTCAACACTCCTACAGACTCCAAACTTTCCAGTCTTGGGTTTGGGAAAGTTTTTTTTCACTATGATTTGCTTATTCAAAAACTAGATCCAAAATCCCCTCTTTGTTTCTAATATGTCAGCAAATTAAAACCATACATTTAAATCTGCGTATATCCATTACTTAGATTTTGTTGCTGAAAATATTGGTGATTTTGGGCATTTTTATGCATAAATTATCTGAAAATATAAAATGACTTAAACATCATTTTTTTCCCCCAGATTTATTTGAGTAATGTTCAGTAAAAGTTTCAAATTGAGATCCTGTATGTATTCTTCTTCCCCTGCAGTGTCTTGCCTTAAGACAGATACTGTAGGCCTATGGTGGCAAATGAAATCTACCCTCGCACAGGAGTCTCCAACATTGATTCAATCTGGCCACAAGTGTTTAATTCGTTGACTAAAATATTTAGTCTTAATTTTAGTCAAAGTGATATTTTTGACGACTAAAATTGGACTAAAACTAAATTAAACGTTCCTCATGAGACTAAAACTATGACTAAAATGTCCAGATGTTTTAGTCGACTAAAATAAGACTAAATAAAAATGAAAAGAAGAGACTAAAATCATCCAAACTTCTATTGACCGTCTGAAAGAGCCTCAGATCATGTAAATTCTCTGCCAAATGAACAGGTGTGAGCTTTATTCATGTGGAGCAGCTCCATGAAGCAGAGGAACAAGATTAAATATGATTAGAATGAATATTATAAATGCAAAGTCGACTAAATTAGTCTTAAATTTATTCGACTAAATTGACATGCAATTTTAGTCGTTTAGTTTTTTTTTGACTAAATCTCGACTAAAATTAAATTACATTTTAGTCAAAAAACTAAAATAAAATATGTTGTCAAAATTAACACTGCTGGCCACAAATTCCTGAGTATGTCAAAAAACAAAGTTTGTCTCTGGCCCATTCCTGTGCGGAGTTATGAATTTTTCAAGAAATAACCAGAATACTCACTCCAGCCACTGGGGGGCAGCTTAAATAAAGAAAGGAAAGAATTCCACCCGTGTCCAGCAGAGGCACTGGCATAATAAGAGCTCAGGATATAATCAACACATTATAATCACGTGGTAAATGGACAGTCTGCCCCTGGGCGACTGTGGCGACAATAGTAGCTTACCAGTACCTGTCAGGCTCATTGTTATTCATGTATTGAAAAAGAATTCTTCAATAGTATTTTCTCAATCAAAACATATTTTGCCGGAGCTTTTGTTTATGGACCCCGGCGATACTATATTTTGGCTCCAGCAAAATGCACTTGGACACCGCTGCTCCAGCACAAGATAATGAATTGGTCACTTACTTTAATCCCCAAAGCTGTGGGAAACACGAGGAACATCCCGCTCCGGCTCAAACACAACACTTTCATCTGGACTTTAAACGGCAAAATATTATTACAAATCAGAACAAGCTGTCTCTCTGTATCTTATCACGGGGCATATTTCACCGGCTAAGCATAACATAACAGTCGAGCTTTTTATTATCCTTAGATTAGAGTGAAATAAATAGTATCTTCAGGGAGAGTGTCCAGGAACTGGCCGTGATGTAGGGCGCTCGTGATGGTTTATGTCTGCTCAGGGCGTCCCGGTGCTGCAGTGAAAGGCCAGACACCGCGGGCACTTTGGTCCACATGGCGAGGCTCAGCAGGTGAAAACGGTCATGTCTCACGCAGTTTATTTTAGTTAGGGGGCGCTGAGGGACAATGTTTACCCCCAAGATACTTTTTCTGTGCATACATCCTATTTATTAACCTCTTAACTCCCGCCTGAACCGAGAGCATTTTCTCCAGTTCAGCTTTACCCAAATCCTGTAGGCCAGTGTGACGCCTCATTTGAAAGACCTACAAAACTAAATGGATCTTTTTCCTCACATCAGATTTTTTTTCATCACTTTTTTTGTTGGGCAGTCGTCTCAAATTTTCGTGACTTTTTTGTCACTTTTTCGTCAAATTATTCGCATTTTTTTGTCAAATTCTCATCACTTTTTCGTCCATTTTTCCCTCCATTTTTCGTCAAATTTTTCTCAGTTTTTTGTCAAATTTTTGTCCATTTGTCGTTTTTTTCTAAGTTTTTTGTCACTTTTTTGTCAAATTCTTCGCATTTTTTTGTCAAATTCTTATCACTTTTTCATCCATTTTTTCTCAATTTTTCATCAATTTTTTTGTCAAATTTCTGTCCATTTTTGTCATTTTTTCTACATTTTCTGTCACTTTTTCGTCAAATCATTCGCATTTTTTTGTTAAATTCGTGTCACTTTTTTGTCCATTTTTCCCTCAATTTTTCGTCAATTTTTTCTCACTTTTTTGTCATTTTTTTGTCCATTTTTGTCGTTTTTTCTAAAATTTTTGTCACTTTTTTTGTCAAATTCTTCGCATTTTTTTGTCAAATTCTTCGCCACTTTATCATCAATATTTTCTCAATTTTTCATCAAACTTTTTGTCCATTTTTGTCATTTTTTCTACATTTTTTGTCACTTTTTCGTCAAATTATTTGCATTTTTTAATTAAATTCTTATCACTTTTTCGTCAATTTTTTCCTCAATTTTTCGTCAAATTTTTCTCACTTTTTTTTATCAAATTTTTGTCCATTTTTGTCATTTTTTGTAAATTTTTTGTCACTTTTTCGTCAATGTTTTCTCACTTTTGTAACATTTTCATCCTTGTTTTCGTCTCAGTTTTGTTGCTATTTTCACACCTTTTTCCCTGAAGCTTTTGGACTGGGGTAAAGCTGGAGAAAATGTGCCCGGTTCAGGTGGGAGTTAAGGGGTTAATACTGCCTGCAGTTCACCAACTATCCACCAGGGGGTGCTGCAGCGCCCTCAGCACCCTGGGTTCCCACGGCCTTGCTGGCTGGCCAAGCTCAGGCTAAACCAGGTCTAAAACTGCATTCTTGAAGGGCTGATCGGTTCCTTGAAGTTAAATCCCTAAACCACGTTAAAGCCAGTTCAAATCCTGGTCTAGAAGAACAAGAGGACCACGTAAACCAAACCAAAGCGGTGGTAAAAGAAAGCACATGTTCAGACTGTGAGGTCCGTTATTAGTTTACATATTTCAGCTCCAGACTGTAATCCAACTGTAGAACAAGTACATCAATGTAGGAAATGTGTTACATGCCGTCCCAGTCTGGGTTATTGGAGTTACATAACTAGGTTTGTTTAGTATGTAATGGTCTTTTCCTCAGAGAAACAATGGTGTATGTGTGTTTACCAGGGCTGTCAATTGATACCTTATAATATACATTAAGGGGAGACACTACAGGCAAAAGTCATTTTTTTCAGTTTTCAGGTTTTGGGCCAAATTGGTCTCTGAACATACAAGCTTTCACCCTGAAACAGAAAATATGCCTAATCTTCACAATAACATGTTTAAATATTGCACTGATTCAATGTTCCCCCATAGACTTATATGGGAGAACACAATTTCAAGGACCTTTTTCTCAAAACACATTTTTCTGTCATTGTGGCGACACTATGTCCACGTCAGTCGAACCTAAAGACTTCACATTTTCCAGCCTTGGACTGAACAATATTTGGAAGATTTTTTCAGAGGGATTTTTTATTATCTAATCCCTTAAAGGGACTATAAGGAGTTTAAAAATGTTAAAATTAAGTATTTTCCTCCCCCTACATGTTCCAGCCATGTCCTAATGTGTAGAATGAGCTCAGACCTGTTCACCACAACTGCCTCTAAAATCCTGTACGGTCACTCAAAAATGTGTCACTTCGGCCCGAATTGCCGTCATGCACGAGCTTAATATGGAAGGTGCAGTTACACATATGGCCTGAGGTGGCAGTAGTGAGTATAAAATGGCGAACTTGCTTCCAGCCCCTTTAAGCCCCATTTATTGAGTTTTGAATGTTAAAAAATAAGGCGAAAAAATATTTTTTTTACAAATTTTTCCACTAAAAACAGCTTATTTTAAAACTAAAAAAGAAATCCAAAATCCCCTCTGAAAAAGTCTTGGCAACTCATTTATCAATAAAATGAAACCATAAATTTGAATGTAGCTCTATCCATTATTCAGATTTCGTCGCTGAAAAGATGGGAAATTTGGGGCATTTTTAGGCATAAAACACCTTGTTCTTGTATGAAAAGATAAAATGACAGAAAACTTGCTCTGTATTTATTTTCTCACATTTATGCCAGTGATCGACAGCAAAAGATTCAAATTGATATCTGTAAAATATTTTTTTTTCCCCCTATTCACCTGCAGTGTCTCGCCTTAAAGTGATAGGCTGTAAGTTTGCAAACGAGGAGAGATAGAGCGAACAATCAAATTCATCCTCTTTAACCAGAAAGCCCTCCTTAGTTTGGAAAACCCACACACATTATTCAATTCGTAAAACATTTAAACTTACGGACTATCACTTTAATCACTCTTTTGAATGTAACCATCATAATACTAGGGCTAGGCCGACATAGACCAACATTTGCTCACATTTCAATAAACTATTTCAGAAATCAGCGTAAAAGCCCGACTGCTCACAAATTATAACTTGCAAACAATACTGCGTTTGGTGGTAGAGCGGGTCGTCTCATGATCGGAAGGTCAGGGGTTCGAATCCCAGCGTCCTGAAGATGCACACTGTCCAGACACTTCACCCTCCTTGCCTCCAGTGTCTATACATGGAGGTGTATGAATGAGAGGGTGAATGGGTGACTGGTTCCTTGCTGTAAAGCGCTTGAGGCCTATATAAATTGAGACCATTTACCATTCATGTATTCAAATATATTCAAAGGCCTCAAATAAATATCCACAACCAAACCATGGGGAATGGCCCTTTGTGATCGTGGTTGTAACTGTCAGCTGGGAGAACATAAGGAGATGTTTTATAGCCTCAGGTGTTTCAGCAGATCATATGCAGTACATGTATGTTCACAGTGGCGTACCGTGAGGCTTCAGTCCGGGCCTTCTGTAACAAACCAGGGATACTCAAACACGTATGAATTGAACAACACGTTAGAAAAGCGTATGAATAAAAGACGATGTATCAACAAATCAAAGCAAACCTCCGGGAACACAATTAACATGTGGAGACGAACGCATTACTAACATGGAAACTGGCAGCTGCTTTTATGAGATATTTTGTTGACAGGTAGAGGCAACCAGGGGACAACCCAATTTCCCAATTGGCAATAATAAAAAGATACTACACCACGTTCCAAAAATATTATGCAAATGAAATTTTTCTCAGATTTTCTATTGTCAACTCAAATGAGAGTCGGCATGATTTTCAAGTCTTTAACTGGTAGAGGATCATTTAAATGTGGTTGAGAAAATGTGTTGAATTTGCAGCATTAGGAGGTCATATTAACTGAAATCGAAATCTATTTCAATAAAAAAAAAATCTTAACAGGTCTAGTTATATTTTACCAAATTAGCCCTTGTGTGATAGCAGCTTCAAAATTCTTAAATCCATTAAACTTGTGAGTTTTTGGACAGTTTCTGCTTGGATTTCTTTGCAGGATGTCAGAATAGCCTCCCAGAGCTGCTGTTTGGATGAAAACTGCCTCCCACCCTCTTAAAAGTTTTTTTGTTGAGGCTCCAAAGGTTCTCAATAGGGCTGAGGTCAGGGGAGGAGGGGGTCCACATCATGAGTTTCTCTCCTTTTCTGGCCATAGCAGCCAGTGATGCAGAGGTATTCTTTACAGCAGGACATGGTGCGTTGTCATGCATGAAAAGGACCTTGTTCGGGAAAACACGGCTCTTCTTTTTGTAGCATAGAAGACAGTGGTCAGTCAGAAACTCCACATATTTTTCAAAAATCATTTTCACACTTTCAGGTTTCCTAAAGTGGCCCAACCAGCTCTCTCCCCATATCCGTGCTGAATAAACCCACTTAATTTTGCCTTGTTCGGACATTTCACAAGAAAGATAAACGTTCCTTCGGTCCATGGTTTGGTTCAGAGCTTGAGTAAAAGATCTGCCCATGTGCTGTTTTTCACAGGCGAGGAAACACAAGGCATTCACACCTTCGCTCGGCTTGTTCTTCCTTCACGAGCCGACCGGGTGCAGGAGTGGGGTTTGAGACGCAGGTGTCTGTCAGAGCTTGTTCTATGGTTGGTGATCTGTGTTCGCTCTGTATTTGCATAAAGTTGGATTGATTCCAACTTTAGGTGTCACTCTGGCCCATGGGCTGTAAGAAGCTTTTAGATTTGCCTAAAGGTCAGCACACACTACACGACTTTTATGCCCGAGTCTAATCGAGTCGCGTCTAGTCGAAGGCGGTCACACAGAGTCGGGTCGTGTAGTGTGGGGGGGTCGTGTAGTGTGGGGGGTCACGACTGGACTGACGTTCGAATCGTGACTAGACTCCAGTCGTAGGAAATCAAACATGTTTGATTTTTAAGCCCGATTTTGGACGCACAGGAGAAACGTGGGTGATTTTACCGTCCCAAATGTGAATGACAGAGTGATATAAAGACATAAAAACCCCGCCGCGCCTCTCCTTTTCTTATTAAATCCACTGAAATACATCCCGCTTCTTCGTGTCGCCGACTTTTATCTCCATTTGACAGAACTATGGCCAAGTTGAAGGCTTCGTTGTAGCCGTAAGCTAGCGCTGCGGTGTTGTGACATTGTTGACACCGTTGACCAATCGGGGCACGCACACGTTAGCCCACGCTCACAAACACAGGCCCATCTTTGCTGATTTGGGGTCAGTTTTCGAAGCCGGAGGAGAAATGAGGCGGTAGAGAGGACAGACGCGCTGTGTTATAAAACATCAGCTCTTTGTCAGAATCGTGTCGTGTGTTCGCTCTTACGATTCTCAGTCGTTAAGTGTGAACCCCCAGACGTTCGAAAATCGCACTGAATCCAGTCGTGTAGTGTGGACCCCCCAGTCTATATAAAATCGTGTACGACTAGAAAAGTCGTGTAGTGTGTGCTGACCTTAAAGCCGAACTGGGGAAAATGTGCTTGGTCAAGGCGGGGGATGGGAGGTTAGAAAAGTAGTTACCCACAACTTCCTTCAGCTTCACAGCCTATAGTGACGAACAGAGGGATCACACACACATGCGAACTTGACCCTCCTTTGACCTAGCGCGTCGCCCATTACCCGAGCAGAACCTCTCGTACTCGGCCTCGGCTCATCTGCCAAACTAATTCTAGAGGAATGCGCGTTCGGAGAAGGCGCTCGTGCTGATCGTATCCAGACTCTTTTGAAGTCCGGAAAGGTCCGCTTTCATCAACACTGCGCTAGCTTTGGCAAAAACATCCCCGTCCATGTGCGTGTCATGAGCTGGCTCGTTTACGCTATTGTGCGATGTCGGAGCCTGACCTCGCATGACACCCGTTACAAGGCTAATACGCTTTCAACACCTCAGGCAAAGGAAACAAGTGATTAGATTAGATGTTTTTGTCAAAGTTAAGCGTGACTAAGCTGAACTTGACTAAATGATACATCGCACTGTGGAGATGTTTGTGCCGCGTTGCCAGGGGCTCGTGGCTCGGTGGAATGTCCAGTCTGTGGGCTGTGCGGGGCTGAATGAGTGCTTATTCTGGCCGTGTTTGGAGTCATTCGGGGGGGGTCAGAGGCTCGCAGTCATACAGAGGCGCAGGGGCCAAGAGTGTACACAGGAGCAGGGTGAGCAAGTCAACAGAACAACAAGGGAGTGTCAGAGTTTCCTCCTTTACCATCTTAGTTTTAAAGCAGCGCTAAGTAACGTGTTTACCTTAATAAATCCTTTTCGTAGTCCCTGTGGGGGTAATGCAAGTGTTAATGGGGTGATTGGAGGGTCTTTCATCTCCCCCTGGTGTCTTTGGCCAGAAAACCGTGTTTGCAACTTGACTGCCACCGGGCCGGAGCCACCAATACACACTACTGGAATCACGAAGAAGAAGCTAACAGGCTAGCGAGCAAAGCTAACTGCGGGCTAGAGTGAAAAAAATTATTTCCATTGTATAATTGGATGTACAATATCCCTCTCTCCCTTCGCCTTTTCTGTCAGTGTAGTATTTACGCTCCAAGACAATTAATAAGTTAAAAAAAATCGTAACTTGCTACGACACCTGCAGTTGCGCTTATGGCCTCTAGGGGCAAGAGCTACTTAGTGCTGCTTTAATGTCAAAAATGAAAAATAGACCATGACGTTTTGCCAACACGCGCAGCCATTCACAAATACTTTTCACCATATTGATCGATCTCGATGTTCAATTCGATTTTTTTTGCTTAATGCTAAATGCTAACAACATCTTTGGTCTGACTGACTGAGGGCACGCACAACGACCAGACAGGTACGCATCACCTCGTCTAAGCTCAGGTAAGAACATATCTCAGTATGGAAGAGCGATGGCCAGTTCCTTTAAAAGAAAATAAACAATAAATGTGGTCTTTCCTGCACGAGCATGTAAACAGATGCTGTGGCCAAACTGAAAACTGCAGCTAACTCATCAGCAAAAACAAACTCCGCACACAGCATCCCCCATGTCAGCCCTTCACCTGGACAAGCAACACACACAAAGGAAGGAAACGCCAAAAATTTGAATGTTTGATGAATGTCAGACGACGAGCGCATGTTTAGCCTCAAAAAGCCACGATCAATAGTTTTCCTCTTCGAAAGTAAACTCTTCGTCCCCTTGTGTGTGTCCTGGTCCTCTGGCAGCTCCGCACGTGTTTTCGTTTTGCCCTTTAGACGATCAGCAGGCCCTCTCCTCTTTGTGCCGCATGTGCCATCCTGTGCTTCCTGTTTGTTTGGGCCGAGTGTTTCCCTGGGATTGACCTGACAGGCTCTGCAGCATTGCGCCGTCCATGTTTTTTTCCAGAATGCGACAGGACTGGCCAATTCTGCAATGTGACCTCAATACCAATCTATGGAGGCCGTACGGAAAAGAGGGAGCTATTTTCCAATCAGCGATCAAAAACACATCGACAGGCGACTTTCGTGATTCACAACACTGTGCGAGTATTAACACACAACCGCTAATAACGCCGCTGATCGCCCTCTGCTGATTGGTTTGCTCCGCTTCCTGTTTGTTTGCCTATGTTGCTGATGCCACGGTCACCAGACGCTAGCGCAGCGGTGAGTCTGGTTTCTAGCAAGCCCCTCCCCCAAAAGAAAGAAAATAGGGAGTGCTGTGATGAAGCCATGACGAGTGTTTTTGCTCCGCGATGGAAGAGATGGAGCGGTGAGGAAAGCGTTTCCTGGATACGTAGGACATTAAAGAGGGGGTATTCTGCTTTTTTCAATCACATAGCACCAGTCTAAATCACACTACAATGATGACAAAACCTTCTGTTGGTCTGTAAATGCAGTAAATTAGAATAACTAAGGCAGCTATAAAATGGCTCTCTCAAAATGGCTGTAGTGAATGTCTTGAAATAGGCCTCTGTCTCTTTAAGAACCTCTGACCCTTTCCGACACGCCCCCTCGACACGCTGTCTGTGGCATCAGTGGGGAGGGAGTTCTGCTGAGGAGCAGTGGTTGGTCACTCGGCTGGTGACGAAAGCTCGGAGGCGTCTCCAGGAGGTGGGGGCGTTCCTAGGAGGACTCAGGCAAACCTGTCCCTAAAATGGCCGCCATCAGAGTTTTTACAGATTACTCCAAAATACGTGAATGTGCCAAGGCAACACTTCAGGCATGTTTTTAATGAGGGAATGACATAATAACATGAGGTAAAGCTTGAAAAAGTCCATTTTGCATAATAACCCCTTTAAGAGGACTTTTTTTGGCAGCTGTCGCTAATAACAGCCATCGGGGGAGATTGAAAAGATTACTCAAAGATGCGCCAGTGACTCAAAACTCAGCTCCAGGTCTGTTTATGATGAGAGAAGATCATTTGAACATAGTAAAAGCCTTTGAACCTGCAGTGTCTCTCTAGCCTTATGCAAACTCAAGTAAAACCTGATCTTCACAATAAAGCTGTGTCTATTATTCCTTGTGACAGTTTTCTGGAGTGATTTACAGAAGTTGCACTTATATGCGCTTGTCTCACTCAGTTCAAGGTTGTTTTTTGAAAGTCATTGGTGTTCCTGCAGTGCTACCGACTCCCACACTTGTCTAATATATATACATATATATATATATAGGCTCTTGAATGATGAAACTGTGGAGTGTTTTGCTTTCACTCTTTCAAACGCGTCTTCCCTCTCACTCACCGCGCTCGTCCTTGGCTGAGCTGTAATTGGATGGATGCGTGACGTGACCGCGGGCGAAAGAGGAGACGATTCACCAATGAAAGCAAAAAAAAAAATCATTTGGTATTTGAGTTCCTGCTCTCATGATTCACTTGACTTTGGAGCGAGAACACGGTGGGAACTGAAGTGTTTTCCTAATTGGATTTGGAGACTGTCGGACTAAATGCATTAAAGAGGGAGTTGTCATGTGATGAGACGTGACCTTGATTTTAGCGAGCTTTGGGTGCATGCAATTACCGGATGTTGTACTTGATAGTGCTTGTAGAAAAACAAGAATGTGTTTTCAATCCTGCATTCCACTCGTGCAACAACATCCCCACATAAGTAGCTCCTACGGACTCCAAACTTACCGGTCTTGGACTTTTGAATGATATTTTGAAGGTCTTTTCTGAGGGATTTTTTATATCTCATTCCCAGACTGATTTATTGAGCCCTGAACCCAAAAAGCAAACCATTTTTTTCCCCACATGTAAATGTATTCAAAAACTAAACAAGATCTGAAACCCCCCTGATTTTGGAACTGGTTTAGTTAGTTAGCAAGAGCGCTATCCTGGCTACACCCAATTTTGCAGGGAGTTTCACTAAACTGTTTCATTTGACAAAGCTATGAATTCTGCCATGGAAACGTTTGGTCTGGAATGAAAACTCCATTTTGAGAAAACAGGCCTAAAGTTTTAAAGGGGGGGGGGGGGTATTATGCAAAATCGACTTTTTCAAGCTATACATCATGTTATATTTATATATTTATTAATTTAAAAAAAACTATGCTGAATATTTTCTGTTTACTGAACAGTCATAAAAGTACAAATGATTTCAAGTTTGCCTCGATTAAGGAGAGGTCTCTGTTTCACACCTGCCCCCTGCTGGCCAGCCCTCACACCTGCACAAGTAAACTGAGCGGCGCGGCCTGATGACGTCATCACACAGCGCTGTTTGTTTTTATGTCAGGCAAAAGCATGAGCCGTGGCACGTGATAAGCGAAGGGAAAATAATCCCAGCGGCCTGAAATAATGCAAGAAAATAAAAATAATAATAAAAAAATAATAATAAAAATAAATAAATAGATTATGCTAGTTTTTTAATCGTTTAGTGTAATAATCGAAATCGTAATCAAATTTCGATTAATTGCACAGCCCTAGTCCCCTTCAAATAAATTAATAAGTGAAATGAAATGAATGAACACACAGAAAATGCATCTAAAAGTTGAGTGTCGAGAGGTAGAAAGTCTTTGGCGAGCTACCTCGAAAGGCCTGGCGAGCTACTGCTAGCTCCCAAGCTACTGGTTGGAGATCCCTGCTTTAAATAAGTGCATCCTTTTTCTTCAATGTAATACTGTCCTCTACAGGGAATTACATATCCCAGTGTCTTATTGAGGTTTAATTATTGGACAAATCAATGAAACCTTTGTAAACATGTTCCATACCTTCCAAACCCTGAGTCTGTAGCTGTGGTTCTTCACTTCTGTGCTTCTTCAGTGCATCATGTCCAACAGTCGTGCTATTGTCCTGCGCATTATAATGTGGTCTTTATGCAGTCATCCCTATGGCACAGCGATTGTCCTCTGCAGTACGAGTGTGTGGATTTGACTGACTGTACGGTCCCGCTCCTGCAGTACAGAGCCCGTGTGTTCAGGCGCTCATGAATGCACAGGGCCCGGCTTTGTGGCAGGAGTCTGGATACTGTCTGGCCCGTCTCCTGTTCACCGAGGAGCGCTCTGAAGATGAACGCTCTCAGACGAGGATGAGCCAGGAGCAGGAGAGTTTGGGAGTTAGATAGCAGGGAATTAGGATCATTTTACCGAGGAGTTAAGCTCAGGGGGGATTCTAGGAAGGGGACATCACTGTGTCAGGTTTTATCATGTTACGGTATTGTGAGGAAAAACATCAAGGCGAGATGCCGCAGGTGAAAACGTAGTGGTTAGTGTTGAGATTTGTTGCTAGTTTTCTCCCTTAACGTCTTAGTTTTAATGTCAGACTGAAAAGAAAGACAAAACTCACCCTTTGCAGTGTTTACTTTATGGTGTTTTGTCACTAGTGAGCCAGAATGGAATGAACTGCAACACTGTGGTGCTCCCTCGTCCTTCCAACACTTGTTCATTCATAAATATCCACAAGTTTGGTAAAACCTTTGGCCTGTTTCTCAAAGTTAGGTTTTCATTCTGCTCTTGAGACATCTCCACTTTAGTAACTCCTACAGATATATTATATTTACAATATTTTGAGGGATTTTTTAAAACTATTTAGATCCTGTCTGATTTTTTGTGTGTTTAACTACAATACATTCTCTATTTTTCTTATGTCTCTAATCTTCATCTCCTGTGTCTCACCTTGATAATATTTTTTTCTAAAGTCAGCAACAGCTTTCAGACATTTCCGCTAGCAGCATAGCTAAAGTTAGCTTTCGATCATCAATTCCTGCGGTAAATAAACATCCCAGGACTTTTACCATGGCAGAACCTTCACCCTGCTGCAGTGTAAGGATGGGTCAAGTCCATAGACATAATAATAATGGACTCCGTCTCCTCACTCCTCCCCGTTTTCCATAATAACAACGTTCAAGAGGGAAATCATGATGGATTTCCAGACTCCTCCTCCCCTGCTCTGACAGAGCATGTTCCTAAAAAGGGCAAAAGGGCGGGATCTTCACTGTAGACTCGGCCCCCGCGGGGCCCGTAGTTTGGTCGTAGCGATGCCCGCGCCGTTAGCTCTAATGCTAACGGCCTGTCAATCAAAGTCTGGCCCTCATTAGTAGAAGAAGAAGAAGATCTTTATTTATATAGCGCCTTTCACAGACATGGTCACAAAGTGCTTTTACATAAGAGCAGACGAGTGTACGAGATTTCTAAACCCAATGTTATCACAGGAGCAATATGTAGCTGTAGAAAGTTCCAAAAAATTACAAACCAGGCTTTACAGTTGCTTAGAACTTGTGTAAAGTGGAATGCTAGCTAATGGAAAACTAGCTTGTTTTGCCGCCCATATATGGAGGTACAACAGCAATGCCGGACAATGTCGGCCCCATAGCGTTGCGGTCATACAGGAGAGTGACCAGCGGCCATAAGTCAAGTCACACAAGGAAGCTTGCTTTCATTTGAGACTAATGTTGTGTTCCAGGCGACTGGTAACTGGAACTTTTCTCACTTGTAGATGACGACGTATGACCTCAGAGTGTTCCTGCTAAAGCCACAACATGTAGCCAATAAGATGCTAACGCTATATGAACATTTCTTCACACCAGATGTAATTCAAAACCTGCTGAATATGTTCTATTAAATACTTTTTAAATACAATTAACATCATGCCATTGTTGTTTTCATCTCCTGTCAGACCACTATGATCATCTCCTAGCTTACGTTGTAATTACCACCAGAAATGTACCACTTACCTGAAACGCAGCATCAATGTGTTTTGACTGTTAATAGTTTACCAATGAACTGCTGAAATGACTGTGCGGGTCACAGTGATACTCACGTCATGCACAGAGTCATTTACTCAAGCAATGATGAAACAAAACCAACAAAAATCCCCATGGGAGTTTGCTTAAAGCTTTTGATTTTGCTGAGATACACTGAAACTTTTTCTAAGCAGACCATTACGACGAGTCAAAGACATGTTTTCACTTGCTTCTCTAACAGGGAAAGTTGCATGGCCCTGAAGAAAGCTATTAGTCTTCGACGTGTCTGGCAAGTGTGCTATTGCTATGGAAACCTCTTAAAGCTACGGTGTTCAGCCTGGGAACGGACAGAAAGGCCGCGGCGGTCAAGAGATACTCACAGTATTTACTTCATGTGGACACACCATACCTGACCTGAGCAAAGAAGTGCTAACTACTCCAACCTCTGATTTTGTTGAATGGACTTTTCTCCACATACAGTATTTACATAACAAATAGTTATTTAAGTGCATTTATTATTCACCGAAAGACCTCCTTACCTGGTCATTGAGCCTCTAAAACATTCATTTTACACATTTGTTTCAATAAGCCAGGGGTACACACACTTTTTGGCTTGCAAGCTACATTCAAACTACCGTAAATGCTCTAATATAGGCCGGGGCCTTTTTTTACTCAAGGGCATCTAGGACCAGGCCTTTATTGTAACAAGGCCACAATTAGAGACAGGCCTTTATTTGTATTTGAGCAAAACGGACGACCAGGAAAACGAAGAAAAACGACATTTGTGTCCATGTGCACCTAAAATATTAGGTTAATTTATTAATTAACATTTCAAACCCTCTCCCAGCGGCTGGAACATTGACGCCTTTTATTTTGTCGGTGTTTCATTGCTGTTAGCGGAGCTTTGACATCAATGTCACTGCAGGTTTCTGTTTCGTTTTTACCGCGGACTGGATTATTTGTTGTTATCTTGCGTAAAAGGCGAGTTTAGATGGAGCGTTTGTGTTTGTGATCGATCATGAGACTGACCCGAGAGAAGACGAGACGCTCTCGCTGATCGGAGGAGTTATTTTGAGGCGTGGGACTGACCTGCACACGGAGCAGCTGGACGTGCTTTGAAGACGTGACTTTATTAAAACCCTGGAGGGTCACACAACATTTGTTGCTTGCCCTGTTTCCAAATATAGTCACAGGAGGTTTGAAAAGTGGCTAAATCTGTGTCAAAGTTACGCTCGGATCAGCTCCTCCGCAGCGTCCCCCATCGGCCCGGGTTCCCGTTTGTTACTTCCTGCACGTGAGTTTTCATTTACACGAGTATGAGACAAATTCCTAACATGGGGAATATTTCTACCACTATAGTTTCTAATAAAAGCCCCGGCCTGTTTTAGAGACGGCTTTAATTTGCCTCCGCCAGTCGCGAACCCGGCCACTGTCAGAGACCCGGCCGCTAATGGAATACAGGCCAATATTAGAGAATTTACGGTATTAAACACACAATGTTTTTTTCTTTTTCTCACACTCTATTTATGTCAGGTCTCTAAAGCAAATGTGTACAAGTCATATCTGTAAATGCACGTTCTCTTCCGATTCACCTGCAGTGTCTGGAAAAGTGCACACGAGCCAAGCCTTCCCATCATCGAGTGCCGGGGCACCAGTTTCTGTCCTAATATCCGTAGCTGTGCCAATATTTCGACGAGGGAAAGTCCATCCGTGAGAATGTTTGCTCTGTGATTCTGACAGTTCGTGCCGGAAACAGAAAAGGCCAAGCACAACATACGCTCGGCCCCGTGAGGAAGTGTGAACATGACACAGAGCATGAGACTGAAGGGCCGGAAGGATCAAGTCATGGACGCCATTTGTCACAAATGTTATGATATTGCGCTTAGAGAATGTCCGATACTGGCTTATTTTGGTCCATTTTTCTCATATTTTATTTACATGAATTATTAAAAGCTAATTTTCTCCAAATGAGGTTTCCATTTCACTCTTACAACAAAATCTCCACTTTCGTCGCTCCTACAGACTCTGTACAGTCTTGGGCTTAACAAAATGTTGAAGGTTTTCTCAGGTTTAGTTTATACAATACTTTTTACACACATTTTTTTTTAACTCAATTAAAATACGTATCAAAAAAAGTATCGTTAAGGCACCGGTACCGAAAAGCAGGTATCGTTAAAGTAGTGGTATCAACAAAAAAAAACGGTACCCAGCCCTAGTCATGCATGAGCTTTATGTAGAAGCTGCAGTTACACATGACCAGAGGTGGCAGTAGTGAGCACAAAATGACTAACTTGCATCTAGCCCCTTTAATAAAATAAAACCATACATTTAAACCTGGGTCTATGCAATATTTAGATTTTGTTGCTCAAAATTAGCGCATGACAGGACCGATTATCGGGCTGATACTTGGGTATTTTCAATATCGGCTGTTGGCCGATTTCTTCAGAACCGAAAGGGAGACTTGTTCATCAGTAGAAAGAGCTCAGTCAGAGCTTTAAAATGAGCCCTAGGCCTCAGGGGAGCAGAGAAACATTACGGCGACGTCGGAACCAAAAGAGACAGGAACTTACCTTCATTGTTTTTGTCTTTCAAACAAGCTCCCTCTGAAGAACCTACTAAACATGAATGTCCTGAATGTATCAGCCCTTTGCCCAAACACAGCGCCCCCTGCTGCCACATTTCAACACTGGCAAGTTTAGAAGCTTCATATGCAGGGCTATAGAGCAGATATTTTTAGAATTGCAGATCAGCATTGGCTTTTTGAAATATTTCATGACATATTTCTATATAATTATATAATTATATGTATTTCTGTGACCCTCCTGGAACCACCACCTTAACGTGGTAGAGGGGTTTGAGCGCCCGAATGATCCTGGGGGCTCTGTTGTCGGGGTCTCCCATGGCAAACAGGTCCTAGGTGACGGGTCAGACACAGAGCGGTTCAGAAGCCCCTTATGAGAGACCAACAGGCCCGGTTAGAACCATGAGGCCGTCCTCCTGTGGACCCACCACCTGCAGGAGGAGCCATAGGGGCTGGTGCAATGGGATTTGAGCAGCTCCAACAGCTGCCCCCACGACCCAGCAACGGAAAAGTGGAAGAAAATGGATGTATTTCTATGATTGAAACCTTTACTATAATAATAAGTGATTAACTATAGGCTATTTGAGAAAACAATACATCAAATTAAATGACTTCGAATATCGGCCTGTCTATCGGTTATCGGGCAACCCCCTTCATATCGGTAATGGACCCCAAAAATAAATATCCGCCGGGCCCTACTCAAAGTATAGGCAATTCTCGCCATTTTTTATTATACATATCTTATTTTTATATAACAACATAAAATGACAGAAAACCTGCATTACATTTTCCCCTCATATTTTTTATTTCTAATGCACAGCAAAGTGTTCAAACTGACAAATGTACAATTATTATTTCCCCTTATTTCCCTGCAGCGTCTCACCTTCACAAAGGACTGGTTAAAACAAAATGCACACACCTTCTTCAAGTGCAACAGCTGTGTAAAATGTTGAACCTGTCGTTGATAACTGACTCTGAGGTCCACACACTGTAGACTGCTGACCCTGGAACAACCCTGCCGTCCTATCTAACCCTTAAGTTAAGCAGTGACTTAACTCTCGACCCTCTCAGGCTCCTGTACTTTGAGTTTGGACAGTTCCGTGTGCTCTCCTGTCATCATTATTCACCGCGCTGTGATAATGCAGCGCTTTGAGGAATTTAAAACGGCTGCTCGCAGTAATTCTCGCTTTGAGAAGTCGCTCGGACGCCTTGCGGTTTTGCAGCGATCCATTCATATTCTAGTTGTCGGTCGGTCCACGCCATTTACGCGGCAGATTTATGGCTCAGTTCTTGTCCAGAAAAGGATGTATTGCGACATCTTCGAGGCTGTAACTTGTTATGATGGATAGTGAGAAACTTTTAGTACAGTAATAAAGCTGCTAAAAGATGTGTTTGACAAGCTTCATAAAGGCGGAGTAGCTTTGGGGGGGAAAAAAGGGTGATTTTTCTTATACGTTTTGGTTGATGTGTGATTTCTGTTTTACTTGACAGTACAGATTTTACAACATGTCCAGGTGAAGGCAAATTATTGGAAACTATAATGTCTTGCAGCCTTCTACATTATATATCACAGATAAAAGCTTACAAGTGTTTTATGGGATGGAACAAAGATTCTGACTTGAAATCCCCCGGGGCCCAGAAAGGATTTTTCTCATGGAGCTATCACTTTATTAGGATCATGTGGATTTGCAGAAATCCTGAAAGGAGCACCATGGAGTGGATGAGCTGGACTCCTGACTGTGTGATTTGTCTTTTTCCACATACAGTAAATGTGCTGTTTATTTGCCGTTATGGCGTGAAACCTGAAACCTGGTGAAGTCGTGCCTTCAGGGCTCCGCACCGTAAACAAACTGTACACAAAACTAAATGTGAGTCACTGTTTACAAGAAAACCATACGGAATATGTTGCAGAAGCCGCTCAATAGTCGATGTCGGCTCGTAAGAGTCCAAGTCAGACTATGACAGTCTTCTGATTCACTTTACTGAGAAAGCCCTTGGTGACGTACGTTTTTCCAATCCCATAACGAAACCACAAGAGCACATGGCTAATTGTTCCCTTTCCGCTCTTAAGACTAAAATAAGGTAACACAAAAGTTCAGTTAACTCCGCCCTCCTCGCCCTGAGTTGATGCAACTTTTGCAGTAGTAGAAATATAATATCACAGCAAAAAGTGAAGTTACTTCAACATTAGGGCTGAACGATATGGACAAAATGTCATATCTCGATATTCATGCCAGATATCTCGATATCGATGTGATACGATATAACTGGGTTAGGTGAAAACTTAGCATTTTTCAGAAAAAATTAAATCATAGTACAAAAGAGTGCAGTTTTATTGATGAAAATCTATATAACTTATATCTTGCTTTTTCAATTTTAATATTTTGGATGTTCATATCTCGATATATTTTATTTTGCGATATTGATATCTTGGATGTTCATATCTCAAGATCGATACGATAATGATATACCCATCAGCCCTATTCACAATGCAACACATAAGCTAACACACACGCTAACACACACGCTAACACGCGTTTGGATTGACTCACCAGCCGCTCTGGCCTCTCCATCGTCGCTGGTTAAGAATTTAATCCACTTTGGTTCTGGCCAAGGTTCACCAAACATCCGTCAGTGACGGTCACAGACAAACATTATTTTGGTGATAGTCGCTGAATCCCGGAAAGAAATTCCAACTTCTGACAAGTGGCCTCTGCTTTAGGAAGGTTGAGTAAAGTCCTTCCTCTCGAAGCCAAACGCGCTTTTTCTCTGTGACATTATCATTAGGTAAGAAAAAAGACCAGGTGTCCAGAGTAGGTTAGAAAGAG
Source organism: Gobius niger (assembly GCF_951799975.1). NCBI lineage: Eukaryota > Metazoa > Chordata > Actinopteri > Gobiiformes > Gobiidae > Gobius > Gobius niger. Next base: position 5,942,810 of record NC_136867.1, read on the forward strand.
CTCCTTCTCCATTCGGTGCAATCCAATCCAATCCACTTTATTTGTATAGTACATTTAACCAACAAAGATGTTTCCAAAGTGCTGCACATGAGATCCTAAAAACAGATACAATACTTATTAGCTCTACCAAAAAAAATAGACTAAAACCTGCATAAAACAATAAATAGTTAAAATAAATACAATAAAATTAAATAGTTGCAAACATGACATCTGTTCAGATGCTCAGGGGTGTGTTTGTTTTTCTTTATTTCTTTCTCACAACTATTGACGGTATAACAGAAATAATGAAAAAGTTTTGCTAATCAGGCCGTAAGGCAGTACATTACAGACGTCAATCACTTCCGTTCCGCTCTGACGTCACAACGTTACCGGGAGAGGGCGGAGCCGGATTCAGGAGGATTTCTGAGAACTGCGTGAATGAAGGAAAAAAAGGCTCCTTGACAAGGAAGGATCATAACAACATGGTTAAAATAGCCAAAAAGTTGATTTAGCATGATATAGGACCTTTAAAGTCTTCAGGGTATTTCAACAAAATGTCTAACCCCGACCAGTCCATACGGTTGGATTTTGCATGCACGGCACCACACCATGCTCATAAATGCTGCTCGATTAGACTTGGTATGTGATTGTCTTTCATCACCATCAATCACTCGCGTTGTCCTCCATTATGAGCGATTACAAAGGCGTGGGGGGGGACATGCCTGTTCTCTCCGACTCCTTCGCTGACCCCCGGCTTCCTGCTGTTTGGCATGCACCGGAGTGCGTTGGAGTCAAGGGCGAGCGGCTGGGCGTCGGGATATTTCCATTATGGACGGGCGTATCGCATCCAGGACGCCGCTGCCGTTCCATTTCCTATAGTTGGCAGAGCGGTCAGCCATTACGCAAAGGTCAGTGGTCTGGCCCTGCTCCCACCAGTGCATTCTTTTGTTGAGCAAGACACTGACGGACAAAAAGGATGCAAGGATATCGCACGGTCAAGGGAACGGAGTTTACGAGCCACAAGGCGATATGCAAACGTGTTCAAAGACACAATGGAGCTAAGCGAGTTTGTAGTGAGCCGCGAATGAGGAAGAGCATGACTGATACAATGTTTTATCGACATGGAACGAGACGACGAGAGACAGTTGCATCTATGACGAAAGATAGAGCAGGCCACAACACCCTATTATCAGTTTTGGCAGCAGAGCAAAGTCAACCAGGCTGCTTTCACCGCCAGTGTCGGTGTGTGTTGGTGTGTGCAACAGCAACTGTGTTTCCATCACTGGATTTTAATGCACATTTTGAAGTTTTGAGTGTCTAACGAGTGATGGAAACACCAGATTTCACATTTAGAAGCCGTAATTTGCGTAATTTGTTTATCTGCACGCTTGAGGGGGTGTTTGAAATAGGCGTTAATGCACATTTTTGGAAGATGGAAGCTGATTTATTGCATGAAGTTTCACGTAGAGTATAAAAACTGACAGTTGGCAAAGCCTACCGGTGGACATGAGTGGATAGAAGTGAAGAAGAAAAGTAATTAATCACTCGCAGGTTGTCTCTACTCCACAAAAAAACGAACAACAGATTGCTACACAGGAGCTCAAACATCGGTGCCCAACAACAGAGCATTGCAACTATGGACCAAGTTAGTGACGAAAAACTTGCCCGATTTTCTTTAGAAAACACTCTCTGGGATAGTTTTTGTTTTGTTTAGCATTAAAAGTGCTCAGAGACTTCAAAGTATGTGATACTTTTACCAGGGGCGGACTGGCCATATGTCCATTCTGGAAGAGCACAGAAGGGCCACTGGCTCTAGGGCCACCGGTCCCGCCTCAACCGAGCTTTACCCAAATCTAAAAGCTAAAAAAAAAGCATCAAAATAGCGAGAAAAAGAGGATGAAAAGTCAACAAAAACATGATAAAAACACGGACAATAAAAAACCTACACAAAACGTGAGGGAAAAAAAAAAGATAGAAAAAAGCATTAAAAAAAACATGAATCTAAAAGGAATTCCGTGGAGTATGGTGTACCACAAGGTTCAGTTTTGGGACCATTATTATTTATTATTTATATTAAGGATTTTGCTTCTGTTTCTACGACCGCCTTTCCCGTTCTTTTTGCTGATGATACCAGTCAAAAAAAATAATAATGAAAAGCCGAACTGGGGAAAATGCACTCGTTAATGTTAAGGCGGGTGGTAAGAGGTTAAAATATGTATTTGTGGAAGTGCACAATTACGCTAGTCACAGTCCAGGGCTGTTTTTCAGTCCCAGTCCTCCCCTGACTTTTACTTAGCGTTAGGATTCATTTCACCTAGATGAACTTTTATTCATGGCATTACAGGTAAAGCAACTAATTCCGACAAGGTACAGTGAATTAATGTGGCTGAAAACAAAAACACAGAAAAAGCTCACACATCCAGTGAAATCAATAAACGCACCCGATGCCCTCTGCTGGGTAAATGCTGCAATTGCACCATTCAGCTGACTACTGTAACCAGGTAACCACCACCCTTCATTCGCAGAAACTTTTTAATGGAAATGCATGTAAATTCACTTTTATTATGAGCATTTATAATGTAAATTTTGTACATATATTTATTTAATGGTTTATTTGGTCGGGACAGTGTATGCTAATGAACATGAACAGATACATGCGTGTAAACAGGCATGTTTTTAGTGGTAGGGGAAAACCGGAGTACCGGGAGGAAATCTACACAGACATAGGGAGAACATGCAAACTCCACACAGAAAGGCCCCGTCCAGGTGGGAATTGAACCTGGAACCTTCTAGCTGTGAGGCTCCAACGCAACTACTGTCTGAATGGAAGACTTGACAGAGGGGGACGCTGCTCGTGCGGCGACCAGCAGCAGCGCGTTGTGAATGAGTGAATGTAACACTGACGCCATCTGCAAAAAGGTGCAGCAAAGACTCTTCTTTTTAAGAAAAATCAATTCATTCAGTGTTTGTAATGTCCTCATGACGATCTTTTACCAGTCTTTTATTGAGTCAGTTTTGACATTTTGTTTTGTATCTTGGTTTGGGGCTCTTTCTGTGACCAACAAAAATTGTTTGTTGAAGTTGGTCAGAGTAGCAGGTCAAATCATCGGTGCACAGCAGACTCAGCTGCATGACCTTTACATGACCTTTACAGCCAAAGGGTTGTACGTAAAGCCCAACAGATAATGGAGTGTCCGGACCATCCGCTTTTTAAGGAGTTTAACCTACTCCCCGCCGGAGGCCGGGTAAGAGTGCCCAGTACTGGAACTCGTCGGGCCAGGGCCTCTTTTATTCCAGAGGCTGTTGCAAAGGTAAATGATCACATGTTGCTCAGTGAAGCTGCTGCAAACTAGGCTTTATTTGATCTTATGCTGATTGTCTCTCAGCTTCAGAGCCGGACTGATGATGCTGTGACTGTGTGATCATCGTCCCAAACACAATTGTTGTCTCACTGTGTTTTATTTGTTTGTTTTTGCTTTATTATGTGTGGACTCCTGCTGCATAATAATTTCCTTCGGGACATTAATAAACCTTGAACCTTGAACTTGAACCTTGAATTGATTGAATGGTCGATTTCTAACGGATAGGTTAGGGGAATTGAATCCTAGCCGACTGCCGCTGTGTTTGTGTCCTTGGGCAACACTCTCTGGGTTAGACCACCTCACCTCGGTGTGTGGGTGGTGGTTTGATGGCCGCCCCAGCTTCTACCCCAGAGCAGTTGCCGTCACACTAGCAGTAGCTAGTAGGCGATCAGTAACAAAGTATATTTACTACGCAACAGTAACTGAGTAGAGTTCATTTATGTTGAGAACTTGTGACTTTAACTCCACTACATTTTAAGCCAGTTTGAAGTTTTCTTTATACACTCTTGCAACAACATCTCTACTGTAGTGTTAATGTTATTTTTTTCTTCCACTGATTACTAGATTATTCATCAACTCCCCTCGGAACAAATCAGCGAGTAACTTTCTGCTTCTATCCATCACTATATTGTTTTGGACCTAAGTGGACCGTTTTTGACCTGACTCTCTCAGTGACCCATGTGTGTTTGCCAAATGCTTCGCACAAAACATTCGGCCCTACCTACACAAGCCCCACACCACTCTCTAAATCAAGGCGTGTTGTGAAGCCCCGACTCCAACAAACAGCTCGTGACTGCCAGCAGAATGACGAAAACCATTGTAAAGCACACCAGAAATCCACTTCCCGCTTCCCGAGGTGACACAATAGCTAGCGGAAACGAGGAATGGCAACATTTCGCGCAGATATGAGGCTTGGAGGGGATGGGGGGGGGGTGACCTGTGAACTGTAAACAGGTGCTGGGTTACAGCAGGAAAGATGGCCGAGCGGTTATCCTCGTGACCGGGGCAGCCTGAGGACACACTGATGTCGTCATACATCCGCCCGCCAAGCCTCACTTAGCCCCTGAGCTAATGGTTTCCTTATGGTAACAATAGGAAGCTAAAGCCATATGTTACAATGTTATGTGGAGCCCGGAGTAGCCCCATTATTAGGGGGAAAAAAAAGGTCAAGTGTCTTGGTGACTGAAGAATTGTTTTCTTGGACCAAGACACTGCCTGAGCAACAAAAGTTACACACTTTAATATTTGGTTGTAGGGCCTTTAGCTCTGATCACAGCACACATTCACTGTGGCATCGATACCTTGTATTGGGCACATCCCAAAGATTCTTCCACTTCCACTTTCTTCCTCTTCCACTTTCTTCCACTTCCACTTTCTTCCTCTTCCACTTTCTTCCACTTTCTCCCACTTCCACTTTCTTCCACTTTCTCCCACTTCCACTTTCTTCCACTTCCACTTTCTTCCACTTTCTTCCTCTTCCACTTTCTTCCACTTCCACTTTCTTCCACTTTCTTCCTCTTCCACTTTCTTCCACTTCCACTTTCTTCCACTTCCACTTTCTTCCTCTTCCACTTTCTTCCACTTCCACTTTCTTCCTCTTCCACTTTCTCCCACTTCCACTTTGTTCCACTTCCACTTTCTTCCTCTTCCACTTTCTTCCATTTCCACTTTCTTCCACTTTCTCCCACTTCCACTTTGTTCCACTTCCACTTTCTTCCTCTTCCACTTTCTTCCATTTCCACTTTCTTCCACTTTCTTCCACTTTCACTTTTTCCCACTTCCACTTTCTTCCTCTTCCACTTTCTCCCACTTCCACTTTCTTCCTCTTCCACTTTCTCCCACTTCCACTTTCTTCCTCTTCCACTTTCTCCCACTTCCACTTTGTTCCACTTCCACTTTCTTCCTCTTCCACTTTCTTCCATTTCCACTTTCTTCCACTTTCTTCCACTTCCACTTTCTCCCACTTCCACTTTCTTCCTCTTCCACTTTCTCCCACTTCCACTTTCTTCCTCTTCCACTTTCTTCCACTTCCACTTTGTTCCACTTCCACTTTCTTCCTCTTCCACTTTCTTCCATTTCCACTTTCTTCCACTTTCTCCCACTTCCACTTTGTTCCACTTTCTTCCTCTTCCACTTTCTTCCACTTCCACTTTCTTCCACTTCCACTTTCTCCCACTTCCACTTTCTTCCACTTCCACTTTCTTCCACTTCCACTTTCTCCCACTTCCACTTTGTTCCACTTCCACTTTCTTCCTCTTCCACTTTCTTCCATTTCCACTTTCTTCCACTTTCTCCCACTTCCACTTTGTTCCACTTCCACTTTCTTCCTCTTCCACTTTCTTCCATTTCCACTTTCTTCCACTTCCACTTTCTCCCACTTCCACTTTCTTCCTCTTCCACTTTCTTCCACTTCCACTTTCTTCCTCTTCCACTTTATTCCACTTCCACTTTCTTCCTCTTCCACTTTCTTCCACTTCCACTTTCGTCCTCTTCCACTTTCTTCCACTTCCACTTTCTTCCACTTTCTTCCACTTTCTTCCTCTTCCACTTTCTTCCACTTCCACTTTCTTCCACTTCCACTTTCTTCCTCTTCCACTTTCTTCCACTTCCACTTTCTTCCACTTCCACTTTCTTCCACTTTCTTCCACTTTCTTCCACTTCCACTTTCTTCCACTTTCTTCCACTGTCTTCCACTTTTCCGTTTCCGGGTCGCATCACATTGCACCAGCCCCTTATGGCTCCTCCTGCAGGTGGTGGGTCCACAGAAGGACGGCCTCACGATTCTAACCTGGCCTGTTGGTCTCTCATAAGGGGCTTCTGAACCGCTCTGTGACTGACCAGTCACCTGGGACCTGTTTGCCATGGGAAGCCCCGACAACAGAGCTCCCAGGATGGTTCAGGTGCTCAAGCCCCTCCACCAAATTAAGGTGGCGGTTCCAGGAGGGGGCAATGGCCAATCCATGTGTGGAAATGATCTTGGAATAAGCCCGTGCCATCAGGGGAAAAGAAATCCACTGATGGAATAACCTGGTCATTCAATATTGTTACGCGCTCAAAGATTTTGCTGAACGTAAAACTTCCATTAGTTTACCGACTAAAACGGTGACCAAAGAAAAACAACAAAAAGCTTTCATAGCAACAATGTCACCCCCTCCGAACCAAAACATTATTATTACTACGATGATGAACGATGTACTTTTGAGGGTTATCTCTGTGTCAGAAACGCTCTGGTCATTGTTGTTGGCTGCAGATGTGAGCTGCTCATTGTTAGCAGGTCTTTTGTGTTTAAGCCCACGAATGGGACGGGTCTGACCAAAGCATTCCTCCACTGACCTTAGGGCCGCGTAACAGGGGCTGGACAGCGTCACTTGAGAGATTATTAAGCAGAAAATATTATCAACCACGGTGCAGGCTGAAGTCTATTTCTTCCATGTTCAGATGTTGGACCTGTTTGCTCTCTTAAAGCTGTGGTTATCGGTTTATTTTCTTGCAGTAATTGTAAACTCAAAGGTTGTTTTTTTTATCCACCATTGTAGAGAAACTCAAACGTCCTTTCATGTGTTTGTGTCCGCAGTGACCAATAAGAAGCCGGCTCACCTGTCCATCACCAAAGTCAAGCAGTTCCAGGGCTCGTCGGCGTTTGTCAAGCGGTCGCAGTGGACCATCGACCAGCTCCGACAGATCAACGGCATTGACTCCAATAAAGTAATGTGCTACTTCTACGTTACTGAGTGAAGCGGCATTTTCTATTTAAAACTGCTTAGCAAAGTCAGTCCTCGTACGATGAAAGGTCCTCATTTCATAGTTTGCAAGTATTAAAGGTGATACACTATCTACCTTGGGGCTGTGATGTAGAAACAAAATGTCCTGTGAGATACCAGAAGTCTCGCTTGAGCCATTGATTTCCAACAAGTTTTTGTGACCCATCACGAGAAGGGGGGACACAACTCGGTTTTGGGGCATTTCGAGCGGGACATAGCTTGTGAAAGTGTCGTCTCCAAAGTTTCCAACAATGTCTAACACGTGGAAATCTGATAATATTGTGTGACAAGTTGAATTACACACAGACAAAGTCACACCCCTACTGGACGCTCCAGAAATCTCCCTAAACAAGCCGGTTTGAACCTAAAAGTGTACGCTTTTAAATGTACCAATACTGCATCTTAAAGCAGTACTAAGTAACGTGTTTACCTTAATAAATCCTTTCCGTAGTCCCTGTGGGGGTAATACAAGTGTTTATGGGATGATTGGAGGGTCTTTCATCTCCCCCTGGTGTCTCTGGGCAAAAAACCATGTTTGCAACTTGACTGCCACCGGTCCGGAGAAAGCAATACACACTAATGAAATCACGAAGAAGAAGCTAACATGCTAACGGGCAAAGCTAACTGTGGGCTAACGTCACTTTAAACAGTATTTACAGCCAAGTTTGAGTGAAAAAAAATATATCCATTGTATAATTGGATGCACAGTAACCCTCTCTCCCTTTGCCTTTCCTGTCAGCGTAGTATTTACTCTCCAAGACAATACGAGCAATCGCGATGTCGTCACATCCGTTGGCCGTGGTAGGCATTTTACATTTTCATATTTGATAAACATTTTATTAAAATCCTATAATCAGCAAAAACAATGTCCATAAACAATGCATTGCTTCTCTTGCGCTGTAACAGATGTATCATTTTATAAAACCGTGTTAGAGACCTGGATGCATCAGCTGTTGCCGACCATTCACCAAAACATCCGGCGAAAATTGCAGAAGTAAACAATAACAGCGATCGCTCGTATTAACAAGTTAAAGAATGTTAACTTGCTACTACACCTGCAGTTGCGCTTATGGCCTCTAGGGGGAAGAGTTACTTAGTACTGCTTTAAACATGGAGAGGCTTCTTCGTGGCTTCAACTGAAGCATTCTGCAAAAAAGCGAAAACCACCAGTTTTTCTCGAAGCTTGGGCTGCCGACTTGTGTCTCTCGTTCTTGCGACGGGTCACATTTCTAGATGATTTTCTAAACGATCAGCCCCCGTAACATTTCAAAAGATGTCCTTACGTAGCTCGGGAACATGCTGCACTGTTCACTGTTGTTTAAAAAACAAAAGAAAGAAAAATTCTTCACCAGATCCTCTTCCCGTGCCACATGCTTTCCTGTTTCTTTGTCTGAGTGATTCCCTGGGCTTGACCTGGCAGGTGCTGCGGCATCAGCGGGGTTAGGAATTTTTTTCCAGGATGAGACAGCCAATTACCGTAAATGCTCTAATATAGGCCGGGGCCTTTATTTACTCAAGGGATCTAGGACCAGGCCTTTATTGGAACCAGGCCACAATTAGAGGCAGGCCTTTATTTCTATTTGAGCAAAACGGATGACCAGGAAAATGAAGAAAAATGAGATGTGTGTCCATTTGCACCTAAAATATTAGGTTCATTTATTAACATTTCAAACCCTCTCCCAGCGGCTGGAACATTGACGCCTTTTATTTTGTCGGGACAACAGGAAGTGTTTCGTTGCTGTTAGCGGAACTTTGACATCAATGCAACTGCAGGTTTCTGTTTCGTTTTTACCGCGGACCGGATTATTTGTTGTTATCTTGTGTAAAAGGCGAGTTTAGACGGAGCGTTTGTGTTTGTGATCGATCATGAGACTGACCCGAGAGAAGACGAGACGCTCGCGCTGATGGGAGGAGTTATTTTGAGGTGTGGGACTGACCTGCACACGGAGCAGCTGGACGTGCTTTGAAGACGTGACTTTATTAAAACCCTGGAGGGTCACACAGCATTTGTTGCTCACCCTGTTTCCAAATATAGTCACAGGAGGTTTGAAAAGTGGCTAAATCTGTGTCAAAGTTACGCTCAGATCAGCTCCACTCCCCAGTGCCCCCCTCGGCCCGGGTTCCCGTTTGTTTACTTCCTGCACGTGAGTTTTCTTTTACACTCGTATGAGACAAATTCCTTACATGGGGAATATTTCTACCGCTATAGTTTCTAATAAAAGCCCCGGCCTGTTTTAGAGACCGGCTTTAATTTGCCTCCGCCAGCCGCGAACCCGGCCTCTGTTAGAGACCCGGCCTCTGTTAGAGAACCGGCCGCTAAAGGAATACAGGCCAGTATTAGAGAATTTACGGTATCCTGTTGATTAAAATGCACCTCTTGATTATTGAGATGGACCTGTATTCAGATCTTGATTCGCAATTAGAGGAAACAGGAGCATGTGGTAAATCACACCCAGAGTTGAGGGGCTCATGGGGCGTAAGAAGAAGATGGATAATCGCACTAAATAAAAACAAAATCACTTGGGACTGACAATAATCGCGGAGTGTGTCCTCAGCTTGACTTGCCATGTGAAAAATCCGCTAATGGCTGACTGTCGCGGCCCCTCTGACTTGACCCTCCCTTCCGCCCGTGCGTCCCAGGACTGTCCAGAGTTCGACCTGGTCTTCGACACCGCGTTGGACCAGTGGGTCGCCAGTTCCTCCGGGGAGAAGTGCACCTTCATCCAGATCCTGCACCACACCTGCCAGCGCTACTGCTCCACCCGCAAGCCCGAGTTCCTCAACTGTCAGGCCAAGCTGCTGGGAGGTAAGGACGGCGACTCCCACTAACGCAGAGGTTCTCAGCTGGAGGGTTTGGAAACTCAAGGGTCCCGTGGAGGCAAACACCTTCCCTCGATGATTAATTTTATTTGGCAACGTTAAAAAATGAATAAATATATGGCTTCACATCCAATCCAGCTGAGAACCATAGCTTTATAACATTACAGAAAGGCCACTTTATCAGATTTTATCTTTTATTTGTGCGTCGTGTTTCCAAGAGGTTGGTTTGAACATCCTAAGATTGAAAATGATGCCAATATTCGTGCCAACTGTCCATATCTGGTGTGCCCAATCTATCTTCCTTGGTCGGAACAAAATGGAAAGAAATTTATTGGCGAAACATGATCATCTCATTGCATGTAGGAAGATCAGACTCGCACAGATCTATGATGAAATATCCTGGATTATTCTGCGATTTTGTGTGATTACTAATGACAGACGTTCCACAAATGTCACAGACCAAATGGAACACCTTGGAGCAGTGGTTCTCAACCTTTTAGAGCCGCGACCACCATTATAACAGTTAATTAGGATCGTGACCCCCACCCGGGTCAGACCATGGGAAAAACAGGGACATTAACCCCTTAACTCCTACCAGAACCGAGCACATTTTCTCCAGTTTGGCTTTACCCCAATCCAAAAGCTTATGGAAAAAAGCTGTGAAAATAGCGACAGAACTGAGACGAAAACAATGATGGAAATGTGACAAAAAAGTCAGAAAACATTGACAAAAAAAGTGACGAAAAATTGATGAAAAAATGACAAAAATGTGACAAAAAAATGACAAAAATGTGACAAAATGTGACAAAAAATTACAAAAAATTGATAAAAATTGTACAAAAAAAAATACACAAATTTGACAAAAACTGTGACAAAAATGTGATAAAAAATTGACAAAAATGTGACAGAAAATGTCAAAGAAAATGATGATAAAGTTACAAAAATGAGTCGAATACCCAACAAAAAAATGATGGAAAAAAAATCCGATGACGTGAGGAAAAAGATCCTCTCGGTTCAGGCGGGAGTTAAGAGGTTAAACCTATATAACTCTTAAAAAACAAAGAAAAAACAATGGCTAAAACAAAAGTGAATTAAATTTAGAACAAATAATGGCACCCTGGTAAAATAGCATGAATCCTACAACACCATAATAATAATATTGAAATATATATATTATCTATATGCTATGGCGACCCCCCCCAAATTCGTCTCGCGACCCCCTAGTGGGTCCCGACCCCCAGGTTGAGAACCCCTGCCCTGGAGGACCAAATGTGTCTCACGATCCACATTTTGGACAACCTTATGTTCTAAATGAATCTTATCGAGCCAGTTGATTGCTGAAAGGCGAGACACTGCAGGTGACCAGCGAAAAAAAAAAAAAACGAGGCATTTTATGGTTGCTTGGACTTTACAAAACTGAATGTTGCTTCTCTCCAGACATGATAAAAAGCATAAACATTTCATTTGATCGTTATTCACTGAAACATCTATCACAGCGGAGATGAAAATATGTCTGACACCAGGGTTTGAAGAGGACAGTGTTTGAGGTTGTGGCCAAGAAACTCATTCCATGTTTGTTTCCATCTTACATGTGTGTGCAGAAATATAATATAGTGTTTTAAAAGTCTATCATTTAGGTGTGTTCTGTTAAATCAGTCAGACATAGGCCACGCCCACTCCTCAAACAGGGATGTTCACAGTTATAGAGACAAGTGAATTTAACCAACCACAGTGTGATTAAACAAAATCATGATATAAAACTTTGCCGTTTGTCCCACCACTTATTAAAAAGAGCATTAGGCAGAATGTAGGTTTAAGAAGGTTGTCTTATGTTAAGTGTTTTGACCTGACTATATGGTCCTCACTTCTTCTATGGGTCTACGGTGTGACATCACTCAAACGCATGTTTTATCTTTCAAAAACATAACTAATAGGCCACTAATTGTTTCAACAAAAGAATGTTTCAATGTTTATATAAGCATTTTAGCCTCTTAACCCCCACCAGAAGAGAGCCCATTTTCTCCAGTTCAGCTTTAGCCAAATCTAAAAGCTTCTTGAACAAAGCGTCAAAACAGCGACGAAAACGAGGGTGAAAAACAAAGGAGTGACAAAAACACAATAAACAAGCGACAAAAACACAATCAAAAAGTGACCAAAGCACAACAAAAAAGTAACAAAGAAGCAACACAAGAGCCACAAGGAAAATGTGCCGGAAAACACAATTAAACACGATTAAAAAGTGACGAAAACACAATGAAGAAAGCAAAAAAATACAACAAAAACACGGCAAAAAAGCAAGGGAAAAACACAATGAAGAAAGCAAAAAAATACAACAAAAACACGGCAAAAAAGCAAGGGAAAAACACAATGAAGAAAGCAAAAAAATACAACAAAAACACAAAAAAACAAAAAACAAAAAAACAGACAAAAACACGACACAAGCACAGCAAAAATGCAGCGACAACGCAACAAAAAAGTCACGATGAGCTTTGTAGGTCTTAGCTTCCAAATGAGGCGTTACACTGGCCTATAAGGCTGCAAACTCCAGTCGAGAAGCTTTTAGATTTGGGTAAAGCTGACCTGGGGAAAATGTGCTTGGTTAAAGTGGGGGGTTAAGAGGTTGACAGTTTTTCATTTTTGAAAATTCCCAACCCCTAGTGACAATTGAGCTAACAATGGATAGCGCCAGATTAAACATATGGTCTGTAAACTACTAGCGTGGAGATGTTGTTGCAAGAGTAACAGAAAACTAATTTTGAGAAAACAGGTTTTGAAAAATAAACTTGTAAAGGTTGAGTCTGGTCTGTTTTTTTACTCAAAAAGTCAAAAGATGTACTGCATGTTTCGCCTTAAAGCAAGTTAAGTTTATTCCAATGCGAAGTTTCTCAATCTCCTGTGCCTCCTGCGTTCACTTCAATCCCATGTTTAAATCCTCCTAAAGCCCGTCCTGCATATTTTGGACGGCCATTTTGAACCTTCACACAAACCACTTCTTTGCAAAGAGTGTTAAAGTGTTGTACCTCATAAAGTGACCGCTTGTGAACCCCCCCCCCCATCCCCAGCCCGCCGTCTGTGTGCATACATTGTCCTTCCCGTTTAACCTCCCCGGCCTCTGTCAGCGAGCTGCGTGCCGACTCACGACGGATTATTCATGAAAGCTGCGGCACCTGTCTGTGCGGGGCCATGTAAATTCATGTGCGTCTGCTCGCTCAAACGGCCGAGCACATTCATCCGGCAGAGTCCGAAATTCAATCAGTCCATTTGACGGAACAGGAGAAAGCCTCCGCCGACTTATTCCTTTCGTGCGCTAACCTTTCCTTCTTTCATGGGCTTGGTAGAAAGTCGGCGATTGACAGTTGTTGGTCAATCAGGCTCAAAATGCGTGGGTTTTCACTTTAGAGCTTCCTTTTCAAAAACAGTCGATTTCCCTGAGAGTCATGGTGTGCTGCCCTCTATCTGACATCGCCATCACTGCAGGTCTCCACGCTCAGTTTGGATTTTTGGAGGGAATCCAATCCTTTTTCTCGATCGTTCACATTTCTAATTAAGTGCAGCTTGTATCTGCTGTGTTTGTGTTTGTCTGGCAGAGTTTAAGTCATTGTGCAAAGCCGACGGAGCCAGCACATTTTACAACCCAAACGCTGTAAGAAGGAAGATGGGGATTTTTTTTGTGGCCTTTTGTGAGGTGGTGACACCGACACTGGCACTTTCCTGACCACAAAAGAGTATAAAAACGTGGACTTCATTCAAAGGTGTTGTTTTCCTTTCCCGCGCTCGTCTACTTGAATTGCAGAACACATAAAGGCACATAAAATCATATCCGGGTCACTATTCTGCAGTCTGAACCTGTAAGAATATACTGAATATTACTTGGAACCAGTGGTGGTCAGTCACGAAGTGAATTTACTCATATATTGTACTTAGCAGAGTTTTTGAGGATCTTTACTTGAGTAGTATTTATGTTTAGAACTTATTACTCAGGGACTCCCGTCGGCCCTGGGTCTACAGCCTGTCCGTCCATGGGAGTCGATCTCTCCCTCTGTGGTTCTCCCCAAGGTTTCTCTTTTCTTCCCCTGGGTTTTTTAGTTGCCACCTGCTGCCGACGCTTATTCGGACACTATGTCTGGATACTTAATTCACCTGAACTTTACATTGTCTTATTTGCTGTTCTGTTTTACTGCTTTAATGTTCGGTGCAGCCCCATGAGGCAACGCCTGTTGTGATATTGGGCTACACAAAACCATTGATTACTTACCACTACATTTCAACGATAAAAACAACAATTTCTAATCCACTGAATTGCTCCAAAGGCTCCAAAGTTAAAACAAAAAATGGTGTTTTGTTCATTTGTTAAGGGGACTATACGGGATTTAAAAATGTTAAAGGAACAGGCCACCGTTTTTACATACTGAGATATGTTCTTACCTTAGCTTTGACGAGTTCTTTAGGACCTGTCTGGTCTTCACCCGTGCCTTCAGTCACGTAAACACAGCGCAGACGGCGTTAGCATTTAGCCTCTCCCTCTCTCCTCTATATCTCCAAAACAGGTCAAGATAGAAGCTACCAAGCTCTTCCACGTTTTCCCTATTTAAATATGGTTACGTGAAGTGTAATAATACCAGGAGTAATTTGGCATCCGCACAGTAAAGTGAAGATTACTGCGCGGATTTCGAACTACTCCTGGTATTATTACGCCTTACAATATAGTTCCCCCTTTTATCCGCTGAGAAAATCCACATTGTTTAATTTTGTGTAATTATACTTTGTAGTGGAACACTTCACATAACCATATTTAAATAGGGAAACCGTGGAAGAGCTTGGTAGCTTCTATCTTGACCTGTTTTGGAGCTATAGTGGGGAGGGGGAGAGGCTAAATGCTAACGCCGTCTGCGCTGTGTTTACGTGACTGAAGGCACGGGGGAAGACCAGACAGGTCCTAAAGAACTCGTCAAAGCTAAGATAAGAACATATCTCAGTATGTAAAAACGGTGGCCTATTCCTTTAAGACTAAGTATTTTCCTCCCCCTACATGTTCCAGCCATGTCCCAGTGTGTAGAATGAGCTCAGACCTGTTCACCACAACTGCCTCTAAAATCCTGCACTGTCACTCAGAAAGTTGTTACTTCGGGTCCAAAGTGCCGTCATGCACGAGCTTAATATAGAAGCTGCAGTTACGTATAAGACCTGAGGTGGCAGTAGTGAGTATAAAATGACCAACTTTTATCTAGTCTTATCTAATCTTTAAGCCTAATAATGCACACTCCAGAGCAGTAGGTGGCGCTGTGCAGCTGTTCTGTCAATTCGAAAGACTCACGACAAGAAGAAGAAAGTTTGTCCCCGTCGTGTTGCTGCATTTGGGATGAAAACGGGCGCCATTTTAATGTTTTTGAAGCTGCAAAACGACTTGTACTTTCTACTTTGAATACTTCCGCATTTTCTTTTCTTTTTTGGAGTACTGAAACCTAGCACTTTGACCGCCACTGCTTGGAACACACTTACTAGCACGTTATGGCCAGACCAAATGGACAGTTGCAGTGGACAGGGCTGGACTCTGAGTGCAGCATAAATCCCGTAACGAGCCCTTTAGGCGGAGTGTAATATGTTTAAGTTAGCGCCTTAATGGGATTATTCTGAAAACACTACACAGCTGCTCCGCATCACAGGACTATTACTGTCCCGAGGGGGAAAATGAACGATCTTGCTTGTGCCGTTAGTGGGAAGACATGTTTGCTGTAGAATGATTTTGTGTGTGACGGTGGCTCGGGAAGTAAGGCTTACCAATTGTAGCACAAAAATTAAGAGAGATATCAATTTGAAACTCCTGCTGTAGATTACTGACATAAATATGAGGGAAAAAGCACATTTCTATGGTCTTTCGTACAAGCGGTTCCGAAAAAAACAGAATATACCAATCCGATCCGTCTAAATGTGCCGTCCTCTTATTCTCCTGCAGTGTCTGGCCTTCATAAATATTGCGCGATAGCATGTTGTGAATATTCCAGCCGTCCCTGCTGTTCTTGCCTTCCACATTTGGGATCAGGTGGGACTTTGTGAGTAAATCTCCGCCCGAGCCCTGCAGAGCTCTAACCACATATCGATCCGCTCACCTCCAAAACCTCATCTCCTCTCTGCGTCACCATACATAATTCACCATCAGTATTTATGGACACAAACCCCAGAACCGTCCGCCCCATCTGGATTTGGACTCGCCGTTGGTTTTTAAATGTGCTCTATTATGCAAGATCCAGGCTTTTTAAAAGGACGTGTTTGACAAGCACTCGCGTTTTAGGTTTTTAGGTTTTAGGCTGTGGCTTAAATTATGCATTCTGACTGTGGAGAAAAATCGGCACCCGATTCCAAGTGCACAAAATTCACCTGGAATCATCAAACTTTGAGGTTAGAAATAAAAAGTGTGTGCAGAATGTTTACAAGCCGGCCACTCATGGGGAACTTTTCACAATTCTGTAGCCTGGTCAACAAATTTTTCCTATAGCATTACCCTATTAAATGTGTTTTCCTATTGCCAGTAGCATTAGCCTGTCGGATGCATTTTTCCTAGCTATTATCCAATAGCTAGTTCAAAGTGTTTTTTCCCATAGGCGTCACTGTAGTCAATGAGTTAATGTCAACCAGGACAATGTAGGGCTGCTCGATTATTGAAAAAATAATAATCACGATTATTTTTGTCATAATTGAAATCACGATTATTCAAACGATTATTTGTTGCCTTTGAAAAAAGTCTTTATTTTATTTTTATATTTATTAATTTAAAAAAAAACTATGCTGAACATTTTCTGTTTTCTGAACAGTCATAAAAGTACAAATGATTTCAAGTTTGCCTCGATTAAGGAGAGGTCTCTGTTTCACACCTGCCCCCTGCTGGCCAGCCCTCACACCTGCGCAAGCAAACTGAGCAGCGCGGCCTGATGACATCATCACACAGCGCTGTTTGTTTTTATGTCAGACAAAAGCATGAGCCATGGCAGGTGAAATGTGAAGGGAAAATAATCCCAGCGCCATGAAATAATGCAAGTCTGCTTTGCCAGAAAAAGAAGAAAAAAAGAAAGAAAAAAAATATTGATTATGCTAATTTTGTAATCGTTTAGTGTAGTAATCGAAATCGTAATCGAATTTCGATTAATTGCACAGCCCTAGGACAATGTGCAAAACCTATTCATTAAAGATGGTTTAGCTTGAGCTCGTTTCCATCTGCCGTCTCTGAGCAGGTGAGTGACAATCATTGACGGTATATAGCAGGGGTAGGCAACGTCAGGCCCGGGGGCCAAATCCGGCCCTCCAACATAACCCCTCTAGCCCTCAAGATGCTTTTGAGAAACAGTATTACACAAATCAGTGAGTACTTTTAACATTATTAGAGTTAAATGGGAGAAAAAAAGGTAGAAATACTGTCAATACACCCAATTAGGTCACATATTATGTACAACACTGGCATTTGAAAGAAGTGCACTGGGACAAGAATAGTTTTAAGGAAGAAATGACATAAATCTACTTGAATTAACAGATTAAATCTAAGGTTTGAGTAGATTTGGTAGTAGTAGTAGTTCTCTTAATTCAGGACAATATAAAATGTATTCAACCACTCAAATACAAACATTAGTTCAGTCAACCATTCACCCGTTACAGCCAGTCAGTCCACACAGAATCATGTTAAAGATTACTACAATAAAGTTACATAAAGGAAGTCCCGCACACCATTAATCCTTGCACAAAGTGTATTAAAATGCAACGTTTCAACCACACAGGGTCTTCCTCGGGCAAATTATCCTGAGGCAATTTCCCTCAAGATAATGATTAGACTGTTCAATGTATTATTTCTGCAGCTGTTAGCCTTAGCCTTTTCAGTGCATTTTCCCCTTTAGCCGTTAACATTACCCAGTTCAGTGTATGTTTTCCTGTAGCCATTAGCATTGGCCTGTTCAGTGTATTTTTCTTCTAGCTGTTAGCATTAGCCTGTTCAATGTATTTTTTCTTGTTGACATTAGCCATAGAAATAATACAGAGAAGCGGTGTTTGATCCTCACGTGCAGACAGTTAGCATGCTGATCCAGATGTTTTCAGTTATTGTCAACCCATCAATTTCCCTCCAGCTATTTTAAAGGTCCTATATCATGCAAAATCGACTTTTTTGAGCTTTTAGCCATGTTGTTTTGCTATTTCCTTATCAAAAACCCCCCCAGAGTGGTTTGTGGCTTCATTCACGCAGCTCTCAGTAATCCTCCTGAATCCTGCTCTCTGAGCAGCTGCTCCGCCCTCTCCTGGTGAACGACTGTTCAGTTGTGTCGTAACAACGGAACGGAAGTGCTCGACGTCTGTAAAGTAATGTCTTACAGCCTGATTTTAATTTGTAAAACAGCTTTTTCATTATTTCTGTCGTAAGAGAAAAACAAAGAGAAAAAATAAAAAAATAAAAAAAATAAAAAAAAGGATGTGCCCGAGGTGCTTCCAGGTCAGCTTTGGCCAAAACAAACACATCGCGTCTGAACAGACGTCATGTTTGCGCTGCAGCTGAAGATGGAGCTCGTTATAACCTATTCTGGACACACCTGTTCTTTATTCTTACCTAACGATCATGTCACGGAGAAAAAGAAGCGCGTTTGGCTACGAGGACTTTATTCAACCTTTTTCAAGGAGAGGCCACTCGTCTAGCTGTTTTTTTTTCTCCGTGATTCAGCGACTATCAGCCAAAATATTGTTTCTCTGTGACTGTCTCTGATGGATGTTTGGTGAACCTTCGCCAGAACCAAAGTGGATTAACTTTTATAACCAACGCGAGTCCCATATGGAGCAGAGCGGTGAGTCAGTCCAAATGCGGGTTAGCATATTAGCTTGTGTGTGTTAGCCATTTATGAAGCTGTGTTGCAGATGTCAACTCTGTATAACTGCATTGTGAAACAATTTCACTTATTGCTGTTTATTTATATTACGGTAAAGTTGTATGCGCGGAGAGAGGGGGCGGAGTTAACTGAATCGAAGCGTTGTGTCTTCCGGGTTCGAAAAATACCTCCAGAAAACACTTATATTTATCACAAAAATACATGCCTATACTTAACTTTGGAATGGCTAAAATAGCATGATATAGGACCTTTAAAACTGGTTGTTCAGTCGCTTGTGCTATGTCATCGCGATTATCGTTCCACTGTATGGTCCTAAAACTGACATGGCAACAATTATTAAGACTATTGGCAACGTACTTGTTATTCAGATCGTCTTTGGTGAAAAATCGGACTCTGTGGTGCAACATTCACATTTTTGTTACATTTTGTTGCCTTTTTTTTTTTTTTTTAAAGAAAGAAAAACACAGCTATTGAGGAAGTGACTTGGTCTGTAGTCAGAATATTACTTTGGCTAAAACTATGCCAAAATAGTTGTGAAAATTGAAAACAAAAACGTTTCCCTTCAGTGTCTAAAGTTGGTTTCGCTTCAGAGCCACTGGCGTGTAAAATCAATGCTGTTTAGTTGAAGCTAAGGCTGTTCCGCTCACCCCTGCTGACCGCGCCTCCCACTCTGAAAACCCGTTCCACATTTAGACTCATTTAGCCCGACCCCGCAGCCTCCCCAGTGCGTGCGCGTGGGCCGCGGAGATGCCGCGCTCGAGGAAGGCCGTATACCTGCAGGAATCTTCAGTGTAGGCGGACAATCCGTTATTACAGTCGTGCATATGCAGTAGTTAGACAAAGCCGTGGCCTCGCACAGTAGGAGATCTGTGTTGTCGTGTCCTCGAGTAAGACTTCGAAGACTTCGCCCACTTCTTTGCGTCTAAGAATGTGGCGTGTGAATGAGCACCTGATAGTGGTTAAAGAGACCAGTGGAGCAAATTGGCGGCCATGTTTTGTCATGAAGCCAAAGAAAAGCTATGGGCACATCGGGGAGGGAATACCAGAGAGCCCCATCAGTGGGATTTCAACTAGTCTGCTGATTATACGTGCAGATGCAGATATTGAAAATACTATATTGAGGAAAAAGGCTAAATCCATTGTTATCCATCCTCTAAACCAATCTGCTTTACTCACTTTACAATGATTTTGCCATATTTATATTATATATATAATATATGTGGGGCTCAACCGTGTAAACCAAAAAGAGGAAAAAAAGAGAATAATATCTTTAAAGGTTCAATTCCAAATGGAACAAACCATCACAGGGACAGGAATTATTTTATGGGATAAACTTCAGACAGAAGTAAAAGAGCCAGGACTCTCCTGGCATTCAAGAAACACATACAAGCTTATGTTGTTAAAGGAGCATGAAAATTAGATTTGAACATGAATGAACCAACATGAATATGATGGTTTAGTATTTTGAATATTCGTAAATAGTGTACACAAAATTTAAAGCAAATCTGTAAAAACTGTAAATATTTAGAGATAGAACTTCTGTGCCTTTTCATTTAGACTGTATTGGCTTGGTAGTTTTGTTGTTGTCACTTTAAAATGAAATACAGAAGAGTGCAATTAGACTTTTCAAAGGTCCTCTTTAAAGGTGCATTATGAAACTTTTTATGCCAAAAAAATATATATATTTGGGCGTAATTGACCTTCACTGGCACCATCACTGTTTTTTTTCACCCAAAGTAAGTGTTTTATTATATTTCATATTTATTGTGGGACACTTTAAGACTTAAATACTTTTCAAACAAAGGTTTATGGTGAAAGCTTTTGAGTTAAGCAAGTGCTTTATTTGTCATTGTACAACCGTACAACAAAATAGTGTTCAGGTGTTAGTCCTGAGCCGCTGCGACTGCGCCGCCACTGTGGGTCAACCTGACCCGCATGTTTTTAGAGGTCGGGGAAACCGTAGCATCCGGAGGAGACCTGGCTGCCTTCAGTTTCCTCTGATCCAATGAAACGTTGCAGCGCCTCCTGGGTTTGTCCCTGTTTCAGAGCATGGTGTCCTGCACTGGTCATCTCCACGTCCTTCCTCTTCCTCCTGCGCAGCTCCCTCCGCTCCACAACAGTCTTTCACCATCTGCTGGGAAGAGCTTAGCAGTTAACCTATTTTAGTCTCCAATGAATGTCCATCAGCCAGAACAGTTGAAAGCATGTGTGGCTTAGCTGTGTCTTGCCCGGATACCTCCTTGTTTGTCCCTTTTTCTTTCCTGTTTCCTTGGTGACGCCTCCGCTGTGCTGCAGGTGGGAGGGGCTCTTTGTGCCTCTTCAGTGTTTCAGTTGAAGGAATGTGTAGGTCTCAAAATAATGTCGTTAGCTCATAAGCTAGCTGTTTGTTTACTTTTGTCAGGATCATCATGGACTCTTTGCAGCAAAAAAATCAACCAGACCCGACAAAGCATGGCAAAGACTTATAAAAGTGTCCAGTAAAACAATGTTGAACACAGAAACCACAAAAGCAGTTTGCAGAAAAAGGCAAAATGCAGCTGTACAAAGAGAGAGAGAGGTTGCTGCTTGCTCACGCGTCGCCAAGAGTGAATGACTTGAGAAATAGATGTGATAGCTGAGATTTCACTAGTGTTTCTGTGTAGCTGACCGTAAACAGAAATCCCAATAGTGATGTGTTGGTTTCCATTTTTCACAGAAACAGAAATCAGGACTCCTTTTTCTAAAGTTGTCATAGTAAAAACAAGAAATCCTTCCTTTTCTCCCTTTTGCATAGTAAGTAAGTTGCATTCATTCCTCAAATCCACTGCTACCAAAGTGCCCTTAAAGTCCAAGACAAAGCACTGTAATTGATATAATAGTAGACTTAAGCACGTTTAAGTGCTCCCCCCGGTCCCATTCAAACGTCTGTTCCATCTATTTTTGGAGAACAGTGCCGTGGAGCGAGACATTTCTGGTAGCTGAGGGAATTGAGACGGGAGCTTTGGGACTTTGTTTAACTTTCCTCACTTAAAGCAGAGAGGTGACGGAGCCTCGGAAGAGCGGTGCTTGTTAAATAACAGGCTGTCCAGATGGTTTCTCTGCAGAGCCTTTCGGGAGACAGTGTTTTCTTAAAAGGCACGGATGTAATACTGAAGCGTCGACGGCAACTACATTCTGCAGGAATCTAGTGGAAAGATGACATGTTTAGGGTGCTCTGTTTTAAATCACTTGTGGTAAACGGCTGGTCGTCCCTGATCAGCCTGAACGTAGAAAGGTTTGCAACTCTACAGGCTGTATGAAGTATATGCTCACAGTATATGACCGAGAATCAAGTACAAGGCCCACAAATTTAAGTGGTGTTTAACCTCTTAACTCCCACCAGAATGGATTCCATTTTCTCCGGTTTGGCGCTACCCTAATCAGAAAGCTTCTTGGGAAAAAAGCAAGGCAAGGCAAGTTTATTTGTAGAGCACAATTCATACACAAGGCAATTCAAAGTGCTTCACAGTTGCATGAATACATAAATACATAAATAAAGCACCAAAACAACCACAAAAAATGAGAAGAAAACAAGCAAACATTTGACAAAAAATCAATAAAAATGTGTCAAGAACTCAACAAAAATGTGACAAAACCCCATTCAAAAAATGACAAAAATTCAACAAAAATTCAACAAAAATTCAACAAAAATTCAACAAAAATTCAACAAAAAAATGACAAAAACTCAACAAAAATGTGACACAAATTTGAAAAAAAAGCATTCAACAAAGACGTGACAAAAAGTCAACCAACCAACCAACATGCAACAAGTGACTAAAAATAAAAAAATAAAAAAAATGTGAGAAAAACTCAACCAAAAAGTGACAAAAATTCAACAAAAATGTGTCAAGAACTCAACAAAAACGTGACAAAACCCAATTCAAAAATGACAAAAACTCAACCAAAAATGTGACACAAATTTGAAAAAAAAAAAAACGTTCAACAAAGACGTGACAAAAAGTCAACCAACAACCAACAAGTGATTAAAAATTAAAAAAAAAAAAAAATGTGAGAAAAACTCAACCAACAAGTGACAAAAACTCAACAAAAATTCAACAAAAATTCAACCAAAAAGTGACAAAAATTCAACAAAAATGTGTCAAGAACTCAACAAAAACGTGACAAAACCCCATTCAAAAATGACAAAAACTCAACCAAAAAGTGACAAACACTCAACCAACAAGTGACAAAAACTCAACAAAAATGTGACAAAAATTTGAAAAAAAAAACATAAAAAGGTGACACAACACGGCAACAACACGAGGAAAAATATCAGTTTTGTGGGTCTTAGCTTTCAAATGAGGTGTTACACAGGTCTATAGCCAAAGAGGACAGCATGCATTTGGTTTAGGCGGGTGGTAAGAGGTTAAGTGTATCTGTAAATTTGGTACAGTGACTCGTGTCTAGATTGTGAGATCATGGTCAAGTGGAGGATTTTACTATATAAAGCTGGAGAGTGTACGGTCAAAACCTTGTAAGATTTCTTGAATTCCTGGCACGTTCAATAGTGAAAAACAACAAAGGTGATTTTTAAACGGACAAATTCTGAAGTTATCTTTTGGACGGTGGGACCACTCTGGAACCATCCTCTGGACCTGTTCCGTGCCGGCCGTATATATCGTAAAGCGGTTTGTTCTGCATCTCTGCTCACAATCCTGGGAACAACAGTGGGGACCTGATCCGAAGAGGGGAGAACGTGTCCGCCCCAGTTTAAGTCTCACACCAGTGCAAAACAAAACTTATGCCGCTGCTCAGGTGTGGGACCATAACTGTGGAGGACCCAGTCTACGAGAGGAGGGTCCGATATTCAGCATGAGAGGAGTGTCCGATATTCAACATGAGAGGAGTGTCCGATATTCAACATGAGAGGAGTGTCCGATATTCAACATGAGAGGAGTGTCCGATATTCAGCATGAGAGGAGTGTCCGATATTCAACATGAGAGGAGTGTCCGATATTCAACATGAGAGGAGCGTGAGCGGAGTTAAAGTTCAACCATGTCATGTTCATGCAGGAATGATGATTTACCACAGAACAGCAGTCAAGTCACACTAGCCTAGCATTAGCTCTAGCCACAGCATTTTTAAAAGACTGAAAGTTTAGTGCTAACTTGACAAAAGGGGGGGAAAAAATGCCAAAATTGTGTTTCTTTGTGCTCTTTAGCCGAGATACGGCAAACTGAGAGGGAGCTGTTTGGACCGAGCCCGTCTGAAGAAATGAGAAATGTGAATACCTGGCTATGAGAGGAGCTTAGACCAACTGATTAACCTGTTATCTACCATCTTAGGGTTAGGGTGAGGTTTAAGGTTAGAGTACAGGTTAGCAATAATGCTTAAGCAAAGACCTTCTAGTTTCTAAATCTATGCGTAAGATCTGTTTGAGTGAAACAAAACTTGCATCACACTTGCCGTAGCTCTGATCATAACCCTAAGCCAGGGGTGGGCAAGTTTACGTCACGGAGGGCCGATTTTCACCATAGCCAAAACACAGAGGGCCGAACCTCATCATGGTAGCCTTAAGTTAAGAACCATTTTGTGCAAATGCCGATGTTTTACATCAATGGTTCTAAAGTGGTCCGGCTTCAAGACCCGCCATTACCTTAATGACAAGGTAATGGCGGTAAAGACTGAAATTTATGATCAAAATAACCCAATAATATAAATTTTAAAATACTCCAGTGTGTTTCCATGTAGTTTCAGATGGAAAATATTGAAAATAAAGTTTCCTGTAGGCTCGCGACCCACTATTGAGTCCCGACCCACGAATTGAGAACCACTGTTTTACATTATATATGACCAAGTGGGATGTTCTACAAGGACCTTTTCAAAAATACACTATAAAAATATACTTTATCACACTTGTAGAGTACGTTAACAGATATTTGATCCCTTATTTGCATAATAATATTTCTCCGAATCACATTGGGGGCCAAAGGTTCTGTGCTGGAGGGCCACATTTGGCCCGCGGGCCTGACGTTGCCTACCCCTGCCCTAAGCCCTGACCCTAAACCCCTGATCAGGGGGACGGCAAGTAACAGGTTAACAAACTAGAAATGTATTTTTGTGTCCTTGTAAAACCAGAAGCAGCAATAGTAAGATGTCACTATCCATTTTGTTATCTGACACCTGAATGGTTAGCAAGTGGTGTGAGCTTGTAGCATTATGCTAGCTTTTATTTGGGTGAAGAACCAAGCACTGTAACTGGCACCAGCTCTGAACAAGCACCTTTTCAGAAGAAGCATGGCCTAACATTCCAGATAGGAGAGTGTTGTCCAGCGTGATCCAAAGACCGTACGATGGTCTCTGCAGTCGTGAAGAGGCTTGTGTGGATTAGCCACTGGTCCTGGTCAGATATCTCCACGGGTCACTCTCGTCTTTCTGTGACTCCACTTGTACTTTGTTGAAACCTGGAGCAGAAGAAATCCTCACAACTTTTCTCAAAGAACTTTGTGTACTTGTAAAATGTAGTTTTTGCAAATGCAGATGTCAGATGTCAGCAACTTAAGCTATTCCATACATTTCGCAAGTCACGCATTCTATTGCACGCTTCTTTGACTATCGTCTTTTGCCTTTGACATCAGTTTGGATAAGTTACGCTTTGTTCAAGACTATATCTAAATAATCATGCATACTATTGTCTACATTTGTTGCGTTGAGGCTCTTTCTTTCATTACAAGGTGAGATGCAAAGGCAGAACGCCGGTGTAACTCCCATTGGTCACAGTCTGTCTGGTTTGACCTGGCCGTCTGCTCTGCGCCTGTGCACCTCCGCCACGCCGGGTGGTGAGGCAGGAGAGAGAAAAGACAAGGTGGACGAGATACGAACTCTCTTTCTCGTGTTTATGGACTTCCTTCTTGTAAAGTTGGCGCTGGTCTCTAAATGTTGAGCAAATGCAAAAGTAACTTAGTAACTTTGTGGCCCTGATGAAAGATACTACTATTTTTACTAATATAACACCTTTAACTTCCCAATGACAACAACTATAACCCGGTTTACAATGGCGTGCCCCCTTTAACGTCTAACTAGTGAAAGAACTAGCATCTTAACTGGCATTGATTGTAAAAACTGTCCTGTAAATGCTGATCAGTTTGATGTGTTTCCGTCGTAGAGGAGCAGCCAGTATCAGAGTCAGTGTTTATGAGGTGTAGAAGGTACATGAGCAGGATGAGAAAAGAGCTGACCTCCCGAACCGGCCATCTCCTGAGACGAGGTAAGGCAACAGCAACATTTTCCAGTTGTTGTTTTTTTTCCCCACCTTCCACTTCTCACTGTTTGAGATAATGTGGCAAATGCATCGCTGCAGTCGGCGCTGTGATTTTTGCCTCCGTTGCTTTGTGATAGTTTGCGAGCCAAATGTCCCTCTCGTCTGTCGCTCTCCACTGCTGTTAAAGGTCAGATGTCGGTCTCAAAAACCAAGCGATTGTTGCCAGGGAAATGTTCTCTCATTTCTCACATTCTGAAACCGGCCCTGAGACCAGACTAAATGTTGTTTGGTTTGAATTCTGAACTGCAAATAACTATTGAAGGGATCTGAATTGAAAATATAACTGAGAATACATTTTGGGGTGTTCCAATTGACATGGAAGCCCCACATCAGACATATAAAAACAAACATTTCGCCATTAGAAATAAAGAAGAATATATATAATAGAATATCGTAAAAAAGTTCCTATTTCTGCAATACGACTTAAAATGTGAAACTAATACATGATATAGACTTATGACATTCATTTTCATTTTCAAAATATTCCAATTTTCCAAGCTGTGAGCCATAATCAGCAAAATTTTAATAAATAAAGGCTTGATATACTTTGCATGATGATTTTGGCCCACAGCTTGTAAAAAACACACCATCTCAGAAGATTAGAATATTTTGAAAAGGGACTCCCTTTCATCAGCTAGTTCATCCAAAACATCTGCAGAGGGTTCCTGTTCCTTTAAAGGGGGGGGGGGGGGGGGGGGGGGCTTTACATCATGTTATTATGTCACTCCCTCATTAAAAACATGCCTGAAGTGTTGCCCTGGCACATTCACGTATTTTTGAGTAATCTGTAAAAACTCTGATGGCGGCCATTTTAGGGATAGGTTTGCCTGAGTCCTCCTAGGAACGCCCCCACCTCCTGGAGACGCCTCCGAGCTTTCGTCACCAGCCGAGTAACCAACCACTGCTCCTCAGCAGAACCCCCTCCCCACTGATGCCACAGACAGCGTGTGGAGGGGGCGTGTCGGAAAGGCTCAGAGGTTCTTAAAGAGACAGAGGCCTATTTCAAGACATTCACTACAGCCATTTTGAGAGAGACATTTTATACAAGGCAGTTATTCTAATTTACTGCATTTACAGACCAACAGAAGGTTTGCTCATCATTGTAGTGTGATATAGACTGGTGCTATGTGATTGAAAAAAAGCATAATACCCCCTCTTTAAATGGTCTCTCAGCGGTTCAGTGGTTCATCATGGGTTCAAACGGCTGACCTGACAGTTGTGCAGAAAACCATCGCTGACAAAAGCCTCAGAAGGTCAGAGCAAAAGAAGTTGGATGTTCTCAAAGCTGTTTCAAGGCACATTAATAAGTGGAAGGGAAAGGTGTGGAAGAAGAAGGTGCACAATCCACAGGGATGAGCTCAGTCTGGAGAGGACTGTCAGGAAAAGGCCATTCAAAGGAGTGGACTGAGGCTCATGGAGTCAGTGCATCAAGAGCCGCCACACACAGACGGATCCTGGACATGGGCTTCACATGTCAGGTTCCTCTGGTTGAAGCATCCTGGTCTTCCATGACACCTCAGCAGTGCCACAGGCTGAGAACATCCATGTCATGCAACCGCATTAAGGCAGTCATTCAAATACAAGTGCCCAAACCAAGTATAAGTACATATGCATGATTATAGTTTTGAGTGATTTCATGTAATTCTAATCTTCTGAGATTTAAAAAATAATAATAATTTAACCTATAAGACAAAATCATCAAAATTATAACAAACAAAGGCGTGACGTATCTCGTTTTGCATGCAATGAGTCTGTATCATATATTAGTTTCACATTTTAAGTTGAATTACAGAAATAAATGAACTACTCACGATATTCAAATTTTCCGAGTTTCACCTGTACTGTACGTTGGTACTCAAGAGGGGTTTAGAGGTTCATTTATTAGATGCAATTGGTTATTATTTTCTCATACTTGTTTCATAAGATTTTAACCAACCCATCTGGAGTCGGCGGTTGAAAGTGAAACAGGGGAAATATGACACGAAATGCGGTTTGGATAATGGATTTTCATGGAGTCGTCCCACAGCGCGTTATAGGAACGTACAGAATTCCCCTTCCCACGTGTGACGGATTTGCATTAATTAAAGTACAGCGGGGGGTGGGGGGGTTAGAGCAGCTTTGGGCCGACGTGACGCCTCTTCATCATGCTTTCAGGTTCACGCTATGCAGCAACGTCATTAGGAACTTCAAACACAATCGTCTATTCCGAGTGCACACAAGGCATTTGAATTATATACAGGAGGATGGTATGTGAACGTGCTTTTGGGAACACTGTGCATGTGTGGGATTGAGGAATACGGAAACTGATGCTGAGTGGGAAGCGTTCGCTCTGAATATGTTTGAGTTTTGACATTGCATATTTACTTTTTAACGAGACACTAGAGGGTGTATTATTATGTTTGATGACATAACAAAACATAAAGGGTGTATTATTATGTTTGATGACATAATACATTAAGGGTGTATTATTATGTTTGATGACATAACAAAACATAAAGGGTGTATTATTATGTTTGATGACATAATGAAACATAAAGGGTGTATTATTATGTTTGATGACATAATGAAACATAAAGGGTGTATTATTATGTTTGATGACATAACGAAACATAAAGGGTGTATTATTATGTTTGATGACATAATAAAACATAAAGGCTGTATTATGTTTGATGAGAAAATAAAACATAAAGGGTGTATTATTATGTTTGATGACATAATAAAACATAAAGGGTGTATTATTATGTTTGATGACATAATAAAACAAAGGGTGTATTATTATGTTTGATGACGTAATAAAACATAAAGTGTGTATTATTATGTTTGATGACATAATAAAACAAAGGGTGTATTATTATGTTTGATGACGTAATAAAACATAAAGGGTGTATTATTATGTTTTATGGCAGTAAATGCATCGGTAAACCAGAGCACATGTTATTTTCCATTGTACTGCATAATCATAATTGATATTAGAGGTTCACTGATATTATATTTTACAATATCGGCTATCGGCCGATCTAGCGCCGATTAAAGCCAATATTTCTGAGACCAAAAGTGATGGAGACTCCCGTTCTTTGCATTTGGTTTTAAAAAGAGTCGTCCCATAACTCCCTAGGCCTCAGGGAAACACAGAAACATTGCAATGAAAATGTCTTAGTTTGTTAAATACTAAATAAATGCTATATTCACCTTATTCCGCCCCGCCCACTTTTGCGTTGTCTCGGCACGTCTTTTTCCAGACACTTCCGGTCGAGCGCGAAGCCCGTTCATTTTAATGGAGAACGAGGGAAAATATTATCCGCTCAAATCTGATGTTTAGTCGATTGATTTGTGTAAAATGGCCAATGTTCATTTGCACCGACATGTCGACACTGCAGCGTTTCTCTGCGAGGCCTGAAAACGGCTTTGTTTTCGTGTAGTGACTGATTTTATGTGGACTTCTCCAGCCCCATGTTAACACATAGGAGAAAAGGGGCGGGCATAATTCATGGCGGTGCCCACGCGAGCCTCCGGAATAAGGTCAATACTAATTCACTAAACCGTCAATATGGACATGCTGCATGTCATTATGAAGCACAGAACCGGGAGGATTTAACCGCTGAGTTAGTTTTAACCTCTGCAATTGTATTTTTGATCGCCGCGCAAAATGTCATGGCTAGCAACAGCATGCTAATGCCAACGCAGCACGCTAATGCTAATGCAGCATGCTAATGTAGCCTGCCTATTGCCAGACATAATATCACAAGTGATATTTAGTCTGGGGACCACCACTTAATTTTCTTGCAGGAGAGGTGTGGTTTACGGTCGTACATGGTGGTTTATTGGACTGAATGTCTATCTTGCGTCTGCACGTGGCCACAGCCAATCGTATCATTGTATCCGATGACGTATGACGTACCCGCTGTAAACTTTTGAGCTAAACTATTTAGAACACGGTCTAAAGCTTGATGGAGAGATGGGGTCGCTGCTGTCATGTAGGATCTGTAAATAAACTTTTTATCACATGCCATTATTAAATTAGACTACAATTATCACACGCCATTATCACGTATACAGTCACACAACAAGGCAACCTCTTAACCCTCACACATTATCTCCAGTTTGACATTACCCAAATCTTAACAAAACTTTAGGCCTGTTTAAACCAAATTAGATTTTCTTTACACTCTTGCAACAATTTAGTAGCTCCGACAGACACCAAACGTCCCAACCTTGGACTTTGAAGGTTTTTTTTCCCCAAGGATTAAAAAAAAGGGGGAAACAAATCTTATTCCTTACCTGTTTCTTTTCTGTTTAAGCTTTGAACCACAAACAACAAGATGACATTTTCATTTTTAGTTTTTACAAGGAGATTCTAGAACAAGAACCAAATCCCCTTCATGAAAAACAAAACTCTTTGGAAGTAATATATCAACAAAGAAAACGTAACTTCATAAAATGCATTATTTAGATTGTGTCGCTGAAAATATAGGCTAATTTTTGCCTAAAAATGACGTAAAATTTACAATACCTTTGTATTTATATAATAATTAATCTCCAGCAAACGTTTCAAATGGATTTAGACTGAATTAAAAGTCCATAAACCATCAACAGGCCCCATCAGAGAGTGCGTTCATCATGACGCCACAGCATGACTGCAGCTAAAAGTGAAAGGTTGTTATCACAGTTTGACACCAGTTGAAACTTAATGCACTTAAAATTGACGTATGGAAGCTGCAACATTTTACCAACTAACTGTCCCAGGTGTTCTCATGTATCCTCAAAGCACAAGTAGCTAATAACCCAACCATTCGAAGCTGTTTTCTGGGGCAACCTTCTCCGAACTCTTTAATCAATCCCTTGTGTTTGCCTGGAGGATGTGCACGGGACTCTGGAAGGTCCTACTCTGTGACCTTTCCTCTGCTGTTTGTGTTTCCAGACCTTCACAAACACAATGTGGACCAGAGGCAAATGTAGTCTGTCCCTAACCCAAGCCACTTCCTCGACTGGAACACCCCACTGGGACAAATAACGGGGTTTTCCAGACTGTGGAGGCTGGGGTTCTGTTGCGATGAGATGGAGGATGCTTTGTGCTTAGAGACAGGGTCATGGCGTCACTGTTGTCAAATCTAAGAGGAAGAAAGCGAGCAGAAAATCTCAACATTGACCAAATCGATGTTTTCCTCCCAGTTCCCGCCCTCCTTATCCGCCGCACTTTCCTTGTTCTTAGCAGAGCTTTTACAATCCACCAGAGCCCCACTACTACGGAAAGCAGAAAGGAGCGGTGTCGGGATTGTCAGACCGGGGGAGTTGTGCGCCGTCAGATGGGAGTGGTGTTCCCACGGAGGAGCACACAATCACAGGGACGATCCGTCTTTACATGGAGAGGTGTGCACGTCCGGGGAAGAGCTGGACTCTGTCAGAGGAAATGAAGAATGCTCAGTAGATCTTTATCACAACTTGGAAATCTCGATGTACACCTAATATGTATAGCTTTTTCACAATAAACACAGCAGATGGAAGGAGGGAGGGGGGAGAGTTCAGCTTCATAGCAGCTTGGTGGACGAAGCTGTGAGTAGGACCTGACACTGACGGAGACTCTACGCAGGACGATAAATGATTTGGATTTTTTTTCCTGAAGATTACATTTTTGATGAGCAATTCTGAATAATGGATAGAGCAGGGGTGCCCAAACGTTTTGTCTCAGAGGGCCACAGTGAAACAGTGCCCCCTATTTGACGCTGGTGGCCAAAACGTGAACTGCATCTATTCAGCAAGGGCTTACCATTGAGAATGAATGGGAAAAGTTATACATTTAATTTCTCTAATACTGGCCTGTATTCCATTAGTGGCCGGGTCTCTAACAGTGGCCGGGTTCGCGGCTGGCGGAGGCAAATTAAAGCCGGTCTCTAAAACAGGCCGGGGCTTTTATTAGAAACTATAACAGTAGAAATATTCCCCATGTTAGGAATTTGTCTCATACTCGTGTAAAGGATAACTCACGTGCAGGAAGTAAACAAACGGGAACCCGGGCCGATGGGGGACGCTGCGGAGGAGCTGATCCGAGCGTAACTTTGACACAGATTTAGCCACTTTTCAAACCTCCTGTGACTATTTGTAGAAACACGGAAAGCAACAAATGTGTGATCCTCCAGGTTTTAATAAAGTCACCATCGCGTCTTCAAAGCACGTCCAGCTGCTCCGTGTGCAGGTCAGTCCCACGCCTCAAAATAACTCCTCCCATCAGCGCGAGCGTCTCATCTTCTCTCGGGTCTTTTATGATCGATCACAAACACAAACGCTCCGTCTAAACTCACCTTTTACACAAGAAAACAACAAATAATCCGGTCCGCGGTAAAAACGAAACAGAAACCTGCAGTGACATTGATGACAAAATAAAAGGCGTCAATGTTCCAGCCGCTGGGAGATGGTTTGAAATGTTAATTAATAAGTGCACCTAAAATGAATATTTTAGGTGCAAATGGACACAAATCTCATTTTTCTTCGTTTTCCTGGTCGTCCGTTTTGCTCAAATAGAAATAAAGGCCTGTCTCTAATTGTGGCCTGGTTCCAACAAAGGCCTGGTCCTAGATGCCCTTGAGTAAATAAAGGCCCCGGCCTATATTAGAGCATTTACGGTAACCATATGTGGCCGTAAAATAAAATGGGTCACCCTCTGGCAGGCCAACGGATTAGCTCCAGCGGGCCAAATTTGGCCCACGGCCCCACTTTGCGCACCCCTGAGATGGAGCTGGTCTAAACGTATGGTTTTATTTTGCTGATAGATTAGTTACAAATGTTTATTTTCCGAGGGGATTTTGGATCTTGGTCTAGTTTTTTAATGCACTAGTTCTTCGTAAAAATATTGGTAGTGGTCATTCCGCCTTTGCGATGCCCAATCCCGTCAGACCTTGGAAGCTCAGCGGGGAAGGGCCTGGTCGGTACTTGGATGGGAGACCGTTTAGTAACACCAGGAAGCCTAGCGAATGTAGTGTGTGAGTGAGTGGTTGGTGGTGGTCGGAGGGGCCGATGGCGCAGACTGGTTGCCTTGCTTCCGTCAGTCTACCCCGGGGCAGCTGTGGCTACAATAGTAACTTACCACCACCGGGTATGGAGTGAATGAATAGTGCAATGTAAAGCGTCTTTGAGTGTCCAGAAAAGCGCTATATAAAACCGATGCATTATTATTATTATCATTAAAAATTTTGCCTTGTTTTTTTGTGGCTCAAAGCTCAATAAATCAGGCAGGAATTATGAACATGAATTTTTTTTTAAATCGTATGTTGGAGTCTGTAGGAGCTACTTAAGTGGAGACAGTGGAATGACATTTTTTGAGAATAGTTTTGAAACATCTGAAATGACCATATTTGGATTTGATCATCTTGGCTGCCTTTCTTGCTGCACGTGGATACCAAACATGTCAGTATTTGTTTCATCGATACTCGTGGGAAAGATGAGGGAGCGTCGATGTTGCACGAGTCGTCTAAACGTCACAAAATAAGCATCTTAAAGGGTGAGTTTAGTCTATTTTCTTTACTCTGACATTAAAACGAAGATGTCAGGGGAGAAATCTAGTTAAAATCTCGATGGAGATTGAAATGAATGTGGGCTTTTCGAATTGTAATGAAAGTAAAAGCCGTCTCTGCTGCTGCATTCTAACCACAGATGAAGTCAGGCAGCTGCGTACTGAAGATAAATGCTAGAACATATTGAATTAGGGTGACTTTTCTGCTTCTGTGGGTAACTGGATGTATGATCCCTCCCCCTGCTTCAGCCGGCTGTGGCGTGTGTGATTGGTAAGCAGTTAGCGTGATTTATACTGAACTGGAAATGACCTTTTTCATTCCCGGGTGATGGCGATGTTTGTAATGAGAGAAAGTGTGGTTAAAAGCAGACAAAGCAGGTCTCTGAATAGCATAAAGCCATCAGGAATCCATTATCTAGCAGTGCTGTCATTTTCTTCAGCTGTAACTGACCTGAAGTGTCCGGAAGTACAGAATATGAGAAAAGTGTAAACCTGACCACTATCGATCAAAACACCTGATCTAATATGTTTAGACTGGGTCAGGGATGATCTAAAGACAGAGTTTCAAAGGTCTTATGGACTCTGGATGGGCTGATGAATGGGCTGATGAATGGACTGATGAATGGACTGATGAATGGGCTCATGGATCAGTAATGGGCATAAAGCTCTACTCTGACTTTGGGGCCAGAAAGATAGAGGAGTGGCACTGGGAAGGGCAAGTATTGTTAAAGATGAGTTCATTAGAGTCAGTTGGACCATTTCAAGTTGAAAGTGTAATTGAAACTGGATTCCCAAACCTTCTGCCATTTCTTAGAGGATGCTTCTTCAAGTGGTGGTGCAGGACAAGTCCATCCAGAGTCATTCTGATTACAACTTTGTTGACTGATGTGAGCGCACCCACCTGTGCTTGAACACCAGTAAGACGAATAAGATGGTGATCGACTTCAGGTGGAAGTCACTATCACACACACCGCTGAACATCCAGGGGGACGACACTGAGGAGGTGGACAGTTTCAAGTACCTGGGTGTTCACCTCAACAATAAGCTGGACTGGTCCCACAACACCAACGCCCTGTACAAGAAGGGCCAAAGTCGCCTCCACCTTCTGAGAAGACTGAGGTTCTTCGGAGTGAGCAGGCCTCTGCTCAGGACTCTTTATGACTCTGTGGTGACCTCTGCTCTCCACTACGCTGCCGTGTGCTGGGCCCCGGGCAGCACAGAGCGGGACAAGAACAGACTGAACAAGCTGGTCAGGAGGGCCAGCTCTGTCCTGGGCTGCCCCCTGGACTCTGTGGAGGAGGTGAGGGACAGGAGGGTGTTAGCCAAGCTCACTTCCATCATGGATAACACCTCCCACCCACTGCACAGGACTGTAGAGGAGCTGAGCAGCTCTTTCAGTGGCAGACTGAGACACCCTCAGTGCAAGAAGGAGCAGGTCCTTCATCCCCACTGCTTTCAGACTGTACAAGACTGTAAAGTAACATGTGCAATAACCCATCCATCCATCCATCCATTTTCTTCCGCTTTATCCGGGGCTGGGTCGCGGGGGCAGCAGTCTCAGCAGAGATGCCCAGACTTCCCGATCCACACACACTTCCTCCAGCTGTTCTGACCCCGAGGTGACACCAGGCCAGCTCGGAGACATAGTCCCACCAGCGTGTCCTGGGTCTTCCACGAGGCCTCCTTTCAATAGGACATGCCTGGAACACCTCCCGCGGGAGGCGACCAGGAGGCATCCAGAACAGATGCCCGAGCCCCCTCAGCTGCTCCTTTCGACGTGAAGGAGCAGCGACTCTACTCCGAGCTCCTCCCGGGTAACTGAGCTCCTCACCCGATCTCGGAGGGTGCGCCCAGCCACCCTGCGAAGGAAACTCATTTCGGCCGCTTGTATTCGCGATCTTGTCCTTTCGGTCATTACCCAAATCTCATGACCATAGGTGAGGGTGGGAACGTAGATCGATCGGTAAATCGAGAGCTTTGCCCTCCGACTCAGCTCCCTCTTCACCACGACAGACCGATACAGCGACCGCATCACTGCTGACGCCGCACCGATCCGTCTGTCGATCTCACGCTCCATCCGTCCCTCACTCGTGAACAAGACCCCGAGATACTTGAACTCCTCCACTTGAGGTAAGGACTCCCCACCGACCTGAAGAGGGAAGCACCTTTTATCTGGTGAACCATGGCCTCGGATTTGGAGGTGCTGATCCTCATCCCGGCCGCTACACACTCGGCTGCAAACCGCCCCAGAGCAGCTGAAGGTCCTGGTTTGTTGAGGCCGACAGAACAACATCATCCGCAAACAGCAGAGATGAGAGGGCCAGATCAGAGGGCCCCGGACCCCATACTCCCGGAGCACCCCCCACAGGGCACCACGAGGGACACGGTCGAACAATGCAATAACCCCTTTGCAAAATTACGTGCAATATTCTCTGCATGTGCGTCACTTTATCAACCACTTGCACTAAGACTAAATTCTGCACTGCCGATGCTGACATTTATAGTTTTTTTTTCTTTTTTTTTTGGGTGAACTTTAAGCGGCAATACTTATTGCCGCTTAAAGTTCTGGTAGTTATTGAATATAAAATGCCTCCATTTACTATTTAAGTGCTTGCACATTTCCTGTCTATTTTGCACGCCCTGAATGCATCTTGAGAGCTGATTAACAAGTGAATTTCTCCATTGTGAGATCAATAAAGGCTTACCTTATCTTATCTTAAAGATCTGTCTTTAGAAAACGGCTAAAAAGAGGGAAAGATTGTGATTCCCGTGAGAGGTTTCCTCCCCCTCAGCTAGGCCATGATCCCTTGTATGAGGCGTTGCCGTCTGTATCTATCTGACTGAAAACTTGCAATACATTTTTTCCTCATATTGGTACTATGATTTGTTTTAATGAAATGTTGTTCCCTATTCAGTTGAGAGTCTCGCCTTAATCCTATTTTAAAATGTACTCACTCTACATCTCTGGCGGCGGTCTGGCTGTCAGACTGTGTGATATCTGTGTGATATCTATGCGCGCCTTCACTTTGAGCTACATTCAGCCTAATTTAAACGCCGAAGCCCAGATGTTGCCGCCGCGCCGTCACCCGTGATCGCGCATGTGTTCGGTGTTCGTCGTCACCCCATAAACTCACTCCACTCCAGGCTTGTTTTATTTACTTTCACTTTTCGAAGGAGCCGTCGCGGCAGCTGTCAGCCTGGCAGTGGGACAATTAAAGCGCTGCAGAAAGGTGCGGCGGGAGTCTGAGGCTGTCGGCGCTCGGAGCCGTCACTGTCGGCGCCTTGTGTGTCGCAGGTAGAAAGGTCTGAAATTGAATCTCGCTCCCGCTGGACACATTGGAAGTGTTACTTTGGCGGCGGCACATCCCTGGCCGACCTTGTTCTGCATTATGGACCATTTTCAAACATTACAGGTGCAAAAGATTTTCCCTGGAAGGCTTTGGAAAGGGGCTGCTTTTCAGGTTTAGTGCTCTAATCTGGAACAGACGTCCAGACAGTGAGACAGGCCTCGACTCTGACAATGTGCAAATCCAGGCTGAAAACTGTTCTTTATAGCTGGGCATGTGACGCTGAGTGTATTTGACCTGCTTGTTTCCTTTGAACGCCGACTGTAACAAGTGAATTTCTCCTTTGTGAGATCAATAAAGGTTTATCTTATCTTATCTTATCTTATTATTAACTGTTGGTTTTGCCTGTGTTTCACTGATTGACTTTCTTCTTTCTTGTATTTGTATATGTAGCTATAGCACTTTGAATTGCCTTGAGTGTGAAACTAGTTACTACTGAAAAAGAAATCTGTTGTTTTTTTTGTTGCACTTTTGACATTTTCTCAGTGAGCTTCACAATGTCCGACTGTTAAACCATTTCAAGGACAAGGACCTTATGAAGCTCATGGAGAAAATACCAAGAATCATGGGCGGCAATTTGGAATGATTTGAAGTATGAAACATTTGAGTTATTTAACCTTTTTTTTTTGTTTTCCACGCATAAGCGATAACTGCTGTGCCACTGGGCCGGCCAAATATGAACAAATCCTGACAAAGAAAACTTGAAAATCAATTTCTTTGCTTGGGTTTATACCAGACCTGGGCAAATTACGGATACGATTCAATCCCGCCCACGACTTGTAGCGCATAAATTCCTGAGTATGTAAAAAAAAAAGCAAGCTCACTCCTGTCACTAGGGGGCTGCTTACATAAAAATGAGAGGAAAGAATTCCGCACGTGTCCAGCAGAGGGCACTGACATAATGAGAGATCAGGATATAAACAACACATTGGCTACAGTCCTGCCAGGCTCCTTATTATTTATTACTGGAAAATGTTTCTTCAACCGTATTTTCCCAATCAAAACATATTATTATTTAGGAGCTTTTGTTAATGGACCCCAGCAACACACTCCCCGTGTATGTTTTGGCCCCAGGGGAATTTACTTATTGACTCCAGCTTTCACTTCACTTCCCACAAACTCAGTTTGAAGGAAGCACAGAGGTGCTTTCAGTGCGACGGTAGAAGTTAAAGAGGACAAGAAGGTGAATAAGCTAAATAACGACGCACACACACATGTGCGTTCTTGGCTTGATATGGCTAAATATTTTCTGAAAATAATAGTCCTACTAAATACCAGTCTCAAATATTCAAAACACACAACTAAGTGTAATGTACAACAGGATAAAGTTGCAGAATAAGTTTGAGTTATTGTTGGTGCGGCTCTGACTCATTTCAGGCTTCTTATGTGGCCCCTAACGGAAATAAATTGCCCACCCCTGGTTTATATGTTTGGAGAATAAGAGAAAATATTCCTAGTAAAACTATGCAGTTTTGATGTAAAACTTTCGAGCTCTACAAACGTGTTCTGAAATGCATATTGGTTGAACAGTTCATATATTAGTTTCTTTAAACTGTCATCTCATATAAAAACAATCACAGCAGCATGATTGGTTGTATTTACCGGGCGCCTCTGTCCTCTCGTCCTCCCGCTGCAGGTAACAGCATCCTCCACTCGGCCGCGGACAGTGTGACCAGCGCGGTGCAGAAGGCCAGCCAGGCTCTGAACGAGCGCGGGGAGAGGCTAGGGCGGGCCGAGGACCGGACCGCCGACATGATGAACAGCGCCGAGCAGTTCGCCGTCACCGCACACAAGGTAAAGGGCTCACACAAAGCATCAGAGAACTACTTACACTTCAAAGACACGTGTGTAACTGGGCACTTGAGGGGAGTTCACCCTGGAGCGTCGGAGCTGAGATGATATTTCAGAACAATTAAAGGAACTTACTTTAGTTTGGTCCAAATGTTTGCCGATTGCGTTCAACATATGCCGAAAAATGAGAAAATGCATCTAAAGTGTGACTCTTCAAATGTCTTTAGAAGTGTAGAAATCCTTTGGCTAAAGGGCCTATCTCACCGGCCTGGAGACTAGTTGGAGACTCTGGTTGCTGCTGGTTATGGAGATGTCTCTGCGAAGTCCACTGGAAATAAGGCGAGTCTCCAAGCAGTCTCGGTGAAAACGAACATGTTGGATTTCACCAAGACCACCTGGAGACTTGAGCCGTCAGAATCACCAGGGACACCATCGCACAGTCTCTTCAAGGCAATGCTGTCAGGGAGGAGACTGCGGAATCTACGGCTCTAGTCGACGGAAGAACAATTTCATACACAAGGCCATCGGGAAGCTGAACTCCCTGCCCTCCTTCCCACCCCTCTTCTCTCACCCGCTGCTCCACAATCAAAGATGAGGGGAATATAATTTCAAATCATTCACATGGTTTGACAAATAAAAAATATTTGAATCTTTTGAAACTTTGAATCTAAAAGGTCTACGTGATCTCAAGCAGTTGTGTCGTGAACACAAATAGTTTCCCTCAACCTGTGATATGTCTCGGTGATGTCCCTGAAGTGTCTCCAAGATACCAAGGAGATCTCAAAAAGAGTCCATACGACTCTTTGACATCTCCTTGGTATCCGACAGGTCTTGCAGACATTGCCTGCTCTGCTTTATGACCACGACACTGGGGGCCGCCATTGCTCCGCCATTGCTGTAGAACCTCCATATCGCCACTAGGCCCCCATTGAAAAGCATTGGAGTTTAGACACCTTAAAAACAACTTTGAACGCCTGGTTTCAATTCTTTCAACACTAGACTAGATATTCCTCCTGAGATAACGCTGGGTTAGTCACAATTTAAGAAACCAGGCTGGTTTTCGTAAGAAGAATTTTAGAAATCTCGTACTTAATGAGGGTCGGACTGTTAGCATTGGAGCAGCGTGAGCTCCACGTCACGCAAGGGCGGAGTCTAAGGTGAGGATCCCGCCTGTATGTCCTTTTTAGGAACATGCAGAGTTGGGGAGGGGGAGTCTGTAAATCCTCCATGAATTCCCCCACGACCGTGGTCATTATGGTAAACAGGGAGGAGTGAGCAGAAGACGTCCATTATTTTTTACAGTCTATGATGTTGACCTCTCGGAGACTCTGCTGAAATTGAACCTGTTTGTTTTCACCGAGACGACCTGGAGACATATTGGAGACATCCCCGTAACTAGCGACAACCCCAGTCTAGTCTCCGGGCCGTTGAGATAGGACCTTTAGTATTCTGGATTACCTGCTTTTGTATCAGTCCGAGTCGTGGAGACTGCTGTGACTGGCAGGTGAGACAGTCCCTTAACTAGAAAGAGCGGGAGAGCTACTGCTTGGAGACCCTTTCTTTAAATTCACTCCTTAAAAGCCCTACTTGCATGGGATAGGAATTACTGAAGGACCTCAGGTTAAAGAATGACTGATATCCTCGGAGGTCAAAATTCTGCAAGCTCTGAGGTCGTCGGGCGATTCCAGACCCGTCTGAATCGCCATGTTGCAGTTTGAACCTTTTTAACCAGCATAATGAAGCCGTAATGAAGCCTAAATAAGAGTGAAACGCCTTTTTAACAATTTATTCATGTCCGTATTTATGCTGTAGTAATATATCATCCATCAAGCAGTTTGTTTATCCATTTCAAAAGTTTTAACGAGAAAAGCTACGAAGTTGCACAGGCGTGACTCAGAAGCACGGCCCCGTTAGTCTGACCAACATCTGAGGGAAAGTTTGGATGTGTTTGCTGCAAAGTTTGGACGGAGGAGGCTGCATCCGAGCCGACAGATTAGAAGAGAAACAAAGCTGCCGGTTTCTGCTCAGAGCAAAAAGACATGACATTCAGTGTCATTATCTCTCCGTCATTTCTGGAAAAAAGTCCGTGAGTCAGTTTTATCGACGTCCCAGGGTCGTTCGAATCCGGTGCGAATGGGACTAAAGGCAAAGTTTGTAGAATGCAGTCTTTGTGGGTGTAGGCAACCAGTATTTCAAGAGCCTCTGGACCTTCCAAGAAACACCAGGCCGAGATCATGGTCAAACCGGGTCTAAAACAGGTCCGAGAAATGTCTGACATCAGGAGCCCCATTTCTACCAAGAGCCAAGCGCAGCAAAACACCATCGAGGTCAAACTACAACCTTCATTTACTCGGAGACGGAGCCTCTGCGCACTCTGCCCGCGGACGCCCCGCACAGCCCATTATTGCTTTGAAGCCTAATCGACTCGCTCTTATTAGAAATCCCCACGCCCGCTGTGATCTGCCAGCGTAAAACATTATCTTTTTACGAGCGCGTCGGGTTTGGCGTGTGTCATTGTGTTTGTAATTTCCCGATCAGCGAGGGATGCGTGGGAGCGAACCCGTCTCCCCAGCTGTTTCTGAAAACACGAAAAATCGACCGGCGTTTGTTTTCAAATTGGCGCCGGTTCGTTGTTAATAATGCAACAATGGACTGAAATGCAGAGGCTTTTCAGACTGGAGCTGAATGAAAAACTCGTTAAGGTTGTTGTCAGTTAAAAAAAAAAGGATTTCAACAAATCGATCGATAAGTATTGGGTAGTTGGGATGAAGCGTTTGACAGACAGATTATACCACAATAGACAAAATCTCTACTGATTTCTGCCTTTCAAACAAGCTCTCTCTGAAGTGCCTACAAAACATGAATTTAGAGCGCCCCCTGCTGTCACAGTTCAACACTAACACCTTTAGAAGCTTCATACACAGGATTATAGACCAGACATTATTTTAAAGTTTGGCCAGATATTTTGTTGGTGCATATTGGCATCGGTTTTAGGAAAGATTAGGTACATTACTATGATTGAGACATTTACTACAATAATAACAGTTTAACTATCAGCTATTTGAGATATACTTGCCTCAAGTGGAGGAGTTCCAGTATCTCGGGGTCTTGTTCACGAGTGAGGGACGGATGGAGCGTGAGATCGACAGACGGATCGGGGCGGCGTCAGCAGTGATGCGGTCGCTGTATCGGTCTGTCGTGGTGAAGAGGGAGCTGAGTCGGGGCAAAGCTCTCGATTTACTGATCGATCTACGTTCCCACTCTCACCTATGGTCATGAGATTTGTGTAATGACCGAAAGGACGAGATCGCGAATACAAGCGGCCGAAATGAGTTTCCTTCACAGGGTGGCTGGGCGCACCCTCCGAGATCGGGTGAGGAGCTCAGTTACCCGGGAGGAGCTCGGAGTAGAGTCGCTGCTCCTTCACGTCGAAAGGAGCCAGCTGAGGTGGCTCGGGCATCTGTTCTGGATACCTCCTGGTCAGGAGGTGTTCCAGGCATGTCCTAGTGGGACAAGGCCTCGTGGAAGACCCAGGACACGGTGGTGGGACTATGTCTCCGAGCTGGCCTGGTGTCGCCTCGGGGTACCCCCCAGAACAGCTGGAGGAGGCTAGCGGCCATGTCAAGCCCCTGTTGTCTTAATGGATGATTTTTACAAAAAGCGTAATAAGTTGGCTGTGAATATTTCATGAGCAGTTTATACTTTAGTATTATGCACTGTATGAGCCAGAAAACGACTTGCAAATACATTTTAAAATATGTTTCAGTGGGGGAATACCTGCCTCCATCTAGTAACAAAGTTATTTATTGTTAAAAAGTTCTCTCTTAAAATTTTATTTATTGTAAAATGAAAAGAAAACTAAAATTACAAGACATAATTAATCATTCACGTGATCAAAGCAGTGCTGCAATGAATATACTGTATGCCACGAAACATTTTTTCCTACCTTAAAGGTGTAGGATGCAACCTCTAAGGAATTCTTTCCACAGTACATATCAAATAGCAATACGACATCAGGAAAAAAGGTCTAGGTGCTACTGGTATTGCCAAAGTAATGCCACGCTCTGATGCCTGTTGGGTCCAGGGAGAGCAATAAGACAGATACTATACTGTATTTGTGGCAGTATTGTGAACGTGTTCCTCGCTCTTACCTGCATTTCTCTCTTGTGTTTGTTTTCGCAGCTGGCCATGAAGCACAAGTGTTAGACCACTGCCAACCCCCGGATGTACAGACGGATCTCCTCTTTCCTTTTTTAAGAGATTTTAATATAATCACTGTTTGTTAGAATAATATTGTATGAATTAACTCATCCACACTGAGCCAAAGGGAGGATCAGAGACAGCACGAAGAGGCCGGTCGCACCAAACCACGCCGGCCTGGTGTGTTGAATATTGACCAAGCCAAATGACATTCCAGCCTCATCATAGCACTGTTCTGAGATCTCTGCTGCTTCCACACGGTGTTGCCATCAGTCAGACCGAGAATAGAGTCCTTTATGTCATGGAG
The DNA here is from genome assembly GCF_951799975.1 of Gobius niger. Classification (NCBI taxonomy): domain Eukaryota; kingdom Metazoa; phylum Chordata; class Actinopteri; order Gobiiformes; family Gobiidae; genus Gobius; species Gobius niger. The sequence goes on from NC_136867.1 coordinate 5,986,016, forward strand.
TCGTTTCCAATGGAGCAGTGTGGTGTTAGGGAGTCACTGTCAGAGCTCGCAAATCATTCAGAACAAACTTTCTAACTTCTCTCACTGTAGTAGTTTGCATGTTGTTCTGGCAGAAGATGGCGCTGTTTCTCAATTGCGTTCGACCACCATTTCAAGCAGCATTTTTGGTAAACTTAAACTGTTTCTCAAAGTAGGTTACCTTTCTTTGCCATATAAGATTATTTCATACATTTGCCTGTGTTTTCTATTTTTAATAAGTGAGGTGGCAGATAAAACAACTGACCAGTTAAGATGGATTTCTGATCAAGATTAAAATAGTCTTCAAAAGTCGACGTTTTTCATTAATTATGGAGCAGGACCATTACATTTAATAAAACGCTGCTTATGCCGCTGTTCTTGAGTAAAGTATTGAATAACAGCTTAATTTAAAGGCACACTGCGCAACATTTGGGACTATACTGTTGGCACCAACACAAAACATGCTCCTGGTAAAGTTACAGTCATGTCTTAGGAGAGCTGAGCCGCTCACAGCAAAGGCAAATCTTTGTACATTTATGAGGTATTTTTCAATGATGAAAATATCTGTCAAGTGCTTCTATTTCAATTGTATTTATTGGGTAAAATGTTACGCAGTGTGGCTTTAAGCGCAGTTAATAACTATCTTTTATGAAAAACTTTGAGCTGAGCTTGAGTGAACATAAATGCTATATATATTGTTCTTATATAAATACACTGATGTGCCAAGAATTGAAACAAAGTTTAAAGTTCCTTATATTTGAAAGTTTTTATTGACACTTTGTTTGTAAACATAAGAGACTCTTCTCACAGCATTATTTCTGATTGTTGCCTTTAGAACCCTGGATTACCTGCTAATTAAAACTCATAAATGCATTTGTCTAGGCCTTTAATCCATCATTTAGAAAGTCAAATATAATTGCGTGCTGTTAGACCTCACCATTTAAGTGACGACACTGCCCCCTACTGACCAGACAGCAGTACACCTCTCCATTGGAAATGGACTTGTCTTTTTGACCGCACACATACAACAACATACCAAATGTTTATGGAATTCTTCTGCCACATTCTTAGAGAGTCGACTACAGCGGTTATGGGAGTAAGCTTCTTTTTTTCTGATTATTTATGTTCATGGCAGAGAGTTTCCTGGGAGTGGGCCAGCCTCTGATGTACAAAGCAAATGGATCTTTCCTCTAGCACAGCAGGGGTTCCCAAACTGTGGTCCAGGGGCACGAATTGTATATATCCAAGATCCGTTTGTATGTTTGGCGACATTATTCCCAAATGATCAAATAAGATGTCACTAAACTCAAAACGTGAACCTGCCAGGGAGGTTGTGCTATTTCTTTTTTGGACTGGATTACGCTTTTCATTCAAACTTTCTAGGGTAACAACTGTTTCATGTCTGTTTTATTCCTATGGAGAGTTAGCCATGTCCCGCTGCAATAAATATTTAAACAGCACGTTTCAGGAAACAAGCAGCTGTTGGATAATTACTTCAAACATGCCAAAAACTTTAAACAGGATAAATTCGTCACCAGAAGAGACTTCTGTCTTTATAAAGCGCTTTGAGTACCTCGGCGCTTTGAGTACCTCGGTGGAAAGTTCAGGATCATGATGTCATATCGCTAAGCATCATGGGATTTGTAGTGGGCTTATTCCATTATAAACTAATGGAGATTATTCACTATAATGAGCCAACTACACAGCTTTTTTTTTACTCTGGATTTCCTTTTTCATACATAATGAAGGCTCATTTTAAATATTAAAATATCTTCATTTTTCTTGAAGAAAGGGTGAGCCATATTATTCTAATTAGGTGTAACACAGTTGTTGGTCTTTTATCTGCTGTTATTTCAGCAGGAGATTCAGGTAAAGTTTGTTTTTGTCGTTTATGGGACTGTCAACAGTTTGGACGGAATTAGCTTATTATTGTGTATGTGATGTCACACTTAACAAAGGGTATAGCTTTGTAGCTAAAGGCTAACGTTAATTTAATGCAAGCAAATAGAACCACCATCTGAACTCATTTTGAAGATCTCATTTATATTATACACAGTATCCCGCAGATTGACCTTTATTGAACTTTTCCTCTGTGTTTTAAATCTCATTTTATTTATAATTTCCGTTAACATTTGGACAGGAAGTAGTCCTTACCATGCGGGCAGTTAGCAAGTCGGCTAGTCTGGGACACTTTTCAGAGTCCGTTAGCCTAGTGCAATGTATTTCCCCTATAGCCGTTAACGTTAGCCATCAAACATCACAAATTATGAAGGATCCAGATGTTTGCAGCTGTTGTCAACCATCGACCACATTCAGGTCATGAATGAATGTACAGACCTTTGGAGATTTTACTTCAGATACAAATTAGCGTCTAAGAGTGTCCCATGTCCTCTTTGTGCTAGCTCAAGCAGGTCCGGGAGCCGCTGGCTAGCAAATGTGTTTGTTTGTAGGAACAGGCTCAGCTAGCTAACGGCATCTCTGTGATTCCTATGGTGTTTAGCTTTCACCTGCTAACAGGAAGTTAGCCAAAACACAGATCCCATCAATGCTCTGAAACATTCTTTTGAGAGTGTATGTTTTGAAATGTGAAATAACAATGTAGAGAAAAGACAGCAAGGAGCGAGGGACGGGGCTGGTCAGGATTTCAAATGGGCCGGGAGCGCCCTCTACAGGCAGCAGTGGGAAGCACGTGTTATTATAGAATGGTAAAGACAAGGCATTTTGGTTTCATGATTGACAAAAGTGGGTAGATAAGTTAAATTAAATGTTTTTGGAGTTTGGGAGCCCCTGCTGTCTCCGTGTCCGTGAGATTAATGTGTCCCGTGAAAGGGCCGGTTTTGTACAGACCTTGAACTGTATTGGTATTTGCAGTATTTCACATTGTGCTTTTTTTTTTTGTATAACACAAACTAAAACCACGTTCCGTACTGGACTGTAGCGACACTTAGAACTTGCACCAATGACTTCATTTCACACCAGATATGTTCACGGAGATGTTTAGATTATTCTATATTTTTGAAAATAGTTTTGAATTCACAAAGTTGACTTGTTAAGACGCACTGATGTTGTTGAGCTCACGGCGGGATATTTCCATTAGGCCTAAAATTTATTGTGCTGTTTCTTCCGCTAACACTTTGGATGTCTATTGTTTTAATAAAAAGAGTGGCAAAATGTGTCCAAGTGTTTGTTTTTTGTTATTATTATTATTATTTACCTATTACCTATTACATTGTTACAAAATGAACAAAAGAGCGAGAAAGAGGTAGAAGAAACAGGAGAAACAGGTACGCATCAACTCGTCTAAGCTCAGGTAAGAACATATCTCGGTATGTGTTACGACCCGGCTCTGCTAGTTAAAGGAAGTAACAAAAACCAAGATGTAAAATGGATAAATAAAGTTGTAATTTATTAAAAGGAGTGTACAAGATGGAAAAAAATAACCATAAGAACAAAGGCTGCTTACAATATGTACAAAGGGTTAACCAAACGCAAGGTACTAAAACAAGTGTACAAAACCACTCGACAAAAACTTACGAGTGTCTCCAAAACTTGTCACAAAAGGCCTAATAGCAAAACGAGTGACAAACAAACTGAGACACAAACTAAAACAAGTGTTCCTGGAAAACACTGAAAGTCATGACAGACACGAAGGAACACAGACAAAATGGCGTACTGGCCACAAGGACCAGCCGCCCTGAATGAGCCACGGTGGAGTCCTTTTATAGGAGTGGCTGGCACAGGTGGCTTCAACGAGCTCCCCCCAGGTGTTGAGCTGCTCCCCCAATCAGGCGGCAGCAAAGCCAGAGACCCAACCAGCAGCCAGGACTTCCAATGCACTCCACCAATCGCAGCCCAGGACCACAGCAGCAAATTTACATGGGAGAAAACAGGTTTAGGCTACACTAACAAAAATATACAAAAAGAAAGGCGGGAGCCTGGAGGCCTGGGGCCGTAACAGTATGTAAAAACGGTGGCCTGTACCGTTAACCCAGCACATTTTCTCTAGTTCGGCTTTGCCCAAATCTACAAGCAGCTCGAATGGAGAGTTTCAGTGTAATACCTCATTTTAAAAGCCAAGTCGTATTTTTGAAGCACTTTTGTTGTGTTCTTGTTGATTTCTCATTGTTTTTTTTTTCCTTAGTTACTTTTTTGCTGTGTTATTGTTGCTTTTCTTTTTGGGTTTTCGACACTCTTTTGTCGCTCTTTTGATGCTGTTTTGTCACACTTTTGTTGCGTTTTCATCCTCATTTTTGTTTGCTGGGTAAAGGTTTAGGTGAGGGTTTAATAAGGGGGGGAGGGGGGAAGTTGTTTCAATCTACTTTCTGTTCACCAACTTCTCACACTTCATATTTGAAATATATGACTAGTGTCACACTTCATTTCATCAGTTTAATACAACAAACAGAAGTCCTTTATGAAGCTGGTACTTTTTACTATTATTATTCTGCTTCACTTGTGGCCTATATTCAGTCCTGGCCTTGTTGAAGACTGCCCTCTGGTGGCAGTAGAGGAATCTACACAAGTGGAGTGTCATATTTTGAGAAAAGAGGGAGGAAAAAACTGAAGTGTAATTAGATCCATGTTTGTGACTGAGCAGTATTGAGCTCGCACCACTTTGATCTGTTTATGAAGAGTAAAAGGATTCCACAGCAATATGCCTGATTGTTCTACCTCCAACAGTTTATAGGTGCTCTTGGGAAAGGGATCTAAAGTGCAAAATAAAGTTGTTAGTTGTGCTCAGAAGCCTAGTTGAAAAGAATATACAGAATAAAAGGTGTAAAATGAACACGACTTGTCCTATGTTTTTGTTACATGCTGGTGCACACAAATCCTTCATTTTGTGGTTTTGTGGTTGTATATATAGTAGTGCTTGTAAGATCAAAATCTGGATTTCTTTTCCCCCTCTGACGTGATAAACGATCTGGTTACTAAGAAACAAAAGCCCAGGGATTAGACAGTCACTGAGTGGAAAATGATCATTGTTTATGAGTTGGTTTATCCATGTTGTCAGCAGCGACGGAAGACGTACTCCTGCTTCCTCACTTAAGTCAAAGTACTGACTCACAAGCATTTAAAGTGATGGATAAAATTAAATTATATTTTCTAAAGTCCCTTTTAGAAAACCTTTGACCAATGAGACGAACTTTTCCTCTTAACCAACCTGACAGGTCCACTTGTGTCACATATTTTTCATCAAATGCAATGGTTCATGGAATTTACTTTATATTTGTCATTAACTATATTTGAATTAGTTTTAGGGTAAATCCGAAACCAGTAAATTGGCAAGAGGTCTAAAGCCAAACCAGATATGTGTCAGCGTCCGCCATGATAAGAACTGTCCAAATAATGCTGTCATTGAGGAGAGAGGTAGGGAAAAGAGTCTGTATACTAGCTCTCATAGCTCCTTTAGCATAGTGACCTCTGGTGGTTCCTCACCGGCGATTGGGAGCGATGTGTCATCCCATAAATGGTAAATGGACTGAACTTACATAGCGCTTTTCTACCTTTATCAGGCCCAAAGTGCTGTACAGTAAGGAACCAGTCACCCATTCACTCTCTCATTCATGTACGCAGACACTGGAGGCATCTAGGGTGAAGTGTCTTGCCCAAAAACACAACGATAGTGTGCATTTGCCGGAGCCGGGATTCGAACCTACGATCACGAGATGTCCCGCTCTACCAACTGCGCCACCGTGCCGCCAGATGGGTAAAGCGATCAACTCTCCAAACCCAACACAGTACCTGACATGTGTATTTGGACCTGGCACTGTTTCCTGTGTGACTTTCCAGCCCCGGGGGTTGTCAGGGAGAGCGTGCGTCACTGTCCTGTGTGGGCTAGGCCGGCGTTAATCCCAGAGGCTGTATAAAATGAAGGAAGGACCGGCTGTTTGGGGCCAGTGGTTGAGAACGATGAAGGTCTGGGTGAGCTCCACAGAGATGCTGCTGCTCCTGATCACGGCGTTCGTCTATACGGCGGACGGCACAAGAAACGGTGAGGAGGATTTTGTCTTCTTGACTTGATTTAGAAAAGATTTTGCAGATTGAGAGATTTGACGCGAGAACAGGTTATCCACAGGGGCACTAAAAAGCACTAAAAGTCATTCAATGAATTATGCTCAAATGAAGGTCCTAAAAGTCATTGAAAAAGCAGCAAATCAGATTCAAACTTGCATTTAATCAAAATGTCTCCATTGCATTTTTGTCACTTTTTCATCACGCATTGTCACTCTGTTGTTGAGTTTTCATCCTCGTTTTTGTCACTTTTTTGTCGCTTTTTTTGTGTCTTTAAAGGTTATATGTTTTTGATGCTTTGTTGGCACTTTTTTCAAGAAGCTTTTAGATTTGGGTTTGTTAGACATCACACAGGTGTCTGTCAAACTCCCTATACCCCCAAATCTAAGCAACTGGAAAGCCACAGTGTAATGTCTCATTTGAAAGCTAAGACCACGTCGCCACGTTTTTGTTTGTTTTTGTCATTTGTGTATTATTGCGATTTTGCTGCTTTTTCGGCACGTTTTTTGTCACTCTTTGTGCATTTTCGTCACCTATGTGTTGTGTTTTTCATCCTTGTTATCGTCGCTATATTGACGCTTTTTTTAAGCTTTGAGATTTGGGTAAAACCAAACTGGAGAAAACGTGCTCGGTTCAGGTGGGGGTCAGGTGGGTGTCCATTTCATTTCCGTAGTTACTCCATTATGAACACAAGATGGTGTATGTCCTTTTTTTTTGCGATGTTTGATAGCTAAATGCTAATGGGGATAGGAAAAATACATTGAGTAGCCGGCTCACTAACTCTCCGCAAACGTAGGAACTGAATGCCCTCATTTTTGAAAACGGATACGTGTATTAAGTACACTGCAGTGAGTGAAAGTATGTGATAATTTCAATGTGAATTGTTTCAGACGGCTGTGAGTCGTGCTCCCTGAAAAGGCACCCCAAACTCCCCGTGTACCAGTGCATGGGCTGCTGCTTCTCCAGGGCCTACCCCACTCCCCTCGGGACCCTCCGGAGCATGGTCCAACCCAAGATCTTCACCTCAGAGGCGTCCTGCTGCGTGGCCACGGACTTCCATACGGTAAGCGGATACGTGCCTGTGAAGGGCAAGTTCCACCGCAGTGTGGAGATGGTCAACTATCGTCGACTCTGAACAGTGTTGTTTGAGTTTCGTCTGACTGTGAACAGTGTTGGTTGCGTTTCGTCGACTCTGAACAGCGTTGGTTGCGTTTCGTCGTCTGTGACAGCGTTGGTTGAGTTTCGTCGACTCTGAACAGCGTTGGTTGAGTTTCGTCGTCTGTGAACAGTGTTGGTTGCGTTTCATCGTCTGTGACAGCCTTGGTTGAGTTTCGTCGACTCTGAACAGCGTTGGTTGAGTTTCGTCGACTGTGAGCAGAGTTGGTTGAGTTTCGTCGTCTGTGACAGCGTTGGTTGAGTTTCGTCGACTGTGAACAGTGTTGGTTGAGTTTCGTCGACTCTGAACAGCGTTGGTTGAGTTTCATCGTCTGTGAACAGCGTTGGTTGAGTTTCGTCGTCTGTGACAGTGTTGGTTGAGTTTCATCGTCTGTGAACAGCGTTGGTTGAGTTTCGTCGACTCTGAACAGCGTTGGTTGAGTTTCGTCGACTCTGAACAGCGTTGGTTGAGTTTTGTCGACTGTGAGCAGAGTTGGTTGCGTTTCGTCGTCTGTGACAGCGTTGGTTGAGTTTCGTCGACTGTGACAGCGTTGGTTGAGTTTCGTCGACTCTGAACAGCGTTGGTTGAGTTTCGTCGACTCTGAACAGCGTTGGTTGAGTTTCATTGACTCTGAACAGCGTTGGTTGAGTTTTGTCGACTCTGAACAGCGTTGGTTGAGTTTCGTCGACTCTGAACTGCGTTGGTTGCGTTTCGTCGTCTGTGACAGCGTTGGTTGAGTTTCGTCGACTGTGACAGCGTTGGTTGAGTTTCGTCGACTGTGACAGCGTTGGTTGAGTTTCGTCGACTGTGACAGCGTTGGTTGCGTTTCGTCGACTGTGACAGCGTTGGTTGAGTTTCGTCGACTGTGACAGCGTTGGTTGCGTTTCGTCGTCTGTGACAGTGTTGGTTGAGTTTCGTCGACTCTGAACAGCGTTGGTTGAGTTTCGTCGACTGTGAACAGCGTTGGTTGAGTTTTGTCGACTCTGAACAGCGTTGGTTGAGTTTCGTCGACTCTGAACAGCGTTGGTTGAGTTTTGTCGACTCTGAACAGCGTTGGTTGAGTTTCGTCGACTCTGAACAGCGTTGGTTGAGTTTTGTCGACTCTGAACAGCGTTGGTTGAGTTTCGTCGACTCTGAACTGCGTTGGTTGCGTTTCGTCGTCTGTGACAGCGTTGGTTGAGTTTCGTCGACTGTGACAGCGTTGGTTGAGTTTCGTCGACTGTGACAGCGTTGGTTGAGTTTCGTCGACTGTGACAGCGTTGGTTGAGTTTCGTCGACTGTGACAGCGTTGGTTGTGTTTCGTCGTCTGTGACAGCGTTGGTTGAGTTTCGTCGACTCTGAACAGCGTTGGTTGAGTTTCGTCGACTGTGACAGCGTTGGTTGAGTTTCGTCGACTCTGAACAGCATTGGTTGAGTTTCGTCGACTCTGAACAGCGTTGGTTGAGTTTCATTGACTCTGAACAGCGTTGGTTGGGTTTCGTCGACTCTGAACAGCGTTGGTTGCGTTTCATCGTCTGTGACAGCGTTGGTTGAGTTTCGTCGACTGTGACAGCGTTGGTTGAGTTTCGTCGACTGTGACAGCGTTGGTTGAGTTTCGTCGACTCTGAACAGCGTTGGTTGAGTTTCGTCGACTGTGACAGCGTTGGTTGAGTTTCGTCGACTGTGACAGCGTTGGTTGAGTTTCGTCGACTCTGAACAGCGTTGGTTGAGTTTCGTCGACTCTGAACAGCGTTGGTTGAGTTTCGTCGACTCTGAACAGCGTTGGTTGAGTTTCGTCGACTCTGAACAGCGTTGGTTGAGTTTCGTCGACTCTGAACAGCGTTGGTTGAGTTTCGTCGACTCTGAACAGCGTTGGTTGAGTTTTGTCGACTCTGAACAGCGTTGGTTGAGTTTCGTCAACTCTGAACAGCGTTGGTTGAGTTTCGTCGACTGTGATAGTGTTGGTTGAGTTTCGTCAACTGTGATAGTGTTGGTTGAGTTTCGTCGACTGTGAACAGCATTCGTTGAGCTGTCAAGGCTTTTATAAACAGTGCCCACGGTTTGTCTGTGGCTTTTGTAGACTGCTGCTCTCCTGCTTATGCACATGTCAAAAAAACCTGTGGTTCTTCGAAGAGCGAGGGATGACACTCTAACAACCCTTATTGAACTGGCACACATTGCCGAAGATGGTACTTTTTACATCAAGTTTCATAATTCTGCACAATTATAACCATACAAACTAACTTTAGCTTGTAATAAAGAGAAGGCATTATTATTCCAAGTAGAATTAAAGGTGTGGGGAACAGCAAAAAGCCCTTCCAAATGCATCCAGTTGAAATTTTCGCTACATTGACAAATTCACAAATCTGCGGCCCTTCTCACTATATAGAGTCCAATATACGGCCCTCGATGACAAAGGTTTGGACACACCTAACCTACAGTGTCCCTCCTTAACCAAGCACACTTCCTCCAGTTTGGCTTTACACAAATCTAAAAAGCTTATATTTTCAAAAGCTTTAAAACCTGTATGCACTTAAAAGTCGTTAGGCCTGTAATAGCACAACTGTGAGAGTCCACTCCGTTAATATTATTGTTTATATGTTTTTTTCTTTCCCGGCCTAAAAGTGCCGTGACCCACTGGGAAACATCCCGACTCTCCTTATTGTCCAGCACGTTACAGCTCTGCCAGGGATGGTGGCACTGCAAAATGCCGTATTTCGTGGCACGGCTGCTGTGAACATGATGCTGACAGATGGAGAATTGAGAGGGTTTTTCTTCTGAACATCTTTGTTCTTGATTGCAGGTGGAGGTGTCCGTCTATGATCTGCAGCTCACAGTGAGGAACCACACCCAGTGTCACTGCAGCACCTGCATATACCACAAAGTATGATCTGGATGAACTTATGTCTGAATACTGTCCGACTGAGGGCATTTCATTTTCATTTGTAGTCTACGCTGTGTGTCATATGTGGTTCAAATAAATGTTTTCTTTATTTATTATTATGAGAGACTACTTGGTCTTTTTTTACAGTACAGCGATAATCACATTTTATATCAGTTTCACAAGAATGGCCTCGTTGCACATATCTTAGACCTACTGGAATAATCTTATTTTCAACAGGTGAACATCGACTTCCATGATGATAACTTTGTGCGTGTTAAGAGCTTGACTTCAGCAGAGGAGACGTCTGTGTATATAAAGGTCGGAGAGTTTGTCTTGAAACTACAGGCTCACATTGATTTGATGAATTATACAATAGCTGCATTGTGCAAAGAGCCAACTGTCAGTATTCCAGGATAAAGGTCCTGCTGTGTTGCAAATATAATGTAAAAGTATCAAGGCTGGTGGTGTCTTAAAGCTACTCTAAGCTGCCCCGTTTTGCCTGACCGGCATGGTTGCATTCCCACATTGCATTGCTCGATGCGCCACACTCTATATAATATTTTCAGAGGCAGTGCTTGTGGAGGGAGAGCACAAAATATTGAATCTTGCTCTCGTCTGTAAAGACATAAGAGCCATTGTTTTGACTGAAGCATTTAGAAAATGTACTAGTACAAATGACTAGAGAGTGTTAGAATCTTAAAAAGGAAAAGAAGCCCAAAGTACAGGGAATTTTGAAAGCAAATGTACACAATAAAAGTCTGAAAAACTTGCCACCAGTTGTACAAGTCTTTCCTGGAGAGTGCATTGTAAAGGGGACGAAAGGCATTACAGAGGGAATATATGATGAGCCTCCATTTCCAGGATTTTGTGGCCCACTTTGCCATGTCCTGTATGAGCGACAGTGTATCTATTGAAGATCTTAGAAGAACCATGTAGTCCATTGTGTGTTTCATGAACCTCTTAACCTTCTCAAACCCCTCTCCATCTCACGTGCGGTGTGACGCCGTTATGGATCAGCCGCCTCTCACTAAGTGCGTCCAGCCAGTCCAGATACTGACCACGCGGGAGGAGGAAACGGATTGGTTCCAAACAGGCTCCGACATGTAATCTGGGCTCTCCCGGGAACACTAGCCCTCCCCTCCACATCATCATTACATCACAGCAGTCTTTGCGGAGCAGTGGCAGTCGAATCACGCAAGAAGGTCCCGGGTTCCATTCCCGGACCATGTGGGGCCTCTCTTTTTGTGCATGTTCTCCCTGCATCTCGAAGGGAATTCTCTCACACGCACAGAAGTGAGTAAGAGAGTAAATTCACTTAAGTACTGTAGATTTTTTATTTGTCTCGGAGTTACTTGAGTCCTCTCTTCGTCGAGTTCTTTAATCTCATCAGAAGAGTAGGCCTACTTTTGAGGTCATGGCAAGCATCGCACCTATTGACCAAAATGAACATCTCTTTCTTGACATTCTTGATAGCAATGATGATCAAAGCTTTATTTTTGCAAACCATCAGAAACATGCAAAATAAATAGATAATATAAATAATTATTGTGACCAGACTTCAAAATGGCAGAAAAACACACTTTACAAATTTTTCCCACATTTTTTTCAACCAATTTTTTCCTCATTTAGCCCTCATTTGCCCTATCCCCCTGATTTTTCCAATTGTTTTTTTTCTTACTTCTTTTTTTTTACCAAATAAAAAAAATCCACATCTTTTCAACCCATTTTTACTTTTTTTTTTTCTTTCTATTTTCCAATTTAAATTTTTCATTCTTTTTCACCCATTTTCCTGATTTTTCCCCAATTTTTTATGAATAAATTCATGTTCATCAGCAGCGGACCAAAGTGGTCATGCCCTGTACCTTTCCTGTCGGTGAACAACAACCTGCCTACAACCTACAGATGAAAATGAGCCATTGTTGCTAACTCTAGCGTATTGACATGTGGACTTCGAGGACTCATGTTAATTCATATGCACTGTCCCATCTTAAATAATAAAATATGTATATATACAGTGCCTCTCGAAAGTATTCATACACCTTGAACATTTGCACATTTTGTCATGTTTACAAACCTAAACATAAAGATTTTATTTTGATTTTTTTACTGAACATTCACACACAAGTAACAGACAACTGTGAAGTGAAAGCAAAATGATACATGATTCTGTTATTTTTCAAAAAATAGAAAAGTGAAAAGTGGGGCGTGCATAAGTATTCATACAGCATTTTTCTGAGTGCATTAAATTGCCTTTAAAACATTCCTCATGACTCCAGAATGTTCACACCTTGGCCTAACGGTTAAATAGAGGCACCTGTGTGTAATCTACTCTCAGTATAATTACAGCTGTTCTTTTAGGCCCTCAGAGCTGTGGTCGGAGGGTGTTGGTCACTAAACAACATCATGAAGGTCAAGGAGCACCAGAGAGGTCAGGGATAAAGCTGTGGAGAAGTTTAAAGGAGCGTTAAGTTATACAAAGATTTCCCAAGATTTAAACATCTCCCGGAGCAACTGTTCAATCCATCATTCAGAAATGGAAAGAGTATAGCACCACTGCAGACTTACCAAGACACGGTCGCCCATCTAAAATATCAGAGCGAACAAGGAGAGCACTGGTAAGAAATACAACCAAGTGCCCCATGATAACTCTGGAGGAGCTGTGAAGTCCTGCCGCTGAGCTGGGGGAATCTGTACATGGGACAACTATAAGTCGTATCTACACAAATCTGGCCTTCATGGACGAGTGGAAGAAGAAGGCAACTATTGAAAGGAGGCCATAAGAAATCCCGTTTGAAGTTTGCTAGAAGTCATATGGAGGACACAGCTCCATGTGGAAGAAGGAGCTTTGGTCAGATGAGAGAAAAATGTAACTTTTTTGGCCCAGATGCAAAACGTTGTGTATGGAGCAAATCTGACACTGCTCATTGTCCTGAGTGCACCATCCCCAGTGTCAAATATACGGGGGGGGGGCATCATGCTGTGGGGCTGCTTTTCCTCAGCGGGGACTGGGAAGATTGTAAGAATAGTTGTGAAGATGGATGGAGCCAAATACAGAGACATTTTGGAGGAAAACCTGCTGGAGTCAGCAAGAGAACTGAGGCTGGGGCGGAGATTCACCTTCAGCAGGACAATGATCCTAAACACAAAGATAAATCTACAATGGAACGGTTCAATAAAAACATGTTAATGTGTTAGAATGGCCCAGTCAAAGTCCTGACCTGAATCCTATTGAAAATCTGTGGAATAATCTGAAAACTGCTGTTCACAAACGCTCTCCTTCTAATGTGACAGAGCTTGAGTTGTTTTGTAAAGAGGAATGGGCTAAAATGTCAGTGTCTACATGTGCAAATCTTGTAGAGTCAAACCCCAGAGGACTTGCTGCTGTTATTGCAGCAAAAGGGGGTTCACAAAGTATTCATTCATGCTGTATGAATACTTATGCACGCCCCACTTTTCACTTTTCTATTTTTTGAAAAATAACAAAATCATGTATCATTTCACTTTCACTTCACAGTTGTCTGTTACTTGTGTGTGAACATTCAGTAAAAAAATCAAAATAAAATCTTTATGTTTAGGGTTGTAAACATGACAAAATGTGCAAAAGTTCAAGGTGTATGAATACTTTCGAGAGGCACTGTATTGATGACCTTCGGCACACGTTCCTCCTTTGTCAGTCTTTCTGGAGCCGGCGAATGTTTCAGGTTCAGTCAGGAGGGGAGGTGAGAGAATGTGGTTGTTTGTTTTTGTTATTTCAGTGTTTCTGCTGTACTATTTGTGATGTTTATTGTAAACCTTTAGCGTGTCCTCTGTCCTCTCGAGAGACGCTCCACATTTGACATTCCAGCACAAGCAAACAGTTTGGTGATGTTGGCAGATCGAAACGGCCTTTCCTGAGACCTCAACACTTACATTACATTCAATTTCAGATCCAGGCAGGACATTTCACATCAACTTATAAGCATTTTCAGCATATTCACTTTCACTTTGAGCTGATTTGTACAATACCCAGGTGAAAAAAATATATACTCAAGATGTTCAAATGTAATATAATAAATACATTTTCAGTATCCTTAAATGAAGTGTGCTATTTTGGAACAACTTATATTGTATTTAATCTATCTAAGTTGAATTGAAATTGCATTAAAATTCAATTCCAAGTGCATGTAATGTACTTTTGCATGCTAAAGTGGACCTATTTACGCTTACGCTTACGCTTATCTATTTATAATATATTGGATTTCATGCATTAAATTTTGATCTTATAGAACATTTACATTTAACTTTTATTTTATATAAAGCTAACTATAAATATATTAAAAGCAGATTTTTTGACATATTTCAATATATTTTTTAATATATTCTACTATATATTTGTATCATATTTATATATACTTGAGAATATTTGATCATATTTGTTTATTGATTTACTGATCGATCTATGTTCCCACCCTCACCTATGGTCATGAGATTTGGGTCATGACCGAAAGGACAAGATCGCGAATACAAGCGGCCGAAATGAGTTTCCTTCGCAGGGTGGCTGGGCGCACCCTTCGAGATCGGGTGAGGAGCTCAGTTACCCGGGAGGAGCTTGGAGTAGAGTCGCTGCTCCTTCACGTCGAAAGGAGCCAGCTGAGGTGGCTCGGGCATCTGTTCCGGATACCTCCTGGTCGCCTCCCGCGGGAGGTGTTCCAGGCATGTCCTAGTGGGACAAGGCCTCGTGGAAGACCCAGGACACGCTGGTGGGACTATGTCTCCGAGCTGGCCTAGTGTCGCCTCGGGGTCCCCCCAGAACAGCTGGAGGAGGTGTGTGTGGATCGGGAAGTTTGGACATCTCTGCTGAGACTGCTGCCCCCGCGACCCGGCCCGGATAAAGCGGAAGAAAATGGATGGATGGATGGGACAGTGCATGTGAATGAACAAGCCAAAATAAATAAGCACGCTAAAAGTTAATTTAAATTAACTTAAATTTAATTTAAGTTAAAATGAAATTTTAACTTACTTAAATATATATATATTTTTTTACCTTGGGTAGAATTATATTAATGTTATTTTTCACAAGTGTATTGTAAGTATAATTAAAAAGAAATGGTGCTTAAGAATACCTTTAAAATATAATTTGAATTTCATTTTAATTGACTTATATGAAGTGCACTTTATTGAAATACATTTTTTTATGTATTAGAGAAAAACAAAAATACTAAGAATATATTGAAGTATACTTAACTTTCACCTGGGTAGGATAATTAAAGTGACTAAGTCTAAAAGTATTACAAATGTGATGTCATAGATGGACCTGCTGGGTCCTGCATTTTGATGTCAAAGGAGTGATTTTACTACATTTTTCTAAAGTCCCTCCATTTGCTGATCTCGGCAACTAATCAGAATCTCCTGGACCAATGAGACGAGCTTTCGAGGAGGTGCTTTCGGGTTCGATCAGGAGCTGTATGGTTTACCTTTAAGATTCCTCTCTCTCTCCTCATTTTACCATCTTACAGACTTCTACTCTACTTAGACTCTACTAGTATTTCCTACAACTGTACTTTTACTCCTGTAACAAAACGTAAGGACTCTCACCACCTTCAGTGAAACAACTGCCCCGCACCTTCTGACGTCATGAAGTGGGACTCCTCTGTATTCGGCGCTCAAACTGCCTCCACTACACTACAGTACAAGCATCCAGTGATCGATCACGATATCGATCACGATATTAAACAAGAGGCCTTCTGTTCCAGCTTTATTCTCACCTCCCCACACTAACCCTGTATACAACGGCTGCACTTTGTCGTCTGTAGATGCTTATCCGGACTCCATTCCCCAGGTGGAGTCCCTCTGCTGTGTGTCCGGTGATTGTGTTCGCAGCGACGGGCCCCCGGGAGCCCGAAGTCATCAGTATTCAACCGAGCCGCTGGGTTGGCCCCTCGTGCTTCAGCGGAGGCGACTCTACACGGGGTAAGCAACCGAGGGGAAATCCACCACCTAACACCGTACATCACTTTATGTTTGCCCATGGTCCGTCACGGAAATAATCTCACTTTAGAACATTTGCAACTAATCAGTATTGGTCAGACAATTTGTCCCCTTGGAATTGTGAGTTTCTAAAGAGTCACTGTCGGCCCACATGGAAAATGACTACAACAGGTCCTGAGAAATAAGAAAAATATGGACACTGTTGGTATAAAACCTGCAAAAAAACGACACATTATCTGCGTTCTCCATTTCCAGAGCTCCATTTTCTCAGCCCTGTATGGGTTTTTTTCCCCCCGTGGCGTCTGCATTCAGCCCGGCGGAGTGTAAAAGCGAGGGCGCGGTGTCTGTTTCCGTATTGACCGGACAATTTCTCTTGCGTCCGGCGGGGCAGCGGCTAAGCACTGTATCAGCAAAGCGGCGAGAGCGCGGTGCCGACGCCAGGGGGCAGCAATTAACACCAACGGATCGCATTGATTTTTTTTTTTTAAGGCCTTATCTGGCTTCCTCACCGCTGCGGAGACACAAATGGAGTCACTTCTCTCTCTCTCGGTACAATAACTCCCTGCTATAGGTCGGTGGGGGGGTGGGGGGGGGGGGAGCAGGGCAGATTAGGTCACAAACTGATCGATACGACTGTGGAATTTGTTGGGAGTGCTCTCTCTCGGTCCCAGTTCAGTAAAGCCTATGGCTCACCAAAATATAGTGACAAAAACTGAATTTTGATAGTGTTTTTTGAATTATTATTGTGTGTTTGATGTTCCACCTCCTCGCTATGGATCCCGTTAACGTGAGGAGCTTTTGTTATTGTTTTTTGTCACAATAGGAATCAGTTGCCTGTTACTATAAGAAGAGAGTTATCACACCACGTGACTTAATTGTATATGCATGGTTTTTCCACATCTGTCATACGGAATTACAGCATGGTCACAAACATCAGCGTCCACTCTGAAATTAGTCACTTCTCTGTATAAACAGGCAGTTAAGATATTTGACAAGAAACCTCTGAGATGGCATCAATGAGACTTTTGAAAACTTGACTTTTAAATGTGACCTAAAAGCCGCATATGGACAGGTGTTGAAAATGAGCAGATGTGCAACACTTTAAACAATGCATCTGGTTCATCCAGTGTAATTGCTATGTCCAAGGGGAGACACTACAGGCAAAACTCAATTTTTTTTAGTTTTCAGGTTTTGGGCCAAATTGGTCTCTGAACATATAAGCTTTCACCCGAAAACCAAAAATATGCCTAATCTTCACAAAAACATGTTTAAATATTGCACTGATTCAATGTTCCCCCATAGACTTATATGGGAGAATGCAATTTCAAGGGCCTTTTTCTCAAAACACATTTTTCTGTCATTGTGGCGACGCAATGTCCACGTCAGTCGGACCTAAAGACTTCACATTTTCCAGCCTTGGACTGAACAATAGTTTTTTCATATTTTTTCAGAGGGATTTTTTATTATTTAATCCCCAGCCCCATTTATTGAGTTTTGAATGTCAAAAAATAAGGCAAAAATTACATTTTTACAAACTTTTCCACTAAAAAACAGCTTATTTTAAAACTAAACAAGAAATCCAAAATCCCCTCTGGAAAAGTCTTGGTAACTCATTTATCAATAAAATGAAACAAAAATGTGACAAAAACTCAACAAAAATAATACAAAAACTCAACAAAAGTGACCAAAATAAAATAAAAACACACAAAATAAGGTGACACAACACAGCAACAACGCGAGGAAAAAGATCAGTTTTGTGGGTCTTAGCTTTCATATGAGGTGTTACACAGGCCTATATAATAGCCAAAGAGGACAGAATGCATTTGGTTTAGGCGGGTGGTAAGAGGTTAACCCCCACATGAACAGAGCCGTTTTCTCCAAATCTAAAAGCTTCTTGAAAACAGCGACAAAAACGAGTAGAAAACAAGGATGAAAACGAAAACAGTCTTGCCTTTTACTGTAACTGATTAATTTCATGTTGATGTTTTATTGATTTTTATCTGTTATCTTGTCATTTTATGCAACTGTGAAGCACTTTGAATTGCCTTGAGTATGAATTGTGCTCTACAAATAAACTTGCCTTGCCTTACATAAATGAGTGTGAAGATTAAGTTATGGCCTTAATCCAAATTGAAAAGTCTTTCATTTTGACTTAAAAGCACCAAATGAGTTCTCGCAGCAGGCCACCGTTTCCACATTTCATCCTATTACCAAGTTATTATCTGCTTTCTCATCACTTGTATTTAACACGTAGCGGTCGTACCCCTCCTCTGCCACTGAGGGGAGCTGCAGCTCAGCGTTGGCCTCCAGGTTTGGACTGTATCCCTCTCTTCCTTTACAGTATCCTGTCCCCTCTCCCGCAGCCACTAACCCCAGCTAACTTCAATGTGCTGAGCTGTCTCCCGCCTATTCCCTCCCTCCGCATGCCGCAATACGACTTTAAAACAGTCCAACCAGGCTGCATTAGATCTGCATTTTCTTACACCCACCCCTCGCCCCCCACTCCTGCGGTTTTACCGTATAAGAGTGGAAATCAAGTGGTGAAGGCTGGGCTGGAACAAAGCATCGAAGTCTTGTTGTAAAAGATGCCGATGCTTTATATTTCAGTCAAAGTGCTCTCAAATGTGGATGTGTTTAGAAGCAACAAAAACAGGACAAAATGAAAACACAACCAAAAAAGTGACCCAAAAAAAAGCCATGCAGAAGCAACAAAAGTGACTACAATGTATCGGAAAAGCAGCAATACTACACCAGGTCTGGGGTTTGCATTCCCACCCGGACGGGGCCTTTCTGTGTGGAGTTTGAATGTTCTTCCCGTGTCTGCGTAGGTTTCCACGTGGGTAATCTGGTGTCCCCGACCCCCAGAGTCGCAGCAGCTCCAGACTAACCCGGCATCGGACCTTACGCAATTTTGTTGTACAATTGTATAATGACAATAAAGTCGTCCCAGTGAAATATGCTCGGACTTTGTTTACGAGTAGCAAGGGGGCGCAGCGTGGATGCATCTGGGTCAGGTGACTCAGGCCTGTCAGTCACAGCCCCAGACCCCTCCAAGCCCTCGAGAAGAGTGAGGATGTATTTATCTGCACAACAATAGAGAAAATCAGAGCGAAGAAGAAACAAAACAGTGGAGGGCGGAAGATGCACCCTTGTGGTACGCCATATTAGACGAGAGGCTTAGACTTTGGCCAGTTCTGAGTAGATTACCCTTCTCCCCATGTCTGCGCAGGTTTCCTCTGGGTACTCTCGTTTCCCCTGCACCCAGACCCCAGCATCTGACCTACACGATTTTGTTGTACAGTTGTATAAAGACAATAAAGTTGTTGTTTTTCTTCTCAATAGACGGGTAAATTCTGGAAGCAGCCAGGAGCCAGCTGTGTCTGACTTCGAACACAGGTCCCTCAGCTGCCATGACCTCAAAGCACATGGATGTTTTGCACCGCGATGCCTCTCTCACGTGCAGAGAGAGCTGTCGAGTTGTCCCAGTGAAATATGTCCGCTAAAAGAGCTAGCTTGCTGTCGGGACTCCATCCTCGGACTTTGTTTACGAGTAACGAGGGCGCAGCGTGGATGCATCCAGGTCAGGTGACTCGGGCCTGTCAATCACAGCCCCAGACCCCTCCCAGACCCTCAAGCAGAGTGAGGAAATGTTAAATATTGTTTAGATGCAAATCGCTCAACAATAGAGAACATCAGAGCGACGAAGAAACAAAACAGTAGAGGGCTGAAGATACACCCTTGTGGTACACCATGTTAGAGGAGAGGTTTAGATTTCAGCCAGTTCTGACACCTCAAATAAATTGCCTAGCTTTGTATAATTTTGGAAGAAACATACAACGCCACTTTTATGGCAACTCGTCCTGTTACATGTACAAGCAAATCAAATACACCCTCCTCTAGGATTGTCATGAGAATTACTACCGTAAATGCTCTAATACTGGCCTGTATTCCATTAGCGGCCGGGTCTCTCACAGTGGCCGGGTTCGTGGCTGGTGGAGGCAAATTAAAGCCGGTCTCTAAAACAGGCCGGGGCTTTTATTAGAAACTATAGCGGTAGAAATATTCCCCATGTTAGGAATTTGTCTCATACTCGTGTAAATGAAAACTCACGTGCAGGAAGTAAACAAACGGGAACCCGGGCCGATGGGGACGCTGCGGAGGAGCTGATCCGAGCGTTACTTTGACACAGATTTTGATACAGATTTAGCCACTTCATACCTCGTGTGACTATTTGTGTAAACAGGGGGAGAGTTGTGTGACCCTCCAGGGTTTTAATAAAGTCACCATTGCGTCTTCAAAGCACGTCCAGCTGCTCCGTGTGCAGGTCAGTCCCACGCCTCAAAATAACTCCTCCCATCAGCGCGAGCGTCTCGTCTTCTCTCGGGTCTTTTATGATCGATCACAAACACAAACGCTCCGTCTAAACTCGCCTTTTACACAAGATAACAAATAATCCGGTCCGCGGTAAAAACAAAACAAACCTGCAGTGACATTGATGTCAAAGTTCCGCTAACAGCCACGAAACACTTCCTGTTGTCCCGACAAAATAAAAGGCGTCAATGTTCCAGCCGCCGGGAGAGGGTTTGCAATGTTAATTAATAAATGAACCTAATATTTTAGGTGCAAATGGACACAAATCTCGTTTTTCTTAGTTTTCCTTGACGTCCGTTTTGCTCAAATAGAAATAAAGGCCTGTCTCTAATTGTGGCCTGGTTCCAATAAAGGCCTGGTCCTGATGCCCTTGAGTAAATAAAGGCCCCGGCCTATATTAGAGCATTTACGGTATATCAACTTATTCAATAAATGACCATTAAAATAAATTTTTTGGGCTCTATATTTATCGTCTGTACATTTATTTGTATTTTTGTCACATTTTTCTAATGTAAGATGGCCTAATATATATACTGGGATATTATAAGATTAAGCTTTACTGTAATTTTTAAGCTTTAGAGTTCGTTTATCACAGTATTTTTGTGGCTCAATACATCGAACTTCAAATTCAGTTTTCACGACAGGCCTTCCCTTCTCTTAACACCCTGCTCGCTGCACATGCATATCTTCCAACATTTTTACGGCACATTAGCAGATAACGCATTTTCCTTTGAAATCCTACTGCGATACGCCTCCCAAAATTAGCATATTCTCCATTTTTCTCTCTCTCTCAGCATGTTTCATCATCTTCAGATTCCCTCCTCTCTATAGCATCTCTTATGACGACATTGGAGAAGGAATGAAAGCGATGCATCGGCGTAGAGAGCAATCACGGGAGCCTTTTTTGCGCGTACTGTACTGTACGTAGGGGAAGTGGAGAAGGATTAGAATTCCGAGAGTGTTCAAAGGTTTACACAGCAGAGGACGCACCCTCCGTTTGATCAGGGAGGGGGTTCCTGTCTGCAACCTCTCGCTCACCCCACATTTCCATATTGCACGCTATGGCATGCTGTTTTTACGAGGGGAATGGGAATAATTATATATATATAAAAAAAAAATCCAATCCAAATCATGTGAAGACAAATGGCTAGAAGTGTTAAGTGGTACAGCATTCGCCTGCTAATGTATCCATGGGAACAAAGTGATGAAACATCGAATACGAACACGCCCTATAGTGACATCAACTTGAGGTTTCTGATCTTTTTTTAGTTATTTAATATCTTAAACCCCTTACCATTTTCTCCAGTTCAGCCTTACCCATATCTAGAAAAAAGTGACAAATACAGACCAAAATTAGGATGAAAACACAAGAAAGAAGTAGCAAAAAAGCAGCATTAAGAGCAACATAAATGTGCCAGAAAAGCAACAATAACACAACGGGAAAAATGCGGCGTAAAGTAACATGAAAGCCACAGAAGAGCGTCTGAAAAGGTGACGGAAATGTGTCAAAAACCTGACGAAAACGCCACAAAAAAGTGACAATGATGAGACGAAAACATGACAAAAAAGGTCTTCACTTTCAAATGAGGCATTACCCCTGGCCTATAGGCATCGAGGAACCTTCATATTTGAGTAAAACGGAACTGGAGATATTGTGCTCGGATCAGGTGGTGGTTAAAATAAATCAGGACAGAAATTAGATGTTCAACAATCCCTTAAAGAGGGGGTATTATGCTTTTTTCAATCACATAGCACCAGTCTATATCACACTACAATGATGACCAAACCTTCTGTTGGTCTGTAAATGCAGTAAATTAGAATAACTGCCTTGTATAAAATGTCTCTCTCAAAATGGCTGTAGTGAATGTCTTGAAATAGGCCTCTGTCTCTTTAAGAACCTCTGACCCTTTCAGACACGCCCCCTCCACACGCTGTCTGTGGCATCAGTGGGGATGGGGTTCTGCTGAGGAGCAGTGGTTGGTTACTCGGCTGGTGACAAAAGCTCGGAGGCGTCTCCAGGAGGTGGGGCCGTTCCTAGGAGGACTCAGGCAAACCTATCCCTAAAATGGCCGCCATCAGAGTTTTTACAGATTACTCAAAAATACGTGAATGTGCCAAGGCAACACTTCAGGCATGTTTTTAATGAGGGAATGACATAATAACATGATGTAAAGCTTGTAAAAGTTGATTTTGCATAATACCCCTCCTTTAAAAAAAAAAAAAAAAGGTTTGCAGTCTGCAGGAGTTACTTAAGTGGAGATTTGGTTGTGAGAGTGTGATGAAAACCTTAGTTTAATAAAACTTACCCTAGTAAGTTTTTTAACGTCCGCCATCTTTCACAAAAATGACCAATTGACCATATTTGGAATATTTTGGAATTATCATTGACTTTCAACCAACCATTCAGCGAGCGGGGGAGGCGGGGCTTGTAGGTGACGTCAAACATCGCACCGCATTTGCCGGTTGTAGTTTGGCAATGGCGGCGGATGCGAAAGTAATGGAAGCTCTTCAATCCGTCCTGGCTCGGCTACCAAATATCCAGAAATTAAAACTCATGGAATACGCCAGGGAATTCCCCCAAGAGTTATGATAGAGTTATGATGCTTCACTCACTCTGGGGCATGTACTGCCCCATCATCATGGACGAACGCTAGCGAAAATCAGATCCAATCAGAACCAAATATGATCAAAAACAAAACAATTGCAGTCCTTGCATGGAACAATTATGAAACAATGACGGGTTTCCACAGTTGGGACATTAGGGAAAGCGGTCTAGACAAGCAAGCTAACTCACCCAAACATTTATCGGGTAAATCTTCTAAATAATGTGAGTAAAGTATAAACAGAACACGTCCTTTTTGTTGAATTATCATCTCGGGCCTGGCCACTAACCGTCCAGTTCCCCACCTAAATCAAAGGGTAGTTTAAAAGCCCTCCGCCTTGTCCTTCAAAGCTCTCTGGAAATTCCTTTCTTGCCCTCCGTGTGTCCAGTGTGTCCTCTGATTCCAAGTCTCCAAGTCCCTCCTCCGCTCAGCCTCTCTAAACCGCCCACCCCGACGGTCCCTGAATGCACCACTTGTGGATTTATAGGTCAACTGTCCGACCATCTCAGCTCCATCAGACTTAATGCCCTCCCGGCGGGTCGCAGCGTGGCGGAGCGGGGGTGGGGGGGTTACCTGTCAGTGCGCGGCTAAAGTCAGGGCGGCGAAAGACAGGGAGGCTATTTCTGCATCTGTGTCAAAAAAATGACCACGCAAACACAGCTGCTGAAGGTTCAGGGCGTCTACAGGTGGCAGCAACTCAGATACAGTGCTTTTTAATTGCCATTTTAATGCCTAAATCCTGTATTTTTGGGTCAAAACTGCAGCTGATGTTGATTTAGACCAAAGTTTTTGTGTTTTTGACGAATGCACACAGTAAAAATAATGACGCAATGTCACTGAGAAGGTTCTGCCTCTTGGGAAAAAACATATTTTCTAAGAATTGTAGATTTAATGCCAGTTTGAATCCAATTTAATGCTGTTTAAACCCTGTTGTTCCTGGGTCAGATCAAAGGAGGACTGTGACGCGAATGGGACTGGTATTGTGGTGGGTGATTTTCCTGGGGTGTCTGGTCCTCAGTGCCGCGTCACTTCGTTCCACTCGTTTAGCTCTATAGGTGGAGCGCCAGGTTCCCAACTACGAGATTGCCAGTTCGATCCTGACTCCGACTTTTTTAATTATTATGATTTTGACTGGGCACCCACTGGGAACAACATAAATTGGCGCCTATGAAGGTACTTATGCAGGTTAACCCAACTGTTTTCTTTGATAATATGAAATGTGTACACAACCTTGACTTATTTCCTTGGTCCTGTTATGCAGGCCAGGTCTTCTCGAATGCGTGGCGATCGAATGTGAGATTCTTACCAGGAACCCTGACCTCCTGCTCTGCCCGGTCTGGCAGAGATGGAGGCTCTTGCTGCTCGACAATTGCAACTTGACTGCCACCGGAACCCGAGCAAACAAAACACACTAATGGAATCACGAAGAAGAAGGTTAACTTTAAAATGTATTGACAGCCAAGTTTGAGAGAAAAAAATGTTTTTCCATTGTTTAATTGAATGCACAATATCCCTCTGTCCCTTTGTCTTTTCTGTCAGTGTAGTGTTTTCTCTCACTGACAATTGCTATGACACCTGCAGTTGCGCTTATGGCCTCAAGGGGCAGGAGTTACTTAGTACTGCTTTAACTGTTCAAACCAAGCGCCTTAAAGAGGGGGTATTATGCTTTTTTCTATATCACACTACAATGATGACGAAACCTTCTGTTGGTCTGTAAATGCAGCAAATTAGAATAACTGCCTTGTATAAAATTGCTCTCTCAAAATGGCTGTAGTGAATGTCTTGAAATAGGCCTCTGTCTCTTTAAGAACCTCTGAGCCTTTCCGACACGCCCCCTCCACACGCTGTCTGTGGCATCAGTGGGGAGGGGGTTCTGCTGAGGAGCAGTGGTTGGTTACTCGGCTGGTGACGAAAGCTCGGAGGCGTCTCCAGGAGGTGGGGGCGTTCCTAGGAGGACTCAGGCAAAGCTATCCCTAAAATGGCCGCCATCAGAGTTTTTACAGATTACTCAAAAATACGTGAATGTGCCAAGGCAACACTTCAGGCATGTTTTTAATGAGGGAATGACATAATAACATGATGCAAAGCTTGAAAAAGTCGATTTTGCATAATACCCCCCCTTTAAGTTGTATTGTGCATTGTGCATTGTTTTGATTGAGTTTGCAATAGTCTATATTGAATGGCCATTCACTTTGCCATTGTTTGTTATTTGTCTTTTGTCTGTACTATAATACCAAAAAGCAGCCTACAGCCTCTGCCTTCTGTCTCCGGGACGTAGTGGCCACCTGATAACTCGTCCATAATCACTATTAACCCTAGCTTATTGCCTAGCCATATTAATATAGCTTTGAGGCTACTTTTATCTGCAGCACATTGGCTACATTTAACCTTTGGGTGATGAAGCTTATGCACAAATTCAACCTGGGAGACATATCAGCTGTGTTCATTCATCGCCTCATCCCCGGCAACTCTCTTCAATCATCCAATCACAGACCCAGGTCAAGCCGCACCTTAACGTCAGCCAATCACTGTGGGGCTCGTCCCTCTCCTCTTGGCACAGGTTCCCCTTCTTAAGCCCCCTGGTCAATCACACAGAGTTTCCCAGCCATGCTTACGACCCTCCTCCACCCCTTTCTCCGCCTGGCCTCTCCTCGTCGTCGACTGGTCTCCCTGGGTCTCCCTGGGTCTCTCTGGGTCTCCTTGTACCACCACCAGTGTCCAGGCTCCGGGGAAGATTCCGGCTATCGTTCATCAACGCCGTGCAGCTCCTATCGTTCAATCAATCTTCCGCCGGGGTCTGAGCCCCAATCAGGATTCGCATTCGTTCAATAAGACTTTCTTGATGCCTTTTCTATCTGTGTGAGTCTTTTCAGGTTGAATTAACTTAAAGCTACACCGCGTAGAATTTTACCCAAAAAATAAAATTGAAATACACGCTTTTATTTTATGACAGATATTTTCAGCATTGAAAAATACCTCAAACAAACATGTGATTTTGCTGTGAGCGGCTCAGCTCTCCTAAGACATGACGTAACATTACCGGGAGTGGGTTCGTCTCCAGCTCGTCTCCATGGAGATGTCGACGAAAGTCAGCAGAATTTGAGATTTAGACAGGTATGGTTCCCATCTAAATCCACTCTTTGATTTCTCACTGCAGGAATAGCCTTTTCTGTGTCAAGCTTAGGAGCATGTATTCTACCAATGGCAACAGGATTGTCCGAAAAGTTACGCAGTGTACCTTTAACTCACCATCAACTATATGAAGACAGATAAAGCACTTACTAAACACTTTGCCATGGCATCACGTGAAAGGAAAAGCTGTAGACGCCTCTTGAATCAGAGGCAAAACAAACCAGGCCAAATGACGACTTTTGGGAAAACCAGATGACTTTGGCGCTTCCCTACGTGGCCGCCTGGCTCGCCTATGTCCTAGGTCAGGGACAAAATACTCTAAACTAGTTGGGAGCTGGAAATTGAGCTGAAAAAAACAAAACAAAGCAAAAATAATTCCCCCACTGGCCTATTGTTGTTGTTTTACTAACACTGAAGTACACTTAAGTTCAGTTGGATTGTTGCGTATCCTGCGCACTAAATAAATATCATTGTCATCTTGTTTTGACTGCACAAAGTTTTCCCATAATAAACACTGCCCATTCGTCAAATCATTTCGTGCAGAAGCGCTCTCCGCCATCTTGGCCCTGTCCTCTCCCCCCCTTGTGTGTCGTATTGGTCTTGTTCCGCCTCTGTCCTCGATCGCCTTCACTTCTTCAATCCATCTTGTTTGTCCCGGAGGAGTTCGGCTTGACTGCATTGCAGCTGAAACAACAGCAGCGGCATCGGAGTCACGGTGAGGGAGGGGGAGAGAGGAAAGAGAGAGGGAAAGAAAGAGACAAAAGAAACAGAGAGAGAGACGAGGCAGGGGGTCTCAGCAGTAGCTCTACAGAGATGAGACGAGAGGGGCTGCTCCTGTCAGACAGACTTTAAACTTTTCGATTTGAAGATTTGCTTAGAAATCTAGCCCTTTGTCGTACTGTAGTCTTCCCAAAACTCATTTGTGTGTGTGGAGTAAGACGTGTGCTGCCTTCAAGGGGTTTTGTAATAAATAAATGGTGAATGGTCACAATTATAAATACAGTGTCACTTTTCTACCCACATTAGGCACTCAAGAGCACGTAACATCAAGGGACTTTCGGCTCTTTTGGCTCCCACATTACTCACTTCACCTATGCACTTTAAATATCATACACATTTGGCAGAGATTTTTATTCATGGCTGCACAAAACAACCACTATATTCAAGAAAGGAATGAAAAGGAACAGATTTCATTGCTATAATAGTGTTTATAGTGGTCTGTGGAGTTGTCTTCAGGAATCAAAGTTTCATTTTTCGAGGCGGTGGAACCTTTGTTTATTGTAGTGTCGCCCACACTTTTAAAGCTGGTATTAGTTTTATTTACCCCTCCTGGAACCGCCACCTTAACGTGGTGGAGGGGTTTGAGCACCTGCATGATCAGGGGAGCTCTGTTTTCGGGGGCTTCGTGTCCCTGGTAGGGTCTCCCAGGGCAAACAGGTCCTATAGGTGACGGGTCAGACAAAGAGCGGGTCAGAAGCCCCTTATGAGAGACCAACAGGCCCGGTTAGAACCATGAGGCTGTTCCTTCTGTGGACCCACCACCTGCAGGAGGCGCCATAGGGGGCTGGTGCAATGTGATTTGGGCAGCTCCAACAGCTGCTCCCACGACCCGGAAATGGACAAGTGGAAGAGGATAGATGGATGGATGGATGGATGGATGGATGGATGGATGGTTGGATGGATGGATGGATGGATGGATGGATGGATGGATCGTTTTATTTACAGTCAAGTGTCTGTAGTGCCTTAGTGTCTCCCATAGTTTCTGCCCAGTCCCTCTGCTGGCTGTGTCAGCTCCTGTTCCTGCTCCAGTCTGTGAGCTGCTGCAGCCTCGCACTGAGAGGATCACACTCCTCCAGACATCACTGAAATCAAAGCATTAGCAGGACTCCTTTCCTACTCCTTTGTTGCTTTTATAATGGGCTCATACACGTGAGGAAAAGGCGGCCGCACTGTGACATATCGCTCAGAGTGTGATCATGCATTGTTTTCTTTTGACTCCACAACCTAGTGAAAATCTATCTAGTCATAAAATCCAATCAAAATATGAGGCGGATTGTTCTCAAATATAAAGTGGCTAAAAGCTAAAGCTGTGTTGACTATTTCTATGACTTTTTTTGTAGGCTGGATTTTCTTGGCCTGATCTGAGTTCTAATGTGGTGTGGTGGTCATTCCGCCTTTGCTATGCCCAATCCCGTCAGACCTTGGAAGCTAAGCAGGGAAGGGCCTGGTCGGTACCTGTATGGGAGACCGTTTGGGAAACACCAGGAAGCCTAGCGAATGTAATGCGTGAGTGAGTGAGTGGTGGTGGTCGGAGGGGCCGATGGCGCAGACTGGTTGCCTCGCTTCCGTCAGTCGCAGCTGTGGCTTCAATAGTAGCTTACCACCACCGAGTATGGAGTGAATGAATAATGCAATGTAAAGCGTCTTTGAGTGTCCAGAAAAGCGCTATATATAACCGATGCATTATTATTATTATTAATGTGCGCACCCAAATTGAGCGCATGTGTGTCATTATCACTAACTGCTAAACTGACAGACCTGTAAAAGTTACATCCACCAAAAACACATGAAACCAGTGTGGCTTTGTAAAGGTTTCTCCTGCTGATAACCAGGCCGTGGTGAATGTGTGCCGCACAAATGCGATCAAGATCAAATCCTGGTCATAATCCGCCCTCAAAAGCTTTGTTCCCAACACAGTACAAACACACTGTTGTCCAGGAACAGCACAAACAAACTCTGTGAGTGTTTCAGCTGCCGTCTGTGGAGAGTGAAACACGTACTTAGCCCAGGGTCACAATTCATTATTGAAAAATTAGCACCAGACGTCTCTTTCACACACTGATTGGCCAAAACAGAGTCCAGATCTCAACCCCATTGAGAATCTTTGGGATGTGCTGGAGAAGGCTTTGTGCAGTGGTCGCACTCTTTCATCATACAAGACTTTGGTGAAAAATGAAAGCAACACTGGATCTTTTGACATCAGAACAGAAGCTTACCAACCAAATACTACATTGCATTTTTTGGTAGGCTGTGTCATTTTCGTCCCTGAGTTTAGGAGACAAGTTTTGACCTTTCAGCACAGCAGAAGAGCAGCGGTAATCTGTTCCCAATCCCCCAAATCAAGTTTCATTTTCAATTTTTCTCCGGCTGCAGAATAACCCAACATGACTCGCAACAACATGACACAAAACAGAAGAGGCTTTACAATCGACTTGCTTTTTTCTCTGTAGCATTGCAGTAAAAACTTGCCGGACAGTGGAGTACTTCATCACAGGGCAGCAGCAGAGACGTCGGAGAAATTGAGAGCGAAAGGAGAAATGAGAAGAGGGGGAGGGGGGGGGAGAGGTCTGAAGAGGATAGCTCCTCAAAGATTGGGGAGATGAGACGGGCTGCTGCCGTCTCCTGCCCGGGTGCACCCACCGCTACAAAGACCCGACATGAAGCGCGAGATGAAACATGAGTGGACACAAAGAAGAGATCCTGGTGACTTTGACCCAGAGTATTGCCACTTCACTAAGATTTGGCAATACTCGGAAAATACAACTGGTTTAGCCTGGGCTTGCTGAAAAGTGTATTTGTGTGAGGATGACAGGTAATAAGACCCCAAATATTATTATGTAAATATGTATACTGCATACATTCGTCAAAGACTATGGTCGAAAACTACTGTTCAGCGTACAAGATCGACTGTGACTGGGGGACCGTCGAGGGCAGGGGTCGGCAAGTTTGCGTCACGGAGGGCCGATTTTCATCATAGCCAAAACACAGAGGGCCGAACCTCACCGTGGTAGCCTAAAGTTAAGAGCCATTTTATGCAAATGCCGATGTTTTACATCAGTGTTTCTAAAGTGGTCCGGCTTCAAGACCCGCCATTACCTTAATGACAAGCTGTGACCCAAATAAAACTGTACTTTGCCATTTATCGTATAAAATATTGTATTTACCACATGTTTTTATTGAACAAGCCGTAGATTTGCTTTTAAGACTGAAAATTATGATCAAAACAACCCAATAATATTCATTTTAAAAGACTCGTGTGTGTTTTGTGTAGTTTCAGATGGAAAATATTGAAAAAAAAGTTTCCTGTAGGCTCGCGACCCACTATTGAGTCCCGACCCACCAGTTGAGAACCACTGTTTTACATTATATATGACCAAGTGGGATGTTCTGCAAGGACCTTTTCATAAATACACGATAAAAAGACACTTTCTCACATCTTTAGAGTACTTTAACAGATATTTGATCCCTTATTTGCATAGTAATATTTCTCCAAAGCACACTGGGGGCCAGAGGTTCTGTGCTGGAGGGCCGGATTTGGCCCCCGGGCCTGACGTTGCCTACCCCTGGTCTAGGGTGACCAGATGTCCCAGTTTACCTGGGACAGTCACAGTTTTGAAGCCTCAGTCCCATGCCCCCTTGGACCATTGATTTGTCCCAGTTTTATACAAGTTCTGTCTGTTTTTCACCAGTGCCATGCCAGAAGCATAAGTTTTTACTTGAAACTTACAGACTATTGCCCATGTGTGCATCAAAGTTTCCATAGTGAATGGAACAATAAAGAAGATCAAAAGTAATTTTACCATTCAACCTTGGGGGAAAGTCACTTTTTAGCCCCCGCCATAAATTCCCATTGTGTCTCGGTTTTTGATATGGAAAATCTGGCCACCCTTGTGTTGTCGCATCTCTACAAGACCCTTCTTATTGAGGGAAAAATAGTCTTTCTTAATGTAGAATTTTGTGTCTTCCCTCAATTTCTTTCTCACAAAAGCAAGCAGATGCAGCACCGAGAACTCAGTCACTGAGGCTAAACTGAATGTTGATAACTCTTGCATAATGCCAGTGTGAGTCATATGAGGAATCACCTTGACTCGCCCAGCGTCCTGTGGCGTTGCGTGGGCTAACCACAGGGGCTTCCCAGTCCACATCCTTTTCCTCAACATTCTCGCACCTCCATGGGCAACCTGCCAGCCAATCAGAGCTCTCCGCGGCTCACTGCCAGCCAATCAGAGCCCTCGCTTCAACCCTTCTGGGAAGACTGCCAACTAAAGAGAGCCCGGCTTCCCCAGTCAGCTTACATACAGTACGCAGGCAGCCAATGAGAGCCTTCTATCAACTTTATCAGCATACAGGTGAAAAGTACAAGCTGTTTTGCAGATTCTTTTGGGAAGTAAAGACTACGAACTCAGCAAAAATGTTTAGGATTGGCTTTTTTTGGTGTTGATCACATTGGGCCAAACTGACTTTTTGTTTTGCAGTTTTACACACTTTCTAAGTTTTCAGAGATCATTTAAGGCTGTAGATCGCTGGCCCAGCTTGAGCGACAGATGCGAGATGTGGGACAAAAACACGGTGCAGGTTTGTGAAGAGTCCCATAGTGAAAGTTTAGTCCCAGAGAAGCACCGACAGCCACTGGAGCTACTACGGAAAATGGTAATGCCCATGTTCTGTTGATAAGCTGTAGAAACGATATACCATTAACACCTATGGAATCGGCACACACCTGTCACTCAGTATCCATTCTCACTGCTCTCAAAGCACCAATCTCCTTCTTCCCTGGCCAATACGGTAATCCAGTCTGATGGCCGCTGTCAGAAAAGTGGTCCAAATGAAGTCGTGCTGTCACTCCTCCATTCGCACGTCTTCTACCTGTCAGCACGACCGCCATCTTCCCACGAGGGGCCGCACAATTGGAGCCGGCGGAGATGTCTTCTGAAGCTCCGCTGTTCTCCCGAAGTCTCCTGTCAGGGTCCATCACGAGGAGGCATCTCGGCGGAACGTGCAGACACGAGCTTTAATGGGGGAGAGGCTGATGGAATGGACAATCGTGACATTTTCCAGCTCCGTTATGGATATGTCTTGAAAGCAACATTCAGTTCAGAGAAGTCTATTCTGGCACCATTATATTACAGTCGTTCTTTTCTTCCTACAGGCATGTCATCTGACTTACACATACACTGAGGGAAAACGCACATTGCTCACTGACACTAATATTTTATTTTTATGGAAGTGCAATTATATTTAGAAAGACATTTGTATTTAGTTACCTTAAAATGTGGAGCGAAAACATTCCACACTTAATTTCACTTTAGTATTTGGGTCAGAGTTGGTCCTTAGAGACGGTAAAACAGCCGTGTACACTGAGCTTCAAGTGGTAGTGTTGTAAAGTTAAACACCCGTGCACAACGAGCTTCGAGTGGTAATGTTGTAAAAACATGTGTTTACAGTCAGACAGTCAGAAGTCAGGCCGAAAGCCTCGCTTTACTGAGCCAGAGCTATGAAACAGCCCTCAGGTAGTTGCCCTTGTAATGTAACAACATTCAAAATCTTCTTTAGTGTAGCTTTAATAATATTAAATAACAGTAGGACATACAGTGGGTTGAAAAAGTATCCGTACCCATTTAACTTTGACATTTTGCCACGCTATGGTCCACAGACATAAATATGTATATGTTGCCCCCTCGAAATCACCAGGGAGAATCAGTTGGCTTTTCAGAGTTTATTTTGAGCTCAAATAGTACAGAAAAGAAAAGGGTAAACATAGGTCCCCTGTGAATAAAGGATAAGTAAAAATGGACAAACAGATAAAACGACACTTACACGTCCCAGATGTGACAAGGCTTAGGCCACGGCCCGACTACTGCGCCACAGCTTCTGGACTGAGGCTGTGGGCCTAGCTCTTTTAAACTAGCATAAACAGGTCACGTGATGGACGCGCTTCCGGTTTCAATTAATAAAAGACAGTGTGTAATTTAGCGAAAAGAATAATAAATACTGTTATTTACAGTGAACCATTTACCAACAATAAGAAAGCGCTTAAATACTTTGTCGAAAATGGGCGAGCAACACCCTCCCCCACTAAAAATAATGTTAACCCAACATTCCCTTAATCCTACTGGGGGGTCTTACTTGACTTAAACCATAAATAGTAAATAAACAATTTTAACCACAACAATACTTCACAAAAGAGTCCAGGCTAAATTAATAGTGTCCGTTATCCAAGAGTCCTTTGGCACGGCGGTACGCGCAGGTTTAAAGGTCCATTTCCGTATTTGGGTAGATAGTCCGTTGAAGCATTGGTGGGCCCCAGAATCTTCAGAATTGACTCAAGGAAAATACCTTCTACCCAAGATTTTGTAGCAGCATAGCAAACCAACTTAACAAATAGCATGTACTACTTAAACAATAATTAAAGTACATTTACTACTATTGCACATATCTCTATTGCACACAAGCCATATACTTTAAAGTGCAAAGTGCAAAGTGCAACTCAATTAGCAGGTACATAAAGTGCATGTTACTACTGCATCACGACTGGGAATTAAAAAGGATATAGGTTGGCCGAGGTGCTGAAGAAGCCGTCTCGGACCCTCGCTGGTTTGGACACACCGACAGGACAGGTCTGCACTTCCAGGACCGTGGGCTCACCAAGCTGGTCGTAGGTGTACAAGCGCCTGGGCCGTCTGGTTCTGACAGGTCTTGCAGATCCCTCCGAGGAGTCTGAGGAGGATGCCTCTCGCTCAGATGAATCCGCTTCCTGCACTGGCTCTGGCTCCGGGTCAACCTCTGGGATCAGGATCACCACTTCAGCTCTCTCCTCAGCAGGTGCAGCTCCCTGTTCCGGCTGTCTTGGAGTGGGGACTCTCGGTTGGAACTCTCTGGCAGTTGGATTGAGCGGCTGAAGAGCGGGTTGGGGTGGCAGGACGAGATGGTAGTCTTCCTCACTAGAGCTCTCTGTACCTGCAGGCTGGATGTTGCACTTAACACTTGTCCCTCTTCCTGGCGCCGTTCTGGTTCTCCTGCTTCTCCTTTTAGGGTTGGGGACGACAGGCGCTGGTTCAACCAGGTAAGGACAAGGTAGGAGTAAGTTTCTGTGCAGCACACGTCTTCTCCCTACAGCATTCAGAGGCTCAACCACATAGACAGGGCTTCCAGGGCCTTTGCTCTCCCTCACCACATGGACAGTGTCCTCCCAGTGACTGCGGAGCTTCCCCGGACCACCTCGAGGCGTGAGATTTCTCACCAATACATGGTCACCCGGGTTCAGCGTGGAGCTCCAGGCGCGCTGATTGTAATAATCTTGGCCCTTTTTTGCAGACTTCCTCATGTTCGTCAGGGCAATGGCATAGGCTTCCTGCATTGCCTCTCTCCACTTCTCCGCATAGCCAGCAGGGGTCTGTTTCTCTGCGTCACCGAGTTTCTTGGGAAACAAGAGGTCAACTGGGAGGGTTGGTTCACGTCCAAAAAGCAAGAAGAAAGGGGAGTACCCTGTCGCCTCGTGAATGGTGGAGTTGTAGGCATGAACTACTTTGTTGAGGTGCTCCTTCCATCTGGCCTTTTGTGTCTCCTCCAGTGTCCGCAGCATACTCAACAGAGTCCTGTTAAAACGTTCGGCAGGGTTAGCTTGGGGGTGGTAAGGTGTAGTGCGAGAGTGTTGAATACCACCATATTCCTGGAGCTTCCGAAACAGCTGATTCTCGAACTCTCTCCCTTGGTCGTGGTGGATCCTGGATGGAAACCCAAAGCGTGGGATAAATTCGTCAAACAGCTTTCTGGCAGCAGTTTTCCCGGCCTTGTCTTTGGTTGCGTAGGCCTGAGCGTATTTAGTGAAATGGTCCACTAAAACCAGGATATACTCTTCCCCTCCGTTGCTTTTCTCCAGATGTAAAAAGTCTATTGAGACCATCTCGAATGGTGCAGAAGTTTCAATGCTTTGAAGTGGTGTCCTTGTGACTCTGTTGGGCCTTTTGTTTTTGATGCAGCTGCAGACACGTGTAACGTAGTGCTCCATCTCCTGCCTCATTTTTGGCCAAAAGAAGCGCTCTCGGGCCAGGGCCACCATCCGGTCAGCACCCAAGTGTCCCATCTCCTCATGGAGGTACTTGTACACCAGGGGCTTCAAGGGCTCTGGCACCACCAGTTGCAGCCTGTTGTTGGTCTTCCTCCACAGGAGTCCATCTTCACCCAACTGCAGCTTTGGCCATTCTCTCAGGAGAACCCGGACTTGCTCACTCTCTGCAGCTTTGTCTCTGTACTTCAGGTAAGTGTTTTCTCTTTTCAGGTTGGAGACCCTCTGGATGGCTGGATCTGCATTCTGCTGGGCCTGGATGTCTTGGATGGAGAAGGGCTGAAGGGGTGGTACAGCACTGCCATCTGGTGGTAGGACATCCACATTACAAGTGACAGCAGAAATCCAATTGATCTCACCTGTTTGGCTGCTTTTGACTGCTTTACAGATGCTGTCCATGACCTCCGGCTCACACTCTTCCGTGCACTCCTGCATGATGGTTTTGATGGGCTTAGGTCTGCGAGAGAGAAAGTCAGCATCTGTGTTAGCTGTTCCAGGTCTGTACTTGAGTGTGAATCTATAGTCTGCCAGCTCTGCAACCCAGCGGTGACCCGTGGCGTTGAGTTTTGCCGACTTGGTAACGTAAGTGAGTGGGTTATTGTCACTGTAGACTGTGAAGTGTGGCGCGTGGAACAGGTAGTCACGGAAACGCTCTGTGATGGCCCATTTCAGTGCGAGGAATTCCAGTTTTCCTGAGTGCAGCTTGTAGTTCTTCTCTGCAGGCGTCAGGGTTCTGGATCCGTAGCCAATGACTCTCAGTGCGCCATCTTGTCGCTGGTACAGCACAGCACCGAGCCCTTGCTCTGAGGCGTCAACATGGAGAATGAAAGGCTGCTCGAGGTCTGGATATGCCATAACAGGTGGATTTGTAAGTTGGTTCACAAGCGTCTCTAAAACTGCTCTGTGTATTTCTGTCCACTGAACCGGAGAGGAGGGTGGGAGCTGAGCACCTGAATGTTTTGTCCCCTTTTTGTGGCAGTGTTTTGGCTCACCTTTGGGCTTTGCCAGCAGCTCATACAGTGGCTTTGCAGTCCTGGAGAAGTCCTGGATGTAAGCTCTGTAGTAGCTCAAGAATCCCAGGAGCTTCCTCACCTCTCTCACTGTAGCTGGGGTCTGGTACGTGAGCGCCTTTACTGCCTCCACCTCTCTTGGGTTCATCCTGTATCCTTCTGCAGAGATCACACGACCAACATACGTTACTTGTGGCTTAAACAACTCACATTTTTCGGCTCTCAGCTTCATCCCACAGGCTCTCTGTCGCCGCAGGACTTGTCTGACGTTTTCCACATGTTGGTCAAATGTGCGGCTGAAAACAAGGACATCATCCAGATAGGGCACACAGACTTCATCCCTCAGATCTCCCAGGCATCCCTCCATGTGGCGTTGAAAAGCAGCCGGGGCATTTGAGAGGCCAAAAGGGATCCTGGTCCACTCATAGAGTCCCCATGGTGTAATAAAGGCTGTATATGGTCTGCTCTTCTCGCTCATGAAGCCTTGGTGGTATGCTTTGCCCTGGTCCAGGACGGTGAACCAGGAGTTTCCACCCAAGTTTTCCAGGATTTCTTGGATCCTGGGGATGGGATGACGGTCTGGCCAGGTCTTCTCATTCAGCAGCCTGTAATCAATGCATAACCGGAGAGTGCCGTCCTTTTTCCTGACGCAGACTACCGGTGAAGAGTAAGAGGAATAGGACTTTTGAACCCAACCTCTACTCAACAAATCCTGAATGTGAGCCTTGACTTCCTGATACAGGTGTCGGGGTATGGCATTGTATGTTCTCTGGACAGGAACAGAGTCTTTCAAATTAATGTCCATTTGCAAACCAGTGACACAACCAGCATCCCACTCATCTCTGGCAAACACGTCACCCTCCTCCACCAGCATCTGACGAACTCTGTGCTGCTGCTCTGCCGAGAGGTGACTCAGATCTACAGGCGGGACCCAGGGCTCCCTCTGTGGTGCTTGACTGGGCTGCTCCAGTGAGGATGTGGCACTGCCCTCTGGTGACTTGGGCTCTAGTGGATAAACAGCATCAACACTGTGTAACCAGCCAAGCGTTGTGCGGCCACAAAGAGTAATATCACAGTCTGTTGTGTTTTCAACAGTTACCTTAATCCTCGTATTCTCTTGATGTTGAATGAGCTGCTCTCTTACTTTGAGTCCTGTGGGCCACGGTGTCTCCGGGTTAGGCTCCAACACGACGTGAGTTCCACAGAGCAACCCTTGCTGTAGATAGTTGCATTGCACTTGGATGGCGTTCCTCTTTGGGACAGTAACTGGCATTCTTCCCAGACGAGCAATGTGGGGGTTGTTTTCAGGTGACGGCTTCTGTAAAACAGTTAGAACAGCCCTCGCAGTTTCCTGACCCACATCAAGTGCTGAACAAAATCTCCTTACCATGTGACCAGAAGGAAAACAGCTTCCAAGACCCTCATTTGCCAAAGCCAGCTCCTCAATTACATTAAATCCAATAATAGGACGTTCCAGATCTGTAGAGGCGACTAAGATAGGAACAACTACTGGTTCATCACTCATCCCAGCAACAGCATCTTGTGACAGTGCAAACTTCACTTCAATCCAGCCCTGGTATGGAATCTTTGTCCCATTTGCTGCGGACAGATCCAGCCCTCCTTCTTCCAGTAACTCTTCCACAGGCCTCACAGTAACATGGGGTAAGTGTCTCTGCTTCCACTCATCCCCAATAATGGACACTTGTGAGCCAGTGTCCCACAGCACTTTGGTGTCAACATTGTTCATTGTGGCTCGAACAAGGCACCTCCTCCCCACCAGCTTAGCAGTTTGATGTTGTTTACCAGTGAGGGGCGCTGTGGTGCAGAATATGTCTGTGTTCTTACCAAGATGTACGCTGGTTTCGATCTTGTTGGTGGAGGCTGTGGTGTTCCTAGGCGCTCTGCGGCAACCAACGGCCCAGTGGTCTATGCTCCCACACTTGTAGCAGTGGTCGCATTTACCCCCTGGATTGGTCCGCTGGCACTGGTGACACTGCCGGTTGGGGCGTGTCCTTGGCGCTGGTCTGTTGTAGCTGTGGCTGGCTTGTCCCCATGGTGGTGGTTGTCCGGGTGGCTGGTGCAGGCTTGACAGCTGAGTGGTGAGATTCTGAATGGCTTCACAGATTGCTTTGTTCCCCTGGTCTACTTTCTCCATCAATGTGTCACGTTTTTCAAACTTTTGCTTTTTATAACTGGTAGAGTTACTGTCATAACTGCTGCTCTCAGAATCAGTGAAATGTGGATCATTACTCACCGCTAACACCTTGGCTCTGGATTTGCTTGACAGCTTGCCCTTCCTCTCCATTTCCAGGTTGTAGGCGGCGGTCATTTTCTCCAGCAGAACTTCATCAGTTACTCTCGGTTTTTGCAAATATGGCTTTAAGTCAATACGGATGGTGTCATCTTGAAGTCCGGTAAGTATGGTTTGCAAAAACTGATTTTGGATGAGCTCTGGGCTGTACTTCAAGCCAGTGTCTGCTCTCTCTGAAGCAAAGAGTATCTGTTGCCTCAAGTCCATAGCTCGAACTAAAAACTGGACTGGAGTCTCTCCGTGATCTTGTGCAGCACGAGTTAAGGAGTGGTACAGCTCATTAGCATCTTTTTCTACAAAATGAGTCCGCAATATTTGTTTCAGAGCTTTCAATGACAAATCATCTCTACTTTCCAGATAACTTTGCAATTTTGTTCCTGGAATAATAGCTTGAAGGACTGCATCAATAATTTCGCATTCATCATATCCCTTCTTTAATGCTTTTGTAATTTGTCTTTCTAAACTTGCATATCCCAGCTTATCCGTTTGATTATGTTCACCAATTTGTCCATTAATTTTCAAGTCTTTTCTATACATTGGGTGAACAACAGTTTGAGTTCTTTCAGACAAATTATTAGCGGCAGTAAGCGTGGTGGCAGAGGTGCGTGGTCTTACCACAGGTTCCGTGTTGCTGGGCGCAGTACCAGCTGTGTCCGCCAGAGGGCGGCGTGGCGACGTGGGACCAGACGTAGACAGCGTTTTTCTCAGTTCATCAATTCTGTCATTTATTTTCAATAACAATGACATTCCTCCATCTTCAAGCGACGTGACATCCTCACACTCCAAATGCTGCAGAATTAGCCTTCTCAATTTGCGAGGTGAGTTTTTATCTTCATCTTCAACATTGATTTCAAGTGTAGTGCATATTTTAAGAAGTTCCGAAGCAGGTAAGGCAATTAGCTTTTCCTCGATTTCTTCCAGCATATTTTCCCATTCAGACACTTGTTCGTTAAAGTCTGGCATGATTGGAAAGTCTTTTACCTTGGCTTTGATCGTGACTTGCGGTGGGTTGTGTCGTCTTCCTTGACCTCGCTTCCGTTAGCATTAGCTCCGTGATAGCTTCGTGTTGGCGTCTCTCGTAGCGTATTCCACTCACGAATATAGTCCACACACGCGCTCCGGTAGCCACAATCCACGGTAGCGATCCAGGTCATCCACAAACTTAATCCAACCGGGCAGAAACACCAAGATTTTGTTGCCCCCTCGAAATCACCAGGGAGAATCAGTTGGCTTTTCAGAGTTTATTTTGAGCTCAAATAGTACAGAAAAGAAAAGGGTAAACATAGGTCCCCTGTGAATAAAGGATAAAATAGTTTAGCGTACTATGGATTAAGTAAAAATGGACAAACAGATAAAACGACACTTACACGTCCAAGATGTGACAAGGCTTAGGCCACGGCCCGACTACTGCGCCACAGCTTCTGGACTGAGGCTGTGGGCCTAGCTCTTTTAAACTAGCATAAACAGGTCACGTGATGGACGCGCTTCCGGTTTCAATTAATAAAAGACAGTGTGTAATTTAGCGAAAAGAATAATAAATACTGTTATTTACAGTGAACCATTTACCAACAATAAGAAAGCGCTTAAATACTTTGTCGAAAATGGGCGAGCAACATATATATATATTTATATGACACACACTGACACACAATCATGAAGTGAAATGAAACGTATACATGATTTACATTTTATATCAATAAAAAACTGAAAAGTGGGGTTTGCAAACGTATCTATACCTCCTGAGTGAATACTTTGTGGAACCACCTTTTGCTGCAATTACAGCTGCCAGTCTGTCGGGTTATGTGTCTATCAGTCCTGCACATCTTTAGACTGGAATTTTTAACCAACAGCTCAAGCTCAGTCAGATTTAGATGGAGAGCGTTTGTGAACCACAGTTTTCAGATCTTTCCACATATTCTTGATTGGATTTAGTTCTGGACTTTGACTTGGCCTTTCTAACACAAGGATATTTTTTGTTTTCAACCATTCCATTGTTGCCCTAGCTTTATGTTTAGGGTCGTCGTTTTACTGGAAGGTGAACCTCCGCCCCAGTTTCAAGTCTTTCACAGACTCCAACTTGATTTCGTCCAAGATTTCCCTGTTTTTGGCCCCATCCATCTTCCCATCAACTTGAACCGTCTTCCCTGTCCCTGCTGAAGAAAAGATAGTATGATGCTCCCACCACCATGTTTGACAGTGGGGATGGTGTTTTCAGGGTGATGTGCAGTGTTACTTATACACCAAACAAAGCATTTTGCATTTGGGCCAAAAAGTTCAATTATGGTCTCATCTGACCAAAGCAGCTTCCTCCACATGTTTGCTGTGTCCACCATGTGGCTTCCGGCAAACAGCACACGGGACGTCTTATGATTTTCTATTAAAAATGGCTTCTTGCAACTCTGCCATTAAAGCCATATTTGTGCAGTGTACGACTAACAGTTGTTCTGTGGACAGTTTCCCCCACCTGAGCTGTAGCTCTCCGCAGTTCATCCAAGGTCATCATAGGCTTCTTGGTAACAGCTGTGGTCAGTGCGGTCCTTGTTCGGTCAGTAAGTTTAGGAGGACGGCCGGGTCTTCGTAGGTTTGCAGTGATGCCAGACTCTTTCCATTCCTGGATGGTGCAAATCCGTTGTTTCAGTTTTTTATTCATAAAAAAAGTTCAAAATCATGGACACACATTTCATTTCACTTCAATATTGTGTGTCACTTAGTGTGTGTCTTTCACATAGATTTATATATATTTATGTTTGTGGTCCATAGCGTGGCAAAATGTCAAAGTTAAAGGGGTATGGACACTTTTTCAACCCACTGTACACTGTATACTGTGCTCCATTCCAACTGCACTGAATGCTGGGAAATACTTTCACACACATTTCCAGTCAAATATACTTGTAGGATTCATAGTTTACTGCAGGTCTTAACTCTCTCAGTTTTCTCAATCCCAGCATGGACGCCACTGTGAGCCGCGTCTGCCATTAACCATCATCATCTTCCAGGAAATGAGGGGGGCGGGGCCTTCTGCCTGGTCATGTGACTCAGCTGGTGACAAATCAAAGTCCGCTCCAGTCGATGGCTTTGACAGCGCAGGGTTAGCAATTAGCATCCATAGGAGCACATGTTATTTATGACAGGATGTTCTGGTAAGCCACACAGTATATCTTCCAATGCAGGAATTTATGGCGGTGCATCGTGCCATGAGTGAGTTAGCGGCGCATATGGAGATGATGATAATGATTGTTGGGCAATATGAAGGCCTGGGTTTGCTCTACCAATAATTTAATATACTCTTCATGATCATTATTGCAGAAAGAGCAAAAATATATTAAATACTATTAATCTTTGGAGTGGAATGATTCCTATAGACATCCAAAAAACAGTACGAGATTATACATTCCAGTCATGACAATCATGTTATCATCAACTGTGACGGCACCAATGTTTTTGTTAGTGGTTCCCAAAGTGAGCCCCCTGACCATCGTGCAAAGATTGTCTTCAATCATATG
Source organism: Gobius niger (assembly GCF_951799975.1). Classification (NCBI taxonomy): domain Eukaryota; kingdom Metazoa; phylum Chordata; class Actinopteri; order Gobiiformes; family Gobiidae; genus Gobius; species Gobius niger. Next base: position 6,027,807 of record NC_136867.1, read on the forward strand.
AATAAATTGGGCTTGACCTATAAAAAATAAAGCACCTTAAGAATAAAAATGTCCTAAACTGCCTATATTTTCAGCCACAAAATCTGGCCAGGTTTAAGTGTATTTTATCTGTTGATGTATTAGTTACAAAGATTTTTTCAGAGGGGATTGTGGATTTTTTTTTAAATCTGTGGGAATTGAAAATTGGATTTAGATGTTGAGAAATCCCTCTGAAAAATCCTTCAAAATGTTATCAAGTTAAAACCTGGAAAACCTTTACTGAGCCAATACACATGTTTTAATGCTTTTAATGAGCGTGAGTTACTTTGGAGGCTAATTGCACCAAATATGCATGATAAATGACAGAGTGAGTTGGTTTTGTCTCGTCATCAAGTCGTTTGCTGAAAGGAACAAGAGGAACATACGTTTTGAAGCCTCTCATATGCTCTGGCTGTGCAGAAGATAGAAGTATATATATATATAAACTTGCATTATTTCACGGCGCGGGGATTATTTTCCCTTTGCATTTCACGTGCCATGGCTCATGCTTTTGCCTTACGTAAAAACAAACAGCGCTGGGTGATGATGTCATCAGGCCGCGCTGCTCAGTTTGCTTGCGCAGGTGTGAGGGATGGCCAGCAGGGGGCACGTGTGAAACAGAGACCTCTCCTTAATCAAGGCAATGTTTTTTTTTTTCATTTCATTTTATTTATTCTTTTTTTCATGGTATGCAACTTAAGATAAAACAACAATCCAACAACAAAAAACAAACAATAATACATTCCATGAGAAAAACAGGAAGAGGATGAAGAAAAAAATCTTATAAACTCCTACCTAAAAAAAAGTTACAAATTAGATGGCCTGTTATTTTACTTCATACATACATACTTGAAAACATTTGTACTTTTATGACTGTTCAGAAAACAGACAATATTCAACATATTTTATTATTAGTAAATAAATAAAGGCATATTAATAATCGTTTGAATAATCGTGATTTCAGTTATGACTAAAAAAATCATATTATTTTTTGAGCAGCCCTATCAAACAGCGCAACTTAATCTGAAATAATCCATGATGTGGATCTGGTCTGTCCCTGCAGCTCTGGAGGCAATTATGTCCTTTCTCTCTTTTTATTGCATGTGACGGGCCTGTGTTGCTTTATGTTGAGCTGTTTAAAGACATCCTGCCATCTCTCGCCTTAATAAGTATTTATCCTAATGAAGGGGTAGGCGACGTCAGCCTCTGGGGCGAAATTGCTGATGTTTCGACTGGTCTTGAAATCTACTACACTAGACTGACTGATTTTCACTTTTTTTCTATTTACATATAAAAATCAACACTGCACAGTATCCTGTCTCAGGGACGGTCGCCAGTTCCATTTCCCTTGCATACAGTCTTCAGGACAATTGTTTTTCAACCAAAGTAGGCACTTGGTACAAACCCTTCTCCAGAAACCCTCTGATCCAGCAATGGTACACAATGACTGCATTTCTTCCCTGGACTACACTATTTTATGTCCAATCATAGGCTGGCCAAAATAAATCAACAAAAAATATAATCCAAAGAAATGTTCCAAAAGAAGGACCCTTGTCTCTGCTCATTGTCAGAAATGACCTAAAAGGGCCTCCATAGATGTGAAACAAACCTTTAGGTAAATCCAGTGTTGTTCCTGCTTTTCTGCCTCCTGTCCCATTACCCAAAGAACGTATATGTTAGCCTCTCAACGTTAGCCACCTTAGCATCTTGATTTCCCTCTTGTAGAGATCCTGAAATTTTACACACAGGATAAGTACATGTAGGGCTATGACTAGTGGATTTGTAGTGTGACATTTACATTTGGAAAGGCTACTGTTTAATTTGGCCAGGTGAGAGTGGATCGGAATAGGTGGCCCCGGTGATGATCAAAGAAGCATCTATGTGTTAATCACTGGGGTCAAGGATGGCGAGGCGACCCCCGCACCTTGAACTTCTTGCGTCGGCAAGAGTTGGACAAGGGTCCGTCAGTGTGACACACCAATGTGTATACACATTATTATTTGTTTAGTTTTAGGACGCTGATTTTGTGTAATAACTTTGTTTTAGTTGTAGTTACACATCCACGCCAGAAGGTGGCGCATTACTTCGTGAGACGGTATTGAGAGGTCATAGGCCCTCCTTCGTCAAAATGGCAGAAGCGAGGCATTGAGAAACTTCACTCGTCTCCTGTCTCATTAATTTTCCTGTTTTCCAGGTTAGTAACAGTATAAACCACATTGAATGGGTCGGAAACTAATTATAAGAAAAATAGCTAAATGTAACTTTATAAATCAGTCGGTAAACACTGCATTTTTGTTAAGTTTTGCGTATGTGAAAAGACGTGAAAAAGCTAAGTCAAGGCGATGCCGCCGGCGCCATTTTGTGTGCGTACATTTTATTTTATTTTATTTTAAAGCGCTCTATTTGGATCAAATAAGCTCCTGTTGGTATCCTGACAATGTGTAATGTGTTGTAATGCCGTTGGCAGATAGATGTTAGTTGAAAAAGCATATTAAGAAAAAAGTTCGAAGTTGAAGCTAAGCCTGCCGGCATACATGCCTACCATGTAATTCATGAGCCGTGCTGACGGAGTTCAGCTAGAAGATAGCAAAGCTAACAATATGTTAAAAAGCAGTCCAGCTGCGAATATTAAAACTATTTTGGTTAAAAAAAAGGAATAGATAAGACAGATAAATAGCTAAAAGGTAAAAACAGTAATTCATATATTGTGAACAATAAAAAGGTGGAAATGTCATTGTGTTGAAGGTAATTTAAAAGTACTGTACATGAAAGACAGTTTTATTGCATATTTTTTTGCATACAGTTGTTGTGAAACAGTTTATTATACATGTGAATGTATTAATAAAAAATGGCAGAAGCGAGGCATTGAGAAACTTCACTCGTCTCCTGTCTCATTAATTTTCCTGTTTTCCAGGAACAAATATAATCTGCTCAACAGGCCCAAAACCTGGGTCTGTTACAGATTCTTGGTGGCCCGTACGGGGATTGGTTCCACGTCGCCAATGGAGCTGATCCTCACTCATCTTTAAAACCTGCTGCGGAGCTGATTGTCCAAGGAGAGATGATGTAAAACGGAGCAGTTGCCACCCATCGCCGGAAGAGATCTAGCTGAGAATCACCCATCGCAGAACAACCAAGAGAGCATCATGGCCGACAGCGAGAGGAAGAGCCTGGTGTGGGACATCAGGAAGAGCCTGCTTGCCTTGACGCATGATCAACTCTTCGAGGTTGCTTCAAATGTGGGTCCAGTACCAAGCAAGGATCCTTCAATGCTGTCAAGTGGGGACGCAGAAGGAAGCTTCGAGTACATCAACTCCTTCATGTACAGTGAAGCGATGTTGGAAGCTGAGGACAGTGGGATGGGAGAGTTGTTGGCACTAAAGGACATAGTAGATGAGTTGCTACCCTCCGTCAACAAGCCGACAGATGTTGGGGAAATGAATGTGGAAATGTCGACACTAGCCTATGCCCAACCTCCTTCCTCAGAGACAAGCCTGTCCAATGCAGTTCAAACGCCTATGGACATTAGTAACACTAGCCCGAACATTTCGCAAGAAGAAGTTCGCAAAATGATTTCAGACTACGAGAGGGTTAGTAAGACATTGCAAGATTTTTTGAAAACTTCCACAATGCAACAAGCTCAAGTACTCCAAATACCACACAATGATCGCAGAACTCCTCCTAGCCCTGTTGTTTCCCTCAAAGACCTGCCTTACCTCCCAAGACGTGAGTTTAAGGTTCAGGGAGGCCAAGTGGGGGATCACTCATCTGATATCAGTTACAACAGTGTGTGCAGACAGATAGAGGAAGGCATAAAGGACAATTTCACAGAGACTGAGATTGTTCGGGGTGTGCTGAAGATTATCAAACCGGGAGATTTCAAGGATATGTTAGTTAACAAAGATGACATGACAGTTTCAGAATTAAAGGGACTCTTACAGTCACATCTGGGAGAGAGAAATAGCACCGAGTTGTTCCAGGAATTGATCTGCGCAAAACAGAAAGACAATGAGACAACACAAAAGTTCCTCTACCGTGTGATTGGCTTGAAACAAAGAATCCTTTTCGAGTCCAAAAGGTCTGAATCTGAGATTAAGTATACACCAGAAACAGTTCAAGGTGTCTTCCTGCATACAGTTTATCAGGGGATAGGACACAAGGACAATGACATTAGAAGAGAACTTAAGCCTTTGCTTGCAGATCAGTCAGTTACAGATGAAACAATCTTGAAACATGTAATGAAAGTGACCAGTGAAGAATCTGAGCGACATCGTAGACTAGGCTCAACACAACGAGGAAAACAAGCCAGTGTCCATGTCGCCCAAGCAGACGAGGGAAAAGCAAAACCGACAAAGAAAGAGACTGTAGACCAAAAAACAAAAGTTGACACAGTAAAACAGCTAGAAGAGAAGATTGATGCGCTCACTAAAGTAGTAGATTCACTGGCAGAGAAAGTGCAAAAAGAGCGTTTTAACAGTGCAACTAGACCATCTGCATCTAAGACGGAGAGACTTTATGCATGTTCTAAGTGTGTACAGGAGGGCTCCAAAAGCTGCAACCACTGCTTCTCATGCGGCGAGGAAGGTCATAGAGCGATTGGCTGCCTGAAGCGTCCAAAGCAGCAGGGAAACGAGAGCCGGTTGCTGCGGAGGGACAAGCAGTAACCGGGACAGCCTCCGAGTCCTACTTACATACAGAGACTGCATCAGTACACAAGACAAAAGTGAACCAAGCCAAAGTCAAGAAACAGAGACTCAAAAATAACAGAAATGAGACAACCAACGCCACAGTAGGTAACAAAGAGCCCATAGTGAGACTAATAGGGAAGAAAGCGACGACCAAATGTCTCCTTAACGGTTTAACTGTTACTGCTCTTGTAGATACTGGGGCTCAGGTTAGCTTGATAGACAGGGCTTGGAGAAATAGGTACATTCCAGATGTGAATGTCCGCCCGATATTAGAGCTTATGGAGTTAATGGACTGTGGGAAAGTGCCAAAGATCTATGCAGTTAATGGTGAATGTCTACCTTTTGATGGGTGGGTAATATTAACTGTAAACTTACCAGGCAACGAAGATCCAGAGCTTTCTATGAACGTGCCATTTCTAGTTAGCTCGGTACCCTTAGACACACCGCTCATAGGCTTTAATGTAGTGGAAGTGCTTATTCAAGGAAGTCCAGAGCAGGCTGCTTCTAACTTAGCTAAGCTACTTGGGGGTGCACTGTCTATTCCAGTCGACGACGCACAGGGCATAGTACACTTCATCCAGTCACGCCAAGAGAACACAGCTCAGGGACGCTTAAGAATGGGTTACAAAGACACTATACTCCCTGCAGGCAGTACTACTTGGCTAAAGTGTAAAGTCCCACCTCAGCTCGACCCAAGTGAACCTTTAGTTTTGTTCGAGCCTGAAGAGAGTTGTGCCCAGTTATCACAGCTAGGACTTGGGGAAGGACTCCTCGAAATCCAGCCCGGTAAAGTGCCTTACGTAACTGTGCCACTAGAAAACCACACTAAACATGATATTGTTTTGACCAGAAAGACTGCTATTGGTAGCATACAGGCAATTAAGAAAGTGATAGAGACGGATTCATCCTTTGAAATAGACACTAAAACAGAGGCTGTCACTGTTGCTCAGGCTGAGGCAGACCCTACACAAAACTTGTGGCTGCCACCCGTAGACCTAAGCCATCTGGAGAAACAGCAACAAGAGACTGTGGAGAAAATGCTGTATGAGGAGTCAGCAGCTTTTGCAAAGGACGCTAATGATATTGGCTGCATTCCTAGCTTGCAAATGTCACTTAACCTCAAAGATGACATCCCTGTACAGAAAGCTTACTCCTCTGTCCCAAAGCCGTTGTTTTCTGAAGTGAAAGAGTACATACAAGACCTCTTCGCAAAAGGGTGGATTGTTAAATCAAAATCACCGTATGCTGCTCCTGTTGTCTGCGTCCGCAAAAAGGACGGCTCGTTACGCCTTTGTATAGACTACCGTCTGCTGAATCAGAAGACTGTCCCAGATAAGCATCCTCTCCCTCGGATCCAAGACCTGACCGACACTCTGGGGGGGCACTCATGGTTCAGTATTCTCGATCAGGGCAAGGCGTACCACCAGGGATTCATGGCTGAAGGCTCACGTCACCTCACAGCCTTCGTCACTCCCTGGGGGCTCCACGAGTGGGTACGGATACCCTTCGGCCTTTCAAACGCGCCTGCTGCCTTTCAAAGAAGTATGGAGGAGATGTTAAGTTCACTCAGAGACAATTGCTGTATCCCATATTTAGACGACATTTTGTGCTACGCTCCAACATTCGAAGAGCACGTTGAAGGTGTTAGACAAGTTTTGAGAGCACTAAAAAGACATGGTGTTAAACTGAGGCCTGAAAAATGTGAACTGTTTCGCAGTGAAGTAAGGTATGTAGGCCGCCTTGTATCTGCTGAGGGTGTGAGAATCGACCCAAAAGACTTGGACGCGGTGCAATCTCTAAAGGCAAAGACACCCCAGACAGTCGGCGATGTAAGGCGTCTACTTGGCTTCTTGAGTTATTATAGGAGCTACATACAGGACTTTTCGCGTATTGCAAAGCCTGTTTATGAACTGTTGAAAGTCAAACCAGGCATGTCAATCCAGCCGTCCCGGCAGCCAAAGAACAAAGGTCCCCAGTTGTCATCCAGGGCCCCTGTCGAGTGGACTAATGAACACCAGCAAGTACTAGAACAGCTCATTGACAAGCTCACAAGCCCTCCTATTTTGGCCTACCCGGATTTCAACTCACCATTCTGCCTCCACACAGACGCCTCAGAGCAAGGCCTTGGTGCTGTTCTTTATCAGCGCCAGGACGGGAAGCTAAGGGTGCTGGGGTATGGCTCAAGGACACTGTCACCAGCCGAAAGGAATTATCGTCTCCACAGCGGCAAGTTGGAATTTCTTGCACTCAAATGGGCAGTGTGCGAGCGTTTTAGAGACTACCTGTATTACGCACCATACTTCACCATCTATACTGACAACAACCCGTTAACTTATGTAATGAGTACCGCCAAGCTCAATGCTGTGGGGCATCGCTGGGTCGGGGAACTGTCAGACTTTCGCTTTGAGATCAAGTACCGGCCCGGCAAGACAAATGTTGACGCCGATACACTTTCACGGCTGCCCCTCAATATCGACAAGTATGTCAACGAGTGCACTGAGGAACTATCACCTGAAGTGATTCAAGCGACATGGAATGGTGCTAGAGCAGCCCAAGAAGGTGATGTTGCATGGGTTGCTGCCCTAGCCCTTGCCGCAAATGCAACTCAAGAACCACCGTCCCTTGTTCCTGCGATAAACCAAGATGAGCTCGCGAAAGCACAAAAAGAGGACAAAACTGTGGGTGAAATAATAAGACTAAAAGAGAAAACGACTGTCTTAACAAATGACATCAGAAACACAGTGAGTAAGACGACAAGAAAGATGTTGCAGGAATGGAACAAACTGCATTTTGAAAATGGACTCATGTACAGGCAAACAAATGACAGAAAACAGCTTGTCCTTCCGGCCAAATACAAAGAGACTGTGTTAAAACATCTACATGACAACATGGGACATGTTGGCACAGAGAGAGTACTTGCGCTGGTGAGGGAGAGGTTCTACTGGCCGTACATGAAAAAGGACGTAGAGGACTATGTTACCAGAAAATGCCCATGCATAATCAACAAGAAACCGACAACCCATGTACGTGCTCCTATGGGCGCCATCACATCCAGTTCGCCGTTGGACCTGGTCTGCATCGACTACCTTCATCTGGAGCCCAGCAGAGGGGGATATGAGTACATCCTCGTCGTCGTAGACCACTTCACCAGGTTTGCCCAGGCGTATCCGACCAAAAACAAATCTGGAAAGACTGCAGCTGACCGGATCTACGGAGAGTTCATCCCACGCTTCGGATACCCAGCACGACTTCATCACGATCAAGGTCGCGAATTTGAAAATGAGCTTTTCAAGACCTTGAGAGAGAAGTCAGGTACGGGACATTCGAGAACGTCGCCGTATCATCCTCAAGGTAATCCCGCTGAGAGGTTCAATAGGACACTTTTGCAGATGCTAAGAACGCTAGGGGAGAAAGAAAAAGAACACTGGAAAGATTACTTGCCACACATAATTCACGCTTACAATTGTACGCGTCATGAGTCCACAGGGTATTCCCCCTACTTTTTACTGTTTGGACACCACCCGCGACTTCCTGTAGACATCTTATTTGGTTTAGTTGGGGAGAAACAGACAGTGTCACACAAAAGCTATGCAGACAAGTGGGCAAAAAGGATGACAGAAGCGTACAAGATAGCAAGTGAGAAAAGTAGGTTGTCCAGTGCAAGAGGCAAGTCCTACTATGACAGAAAGCTTAAGGGTGTAGTTTTGCAGCCCGGAGATAGGGTCCTCGTAAGAAACTTGAGTGAACGTGGGGGACCAGGGAAGCTACGTTCTTACTGGGAAAAAAACATCTATCTGGTTAAAGAGCAAGTAGGCGGTAATCCAGTTTATGCAGTTTACCCAGAGAACAGTGACGGGAGTAAGACTAGGGTTTTACACCGTAATCTCTTACTACTGGTTAATGATCTCCCAGTTGAAGCTCCACCTCCCAGACCTGAGCAAGCACCCAAGAGACTGAGAAGGGCTCGGTTAAGTGATCAAAACAGACAGAAAAGTGACTCAAGTGACTCAGACTCTGATGAAAATACAGGAGGGTACTGGTTTAGGTTCCCCAGAGAGACTGGACAAGTGGGGAGGGACACTGACTATAGTCAACCTGACATACCCCAGACAAGCCAGGTCCCTGGGGATACAAGTGACCACTTCCTGTTGCCTGCTAGAGACAATGCAAGGGTTAATGTGCAGAGTCGACATAACCAGACTGACAGAGACAATCATCCTGTGCCACAGATGCCTCCTACTCCTGTGGTACAGGCATCGCCTACCCATTCTGAAGAAGAAAGTGAAAGGGGTGAAGTGCTCACTCCTCAAGGACTTGACCCGCCTCCTCAGATACCAGTAGTTGACCCAGAAACTGAGTTGAGAAGGTCAAACCGAGAAAGGAGACCTAGACAAATGTTAACCTATGAGTCACTAGGTGAACCTTCGCTACAGCCACTGGCTATGGTCTCCACACTAGCCACACCATATTTGCAATATCCGCCATGGGTACACACACCTTTCATCCCATATGGTCCAGGGTTTGCGCCTTATATGCCTTACCCTGTTATGCCATACAGTTACCCTACACATATGCCTTGTTGAATATTTCATTTTTGGTAAAGTTTGTGAACTTTGGTATTTTTGAATGTCAGGAGCCATTTTTAATTGTCATGGAGCGTGTGACACACCAATGTGTATACACATTATTATTTGTTTAGTTTTAGGACGCTGATTTTGTGTAATAACTTTGTTTTAGTTGTAGTTACACATCCACGCCAGAAGGTGGCGCATTACTTCGTGAGACGGTATTGAGAGGTCATAGGCCCTCCTTCGTCAAAATGGCAGAAGCGAGGCATTGAGAAACTTCACTCGTCTCCTGTCTCATTAATTTTCCTGTTTTCCAGGTTAGTAACAGTATAAACCACATTGAATGGGTCGGAAACTAATTATAAGAAAAATAGCTAAATGTAACTTTATAAATCAGTCGGTAAACACTGCATTTTTGTTAAGTTTTGCGTATGTGAAAAGACGTGAAAAAGCTAAGTCAAGGCGATGCCGCCGGCGCCATTTTGTGTGCGTACATTTTATTTTATTTTATTTTAAAGCGCTCTATTTGGATCAAATAAGCTCCTGTTGGTATCCTGACAATGTGTAATGTGTTGTAATGCCGTTGGCAGATAGATGTTAGTTGAAAAAGCATATTAAGAAAAAAGTTCGAAGTTGAAGCTAAGCCTGCCGGCATACATGCCTACCATGTAATTCATGAGCCGTGCTGACGGAGTTCAGCTAGAAGATAGCAAAGCTAACAATATGTTAAAAAGCAGTCCAGCTGCGAATATTAAAACTATTTTGGTTAAAAAAAAGGAATAGATAAGACAGATAAATAGCTAAAAGGTAAAAACAGTAATTCATATATTGTGAACAATAAAAAGGTGGAAATGTCATTGTGTTGAAGGTAATTTAAAAGTACTGTACATGAAAGACAGTTTTATTGCATATTTTTTTGCATACAGTTGTTGTGAAACAGTTTATTATACATGTGAATGTATTAATAAAAAATGGCAGAAGCGAGGCATTGAGAAACTTCACTCGTCTCCTGTCTCATTAATTTTCCTGTTTTCCAGGAACAAATATAATCTGCTCAACAGGCCCAAAACCTGGGTCTGTTACATCAGCTCGGCCCCGGGGTTAGGAGGGGACTCCGGGAGAGTGGCAACGGAAGAAGGACGCGAGGAGGAGGGGAAGGACTTTAATGTGGCGCTCCGGGGGTTTGAAGGTCAGAGGAAGCCAGCCTTGATGTTGGAGTCGATCTGCTTCTGATGGGGAAGTGGGCGGGGCTTGAGCAAGTGTCTATGTTATATGAGAGGGTCTCGTAATGCAATATAACAATATTGACAATATATGACAACGTAACTGAAAGGAAAGGTACCAGTTCGCTTTAGGGACAGTGATGGGATTTATGGCATATGATTTGCAAGTGGATCCTCAGGAGGCGCTGCTCTTCCTGTCCCGTTATTTCCCTATGAGTTAGTAATGGTGTCTTATAGCTCAAGATGGCAGACAATGAGTTACTGGTGGACAGTCACAAGCCATCCATCCATCCATCCATCCATCCATCCATCCATCCATCCATCCATCCATCCATCCATCCATTTTCTTCCACTTTTCCGTTTCCGGGTCGTGGGGGCAGCTGTTGGAGCTGCCCAAATCCCATTGCGCCAGCCCCTTATGGCTCCTCCTGCAGGTGGTGGGTCCACGGAAGGACGGCCTCACGATTCAAGCCTGGCCTGTTTGTCTCTCATAAAGGGCTTCTGAACCACTCTTTGTCTGACCCGTCACCTAGGACCTTCTTGCCCTGGGAGACCCTACCAGGGGCGCGAAGCCCCCGACAACATACCCCCCAGGATCATTCAGGTGCTCAAACCCCCTGCACCACGTTAAAGTGGCGGTTCCAGGAGGGGACAGTCACAAGCATCACGTTAAAATGGAGGAAATGGAGGAAACTTCCTGATAGGTGTTTGTGTCTTGAAGCTAACGGCTAACACTAAATAAAACATTGAAATAGCATCAAGATTTTTAATGAGCCGGGAATGGGAAAATAGCGAGAGAGGAAGTACAGCGGCGTCCGAAGTCACGCGTCACTCATGTGCATAGAGCTTACCGGGATTTATTTTTTTGGTGGGATGCTTTTGGGATCTTTTCAAAGAGCTGTTAAAATAATCTCCCTTTGGCCCCAAAATTTCCAGACAGCATTCAGAATCACTCCAGGTGCTACTAGTAAAAATACATTTCTGTTTTCCGAAGAAAAAGGCTGAAAAAAGCTGTCAAAAAGACAACCATATCTATCTACAAATCCAGCACTGTGGTTCATGCAGGTAAAAACTCTCCTGTTTATTTCTAATAGGTGCACAGCTCTACAAAGGTGCATATGCATAAAGCCGTATTGCTGCTGGAAGGTCGTCATCATGTCACGTTAACGGCCCATAGTTTGTTGAATGGTTAACAGTACTGTAGCACATAGCGTTCATTATAAAGTCAGCAATGGAACACATTTGTTTTCCAGATCAGTCACGAGTTACAGTAACTTGACAAGTTAGCATAAAAGTGGCATTACCTAACATTGTCTGAATGAGCTAGCTTAACAGCAAACATACACTCATATTATATACGTGTTAGAAGACTAAAGCCACTATATTAAAAAAAAAAATGCTTTTGTTGTATCATTTTATGCCATGTCGCCCTCCACAGCCGACCAAAGTACCGCTATCTCCTAATCCTCTCTCCAGCCCCCGATTGCTTTGTGACAAATGTCAGTCTCTCATCCTGTCTCTCAATTAGCTTCAGCCTCTCAATCTTGCCTTCATCCCCGCCTACCCCTCAGCCCGGGCCCCCGGAGCCTCGGGATCCTGCTGATGCATCACCACCTCGCCGGATAATTTGTTTAAATGACAGATCAGGGCGTCCAACTCATTTACCGCCGCGATACAGTATGTAGAGTCTGTTAGCGATGCATTAAACTCCATCCCCCTCCGTCTAGAGTGCGGAACTGATGTTGACAACACCTTTTAATTGAATGTTTTGAAGTTTTGATCAAGATCTCGGATATGCCATTGAGCTGCACGTACACAAACATGAGTACATAGAGAGCTACAGGACAATAGCTGCTGCCACCTATTTCTGTGCATCAATTCGTTGTTCAGCATAAAAAAGATTCAAAACATTCACAGAGATGACAGAACCCATGGCGATCCTTTCATGCCATTACGTTTGCTTGTGTAACCTTAACTTTTGACGCTTTATAATGTGATTATAGCTACAGCTTTTACTTTGTCTCTTTTACATTGCAGTTGAAAGAAAATGTCCGGTACGATGTAGTTTTGTAGATTGTGCGTGCCAAAATATTAGCCTTCCACAGTTCAATCCACATAAGCTAATCTGCTAGCTGCTATTGCTAGCGTTAATTAGCGTTCTTTAATCAATAGATTTATAATAAAACTCTAGATAGGGCGTCACCTGTAGTAATACATTGGAATGAATGGCAATTCTGGCGGCCATATTGTGACTGGCTTTTCGAACCGAGTGTTCCAGCACTCCGCATTGTTCCTCCTGGATCCAAGGTTCGACTATCGGCCGGATCCTCCTCTCCAGCACCCTGGAGTAGACCTTACCGGGAGGCTGATCCCTCTGTAATTGGAGTACACCCTCCAGTCCCCCTTCTTAAAGAGAGGGACCACCACCCCGGTCTGCCAATCCAGGGGTACTGTCCCCGACCGCCACGCGATGTTGCAGAGACGTGTCAGCCAAGACAGTCCTACAACATCCAGAGACTTAAGGTATTCAGGACAAATCTCATCCACCCCCGGAGCCCTGCCACCGAGGAGCTTTCTCTGTTCCCGGTGCGTGTTGGTCTCCGCCAGGGCTGCCCTTTGTCACCGGTTCTGTTCATTACCTTTATGGACAGAATTTCTAGGCACAGCCAGGGGCCGGAGGGCGTCCGGTTTGGGAGCCTCAGGATCTCATCTCTGCTGTTTGCAGATGATGTCGTTCTGTTGGCTTCAGCGACGGAAAAAGGTGGCTTCCCCTCTACAGGTCGGTGGGGAGTCCTTACCTCAAGTGGAGAAGTTCAAGTATCTCGGGGTCTTGTTCACGAGTGAGAGACGGATGGAGCGTGAGATGGAGTGGAAGGCCCAGGGCACGCTGGTGGGACTATGTCTCCGAGCTGGCCTGGTCCCCCCAGAACAGCTGGAGGAGGTGTGTGTGGATCGGAAAGTTTGGGCATCTCTGCTGAGACTGCTGCCCCGCGACCCAGCCCCGGAAAAAGCGGAAGAAAATGGATGGATGGATGGTTCCGGCACTCGTTGCTTATGCGAAACTTCAAAATATGCATTCAAATCCAGTCATGGAAACGCAGTTAATGTTCCTTCCCAAACAATCATTCAGTTTGTATGAGCACAGGCTGAAGGTGAACACTATCTGCAGAATGAATGGTGCAAAAACAGTGCTATATAACATAACTATACAACATACATTTGAAATTCATACATGATTTTTAACTTTATTTATGAATAAAATTTGAAAAGTGGGATGTGCAAAAGTATCTATATCCCTTTCCTTTTAGTGCAACCAATTACCTTCAGTTGCCTGATGATTTCTGAATGATCACATGTTGACCCAATGACTAAATAGAGTCTACCTGTGTGTAATCTAATGTCAGCTCAAATACAGCTGCTCTGTGATGGTCTCAGAGGTCTGTTAAGAGACTATTGTGGAGCAGAAGCATCATGAAGTCCAAGAACACACCAGACAGGTCCGGGATAAAGTTATTGAGAAGTATAAAGCTGGGTTAGGTTAGAAAAAGATTTCCAAAGCTTTGAACATCTCTCAAAGTACAATTAAATACACCATCCAGGAATGGAAAGAGTCTGGCATCACAGCAAACCTACCAAGATCCGGCCGTCCTCCTAAACTTACCGACCGAACAAGGACAGCACTGACAGGAGCTGCTACCAAGAAGCCTATGATGACCCAGGATGAACTGCAGAGAGATACCCACAGAACAACTATTAGTCGTACACTGCACAAATCTGGCCTTATGTAAGAGTTGTTAGAAGAAGACATTTTTTAAAGAAGTTCATGTTTTTTATCAACGAAAACCATGTTCCCATTTTGATATGACTTGCATTAGCCTCACTGACGTTTTACCGAGCCTGCACTAGCACAAAGACTTGATCGGGGACAGGCGCTTTTATTGTGTAGCCTACTTTGCTGCATGGCTCTCAGAACACTTCTATTTTCTGCATTGCTGATCATTGATGTGTGAGTAAAACTACCAAGTGTGACATTTGCCTGTGACATGATTGCAAACCGGGACCTAGATAACTTGAGCGTTGCTATCTGAATCTTTTTTGACACGGCGGTCATTAGTATATCTTCATCGATTAGCGCGCGGGGCTCTCACGGATATGGCGGTACAGTCTTGGTTCGATCAATCAAACAATTAAGCCTTGGTCTCTGAAGCGAGCCGCGCTCCGCTTAAGCCCAACCTCGGGAGCCCAGCGTGGCCGCGGCAGAATTAATTGCTTCTTCCAGCGCTGAATAGCCTGACTACCTTAGCCGGTCTCTGCGGATTCCACCGGTTTGCCATGAGGTGACGGGAGGGCAGTCGGCAGTGTGGGATAAACGCTCTCGGTGCAAAGTTTTAGCAGCCACATTCTGCTCAATGGACTTATCAGGCTTTGAACCGGGCGACATTGTGGAACTTCTCGCGATAAAACTCATTCTCAAGGAGCTCTCAACTACTGACGTAAACAAACCACAGAGAGCTAGAGCATTCAGGCATATTAATTATAGGTCCAATAAATCAAACTTATGGGGATTATTTTAATATCAAAGGTGTATGAAAATAAAACTTGGACATAGACAATGTGTAAATACTCTGCCTGACCACGCTCTAGAGGAGAATTCACACCTACACCAAGTCACTGTTTGGTTGGGCGGTTTGGCAGGGCGACTATTTGTCTGCCCCCGTCTCACCTGCTCAGAGCAACATCTGCACTGAAGTAACCCCAAGTAACACTAAGCCTGATGGATGCACAGTGCGCATGATGTTTGTAGCATATGTTTAGTAGTAAATTGTAACAAAATGCCTCGGTCCTAGCGCTGGGCAATTAATCAAATTTTTATCTAATCGGGATTTTAAAGGGGGTGTATATACAAAATCGACTTTTTCAAGCTTTACATCATGTTATTATGTCATTCCCTCATTAAAAACATGCCTGAAGTGTTGCCTTGGCACATTCACGTATTTTTGAGCAATCTGTAAGAGGCAAATTAAAGCCGGTCTCTAAAACAGGCCGGGGCTTTTATTAGAAACTATAGCGGTAGAAATATTCCCCATGTTAGGAATTTGTCTCATACTGGTGTAAATGAAAACTCACGTGCAGGAAGTAAACAAATGGGAACCCGGGCCGAGGGGGACGCTGCGGAGGAGCTGATCCGAGCATAACTTTGACACAGATTAAACCACTTTTCAAACCTCCTGTGACTGTATTTGGAAACAGGGCAAACAACAAATGTTGTGTGACCCTCCAGGGTTTTAATAAAGTCACGTCTTCAAAGCACGTCCAGCTGCTCCGTGTGCAGGTCAGTCACACGCCTCAAAATAACTCCTCCCATCAGCGCGAGCGTCTCGTCTTCTCTCGGGTCAGTCTCATGATCGATCACAAACACAAACACTCCGTCTAAACTCGCCTTTTACACAAGATAACAACAAATAATCCGGTGCACGGTAAAAATGAAACAGAAACCTGCAGTGACATCGATGTCAAAGCTCCGCTAACAGCAACGAAACACTTCCTGTTGTCCCGACAAAATAAAAGGCGTCAATGTTCCAGCGGCTGGGAGAGTGTTTGAAATGTTAATTAATAAATGAACCTAATATTTTAGGTGCAAATGGACACAAATCTCGTTTTTCTTCATTTTCCTGGTCGTCCGTTTTGCTCAAAGCCTGTCTCTAATTGTGGCCTGGTTCCAATAAAGGCCTGGTCCTAGATGCCCTTGAGTAAATAAAGGCCCGGGCCTATATTAGAGCATTTACGGTAAGATCGCTCGTCTCTCTTCTCATTTTCATTCGAGCTTCATTGATTTGACAATTTTCTCGTCACAAAGCAGGCCTTTGGAGAAGCTGCATGCTTTGGGACGAAACGCTGAGTTTAAGTCAAGATTCTCTGATTTGTTTGATTTCTTGGGCTTAAAACTCCTTGGACAGCTTTACTACACTTGCACTGATCATGCCAGTGCTCAAATTACCTCCACTCCCAAAACACATTGCCAACAGCCCACAAGTACAGCATTTTTTTCTTTCCTATGGGAGACATTGTGTCCCAGGTCCCAGGTTCAATTCCCAAACCAATGCTGTGTGGACGGCTTATTCTCACCGAAATGACCTGATCACATCTTCCAGCATGGGCTCTTTAAAGACTGGAATCCTGCCAGTGGCCGGTGTTCTGTAAATGGAAGAATGATGTCTCCCTCGCCGCCTCCCCCTCCTCCCCTCCTTACAGTTTAGCGACTTACAGGCCGATAAAGCCGTGTTCGCCCGCACTGACAGAGGGATTATTCCTCATTCAAGCTCCCGTGACTGGAATCCTCCGCCAAGCTCCATATGGCCTTATCAATTCAGTTCACTATAGTGCCTGTCACCTGAAGACTGCAGCGCCTTGGCACCGCGCCCTAGCAGCATCTGTCAGGGGGGGGGGGCAGCGCATGTTTAATGTCTTACTCTGCCGCCGCCGCCGCCCCCTCCTTTGTTTTCCCCTTAATAGTCTTTCGCCCCACGTCCTCATAACTCACCCCCACACATGTGCAGTGCAGTTAGGATCCTATTTGTTGAGTCTTGCATGGTGTGGGGCCTCGGTAATTGCAGCAACGTGGTAGCTCGAAAATATGGCAATTGTCCCGGACTGGTGTCTATATAGCAAGTAAAACATACGGGATTTACAAAAGCGCAGTTGAAAAAAAAAAAAATTGACCACGCAAATGTTGCTTCATTTATGCAGTTTTGAGTAATCGTATTCAATATTGGTCACATGTTCTTAAGGAGAAACCTCTCTTATCTGTTTTTAAAGCCCATTATACCATGGTCTGGGTGAATACTGGATTCTGATTGGCTGGTGCATTATTTTGGCGTAACCGCACACGTAGTCCGGTAGTTAAATCACTGGGATGTCACTCCGCTGTGGGCATCGCCATAGCAACGCATGACACATCTGGATCAGATAAAGGCGTAATTAGTGACTGACAGGAATGTATGAGATGGATTTTGTGTTAATTTCAACGATTTTGCCCAAAACAAAACACTTGATAAATGTGAAGTAGAGGAGAGTGAGCAGCTAGGTTAGCTACTGTTAATAACATATGAGCTTTACATTTTGATTGAAAACGATTAAGGCATTATTCATTATGCTTTAGGCGTACATAAAATGATCCAGCATTGAAGCATATTTGTCTGGATTAGTAAAGTCAAACATAAAAGTTTCAGTTGGGGGGGCCCAGGTGTGAGCGACTCCACCGCAGCTGTTTCCATAAACAGTTGAGCTGGTTGAGCTAGCTAGCTAGCTTCAGGTTAAACAGCGTAAAAGTGAAATAACTCCTGCCCACGAGTGCCGCATATCGGTGTTTACTTCCAGGGAAAAGTGTTTCCGGGTTAGTCCTGTTGTGTTGTGATTCTGTGCTGATGTTGTGTCATTGAGCCTGACTGAGATCCTCGTAATAGCTGCGGAGAATGACTCGCTCTGAGACCAGCCTTCAGTGACCGGCTAATAACCCACACAAAATAGTCCCGTAGTCTGGCATATTTAGTGACTTTAGTAAATGAAAAAAACATTTATTATAAATGTTACGTTTGTGGGACCCTGGTATAAGCGGATTAAACAACGAGGAGCCGCATTAGACGGTTATAATGCAGTTTGCGGAGTAACACTTCTTGACTCCATGTCGTGCATTATAACCGTCTAATGCACGGCTCCTCGTTGTTTAATCCTTACTGAACCTCCACCATGATGCCACAAAAGAAAGAAGAATGAATCAGTGAAGTGATTGGAGGATTGGAGGGCCTGGATTTAACTGTTCTGATCTGGGGCTGTTGAAGTTAATCAGGTCTACGTCCAGAACATTTCCTCTTCCCCGATGTGATCCTCGGGCTCACATTGTGAAAGACTGGTTCAGGGAGCATGAGACGCTATTTTCACACATGGATTTCCCACCACAGAGTCCAGATCTCGACCCCATTAAGAATCTTTGGGATGTGCTGAAGAAGGCTATGCGCAGTGGTCTTACTCTCCCATCATCAGTACAAGATCTTGGTGAACAGTGAATGCAACACTGGATCTTGTGACATTACAGAAGCTCATTGAAACAATGCCACAGTGAATGGTGCTATTAGAGAGCGTGACCTCTTTTAGATATCATTGTTTTGGAGAGAAAAGTAACTAAAAAAAAGTCTACTCTCTGTTGAACTCATTTGCCAAAGGAAACAAAGTGTGGGCTCTGAAAACAATACATTTATATAGCGCTTTTCCACTTTACATTAGGCACTCAAAGCGCTTTACATCAAGGAACCGCTCACTCACACACCAGTTGGACACTGCAGTCGAGGTGGGTGAAGTGTCTTGCTCAGCGTCTGCAGTGTTTACAACATACAGGCTAACGTCGCTAACTCGCGGCTAACAGTTTTGGCCATTCTGACGCCGTTTTATGCCCAGGGGTTTATTCATCTGAAAAACTAACCCAGCGACTAAAAAGTCCTCAGAAAATCCAAAATAAAGACATACAGCATGTTTATATTGAGCGAAAATGAGCTGCAGCAGAACAAGGAAAACGCTGTAGCTACTCGCTAAGTTGCTACAAAACACACGAGAAAATCTACAAGAGCTGAAGTAAAGACGAAAAGAGATCATTAACCAGTAACCATCTCTATTGTTAAATAAAAATACATACATGAATAAAGGACAGGCATTGGGAGCTTTTGGACATGGGCTTTTCTGTCTATGATGGACAGTGCAATAAAAATAAAAAATCATATTGAATGAAAATAAAAATAAATAATAAATGGCATCAGCACAATTCTAATGTAACTGCTCTTAAATGTGTCGCCTACTTTACTTAAGGAAATGTAAATGAGTACATTTACTAATTACAAACCAATCTGCTGTGAGAAAAGTAAGAATGTTGAAGAAAATGCCTCGTACTCGTGTCGGTATTCGGTGTCGGTAAGTACTTAAATCCATGTACTCGTACTCGTATCGGTTTTAGAAAAAGTGGTATCGGTGCATCCCTAGCCAAAGAAGTCGCAAATAGTTCGAATTGTATTCACTCGGCTGTTTTGTGCTCACTGTTAAGTTCATTCTTCCTCACTATATCCCCTTCCACGTCCTGCCCGGCCTCCTAAACCCCCCCCTCCTTCCAGCACACAACATGTCCGCCGGCAGGATGCGATAAATCAAAGGTGTCTCTTTTTTTAGGAAGACGCCCTTAATCTGCGCCAGCCGCCACCTGGCCTGATTTCTGACCTTGAGGATGCATGCGCCGCCTGTGCACAGGCGTACGTGTGAGCGCTGTGGGACGCTCACACACACATGCACCCTCACACACACACACACACGAGGCGGTGGTGGTGGTGGAGGGGTTGTCCTTGGGCTGTAAACATGGCCAGAGAGGAGAGCGAGGCGCAGAAGGACCTGCTTGTCACTGAGCACAGATTGAAGGTGTTGACGAGCGCCCCTGTCATGTGATATCAGCGAGAGGGGACCGACGGGGCACCTGGGGCGGCCATCTTGACAATCACTGCAAAGTCAACAAGAGAGAGATGGGGCCTGCCCTTTATCTTTCTGCGGTTTGTTTACTCGGAAGAAATGCTGCAGAATGGAAATTGCAACTTGAATGGTCACAATCATGAAGGCAAGACCATAGACTGTAAAAAATACTTGACATCGTTTGCTCACTCCTCCCCGTTTGCCATAATGACCACGTTCAAAAGGGAATCTCTGGTGGATTTAGACTCCTACTCAGCTCTGACCGAGCATGTTCCTAAAAAGGGCATAAGGGCGGGATCTTCACTGTAGACTCGGCCCTCGCGGGGCACATAGTTCAGTCGTAGCTGCACCCGTGCCGTTAGCTCTAATGCTAACCAAAAGTCCGGCCCTCATTAGTGTACGAGATTTCTAAAATGTACCTTAGTACCCTAGTTTCTTTAATTGTAGCTAACCCAGCGTTATCACAGGAGCAATATCTAGCTGTAGCAATATTTTAAAAATTAGAAACCAGGCTTTACAGTTGCTTAGAACTTGTGTAAAGTGCAATGCTTTCTAATGGAAAAAATTGCTATTTTGCCGTCCCTATATGGAGTTACAGCAATGGCGGGCAATGTTGGCCCCTAGCAGAGCAACCAGAGACACTGCAGGTGATTTTGGGAAAAAAAGGTTTAATTTTAAATGTATAAATCTTGACAATTTTTACTTTGACATTTAACCTCAGGTGTCCACAGTAGTTACATGTCTTTTGTTTGTTTGTTTGTATACTTCATTGTCCCCGTAGGGAAATTTGTCCTCTGCATTTAACCCATCCTTCGATGCCGCTGGGGCGACCCGTAAGGAGCAGTGGTCGACGGCAGTGCCGCGCCCGGGGACCCATCTCCATGATGTGGAGCCAGGCTGATGGTCAGAATCACCTGGCTGGAGGATTCACCTATTGCACATGTTTTTAGTGGTAGGGGAAACCCGGAGGAAACCTACGCAGGCACAGGGAGAACATGCAAACTCCACACAGAAAGGCCCCGTCTTGGTGGGAATCGAACCCGGGACCTTCTAGCTGTGAAGCAGAGGTGCTACCGTGCAGAAATGTTCCCCACCTCGGCAAACTTTGCTTTGAAAACTTAACATTCAACTTACAAAATCTCTTATTGGCTTGTAGCTTTTAGTAAAGACTAGTCACCGTCGCCTGTGAGCAACTTAAGTTCATGTCCATCCCTGGTAGTAATACTTTTAAATAATAAATATTTCCATTGTTATATTCATTCTGGGTGTCCACATGTTTTATTTAGCTCACCATCTATCTGCCTGAGAATGCAAATAGATCCTCACAGGATAATGCCGAGGCCTGGAGTGATCCCTGTGGGACTCCTTTGCCTCTCCTCACAAAAACCCACTGGTGTGAAAAAGGTCCATTCAGTCACTCTTCCCAAAGCTCACAGGAGTTGTTTAGAACGTCAGCCGCCGCCTCAGTTATCCCTGTGAAGGCGACGAGGGCTTGAGATGCAGTGTGTCGCGAGCCAATCGTGGCTGATTGACGGAGTGATGAGGAGGAAAGTCATAGAATGGTGGCACAGCAGCTGAGTGTTTAGCAGGGGCGGACTGGCCATATGTCCGTTCTGGAAGAGCACAGAAGGGCCACTGGCTCTAGGGCCACCAGTCCCGCCTCAACCGAGCTTTACCCAAATCTAAAAGTTAAAAGAAAAGCATCAAAACAGCGAGAAAAAGAGGATGAAAACATGAAAAAAACACGGACAAGAAAACACACCAAAAAATGATAGAAAAAATCATTTTAAAAAACAACAAAATTATGACAAAAATGTGGCGACGTGACAAAAAAGTCTCCATCACTTTTGTAGGTCTTAGCTTTCGAGAAGCTTTTAGATTTGGGTAAAGCCCAGTATAAAAAAACATGAATCTAAAAGGAATTCCGTGGAGTATGGTTTACCACAAGGTTCAATTTTAGGACCACTATTATTTATATTAATGATCTTGCTTCTGTTTCTACGACCACCTTTCCCGTTCTTTTTGCTGATGATGCCAGTCAAAAAAATAATAATAAAAAGCTGAACTGGGGAAAATGCACTCGTTTTTGTTAAGGCGGGCGGTAAAAGGTTAAAATATGTATTTGTGGAAGTGTCACAATTACGATAATTTGGGCCAGGCTGGTCAGAGTCCAGGGCTGTTTTTCAGTCCCAGTCCGCCCCTGGTGTTTAGCGTTTCTGCCTCACAACAAGAAGGTCCTTTGTTTGAAACTCGGGTCAGCCTGAGCTTTTTGAGTGTAGTTTGCATGTTATCCTTATGTGTGTGTGTGTGTGTGTGTGTGTGTGTGTGTGTGTGTGTGTGTGTGTGTGTGTGTGTGTGTGTGTGTGTGTGGTGTTTTTTATCTCCTGGGTACTCTGTTTTCTCCATCAAACCAAATACATGCTCATAAACTAAACCTTCCGCTTGGTACTCCTCGCTCAACATTAAGGCAAACGTTTTCTCCAATGGTTTCAGTTTCACCTTAGAACCACTGCACTACCAGATCATCAAGCCGCTTAATTAGACAACAAGGCAGCAGCTCTATAGCCATTTTCTTTCCACTTGCATTCAAAATGAACCATTCCACAGCCTTATAATGAAAAGGAAACAGGTCCTTGTTGAGCCTTTTACTCGTGGATGCGCTATCTGAGCTGGGCTAAACGGCTTCTCCCAACGCAGCGCGCCCGGAGGACTTGCCGCCGCGCTCAACATTAGAGAAGTAATTAAGCTCTCCCCTCTTTAGCTAATTGGAGATGGGGAGCGCGATAGCCATTAGCCGCTTCCATTTTCATGTCCCGGTGCAAAGCGGCTGTGTTGAGATGTGTCCGCAGGCATGCATAAATCCTATGTATGGCTGTATTAAGTGGCGCTGTATGAACTGTTGCACATTGTGTTGAAAACTCGACTCTATGTATGTTTTTGCTTTCACTAATTTCATTGTTTTGCGTGCTTTGTGATGAAAAATGCCGATGGCGGACTCTCCAGAGGCTGTTTTCAGGTTGCCCACACGCAGCTGGCGCCTCAAGGATTTGGGCGCAGTGAGTGAGAGCGAGAGGTGGCGCGCAGTTGTACTATTGACCGCGGTAAAGGGCAGACATTGATCCGAGTGGGAAGCCATCGATGAGTGACCCTCGTGATAATCAAGGCAGGTCGATGCTTGGCCCCCGTATCCAAAACGAACGTCGATGCGCAACCTCGTAATTATCCTGTAATGATTTAATCAGGCTTGAAATGTCCCCCCGTAGAGCGAGGCTAAAGTGTCCGGAGGAGAACACCTCCACAATTCATGTCGTCTGAGGTTTTGGTTTTGCAAAGAATTCTGAAGAATAAGATAGAAACTCTAACTGCATGTTTTATATGTCAACAAGAAGCTTTTTGTCAGAGATTAACTATATTTTTGCTTTTTTTTTGGCTAAATCTGTGACAGTGGCCACTTCTTGTCAGTAGAATCATCTCCTCACAGCTGGGGTATATCAATATGCTGATCAGATGCATGAATATTGCACAGGTGCCTTATACTGGAGGAACTGGAACACTTCTCCATTGAATGTGAGCATTTTCCCACTCAGTCTGGTTGCGATGCCGAGCTGCAGTCAGGTGGAGACCCCGATGAGGACGACGAGCAGCAGAGGAGCTTCCCGGAGATGCTTCCTGACTAGGGCTGGGTGTCAATTTGGATTTCCCAAATCAATTCAATTTCATTCTCTTCACAAGGGCCAGGTTTGATTCACCATTCAGTTTGATCGAATCCCGATTCAGTTAAGGATCTCACGCAGTAACAATTTTACTTAGTAAAATATGAATATCTACATTAAGAATTGAACCATGTTCCTTATTGCCATGTGCGTAAAAGCCGTTTTATATCCAGGAGGAGCTTTATTTTTTACTAATTTTCTGCCACACTGTAACCTTGTTCCCCGGAGGGCTAGAGGGACGAGCTAGTGGTCTGAAGTTATTGTTGACTGGAATACATCTTACAATCTTAGAATTTAAGGGTGTTTTGAATTGATATCGGCCTATGCAAAGGAAAATCGATTCAAATTGATTAATTAAGACCATTCCCGACTGCAGAAACTCTTTGATTGTGCAAACCGATTGTTTCAGCAGTTGTCCAGGTGGCTAGACAATTGTGGAGGTGTGACACCAGAAATGTTCAGTCGTACACACAGCACCATACCACAGAGTGGACTTTTATTGTAGACAGCCTAAGGCACCTGTACAATATATATGTGGCCACACCTGTGAGGGGGGTGGATTCTCGTCAACACAGATTTAGATTTGTGAACAAAATTTGAGAGAAGCTCTGTTGTCGGGGGCTTCGTGCCCCTGGTAGGATCTCCCATGTTCCCTAGGTCCTCGGTGACGGGTCAGACAGAGAGCGGTTCAGAAGCCCCTTATGAGAGACCAACAGGCCTGGTTAGAATCGTGAGACCGTCCTTCTGTGGACCCCCCACCTGCAGGAGGAGCCATAAGGGGCTGGTGCAATGTGATTTGGGCAGCTCCAACAGCTGCTCCCACGACCAGGTAACGGACAGGTGGAAGAAAATGGATGGATGGTCTATTGTTTTATGTCTTTTTCTTCAAACTATGAAAAAAATGGGTTTTAAAAAAGTATATATATTAGAACTAGAACAACTTTAAAAAGCGCATATCTACATCAAACTTTTGCCAAACTTTTCAGTGCAAAAAGTTTTCTTATAATGTGGGAAAAGCTCACAGGCAAAAAAAATGTGGCTATACCGTCCTCTGCTGATACTGTAACTAATTTATCCCCCTCTCTGCCAAATGAAATAAGAAAAGTGGATTTTAACGGCAGTGAAGACATACATTGTATCGCGCTCTTCCCTGAGGCCCTCCTATATTACTTTGGAGCGTATAGGGAGGAGCGGGGAATAAAAACCTCTCATTTGCTTCATTAGCAGTTTCACAGTCATTACGGATGATATGGTTCGGCTCATATTCTTTCTATTAGGCTCCACTGCTCAATACCTCAGAGGATGTGTGCAAAAACGTACACCACACAATGCAACCACTTAGCTAAGGGATTTGTGTTCTGCATCAGCGAGGAACTGAAATAAGACACTGCTGAATATCCCGCCAAAATGGAACATGTCTATTATGGATGACATGGAAGGAAAGCTTTTTGTATCGCGCTTTTCACATGACACGAGTCACCCCAAAGTGCTTCACATCGGTGTCAGAGATTTGTTCTACATTCACTCCTTACTCGGTGGTGGTAAGCTGTGTTTATTGCTTCAGTTTCCCTTGGGGTAGACTGACAGAAGCACAACTGCACACATCTGCACCAACAGTCCCTCTGACATCCACCATTTATTCACTCATTGTATGTTTTTA
Organism: Gobius niger; assembly: GCF_951799975.1. NCBI lineage: Eukaryota > Metazoa > Chordata > Actinopteri > Gobiiformes > Gobiidae > Gobius > Gobius niger. The sequence continues at coordinate 6,053,178 of NC_136867.1, forward strand.
GTGGTAGTGGAAACCGGAGTACCCAGAGAGGAAACCTACGCAGGCTCCGGGAGAACATGTAAACTTCAACTTATTCCAATGACAATGGGCATCAACCTGTCAATGCGCTGGCATGCATTGTTCATTTCTCTCTCATGGTTAAAGAGGGGGTATTATGCTTTTTTCAATCCCATAGCACCAGTCTATATCACACTACAATGATGACCAAACCTTCTGTTGGTCTGTAAATGCAGTAAATTAGAATAACTGCCTTGTATAAAATGTCTCTCTCAAAATGGCTGTAGTGAATGTCTTGAAATAGGCCTCTGTCTCTTTAAGAACCTCTGACCCTTTCAGACACGCCCCCTCCACACGCTGTCTGTGGCATCAGTGGGGAGGGGGTTCTGCTGAGGAGCAGTGGTTGGTTACTCGGCTGGTGACGAAAGCTCGGAGGCGTCTCCAGGAGGTGGGGGCGTTCCTAGGAGGACTCAGGCAAACCTATCCCTAAAATGGCCGCCATCAGAGTTTTTACAGATTACTCAAAGATACGTGAATGTGCCAAGGCAACACTTCAGGCATGTTTTTAATGAGGGAATGACATAATAACATGATGTAAAGCTTGAAAAAGTCGATTTTGCATAAACCCCCGCTTTAAACACAGTTTGAGGAGAAATGTACAGGGTTGCCTGGCCTGCCAAACTACATGCTTTTTCATAGATATTTCAAAGACATATAGTCTGGGAGCAGCATAATCTCGATTTTCCGGTGGGCGTGATTGACAGACGGCATCAACCAATCAGTGCAACGCTGGATACGTCGCAGCAACAAGTGTCAGGAAGCCTTTCCAAAAACGTCCTTATTTACGAGGAACACTTCAAACGCTGTTTCTTGCTCCGGGTTTTAGGGATTACGTTTTTTTTTCGAAATGATTTAAAACGGACGAAAGAGCAGAAGAAAACGTATCGTATCACTTGCCGCGCACGCCATCTCTATTGTTTTGGTCGAGTGTGGTGGCGGCTTCCGCGTCTTGGGGGAATGAAGTCCCGCCTCTCGGTGCGTGATTGGACCGATGTGGGTAAAATCGGGAAATGATAGGCTGCGAGGAGCTGTCCAGACGGTTCTTCTTTTGGACAGAGAGGAGGAGTGTCTGGCCGGCCAGGCAAGCACAGGGAGGATGAAGCTTTACTGGGCAGCAGGAAGAGAGAGGGGACAGAAGAGAAACTTACCCTGTTCATGTTGATGAAGCTGATCCATTTTCAGTCGGACTCGGAGCGACTGTTTAGACCGGCCCAAAGTGCTGCGGTTGGGGTTGACACTGACCCAAAAGCGCCGCTCTCGGGTTGAGCCCCTTCAGGTCGACCAAACTAGAGCCTATGTAAAGCTCCAGCCACCTCTATGATCCATCACGAAACAAAAACACATCCTACCCGGTGGAATCATCTTCCCACTTCTATTTGGTCGCATGAAACAGTGCAATCAGTCGCTCGCATGTGGCCACTTCAGGAGTCGCTGCTGCTGTGCGGTTCTGCTGAGCACTAAAGATGCCTTCACACCTCACACGGGTCACACGGATCACAGGTGCGCTTGATTTCTCAGTTTTGTCAATGTGAAATGTGCGCACATGTGCGGGTGAGGAGTGTGCGTGGAGGCAGGTGTGTTACGGCCCTTTTATACTTCAGCATCAGCTTCGCATTTACGCGCTGGACGCACGTGGGAGCCGATCAGGGAGCTCACGGCAGCTGCATCTGCCGCTGATGTGCAGCTGCCACACAAGGTGACTCCACGTCAAGAGCTGCAGACACAAGCGCCATGACTGTTTGATCCTTTCGTAAAACAAGAAAACACACAACAAACTCCTTCAGATTACCTCCTCCAACTTATTTTTAATTAATATATTGTTCCTATGACTTAGAGCTTTTATGTTTTCGCTTTAACCTCTTACCACCCGCCTAAACCAAATGCATTCTGTCGTCTTTTGGCTGTGTAACAGCTCATTTGAAAGCTAAGACCCACAAAACTGATCTTTTTGGTGAATTTTTGTCATTTTTTGGTTGAGTTTTTAGTGACTTTTTGTTGAATTTTTGTCACATTTTTGTTGAATTTTTGTCATTTTTTTGTTGAATTTTTGTCACATTTTTTGTTGAATTTTTTTGTCACTTTTTGGTTGAGTTTTTTGTCATATTTTTATTTAATTTTTGTCACATTTTTGTTGAATTTTTGTCATATTTTTGTTGAATTTTTGTCATATTTTTGTTGAATTTTTGTCATATTTTTGTTGCGTTTACATCCTTGTTTTCTTCTCAGTGGCTGTTTTGGTGTTTTTCCCCAAGAAGCTTTTTGATTAGGGTAAAGCCAAACTGGAGAAAATGGGATCCGTTCAGGTGGGAGTTAAGAGGTTAAAATACACATTACAACATGAACGCAGTGGAGCGATGGAAAAGTGTGATTCTGGCTTGCTTCAAGCGGACGGGGTTGCGGTGGGCGGGACCGGCTGCTCGACTACAAAGCGGCCTTTAGAGCGGTGTCAATCAGCGGCGATGTTTGTCACACATTCAAGAATAATCTGTCGCCTAGATCATCTGAGTTTGGAGCAACATAACCATGTCCACTACATCATAAAGACACAAGTGAAACGGAGACACCGTCTGAAAATGGGAAATCTTAATGCCCAGGCATTTGGATCAGAGGAATTATACGCTTCCATAAACGTATGAAACTAAAGGATGCACTGGATTACAAACATGCTTGAAAAGGAATTTTATCATGACATAATTGGCTTCAACAAACCAGGACCTTCAGCTGCTCTGGGTCGGTTTGCAGCCGAGTGTGTAGCGGCCCGGGATGAGGATCAGCACCTCCAAATCTGAGGCCATGGTTCTCCACCGGAAAAGGTGGTTTCCACTCTACAGGTCGGTGGGGAGTCCTTACCTCAAGTGGAGGAGTTCAAGTATCTCGGGATCTTGTTCACGAGTGAGGGACGGATGGAGCGTGAGATGGACAGACGGATCGGTGCGGCGTCAGCAGTGATGCGGTCGCTGTATCGGTCTGTCGTGGTGAAGAGGGAGCTGAGTCGGGGCAAAGCTCTCGATTTACCGATCGATCTACGTTCCCGCCCTCACCTATGGTCATGAGATTTGGGTCATGACCGAAAGGACAAGATCGCGAATACAAGCGGCCGAAATGAGTTTCCTTCACAAGGGTGGCTGGGCGCACCCTTCGAGATCGGGTGAGGAGCTCAGTTACCCGGGAGTAGCTCGGAGTAGAGTCGCTGCTCCTTCACGTCCAAAGGAGCAGCTGAGGTGGCTCGGGCATCTGTTCCGGATACCTCCTGGTCGCCTCCCGCGGGAGGTGTTCCAGGCATGTCCTAGTGGGACAAGGCCTCGTGGAAGGCCCAGGGCACGCTGGTGGGACTATGTCTCCGAGCTGGCCTGGTGTCGCCTCGGGGTCCCCCCAGAACAGCTGGAGGAGGTGTGTGTGGATCGGGAAGTTTGGGCATCTCTGCTGAGACTGCTGCCCCCGCGACCCGGCCCCGGATAAAGCGGAAGAAAATGGATGGATGGATGGATGGATGGATGGATGGATGGATGGATGGATGGATGGATGGATGGATGGATGGATGGATGGATGGATGGATGGATAATTGCTGGACACACAGGTACTGTACACTGTAACCACACAAATAATATCGGGAGAGAGGAAAGTGGCGAGATCTGCCTCAAGTGTCAGAGGCTCGTCAAACTCTTCCACTGTCACCAAAAAGAAAGGGGAAAGAATCAGTGCAGAGGTTTTTTTGAGCGTCTGATTACAAAACCTTTCAATTCCTGATTCTTTGTTTGTGCTTTGGTGACAGTGGAATAGTTTTACTACTTTTCTCTAACACCTGACACTTAACGCAAACCTCTGGTGCCAAATGAAATTTACTACAAGCGTTAATGAGCTCTGTGTGTCAAAACAAGCCAGTTTTCTGTTCTGTGTGGCGTTAATACACGATGACACTCAGCAATGATTTACGATATAAACCTTTGAAAACAATTTCTTTCCTCTCTCGTGTTGACACCAGCCGTCCCTGCACATAGGAATGACTTTTACTGAGCTCCTTATCAAACCGTTTGAACAGGTGAGCTTTGTGAGCGACTGTTTTCCGTGCACGTGGATTGTCTCCGGCACATTGAAGCCCTGCAGCCTCCTCTTGTCGCAGCGCGCGAAACAGCTGAGCACACATCCCTCGGACAAATCCATGCTTCTATGTTTGGACGAGCCGCGGTGTCTGGCTCAGCATCAGCATCTCCCCTCCCCGTGTGACCTTCACTCGCGTGGACCTGTGAGCGGGAGAGGACCCGAGCGGGGCGGGGCGGGGGCTGGAGCCAGCACCAGCCGGAGGTTTGGGTTCTGTCCACTCGTCACTTTTTTCTGCGCAAGGCGGATCTTCTTTCACACAGGAAGGAGAGTGGAGAGGGAGGGTGGGAGGGGGGGAGAGGAGTCTCAAGGTGAACCGTAAGCGCAGGGGAAAATTCCAGAAAGGCGGTGCAGGATGGAGCAGATGAAGCAGTTTCATCTGGAGGGGTTTTACCTGCACTTTTGCACTGAAGTCTAAAAGCAACACGACTTCTTTCACTCATCATTACATCAGTTTCTGCATTTAAATGTAAAAATTGAAATGTATAAACAGCACAAATTGAATCGCAATCACAATATTTGACCAGACCATTAGGTTTTTGCAAAATTCGTGCACCCGTCTGTTACATTACAGGCACACTGCGTAATTTGGATCACACAGTTGCCAGAAATACAATATATGTTCTGTCTAGCTCGACATAGAAAAAGCCTTGTGTGCGCTCAGACCGGGCCATAACACCTTAAAGGGACGAGATGGAAGTTGTCATTTTGCTCGCCACTGCCACCTCAGGTCTTACGCGTAACTGCAGTTCCTATATTAAAGGGATGTTTCAGGATTTTTGACATAGGGCCTCATTTCGTGGTATCCAGAGTGTTGTTTGTTGATTTCTGGAGATATATATATTTTAAATGAGTCCTTGCATTTGAAGAGTATAGTGGCGCTAGGCTAGTGCTAGGCTAGTGCATGTCTATGGTAACGAGTAGCCTGCATTAAAAACAGTCAGACCCAGGCACAGTGCACCTGAGGCAAATCACTTATAACATCAGACTACCCATATAAACGTCTGTGTTGACTGATTTTTTTTTTTTTTTAATATAACCATTTTGTATTTAAAAAAAACTTATATTTGAGCAGAATCAGCTTCCTGGTTGTAAGCTACAGTATCTACAGTAGTTTGTTTACCTGCGGCCGGCGTTACTACACGTGGAATTCACAAAGGAGCTTTCTACAAATCAGATATGGCAACGTTTGTAGGACGGCCCCATGATTTTGAAGAAGTTTTTAATGCAGGATACTAGTTACCATAGACATGCACTAGCCTAGAACTAGCCTAGCACCACAAAACGACTGCATGAAGCATGAATTAGAAAATATATATCTTCAGAAATCATCAACACTCTGGAGCTCTGGAGGACAAGAGGTCAAAAATCCTGAAATATCCCCTTTTAAGCTCGTGCTTGACGGTATATCAGACCCGAAGTAACACCTTTTTGAGTGACAGTGCAGGATTTTAGAGGCAGTTTTGGTGAACAGGTCTAGGCTTATCCCACACATTAGGACATTGCTGGAGCATGTAGCGAGTGGAAAATACATATTCCATTTTTAAACAATGTCTTGTCTTTTTTGGGCCCAGGCCTTTGTTTTAAGTTAATTCAGGCCTGGGTCGGTTTGGGCTTCATGTCCACAGGCTTGTGTTGGATTTTTCGGGCCCGATCTAAGCTCCTCTTCCCCTCTCCTCCGCAAGGCTTACCTCCGGCTGTAAGCTGATTGTTCGCCATTTAATACACGTGGATTAGCCGACCACTGTCACCCGGCTCAAGGACTGTACAACCTTATCTTACACCTTTTCACTTTAAGGTTAAGGCATACTTTATTAATCCCCATAGGAACAGGAAATGTGCGCTCAATCCGCCTGTTGCTTATTATTTTTGGTTTGGTTCGTAACCTACTACTTTTGTCTTAAGGGGATATTAATCATAACTTTTGAAATATGTATTAAGCACAACTTTGAACCACGATTTCATGAAAAGAGGCTATAACTGCCAGTAATTTTTTGCACTCAACCCCCTGGACACCTGGCATAAGACATACAAATCAAAGCCTTTAGCTGACGGGCCAAATTCATTTAAAGCTATTTTATTCTCTTTATTCAGAGACGTCCTCGATGCTAATGCTAGCGTTCTGCCTCAAACACAGAGACGTCCTCGATGCTAATGCTAGAGTTCTGCCTCAAACACAGAGACGTCCTCGATGCTAATGCTAGCGTTCTGCCTCAAACACAGAGACGTCCTCGATGCTAATGTTAGCGTTCAACCTCAAACACAGAGACGTCTTCGATGCTAATGTTAGCGTACAACCTCAAACACAGAGACGTCCTCGATGCTAATGCTAGCGTTCAACCTCAAACACAGAGACGTCCTCGATGCTAATGCTAGCGTTCAACCTCAAACACATAGACGTCCTTGATGCTAATGCTAGCGTTCAACCTCAAACACAGAGACGTAATCGATGCTAATGCTAGCGTTCAACCTCAAACACAGAGACGTCCTCGATGCTAATGTTAGCGTTCAGCCTCAAACACAGAGACGTCCTCCATGCTAATGTTAGCGAAAGCCTCAAACACATAGACGTCCTTGATGCCAATGCTAGCGTTCAGCCTCAAGCACAGAGACGTCCTCGATGCTAATGTTAGCGCTAGCCTCAAACACAGAGACGTCCTCGATGCTAATGTTAGCATTAGCCTCAAACAAACGCTCCAGCCATGCCCACTCTGAGCCACAATAACCCTAACCCTTGTCAGGATAAGAAATGAAGCTTTGATTTATGTTTACAGCATAAACACTTAAAGACTCTGTTTTATGGCCCTTTTGCTTTATTTATTTTTTACTTTTATATAAATTAGGCATTTTTATTACTGTTTAATGAACTCTACAAATTACATGAGTGATCAGAGTTCCTAAAACGCTGAAAGCTAAATAGCTATAAATGCACTTTGCCTCTGTTACTTGAATAACTTTACAGATTAAATAGATTTGTTGTTGAGTTCATGTTTCTATCTAGTTATTGAATCCTTTTGGTGTTTTTGGTTTTCGATCAACATGCGATTAATTGTGATTAATTAATTACAAACCTGTAATTAACTCGAGTCCCGCCACTCATTAATATATAAATAAAATAGAGATTTTTTTAGAGGGAACAACTAATCGTTTGAATAACCGTAATTTCAATTATGACTAAAATAATGTAATAATTATAATTTTTCTCTATAGTCGAGCAGCCCTAATGGAGGGTATCTTTTCTTCTTCCTTCCTCTTCTTAATATCTCTTCCCACACGACTGCTCTCTGTCCCGTACCAGTGGGATCAACGACATTGCTGATTTGGATAGAGCTAAGTGAGCGGCCCACCACTCACTTGACTCAATTACTCTCTGATTTAAATGTCAATGCCGCGCGGCTGCCGGACTTCTGAGCCCACGGTCCGCTGATGAAGATAAAGCACGCGGCAGACGAACCGCAAATCTGGTTAGCAGCTTCTAAACTCATCAGTGGACGAACAGGCCGAGAGGTCCGGCCTGGGCCACTTCTGACCAGATCCTAAACTGTGCGTTGAAGAATTGGCCGAATACGCAGCACAAAAGTAGACCTGACCTTGCAAATGATCTGATCACAGCACGCAGTCGCTGTGGAGCTGTTTCAATCGGCTTCTGCAATGTCAAAAGATCCAGTGTTGTGTTCATTTGTCACCAAGATTTTGTATTGACGATGGGAGAGTGTGACCACCATGCAGAGCCGTGGGAAGATGTTTTAGTTAGGGGGTGCTGAGGGACAAAATTTACCCCCAAAATACTTTTTCTGTGCATAAATCCTATTTATTAACTCCCGCCTGAACCGAGAGCATTTCCTCCAGTTCAGCTTTACCCAAATCCTGTAGGCCAGAGTAACACCTCATTTGAAAGCTAAGATCTACAAAACTAAATTGATCTTTTTCCTCACATCAGATTTTTTTTCATCACTTTTTTTGTTGGGCAGTCATCTCATTTTCCTCAAATTTTCGTGACTTTTTTGTCACTTTTTCGGCAAATTATCCGCATTTCTTTGTCAAATTCTCATCACTTTTTCGTCCATTATTTCTCCATTTTTCGTCAAATTTTTCTCACTTTTTTGTTAAATTTTTGTCCATTTTTGTCATTTTTCTAAATTTTTTGTCACTTTTTCATCAATGTTTTCTCACTTTTTTCACATTTCCATCCTTGTTTTCGTCTCAGTTTTGTTGCTATTTTCACACCTTTTTTTCCAGAAGCTTTTGGACTGGGGTAAAGCTGGAGAAAATGTGCTCGGTTCAGGTGGGAGTTAAGGGGTTGATATTGCCTACAGTTCACAAACTGTCCACCAGGAGGTGCCGCAGCGCACTCAGCACCCTGGGTTCCCACGGCCTTGCCACCACGCAAAGCCTTCTCCAGCACGTCCCCAATATTCTTTAACACTCTCACACTCCCTGAACCACGCTTTCACAATGTGCGCCCAGTGAATTGTGGCAGCTTGGAATATGCCCATGCCAGCAGGGAAGAAGGAATCAATCCAACAGAATAACCTGGTCATCCTGGCTGTTCAAGTGCTGACTCTACTGTATATACCTGACCAGCAGCCCCAGATCAGAATAGTTAGTTACACCCAGGTAAAGAACACTCGGTAAACACTTTATTTGACCTACCCTTACATTGTACCTGCCACAATGTACCTATGGGTTAGATACACGATGGAATAATGTATAAGACCCCAACTCTAAAGGTACATTCACACCTAAACAGATGAATCGCGCTGCTGCTTCAATTAGGTTGCTTTAACCTCTTCACTCCCACCTGAACTGAGCACATTTTCTCCGGCTTTACCCCAATCCAAAAGCTTCTGGAAAAAAGGTGTGAAAATAGCAACAAAACTGAGACGAAAACAAGGATGAAAATGTGAAAAAAGTGAGAAATAATGGACGAAAAAGTGACAAAAAATGTACAAAAAATGACAAAAATGGACAAAAATTTGACAAAAAAGTGAGAAAAATCTGACGAAAAAATGGACGAAAAAGTGACAAAAAATGGACAAAAAGTGATAAGAATGCGAATAATTAGACGAAAAAGTGACAAAAAAGTCACGAAAATTTGACAAAAATGAGATGACTGCCCAACAAAAAAAGTGATAAAAAATCTGATGATGTGAGGAAAAAGATCAATTTAGTTTTGTAAGTCTTAGCTTTCAAATGAGGTGTTGCACTGGCCTACAGGATCTGGGTAAAGCTGAACTGGAGAAAATGCTCTCGGTTCAGGCGGGAGTTAAGAGGTTAAAGGCTTGCGATCACTTCTGGAACAGATGAGCCACTGCTGTAAAAAAAAAACTCTACGCTGTTGCTGCTGAGCACTAAGATGTGAATGAAAATTGTTTCCTGTTTTTTTTTTGCTTGTGCTTTGATGGCAGTGGAAAAGTTTTGCTACATTTCTTTTGCCTCTTTCCTCCCTCTCCCAGATATTGTCTGTGCCTGTCTGTCCAGCCTCATGTCAGAAATGTGTAATTCCTCTGATCTGAATGCCTGGGCTCGGGAAAGGCATTCCAAACCACAGCTGCTGCTTGTCATGAAACTTTTCCTCTTTTCAGACTTGTGTCGTTATGATGTAGTGTGAGGTTATGTTGCTCCAAATTTGATGATCTGTGTTCTTTATTCTCTCTCGAATGTTCTTCTGGACTCCTTCCTCCTGTCGGGTTGAATTGTTACTATTTAAATAAACCTAGATTTGAAGGTGTGCAGGAATTTCTTTACTAGACTTATTACATTATGTACCTTTGAAGTACTACATTGTCACACGTTACAAGTCACACGTTATTTTACATTACCTTGATACATTGTACCAAACTAAATTTAGTACACTGTAATCTGTTTTGTAACAATCTGTAATAACTTTTACCTATGTAGTAAATACACAATGGAATAATGTGTATTAGTACTTTGGAGGTACATAATGTAATAAGACCCTAAACCTCACTGTGTATCTAACCCATGGGTACAAGTTATTACCTGGAAGTCTAAATTTTCACCAGCTCTTTCGCCTCTATTTCATTGTTACTATTTAATTCTTACAGTGACATTTTTTCAAATTGCAAAACGGGAAATATCAAAGCTGAGTAGGGCTGCAACTATCGATTAATCTATCGAATATTTTTACGATTAATCGATTAACCGCTTGGCTGTGAATGGTGTAGGAAAATTGGATTTAAAAAAAAAAAAAATCACATTAAGCTAAAGTGGCGTCGCTTGAGGACATGCTGATGGAGGAAACTTAAAGTAAATGTTTGTTGGAGGCTCTTGGCGCTAATTCTGCTTCTGATCTGGATGAGACACAGACTTATATTTATGAAATTTCCAAAATACAAAACACTACAGACCCTTACTATGAAAAACAAGGTAGGTTTTCAACAAAAATCCTACATTTTCATGTCAGTTTTGCTCTATTTGAGTGAATTTCTCCTTTGTGAGATCAATAAAGGATTATCTTATCTTATCTTATCTTAATAATCGATTAGTCGTCGATTAATCGATTAGTCGTTTCAGCCCTAAAGCTGAGGCACCCAAAAGAAGATTTTAAGTCTATTTTAAGGCTCCATGTGGAGGACATGTCCACTTTAAGTCAACAATGTTAACAGTGAGGAACAAATTAGTTCTATTTATTTTTTTATCTGAACTTTATTTAACCAGGAAAGTCCTACTGAGATTAGGACATATTTTACATATTTCTACATATTTTCAAAATGAGGCCCGTCCACAACCACATTCAAGTCGCTCCTCTTCAGAGAGATCTTGCCCACCTCCACTGCCAAAAACATGGAAGTACTTTGACACATTATTCTGTTCTACTCCAAAGACACCAGGGTGAACTGCACAGAGTCGCTTCAAAAGTCATAATAAAGCTAAATGTATCATGTCCACCTGACCTATATTGTGCACAAAGATTGAGAGAACTGCAGAGGATGTTAGATTAAACTGCCTAAGCACTGTTCACTGGTAGATAAGGTAGCACTCTGTTTGCTCCGCAGTCATCTGGAGGAGAAATCTTTACCCTTAGAGCTGTCCATTAAACACATCCTTCCTCACTCCTCCTTCCAGCCATCGCTCTTCCTCCCGTCTCTGAGCTTTTTGCTCGTCTTTGCTGAAAAGATGTTTGGAAACTCTTCCCCGTCCCTTGGCGCGTCCGCTTCTTTGCCTCTGAGCAGAAAGCGCTCGTTTCCGTGTGTCCAAAACTTGTCTTGAGGTGGAAAAAATCACTGTGTTGCTACTGCTCATACATATTTTAAGATTGCATTGGGTACTAGACACAGCACAATAATCCTTTGTAATCTAATTGCAGTGGCTGATGATACAGTGAGAAAGGAGCTTGTGGAGAGTGCATGTTTGTGTAAAGCAGAGGGTTCAAGGGTTCATGGGTAATATTGTAATCCCCTAAGCGTGTCCTCCTGGTGCCCCGTCAACACAGACACGAGGCACTGGAGGCCAGTAGATGCAGGAGGAGGAGCGAAATAAAGACTATGTGGTCATATCATAAGGTCTAATGAGGTTTGTTTGTACACTTGTACGATAAGATAATCCTTTATTGATCTCACAACAGAGAAATTCACTACAATCGGCGTTCAATAAGATCACTCAGGTTGTGCAAAACAGACAGGAAATGTGCAAAAAGTTAAATAGTAGAAAAAAATGTATCTTATGTATAAATCTTAAGGGGCAGAATTATAACAATAAGGATATAGGATATAGGATAAAAAACCGATAATAAAAAGTAGAATGAGTGGGGATGAAGCTCCTTCTTGCACTGAGGGTGCCTCAGTGTGCCACTGAAAGAGCTGCTCAGCTCCTCTACAGTCCTGTGCAGTGGGAGGAACACCTCCCAGGCTATTCTAACATCCTGCAACGAAATCCAAGCAGAAACTGTCCAAAAACTCACAAGTTTAATGGATTTAAGAATTTTGAAGCTGCTATCACAAGGGCTCCTATGGTAAAATATAACTTGACCTGTTAAGATTGTTTTGATTGAAATAGCCTTTGTTTTCTGTAAATATGACCTCCTAATGCTATTTTTTTTTACTTTATTTGCAAACTAGTAGTTTCAGGAACACTTTTGGATTGATGTGATGAATTCAGGGAACAGGCCAAGACAGTTACCAGAACACTCTGATTAAACATCACTATATCATCTCAAATCAATTGTCTCCACGCGCACTACTTTGTTTAGATTTGGAGCTTTGATTGCGTCCGGCGACATGGCCAACCATGCCCTCTCAGGTCGTCCGTGACCTCAAAGGCCCACAAGGTGTTGGTTTATGTGAAATTATTGCCGATTGAAACCAGACTAACACTAAATCATGACTAAAACTAAAGGATGTTCTTGTTAAAGATCTGAAATCAAAACTGAGACAATCGGAGCAAACTCTACACAAACCCGTCCCGGGAATTGATGCCCGTCCAATATGTAACCGCAACTTTTGTGTGTAGGTAATGTGTTTCATAAAATCAAGATTCAGCTCACGGCACACATTTTTTTAAGATGTCAAGGAGGATCACACAGAAAGAGAGAAGAAAAACGTGAGTGAAGGAGACAGAAAGAGGAGAGTGAGTGAAAGAAAAGAAGAGATGAGACAGACGGAGGGATGAAGGGAAGAGAGAGAGAGGCGGCGTGAGTAATTAAGCCGCTGCAAACATCCCAACAAACGTGTGATTTGACTAAGTCGCTCTTTCTTCCCTGGGAAAACGTATCAAATACAAGCTGTTGGAGTCATCCATGTCAGCCGCTTATAACTCACTATAAACACACTCAACATGACGCAGCATACGCTAAAGCTCTGTTTGATGTGGTCTGAGACATAAATTGGGCATGTATGTGTGAAAATGCGTGTTTGGTAAAGCTAGGTTCTTATTCAGGCTTTTCAAACTATTCTTTTGGATGTTTTTTTGTTTGTTTTTTTCGCTTTCAGAGATTGGTAGCTGTATGGAAACAATGTATAAGCAGTGTGAATGTGGCTACGAGCTTTGAGAGTGAAGTTGATCCATCTCTTTTGTCTGTCCTGATTCCATTGGCCAACGTTTTACAAGGACTCTGAAACGGTAATGTTATGGGTGGTAAACGAGTTAGCTCCAGCTGGACGGTCCCTGCCGTGGGCGGATTGTTTGGCGATCTGGTGATTGGGCCGCGGCGTCTCATTGGCTCACGGTTTGGACTTGAGTGGCGTCTGTCCGTCTGAGTTTTGTCTCTGTGAGCTTGGTTTGGTTATTCATCAGCGGTAATGGACCGTTTACATCAGCGGGACCGTCAGTCCTACAGAGGTGACTGTTTTGAGATTTTATATTATTGTATTGTTGCGTTTTTCCTAATATAAAGACTATAAATACAAAACAAATCTGGAGCATGTAGTTGTTGAAGTGCTGTTAAAAAAAGGTTAAAAAGTGTGTGTATCGTAAGGTTAGCGTTATCATGAGCCATGTATCGCGTAATGTAAGGTTAGCGGAATCGTGAGCCATGTGTCGCGCACTGTAATGTTATCGTTAGCCATGTATCGCGTAGCCTATCTCAGGTTATCATTATCATGAGCCATGTATTGTGTATCATAAGTTTAGCATTATCTTGAGCCATGCATCGCGTAATGTAAGGTTATTGTGAGCCTTGTATTGCGTATCATGAGCCATGTATCACATATCGTCAGCTTATCGTTATCTTGAGCCATGTAACGTAGCCTAATGTAGCCTATCAAAGGTTATCGCTATCGTGAACAATGTATTGCGTATTGTAAGTGTAGTAAAGTGGCACCGTACAACATAAGTCTCACAGAAATGCAGAGGCAGAAATAGAAAAATAGGACTTTTATTTTGTTTTACAATAGGAGTTTGAATAAATAGTTTTTTCCATTAAATTTCCTTTGTTTTGTAGGACAGAATGGACGGGCAGTAACACAGCTACATAAACAGTAAGGTCTATGCTATTGGGTTTAAACCAATCCACTAGCTGAGTTCACTCGGTACATGCAAACTACAAACCCAAATTAAAAAGGCAAAAACAAGAGCAAAACAAAAGACAGCAGTGGCTGGCTTGGCAACAAACATTTCTGTTGCTGTGAGACTCTCTACACTCGGTCACATTTATAGTGAAGCTCCCAGCATATGGCCTCGAGTGCACCAGCAGCACCTTGACGGGGCTCTCTACACTCCTTCCAACCATTCATGCTGGCAGCACGAGTGGACCAGCAGCACCCAATTCATCCCCACACAATGCCACCAGCCATGCAGACTCACACATGTATAGGATTGCCCTGATTACAGCACCTGTGCAGCATGGTGCATTCAAGGTCCGTTGGTAAAATTCATCGTTAAAATACCTCTTCATCACATAAGGTTAGCGGAGCGGTGAGCCATGTATTGCGTAGCCTATCTCAGGTAATCATTATATTGAGACCTTTTGTCTCGCGTATTGTAAGGTTATCGTGAGTCATGTATCACATATCATCAGGTTATCGTTATCATGAGCCATGTATCGTGTGTTGTAAAGTTATCGTTATCTTGAGCCATGTAACGTGTATCATTTCAAATCGTGAGGTACCCAGAGGTTCCCACCCCTGATATCTGTAGGTTTTTGAGTGGTTTTCCAGGTACTTTTGGCCGCTTATAATCGACAACCATGTGAGCTTATTCGGCGCAGATTGGTAACACTTTGTCACTCTTTTATGGATATTCAACTGAAAGTAGTGAGAGAAGAAAATCAATTAATAAATAAAACCTCCCAGTGTAGAACAACGTTTAAACATTGTTTAAGGGTTTGTAAGTTTATGGTTGTACAATAATTCATATTAGTTGTAAATGATATCATCTTGACTGACTATGGAGATTCAAGGCAACTCTATGGTTGAACCAATATTGATCAAAAAACTCAAGCAGATACTGTAAAAAATGGTTGTTTCAATCGTGTTTTATACTTAATTTTCACGTTTGGTGGAAACAGAAGTCAAAGGCTGAATAAGTAGTGCATAATGAGCTTAAAAATGTATCAACGCTGCATTGTTCCATGTTTAAAGGTCAGAGGTTGCCTCAGACTGGCTGCTGAGACTGCTGCCCCCGCGACCCGGCCCCGGATAAAGCGGAAGAAAATGGATGGATGGAAGGTTGCCTCATCTCGAAAACACGGGTATCAAAATTATTCACGAGATGTGGAGGCGTTCGTGGGCATTTGTCTACTCGAAAAGTGGTACTTAGCATAGTTGCTGTAAGACGCCACATGAAGTCAGAATTGGTTAACTAAAAGCGTCCTTTCTATAATTGTTCATAGTTTTACAATGTGCCTTATTTTTATATGAAACCATAAAATGACAAAAAACTTAACTATTTCCCCTTCATATTTATGACACTTCAAATTAATATCTCTAAATTTAGCATCTCGCCTTAAAAGGACAACAGGAAAATTGAAACACTATATAATGTTTACAGATAGACTTGCAGACTTACAAACATGCAGAATTTAAAACACGCTAGCACAAGTTAATCCCGCATGTCCGTCGAGTCTTAGCCTTTAGCCCCGCTCTCCGCGCGCAGGGCCGAAACTGCTTGTTGTGCATTCATGTAAAAGCTATTGATTCTCGGGCGCCGTCATTTCTCAGCCGATCGATCCGTGTCCGGGGCGATGCATGGGAACAACGACGCAGGTCAGCCGGCGGCACCTCCGATTGCTCTGTCCGCAACAAAAACGCACTAATTGCCCGCGCGCTAGACACAACGCAGCGTATAATGCGGCGCAGCTATCGGCGTTTAAAGGGGATGTAACCTTCAGGACCCGCTGGGACTCTACGCTTTTTACTGTGAAGAGGTTTACATGTGCATTGTGTGGACAGTATAACATAAAGGAGAGGAATGTATTTTAGACGGAACTGAGGCACATGTATTGAGTTAGCATGGAACCAACGCCAGGTTACACATAAGGTTGTTCCATCAATGCACGGGAATATTCCAAGATAATTTACAATCTTTGGGATGTGCTGGAGAAGGCTTTGCGCAGTGGTCACACTCACCCATCAACAATACGAGACCTTGGTGGAAAACAATGCTGTAATCAAAGCTAAAACCAAATATTAGAGCGAGTGACCTTCTTTTGTGCCGATTTGGTTTTGGTCAGGCAGTGTATATTGATCCCCTCCTGGAACCGGCACCTTAATGTGGTAGAGGGGTTTGAGCGCCCGAATGATCCTGGAGCTCTGTTGTTGAGGGCTTCGTGCCCCCTGGTAGGGTCTCCCATGGCAAACAGGTCCTAGGTGACGGGTCAGACAAAGAGCGGTTCCGAAGCCCCAACAGGTCCGGTTAGGATCATAAGGCTGTCCTTCCGTGGACCCACCACCTGCAGGAGGAGCCACAAGGTGCTGGTGCAATGTGATTTGGGCAGCTCCAACAGCTGCCCCCACGACCCGGCAATGGAAAAGTGGAAGAAAATAGATGCATGGATGTAAATTGATTGAATTGCCTTTAACTTTGATCCAAGTGTGTGTTTTCAAAAATTGAAAACAGAAGCCACTGAATAAAGAAGATTCAGTGGCTTCAGGGAAGGCACGTTTTTTAAGGTTTGTTTTGTATTTCTGAACACGCAGCCTCCTCAACACTACTGCATTGTTTATCTCATACAACTTTTAATTACATGAGCAAACCTTTCATAGTCCAATAGCCCGTGGTGTTTAAATGATCATACAGGAGCTGCTAATTTGACTTGCACATACTTCATTACTGTCATTAAATATACATAAATCCCCCATAAAGAGTAGCCTGCAGTAATGACTCGTGTGTTTGAGTGACAGCTTGCATCTGTGCCGTCTATATGTTCTTCGCTATATTGCGTGCATGTGGATTAAAAAGGCTTACGTGTTGCTTCCGACATGTCGCACGGTTACATGTCGTGCGTTCTGTCTAGAGAGATATGACGGAGATGGGACGCCTGATTGGAGGAGGCGAGGCCATTAATCTCGCGCTGTCAAGACGCGAATGATCAGATCCAGATGTTTTCCCGGTCGGCTGCTGTTTAGCGGCTGAAAGCTGCCAGTCCATCAACGTTTGACAGTGGCTGTCAAGTCTGCATAAATCTATAAGTAAAGGTGAGACAATCCTGTGCCACACGTGCAGAAAGCCGGAGAAGGGTGCTGGCCGCTTGGAGAGCACTGTGGACAGATATGGTGCGATGGAGTCAATGAATTTATCTAGATGTTTTTTAGTAGTAGTAGTTTATTCAGTCTGTTCATTCCTCTTAAACGTAAATATATTTCCAATTCTTTGTGGACAACACGACCGAAAAGGTTTAGGCTGAAGTGAAAACTTATAACGCCTAACCCAGTTTATGTTCCAAAGCCCAAGAGGAAAGACGTTCCTGAAAGATGAATTATGAAGATAAGCTAACAGTGGCTAATACTAGTAGAAATACTGTACACTGCCAGACCAAAAGAAAAGGTCACCACCTGTATTTGACCAACTGATCTAGGGTTGCAGCAGTGGGTCAGGTCTAGGCTCAGCAAATAGTGATGAGATTTTCTGCTCTTTTCGGTGGACTGGATCATCTGGATCTTGTGGCTCTTGTGGCTCATTGCTATTATATGGCTTATAATGGCCTGTGTTGTTAATAATACAAATTGCAGTTTCAGAAATGTATGTTGAATGAAATGCATTCACCCACATGAAATTCCCAATACCGCTATTGACAAAAATTACCCCAAAAGTATCGTCATCGCATCGATTCCAAAAAAATGTGGCATCGCCCGTCACTATCTCCTACTGCCTTCGTTGCTTTTGTACTGGGCTGATGCACCATAAGGGAAAACTTTTCATCTACTTTTCATTCCACAAACCCAGCATAACTCTGTCTATCCATAAAACCGAAAATATGAGGCAGCTTCTTCTCAAATGTGGCTCAAAGCTCGAGATGTGCTGACCAAGTTTATGAATTTGTTTAAAGAGGGGCTATTCTGCTTTCTTCAATCACATAGCACCAGTCTATATCACACTACAATGATGACGAAACCTTCTGTTGGTCTGTAAATGCAGTAAATTAGAAAAACTGCCTTGTATAAAATTGCTCTCTCAAAATGGCTGTCGTGAATGTCTTGAAATAGGCGTCTGTCTCTTTAAGAACCTCTGACCCTTTCCGACACGCCCCCTCCACACGCTGTCTGTGGCATCAGTGGGGAGGGGGTTCTGCTGAGGAGCAGTGGTTGGTTACTCGGCTGGTGACGAAAGCTCGGAGGCGTCTCCAGGAGGTGGGGGCGTTCCTAGGAGGACTCAGGCAAAACTATCCCTAAAATGGCCGCCATCAGAGTTTTGACAGATTACTCAAAAATACGTGAATGTGCCAAGGCAACACTTCAGGCATGTTTTTAATGAGGGAATGACGTAAAAACATGAAAGTCAATTTTGCATAACACCCCACCTTTAAATTTGTAGAGATCTAACCTAAAAAAAACAAAAGCTTCTTAAAAGATGAGTTGTTCGTGACCGACCCATCACTTTCAGCACCTCTACGCGCCTGAAGAATGAGCTCAGCTGACGACTTGAACATTTATTCCATCGACGGGTCTCTTCTTCCCTGATGGTGCCGGCATATTTCACAGTAACAACTCAGAGATGTGCGCTACGAAATATTTGGGAAAAATGTATGCAACCCTGGATCTTTTGACATTGCAGAAGCTTATTGAAACAACGGCACAGTGAATACATGCTGTAATCAAAGCTAAAGGCGCTGCAACCAAATATTAGCATGTGACCTTTATTTTCTGTGGCCAGGCAGTGTATTAAATCCCATATGCCTGTTTTTCTTTCTATTGATGTCACGTTTAGCATCTGAGAACGTGCGCCATGTGTCAGTCAGTGCCGATGTCATGTCTTCCCAGCTTTGAAGTTAAATGCCACGTCAGAAGAAAACAAGATTTAGCATGTGCAGCGCTAGCAGTCACCCAGCGAACTGAAAACACCTCAGTCTAAACTATAGCACTCCTCTGCACATCGCTGGATCTCAAACATACCAGAGGGGCGGCCATCTTGGGTGTCCTTCTGGCCTGAGTATAAGTCAGCTTTACGGCGCTGACATCATGCTACGAGGCCATAAAGCGACGTCTCCGATGCTCCGCTCCGCACACGCCCTTGACTCCTGAACGCCTTCATGTTGCGGGACATAGAGCAGGACAGTCTGGTGAGGAATGTGTGTGTGCTCTGTGGAATTCTTCCTCTCTGTGCAAAATCAATGAGGGCACTACTTGATATGGCTACTTTATTATAATAATACTGCACTGCTATTTACACTGGCACTAGCGTGATATTGATTTCAGTGAACAAAAGTTGTTTGGACAAATGTCATTGACTTTTTGAACTCTATCTGGCTGACAGTGGCAAATCAAGGCAAAGCCAGCCACGGGAAAGCTTGTTCATGCTTTCGTTTTAAGTACATTTAGTAGAAACTGCTAGCTTATGGGCTAAATGCATTTCAGACCCGCACATTCCTTCTTCTGAAACACTGAAGAGGCACCAAGAGCCCCCTACACCTACACCTGCTATGGAAATCCAACTGTATATTATTATATGTTTATTGTAATCATATTACTTATGTTTTATGGACCTGACAAGTATGCATTGTAACCTTTGTACAGCTAAAGGACATCTGCTCGGCCGGGGTCAGGACATCTTATCTAGAATTTAAGACAGGGTGTTTGTGTCCTCGCAGTGGCGACGTTTGTCTTATACATTTCGTCAGTGTCTCTGAATGTCTTAGGTCAATCTGACCTGTTACACCATTGGGGCGTTCCATAATCGTATGATCATTGTGCTGTCTTTGTGTATAAATACTGTATAAATACTGTGTTGTGAACTGTTCTTCAGAGCATCTTGTATCCAGGTACTTGGTGTGTCTCCATATGCATATGTTAAATAAACCTGCACGCTTGATTCATGACAACTTCTCTCCGGTTTTCATTTAATATAGTCTCAATGTTTACCATAACACAGCACATGGAGGCATCACAAGAGGAGCTACAGGAAACAATAAAGGATCAGACAAGGAGGTATCCGGGTAAGACTCACAGCTAAGCTACACATGCCTTCTATCCTTCTATATATTTGTTTGCTCCTGTACAAAATGAGTAGCACATACTTAAGTGGAGTAGCAGTACAGTCATGTGTGCATTATTCATTCATGTAGCATTCTCAGATTTGTGGCCCTATTACTGTAATCTGGTCGAACACGGCCACAGAATAGTATATTTAATTTTTCACTTTGCACTCGCTATTGTGAACCATGGCTTGATAAATGACCCCCTTCGTGTACAAAGCATTAAATGGACTAGTGCCAAAATACATGGAGGACGTGGTCGTCCCATGTGATGAAGACATGGCCCTCAGGTCATCAGGGAAGAGGCCACTGCAGGTCCCAAGAGTTCCAGAACAGCTGAGTGAAGCAGCTTTCATCTTTTATGCTCCTTGTCCGTGGAACACACTCCCTCAGCACCTGCCATCATCTCGGACTGTAGCAGGTTTTAAATCTGGCCTGGAAACATCACTGCGTCTGCATTTTCATAAATAACAGTTGTTGATGTTGTCGATTTGTTTTTTGATTTGGCTGCAGTGACACTGATGTTTGTCTTTACACATCCTGAAGATGTGGAATATCGATGAGACAAATGGGCGAAAGAGCGGATTAAAATGACAGATGTCGGGCTGAAACAACTAATCAATTATAGAAATAGACCACTATTTTCTATGGATAGTTGCCTGGAAAACACAGAATCAGGAAGCGCAAAAATTTAAATTTAGTATTTTTGATTCAAAGCGACTTTGAGAGTATGAAGAGTGTTTTGTAATAAATATGATTTGTTTGTGTCACAATTATCCTGCTGATAAAGCAGAATTAGCTCCACTCTTATTGCTCCAGATCCTATAGTTTAAAGGTGCACTATGCAACTTTTGAAACTTTTGAAAAAAATTGTAGTATTCAAGCATGCCTGACCTTTAAGTGACTCAGAGGCTGTATGGGTGCAGCATAGCACATTTGCTTTTCCTCACAGTGCTCTCAGTGATGCTCCAGAATCAATTGTTTTGGGGTTTCTGGACAGTTTCTGGTACGAACCCTGAAAAACATTTGATCTTGGAGTGTCATAAATACCACTGTGAGGAAAAGCAAATGTGCTATGCTGCACCCATACAGCCACTGAGTCACTTAAAGGTCAGGCATGCACGAATACTACGATTTTTTTTTTCACTTAAAGTTGCATAGTGCACCTTTAAACCAGTGGAAAAACAGGAAATAAACTTCCTCAAATACCAGCTCCTGGATCCCCGATAAAGTCGGTCAGCGCCAGCGCAGCCTCCAGTCGTTACCGCTCAGTGGCTGAACTCTGGAGATTCCTAGCTTTCAAATGAGGAACATACTGTTAGCTGAAACTTGTTCATGTGCAGCTTTGAGCAAACCAAGCCCAGTTGCAGTGACTTGTTTTCACTTTAACATTCACTTTACGTTAACTCCAGCGCTTTATGTGGCACGGAGTTTGGAAAAATTACATTTTCATCGAGCGTGTGTCATGAATGAAACACTTCACATTATCTAAGCCGTGTCCGTATTGGTGGCATGATCATGATGAGTGGTCGATGAGCACTTTCAGATCTGAGCGTTGATTCAGGTCGGCCAACAGAAAGAAAGCATGCCGCCCCAGTGCCGACATGTTCAATAAACCTTAAGCTTTTTGGCAGCCGGGAGCTTCCTCAGGGAATGGGCCGACAGGTACGTCACGGTGATTGATGCCGTATAAGCGTGTCAGTGTGATCACCATCTTAGTTTTTCCCCCTCCAAGGATAAGACGGTGTTTCTGAGATTTCCCTGAGCACTGCACACTATTTTTCTTCATTAGGTCTACATAGAAATTCACAACAATGAAGATTCCAGATTCCCCATGTCGCCTCAGAATTTAATTAATCTGTGGTTGGCATTGCAATATGCTTTCAACGGTACCATTGCTTGATTTAGGGGCATGGATGAATCTACAAATATATTGCTTTTCACTGTATAAAAATGCTTAACATAATGTGCCCAGTGTTTAGTCTGCTAGCTCGAAAAAATGCCCAACAGACTGGGCCACAACATTAGAATGAAACGCCTGCCAAATTTACTTCCCGTTTGCTAACGTTTCTCATGTAGCCTCCATAAATTCCCGTTTTATTGTTCCTCTCTCCGCCCTCGTGCTGTCAGCTGTCTGCAGACGCACACATGCACTGGCCCCCGCGTGGATGACTGTCCTAAGATGGCCGACTCAGCAGGACCTCTTTCCCTTCCTCCTCATCAGTTATTCACCAGCGCAGCACCGCCTGACGCCGCGTCCCACAAGCAAACATTTATCCTCAGCGTTCTAAGATTTCACACACAAAGCGCTTTCCGATGAAACCCCCGTTCAGCCTGGTCACTGTGTAGAATGCGCAGCAGCGGCCATGTTGGTCTAGTGAGAAGAAAAATGGCTCGGGTGTTTAGTGTTACGATCCTGACAAGCTTCTTATTGCAATGCAGTGGACCACTAATGATCATTTCAAACACGACTTGGTCACCAGAGCCGTGGGAATATATTTTAGTTAGGGGGCGCTGAGGGACAAATTTTACACCCAAAATACTTTTTCTGTGCATAAATCCTATTTATTAACCTCTTAACTCTAAGCCTGAACCGAGAGCATTTTCTCCAGTTCAGCTTTACCCAAATCCTGTAGGCCAGTGTAACACCTCATTTGAATTGATCTTTTTCCTCACATCAGATTTTTTTTCATCACTTTTTTTGTTGGGCAGTCATCACATTTTTGTCATTTTTTCGTGACTTTTTTGTCACTTTTTCGTCCAATTTTTGTATTTTTTTTCGTCAAATTTTTTCTCACTTTTTCGTCAAATTTTTCTCACTTTTTCGTCAAATTTTTCTCACTTTTTCGTCAAATTTTCGTCCATTTTAGTCATTTTTTGTAAATTTTTTGCCACTTTTTCATCAGATTATTCACATTTTTTTTTTCTTTTTTTTTGTCAAATTTTTCTCACCTTTTTGTCAATTTTTCGTCAATTCTTTCTCACTTTTTTCACATTTTCATCCTTGTTTTCGTCTCAGCTTTGTTCCTATTTTCACACCTTTTTTCCAGAAGCTTTTGGACTGGGGTAAAGCTGGAGAAAATGTGCTCGGTTCAGGCGGGAGTTAAGGGGTTGATATTGCCTGCAGCTCACAAACTATCCACCAGGGGGTGCTGCAGCGCCCTCAGCACCCTGGGTTCCCACGGCCTTGTTGGTCACTGTAGTTTTCTAATCTCAACAAGCGGTTAACTGACTCTAAGCCCATCCTCCCTTCCCTCCTTCACGTTCACGACAAACTTCCATAGTGTACTGTCAGGACATGTTACAATTAACCAATCAACACACAACACTCAACAACTTCTGCAGGAAAATGGAATTATGGTGTGGGGCTGATTTGTTGCCTCAGGGCCTGGACAAGGTTAGCCTGATTTGACCACACCCTCGTGCTTACTGCGTTTCGTACAAGGCTCTGGAACTTCACAATTGAGCTCCGTTATTAGGTGGGAGGGGCGAACTCCTTTGAAACGATTGGATCTGATTTTTGCCAGCGTTTGGTCGTGACGTATGTAATGCGCCCGAGTGAGTGAAGTGAGCCATCATGACTCTATCATAACTCTATCATAACTCTATCATAACTCTATCATAACTCTATCATAACTCTATCATAACTCTATCATAACTCTTGGGGGCATTCCTTGCACATTCAAAGGCTGCAATTTGAATTTCTGGGTATTTGGGAGCCGAGCCAGGACGGATTGAAGGGCTTCCATTTCTTTCGTATCCGCCGCCATTGCCAAGCTACAACCGCAGATGCTTGACGTCACCTACAACACCCGAATGGTAGGTAGAAAGTCAACCGATGTGACGCAGCCACTGAGATCAGGCCCAGACGTATTGTCGGGAAAATATAATTGACCGGAGTTTACGGATGGTTAAGGCCAGGCTAGGACAAGGTGCTCTCATCAATAGAAAAATGTTTATCACGATATTTTGCTGAAAGATCCGAGACATTCACAACACCGTGGAATAAGTAAGTGGCTGGTCCTTCTTTTGCAGCAATAACTGCTTCCCTGTAGTTGCAGATTAGACGTTCACAACGATCAGAATGAATCTTGGGCCATTCCTCTTTACATAAATGCTGCAGTTAAGTGAGATTCAGGCGGTGTACTTACTTACTCCATGCTGTCCTGTGAGTGTCTACATGTTATGGCCAATAAAAATTTGATCAAATGTAAATGTTTGGGTGGTATTAGTTTAAGCAGACACTACTAAATCATTTTTAAGATTTTGATGAAGATCAGACCACATTTTAAAACCAATTTAGGGAGAAACAGTGTTCTTACCTTTTCTTCCCACTGTATATGAAAGTATAAAGCAGGTGATGCAGCGTTAGAGCCACAGCAGCATCTGAAAGCTTTATTCACGGAAATCTATGAACTTATGGCAACATTACACATTTTTGTTTACATTTTACAAGAAAGGAACTTAAGCCACATGGATCATTTGCATAAGAACCTCTAATGCAGCTGTCTGTGGTGATGAAGAGTTGTCTATTTAACACATCAATTTGTGTGCAGTTGCTCGGATTATATTTGTACTGTTGGTATAGTAACATAAGATTCCTTGCACTGCTGGAAGATATTTAGAGTATACATGCGCTGGGTTCAGATTGTCCTGAGGAGCACAAAGCACGGCTGAAGCTCCTGTTCCTAATTGCCAAAGGTCGACCTCATGACGTTGGCCTCAAAGGTTAAGGAAAAGGAGAGAGGAGCTATCTTGGCTTCGTGGCTGACGAGGGTCAAACAGGATACATGATCAGGCCAAAGTGCTCTGGAGAGCGCAGTTCATACCAGATTAATATTTCACAACATCGTATCGCGCTTGTGAAAGGGGATTTTGCCAATCAATAGCACAGAGCCGCTGCGAGCATAACCGACAGCCGCATTAGTTTAATAGCTTACCTTCTCAGTGGTAATTTCCTGTTCTTGGATTGACACTTCAGAATCATTTCACATCAGAAGGTGGTGTTTGTCCACAATGTTCACCTCCCAGCACTTGACTTTATTTTGATAGTTTTTTATTGTGTGTAATGCTGTGTTATCGCGCACCGCATCCTATTAGAGTAAAATCTCTCCGCAATGCGTTCCTCGCTCTCGCAGACCCTTCTCACATCCCGATTGTTCTTTTGTGCTGTGCTGATTTCGCCTCTGACTCCCTGGCTCACGCTGGTGGAAAATGCAGTAAATTATGACACACACTCTACAAATGTCACGCTTACAATGTGGATCAATGGTGCCTAATGAAGTTTACTCTACTACAAAAGAATAATTAAATTACCACAGCTTGAAGACTGTTTTTTTTTTTGCCCCATATGCAACCTGTGTCTGGTCTTTTCATGACACCCCTGAACAAACAACTCCTACAGCTTCATATAGATAGTTTTCCATTGACGTCACACTCCCGCACAGTTCCATGTGGCGCCATCTTGTGTGTCAGGGGTCTAATTGTTTGTGTTACGGGGATCATTGATAATGTTGTGAAGAAATAGTGCTCACACCTGTGTTGTGTAGGCCTGATCCCGACACGACGAAGAGAAAACATCTCAATATCCCAACAGCAATTCATCACTAAGGAACAAAACAGAAAAACTTTCGTATGAGAGATTTAAACTATGGCCACCTACCGCTCGTCCCGGGTGTTGAGTCTCACTTTACAGGGCAGGCTATGCTTATTCCGGTCTGTGTCTGTGTCTGAGTCTCATGTCTTGGCTGATGTACCCTGGCACACTACAAAAAGTAAATATCAAGCATTGGCTTAAATGAATTGAATTGAGGAAATGTATCTTGTTTTGAGCGGTTTTCACTCATTAAGACACTTTTCCTGATCGGACCAAGTTTACTTTGCTTGTTTGAGGACATTTCAGACCAGTTCTAGGGTAAATCTCGCTTGAAATGAAGTAAAATTGCCAATGAGATAAGACCAATTTTATTTCCCCATTGGCAAAGAAAATGACCTGAAATAAGGACGAAATGTATCGAAACGAGTCAGAAACATCTCAGAACAAGTGAAATAATCTAGGACAAATGCCCAAGAACTTCTTAACTAATCAAAACAACTAAAATTTGTATTATTATGCTCAAACAGATTTGACAACAGAGCTAGCTGGTAGCATGAAGTAAAGTATTATTTTATGCTGCTGCCAAACGCAAACCAGGGTACAGTAAGCAGGCTAGCAGAGAAATGAGACTTGGACAAATCACGGAGGAAGCACAGGCCGTCCCGAAAAGTGAGACCTGGCGAGAGCGAGAGGCGGCTGGGGAGAGTGTGAGGAGAAGGCCGGGGAAGAGCGCGTTCTCTTGGTTCATCAGGAGGTAAACACAGCACAGATCGGCACTGACAAACGTTATAAATACAGCCTTTTCTCATTGTTTAACCGCTCACATGATGGCTGTTTGTTTGGTTGGATGGACAAGTTCAAGTGCACGCTAGGGCCTACGTCTTTTACTGTTATCATTACCGAGCATGTGTACATCACGATGATTATGTTAGTCTACCCATCACATGGCTCATTGTGAGTAAAAAAAACACATTAGCGACTACAGATCGCATATTATAGACACAATTATTCATTAAATGTGCATGCGAGTCGTGCATAAAAATTGTCGAATGCCACACAACATGGCGGCCGCTGCTGCGGATCGAGAAACGGAAAACCATCTATAGGATCTTTTGCTTTGTGTCTGGCCCACGCGTCTCTAGAAATGTCATTCATCTGCGAGTATGGCAGACGGAGCAGGAAGTAAACGGCATTCTTGTTCATGTAAAGCAGGCGTCTCAGACACGCGGCCGGGGGGCCAAATGCGGCCCGCGGGGTATTTTTTTGCGGCCCGCGAGATGCCAGTAATTTACATTAAACACGTTAGAACTGCATTTCTCATAAGGCACCGTGTGGTAGCACCAATGTGGCTTTTTTTCAACAAAGAAACGGACTAAAAGCAACGGACTGTGAGAGAGGAGCTTCTGAAACAGGTGGAGACCGTCAGAACGCGATGTGCTGGAAAAGTTACAGCACTGCAGCAGGACAAAAAGCACCTTTACCATCTTTACCTTTATGACATTGCAAAGTGAACACATCATAATTAGTGTTTAAAAGCGTCACAACCTTTTCTCTCCATTTCTCTCTCAGAGCAACATTGTGTGCTCTGAGACGCACATCATGTCAATTAATTTGAATCTTTATTAAGGACACATGTGCAACTACATGATCCATAGTTAAATTAAAAATAGAGAATATGGAAATGTAATAAAATTCTGCAAATAATGACAGCCACATTGACAGTAAAGAATATAATCCCCATCAGTTCTCTAACTGTAGGTCACAAAAAGGCTTGAGGTCAGTGACTCCACATTATTTACATGAGGTGAATCTCACTGAGCTGATCTCAGACACACCAGAGTCTGTAAAACGGCATATCTTGATCATAATTGACTTAATAAAAAAGGCCTCGTCTGTTGCAGCCCCCGACCAACACTGGGTTCGCATTTTTGGCCCCCGCTCCAAATGAGCTCGAGACCCCTGATGTAAAGTGTATGAGTGAAGTGGCTCACATCGCTCCCCACCGATGGACTCTTCTCCAACACGGTCAAAAACGTCGATGCCATGGTCTCACAAAACACCGTAGCCAGCTAGTGTTGGCTTCAATGGCTTTTCTCAACTTTACCTTTAAGTCCAGACCTGTTTTTCAACCCGCATTGACTTGCGTTTGCTTCGGGGACGTATATACATGTCCTCCTCCTCTCCTACGAGACCCAACGTGCCACTCAATGAACTGTCCGATGGAGTTTTTCCTGCACTCAGCCTCTTGCGTAATTGCTTTTTGTTTCGTCTAATGATACTCCCGCTTTATTGATTTTTGCTTCAAACTAATTACCAAACACGTTATCTATCTTGGTGCCACGCCAACCGGAACAAATGGGGGCGACGAGGTTTTGCAAATGTAACGGCGTCAGGCTAATATACGGCACACGGGAGAATCGCCAGACTTCTCGACCGCCGAAACTCACCCCGGACAAAATTGCGAACCGCTCTGAACGCATCACGAGTCGGGGGCCATCAATTTCGAGGTTCTAACGATCTTTTTTGCCGCCAAACGACGATGGGTTCTGGCCCGCGCGAACATCATTGGGGAGACCATTAGCGTCCTGCAATAGATCGTAAGTTACGTGTTGTGCGTTTACGGCTCATTACCCGACGTCTAGCAAATCAGAAGTTCGATCAACGTTGATGCCGTTTTTTCCACAACAACAACTACCGAAGATCGTTTTGCTGAGAAACGGAACCACGGAATTGAGCGAACTTTGATGAGGTTTGCAAAGACGACAAGCAAGGAAGTTAAACTTTTAGTGTCGCAGTGGCATTGCTTTTCAAAGCTTCTGCAAGGTCAAAAAGATCTAATATTGCGTTAATTTAGAAGATCTTGTATGGATGACGGCGTGAAGCCTTCTCCAACACATCCCAAAGACTTTTATTTCTGGTCAGGCAGTGCATTTAACGCCGTTGTACTTGGAAAATCTATCAAGTCTTCAAGAAGCACAACAGAAGTGACAGGAAGATGGATGCTTTGACTTGCTCGTGGCCCCGTTGGTGCCAGCATGGTATTGACACAAACATGGACGTCCAACCTCTTTCTTCCTGGGCTCGTGTCTAAAAGGATACACATCCTAAAAGAAGAGCAACCAGGGGAAAAAAAGTTTCAGCACATTCTTCAATAAACGCGTGTTGAAAATCGACTTGGACGTCAACATAAACTGAGGCGGCTGAAAGAGGGGTCTGAAGTTTTGGTCTAAGCATTTTAATTTTTTTATTTCTCAACAATTCTATCACAGCTTACACTATCTGACAGTTTGATTGCCTTTAGACTCTGTAAAAGCTTTATTTTTTCCTCCGGTGTGGGCTGTGTTTCTCTCAGCTCCTGCAGTAGAGCATCATAAATCACTGAACCGATGGGAAAATCGCCACCCGGATTTTCTCTCAGGTTCTATAAAACGTCTGTGTGTGGTGTTGCTGCTCGATTACATCTAGCTCTCGTCACTGTTGCATTTTCTGTGGCAATAAAGGCACATTTGAAAAACAAAAACGTTCCCCCCTCCCAATGTCCCGTTGCTCCCCGGAAGGGCTTCTGTTGTGAAAACTGATCGGAAAGGTTATAGCTTCCGAATATATTTTAATCTTTGCACTTTTGTCGTGATCCAATACGAGAGCCATATACGATATATATATACACATTACATATACAATACATTCTATCGGACAAAGATTTGATTTGATTTATGATTTTTCATTATAACAAACTGTGATATTTTATCCCGAATTAATTTATGAAGTTGAATTTCCAAAATGTATAAAAAGTAGTAAAACATTTTTCAAAAGTACAAAGACAGAAGCATTTAAATGTCTGGGCTGTTTTGTTTAAACCAATTAGCACCAACTCTGGTATGAACAAAACTACCTTTAAAGGAACAGGCCAACGTTCTTCCATTCTGAGATATGTTCTTACCCGAGCTTAGACGAGTTGATACGTACCTTTCTGGTCTTTGTGCCCGTGGAAGAGCTCGGTCGCTTCTAACTTCACCCCTGTTTTGAGCTATAGGGATATACTGGGAGAGGCCAAATGCTAACAACATCTTTGGTCGTTTTGCATGACTGAGGGCACGCACAAAGACCAGACAGGTACGCATCAACTCGTCTAAGCTCAGGTAAGAACATATCTCAGTATGGAAAAACGGTGGCCTGTGCCTTTAAGTCAAACACAAATCTGAGTTGAGTATCAAAAGTCTTGTGATATATGGTTTCTGGTACGATACACATATCACAACAAAGATGTATTTATATTTGTCCATATAGGTGTGAAAAGCCTGTTAAGAAATCATTGCTGAATGTTCAGACCTTTTGAGATTTTACTTCAGATAAGAACTAGCGTGTGGAAGTAGCCTCTGAGCTAATAATCTTATAAAGTTTTGGATTGAGGGTGATACGCTTTTGATGACCACTAAACTTCCTCTTTTAACTGAGCTAATGATAGCGATACCACTTAAGTAGTGCACTGTCAGGAAATCACGCTGTGTTTAAATGAGGACTTGAGTCAATTCATTTGTCTCAGAAACTCCGGGAACCCGAGTGTAGAGTTTGTATGAACAGGCAAAGATACCACTTCTATGCGTTTCTTACCTTAGCTTTGACGAGTTCTTTAGGACCTGTCTGGTCTTCCCCCGTGCCTTCAGTCACGTAAACACAGCGCAGACGGCGTTAGCATTTAGCCTCTCCCTCTCTCCTCTATAGCTCCAAAACAGGTCAAGATAGAAGCTACCAAGCTGACCTTGACCTGTTTTGGAGCTATAGTGGAGAGAGGGAGAGGCTAAATGCTAACGCCGTCTGCGCTGTGTTTACGTGACTGAAGGCACGGGGGAAGATCAGACAGGTCCTAAAGAACTCGTCAAAGCTAAGGTAAGAACATATCTCAGTATGTAAAAACGGTGGCCTATTCCTTTAAGATAATGTGCACCTGAAGGACAATTCTTTTATTCTTTTATTTATTTTTTGGTTTATTTGGCCGTGACAGTGCATCTTAATGAACATACATGGGTCTCATGCATGTAAATAACCCACACCGGATTTCCATCTGTTGTCCCCCATGTGCACTCTCAAACACACTCACATTCATCCTGGCCTATTGTACATGTTTTAATGGTAGGGGAAACCGGAGAACCCGGAGGAGACCTACACAGACACGGAAAGAACACGCAAACTCCACACAGAAAGGCCCCGTCCAGGTGGGAATCCAACCCGGGACCTTCTAGCTGTGAAGCACAAGCGCTAACCGCTGTACTACTGTGGCGCCTAATTGAAATATATGTGAAATTTCGTAACGTTCATTGTGTCTACTTGTGTTCTAGTATCACTTTTTTGGTAACCTTAGTGTCTGACAAAACGAACCAAAAAAGTGATATATGTGAAATTAATTGATTCTGATACTAATTTTTCACGTTTATTTTATTATTTCTTTTGAATGCCACTGTGTTAAAGTCGTGATTTATGCTGTGGGAAAATAGCTTTCATCCAACTTCTAAACTTTTACTCTTTTTTTCTTCCAAGCCGAGGGACAAGATAAATGGGGAATTTATTGCAGAGGTCCCTGGAGGTCACAACGTGAAGTAATGAAAGAAGCAGAAAATTACAATTTGACTTTACACAAGGTTGCTTGGTCACCCCATAATACCTTCCATTGAGAGCGGAGGAATGGAATGGCATTGGTTAAGAATAAGACCTTGATGAGCATGGACAAGTCGTGTTTCATTCATTCCACAAAATAACACTAAATAACTTTCCTTCCCTTTGAAAACTCAAATCTAGCAACTGGGCACTAGCTTACATTCAAAAAGTGAAATATTTCACAAGGAATTTCATTCACCAAGTTGACTTTTTGGGTGGGAAAAAAGGTGTTTCAATGCCGACTCTCACAGCTCGTGTATAACCTTGGATCATGTTTTCAACGTTGAAAGGTCCATTCCACAAACCGAACCATCGTAGGAGATGCCAGTGAATGCATAAACAATAGCGCAATAGGCTTCCACATGCAACATCCTTAAAAGCGATGAAACACCTGACAGATGAACAAGCTGTACCACGAATTCTGGGCCCTGGGTACAAACTACTTTCATGTGTAAGTGTTCTACATTATTCTAAGCCCCTCACTGCTCTGGGTAAACACTAAAGAATTACTCAAAGATGCATGAGCAGCTCGAAACACAGCCCCAGGTTTGTTTTTTGATGAGAGAACACAGCTACAAGCTCCAGAGAAGTCGATTTTGCACAATACCTTTAAACTTGCTCACGAAAACCTTAGGAAATGCTGAGCTTGAGAGATCACTCACTCGCTCAACACTCAAAAAAGTCTAGATCTAGATTAGTTTAAACATCGACAACAACCACATTGAGCAAAATCATTTCGTTGTTTTGACAAGGTATGTTATAGCTAGCCTTTTGACCTGGATTATTTGACTAGTTCTGAGATGTTTCTCGACACAATTCAACACATTTTGTCCATCCATTCATCCAATTTCTTCCACTTGTCCGTTGCCGGGTCGTGGGGGCAGCTGTTGGAGTTGCCCAAATCACGTTGCACCAGCCCCTTATGGCTCCTCCTGCAGGTGGTGGGTCCACGGAAGGACGGCCTCACGATTTTAACCGCTCCTGTTGGTCTCTCATAAGGGGCTTCTGAACCGCTCTTTGTCTGACCCGTCACCTAGGACCAGTTTGCCATAGGAGACCCTACCAGGTGCACGAAGCCCCCGACAACAGAGCTCCCAGGATCATTCGGGTGCTCAAACCCCTCCACCACCTTAAGGTGATGGTTCCAGGAGGGGACACATTTTGTCTTTATTTCAATTTGATTTGAAGTGAATTTGAAGAATTGCATTGTCCCATTGTCAGTTTTACTTTCTTGTTTCAAGCAAAAAGAACCATAGAACCAGTCTGAAATATCTTCATACAAGCAAAGTAATCTTCGTCCGATCACCAAAAAAGTCAAAATGATTGAAAACCACTCATCCATCCATCCATTTTCTTCCACTTTTCCATTCCTGGGTCGTGGGGGCAGCCGTTTGACCCATATCACATTGAACCAGCCCCCCTATGGCTCCTCCTGCAGGTGGTGGGTCCCGAGAAGGACGGCCTCACGATTCAAACCAGGCCTGTTGGTCTCTCATCATGGTCTTCTGAACCGCTCTTTGTCTGACCAGTCACCAAGGACCTGTTTGCTCAAACCCCTCCACGACGCTAAGGTGGTGGCTCTAGGAGGGGTGAAAACAACTCAAAACCAGATTAATATTTTCCATTCAACAAATTTAAACCCACGCTTCATTTGAAGTTTATCATTATGTTCCTCGTTACTTGACAAAGGTCATCTCTAAAGAGCTAACCCAGACTGATTTTGATGAGAAGACCGCACACACACACACACACGCCAACAAAGCCAACAAGGTGCAAACTCAATTTAAAAGAAGGTGTCATTTCAAGACAGCGTTCTGCGGCTGAGACCATAGTCAACAATGAATAATTTATACTCTCTGAAACACAGGCTGAAGGGCACTCTCACTCCGAGGTTTAATACGATCCTGGTGCCGGCTGCCGGAGAGTGCAGCTACTAAGAATGACTCGGTGGTGGTAAACTGCAGATGTCCCGGGGCAGATTAGCGGTGAAATGACTGCCAATCCCATTCCGGCAGTCTGCACGAGTGGATAACACCAGACACGGACTGTGGTTTTTGAGCTCACTCGGAAAAACCACATAACTATGAAACAAACACTAATATTACTGCAGCAGCGGTGGGAGCGTCGTGGACAGCTCTTCAGCACGTGATTGTGTCAAGGTTAAAATTAGACTAAAACTAATTTGCAATTACTGAAGAAGGATATTCCACATTATTAAGCAGACCACCATTTTCAAGCAATACGGGAAAGAAAAAGGATCTGTCTAAAAAGCTGCTTTCTTCAGGAACAAATCAAACAAACAAATCCACCAATCCTCCACAAAAACACAGTAGAGACGTACAAGAGTCTCCAGAAAAACAATGTGGAACAGAGAAACCCCAAATGCAGTTCGCAGAGAAAGGCAAACATTCAGCTGTACCAGCAGAGAGGGAGGTTGCTAATAAATAAAAGGGAATGAGTGGCACTATTTATTAACTTTGCCAAAGCATCTGATCGAGTCAATCGTGAAATCACTGCAAACAGAGGAGGCCCTCGGGGCTCAATTTTAGGTCCTTTGTTATAGTCTGATAAACCACACCCACCTTCTTTCTGCACGAAAGAAAGTGGGTCTGGCCACGCACGGTAAACAAGTTGTTGATTGGCGGTAAGGCCGAGCCGAACCAATCACGACCATCACAGAGAAATGAGAAGGTTTCGTCGCTCGCTGCACCTCTATGTTTTTAGTTCAATTAACGTTAAC
Source organism: Gobius niger (assembly GCF_951799975.1). Classification (NCBI taxonomy): domain Eukaryota; kingdom Metazoa; phylum Chordata; class Actinopteri; order Gobiiformes; family Gobiidae; genus Gobius; species Gobius niger. The sequence continues at coordinate 6,087,408 of NC_136867.1, forward strand.
ATTAGCGAAAAACTAATCATGGATGAAGTAGTCAAGGATTTTGCCTCGCGTTCTCCGCATGAGTTTATATTCAGTTCATATTTTTTTAATTGGACACTGCTGTCGTCATGTCCGCTAATAGCTAATTGGTTTATTTCACTGACAATCTGTGCGCGTTAGGCCCGCCCCTTCAAACTGTTCCAATCGCTCCGTGACCAGACTAACTCCCTGCATGGAATGGACAGGGAAGAGTATGGCAGAGCCAGGCAGCCTTTGTAACATAGTTTCTTGTTTAGGAATTTACACATTTCAATGTATGCACAACTCGAGACAACAATGTCTGGATTTCACATTTACATTCATAACAAGTATCTTACCACACGCTGTACAGTCCTGTCGCCGGTGGTGCAGATTGAGTTGTCACCACTAGCGTGCACACCCCTGCGCACTCCCAGCTCCGTGCATGTGTGCTCGACCTTGAGGTGCAGGGATGCGGAGGTGTAGCAGCTGAGTCTGTGTGGAGGCTCATAAATAAGGATGAAGGATAACCCCAGGGGCGAGAGGTGAGGAGGGGGCCGGTGCTGAAAAAATACATCTATATCTAAATTCAAATTACACAACAATTCTGTTTATTCTAGCTTTTGACAAAAACTAGTTACATATACTAAGTCTTATTTGATTTTTAATGTAGTCATAGTATTATTATTTCACTTCTGTCACGCAGTTCTCCTTGGTTGTTGTTTCTTCTACTGCTGAAGCGTGCCACTCTGTATTCCCTAGATTGTACGTATCATACTCTGCCTGACCAAAAAAAAACACAAACTTTAATTACATCACACATCGCTGTAGAATTATTTCGTTAAGCTTCTGCAACGTCAAAAGATCCAGTATCGCATTCATTTTTCACCAAGAGCTTGTGTTGACGCAGGGATTGTATTGTATTGATGCAGGGAGAGTGTGCCCACTGTGCAAAGCCTTCTCCAGCACATCCCAAAGATTCTCGACGGGGATAAAGATCTGGACTCTGCGGTGGCCGATCCATTTGTGAAAAGGGTGTAAAAGGCTCAAAGTGTGTTCACCACGGTGCCATAGATTCACCTCGTGCTCCGTTATCTGAAAGTGAAAGCTTGTTTTTATTTCAAGGCGAGACACTGCAGGTGAATAGGGAAAAAATGTATATTTACAGATATCAATTTGAAACGTTTGCTGTCGATCACTGGCATAAATGTGAGAAAAAAATACACTGCAAGTTTTCTGTCATTTTATCTTTTCATATAAGAACAATGTGTTTTATGCCTAAAAATGCCCCAAAATTTCCCATTTTTTCGGCGACGAAATCTGAATAATGGATAGAGCTACATTCAAATTTATGGTTTCATTTTATTGATAAATGAGTTGACAAGACTTTCTCAGAGGGGATTTTGGATTTCTTGTTTAGTTTTAAAATAAGCTGTTTTTTAGTGGAAAAATGTGTAAAAAAAATATTTTTTGCCTTATTTTTTGACGTTCAAAACTCAATAAATCAAGCTTAGGGATTAAATAATAAAAAATCCCTCTGAAAAAATCTTCCAAATATTGTTCAGTCCAAGGCTGGAAAATGTGAAGTCTTTAGGTCCGACTGACGTGAACATAGTGTCGCCACAATGACAGAAAAATGTGTTTTGAGAAAAAGGCCCTTGAAATTGTGTTCTCCCATATAAGTCTATGGGGGAACATTGAATCAGCGCAATATTTAAACATGTCATTGTGAAGATTAGGCATATTTTCTGTTTCCGGGTGAAAGCCTGTATGTTCAGAGACCAATTTGGCCCAAAACCTGAAAACTGACAAAATTGAGTTTTGCCTGTAGTGTCTCCCCTTAAAACATCAAATATCAATGTTGTGGTGCCATACTACATGTTTTAAGCCTTAGTTGTGAATGCTCTTTCAAATAAATGAGCATATGTTTGGTGGCAATGCTTTTGTCTTTGCATCATACATAAATGATACGGAGGGAATTGCAAAAATGCCAAAACAATTGATTTTCCTTTTTTGATAAATAAGACAAAAACATATTCAAAACAATCAAAAATAAAACAAGACTGTATGTGATATTACACAGCCTATAGACAGCAGAGCGCCCCCTCTCCTTAGCTAGATTAATGACACCCATCAGTGCAGACCTCCCCCAGGGGAACCTTGACTCTTTCACCTGCCACACACTCGTCTTCTGCCCACGCGCTGTAGGCTCTTTGGGGGGGGGGGGGGTCAGCACATCTCCATCTCACCTTCTACACACTTGCCTTCATAATAGCACAGTATTACCTTCAGGGAGTCATTTCACAAAGACGCCTTTCATCCCATTTGGTTTCACACAGAAAGACCCGCCGATATCCTCCATGGGGGGAAAATGGTGGGCGAAGCGTTTTCTTCCATTTTCAAGTTGTTTTGTTTCATTCATCGATTTAGATTCAGTGTTTCCAAACCAGGGAAGCAGAGGAGTAGGGTTCCTGTAGCATTAGGTGCGTGTGTCGTTAGCACTTAGCGCACCGTGGAGATATCTGTTCGCAGCGGTTTCTCATGGCACTGACCGGCAGCAATTTCAAACTGCAAATGTGGGCGGAGTTTAGTTTTTAGATCCAACCATGCAAAATGTGGATTTTTGCCATCTTTCAACTGGTCTTGAACTTTCGATCGGGACTTAACTAGGACTCCAACATGACCACAGTATGTGATTTTATCTTTACTTTTTAATCATGGAAATGTATTAGGACAATCGCCAAGACAACGGTTGGAAAGCCCTATCTACACCGTGTTCCAAATTGTTCTGCAAATAGTATTTCAGTGTCAAATCTTAGACGCCTGTGATGATTACACTGCATTCCAAATTATTATGCAAATTGGATTTTTGTGTCAAAAAGGTAAAAAAAAAACTATAATAATGAAACTCATGGATGGTATCGTGTCTTGGGGCTCTATGAATCACTGACATAAATCTCAGAGACCTGGGATGATTAGTTTTCAGGTTAAGCCCAGTTAAGGGAAAAACTACTGAAAAAGGGTGTTCCACTTTATTATGCAGATCATCATTTTCAAGCAATTTGTGAAAGAAAAAGGGTCTCTCTGCTGATGAAAAGCGTGATATAGTTGAATGCCTTGGTCTAGGTATGAACACCTTCGATATTTCATGAAAGATTACGCGTAATCATCATACTGATAAGAGATTTGTGGATGATTCAGAGCACACTCGGGTTTGTGCAGATAAAGGCACAATGAGGACGGTTTCTGCCAGACAAATACATCAGATTAAGAGAGCAGCTGCTACAAAGCAGCAGACAGGCATTTGAAGCTTCTGGTGCCTCTGGAGTCTCCCAAACATCAAAGTGTAGGACCCTCCAGAGGCTGCAGTTGTGCATAAACCTTCTATCTGTCCTTCCCTAAACTGTTCATTGAAGCTTATGAACAGTTTTCAACCAGTCCTGTTCACTGATGAGGCCGTGTGACCCTGGATGGTCAGATGGATGGTTGGTGAAAGGCCACCATGTCCCAACATTCTGTGACGTCAGTAAGGAGGAGGCGGAGTCATGTTTTGGGTGCTCAAATAGAAACTCTCTTTTATCACCGATTAGCGTTTAACCGATTTTAGCCATTGAAATTTGGCATTAGCATCTCGAAAGCTAAACTTTGGTTTGTTAATTTTATAAAATATGTGAATTTTCTTTTTTGCTAGCATTTATGTCAGGCATTTTTCTCTCATTTATGTCACTATATCGCAGTTCACACTAAAGTCAAGAGAGTAGCAGAGTTTAACTAAAAATCTCACATCAGATGTTAAATGAACAAATCCGCTGATTTACGTAGTCAGGTGCGGAAGTCGGGAAGCTTATTTTGCCCCAGCTGAGCGAGCGTTCACGTGCATTTTCCAACTGTAGAAAACGTTTTTCCCAGTTCCAGAACACAGATGTCATGGGTCTGTTGGGCTTTCTCTCTCTCACAGCCTAATTCCATGCAACCGTACCAAATCAAGCAGTGGAAATGTAATATTTGCTGGATATCCTTTCAGTGTTTTTTTTACAGAAGCCCACGGTCCGCCAACCCCCCCTCCGGCTCCAGTCCTGACAGCCCGGCCCTCATCACTCACCGCTCTGCCCTCTCCGCTCACACTGCCATGGGATATTGATAGACCCGTTGAAAAATCGCCTTGGTAGGACGCCTTCTGCCAACAGGGCCTATAAACTCTGCCGCCGATCTATACGGAGGGTTAATGGCGCTTAAAGCCTGCCACACTGTACACCGTTCATAAATCACACTCCAATTATGTGCTCGCCGGGCGTTCCGCCCGCGAGCACACGGCCAGGAGCTGATTTTAACACAAGCGTTCTGTTTACAGGCGCGATCCGGGATTGTATCAGCGGCCATCGTTTGCTGGATAATGGGTGTGACTTATCAGAACGTGTTATTGACTGGTGAGAGCGACATTTAGTTGCGTTGCTGTCAGAACATTTAATTATTACCACATCCTGGAGCTCTGTAGGTTATTTAAGGGAAGGCCGTAGATGGGAGCAACGTCACAGAGAAGGTTAGCGCCCCCTGTGGGTGAAGCAGAAGCTCTCGTCCATTGGAATGACTGGGCAGAGATCGTCTGAGAACTGCTAATTTACTGTATGTCTGAAAAAAGTTTTATTCCTAACTTTTTTTCGCTTGTTGGTTTATGATGTAGTTACAGTTAAAGCTTTTGTTCCAGGGGTGCCCAAAGTGGGGTCCGTGGGCCAACTTTGGCCCGCTGAAACAATTCTGTTGGCCCACCAGAGAGTGACCTACATTTGCGCTGCGTGTGGTTAATACTAACTCTCTTCCATTCATTCTCAATGGTAAATATGGATGCAGTATAGTTTTTGACCACCAGCGTCAAATTGTGGGCGCTGTTTCACTCCTTTCACAAAGTTAAGGAAACACTGTTGTGGTGTCTTGGTATTTATCAATCACAGAGCGTTGTAGCATCAACTTTGACATTCTTGATTACTGTAATTACACTGTAATTAACATAGAAATGTGCGTTAATTTAAAGCAAGACATTTGTGGGTAAATGCACTTTAAGAAGGACTAAATACACTGTATTTACAGTCTTCTTACAGTGTAGTTGCACGTTACTATAGGGTAATCAATCTGGTAACACAATCTGAATTAAATGTGTATATAACATTGTGTGTATGTAAAAGTTTTTACAGAAATACAAATACATATGTACCAAGAATGTGTGTTATTGTGTGATATGAATTAAAGAATAAAAAACCTTTTGTGGTTCCAGACAGTGTTCACCTGAATTACATTAATGTTCTGTAACTACATCACAACAAAACCACTTTAAAGCTTTTTTTTTACACATGTATTATTTTAATAACGATGTAAGTACAGTATAGTTACAGTATTAATGTTGGGTAAATATAGTATAATTATACTGTACCTACTATGTAGATACAGTGTAAATACGTTGTTATTACAATTCATACAGGCTTAATGCTATGTAATTAAACCGTACAAGTACAATGTAATTACATTGCTAGTACTATGTTACTACATTATATTTGCAGTATTTTGAGGATTTATTACATGTCATTTACATGTTTATTACATCTTTTTTTTTTTACATTATTTTACACTGTAATTACAATATAGTTACCCTGTAAGTACTGTGTAAGTATTCTGTAATTACACTGTATTAAAAACATGTAATTACATCGTATTTATATCATTTTTCCACTATATGCACACTGTATGTAGAGGTCTGTAATCTAAAGTGTTACTGAACTTGAATTAGACTCTATAACAAGCTGGCATTTTCACACCTGGATGAAACGCTGCCCTTTGAGTAGCAGAGCTCCCTTTGTGACTGGAATGTGCAGTCCCGTAATGGGACAGCAGAATGCCATCACTGTACGAGCGGCTGACATTTGGACTCACCTTGTAATAAAAAAACAATGTGACAAAGCGCTGACAACAGATCTATCATGGGTTTCCAGCATGGGGCGCAGTCCGGGCCAGGTCTTTCTATGTTGGGGATGGTGTCAAAGAAAAGTTGGCATTGACGCACAGGTCCCACAAGAGATGTCTGTTTGTGTGTTTCAAGCGTAAAGAAAGGACTTTGGTAGGGCGGCCCAATTTTGGAGACTATCCGGTCCCCCCAGGATTTTGTGAAATCAAGCGAAGTCAGTGAAATCATCGAAGCACGACAGAACCCCACAACTTTCCCATGATCGTTCCAAAAATCTGTAAGTTCCTCACAATTTAATGGACAATTGAACCTGTTCATGACCAGGGCAATAAAACCAATACTGATTCTGATATTGGCTCCCTTGAAACCAATGGCTTATGGCTTTGCAAAGACACAATTAACCTCTTACCACTCGCCAAAACCAAATGCATTCTCTCCTCTTTGCCATTGTGGTCACTTTTTATTTCCCTTATGTGTTTTTGTCACTTTTTTTATGGCACTTTTGTTACTTTTTTGCTTGATTTTGGTCACTTTTTTGCTGGATTATTGTCACTTTTTTGTTGCTGTTTTGTCATATTTTCTGCCGCTCTTTGGTCACTTTTTTGCTGGATTTTTGCTGGATTTTTGTCATTTGTTTGCTAGATTTTTGTCGCTTTTTTGCTGGATTTTTGTAACCTGGCTAACACCAGGCTGCTGTGTGCGCTCGAATTATTTCGAACTGCACAACAGCCTGGGGACCATGGCCAAATCTCCGGTGGATTTGGGAACCAATCACAGAGCGAGGAGGGACGGCAAGACGATGACGCGCTATTCGATATATGGAAGCTTGTAGTTTATTTACGGATAATAAAAAAAAAGTTTATTTACGGATCCAACATGACAGCAGCAGACACGATGGTATTTTTTGATCAAGCTTTAGACCTTGTTCTAAATAGTTTAGCTCAAAAGTTTACAGCGGGTACGTCATACGTCATCTCATACGATGATATGATTGGCTGGGGCTACGTGCAGACGCAAGATACTTTTTTTTTTTTTTTTTCGTATCGCCCAATAAACGACTATGGACGATCGTAAACCACACCTCTCCTACGAGAAAATGAATTGGTGGTCCCCAGACTAAATATCACTTGTGATTTTAGTCTGGTGTTAGCCAGGCTAGGATTTTTGTCACTTTTTTGCTGGATTTTTGTCACTTTTTTGCTGGATTTTTGTCGCTTTTTTGCTGGATTTTTGTCACTTTTTTGCTGGATTTTTGTCGCTTTTTTGCTGGATTTTTGTCGCTTTTTTGCTGGATTTTTGTCACTTTTTTGCTGGATTTTTGTCACTTTTTTGCTGGATATTTGTCACTTTTTTGCTGGATTTTTGTCACTTTTTTGCTGGATATTTGTCACTTTTTTGCTGGATTTTTGTCGCCTTTTCGCTGGATTTTTGTTACTTTTTTGCTGGATTTTTGTCACTTTTTTTGCTGGATTTTTGTCATTTTTGTCAGTTTACATCCTCATTTTCATCCCGTTTTTTTTCGCTATTTTGAAGAAGCTTTTAGATTTGGAGAATTTGGAGAACAGGAGAAAACATGTTCAGGTGGGAGTTAAAAGGTTGAGTAGCTCCTAAACAGAACCCATGATATAACTTTTAGGGTTCCTTGTGGTCAGACACTAGGATTAGAGATGCTGAAATCTTTACCTTGAAGGGGCTATACGGAGTTTAGAAATGTAAAAAATAAGTATTTTCCTCTTCCTCCCCCTACATGCTCCAGTCATGTCCTAATGTGTAGAATGAGCTCAGACCTGTTCATCACAACTGCCTCTATTAAAATGGTCTATTTCAGACCACCTTAAAATAATCACATTATTGCGAGGCACGGGTCGAGGTGTCATCAACCGGGACGAAGATGTGTTTTTTCTTGTCCCACACTTGGGAAACCCTTCAGTGATCCCGCCCCTTGTTGCCCCGAGACCACCGGGTGGCAGTATCAGATCCATAAGACCCCTCAGGTTGAATGGATCAAATCTCCAGCCAAATTTGTCTGGGCCAATCACAGCGCGGGAGGCGGGAGTTAGCGATGCGTCACTCAAGCTGCAGTCACATGATCTAACAGCTCCGAGACACTTCTCTAAATGGATATTAAACATTGCAACAGTCTTCCAGTGCTGACGGGAACACAGGAAGTGCCTGATTTAATCAATGTTACTCAGCGGTTTAATGGTCTAATGTAATGCTTGATATTCATTGTTTTGTTGAGAGTTGTGTCGGATTCTCCAAGTGCAAACAACACTCTCATTCATCCTGGCCTATTGTACATGTTTTTAGTGGTGGGGGAAACCGGAGTACCTGGAGGAAACCTACGCAGACACGGAGAAAACATGCAAACTCCAAACAGAAAGACAAATGAAATCTTCCATTCTCCTTGCCAGGCCTGCCAGACGACGTGCTTTTTCAAAGATATTTCAAAGACACATAGTCTGTATCCGAATGTCCACACTATTCCCTATAGTGACTATATAGTGGTCACGGCATTTTGTAGGGGTGTCCGAATGTCCAGAGAGAAAAAAGTAGTGCATCTCGAAAAGTAGTGAGCATCGATGGTCCCTAAACGGGTCAATATAGACCACAATGCATTGCGAGAGTCGGAGAAGAGCCTGACAGAGACAGGTCTTTGAACTAAGCAACACAACTGAATGAAATCAGCTGTTTCAGTCGTGTGTTGCGTATTTGTCATGAATAAACGACCAAAATATAACCGGTTACGGTGAAAAGATGCTAACGTTAGCTGCTAACCTTTAGCTCGAGCTGTTAAATGACCGACAGCTTCCTCTCGAATAATCCAAGCGTATCCGACTCGTATTAATCCATAAATATTCCACTGTTTCTGAGTTTGGTCTTTATCACAGAAATACTTTATTCCCGGACTTTAGCGAACTTTTAGCAGATGTAGTCACTCAACCTGCTGGCGCTTCGGACACCGGCCTGTGACCTACTTTCGGCGTCTCTGAGCTCACGCTGGAGTGACTTTTTTTTTTCTTCCTTTTTTTGTGATGATAGTTTTAATTTTAATTTAAATGACAAATAAAACGCCTGTACGGGTGCCAAAACAGTCGTTCTGTTTCATAAAATAAACGTTTGTAACAATAAATAAATTCAGATAAAAAAAATTTTTAAAAACATATCTGCAGCGCGCCTGACGTCACGCAGCGTGGAGAAAGTAGTGGCTTGTGTCCGAATCACTAACAGAATCAGTGACTATATAGTGACTATATAGTGCGGGCCTATGTAGTGAATGAGGGGTTACGGAATAGTGTGGACATTCGGATACAGCCATAGTCTGGGAGTGAGTGTGATCTCAGCGATTTCCTGGTGGGCGTGATTAACAGCCGGCATCAACCAATTAGAGGATGGAAGCAGGAAGCCTTTTCAAAAACGTCCTTTCTCACGAGGAACACTTCGAACGCTGTTGTGTCTGGCAGGCCATGCAGGCAACATTCTCCAGGCCTGGCTTGGTTCTGGATTAGTCCTGACTCAGAGCTTGAGTGTTTTTGTTGATTTAGTCTAGCCCTGTTTAGGCCCATAGATAATCCGTCCTGTTCATTGCATTCATTTCAGGAAACACAGATACAAATGTTTGGCCACGTTTACATCAGTACAGAACAGCGACCAGTGAGTTCACCTTGCATTCTGATTTATTTCCTTTTCATGGAGTGTTTACCTGACGGCCTGGATTGTTTGTGGACCACAAACTGAAATGGCGTGACACTAGAGTGTGCGATCACATGTGATGAACGTCCCAAACGCAGCGCTGTGGCCTCCTTCTCGTCTGTCTCGCTGATGTGTGTAGATTCCTCCGCCCTGTGCCTCGCTCCTCCATGACACAGGCATTTTTCAGCATTTATTATTTATCCCTACACTTCCCGTCTCTCAGCCGTCAGTCACAGTGCCTGCCTTTGTCTGTGCGCCTCCATCTCTCTCCTCTTTGCAGAAAGCGGAGCAGACATCTGTGTGTGCCTCGCGTGGTTATGTCGACGTCATAAGTGTTGTGTCTATCGCAGTCGCGTCTGTGGCACAGTGACTGCTTCCTCTTTGTGCTGCCTGTCTGAATCCAGGAAGTGTCAGCGTCTCCATCATCTCACAAGTCCTCCAACATCTTTCTTTTCACACTCTTGATTTGCATTACGGGGGCATTATGCAAAATTAGCCTTTTAGAGTTTTAGAATATTTCTGCATACAGCTGTGCACAATATTACGTTGTTTTAAAAGTCTATAATTGAGGTCTGTTCTGTTTAAAGGGACTAAGATGCAAGTTGGTCATTTTATACTCACTGCTGCCACCTCAGGTCTTATGCGTAACTGCAGGCCCTATATTAAGCTCGTGCATGGCGGCAATTTGGACCTAGCCTGGCCTTAGCCATCCGTAAACTCCGGTCAATTTTCATTTCCCTCCATGTACACTGCTCACAAAAACTTAAGGCACACTCAAAAAACACAATCTAACTCCAAGTCAATCAAATTTCTGGGATATCAGACTGTCCAGTTAGGAAGCCACGCTTATTGTGAATCAATTTCACTCGCTGTTGTGGAAATTAAACAGACAACAGGTGGAAATGAGAGGCAATTAGCAAGATCACTCCAAAAGAGGAATGGTTTTGCAGGTGGTGACCACAGACCATTTCCCTGTCTTCATCCTTTGTACTGTATTTTTGGACCACTTTTGCATTTGTCCAGTGTTCTCACCACTAGAGGCATCATGAGGAGCATCTACAACCCACAGAAGTCGCTCAGGGAGTGATGCTCATCCAAAATGGCACGCCCATTCGTGCTGTGGCAAGAAGGTTTGCTGTGTCTCCCAGCGCAGTGTCCAGAGCATGGAGGAGATACCAGGAGACAGGCCAGTACACCAGGAGACCTAGGGGGGGCGGCCGAGGTCAACAACCCAGCAGCAGGACCGTTATCTGCTCATTTGTGCACGGAGAAACAGGAGAAGCACTGCCCGAGCCCTACAAAATGACCTCCAGAGGGCCACAAATGTGCATGAGGGTGGTATGAGGGTGGTATGAGGGGGGTATGAGGGTGGTATGAGGGTGGTATGAGGGGGGTATGAGGGTGGTATGAGGGGGGTATGAGGGGGGTATGAGGGTGGTATGAGGGGGGTATGAGGGTGGTATGAGGGGGGTATGAGGGTGGTATGAGGGTGGTATGAGGGGGGTATGAGGGGGGTATGAGGGTGGTATGAGGGTGGTATGAGGGGGGTATGAGGGTGGTATGAGGGGGGTATGAGGGTGGTATGAGGGTGGTATGAGGGGGGTATGAGGGTGGTATGAGGGTGGTATGAGGGTGGTATGAGGGGGGTATGAGGGTGGTATGAGGGTGGTATGAGGGGGGTATGAGGGTGGTATGAGGGTGGTATGAGGGGGGTATGAGGGTGGTATGAGGGGGGTATGAGGGGGGTATGAGGGTGGTATGAGGGGGGTATGAGGGCGTTGGGCCGGTGCTTACTGCCCAACACCGTGCAGCCCGATTGGCATTTGCCCGAGAACACAGCGATTGGCAGATTGGCCAATGGTGCCCTGTGCTCTTCACGGTTGAGAGCAGGTTCACCCTGAGCACATGTGACAGAGTCTGGAGACGCCCTGGAGAACGTTCTGCTGCTGCAACATCATCCAGCATGACCGGTTTGGTGGTGGGTCAGTGATGGTCTGGGGAGGCCTTTTCATTGGAGGGCCGCACAGCCCTCCATGTGCGAGCCAGAGGTTCCCTGACTGGCATTGGGGACCGGGATGAGATCCTCAGACCTATTGTAAGACCATATGCTGGTGCTGTGGGCCCTGGGTTCCTTCTGATGCCTGATAATGCCAGGCCACATGTGGCAAGAGTGTGTCAGCAGGTCCTGCATGATGAAGGTATTGATGTTCTGGACTGGCCTGCCCGTTCCCCAGACTTAAATCCAATAGAGCACATCTGGACATCATGTCTCGGTCCATCCATCAACGCCACGTCGCACCACAGACTGTCCAGGAGCTGACTGATGCTCTAATCCAGGTCTGGGAGGAGATCCCTCAGGAGGACATCCGTGGTCTCATCTGGAGCATGCCCAGGCGTTGTAGGGAGTGCATTCAGGCACGTGGAGGCCACACACACGACTGAGGATGATACAGACTCGTTTGGAGGAATTTCTACAGAATTTGGATCAACCAGTGACCTGATTTGTCACTTTGATTTTGACTATAATTTTGGATCCAGACCTCATTGCCCTACACTATGAATAAAGATTTTCATCCAAAAAATCAAATTGATTGACATCTAGGATGTGTTGTTTGAGTGTACCCTAAGTTTTTGTGAGCAGTGTACGTCTGGGTCTGATCTCAGTGGCCGCGTTACATCGGTTGAATTTCCACCAACCATTCAGCGAGGCTCCAGTCAAAATCTTCCATACAATTGATCCTGGAGCATCCTAGAGGCCACTGTGATGAAAAGGAAAGGCCACATCACAGCCGCTCGGTCACTACAAGGTCAAACATGCACAAATATCAACTTTGTTTTCCACATTAAAAAGTTGCAAAACGCACCTTTAACCAATGACGGTGTGAGAAAACAAGATTATATCAAACTTTGCTGTTTGTCCCAAAGCTTATTAGAAAGAGCTATGAGCAGAATGTAGGTTCAGGAAGTTATTTTTTGACATGACGATTGTTTGGGTTTCAAAAAGATAATTACTGAGTAGCTTGTAGTTCACCAATTGTTAATGCAACAAAAAAAAAAAAAATGTCATGTAAAAAACGTGCCATAACGAGGCCACTTCATCAGCAGCCTTGTTTGGTTGGCCTTGTTTTAGCCTTATTCACACCCTTTAACTTGAATCTGATCAAAGATGCAAACCCATATTCACAAACAGTTCTACTATGTGAAAATATATGAAATATATGCAAATCCTCAAAGATGTCTTTTTTTATGTGATGTAAATGTATGCAATTGTTTATTTCCCCCTCCGGGCGCTGCTTTCTCATTAGCAGCAGCATATTACAGATCCAGCGTTTTTCTGAAAGCCTCTTCTCAATGCGCTCGAGACGCTTTTCGAGATTGCATTTTATGAACACCCCAAGATCAATATTAATAAAACCTCCAGCTGGAACACGACACAGACTTGGAGACCATCTCAAAGTGAACTATGAATCCAAAACTTTTTCAAATCTAAAGTTTTGCAGCGGTAAAGAGTCCGTGCTTTTCGCTTGATTTACAGACATGAGATGGACTGATTCTGATCATTTCAAAGCTCAAATTACCTTCACGTCATTTTTGCTCAAACTGGAAGCTATACTGCTTCCCGCGTTATTAGAATGTGACACGTGGTGCAAAATGAAGTTTCTAACCCACGGTATAACTTTCCCTTGTCACACACCAGCCTAGCGTAGTCTCTCCTTTCTTTCACGCAGTTTTAGATAATCCCATCAGGCTCCCTGAGTCCCGAACGGGCCAAGTGAAGCGTCTCCGTCCATTGCTGTTGTGGGCGGATGTGCATCAGATATACGAGCGTACCAGAAACACGCAAATCGAAAGGTTCCGGCTCGGGAGTTCTGGCTTGGGGGAGAAATCAGGGGAAATATGATTAATTGCATTTAAAAAATTAAAGTTAAGTTAAAGTCCCACCCCTAAATAATTGCATTATTGCTATCCAGCACTACATAATCATGCATTGGGTCGACTCTGTATCGGCATACATATCGTGTATCGGGATGCCGCTGGTAATCCTCAGCCCTATACTGTATGTTCCATCTGCAGAAACAGCTTTGTTGTGACGAGGTCCGACAACAACAGCACATGTAAGTCTGCGGAAATGACAAGGTAGATGCTAAACTAGTGTGACCTATCAGGAATAGTAAATACACCTTTTTTGTCTGTGCCACTATCGCTTCATTTAGACCAGGGGTGTCCAAACTTTTTTCATGGGGAGCCACATATTGGAGCGTACACGGGGTAAAGGGCCATGGGTCGGTGGTTAGTTCCACGAAACTTTTGAGTAGTAGAGGTTTAAATTGTGCCTCATGCCTTTATTTATGCTGAAAATCTTAATGCCAGCTCTGTCTCACAACAAAATGCTAGTTGTTAAGTTAGAATTGTGTAGAATTATTACATATTAAATAAAAAGGACCATCTCTGATGATGTGACCCGATTCAGCAAGCAGACCGAGGGCCACCAAAAATTTGTCTGAGGGCCACATTTGGCCCGCGGGCCGCACTTTGGACACCCCTGGTTTAGACCATTGTTTCTCAACTGGTTTGTCGTCAGGACTCACAATCACCCTGGCATGACTAGCCTCGACCCAAATATGATTTAAACTTGTATAATATTATGTAAAATCTGAAATTATCATCAAAACGACTCATATTTTAACAGACTCAAGTAGTAGTTTACTTTTTCTGTACTTAATATTAAAAGAAATGTTTTCGGGAAAAGGCTCGCGACCCACTTTTGTGTCCTGACCCACCAGTTTAGAACCACTGATTTAGGCTCATTAGAATACTAAGAAACTAGTGATGTTACTGTTTCCTTGTGAACACGCAGGTGAGGACCAGGCTGGGTCTCGGTCTGGTGCGGTGTTTGAGAACCCCTGCAATAGGACATTTAAACACAAGCCCAGGACAAAAATGTATGTTTGTAGTTTTTTGAGCTGCTCGTGTCGGGACGGGGAGGTGCACGGGGCTCCTCCGCACTGCAGCAGAGAAGCCCGTCTTATGATGGGACGTATTGATTTAGTCCCTTCTGTTCTACAAATAGCGCAGGCAGAGAGGCTCAGGCAGCAGAGACGGAGAGGGCGCGCTGGGATGCACCTCAATGCTGCTTGGTTTTGCTGTTCCACATTTCCAGGTGTGAAAAGTGTTGTTTACAATTATACATTTAGAACCAAATGAAGTCCTGCTGGCGATGCTAGTTATTTGACAATGTACGTGTACCATAGTTTCTGGAATAGTTAAGGAATATTTAGACTTTCACAATAGCAGTGTTTAAAACAAGCTCTAAACAAACTGTGTATTATCAATGATAATGTCAATGTATCTGTCTCCATTTGTTAAAAATAAATCAGATCTTACCGTCATGACTACGTCGATCAGCTCCGGGGAAAGTCTTGTAAGTCCAGACTTAAAGGACATGATGTGAAGAAGGGTGGTCCTTAAAAAACTAAATTCTGGAAATGTAAACTCCAACACTCTTTCGAACTCTCCTAGTGGTATCATTCATCTTATCGACCTTGAGGTTTTCTTATAGTTTTATATTTCAACGAATTCCAAGGCTTACATTTTCAGAATTCTACAAACCTAATGTGAAGTCAAAAGTTCACAGATCAAAACAAAATCATTGAACACTTTCAGACCTGTTCCTTTCTGACTCTTGAGGAATTATTAAAGATTGTTCATTTAAAAGAACAATCTTTAATAGTAAGAACAGTAAGAACCTTTTGCAAAGTCTTGAGGAATGATTTCAGCCACTACTTTTAAATGTATAAAGCTATTTTAAAGCGCTATTGACTTATAACTTCACTATATATTTAACCCACCACTGCACCCAAGTCACAATATTTAGATATTTATTGGAATTTTGTCAGGAAACATTTTTGTCAAACCATGGCCAGGCTTCCTCCAGGTCCAGACCCTCCATCATCAAACTCCTGCTACCATCACCGTCCCATCATGCAGCAGAAGAAGAAACAACTCCAGCCTTACAACCTGTCCCCTTCCACACGCTCCTACTGCTGATAATGAGAAACCATGATGACTCCATTACAAACCCGGTGCCCCGTGTCGCTCCCGTACCAGCGATTAATCCGTGGCAGCCCGCCCCCTCCTCTGTCTCTGCTCGCTGACCCAGCCCAAACAAAACCTTGACCCGCGCAGTTCCCGGGAAAGCGGCGCGCCCCCCTCCCTCTGCCGCCGCCGCCGTTCTTAAATACAGCGCCCGGGCCATAAATCAAGCGCACCCACCCTCGTCCCGCCGCGGGTTATTAATGATGCTGGCGGAGCTGGATGAAGCCGTGTGGGCTGCCAGAGCTGTGGGCCTCTCCCCGTGGGCCGCGGGGCTAATGCTACAGCGCTAGTTCTGTCCGCTAACCTTTAGCCAGCGATGCTATCGAGGAGTGAACGATGGCACTTTCCCCGTTGATTGTACGGAAGATGATGTATCGACAAAGGAACACTAAGGTACTTTGGGTTGCCCGACCATTGCAAACATGTACAACGGGGGCGACTCTGGGCAACTCTAGTGGGACGATCTTGGTTAAAAAAAAGGGTCGGGGAGAAAGAACTGAGTAAATCTAGGTGTTCGTGGGAGTAAACACACGGATATGACTGGTCAAATATTACTCCAATTAAAGTAAACATTTCACAGTCACATTTTCACATAAGAGAAAGTACTGAAGTATTTGTAATTGGATATATTTAACCCCATAACACCCACCTTAACCCAGCACATTTTCTCCAAATCTTAAAGGTTCTCGACCTGAGAGCTTAACGCCTCGTTTGAAATAGAGGTCGACTGATATCGGGCCAATATTTGGTTTTGATTTTACAATATCGTCTACTGGCCGATCTAGCGCCGATAAAAGCCGATATCTCCAGGACGGAAAGTGATAGAGACGTAGGCCTACTGTTTTTGCATTGGCAAGAGCGAAGTCAGGGCGAAATTGAATTGAGTCATCCCACAAGTCCCTTGAAAACTGGTTAGCTACAAGTTTGTTACAAACAAGTTTCACTAAACCTCAGTGATTAAGGACATGCTGCATGGCAACCACTGAGCTAGTTTTACCCTCCGCAATATAACAGTATACTTCGCAAAATGCCACGGCTAGGAACAGCATGATAGCGCTAATGGCAGGATGCTAATGCTAACGGCAACTAATCAAAGCTGGGAGAGAAACCATGACTGAATCACCTAAAATAATTCAAAATTAACTTTGTGGCTTCAAAAACATGAAAACTGCACCCGACTTTACCCTCTGTACGGCAACACGACAGGGACAAACCTTCTTCCTTGCTGTGAGTAAGTGGCATATGACTGTACATCTGCAAAGCGCCACCTACTGTTCTGGAGTGTAAATTATTAGGCTTTTGGAATGAACAGAACACATGGACAAATGAACTTTTGACCCATCCTTCAGATTTGATATAGGCTGCGTTCAGAATGAATTCCTCAGTTCCTTTATTTTTTTGCCCCATGCGACCTGTATCTGGTCTTTACATGACAGTCTAAACCAACCTTTTTTTGTCTCACGTACCCCTTGAGTCATTCATTTATACTCGGAGCACCCCATACCTCATACAATATTATTACAAAGTGAACAACTAAACTAAGATTGTTCATTACTGAATAGTGTGTTGTGTTTAAAATGAAGCTACAACACTCTGAAAATCAAAGCCTTTACTGAAAAACATCATTAAAACTAACATTTAAACTTAATATTCAGTTTCCTTTTCTTGTCTTAATCTGAAATACTTCCAAGTACCCCTTGCTAAGTGCTCAAGTACTCCCTGGTTGGGAAACACTGGTTTAAACGATTCGATGTTTTCAAACATGACCCAGGCCACTTGGATTTGTTCTTCATACGAATCTATCTGATCTTTTGCAATGTGACTTCAGTCTGAACGACCAGGTCACATTTATCGGACACACGTTATCGATGTGCTGTTAATTTTGCATTTAAGTCGACACAAGTTTGAGGAAAACGACATGTGAATGAAGTTAGTGTGAGTGAAGCACTTCACTTCTAGTAAAAGTTTAGTTTATTTACTTTACTTTGTTATTAGGATCCCCATTAGCTGTGCTTTACAGCCAGCTGGGGGGTCCTTGTTAAAAGGATCCATATATTAAAAATAAGACAGACAACAGAGATAAAATACATTATACAAAGAAAATGCAACAAGTACAATGTAAACTTGACTTCATTCTGCCTCCTCAAAGATAATCGACACCAATATAGTTCTTCAATTGTTCTTTAAAAACAGATTTGTGGTTCTATTTGAACCAGTTTCAGTGGCAAGACAAAGCCATATAGACAAAAGTGCTTTTGAGAAAAAAATTATTTGGGAATAAAAAAACGTCCTTGTGATGCATGTCTAGTGTTATAGCCATGTGACTCTGTTGTTTTTAAATTGACTGAATAAAAACATAGAATTATTGAGTTTTATATTTTCCATCTAGAGAATAACAGTGAAGCTAAAGCTTGACCTTTCACCTTAAGCCTGCCCAGATGGAAGTGCATAGTTTTAACACTGGTTCTATAAGAGCAATTCAGGGCCAAACGGGCAGTTTTATGCTGCATCAGTTGCAGTCTTTCTCGATCTTTACTTTTCGCATTGGCCCATATAAACTTACAGTCATCCAGTTGAGAAATGATTTAACTTCTTATAACAAGCTTGGCCATATGCACTGGAAGAAACTGCCGGCATTTTCTTACTGCAGCTAAAGATTTTCCCCTATTTTGGTCATAAATTCAATATGTCTTGACCAAGACGACTTATTGTCCAGATACACACCTAAAAGCTTTGCCTCTGTAACCTGCTCTATAGAAGTGTTGTTTATTAAAGGGGGGGTATTATGCAAAATCAACTTTTCCAAGCTTTACATCATGTTATTCTGTCACTCCCTCATTAAAAACATGCCTGAAGTGTTGCCTTGGCACATTCACGTATTTCTGAGTAATCTGTAAAAACTCTGATGGCGGCCATTTTAGGGATAGGTTTGCCTGAGTCCTCCTAGGAACGCCCCCACCTCCTGGAGACGCCTCCGAGTAACCACCAACTGCTCCTCAGCAGAACCCCCTCCCCACTGATGCCACAGACAGCGTGTGGAGGGGGCGTGTCGGAAAGAGTCAGAGGTTCTTAAAGAGACAGAGGCCTATTTCAAGACATTCACTACAGCCATTTTGAGAGAGCAATTTTATACAAGGCAGTTATTCTGTCACGGCTTTCACTGGACCCAAAACAGAACACAGTATGAATGTGAATGTGATTTATTTCACACAAAAAGTAAGTGAAATATCTTCAATTTTAGTGGTATGGTTGGCAGTCAGATAAGTATGCAGGCAGGCAGGCTGGCAATAGTGAAGCACAATGATGTGGTAACAACGGACTGGTGACGAGGGATTGAAGAGCCAGGCTTAAATACACCGCTGACGAAGGTGGAATGGATACAGGTGTGCCATCTGCCATCCAAAGTCTGGCCAAGCCCACATCCCGCCCAGGAAAGGAGGAGCCAGCCTGCACAGAAGGGAGCAGCCAAACACACAGAGAGCTCCAAATCCAGGACTGGATCCTGACATATTCTAATTTACTGCATTTTCAGTCCAGCAGAAGGTTTGATCATCATTGTAGTGTGGTATAGACTGGTGCTATGTGATTGAAAAAAAGCAGAACACCCCCTCTTTAAAAGATTTAGTTGAGCCAAGTATACTTTTTGTTTTTGAAATGTTTAATATCAATGTATTACTTAAAACCCATTACTCAACAATGGTAAAAGACAACACTGCCTCTGCTCCACTAAAGTTCATAGACCAAAAAACCTTCAGACTGAACGTCGCCTCAGTCTTTTTTAGTCTACAAAAATACCTAGAGACTTTGATAATGGTTTAAGTCTCACTAACTACTTTAAACGTTAGCATAAATACAGCTTTCACTAAAACGATGACAAAACTGCAGCCATTTGCAAACCCCCAATCACTTTAATAACATTCCCCCGGGAGAGCAAACCACATTTCACGCCCAGAGAGAGAGATCCCTCGCTGATGGATTCCCTTTCGAACGCTGGATTTAGAGCGGGGGGGGGACGCATTCTGTCTGTGATTAAACGTTTTTACTCGGCGTGTTTGCATGGCGGGGACAGCGGAGACGCCGGGGCCGGGACGCGGAGATCGCTCGGAGGAAGCTGCGAAGAGAGAAACACATCCGCCGGGTCCTCAAGGTGTCCGAACGGCAGCCTCAGCGTTTCCAGCACGGCCCCCGTCCTGGCCGCTCAGACGTTATACTGTGGCCAGCATAACGTTACACGATCCGGTTGCGCCGTCTATCCGAGCCGACCGGGTGACACGCAGTAAATTTACATCGAAGGAACCGTATATTTCCTCCAGGATCGGTCGTATTGACTTTGCGATCAGCATTTTATTAACGCACGACATGGAGTATAATAGGTTAAGGCTCTTAGATTTAAAGGTCAGTTTGAAGTACAGTGTATTATGTGTTGGCAAATTCCTTTAGGACGACGGTGAAGACACAGCTGTGGGCCGCCTCTCCTTGACCTTTACGCTGAAGGTCTTTGCTGTAGGTTTGCACTCAGCGCGGTGGAAGAGCATCCTTACTACTGTTGTTTACTAGGGGTCGGTCCATTAGTCCGACATCTCATTATTCTGATAATGTCCCATTGAGTAGGGGTTGAAAATTAAAATTAGGTTCAGGCAAGAGTCCACTGACCTCAAGGTTAGGGCCAATGGTTGTGTATGGCTCTCTAATCCACAACACAACTGGGTTAGAGATGTCGGACTAATGGCAGGGCACCTGTGGGAAATTGATTATTTTTAACTAATGTTATATTTTATAGTGGTGTTGAATGTGTTTTATGAGTTTAATCTATGTGCTTTAAAGGAATAGGCCACCGTTTTTACATACTGAGATATGTTCTTACCTTAGCTTTGACGAGTTCTTTAGGACCTGTCTGATCTTCACCCGTGCCTTCAGTCACGTAAACACAGCGCAGACGGCGTTAGCATTTAGCCTCTCCCTCTCTCCTCTATAGCTCCAAAACAGGTCAAGATAGAAGCTACCAAGCTCTTCCACGTTTTCCCTATTTAAATATGGTTACGTGAAGTGTTACACTACAAAGTGTAATTACACAAAATTAAACAATGTGGATTTTCTAAGTGGATAAAAGGGGGAACTATATTGTAAGACGTAATAATACCAGGAGTACCCCTTTTATCTGCTTAGAAAACCCACATTGTTTAATTTAGTGTAATTATACTTTGTAGTGGAACACTTCACGTAACCATATTTAAATAGAGAAAACGGGGAAGAGCTTGGTAGCTTCTATCTTGACCTGTTTTGGAGCTATAGAGGAGAGAGGGAGAGGCTAAATGCTAA
The DNA here is from genome assembly GCF_951799975.1 of Gobius niger. Lineage (NCBI taxonomy): Eukaryota > Metazoa > Chordata > Actinopteri > Gobiiformes > Gobiidae > Gobius > Gobius niger. The sequence continues at coordinate 6,108,466 of NC_136867.1, forward strand.
CGCCGTCTGCGCTGTGTTTACGTGATTGAAGGCACGGGTGAAGACCAGACAGGTCCTAAAGAACTCGTCAAAGTTCAGGTAGGAACATATCTCAGTATGTAAAAACGGTGGCCTTTTCCTTTAAGTTTCAGTTGAAACCAATCTTTTCACACGCACATTTCTGTAACAATAGCCCATTTCTTGCTCTTGCGTTCTTTTACTCAAACCTGTGGAGACGCCCGGTGCCCTCACCAGAGTTGTGAAAAATAACTCCATATAAGGCAACAGGAAGGACCTGCTGACCTTGGCCCGAGCTCCACTCATCTCCTATCTCTTCGTGAATTTCACATTTTTTCTGATATATATTTGTAAGAGCGCAGTTAGACGGTGCCGTTTCCTGGGACGGCCCTGTTCGAGCACCGTGTGTATTGTTCGGGACTTTAGCATTCAGATAACCTGTGTTTAGAAATTGTAATTGTTATAAGGAATAAATCTTCTTTGACTAAAGCTACTGAATTCTGGTGGTTTCTCCTCGGACCTTGGGATCAACGAATACCCTTGGCGAGACCTTTTTGACACTTTAATATTTTAAACTTAACTGTTTAAATGTGTTTAAAATGATCTCATGGAGTCAGACCTATATGTAAATTTAGAGTTTTAATATTTCCTGTGAAATCGCCCACACACCGTTCACACATTGTGCAAAAATGTGTGTAACCACGGCAAGGATTAGCTGTAGCTTAGGTTCCCCACAACTAAAACACAGTCAAGTTCATTGCAAAAAAGGGGTAATAATTCCAGAAATCATCACTACTGTATTCATCATAAGTTTGCTTGGTGTAGATGATTTGAACAGCAAACTCACAATGTGTTGTTGCTGCAGGTTTCCCTTCAGAACTCACATTTGTAGCAAAAGTACAATGTTATATTACCTCCTTTCACTAGACAGCGTGTGGAAAGGGTCAGAAGTTCTTAAAGAGACAGAGGCCTATTTCAAGACATTCACTACAGCCATTTTGAGAGAGCAATTTTACACAAGGAAGTTATTCTAATTGACTGCATTTACAGACCAACAGAAGGTTTCCTCATCATTGTCGTGTGATATAGACTGGTGCTATGTGATTGAAAAAAGCAGAATACCCCCTCTTTAAAAGGAAGGCTTCAATCAAGACCAATTCTTGTAACTTATTTGTGTAGCAGCAGGAGAACAAAGGACAAGAAGACGAGCACACATTAACCGTGACCTTTTATAGGAGATAAAGCGCCCCCAACTGGCGGGCGGAATAAAAACACTTGCCATGTATTCTCACACGATCACATTTGGAACGAAAAGTGAAAGAAAGGCCCTCACTCTGGGTTATTCAGGTTTTTCCACATTTTCTCCAAACTCCGTCAAGCTGAAAGGCTGTCGGATGGAGGCGTCCCAGTTGATGTTCGTTCAGTTGTCAGTGGTATGCAGCCCTCTCGGAATTGCAACAAATATTAAACGTCGTGTTGCCAGTAAACCACCAGGAATCCATTATCAGCCAGTGCGGTCATTTTCCGCAGCTGTAACCGACCCGAAGTGTCCAGAAGTACACGGTGTTCAGCGCTCAGAGACGTGACTGAAACATATCATCACGTATAGTTTCACTTCCTGGTTTTGATGCGCTCTCCCGGTTAGCCTGATTCTAACGCTTGTCACTCATATCCCTGCCGGACGTCGCATTGATCTCCGGCTAAATCCGTAGGTCGGCCTCCCTGTGTCCGGCGGCTGAGGTCAGATTACTCCGTCCAGTGGGAAGTAGAAGATCAGGTTCCGGAATTCCCTTCTTTACTTTCCTTACTGGTCGCTATATCAGGCCTCGGGAAGGGCATTCGGAGCGCCGGGTCATTCTCCTGGACGGCTGCGAGGAGGACAAGGTCACGAGAGTGATGGGTGCGCGTCAAGCTAACCGGTTCATATACAGGGCTTTTCCACCAAGGTGCTGGTTCAGAGCTGGTTCAGAGCTGGTTCTGGTGCCGGGTTGGTTCCATACTGACTTGGTTTTCCACCAAAATGAGCGCTGTGCCTATTGTCATGGCAACGCTTTGGGAAGTCAACATCAAAAATGGATAGTAACATCTTACTACAGTCACTTCTGGTTATAAAATACCGAAAAATAAGTTAATGTTTCTGTCACAGCAGCCGTTAACATTTTGATTTCTTCTTTCTAACTCTTGTTTTTGCTAAAGAGCATAAAGCAAAACAACAATTTCCTCCACAGAGACTGTTTTGGCTTCTCCAGGAAGTTCTAAGCACAAACTAACTAATATTGAATGTTTGTTGGAGGAGAGAGCCACGCCCCCAGCCGCTGACATCACTGGTGCTCGTTTCTTGGTCCAGCTTTTAATTGGTTCCCAACCGGCACCAGATTTTGGAACCAAGAGCCAGCGTTTTTTCAGTGGAAAACGAAAGAACCGGTTCTGAAACTGGAACTGGCCCAGAACCAGCACCGGCACCAGCTTGGTGGAAAAGAGCTAATAATAAGCATACTGGAAAATCAATGTAATACTGGGCTGCATTATGAAAATGTTGATCCCTACATTTACTACTGGCTTAATAACAAGCTAGTTATCGGCCATGTTGTTTTACATACAGGTTTCCACACTTCCGAAGCACAGTTGCAAATGCACAAACCAAAGGAGAGAGACCAGCCATCCGAAAGGCCTGTCCAGTTGGATAGTATAACTTTGAAGGCCCGAGTTGCACCCAGAGCACATGGCTACTTAATACGCATAGACAAAGGGCATGCTTTAACCTCCCAATTACAGCTGTTGGACTCGATTCAACCAGATTCTGACTCTGGGCCGACCCCCGCTTTTGCTTCCTCCTTCTCCAGCTCACCATTTCGCTTTTTAGGTATTTGAATTCTACTTCATGACGCTTTTTTGTCCCGCAAACACTTTCTACAGTTCTGGTACATTTTCACTGATGTTTCTGTCCCAGCCTCCCGGTCACTGTCCCGTGTTTGCGCTTGTGCAAATCGACTCAACGTTGACCTAGCACATATTTGGGAAGTGAAGAATCGAGGTCACACATCAACAATATGTGAAATGACTAAACCTGCATTGATGTGTCTGTGGCATTTGTTCTTGCAAATCAATTCCGCCGGTTGTCAGCGGAGGGCGCTCCGTGCAAGAAGCCAGATACTGAGGGCCAGATTTAACCCCTTAACTCCCACCTGAACGAGCACATTTTCTCCAGTTTGGCTTTACCCCAATCCAAAAGCTTCTGGAAAAAAGGTGAGAGAATAGCGACAGGACTGAGACGAAAACAATGATGGAGATGGGACAAAAAAGTGAGAAAACTTTGACAAAAAACGGACAAAAAAAATGACAGAAAATGACAAAAATGTGACAAAAAACTGACAAAAAATTGACAAAAAAGGACAAAAAAATGTACAAAAAATGAGAAAAAATTGACAAAAAAAACGACAAAAAAATCACCAAAAAATGATGAAAAAATGATGAAAAAGCTGCAAAAATGTCACAAAAAATTGACAAAAAAGGACATAAAAAAGTACAAAAAATGACAAAAAATGATGAAAAATGATGAAAAAGTGGCTAAAATGACACAAAAAAGACCAAAAATTTACTAAAAAATTACAAAAAATGATGAAAAAATTATGAAAAAATGATGAAAAAGTGGCAAAAATGTCACAAAAAGTGACAAAAAATTTACTATTTGACAAAAAATTTACAAAAAAGTTACAAAAATGAGTTGAAAACCCCCCAAAAAATGATCTGATGACATGAGGAAAAAGATCCATTTAGATGAGTTTTGTAGATCTTAGCTTTCAAATGAAGCGTTACACTGGCCTACAGGATTTGAGTAAAGCTGACCTGGAGAAAATGCTCTCGGTTCAGGCGGGAGTTAAGAGGTTCATGATTGAAGTAAATCTTAACATCTGCACATACATGAGATTATGACAGATGGAAATGTCCACTGTTGGATGTCTCTGTTGTTGTGGATTTCCTGCCTGTTCCTGGTGGTAAATCTGTAGCTGTTTTCCATCGATCTCGCCCTTCCCAAATGCCAGGTGTCAGTGCGGTGCTATTGATATGAGCTGGTGATCCGTGACCATGGAATGTCAGCCCACAGAGAGCTGCTCCACCAACCACAGGACAGGAAATCTAAACAGGCCAAAGATCCACCAGCAAACCACTCTATATTTAGTGGTTTCCTGTCAAAGTAAAGGCTGAATGGAACGCCAGGGAAAACCATGGCAAGTCATGCTTTATTTTGGAATATAAGGTAAGACATCAACTAAAACATGCACAATAGACTAATCATTTCAAGCTGTAGTCCTGACCAAACCAAGCCAAAGATGTGGAGGTGGGCGCCACTGCTCTTCTGCTGTAGGTGTTTGAGGAATGGGTCAAATGCAGAAGCTAAACTGAGGGGTGCTATATAAATGAAGCTTCTTCTTCTTCTTCGGTCTCAACTTATATAGCGCTTTTCCACCTACATTAGGCACTCAAAGCACTTTACAGCAAGGATCCACTCACCCATTCATACTCTAATGTACGCAGACACTGGTGAAGTGTCTTGCCCAAGGACACAACAACAGTGTGCACTTTCAGCAGGTGGGATTCGAACCCTCGATCTTCCGATCATGAGACAACCCGCTCTATCATCTGCGCCACTGTCACCCTTCTTCTTCTTCTTCTTCTTCTTCTTCTTCTTCTTCTTCTTCTTCTTCTTCTTTTTCTTTTTCTTTTTCTTTTTCTTTTTCTTTTTCTTTTTCTTCTTCTTCTTCTTCTTCTTCTTCTTCTTCTTCTTCTTCTTCTTCTTCTTCTTCTTCTTCTTCTTCTTCTTCTTCTTCTTCACTGCCTTTCCCCAGCCAAAATCACACTCTTAGGAAGAAAAAAAAAGAAAAGAGGTGTTGACTTGCTGACTTGTGTGATTTGGCCATGTGTTCATTTTACTTATATTTTTGGGGTGACGGCGGGGCAGTTGGTAGAGCGGGTCGTCTTGTGATCGGAAGATCGGAAGCGCTTTGGGCCTGACAAAGGTAGAAAAGTGCTTTATAAGTGGAGACCATTTTACCATTTGTCAAGATTTGCTCAAATAATACATTTTAGGTTTTTGTCTTTTTAGTCAATAATCGAAAAATGTAATCCATGATTTCTTTTGTTAACTTAAAATGTGTATTATTTGATTCAAACATACAAGCGACTGCTTCATAGAGCAGCAAAGGACTTGATTTGTTTCATGGGCGTCAGGAAAATGTGTGTCTCCACCCACGTAAATGCGTTAAGTCTGGAGTGGCAAGATCACAAAGTGCACTCTGACTGAGCGCAAAATGTCACGCTATCGTCTCCGTTTTGATGCACAAGATCGGGCCCTCTGTCTCTTTAAGAACCTCTGAGCCTTTCCGACACGCCCCCTCCACACGCTGTCTGTGGCATCAGCGGGGAGGGGGTTCTGCTGAGGAGCAGTGGTTGGTTACTCGGCTGGTGACGAAAGCTCGGAGGCGTCTCCAGGAGGTGGGGCGTTCCTAGGAGGACTCAGGCAAACCTATCCCTAAAATGGCCGCCATCAGAGTTGTTACAGATGACTCAAAAATACGTGAATGTGCCAAGGCAACACTTCAGGCATGTTTTTAATGAGGGAATGACATAGTAACATGATGTAAAGCTTGAAAAAGTCGATTTTGCATAATACCCCCCCTTTAAAACCTGCCATACCCTTATCTCCTTCATGTCAGTAATCTCTGAAACGTCCATGTAAAGTTTCTGTCAGTAATGCCTCTAAACGCTCTCTCCGCCCCCCCCTTGCACCTGCAGCGTCGCCGTGGAGACAGCGGCCCCAGAGTGCGCGCAGTAAAACGCTGATGTATATGTGCTAATATGAGTTGACGTCCTGCCGAGTCAGCGCTGTTTTTATGGAATGGAACGCGCTCCTTTGGGTGCCAGGGCAGATTTTTCATGTCACCCCCGTCGATGCACAGACGTCAGGAGCTAACCTCGAAAACCTCCCGTCAGCACTGTCACCTGTCAACATGGCGGACCACAGGGGAGCGCCGCGCCGGGGCCCGGGAGAGCTCACGCTTTTGGACAAACAGTTGGATGTCGTTCTGATGTTGGAATACGCTAGAATGTCATCTATTCAATATGTGACTGGATATACATTTTATACTAGACGTGATGATCATTTTGGTTCTAATGTGTGTAGTTTTGTTCAATATTTTATTGACACATTAAAGATGGACCCCTCCTGGAACCGCCACCATAACGTGGTGGGGGAGTTTGAGCACCCAAATTATTATTATTATTATTATTATTATTATCATTATTTATTGAAAAAGGGACAATGTACTGAACCATTAGTCTTTACAAGAGGAGATGGTTTGTACCAGATTTAGCTCAGCAGCTATTTTCCATCCGCAGTCCCTGGACAGGTGTGAACATAAAGCATTACAATTACAATCTATAAATCCAATCTACAATAAAATCACTGTATAAAATATGTTCTATGCTTTTCTTAAAAGTGTACACAAAAAAAGAAAAACGAAACAATCTCTATAATTTACAATACATTCATTAATTCTGACACGACTGATGATCTAAAATGTACATTTTGAAATTTTGAGTAAAACTATTAAAATCCACAGACAGTTTCAGACTGTCTGGAAGTTCGTTCAACTATTTATGGAGCGAAACGAGAAGGCACATTGTGCAAAGGCCGACGATCTTTTTGGTATGACACAGTTTTTATTTGCAGTGGATCGAGTAGCTCTTGTATTTTGCTCAGAACAAAGTCTGACAAAGTTCTTCATTGGTGGTGGAGCTGCGTTATTGGTGATTTTGAATATAGTTCTTAGATTATTGTATAAAATTAGATTGTCAAAACTGAGCAGTTTGTACTTAATCAGGATATTACAATGATGATGATGAAGTGTTTTTTTATCGAGTGCCTTTAAAGCCTGATTATACATCCCGGAATGATCCCGGGAGCTCTGTTGTCGGGGGCTCCGTGCCCCTGGTGGGGTCTCCCAGGGTCTCCCTTATGAGAGACCAACAGGCCCGGTTTGAATCATGGGACCGTCCGTCTGTGGACCCACCACCTGCAGGAGGAGCCATAAGGGGCTGGTGCAATGTGATTTGGGCAACTCCAACAGCTGCCCCCACGACCCGGAAATGAAAAAGTGGAAGAAGATGGATGGATGGATGGATTAAAGATGGATTTTTTTTCTCTTGATTATACAAAGTTTACCCCAAGTCTAGACTTACAGTGCTGTGAAAAAGGAATTTCTCACATTTCTGCCTAAATTTGTCACTAAATGTGGCCTGATCTTCATCCAAATCACTGGGATGATTAAACAGTGTCTGCCTGAACTAACACCACCCAAACATTTACATTTGATCATAGCTTTATTGGCCATAACATGTAGACACTCACAGGAGAGCGTGGAATAAGTAAGTACACCGCCTCAATCTGACTGAACTGCAGCAGTTTTGTAAAGAGATTATTTGCAGTTATTGCGGCAGAAGAAGGATTAGCAGTTATTTACTACAGGGGTTCACTTACTTATTCCATGCATGTTGTGAATGTCTCAGGTTTTTTCGCTTCACTTTGAACCCGCTGGCCTCAAATCCCGCCGTCGATTCTGCGGGTGCGTTTTTGAAGCGTGTGTACTTTTGTGTATGTACTACGTGCCTGTCTTTGATCTGAGCGCACGGGCCGCTAACATACGAGAGGGCGGGGCTGGAAGCTTGTTCGGCCCATCCCATCGCACCCCTGCGGACCGTAACATGGAGAGACCTCGCTAATGAAGTCACCGAAGGATTACACGTCCTCCGCCTTCCCCTATGCACGTGTGATGGTAAACAGAATCTGGCCTTGGCTTTGGAGCATCCGGTGCAGAACCCGCTCAGCGTCAGTCTGTGTGTGAGTGAGTGGAGACAACAGGAAGCACGTCCAGTTCTGCATTACCCAAATCTAAGACTACATCCACGCAAAGACAAAACAGGTCTGTGAAAACGGCACAGTTCATCTTCCAGGCCTGTGTGAGGCGCTGTGACGCTAACACAGATAACAGAACAAGATGTAGAGGCCGCAGTAAACTTTTGTGGAATGTAAACAGTGAAAATGAAACTGATTCAAGGATTTAGGATCTACAGAAGAGACGAGGAGAGTTTATTCTTCAGACGTAACGGGAGTAAAGCAGAAAAACCTGTCAGTGACTTTTACTGTCAGTCCAAAAACACAGACTGACTCGTGTTTTTTGTCACCTGTGGCTTGTGGACGGCAGTGGAGCAAAGAGGAGCGGAGTCAAACCATCATAGATCCAAGAGTAAAACTCATTCTAAGGTCAGTAGATTATGGATAACTGACACCACTCTGGAGCTGTGATGTCATCGCTTTAGTAAAAGTCGTACGTAACAACGGCGCCACGTAAACGGCGTTTTGAGGTCTTTCCACTCTGGGACCTAGTTTGGAAAATGTTCGTTTACAGACGCCCAAAACGGCGGGCTCGTATGGACGATACACTGGATTGATGAGATCAAAATAGCGAGAAAAAACAACGAGGAGAAAACGCTACAAAAAAGCCACAAAAGAGAAACAAAAACGTGAGTGACAAAGGAGCCACGAAAATGTGACGAAAATGCAACACAAAAGTGACAACAAAAATGAACAAAAGAGCATCAAAAAACAAAACAGCAGGGACGGCAGGCATCAATGGGCTGGGTAGGCTAAGCCCCTCCTGTTATTTGTATGTATTGTATGTTTTCATTTTTTATAGTTGATTTTATATCTTTTGTGCTTGCCTAATGTCATTACTGTGTCTAAAACAGTGGTGGGACTCGATTAAAGTGTTTTAATCAAGTTAATTACAGGTCAGCAATTAATAGGTAGCGTTCATGTGACATCACAACATTCTGAAGAGCCTATAGTTTAACATTTAGGTGGACAAGGGCAACTGACGGTAACTATGCGAGTCAAAACAAGACTTAAAGTAGTGCTCAAGACAGAGCAAATCCAAACAAGACTTAAAAATGCATATAACTGAAAGTATTTTATCTACACTCTTGCCTCTTACTGTAATTGATTCATTTTATGTTGATGTTCTTATTGATTGTATTTGTTTTTCTTATATTTTATGCTGCTTTAACTGTGAAGCACTTTGAATTGCCTTGTGTATGAATTGTGCTCTACAAATAAACTTGCCTTGCCTATGGTAACTGCAGTACCTGACAAAATGCACATATCTTGCACACGTCTTTGTTTTTTTGGCTCATATCTCAGCCATTACTGGAGGAATCCACATGAAACAAAAACTGTCACAAAGTACATGATCTCCTCTGTCAGCACATATGAACTAACATCAAAAAGTGGTGACAATAAGCGAAAACTTGAGTGTGATGTCCAATGGAAAGGACTTTCAGACATAAAAATAATATCCCAGGTTTGTCAATCCGATCACGATCAAATACTGATGAGGAAAAACGTTTGTCATTTTTCGTTTTGGAGATTTCATACAAAAAACTGCATTTCTTCCATAGAGTTGTATTGGCCCCGCCCTCCATCTGACATTATGACATCATCACATTGTAAATCGTGAACGCCACCTATTAATCGCAATTAATCACATTTTAATCAAAAACCAAAAGCAACAACTTCTTTGCGCCTAAATGATTGAATAATTAGATAGAAACATGAGCTCAACAACAAATGTGTTTATTATTGTTAATCTGTAAAGTTATTTAAGTAACAGAGGCAAAGTGTTTCATGTAACTTGTAGAGTTCATTAAACAGTAATAACAATGCCACATGTACATAAAAGTAAAAAATAATGCATGGTCTTGACTAATAGTAATCTGTCTAAACAAACCAAATAAAGGAAGGAGCTTTTACGCTTCTAAATATGCTTAGCTAAAAACTGCATTCGATTTTCAAGACTTCATCAGCGCAGAGGGGGGGGGGTGAACAAAGCGAGAGCAGAGAGCAGAGTGCAGAGAGCAGCGCGCAGCCAAACTAATAAGACAAACACAGAAATGCCTCGCTGTAATGTATTCATCTGCAGAGAGCGTGACTGAGCATTTCGTCTGGCTCCGCTCGGCCCGTTTGTTGGTCTGAGTCTGGTGGAGCAGGAGGAGCTGTCCGTGGTGCTGAAGTCGCTCCACAGCCTTTTTGGACTCTTTGGCAATGAGATGTCAGGAAATCGCAACAAACGTGACAAATTATGACTATTTTAATTGAAGGCCATGTGACAATAAATGCTTTTTTGTAGTGCCTATGGGTTTTCTGTCGTCTGTGGGTACTTTTACAGTGTAATTCCTAAAATACGTTTTCAGCCATTTTACAGAATAACGTTTCTTTATGTGTGCTCTTGTTTGAGGTGCTCTCAGAAAGCTAGAGCGACAGCCAGTCCTGCAGGACATTCATTAATCAGATCAAATTTAAAGCAGTATTAAGTGACTCTTGCCCCTAGAGGCCATAATCGCAGCTGCAAGTGTCGCAGCAAGTTGTCTTTTTTTTTACTGATTAATTGTCCGTGACAGTAAATACTACGCTGACAGAAAAGACAAAGAAATGGAACACAATGGAAATTATTTTCACTACTGTAAATACTCTTTAAAATGGCGCTAGCCCGCAATTAGCTTTGCCCGCTAGCCTGCTAGCTTCTTCTTCGGGATTCTGTTAGTGTGTATAATGTATATGTTGCTCCGGTCCGGTGGCAGTCAAGTTGCAATTGTAGTTTTCTGGCCAGAGACACCAGGGGGAGATGAAAGACCCTCCAATCATCCCTTTAACACTTTTATCACCCCCAGAGGGACTACGTAAAGGATTTATTAAGGTAACAAGTTACTTAGTACTGCTTTCAAATTGAATGCAATCTGGTGTACTTTAGGCAACATTATGCTTTAAATCAGCCTTATACAGTGATAAAATCAGAACCATCCACATTATGATTACTTTCCTAAAAACAAAACAGAGGAAAGTAAGAATGAAAGAGAAGTAACACTGACTTATTGTTGCATAATTATTATTTCTTTTAATGTACTATCTAACTCCCGTGTAAGTGTTTCCCGGTGGGGCCCCTCAGTCCCTCTCCTGCCCGTGTCAGCTCCGCCCCGTTCGTCCTCCGTCTAGACTTCTGGACTTTGTTGTTGCTTTTAAACCGGGCAGATTCAGAGGATAAGATTGTGTATGCTCTTCTTCTTCTTCTTTTTCCCCACAACCCACGGTGACGGAACTTTAACCCCTGCATGTACTTGCACTGCACTTGAAGATTTATAGATGCCAGTCAGAGGTGGGAAGAGCTGCCAAAGCATTGACTCAAGTAAGAGTAATATTATTTTAACCTCTTAACCCTGTGACCTAATGGATTTGGGTCAAGCTCACCTGGAGAGAATGTGCTGCTTTAAGGCGGGGCTTAAGAGGTTAAAGATACACTCACAGTGGCACGAGTTAGTATCTTCCTACAGATACTTCATTTTAATATGAAGTATTGTATGGACTCTGACCAGCCTGGCCCAAATTAGCGTAAATGTGCACTTACCACCCGCCTCAACGGAGCGCATTTTCTCCAGTTCGGCTTTACCCAAATCTAACAGCTTCTCGACTGGAGAGCAACAGTGTAACGCCTCATTTGAAAGCTAAGACCTACAAGAGTGATTGTAACTTTTTGTCGAGTCGCCACAATTTTTAACCTCTTTTTTTTTCTTTTCTTTTTTGTGGCTTTTTGTTGTGTTTTTGTCACATTTTTATTGTGTTTTTGTCACGTTTTTATTGTGTTTTTGTCACGTTTTTTCTATAATGTTTTGTTGTGTTTTTGTCACATTTTTATTGTGTTTTTGTCACATTTTTTCTATAATTTTTTATTGTGTTTTTGTCACATTTTTATTGTGTTTTTGTCACATTTTTTCTATAATGTTTTGTTGTGTTTTTGTCACATTTTTATTGTGTTTTTGTCACATTTTTTCTATAATGTTTTGTTGTGTTTTGTCACATTTTTATTGTGTTTTTGTCACATTTTTATTGTGTTTTTGTCACATTTTTATTGTGTTTTTGTCACATTTTTATTGTGTTTTTGTCACATTTTTATTGTGTTTTTGTCACATTTTTATTGTGTTTTTGTCACGTTTTTATTGTGTTTTTGTCACGTTTTTATTGTGTTTTTGTCACATTTTTATTGTGTTTTTGTCACATTTTTATTGTGTTTTTGTCACATTTTTATTGTGTTTTTGTCACGTTTTTTCTATAATGTTTTGTTGTGTTTTTGTCACATTTTTATTGTGTTTTTGTCACATTTTTTCTATAATTTTTTATTGTGTTTTTGTCACATTTTTATTGTGTTTTTGTCACATTTTTTCTATAATGTTTTGTTGTGTTTTTGTCACATTTTTATTGTGTTTTTGTCACATTTTTTCTATAATGTTTTGTTGTGTTTTTGTCACATTTTTATTGTGTTTTTGTCACATTTTTATTGTGTTTTTGTCACATTTTTATTGTGTTTTTGTCACATTTTTATTGTGTTTTTGTCACATTTTTATTGTGTTTTTGTCACGTTTTTATTGTGTTTTTGTCACGTTTTTATTGTGTTTTTGTCACATTTTTATTGTGTTTTTGTCACATTTTTATTGTGTTTTTGTCACGTTTTTATTGTGTTTTTGTCACATTTTTTCTATAATTTTTTGTTGTGTTTTTGTCACATTTTTTCTATAATTTTTTGTTGTGTTTTTGTCACGTTTTTATTGTGTTTTTGTCACATTTTTATTGTGTTTTTGCCACATTTTTATTGTGTTTTTGTCACATTTTTATTGTGTTTTTGTCACATTTTTTCTATAATTTTTTGTTGTGTTTTTGTCACATTTTTTCTATAATTTTTTGTTGTGTTTTTGTCACGTTTTTATTGTGTTTTTGTCACATTTTTATTGTGTTTTTGCCACATTTTTTCTATAATTTTCTATTGTGTTTTTGTCACGTTTTTTCTATAATTTTTTGTTGTGTTTTTGTGGCCTTTTCCTCGCTTTGTTGTCGTGTTTTTGTTGACTTTTCCTCACATTTTTCGTCACTTTTTGTGTTGCTCTTCCGGCACATTTTTGTTTTCTTTCCATCCTCTTTTTGTCGCTAATTTGACGCTTTTCTTTTTAGCTTTCAGATTTGGGTAAAGCTCGGTTGAGGCGGGACCGGTGGCCCCAGAGCCAGTGGCCTTTCTGTGCTCTTCCAGAATGGACATGTGGCCAGTCCGCCCCTGCCTTTACATAAAATAAAAAGTCGTTTCTGATGGTCCCGTGGGTCGTTTTGACAGGATTCAGTAATAACAGCTCCAGTCCGTCCGTCTTCACCCTGCGAGGTGAGCCCGCAGCTCCAACGACGCCAAACAGAAGCCAACGAAAGCGTTTCCGACACTGCTCTTTGTGCCTGTGTGAGTGGATGTTTCCGTCTCAGCGTGGCGCCATTATCTGACTGAGAAACAGCCCTAAACCACTCACTGCCGCTCTTTGATGTCCGCCGTGGAGGAGGAGGAGGAGGAGGGGGGGGCTGTTTGCTTCATTTCAAAGGCCAAATGTTACGCTAACTCCTTTACTTTTTGGGACCTTTTTTTTTTTTTTTTTGCTTTGGTATCTTCAAGTGGGCCCGGCTGAACTTTGCTGGGAGAGAGATTTTAGATTATAATATTATTCTTAGTATTGGATTCAAAACACTCGGGACAGGTCTATCAGAGGGATATTGTTCATCCAATTACACAATAGAGATCATTTTTTTCACTCAAAGTTGGCTTTAAATACTGTTTAAAGTGGCACTAGCCCGCAGTTAGCTTTGCCAATTAGCCTGTTAGCTTCTTCTTCATGATTCTATTAGTGTGTATTGGTTGCAAATTGCAGTCAAGTTGCAATTGTGATTTTCTAGCCAGAGACACCAGGGGGAGATGAAAGACCCCCTAATCATCCCATTAACACCTGTATTACCCCCAGAGGGACTACGGAAAGGATTTATTAAGGTAAACAAGTTACTTAGTACTGCTTAGTTGCGTTCATGTTCTAGACTTGTATTTCAGTTGGAGCAGGCACCAATACAACTCTATGGGAGAGAAACCGTTTTTGAAAGGCCTTTCCGAAAAGAAAATGTCCAAATATTTTCCCTGTGCGTTATTTGATAGTGATTGGATCCACATTATTCTTAATCCAGCCCCTTTCTTTATGTGTGCTCTTGTTTGAGGTGCTCTCAGAAAGCTAGAGCGACAGCCAGTCCTGCAGGATATTCATTAATCAGATCAAATTTAAAGCAGTATTAAGTAACTCTTGCCCCTAGAGGCCATAATCGCAGCTTCAAGTGTCGCAGCAAGTTGTCATTTTTGTATTACTATTTGTCCCTGACAGTAAATACTACGCTGACAGAAAAGACTAAGAGAGAGAGGGACATTGTACATTCAATTACACAATGGAAATTATTTTTTTCACTACTGTAAATACTCTTTAAAGTGGCACTAGCCCGCAATTAGCTTTGCCCGTTAGCCCGTTAGCTTCTTCTTCGGGATTCTGTTAGTGTGTATATATGTGGCTCCGGTCCGCTGGCAGTCAAGTTGCAATTGTAGTTTTCTGGCCAGAGACACTGGGGGAGATGAAAGACCCTCCAATCATCCCTTTAACACTTGTATTACCCCCAGACGCAAAGGATTTATTAAGGTAACAAGTTAGTTAGTATTGCTTTCAAATTGAATGCAATCTGGTGTACTTTAGGCAACATTATGCTTTAAATCAGCCTTATACAGTGGGAAAAAAATCAGAACCGTCCACATTATGATTACTTTCCTAAAAACAGAACAGAAGAAAGTAAGAATGAAAGAGAAGTAACACTGACTTTTTCAGCCCCTGTCCCACCACTTACTGTGGCAGGTGTGAAGCTGAAGATTACACCGAGCGGCCCCCGTCAGTGCAAAAGTCTAGTCTACAGTCTGCCCTGGTGTTCAAATCAGGAAGAGAGATCATTGGATATTTTAAGCTCTCGATTTAGCGATTGATCTACGTTCCCACCGAAATGAGTTTCCTTCGCAGGGTGTCTGGGTGCACCCTTCAAGATCGGGTGAGGAGCTCAGTTACCCGGGAGGAGCTCGGAGTAGAGTCGCTGCTCCTTCACGTCGAAAGGAGCCAGCTGAGGTGGCTCGGGCGTCTGTTCCGGATGCCTCCTGTTTGCCTCAGGTGTTCCAGGCATGTCCCATTGGGACGAGGCCTTGTGGAAGACCCAGGACACGCTGGTGGGACTATGTCTGGTCCCCCCAGAACAGCTGGAGGAGGTGTGTGTGGATCGGAAAGTCTGGGCATCTCTGCTGAGACTGCTGCCCCCGCGACCCGGCCCCGGATAAAGCGGAAGAAAATGGATGGAAGTCATTTTCTAACCAACAAAGTGTGAGATAGTGATTATGCAGTGTATGTGTGTTACCTGCAAAAACAGAATGCCGCTCTTTAAGATTGTTTGAATGATTTTTGGCTTTGAAGTAATGTACTTGCAGCTTTTCTGCCAGGCCTGAAGTCATGGCGCTGCACAAGACAGGGATTATCGGCGTTGTGGAGCCCTGGACTATTTTATTTTTCATTTCATTTGTTAAAGGTTTTCTTAGTCCATTTCAATGTTGTTGGTATAGAAACCATTGGAGCCGGGTGTTTCTCTGCCCGCATGAAGGCCGAAGATGAACATTAATCACTAATCTTCTTTGCAGCTTTGTTTTACTACTCTGACAATTCTTAAAACTCGTGAATGCTGAGGAGACACTTGGCTTTGTTGCTTCTTTACTTCGTTCATTGTTGTCGGATTTGGTTTGTCTTATCAGCTTTGGAAACGCAACGCCCTTGATGAACAGTTAATCCAATATGACACTTAGCTACACCTACACCTGCAAAACAATGACTTCTAACGTAAACAATCCCTGCCCACGGGAGACTGAAGGACTTACACACTCAGAACATTTACATTTACATTACAATTCATGAAAATGCGTCTCTGCGGTGTTATATTATCACATCATTTCTTTTTAGGCATTAACTATAGAAGACTAGTTTAAAGATAGAAGATTTGAGGGTGGGTGGGGGAAATGTTGCTTGTACTTTGAGGTTTGAACCTCAAAGAATCTCAATGGAAAAAAAAAACTTCAGGATATTGGGCAAGACAGTTTCGAAGCTGCTGATCGTGGAGTTGCAAGAGTGGAATGAAAACTAGCTCTAACATGTATAACGTAGCGTGACTTTGGCGGCTGGCGTCGTTCAGAAATGCCACAAATGCAAACATAAAAAAATAAGATGCAACTAAACTAAATAGAAAAGCTTCAACAGCGAAATGAGTGGAAGATCGGATATCCGAAAATCAATACAAACGGGCAGCTCAGTCGGCAACTAACACTTTTTTGGTCATTTTAAATTGGATTGATTAATTTACAGACTATTTTTATGATTAATCGATTTTTTTTCCCCACATAAAGCTAAATTGGCATCGCTGTTGGATAAACTTATAGTGAATGTTTGTAGGAGGCCCTTTGGGCTAATTCTGCCTTCTGATTGGATAATTGTCCTGTGACACAGACATATTCATGACAATGTACAATGTGCAAAACACTCTTACAAATCCTCAATTTAAAACAAATGAGTTTTTCATCTGAAATACAACTTTTCTTCTCTTCCTCAGTCTGTGTAAACCAAAAAAGGATAATTCATTGCTAGAATAGTCAACTATTTCAATAATCGAATTCACGCAGGAAAAGTTGCTGAACAATGTTAGTATTTTCTAAGATATTCAGATTGAATGGCAGTTTAAATCCAGCTGAATGCTTTAATGTCTTTATTTTACCTGAGACTTCTCCAGTGACAATGAGAAAACTTTATTAGTCCACACACACACACACACACGCACACACGCACACACGCATACGCACACGCACACGCACACACACACACACACACACACGCACACACACACACACACACACACACACACACACACACGCATACGCACACGCACACACGCACACACACACACACACACACGCACACGCACACGCACACGCACACGCACACACACACACACAGAGCAAACACATACAGCATGTGTCACAACAGTTCACAAAGGTTCAGCAAAAGCCCAGACTCGTAGTTTAAAAAGCTGATCACAGAAGGATCAATGAAAACGCCGGCCTGAGGGCATTCTTCTAAAACATGATGACAGAATGTGCCTCTGATCTCAGTCTATGATCTGACCTGCCTTTGTAGTGACCCGTCTCTTCCAGAGCGAGGTCACATCTCTCTGCTGGACACCGATGATTTTACAACACACATGAACTATTCTGTTGAAGTTGTTTTTGTCTCTCACCTGTGGGAGCAGTAGCAGCTTTAAGAATCCTCTCACTGACGCCTAAGGAGCTACGTTTGCGCAGCAGATAAACTCTCTGCTGTTCTTTGTTAGCGATATCATCCAGGTTCACATCAAATACCAGTTTGTGGTCGAACACAGTTCCCAAATACTTGTAACTCTGAAGCATTTGCAGCTCTTCGCCGTCTGGCTTTATGCTCAATGACAATTTGACTTTGCCTGAAGTCTATAATCAATCTCCAATATTTCAGTACTTCAGCAATACTTTGACTTTTATTTGTTGTTGTTTTGTATATTTAAGACTTTGTATATTTTAACAAAATCACGTGTTTGTACCCTCTGCTGACGAGGACACTCTGAAGCGTGTGACCGGAGATGCCCTGGGCTTAGACACGCCCTGTCAGTCCAGTCGTAGCATGTTCGCTGTGTGCTAGCATCCCAGATCTCTCTCTCTGCAGATCAGTCAGACTTTCCGTGGCAGCAGCAGCAGCGGGTCGGGTGGGATGAGGACACCTCAGTCTGTATCCTTGAGAAAAGACCACACGGGTTTAACAGTGTGTTCGTGAGCCAGCGCGGTCAAGAGAAGCTAATTAATAACATGCTAACGAGCGCAGAGAGACAGCGCGTCCCCCTAGCAGCGAACGGTCATGTGCTCTGGGATCCCAGCGTGCTGTCACTGTTAGCTTTAGCGCTAACGCCAGTGGGAGCAGCCACAGTTCCACTTCTCTGGAGCAGGATTAAATCTACACTATCGTCGGTAATTTGGAAACATATTAGCTTTGAAATATATTATAACATTGTATACAAATGCATAAAGAACTTAAACGCGTGTCGGTCCATAGGCCTACATCACAGGGACAAACGGATTATTAAAGGGGGGGTATTATGCAAAATGGACTTTTTCAAGCTTTCCATCATGTTATTATGTCATTCCCTCATTAAAAACATGCCTGAAATGTTGCCTTGGCACATTCACGTATTTTTGAGTAATCTGTAAAAACTCTGATGGCGGCCATTTTAGGGATAGGTTTGCCTGAGTCCTCCTAGGAACGCCCCCACCTCCTGGAGACGCCTCAGAGCTTTCGTCACCAGCCGAGTAACCAACCACTGCTCCTCAGCAGAACCCCCTCCCCACTGATGCCACAGACAGCGTGTGGAGGGGGCGTGTCGGAAAGAGTCAGAGGTTCTTAAAGAGACAGAGGCCTATTTCAAGACATTCACTACAGCCATTTTGAGAGAGACATTTTATACAAGGCAGTTATTACACTGCATTTACAACAGAAGGTTTGGTCATCATTGTAGTGTGATATAGACTGGTGCTATGTGATTGCATAATACCCCCTCTTTAAAAAAACAAACATTTGATATAATTTGATATAATTTGATAACATATGTCTCCACCAATTGGATTTCTCCACCTGACTACGGCAGTATGGGAGGTGGACTTAGGTGAACACTGACTATAAAACACCACAAGATGTTGTCTGTTTAGGCTCTCAGTCTTGTCTTCAATCTTCATTATTATTATTATTATTATTATTATCTTATCTTCATTGAAGGTTTTTCAGGTTCTGACGAAACCTTTTGGATGAGAGGGGAAACATTCGACACTTCAACTGCAGAGTACAGAAGATGACCTAAGAGCCTTCATTGAAGACCACAAGATGGTGTTGTTATTGCCCAAAGCCAACAATAAAAAACAGTGCAATAGTTCAGATAAGTATAAAATGGTTTAAAACCGTATAGAAACACAGTGACATGAAGGTCCTCAGGGTGTTCATGTATAAATCCAGAAGGTTTCTCTTTGTTGTAGTTTTAAAGTCTGTTTCCTTGGTTCCACATTGACAATCCCTTCACCAAAGATCCATGAAACGCCCTCTTTTTTCCTTTGTTCACAATATTATAACATCGTTCTGGCATCGCATTTCGCTTCACTCTCACATGTTTGTAATGTTTACTTTGTTTTGTTTCTTCTTCTACTGCTACAGTGCTCAGATCGGTATTTCCCAGATTTTTTTCCCCCACAGATAGAACCAGGAAGTGTCCTCTGCCACTTTAAAGCCAACCCTTTTTGAACAGATGTGAACTTATACTGTTCACACTGTGATGGTATTGATTGGTTTGCGTTCCATCGTCGGAAAAAAGTCATTGAACGATTCTCATGGCTGCCTGCAGAAGGCGCTCAGTGCAAGATGAATACGTGTTTTTTTTTTTCCTTACACTGACATTGTTTTAAAGAGTGGGATTGTGGCAAAATCCATTGTTTAGAGCAGTGGTTCCCAACTGGTGGGTCATCTTCAATAGAAGGATAGAAACAAACAAGGATAGAAAACATACCTGGAGTTCTGTTCAGAGCCATTTGCGCATGTTTGAGTAATCTTTATGGACACTATACCAGGAAGGACAGCTAAGGCCCCACTTGAATGAGCCATTTAAAGTCAATATATCCGTGTGAAATGATGTAATTGCAAAGAGCATAATACCCAGGCTTTAAAGAGCGGGTATTTGGTAGGTGGAAAACGTCATATTGATCTAAAACAGCTGAAACTCAATATCCAGTCGTGTCACCTCCTGGTTTTCTAAGCGATCCCACCAGAAGCCCCTCCCACCACCCTCCTCTTGCTCCCCTGCTCAAGCTGTTTCAAAAAAAGAGAAAGAAAAAAATAGGAAAAGAAATTGACAAGCGGCATTGTGTGTCTGTGGTGACGCTATGATAAGTGTTTTTACCCTGCGATGACAGGATTAAGCTTAGCAAGAGGATGGAGAGGTGAGGAACGCATTCGGTAGGACCTTGGGAGGAGCTTTCACTGAACAGCCACTGCGGACGATTCAAGCATTACTCAAAGATGCGCTATAGCAGCTTTGATGAACAAGGTCAAAAGCTCCAAACAACTGACAAAACATCATCGTTGTTTCTTTCAAAAAACAATGAATCACTGGCGTCGCCGTCTGGTCCGGCACGACGCTCGGCCTCCTCTCGTCTCACTCTAGTGTTTCACTCACGTTTTTTTTTAACAAGGAACTTTGAGCCTCCACAGCGACAGTAAGCAAACCCAATCCTATCAATGGATTAACCAGGCTGGATTCTAGCAGATATTTGCCAAAGCGAGTCAGATCATGCTCTCATCCTCTCGCGGCTAGCACTGAGGTAAGCTAACGGCAGTGCCCCAGTGTAGTCAAAGATACGGGGAACACTTGCTTGTTTGTGGATTTGTTGTCCACACATTTTAAATAGGGGGTATTGTGCTTTTTTCAATCACATAGCACCAGTCTATATCACACTACAATGATGACCAAACCTTCTGTTGGTCTGTAAATGCAGTAAATTAGAAAAAACTGCCTTGTATAAAATTGCTCTCTCAAAATGGCTGTAGTGAATGTCTTGAAATAGGCCTCTGTCTCTTTAAGAACCTCTGAGCCTTTCCGACACGCCCCCTCCACACGCTGTCTGTGGCATCAGTGGGGAGGGGGTTCTGCTGAGGAGCAGTGGTTGGTTACTCGGCTGGTGACGAAAGCTCGGAGGCGTCTCCAGGAGGTGGGGGCGTTCCTAGGAGGACTCAGGCAAACCTATCCCTAAAATGGCCGCCATCAGAGTTTCTACAGATTACTCAAAAATACGTGAATGTGCCAAGGCAACACTTCAGCCATGTTTTTAATGAGGGAATGACATAATAATATGATGTAAAGCTTGAAAAAAGTCGATTTCGCATAATACCCCCCCTTTCAGAAAAAAAACGCACTTTGAAAATCCAGTCTTTGAAATGAGAAGTTCCCATGCACAATCCATGGGGAAATGTTGGCTCTCACAATGCTTGAAAACTCTTTTGTGAAATCTAAGCAATCCCCGGTGGAAGTTTCGAAGTTTATAACAGAACAAACTGGCCCCAAAACCTGTAAATGCATCCGGTGTCTCGCCGTCAAGGGTCATCAAATTCTAGCACGTCCTGAACTTGGGTTTGATTTCCGCCCGGACAGTCCCCCCTCTCTGTCCCTGCAGGAGGTGTTGTGCGTCTTCAGCCCGTGATAAATTCTCCCTCAGCTTGGATTTACACTAGGAATCCATCTCTCTGCGACACTTTGGATTGGAGCCGTTTGATATTCAGTGTCCCCCGCTGACTTACAACGATCTAAATATAGACCGTGCTGATGAACCTGTTGTTTGCATTTCTTTGCCCGTCATTTCGCACAGTTTTGCAAGATTTGAAGAAGAGTTGATGAGGTTCGCGTTTTCGGGAGAGGCTACCTAAAGACCGGTGCGGATTGCGACCATCCGGAGATTCCGACGAGGCGCTGCACATGCAAAATGAATGAGACTTAATGTTGCGCAGCGTTGTACTTCTGCTCTGATTGCCATGTCCTCTTTGCCCAAATGAATATTTCATTCTCGTCTTGCTATTGTGCCCGAGTTCATGAAAAAGTGATGCGGAATGGTAAGACCAAGACAACCATCTCCAGCTCATAAGCCATAGGATCTTTGTGGGTGAGCACCGAGCTGGAGGGCTGGCCGACGGTGACGTTGTTTTTGGATGACGGGAGGAACCATGCACAGAAAGGACCTGGTACCTTGTTGTGAGGCAAAGATATAGGTGGTAGAACTCATTGATCCAAGAAAAGTGGACCAATGAAAGGTGGCTTTCTTCCACCTTGTGCAGTACACATTGATATAAAGATGTTAAGAAATCCCCAGATGGTGAGAGATCCGTGTGTCCACCTGCCATGTCTCGCCTTAATGCCCAAAACAGTTGCCATCAAAGAAACAAAAAGTTCACCCTTTTTGTTTTGGTCATAGCTTGGACTTACTGTAGTATTGATTAGTTATGCTTCGGTAAGGTCCAGCACAATTCGGGCGTTCTGCTCTCCCAAAATTTCATCCGATGGGCGAGGCAGCGAATTCTGCGGTGCATTATGGGTAACAGTAATCTTCGCAACTTCCGGTTATGCCAGAGCATTTTCGTTCGCTCTGCTTGCTTCATACAATTCTGTCGCTGATATTTTATGACGCAGACTTTGACTGTTTTGCAACACACTGCCCTGCTATACACCTGCCCGGCTCGGAGCCTCGAAGGCCGGGCAGGATAGCTAAGTGTTGCCCCAGGGGTCTGTGAGCTGTCCCTGGGAGACTATAGTAAAAAGCTCCGACGGCCTCTGATTATCTCTCTGCCCAACACAACTTTATCGAGTCTGTGTTTTCAACGTGAGAACATCAGCCATGTCAATAAATCAGTCCGTAGCCGAGCTGCTAACCGCTCGCACGGAGCTAACTAGCTCCTTAGCAGCTAGCATGCATAGATCTGTTGAAAACAAGTATTATGCAATGATAACGTCAATACAGCCGGTAACTATAAAAAGCAGCCTTTGAGATGACACACACTGAGCCGGGCTTGATGCATTTGTGGTTTATTGCGGACTTTTCATCAACAATGAGCTGTAGGCGATTGTAACAAGCTAACGGGGCTCACCTGGAATAACCATTGTCCACTGGCACAAATAATAGTCCTTTATAGCTGAATATGTGCTTAAATACTTGCGTAGATCGTGTGTATGGAGTTGAAGATCCATAGGACATGGCAGTAACAAAGAGGGACAAGTTAGAACCAAAACAGCAGTTCTTTTTCAGTCAAGAGCTCCTTCCTGCTTCAGAACACATTCAAAATCACTCGCCCCTGACGTCTAAATCAATCAGTGGTTTTTGTAAAGCCCAATATCACAACAGGAGGCGCCTCAAAGGGCTGCACAAACCATTAAGGCAACAAAACAGAACAGAAAAGTCTCCATCGCGTTCAGTCTCAATGCAGTATAACAGCAACAGGAAGTGCGCTAGGACACGGACGCTATCATTGTTCTTTTGGACTATGATCTTGTTTTGGCGACGGGAGAGTGTGACCACTGCGCAAAGCCATTCTCCCGCACATCCCAAAGCTTCTCAATGGGGTTTAGATCCGCTCCATGTGTGAAAACGATGTCTTTCCTTTACAGGGGCTTTTGATCGTAAACGTCTCCACCGTCAGATCAATGAAGTTCATTCTTATCCTACATTTCTTTTGATCGCAGCCAAAACAGGAAGTAGGTTAGGCTGCAATGATTACTTTTCAAAGACCTCTCGTAGCCTTGGCGTTTTCTAAAAATCCGGCGAGTCAATGTCCAGCCCCGCGATTGATGGCGCACCTCCATCTTGCCTCGAGCGCCAATGACTTATAGATCCGCGCTCCCCCCTTGCGCACACCTCCCATTTGCTTATCGATCGCAGAATTTCATCAGCCTTTGGTGTTGACGGATGGGAGGGCGGAGGACCATGAATCCTGCAGCCAAACGGACGCGGCGGCCGTAAGTTAGCACTGAAAGGGCGCACGCGGTCCGGCTCGAGCCCCGGGTTTGACCTGTCAGGTGCCGCTCGGGGGGGTTGGGGGTGGGTGTAAATCCCAACGTGCGGACGCCATGATGGACACACGGGTGCGGATTGATGCCTGGATCGCTGACACACTGACCTGGCCCGTGTTAATGTGCCGTCTAAGCAAAGGCAGGCTGATGACACCGCCGGATAGAAGCTTTGATGTGGGAAGGGGGAGGAGCGGTGATTACAGTGTTACAGTATGTGGAGGGAAAAGAAGCTGTCTCATGAAGGGCGTTGTTAGTGTTGCGTTTAAGGCGAGACACTGCAGGTGAAAGGATTGATTTTTCACACAGTGGTTGAGATTTGTTGCTAGTTGCCTCCCCTAACCCCTTAACTCCCACCTGAACCGAGCACATTTTCTCCAGCTTTACCCTAATCCAAAAGCTTCTGGGGAAAAAGGTGTGAAAAGAGCAACAAAACTGAGACGAAAACAAGGATGAAAATGTGAAAAAAGTGAGGAAAAAATGGACGAAAAAGTGACAAAAAAATTACAAAAAATGGACAAAAAAATGACCAAAATTTACAAAAAAGTGACAAAAAAGTGAGAAAAATTTGACGGAAAATTGAGAAAAAACTGGACAAAAAGTGACAAAAAACTTATAAGAATTTGACAAAAAAAATGAGAAGAATTTGACGAAAAAGTGACAAAACAGTGACCAAAAAAAATCGAAAAATTTGACAAAAAAGTCACAAAAATCTGACAAAAATGAGATGACTGCCCAACAAAGAAAGTGATGGAAAAAAAATCTGATGATGTGAGGAAAAAGATCAATTTAGATTTGTTGGTCTTAGCTTTCAAATGAGGTGTTACACTGGCCTACCCACCTGAACCGAGCACATTTTCTCCAGCTTTACCCCAATCCAAAAGCCTCTGGGAAAAAGGTGTGAAAATAGCAACAAACAATACTTTTTTTCCCCACTGTATGTGTTTTTGTCAATTTTTTGTAACTTTTTTTGCTGCTCTTCTGTCACTTTTTTGCTGGGTTTTTGTATTTTTTTCTGCTGGATTTTTGTCTTTTTTTTTGCTGTTTTTTTGTCTTTTTTTGCTGGATTTCTGTCATTTTTTTGCTGTTTTTTTGTATTTTTTTGCTGGATTTTTGTCACGTTTTTGTTGAGTTTTTGTCATTTTTGTCGCTTTTTTGGGTCACTTTTTTGGGTCACTTTTTAGATTTTTTTTGTTGCGTTTACATCCTCATTTTCTTCTTGTTTTACTCACTGTATGTGTTTTTGTCAATTTTTTGTAACTTTTTTTGCTGCTCTTCTGTCACTGTTTTGCTGGGTTTTTGTATTTTTTCTGCTGGATTTTTGTCATTTTATGCTGTTTTTTTGTCTTTTTTTGCTGAATTTTTGTCATTTTTTGCTGTTTTTTTTTTGTCTTTTTTTGCTGATTTTTTGTCATTTTTTGCTGTTTTTTTTGTCTTTTTTGCTGGATTTTTGTCTTTTTTCTGCTGGATTTTTGTCACTTTTTTGCTCCATTTTTATCGTTTTTTGGCTGGATTTTTATCACTTTTTTGTTGAGTTTTTGTCATTTTTGCCGCTTTTTTGGGTCACTTTTTAGATTTTTTTTGTTGCGTTTACATCCTCATTTTCTTCTCGTTGTTTTACTCTACTAGCTTTTAGATTTGGAGAATTTGGAGAAAACATGTTCAGGTGGGAGTTAAGAGGTTAAGGCTATAGATGTTTTTTTATCGATAACACATGAGCACACTAACGCGTAGCGAAGAAACGCAACAAGCTATCTTAACCAGTTACTTTTAAAAGCAACGTTAGCCAACACTGTTTACCAGTAATAACATCTATACATGTCCTTTTCTGACTATGTATATTTTGCAGCTAAAGACTCCAATGAACAAGCCACGCTACATAAGCTCCCCAACCCTTGCAAACAATTCCAAAATGCACTAAAAGTTCGCTTATTGGAGCTTTGTTTATGTAGTCTGACAAATTACAGCAGCAGCCTAAAATCCGGCGCATCAGAAGGCTTTAGCCAAGTTAAAGCAGCAACAATGTGCAAAAGGCATAAACCAGGCACAAAGGGTTGATCACAATCAGAAGCAAAAGGGAAATTCCTCCACAATAGAAAGGCGAATCGAACACAGGGCCTTCCCGCCAACCGCTCTTTGACAAAACGCTGATGCTTGTAAATGAAATCACTGTCCTGGCTGTCTCTGATGTTCCCTCGCCCCTGCACGCCGTGGCTCCTGTCTGTCGTGAATAAACACATGTATTAAACATGAGGAGCTGGCCGTTGGATGGATCGGAGGGACGTCAAAACCACGTGGACCAGGAGCGGGGAAAGGGGACCGGGGATCGTTATGCAAAACCCACTTTCCATGTTCCTTCATCAGAAACATACCCGGAGCCGCTCGCGTGGGTTTGAGTGATCGAATCTTCTGCAAATGACGCGTTGCAAGAAACTGGAGAAAATGCACTCTGTGAAGGTGAAGAAACCCAGTGGCTACATTGGAAACTCTGGTTCTGAGAGCTTTGGTGATGGTGACATAGAGTAAATACTTTAGATCAGGGGTAGGCAACGTCAGTGCCCAGGGGCCAAATCCGGCCCTCCAGCACAGAACCTGATTTGGAGAAATATTATTATGCAAATAAGGGGTCAAATATCTGTTAAGGTACTCTAAAAATGTGAGAGAGTATCTTTTTATAGTGTATTTTTGAAAAGGTCCTTGCAGAACATCCCACTTGGTCATATATAATGTAAAACAGTGGTTCTCAACGGGTGGGTCGGGACTCAATAGTGGGTCGCGAGCCTACGGGAAACTTTATTTTCGATATTTTCCATCTGAAACTACACGGAAACACACTGTGAGTCTTTTAAAATGAATATTATTGGGTTATTTTGATCATAATTTTCAGTCTTAAAAGCAAATCTACGGCTTGTTCAATAAAAACATGTGGTAAATACAATATTTTATACGATAAATGACAAAGTACAGTTTTATTTGGGTCGCAGCTTGTCATTAAGGCGAGACACTGCAGGTGAATAGGGGGGGGGAATGTAGAGATATCAATTTGAAACTTTTGCTGAACATTACAGATATAAATATGAGAAAAAATGTTTTGTCATTTTATGTTTTCACAAAAAAAATAAGGCATTTTGATAATTAAAATGGCCAAAATTGCCTATATTTTGGGCAACGAAATCAAAATAATGAATTGAGCCAGATTAAATGTTATGGTTTTATTTTATTGACATATTAGTAACTAGGAGGGGATTTTGGATATTTTGTTTAGTTTTTCAATAAACTAATCATCAGTGAAAAAATCTGTAAAAACTCAATTTCCGCCTGTTTTTTTGGTTTCAAAGCTGAATAAATCAGGCTAGGAATTAGATATTAAAAAATCCCTCTGAAAAAACCTTCAAAATATTGTCAGGTCTCAGACTGTAAAGTTTGGAGTCTGTGGGAGCTTCTATAAGGGCTCAGGCTCTGCCCGAGTGCGGCTTCTCTCATTCAGAGAAAACCAGCCCTGAAGTTTTGTAGCGAGTGCACATGCTCGGCCCGTTCTTCCGCATTTCCGCACCAGCGTCTCGTAGGAGGAAAAACACCATATTTGGGTGAAAGCGTCATCACGGGGCCCCTTAGCAGGACACGTGGATGTCAAATCTGTCAATATTTATGAATGAAAACCCGCGGGAAAGACGGCCTTTCTACGCGGCGCAGCAGCTACTTCCGGGTTGCCCCCACCTCGCAGACAAAACATCATAAAATAAACATCATGCGGGTGAGTTTTGTCATTTTTATATCCGACATGAAAACTAAGATGTAAAGAGAGGAAAATAGATCAGAATCTCCACTTCGACCACTGCGTGAAAAATCAATACTTGCCACCTGCGGTGTCTCGCCTTAAGGTAATGGCGGGTCTTGAAGCCGGACCACTTTAGAACCACTGATGTAAAACATTGGCATTTGCACAAAATGGTTCTTAACTTTAGGCTACCATGGGGAGGTTCGGCCCCCTGTGTTTTGGTTATGGTGAAAATCTGCCCTTGCCTACCCCTGCTTTAGATAGTTCCTGCCTAAAACATAATCGGGTGCGTATTCACTTTTGCTACTGTTACCTGTTCCCAGATTCGCAGCTCCGTTCCCCTCTCCGTCCTCGCCCGTGGGCCTCTCCTGGCACGGCGCTGCGGATCCGCTCTGGAAGCTGGCACTGAGCACTAATTACACCGTCTCACTCGCACTATCTCTCTCTCCGTGACAGCCGGCGACTCTGCCAAGCGCCCCAGCGAGGAGCCAGAGCCCGTCCTCCTGACTGATGACTGGGAGAGGACAGGGCCGGTGTAAAGCAGCCGATAACGATCCTTATCTCGGCAGCTCCAATGGCTCCGCAGCCGGAGATACGCCGCGGCTCTGGAAGTGCGGCTATTAGCGGACATAAAGGCGCCGCTGTCTGCCGCGGAGGTTTCCCGAAGTGTTTAAGAGATCACACACTGAAGGATAAGGTTTGTGAAATAACTCTTGCTCAAGGAAGACAAAAAAGAGCACGGAAACTTTTCAAATTCTCTTCAGCTCGTCGCCTTTGTTATCGTTCACCAGAGATAAAGAGGAGTCCCAATTCTCAAAGTCTGATCATGAGACAGTTAGAAAAAGAAAAGATGTTTTGACTTTTTTTGTTGTTGAAGGGAGTTTGACAGACTTCCAACAGGCCTATCCACACACGTGTTTGATTCCATGCTATGTTGATCGTGTGTGTTGATAGGCTATAATCAGTGTCCTCTTTTTTTGTTTTTTACGATTCCAAAATACGCGCTTGAAAGAGACCAGGAGGTGGGACATAAACATAAATGATTTCCCAGCACTGAAGCCGCTGTAACCACCAGATGCAGTATTATAACCCTCATGCTACTGTGGCATCTGAATGCCTTCTCAATTTCATTGTTTTAGTGTGAAGGTCTGAGTCACACCCGGAGCACATGGCTACTTAATACGCGTGAACACTTACTTTCGCATCTGATTACAGCTGTTGGAGTTCTGGCTCTGCTCTAAAGGCGACATGGAAGCACAGCAATAATGTTTTTCGCAGACGCAGAGCCTCCTCAATGAGAGTATTACCTGCTGTAGACGTTAGCTGTGTTAGCATTTGAGTGTATGTTGTAATTAGCCTATTTTTTAAATGATTGAACCAAGGCCGTATGACCCAATATGATAAATTATACTGTCTTTATGAATGATGTGCAAAGTGACATTATTTGAACCTGAAAAGGCTCCGTGCATTCGCGTGACTTCCAGGTGCCGTCTCCAGACGCCGCGCTCCTTCCTCTCTCACGTTTTTCCTGAAAAGGATTAGCCATGTCTTGCACAAATCACTGAATAGTTCAAGAAAACATCACAGACAGTGAGATACTGATGGAAGCCTTGCTACATATTAAAAACATAGCCATATAACATGTAGCCATGTTAAAAACCTACTTACGTTGGATGTATTTACATCCAACATATTTTTTGTTTTTATGTTGGATGTAAATACTTGACTTTTTTTTTTTTTTTTATCTCAGACCTAACGGCTTGTAATCAAAAACAACACGACAAAAATGTAAAAAAAAAAAAATATTTATACTAATTACTTACAGCAGGATCGATCAAAAATTTTGACACTATTTGAATTTTTGTCTAGTGTTAGCCGTTAGCTTCAAGACATAAACACCGACCGTGATGCAGACGTTTGCTCGGGTGAATTCTTAACTCCTGACGCAATGGCTTTAATACAATGCTAGTGACTGCCTGCCATGTAATCTTAGGCCTTTTTTTTGTATGAGAATAAATCGCGACTAACTTATAGGGAAATAATGGGACAGGAAGGATCCACTCAGAAGTCACATGACGTGATGCTTGTGTGAACATAGCCCATTGTTTAAACAGCCACTGTTTTGTGATTAACCAAATCTTTTCTTCAGAGCCAGAACTGATGAATGAATATTCCCAGAAGATGTCGAGGAGCTCCCGTTTGATCCAGCTGGAGCCTGGCTTTGCCTGGTCACTGTGAGTTTATGTAAGTAAAGTAAGTAAAATAATACACACAGTGAAAACACTTTTTCTGTGGTCCAGAGTTTTCATTGATGTATTGGTTTCTATATTGATGACAATAACTCTGAACTGTATTGTTTCTGGCAGGGGGTATAATTGAGCGCCCCCTTGTGGTTGCAGATGGTACAGGCAGTGCACACACATGGTCTGGTATCAAACACCGGGCACAGACCTTACCTCAGTGACAGGTAATCCCCTTTAGGAGAGCCGCAGCTCGTAAACACCACAATCCTGTTACTTTAAGCCGTCTTGTGCTTTCCCTCTGCAGGCTGCCAGGCCAACCCCCAGGAGCGTGTGCCTTTAGCGTGTGCCTTTAGCGTGTGCCTTTAGCATGCGTCGATAGCTTCTCACGCATGTGCCCAATGTACTCGAGCATTAACGGCTCTATATTATGCTAAATGTATTTTGCCTGCATATTTAGTCTGCCTCCTGCACAGAGTCCACATCAGTGAAGCTTCTGTATGGTTTTACAGAATGTCCACACACTTTATCAGACTTAATCTGAATGATCTTCCCTGGGCAGTTTAGCTTGTTTGATGGTAGCTATTGTTGTAGCATAAACATAATACCCCCTCTTTAAAGAGACCCCCTCTTTATTATGCTTTTTTCAATCATAGCACCAGTCTAAATCACACTACAATGATGACCAAACCTTCTGTTGGTCTGTAAATGCAGTAAATTAGAAAAACTGCCTTGTATAAAATGTCTCTCTCAAAATGTCTGTAGTGAATGTCTTGAAATAGGCCTCTGTCTCTTTAAGAACCTCTGACCCTTTCAGACACGCCCCCTCCACACGCTGTCTGTGGCATCAGTGGGGAGGGGGTTCTGCTGAGGAGCAGTGGTTGGTTACTCGGCTGGTGACGAAAGCTCGGAGGCGTCTCCAGGAGGTGGGGGCGTTCCTAGGAGGACTCAGGCAAACCTATCCCTAAAATGGCCGCCATCAGAGTTTTTACAGATTACTCAAAAATACGTGAACGTGCCAAGGCAACACTTCAGGCATGTTTTTAATGAAGGAATGAAATAATAACAAGATGTAAAGCTTGAGAAAGTCGATTTTGCATAATACCCCCCCCCTTTAACGAATATACCTCAACCAGGAAAGACGTAAAAACACCCAAAGTGATGATTCCGGGTCCAAAGTCTGAATTCCTGTCCCTCCTCGACTTTCCCTTTCTCCACGCTCCCCATTGACTGCGCTCCCTGAATGGTTCTAATCTTATCCAGCGGTTAATCTCGTTGGCTGTCCCCGCCGCGAGGTCAGGACTGTTTGGTGCTTGTCGTGCGGCGGCGTCGTGGCCTCTCCCTGACTTACGGCCCATGACACAACACTCCAATTAAGATGCTTTAGATAGACGCGCAGGTGGACGGGAACAGGCTATAAACCAGGCATTAATTGAGGATTTAGATAACCGGCGAAACAGGTGGGCGCTGCTGCGTGCCGTCAGGCGGACAGCGAGGCCTGAGCTGCTCGAGGGAGGAGTTAAAGGTCCGCCCAGTGACGTACTTTTGATTTCGGCGGCCCCTCTCCCCACACCCATCCGCCCAGGTGTATATTTCAGAAGCGCGGGTCGGACGTCAGTGATTGCGGGGGTGTCCACGCGGGAGCTGTTCTTCACACGTCGCCGCTTTGGTCAAAATCAAACGGCGCTGGGAACGGACGCGCTCGGATCTGAGGGCTGTCACCGTGGGAGGGGTCGGAGGCTGCGTTTTGAACTGGTGCGTGTGGATTTGCGATGCGTTCTGTTGCGTAGATCAGACGTACGCCGTTGCAGCTGTGCCACATCCTGAGTGTTCGGAGTGCGCGTGCATAAACAACTCGGGAAAAGCAGCTGCGAGGCGAGAGTGTCGACATGTAAATGCTCTCGTATCTGGAGCTACAGCGGATAATGTTTTTTTTCACCTGGATCGTTTTTACATACCGTAAATTCTCTAATACTGGCCTGTATTCCATTAGCGGCCGGGTCTCTATCAGTGGCCGGGTTCGCGGCTGGCAGAGGCAAATTAAAGCCGGTCTCTAAAACAGGCCGGGGCTTTTATTAGAAACTATAGCGGTAGAAATATTCCCCATGTTAGGAATTTGTCTCATACGAGTGTAAATGAAAACTCACGTGCAGGAAGTAAACAAACAACCCGGGCCGATGGGGACGCTGCGGAGGAGCTGATCCGAGCGTAACTTTGACACAGATTTAGCCACTTTTCAAACCTCCTGTGACTATTTGTAGAAACAGGGAAAGCAACAAATGTTGTGTGACCCTCCAGGGTTTTAATAAAGTCACCATCGCGTCTTCAAAGCACGTCCAGCTGCTCCGTGTGCAGGTCAGTCCCACGCCTCAAAATAACTCCTCCGATCAGCGCGAGCGTCTCGTCTTCTCTCGGGTCAGTCTCATGATCGATCACAAACACAAACGCTCCGTCTAAACTCGCCTTTTACACAAGATAACAACAGTGACACTGATGTCAAAGCTCCGCTAACAGCAACGAAACACTTCCTGTTGTCCCGACAAAATAAAAGGCGTCAATGTTCCAGCCGCTGGGAGAGGGTTTGAAATTTTAATTAATAAATGAACCTAATATTTTAGGTGCAAATGGACACAAATCTCATTTTTGTTCATTTTCCTGGTCGTCCGTTTTGCTCAAATAGAAATAAAGGTCTGTCTCTAATTGTGGCCTGGTTCCAATAAAGCCTGGTCCTAGATGCCCTTGAGTAAATAAAGGCCCCGGCCTATATTAGAGCATTTATGGTAACTTTACTCCAGGGGTCGGCAAGTTTGCTCGGTGGAGGGCCGGTTTTCTTCATCGTCAAAAGACCAAGGGCCGGACCCTCCAATTGAAGCAATTGAAGTAAAGCATATACACTGTAAAAATGTCCATCTTAAATTAGATAAATTAAAATTAAAATCACTTGAATAAAGGTTTTGTGTGTTAAAATTGAGTCGGTTTGAAGTTGAACTAATTTAAGATCAGATAAAAACGCTAGTGCCAATGGAACAAATAGAAATCCCACTGGAAATCAAACAAATTAACTTTTACTGTAAAAAATATTTGTCATTCACTTGAAACTATACAAAATAATCTGAATAAGAAAAAAACGTGCTTGTTCCATTGGCAAGAATAGGTTTTATCTGCTCTAAGGTCAGACCAAATCTACTCAAACTTTAGATTTAATCTCTTAGTTGAAGAAGATTTAAGTCATTTCTACCTATAGATGAGTGTTCTTTTAGGATTATAGTCTAAAAGGGTGCTCTGCAAGGACATTTTAAGGAATTGACAGTATTATTCACATTTCTAGAGCACTTTAACAGGCATTTGATCTCGGATTTGGGTTGTAATATTTCTCAAAATCATCTCGAGGGCCAGAGTTTGATGATGGACGTTGCCTACCCCCCGCTTTACACCTAGACCAGGGTTTCCAAGGCCGCGACCCCCAAAATCACTCAACCAACATTACATTGTTTACTTATTACTTCATTTACAGAGGATTTTGATCATCTTACTTACTTACTTACTGAAAAACTCTATGAAAAATCAATTGGGTAACCAGCCTTTGAAGTTGCAGAAGAAAAGTTCACCCACTGGAATACGAAAGCGGCAGGTGAATAATGCAACATTTCCGGGCCCCAAACCTGAAAATCCAAATGACTTTGGTTTTGGCTGACCTGCCCAGTCCCTCCTCTGCAGTGGGGACAGAGAGGAGAGCGCGGCGGCCATGGCTCCGGGTCAGCTCTATCTGCAGAGTCAAGGTGATGTAAAACAATCTGAGGTCTGTCTCGGAGCGCTCCTGCTGACCCGAGTGTCCGCTCCCATCCATCACCGAGCAAACACCGGGTACGTGTATGTGTGTGGGTGGGCTACACTTGTGTTCTTTTTCTTTTTTTTAAATATTCCAAGCAGGTAAGACTTGTTTTAAATCAGCTATCAGAGTGCAGATGTGTTGAAGTGTTTAAAGAGGGGGTATTACGCTTTTTTCAATCACACAGCAACAGTCTATATCACACTACAATGATGAACAAACCTTCTGCTGGTCTGTAAATGCAGTAAATTAGAATAACTGCCTTGTATAAACTTGCTCTCTCAAAATGGCTGTAGTGAATGTCTTGAAATAGGCCTCTGTCTCTTTAAGAACCTCTGACCCTTTCCGACACGCCCCCTCCACACGCTGTCTGTGGCATCAGTGGGGAGGGGGTTCTGCTGAGGAGCAGTGGTTGGTTACTCGGCTGGTGACGAAAGCTCGGAGGCGTCTCCAGGAGGTGGGGGCGTTCCTAGGAGGACTCAGGCAAACCTCTCCCTAAAATGGCCGCCATCAGAGTTTTTACAGATTACTCAAAAATATGTGAATGTGCCAAGGCAACACTTCAGTCATGTTTTTGATGAGGGAATGACATAATAACATGATGTAAAGCTTGAAAAAGTCGATTTTGCATAATACCCCCCCTTTAAGGTAGATTTGACTCCTTCCTGGTGATTTGTCCCATCTGTCAATGCCGCTGAAGACAAGCTCCAGACCTGGGACGCACTGTAGGATGTTATCATCTTCACGCAATTTTAAAACAAAGTGCACAGACCATCAAAATAAGGACATTTATAGTCTCACACTGGTTTGAGCACAAGTGACTTTGCAATTCTGATAAATGCAAGACATGATACAAAACCAAACACTACCTTTTTTCTGCAGACTTGTGTCACACGTAAGACCCCCATAATGAGTCATGTGATCGAACACGAGGCGGCAAGAGGGACGCGAATAAACAGGTGCAGGCAAAATATCAAAGGCACCATGGGGAAGCCCCAGTGACCAGAGCCTGGGCTGAGGGGAGTGGACCACGCATTCTCAACCTTAGACCAGGGGTAGGCAACGTCAGGCCCGGGGGCCAAATCTGGCCCTCCAGCACAGAACCTCTGGCCCCCAATGTGATTTGGAGAAATATTATTATGCAAATAAGGGATCAAATATCTGTTAAAGTACTCTAAAAATGTGAGGAAGTATCTTTTTATAATGTATTTTTGAAAGGGTCCTTGCAGAACATCCCACTTGGTCATATATAATGTAAAACAGTGGTTCTCAACTGGTGGGTCGGGACTCAATAGTGGGTCGCGAGCCTACAGGAAACTTTATTTTCGATATTTTCCATCTGAAACTACATGGAAACAAACTGGAGTCTTTTAAAATTTATATTATTGGGTTATTTTGATCATAATTTTCAGTCTTAAAAGCAAATCTACGGCTTGTTCAATAAAAACATGTGGTAAATACAATATTTTATACGATATATGACAAAGTACAGTTTTATTTGGGTCGCAGCTTGTCATTAAGGTAATGGCGGGTCTTGAAGCCGGACCACTTTAGAAACACTGATGTAAAACATTGGCATTTGCACAAAATGGTTCTTAACTTTAGGCTACAATGGTGAGGTTCGGCCCTCTGTGTTTTGGCTATGGTGAAAACCGGCCCTCCGTGACGCAAACTTGCCGACCCCTGCCTTAGACTGTATGAAATTGTGTAGAAGTCAATATAGCGGGGCCATGGAAGCATGACACAAAGTGGGATAATCACATTTGAGAAGCTCTTCTCGGGCCGTGCCTTCCCAACCCTTTCGGGGGTGACCTGGAGTGGGTTTCGGAAACCCTTTCAGTATTGACCTCCCGAAAAAGTATTGAAACACTCCCTGAGAGTTATGATATTGTTCATTCACAAGGACCACGACCTCAGACCTCAATTACTTACATTACTCACATATTCGTTGACCTGATAGAATTGGATGAGTAGATGATGGCGTTTTGAGGCTTCGAAGAAAACCCAGCAAGCACAGGAAGAACATGTAAGTTCCCATGTCTCACTCATGTCCCATTGCTCCAGTGCAATATGCTTCAGTTTGTTCAAAACCCTCCACAAAATATAAAATATCACGTCCTGGTCCACACCTTTATGCTGTTAGCCTTGTCCCGTGCACAGCAGGTAATATACGGTTCAAGTTTGGGGAAGCTGGCGTCCCCTGAGGGATGATTCTGTCTCCTGCGGGGATAACACTGACTTACACCGCAGCAGGTAACACACACACACACACACACACACACACACACACACACACACACACACACACACACACACACACACACACACACACACACACACACACACACACACACCCACAGGGCTGCAGGGGTTCCGTAGGGCACTGCGCTAATGCCAGTGTCACTCACGCTGCTGCCCCTGGCTCTTTGGATGGATAAGCTATTTATTACAACTCCGAACATGCTGTGAGGAATGCTGACGAAATTTTTAGTCAAATAAATATTTTTACTTAAACTGAACCAACAGCAGCTAAGATGTGAACTTCCGGTGACACAGGTTGAAAGAGCCCCATACCATTTAAAGGGGGGGGTGTTATGCAAAATTGACTTTTTCAAGCTTTACATCATGTTATTATGTCATTCCCTCATTAAAAACATGCCTGAAGTGTTGCCTTGGCACATTCACGTATTTTGGAGTAATCTGTAAAAACTCTGATGGCGGCCATTTTAGGGATAGGTTTGCCTGAGTCCTCCTAGGAACGCCCCCACCTCCTGGAGACGCCTCCGAGCTTTCGTCAGAGGTTCTTAAAGAGACAGAGGCCTATTTCAAGACATTCACTACAGCCTTTTTGAGAGAGACATTTTATACAAGGCAGTTATTCTAATTTACTGCATTTACAGAAGGTTTGGTCATCGTTGTAGTGTGATATAGACTGGTGCTAAGTGATTGAAAAAAAGCAGAATACCCCCTCTTTAAAAATTGATATGATCCACTGATAACATCTAATTTTTTAACCCCAGGAGGTCCATTGTCCAAGCCATCTGACACATCGCCGAACTTCGCAAACGGAATTCGATAGAGACTCTGCAAAAAGTAGAGATCTGAAGCTTTCTGATGAGCCCACCCTGGCCCATCTACACATCCAGGGAGCTGTGTGTAAAATTGCACTGAAAACGTTTAAATATTCACGTTAGAAGTGAAAGCTCCTGTTATAAAACTGTTGAGCGCATGTCCCGTGATTGCACATGCTGCGATTGAAATAAAATCGAAATATTGGTCATAATGTGGAATTCTGTATTGCGATCAGGAACAAGAACGATATTGTGTCATGAATTTTTTTGCCCTGCCCGTCTTTTTTTTTTTATTGTAAACAGTTTACATTTATGCCGATTCATTGCCCCTTTGTCCTCAGCATGTGACCCCTCCTTCAGATTTTGAGCTCAATTTGGTCAATATTACCTAGCTTAGCCTATTTAATTTCAACCGATTAATTTCTCCACAGAGAAAGTCCCCATCTGGCACGTCGAACAGAAAATATCTTTATACTTTGCCATAATCAAGTGAATCCCATGCTTGGATAAACTCAAATCGCAATCACTACAAAAAGTAAATATCAAGCAGTGGCTGAAATGACTTGAATTGAGGAAATGTATCTTGTTTTGAGCGGTTTTCACTCATTTAGACACTTTTCCTGATCGGAAATCTTAACATGTTGAATTTCAATACCTCCTTCTTTGCGTTCAGGAAAAGAAAAGCAAAAAATAATTGAGCGCAATAAGCAATTGTCAGGGGCGTTCCTCAGGGCTCGATGCTTTCCCCAGTCCTGTCCTGCCTCCGACGCACTTTCCTTTGAACCGTGGCCAGCTCATTACTCCATCCTTCCTGCCTATGCCCTTTCCTCATCCTCTCAAGTCTCCTCCCTCCTTCTGCCCTTTTCCCCCCCAATACCTCCCACCTTCTCTGTTCTTAAATGTTGCATCCAGCCACGGTATCGGTGTCGAGGCCGTCACTCCTCCCGGGCTGATTTGCGATGCCGCGAGGGGAGCCGGCGTGCTGGAAATGGAGGTCAGCGCTCATCGTTAGTGGCCAATGAATTCTTAATTAGGCCAACGAATGGTGCAGTGCCTTTAAGCGTGGCTGGAGCCTCCTCAAAAGCGGTGGCGATCACAGGTTTTTCATACAAATTATTTTCGTTCATTTCTACTGTTGTGTGTCTGTGGAATCTGACTGTAATTTCTTTTTTTTGGGGGGGGGATTCGTAAAATTTGACGCCTTTGATATTACATTTAAAAAGTCATTTAAACACAAGAGCATCTGCAACAACAATGTATGCCAGATTATAGCTTGACAATAACAGAATCAATGGTCATTTGCAGTAACGCAGGGTGACCGGATGTCCACATTTACCCGGACAGTCCCAGTTTTGAGTCGTTTGTCATGTGACCCCTGTGATGTCTCAAAACCATTGATTTGGCTTCCTCCAGGGTATAGGGTGACCAGATGTCCGGGCAAATGCGGACATCTGGTCACCCTGTATTACTGCAAAGGATCGTGCCTAAAGTGATACATGTTTACAGGGTTTCCGCAGGGCAATTAAAGCGATTAAAAGTCACTAAATTCATTTGGGCTTTAAATGTCATTACATTAAATTCAAGCTGGCATTACATCTAAATTCATTGGAGAAATATGACATTGCTCAAAACCGTACCAAAATGATGGTCTAAAACTTATTCGGCTGCAGTTTGGGCTGAAATGTACCACATATTTGCACAAAAAAATCATTATAGTATTATAGTATAGTATTAACCTCTTAACTCCCGCCTGAACCGAGAGGATCTTTTTCCTCATGTCATCAAATTTTTTTAACCATCATTTTTTTTGTTGGGTATTCAACTCATTTTTGTTACTTTTTTGTCATTATTTTGCAATTGTTTGGTCAAATTTTGATCACATTTTTCTAGTTTTTTTGTCACATTTTTTTGTCATTTTTTGTTTTGTTTTTTGTTTTTGTTTTTGTCACATTTTTATCACATTTTTCTAGTTTTTTTGTCACATTTTGTCACATTTTTTTTGTCATTTTTTGTCACATTTTTGTAATTTTTTTGTCACATTTTTTTCACATTTGTCACATTTTTGTCATTTTTTTGTCCATTTTTTTGTCAATTTCTTGTGACATTTTTGCCACTTTTTCATCACTTTTTTGTCAATGTTTCCTCGCTTTTTTGTCACGTTTCCATCATTGTTTTCCTCTCAGTTTTGTTGCTATTTTCACAGCTTTTTTTCCAGACGCTTTTGGACTGGGGTAAAGCCAAACTGGAGAAAATGTACTCAGCTCAGGTGGGAAAGGGAAGATGCAGCCTTCCGGTCACCCTTTTTACGCATCTATCCCTCCTGAGCCCTTTATCATGAACACTAATAATATAGTATCCCGCTATAAGCTACAACTGGTAGCTTATAGCGGGATACTACACGAATATCCATCAGAGTAGAGGTCTGAACATGTCTGATCAGAGACGTCCTCAATTGAAATACCCTCGTCCAGTTGACAGCTTTATACTACAATGTCATGTTGTTTTGATATGGAAACAGACTCTGCACCACAAAGCCCCAATCATAGACTTTTGCAATGACTGTCTGTGTTCCTGA
Source organism: Gobius niger (assembly GCF_951799975.1). Lineage (NCBI taxonomy): Eukaryota > Metazoa > Chordata > Actinopteri > Gobiiformes > Gobiidae > Gobius > Gobius niger. Next base: position 6,147,645 of record NC_136867.1, read on the forward strand.
ATCCTCAGCCGTCATGTTTCTGGCCCGCTGTGAGTGGCGTGTGATGTTTGTGACTGAGGAAGCCGAACGGGAGCCGCTCTGTTGTGACTCTGCGGGACGTGGATGTTTCAGGAGGCAGGTGATACTAAGAACATTCATCTGGCAGTTTTGTGTGCGTTTGATGAGCAGCCTGGAGACGCGAGCGCTCGCTGCTTTGTGCCGGCGCTCGTGTTGCTGACACACAAAGGGTGATCCGGTTTTTGAGAGGAATAGCTTTTGAAATATGTAGGTTAGAAGCACTTTGGTGGGGGAAAAAAATGGACAATTTGAAAACAGCGCATAGACATAATTGATCACAGATGGACTGCAGATTGTTGTTTTGTCAGGCTCACATTAAAGCCAACCGAAGCACATTACATTACAAATCTCATCCTCTATTGAAGCGATTTTAACAATGGTCCCAGCTCTACACAGATGGCCCCAGAGCTTTTAATACAGAGGACACAAACATTTCCCTACACGGGCAGACTAAGCTTAAAGGGATATTTCAGGATTTTTGCCATTTTTGCCATTTCCTAGTTATCCAGAGTGTTGCTGATTTCCGGAGATATTTGTTTTTGTAATTCATGCAGTTCTTATATTTGAAGAGTTACATGGCGCTAGGCTAGTGCAAGGCTAGCGCATTTCTATGGTATCAGCTAGCCAGCATTAAAAACAGTCTGACCCGCTCCACAGAGCACCTGAGGCAGATCACTTATAACACCAGACTAACCATATAAATGTCTGTGTCGATAGAATATTTTTTTGGAATATAACTGACCTTGCATCACATGAATGATGCATTTTGAGGGACTATTTTCTAGCAGATCACTCCGCCGCTGTGTAGCTTGTACAACCACGAAGCTGATGCTGCTCAAATATGAGTTATTTTAAATGCAAAATGGTTCAAATGACTCGTGTGAAGCTCACTAATCAAATTACTGTAGAATACTGTAAAATACATTTGTCAAAAGCAATTACATGTGATTTGTTTTTATTGCATAAAGGCATTTTTATACATATGATGGGAGGTTATAGAGCGGATAGAGGCAGGTAGATTGTTCCAATCATAGGGTGCTTTGTAATTAAATGTTAGCATGCCTTAAACTATAAGACTATGGTTTCCCCTTCCTCCAAAAACATGCTGGTCAGGTTGGCTCACAATGGCAGCGCGGCTCAGTCGCAGCAGCTCAGGACTAACACCTGAACACTATTTTGTTGTACACTTGTACAATGATAAATAAAGCATTTACTTATTATTACTTACTTATAATATATAACTATATTATAACTATATTAAATAATGCTATAATAAGGCATATTTACAGGTTGGCCCACAACCTGACGAGCAGGTTGTCCAGATCAACATCTGAACACAATGTAGCTGTTACGCATTTGTGTTGGATTCTCTTACATTTGAAATTTGATCCGAGTGGCAAGTATTTGTGGAAAAAATGACAAAGAGTCTCCACTCATTTATGAAAGATGCCACTTGACCGTCTTGTCTCTGATTGGTTAACAAGCTTGTCAATTAAGCTCATCTGGAAAGATATTATATTATTTTATATGGCCAAAATGTTCACAGTAAATCATTTGACCAAAAACAGCTTTTATTCATAAACTGGTTGTTATTGTAAGCATAGATTGATTTTGTCTAAGGATTTGACACGTGACATGACGGAGCCGCATACTCAAGAGGCTGTTCCAGAGGCTGTTCCAGAGGCTGTTCTAATTGAGCTCAAATACGGTGTTAAGAGGACACTCGGCTCTGCTTTGCCCGCCCTCGAGGAAGTGAATGAAGTGGACAGCTTCTGCAATGACAAAAGAGCCGGTGTTATATCCAATGTTCATCAAATAAAGGAGGCGATATTATGGGAAAATCAACCTTTTTGAGCTTGAGCTGGTCTCAGCAATCCTGCACATTACTGCCTACGTCTAAACATGTTAACAAAAAGCATGCACAACATTAAAAAACATCCATATCCATCTCAGAAATGTTAGCCGTCTTCTTCCCGTTCCAAATGCGTCCCCGCTGCCGTCTGCCTGTCTCCTCCACTCTGCCCCGCGGTGGTCGTGTGAGACGTGGCCGACCTGCCTGTGTGAGCTGACAGCCGGGCCCCGCTGTTGAGCTTGGGGGCCACTCCGAAGGGCCCGTTCCAAAAGGCATGCCGGCGTCCTCCTCACTCCATGCGGCCCCCTTGGAACAGACAGCGTCACACTCAATCCACCGCCGAGCTCAGCCAGACGTCAAGCGCGGCCAACCGTCCAGGCTTCACACGGACGGGGAGCGGGACAGAGGGCTGCATGTTCCTGATAGTAGAAGAAAGGAAGGAGGCGTGTGTGTGTGTGGGGTCATGACCTATCTTTGATACATGGGATTGAATACTCACACCAACGATGGCGGAACACAGGAGACCGTCTTCTGGCATTTTGTGATCATCTACTGAAGACATGCAACATTGTTTTGTCCAAATCTCGCAGAATTGATTCAGACCTGCCTCGGGTGAACACCTCAAACAGCGGTGAAAGTGGGACAAGTCATGTGACGCGGTGGGACATGGGTCTCAAAATATTGTGATCCTCAAAGTTAGGTCACAATTACTGTATGTACATCCATCCATCCATCCATCCATCTTCTTCCACTTTTCCGTTTCCAGGTCGTGGGGGCAGCTGTTGGAGTTGCCCAAATCACATTGCACCCGTCCCTTATGGCGCCTCCTGCAGGTGGGGGGTCCTCAGAAGCACGGCCTCACGATTCAAACCGGCCTGTTGGTCTCTCATAAGGGGCTTCTGAACCGCTCTTTGTCTGACCCGTCACTTAGGACCTGTTTGCCCTGGGAGACCAAACCAGGGGCACGAAGCCCCCGACAACAGAGCACCCAAGATCATTCGGGTGCTCAAACCCCTCCACCACGTTTCCATAAGGGGACAATTATGTACATTTTATGCAAAACAGTGTTTTTACATACTGAAATATGTTCTTACCTGAGCTTAGACGAGTTGATGCGTACCTGTCTGGTCTTTGTGCGTGCCTTCAGTCACACAAAATGACCAGATGTTGTTAGCATTTGGCTTCTCCCAATGTAATATAGCTCCAAACGGAGTGAAGTTAGAAGCGACCAAGCTCTTCCACGAGCACAAAGACCAGACAGGTACACATCAACTCGTCTAAGCTCAGGTAAGAACATATCACAGCATAGAAAAACGGTGGCCTGTTCCTTTAAATGCAGTTTTCATTTCTAAAAAGAAATGTTAACATCAATGACCAGACAATCACCTGTATTTTAAAGAAAATGTGTTATATGCTATCAGACAAAATTTTGACACCTTAACATTAAAGTTTTCATGGCATAGATCAAATATGATGTATTATGGATCAATGTATAATACATAATGTATTCTAAACCTTTGAAACGTTTTAAAGGAACAGGCCACAGTTCTTCCATACTGAGATATGTTCTTACCTGAGCTTAGACGAGTTGATACGTACCTGTCTGGTCTTTGTGCCCGTGGAAGAGCGTGGTCGCTTCTAACTTCACCCCGTTTGGAGCTATAGGAATATGCTGGGAGAGGTTAACAACATCTTTGGTCGTTTTGTGTGACTGAGGACACGCACAAAGACCAGACAGGTACGTATCAACTCGTCTAAGCTCAGGTAAGAACATATCACAGGCCTGTTCCTTTAAATACAAATCTTGCTGCAATATCTGACAGCGAAATTAAAATAAGATTTGTATCTTTTTTTTTAATCAAAATCGCGCTTGTTTGAAGCGACCCTGCTGGTGAAGAAGTGAAGACGTGAAGCCCCCCGGCACACGTCATTCATCACCACCGGGATGAAACTCTCTCTCGTCCAGGGCGTCTTGTGGAAGCTGCCGGTTCCATTTGTCTCGTTTTGTGATTTGATTTGTGAGCGCCGACTTAATGCTGCCCTTCTGCGGGAGAGCCTCTCGCCGTCCACGGCCAATCCATCTCCTGTGGCAGGACCTACTGCAGGGGCACCGCGGTCGCGAGGGGCGGAGCTCGCCCTCCGAAACAGGCCGGACAATGCAGGACACAAAAACTACACTATAACCGTATTCATTGTTATTTTTTGCATTTTCCTCCATCTATTAACATTATACACTGCAAAAAGTAATTAACTAGATCAGTATAAACATCTCAATTTGAGCATAATAATCCAAATTTTAGTTGTTTTGACTAGTTAAGAAGTTTTTGGGCATTTGTCCTAGATTATTTCACTTGCTCTAAGATGTTTCTGACTCATTTCGATACATTTCGTCCTTGTTTCAGGTCATTTTCTTTGCCAGTGGGGTTAGAAAATTGGTTTTATCTCATTGGCAATTTTACTTTCTTATTTCAAGCGAGATTTACCCTAGAACTGGTCTGAAATGTCCTCAAACAAGCAAAGTAAACTTGGTCCGATCAGGAAAAGTGTCTAAATGAGTGTCTAAATCAGAACAAAATACAAACTTTATTCCACCACGAGTCAAACATTGGTCGTGTCCCGAGAGAAAGAGAGAGAACACACCGCCGGCTCTGGTATTGAAGAGCGCCTCAGAAAAGAGAACAAAGCACCAGCGCGTGCTCCCCCAGAAAGCTTCTTAGATTTCAAAGACACTCGTGCAACAATACGACTCAGGAGATCACCCTGTGGAATGAACAGCAGAGATGATATTTAAACGTAATTAAAGTCAATTACTTGAATTCTGTTCCCATGCTTTGGTTTGTTTGCCTAAGTTGTAGATCTAAAATGTGACTCATCGAGTGTGTGAAGAAATGTAGAAAGCCTTTGGTGAGCTCCCCAAAATCTGGTTGAATTATGTTCGTTTGGATACAATTTCACTAAAATATGCTGTATCATCAGGCGAGACTCACACATGCCTTCTACTCTTCTGGCTAAAGGACGTTCACTGGAGAATAAAAGAGATTAACTGCTGAGCCCGTCCCAGAAGATGGTGAAAGACTGTTGTGGAGCGGAGGGAGCTGCGCAGGAGGAAGAGGAAGGAGGAGGTGAAGGAGGTGACCAGTGCAGGACACCACGCTCTGACACAGGGACAAACCCAGGCGGCCTGTTCCTTTAACTTATTATTACTGACTTACTTGCATCAAATTCAGTGTCAGAAACAATGGGCGCTGGCTGCTCTGCTTTATGACCACGACACTGGAGGCCGCCATTGCTGTAGTACCTCCATATCGCCACTAGGCCCCCATTGAAAAGCATTGGTTTAGACACCTTAAAAACAGCTTTAAAGCCTGGTTTCAATTTTTTCACTAGACTAGGCTCGATATTCCTCCTGAGATAACGCTGGGTTAGTCACAGTTAAAGAAACCAGGCTGGTTTTCGTAAGAAGAATTTTAGAAATCTCGTACGTATCTCGTGAGGGTCGGACTGTTAGCATTGGAGCAGCGCGAGCTCCGCTCCACGTCACGCAAGGGCGGAGTCTACAGTGAAGATCCCGCCCTTATGCCCTTTATGATGAAGCATCATCATCCCCAACTGATGCTTCATCAGTTGGGGAGGGGGAGTCTGTAAATCCTCCATGAATTCCCCCTCGAGCGCGGTCACTATGGTAAACGGGGAGGAGTGAGGAGAAGACGTCCATTATTTTTTACAGTCTATGGTCAGAAATGTTAATGTATTGTCTCAAAATAATTTTGCAACCCCCGCTTCTGTCCCGACCCTCACTTTGGGAACCACTGGTCTAACTCATCTCTCTCATGGCCGTGTTCACTGAGCTTTTAACAAAAATATTCCGTTATTCTAGGAATCAGATGTTGAAACGTCCATGTGTAGAAACTTAAAAATATTGTACAAGACTGGAAAATTCAGTGCTGCTTATGTGGAAATGTTGCAGATACAATTAGAGAAAAAGTATTTTGAGTAAATGGCTCTTGAAGTTACAAGTACATTTGGAAAAAAAAACGATGACTCAGTGCAATGATTAAACACCTTATTGTGAATACAGGGCAAGCTACTTGTTTCCAAGTGAAAGAGTTTTGCTGCGTCCGAAACAAGCAGATTGGTAAGAGCTCTTACGCCAAACCAGATGTGCATCAGCGTCCGCCATGGCAAGATGCTTCTGAATTGTGCTGTCAGTTAGGAAGTAGTTAGGAAAAGGAGCCTTGATGCTAACTATCATAGCCACTTTAGCATAGGGACGTCTGGTGCTAACTATCATAGCCACTTTAGCATAGGGACCTCTGATGCTAACTATCATAGCCACTTTAGCATAGGGACCTCTGATGCTAACTATCATAGCCACTTTAGCATAGGGACCTCTGGTGCTAACTATCATAGCCACTTTAGCATAGGGACCTCTGATGCTAATTATCATAGCCTCTTTAGCATAGGGACCTCTGGTGCTAACTATCATAGCCACTTTAGCATAGGGACCTCTGGTGCTAACTATCATAGCCACTTTAGCATAGGGACCTCTGATGCTAACTATCATAGCCACTTTAGCATAGGGACGTCTGGTGCTAACTAACCGGTGATTAGGAGATATGTGCCATCCCATAAGCCACTGCGCCAAACCCCCCCACCCTCGAGTGATTCATGCGCAGCCACTGTTGATTGACAGGAGCACATTTCATAATAAAAATAATAATAATTAAAAATATAATTCTGCACAAGCCAAACTTTATAAAAGTGATAAATCCATGTTGTCGCCCCCACAGCTCAGTCACATGTCAGTGTTAAAGAGGAAACTCAGGAAACAGATTAAATGCTTTTGTTTTCATTTAGTAGAAACTTAAGCCACATGGATCATTTGCATAATGTAGCTTTATGAAACAGCTGTTGAAATAAAATAACACTAAAGGGACCCCATGAAAGGTTGAGGGGTTAGTTGCTAGTTTTGGTGCTTAGAGGCTACAATTTGATGGTTTCAGACGCAGCCTACGATTGCCACTCACTTTTCGCAGTACGAACCCTCAACTTTGACCTTTTGACCTCACTCCCATCACTCCCATGTACCTCTGTCCCGTTTCCCTTTTGCAGGAATTAAAGTCTCACCTCTGCAAAAACACTGTACCGGGCGTCATCCTCAATGGCACCCACTGGCCCGGCCGATGTGACGGCAGCAGCTCCTAATGAGCGCCGCTCGGGGCCGTGTGACCCCTAGCGTAAAGGGAGGGGGCGTGTTGCTGTGGCGTGTTACCGTGGCGACCGCTGGCTCTGAGTCATGGTGGCGTGCAGGTGTTTTCAGGACAGATTAATGACCTTAATACCTCGGTGATCAGAGCGCGGTGTTCTGCTGCTGGATGCACACGGGGGGGGGGGGGGCGGGTTTGGGGGGGACGTGATCAAGCTTTTCTGAAAGTTAAACGTTTGCTCTGAATGTGAGCTCTCGAAAAACCAGAAATCGTGTCCGCGTGGGCTGTTCGCTGCCTCGTCTCACACCGCAGACGCAACTACGGAGGGTGTAAGAAACGTCCCCAAACCAGGCGGCGGGTGCAGTGCTCTCCGCCCCCCCCCCCCCCCGGGCTCCTCCGTGATGACATCCAGGCTAACGAACTCCGTCTTGCAGCACGAGACGCGTAGTGACAGCCCCGGCGCCGGCTTTGACTGTCAGCGATTTGCGCTCCCTAATCCCCGCGCACTCCTAACCCGGGCCTTCCAGCAGCTTTGGAGAAGTCGACTTAGCGCCCGCGTGTCATTTGTCAGCCTAATGGTGGAGTGTGTAAGGAGTTTAAATTGGGCACGGTTTGCTGGGATGTGTCATGAGCACTTGTCAGTTTTTTTTTTTTTTGGGGAAGGGGTGAAGGAGTTTGGTCGGTGTTAAAAGTAGTGAACAAGTTGGTGTTAAATTGCTGCTTCTTTTCTCCCTCGACAGCTCGGGGGTTTTGATGTGAAAAAATACAAAATAGCCAAACTCGCGCTTCACGTGTGGTGTTTTGGCAACTTCGCCTTCTGATTTTGTTCTGAAATCTCTAAAGGTTCTCTGAGTTTGCTGGAATTGGACTGAATATTAGGGATGGGCGGATCGATACCACAGCATCGATATATCGATACCAAACGGCTACTTTTTAAGCATCGATATTGGGCAAAAAGTATCGATACTAATTTGCGTATGTAAAAAGTAGGCGTGGCAGCAATTTTAACCCCTTAACTCCCACCTGAACCGAGCACATTTTCCCCAGTTTGGCTTTACCCCAGTCCAAAACAAAGAAAAAAGCTGTGAAAAAGCAACAAAACTGAGACGAAAACAATTATGGAAATGTGACAAAAAATTGACGAAAAAATGACAAAAAATTTGACCAAAAAAATGACAAAAATTTGACCAAAAAAAATGAAACAAAAAAATGACAAAAATGTGAGAAAAAACGACAAAAAAAATGACAAAAAAGTTACAAAGATGAGTTGGACAATTTACATCAGCAGCAGGGGATTGAAATAAGCCAGCCATATCATTCTGGTTTAGATTCTGTTTGTTTATGTATTTAATTTCACACCAACATTGTATAATCAACCAGTGAAAGTAATATCATTTCAATGTACCTATTAATTATAGAAAATAACCAGTTTAAGAAATGTATATTGATTGAAATACATTCACCCATATAAAAATGACCAGTATCAGTATCGGTATCGAGAAAAATGACCCCAAAGTATCGGTATCGTATCGATTCCAAAGAATGTGGTATCGCCCATCCCTACTGAATATGATCTTTCTCCGTATTCTGGGTGTGATCTTCTTGTTCATGAAGCCACGTTCAAGAAATGAAATCCAGAACTTGACATTCAGGGCGTTTTCACACAGGCTCAAGTTAGGTCGACCTAAACTGGAACTCGAACTCGGCCGAACTGCTCCCGCTTTGATGCTCCAACATATGTCAAAACGGTCTTAGATGCAAATGTGATAAACAAGGAGGTATCCGGGCAAGACTCGGCGCTAACACAAACCTCTATCCCGACTGTTGCTTAAGCTAATATTTGTTCACTGGAGAATGAGACGGATTGTACTCGTCCTCTGTGCTCTTCACAGAAGATGCTGAAAGACGGTTGTGGAGCGGAGGGAGCTGCGCAGGAGGAAGAGGAAGGAGGAGGAACAATGGCAAATAAAGCACTTACTTACTCACTATATCCTGCAAATTCACAAACAAAGTCCAACCTCTGTTTTTCAACTGCTGAGTTATTACTTTTCTACTGAATATTTGCCGCTGTCAAAGCCGACATTACTTCCCGACACTCAGCGTTTTACTTGTAGTTTTGCGGAATTGTAAAGTTGCTCCCCAAAGCCAATAACAATGCTTTAATAACGATGGCCCAGCGCATCCGCCACCCCCCCCACCTTGGCCCGCTGTAGTGGAGACGAGCCGCAGCCTCTCGTCACACATGAATAATTAAAAAGCACACAGCGCCTTTGCCCCGTTTCTGCAGGGTCAGCGCGCCATCGGGGGGAGAGGCACAAATCTAACCCAAAAACAAAACTGGCGCAACGGGATCAGATCCGGTGGTATGAAAGTTGAAAAGTTGAGGCACTCTGTATCAAAATGTGTATTAATGTGAGCAACGAAGCAAAGGATAATGAAATAATCTCCAAAAGGCAGGAGGTTGCAGATGACACAGTCCCATAAATCAGATTTTATTTTCATCCTTTACATAGTGAGGGCCACTTCAAAGGTTTAGGCACTGACACAGTCAATTTATTGCTTCAATAAACAATAAACCTCATGGCCCCCCCAATATGGCAAGTTTCACATCTTTAAACACTTTAAAGAGGGGGTGTTATGCTTTTTTCAATCACATAGCACCAGTCTATATCACACTACAATGATGACCAAACCTTCTGTTGGTCTGTAAATGCAGTAAATTAGAATAACTGCCTTGTATAAAATGTCTCTCTCAAAATGGCTGTAGTGAATGTCTTGAAATAGGCCTCTGTCTCTTTAAGAACCTCTGACTCTTTCCGACACGCCCCCTCCACACGCTGTCTGTGGCATCAGTGGGGAGGGGGTTCTGCTGAGGAGCGGTGGTCGGTTACTCGGCTGGTGACGAAAGCTCGGAGGCGTCTCCAGGAGGTGGGGGCGTTCCTAGGAGGACTCAGGCAAACCTATCCCTAAAATGGCCGCCATCAGAGTTTTTACAGATTACTCAAAAATACGTGAATGTGCCAAGGCAACACTTCAGGCATGTTTTTAATGAGGGAATGACACAATAACATGATGTAAAGCTTGGATTTTTGGCCTTTCTTCCTTGGGCTGTCTTACACGCGCTGCTCTTTGGAAGTCCATCCAGAGGTCTTCAAAGATGTTTAGGTCAGACTGTGAAGGCCACAGCAGCCATACCCTCAGGTGGATGTGGATTTGAACTTAGAGCTTTGTTTACAGTCATCACCCATTTGTAGAAGCCATCAGCTTCTCCACAGTTGGTCTTCAGAAATAGCTGCTCCTTCGCGTCGAATGGATCCAGCTGAGGTGGCTCGGGCATCGGTTCTGGACCCAGGACACACTGGAAGGACTATGTCTCTGTGGCCTGGTGAGGTGTGCATGGATCGGGAAGTCTGTGAATCTCTGCTCAGACTGCTGAAAGCGGAAGAAAAATCGATGGTTGGATGGTCTTCAGAAATGTGTAATTGAATCAATTCTTTGTTCTACCCGTGAATTATTCCCTGTTCCACAACTCCAAAGAATGATGGATCCACCCCCAGGTGTCTTATTCTATGCCCCTTCATCTCCAAAGGGACCTTTTCTTTAGGTACATCACTTAGAGCCAGGATTATTGTCAGAACTACCAGGACCATTTCCCTTCTCAGGCCAACCTCCCTCTAAGAAGAATAGACGGAGACGTGTTGGTTCCTGAAAAGGCTTGTAGCATTAGCTCTTAGCTGCTATGTCTGCTCTCTTCATGTCAAGTAATGCGAGTGCGGAGGAGAAAGTCTGTTGAAGTGAAGGGACTTTACATAAACAGTGCCCACACCTCAGGGCATTTGTGCATGTACAACACTTGTGTATGCATGGATGACCATATATGTTCTCTTACAGTGGCCACTGTTTCACTCTTATCAAGGTCCTTTAGCTTGGACACATAGAAGCAACGTCAAAATAAGAATAGACCAAATTTACTCAATTAGGGTGTTCTTTTTAATGACATTAGTCGCCTTCAAACTTCACCATACTCCATCGACTCCAGTAATCTCTCCGTTCACAAGAAGATGACTTGTCTGGCGCCGTTGTGAAGTCTCACCCTTCTTTACATCAGTCTCTAATCCAAATATGGCCTTGTCCTGGTGAGAGTTGTTGTGGTCAGTGGGTGAACCCTGCTCTGCGAGGTTTGCTCACAGTTTCAAAGTTGGCACATTAGCGATGCAATGTGGGAATGCAGCAATTGAAATGGAACAGCTGATGGCAGATTTTAAAATGTACCTAGAAACAGTATTTATTGCCTCAACATTGATATTTTATGTTTTATAATTCGATCTTTACTGTGTCTCCCCCTGCTGGCAGCTGCAAGAATAACTTATGAAGAAACCAACCTCCTGTTTCGATTCACGGCGTGGTTTACATCTTCAGCTCGGTGTGATTAACACTCAAAACGTGCATGAATGTCGTGAAATATCCCTCCAGGTTTGGCTTTGACGAGGGAGCGTTATCCATCATTCAGAAGCGTCGGCAGTTTGGGTTATTTTAATGCCTAAACTTCCACATTCAAGTCAGTAATCCACAGCCGAAGTTTCAAGTTGATATCTCTAAACTGATTTCTTTCCCCGTTTCTACCCACAGGCTGATATCTGTCGTCTGTGATTACATGTCCGACCCAGCTCCCCCCGGTCCACGGCTCCTGTCGGGGATCAGCGCTGGATTAGCGACACAGAGGTATAGGAAGCACCTGAAGGTTAGGATCACAATGGAAGCATCACGTGTGCCCTTCTCTATATGTGCAGGCTATAAGGCTATACGATCATGCATGTGTGCGCATAGGGCTTAAGCGCGCCTAATATGATCATGCGCGGAGTGTGGGGAGGGGATAGAGCGTCCTCGGTGACACTGTTTGGGAGAGATTGGTTCAAAACCGGGCCACCGTCGGATTGGTTTATGCAGAGTAAACGGCGGCGTATGTAGCATGTGCTGTTAGTGGTTTATAGTTTAAGCTGCGTGGACAAGTGTGATTGTGTAAACAAACCACACCTGGAATTGAGCAGGTGAAAACATTTTTCTCAAAGATCCGTGTGTGATATTGGGACATTTTGGTGAGTTCAGATTTTGAATGCTCCACCGTGTTTCCCACACGTTTTCACAAATACTTACATGTTTGGTATCCACGTGATGCACGGAATCCCCCCGGCAAGACTCTGTGATCCAAATTTCCAAGCTGTTAGAACCATATTATGGCTCTAAAAGGTCACAGCTGTACTTTGGTTGGAAATTTGGAAATGGTTCATCTTATGAAATAGTTCAGGCCCTGAGAACTTCCCAGAGTCAGGGCTAAACATGGTGAGGCTAAAGCTAAAATCTGGAACAGTTTTCATGAGGATTTGAGACAGGCCGTAAAGGAATAGGCCACCATTTTTAGAAACTGAGATATGTTCTTACCTGAGCTTAGACGAGATGATGCATACCTGTCTGGTCTTTCAGTCACGCAAACCCCGAAATGGGAGGTGATGTTGGAAGCTATCGCGCTCTTCCAGAGGCACGCACAAAGACCAGACAGGTACGCATCAACTTGTCTAAGCTCAGGTAAGAACATATCTCAGTATGGAAAAACGGTGACCTGTTCCTTTAAAAGCATTTATCATTTCTAAAAAATGACTGGAACATCAACAACCAAAACGTCCAGACAATAATTCATTTTATTTGCGCCTTTCATGTCACTTTTTATTATTTTTAACCATGCATGTGACAACTGAACGTATTGGTAACACTTAATAACAATGGTACATGAGTTCATGTATGATTTTCATGAAATTATGTATGAATTAAAACTAAATCATGACTTATTTGGAACAAACTTGATCACATGTTGATTCATGGATGACTTCATCTCTGAATTATATGTCTAACTACTGTCTTCTTGTCCATCATTTGCAAGTAGATTTCTTTCATATGAGTCATGACGTTCATGCATGATCCTCATGTTCATGATTGGTTAATCATTTTATTGTCATTTCCTTGCTGTTTTAGTGAATTCATGGTGTTCTTCTGTGATCCTCATGATCATGATGAATTACGATTTCCATGTAAATGGGATGAAGTCATCCATGAACCAACATGTGATCATGTTTGTTCCTGAGAAGTAATGAAAAAGTAATGCATGAATGTGATATCATGAAATCCTGCATTAATTCATGAAAATCATGCATGAACTCGTGTGCCATTATTATAAAGTGTTACCAAAGTATTTTATCTGCACTTTTTACTGTAATTGAAAACATTTTGTGTCAATGTCACTGATTTCCTTGTGTGTGGATTGTGCTCTACAAATAAACTTGCCTTGCTTTAATTCAGAAACAAAACATGTACAAACACTTCAATGGGCGCTAACCTAATGCTAATGTAAACATGCTGTGATGCTGCACGTCAAAGATCAGCCCTCATTAGCATTGTGTGTTTGCTTGGCTAAGTGCAGTGCAGTATCTATTAGCTAAAGACAAATACGTTAGTGTTTGAATGCAACAATAGCAAATCAATAGCTCTGAATGATTCTGTTATCCTCTTTACAATGTGGCACCATCTCAGTGTGGGCTTATTCTGTTTTAGCTTTTAGCATTGTTCTGATCCATGGTCAACCTGTCTTCTCTAGGCACAGTCTAAAGGTGTCTAAAGTAGCTGTGAAAGGCTGAGTAAAGCATGATATACAATATATACATCATTTATGTAGAACTTCAATCATAATTAGTGCTAATTAAAGAAGAGTTTTGAAGCCCAGAACAAGTGGCACCTTTCTAAGTAGATTTGGATTTTATCCAATTACTCAGGCAAAAATGTAACCACTTATGAAAAAATGCTTTATGACTGTGTCAAATGTTGAGATTTGTGGCCTTTTTCTTTCCTTAACATTTAAGTGTAAATGTCACCTTTTAAAATGCTTATTTTATGATCTATAGTTTTGTTTGGTTTTGTATAGCCCAATATCACAACAGGAGTTGCCTCACAGGGCTGCACCAAACATTAAGGCAATATAACAGAACATTAAACATAAGTCCAAATACGTGTCAGCAGCAGATGGTGATGAGCCGTGTGGATGTCCATCCTGAGACTCTCCAGCACGGCGAGGAAAAAGTTAAAAACCCAGGGGGAGAAAAGAGAAACCTAGAGGAGAACCACAGAAGGAGAGATCCACTCCCATGGACGGACAGGCTATAGCGACCCAGGGCCGATGGGAGTCCCTCAGCAGACGGGCCAAAATCACAGACCGTCCAGTCCTTGTTGGAGCTTCAGTTCTTCTTGTTCAAGCTCTGTAGGCGGGGTTCCTATGTTCGATCTGAGACAGGCACTCCCCAAAGAGACACCATGTGAATAGTAATGAACAGACTTCAGATAAAAAGAAATATTGTTCCATCATAAGACTAAGTCCGCAGTGAGAAGAACTAGAGGATAGCGCTCAGTGTGCCATACTCCCCACAGCAGTGCTTCTCCTAAGGCAGCTTTACTTCAGGCTCTTTAGTTGAATATCACTTTGGAGTTTGCCAGGACATTGCTACAACAGCACGGCACTCCCTCATCTTTGGCATCCGCGCGGAGCACAAAGTACGACTGTATATGGTAATATATTCATTTCCTATGGGAGGCCAAAGTTGCAATAGACACGTTACAAAATTTCAAGACGCGTTTTCTCTTTTAAAGAATGTATTCCACAACATCAGCACTTCAGTAGCTCCTACACACTCCTACAGTAAGACAGTTATTTAGGATTTCTTAAAAGATCCTGAGGGTTATGGAAGATTAGATCCAGAGATACCGTAAATTCTCTAATACTGGCCTGTATTCCATTAGCGGACGGGTCTCTAACAGAGGCCGGATTCGCGGCTGGCGGAGGCAAATTAAAGCCGGTCTCTTTTATTAGAAACTATAGCGGTAGAAATATTCCCCATGTTAGGAATTTGTCTCATACTGGTGTAAATGATAACTCACGTACAGGAAGTAAACAAACGGTAACCCGGGCCGATGGGGGACGCTGCGGAGGAGCTGATCCGAGCGTAACTTTGACACAGATTTAGCCACTTTTCAAACCTCCAGTGACTATTTGTTGAACAGGGAAAGCAACTAATGTTGTGTGACCCTCCAGGGTTTTAATAAAGTCTCCATCGCGTCTTCAAAGCACGTCCAGCTGCTCCGTGTGCAGGTCAGTCCCACGCCTCAAAATAACTCCTCCGATCAGCGCGAGCGTCTCGTCTTCTCTCGGGTCAGTCTCATGATCGATCACAAACGCTCCGTCTAAACTCGCCTTTTACACTAGATAACAACAAATAATCCGGTCCGCGGTAAAAACGAAACAGAAACCTGCAGTGACATTGATGTCAAAGCTCCGCTATCAGCAACGAAACACTTCCTGTTGTCCCGACAAAATAAAAGGCGTCAATGTTCCAGCCGCTGGGAGAGGGTTTGAAATGTTAATAAATGAACCTAATATTTGAGGTGCAAATGGACACAAATCTCGTTTTTCTTCACTTTCCCGGTAGTCCGTTTTGCTCAAATAGAAATAAAGGCCTGTCTCTAATTGTGGCCTGGTTCCACCATAAAGGCCCGGGCCTATATTAGAGCATTTACGGTGATCATTGGTGTCTTTCTCTGTAGATTACTGACACAAAAATGGCCAACATTTTCTGCGACGAAATCGGAATCATGGACTGGGCCGGCTTGTAAATTTGATCTCGTTGACACATTACAAAGATTTGTTCAGAGGAGATACGGGACATCTTGTTTAGTCTGTAATAAGCTAGTTATTAGTGGGGAAATAATCTGTAAAAACTCAAATCAAACGAATCAGGCCAGGAATTGGATGGGGAAAAGCAACCTTCATAACATGCAGAAGATTGAACAATATGGTGTCTGTTGATTCTACTTAAGCGGAGATAATAATAAATGACCTCCATGGTTGGTTTTATTACACAAAGGAAATGACCATATGCTGATTATGCGCCAAACTTTTTCTGCTTTCTTGGCAAAAAAAACAAGGAGCGAATTGATCTCTACGTGAGAAGTGGACTCATCTCGACAAGACAATACAAACTCTTAGGGATCCTAAGAGTTTGACGGATCCTTCGGCCCTGGGTCTCTATAGCCTGTCCGTCCATGGGAGTGGATCTCTCCTTCTGTGGTTCTCCCCAAGGTTTCTCTTTTCTCCTGCCGGGTTTTTGAGTTTTTCCTCGCCGTGCTGGAGAGTCTAAGGACGGGGGACGCCCACGCCGCTCGTCGCTACCTCCTACTGGACATTATATTTGCCTGGATTCACCTGAACTTTTAATTGTCATATTTATTGCTCTGTTTTATTGCCTTAATGTTTGGTGCAGCCCTGTGAGGCGGCTTCTGTTGTGATATTGGGCTACACAAAACCATTAAACTTGAAACTTAGAGAAATTTCCCTCATTCGCCTGCTGTGTCTCGCCTTAATGACCGGTCTGTTTCGAGTGAGCGGGCTCGCCTCTCCTCACGGGACATCACCAGCTTCTTTGCTTTGACTGCGCTGAATATGAGGCTTGAAATGGTTTGATTCTCTTCCCTATGTGTTCAGGTTTGACAGTTTGGTTGGCACCTGGAACGTTCCCCCCCGGTGTGGCTTTGAAGCAACGTGCACACACTGACCGTCTGCACTCTCGAACACACGCTTCGCTCGCGCCGTTCTTGCGTTCTCCGCTGGGGCTCATCCGTCCGATACGATCATGTGAGCCAAGTCCTCCTCCGTCGCCGCCGCGTTTGTTTTGGAAAAGGCGATCACTCCTCATCAGATTCACTCCCTGCTTATGCCCGGCCCCTGCGCCTCCCCCCCCTCGCCGCGGTTCACGGCTAAAAATAGATCTTTCTTTTCTCAATGATCTCTCGAAGCAGACAGGCACGGGTGAAGAGCTCCGTGTTATAAGACCCGTAGCCCCGCCTCGCCCCCCGAGTGGGTCCATTCAGGGCGCAGATGGCAGCCGGTGCGGGAGACGAGCGGCAGATTGGGGCGGACGGAGGGAAAATAATGTTGGATCTGGGATTGACAATACGACAAAGCTGTGTTGGTAGTTTTGTTTACCCTTGTTTGTCGCAGATTTGTTGTTGCCATTGCTGCGATCGAGCTTGAACTAAAGACATCAACTGTAAAAGTCTTTGTACTTCCATTTGTGGGCGGCGCACAAGTCCATTTTTCAGAACAGAACAGTCATGTGACCCGGTGTAGCTGTAGTTTAGTTCACATGTTAGACACTCAGGAAGCCTCCCCAACACGTCCCTTATAAATAAACAAGGTGCAGTGTTGCTCTCTCCTGTTTGACAAGGAAGACCAGCGTTGTCATGCAGTAAACAGTGATGAGTTCTGCATTTGTCTCCAGTTATAAAACGAAGAGCAGGGTGATGAAGTGCATCAAGAGGTTCATGCAAAATGGACTTTTTGTAGCTTTTAGCCACGTTGTTATGCTATTTCCTGATCAAAACTCTGATGTTTTTTATGTCATAGTGTCAAACAAGAAGAGCCCAACGTCTTTAATGTAATGCTAATAATTTATAAAACTGCTTTTTCGTTATTTCTGTTGTAAGAAAGAAATAAAGAAAAAAAGAAGGAAGTGCCCGAGGAGTCCGCACTGCCCCTGAGGACAAAACAAACGCACCCCCTGAGGTTCTGAACAGATGTCATGTTTGCACTGAAAGTTGTGAAGAAGGAGCTCTTTCTAACCTACTCTGGACACGCCTGTTCTTTTTTCTTACGTAATGATAATGTCACGGAGATAAAGAGCTTTTGGCTGCGAGAGGACAGGCTTTATTCAACCTTCCTAAAGAAGAGGGACTCGCCAGAAGTTGAAATTTCTTACCAGGATTTGGCAACTGTGACTGTCTCTTGTTGGATGCTTGGTGAACCTTCACAAACATCAAAGTGGATTAACTTTTAGAACCAACGCGAGTCCCATGATGTGAAAACACAGGATGGAGCGGCCGGGACAGAGCGGTTTTGTGTTAGCCATTTATGAAGCTGTGTTGCAGATGTCAACTCCTTATAACTGCATTGTGAAGTAACTTCACTTTTTGCTGTGCGATTTATATTTCTTTTACTGCTAATGCATGGGCGGATTAGCTCGGAGAAAGGGGGCGGAGTTAACTGAACCGAAGCGTCGTGTCTTCCGGGTTTGGAAAATACTCCCAGAAAATACTAATATTTCTCACAAAAAATAGTGGTCCATAGCGGTAGAGGTACAATATATCATATAAATGCCTATACTTTACTTTGGGATGGCTAAAATAGCATGATACAGATCCTTTAAGAACGAGAGGCCATATAGCGCCATGAACCAAGCAGCGCATAAGGAGAATGTTCATGTTTGTTATCAGTCTTCATTACCACTTTAATGCAACACTCTCGATTGTGTGAATGAGAAATAAGCCTTTTTCATAAATTCATCTACAATCTGCGTCAATATGATGTCGCTACTTTAACATGTAAAAATCCATGCGTGCTTTCAAATAAAGGACTTCTGTCACCTTTGCTCAAGGTTCTTCCTCTTCTTCCCTCACTGCCTCACTGCCTCCGTACACCGCAGAGTTTGGGGATTCTCTCCTCTGGTCAAATAGCCGCCTTCTAATCTAAGCTGGGAATTAAACCTGGTCCAGAGCAGGTTATTTGCTAAAAGGCCTTTCCCCCGGCCTGGAGACTAGGTGTAATTGGAATGCTGGGATATTGTCTAGTCCTGCACACATCTGCGTCATCGGACCCTCTGAGCATCACCATTCATTGACGCACAAACAACAAAACATCCTGTCTCTGTGGGTTCTTGTTCTGTTTGAAACCTGCAAACCCTCTCGTTTTAGACTTCCCCAAACCCATTCTGAAAATGAGTCACGCATTTCCTATTTCAGTCCTCTCCACAATCTTTATGCTCCTGTGTGTGTGTTTAAGGTGAGGCGCCGTGGATTGGGAAATCATTTAGCTTTAATGGTGTATCTTTTGCTGTAGATTACTGACTCAAAAATGGCTGACATTTTCTGCTTGTTGACAGGAATTGGATATGGAAAAATCTGACGCCATGGATGCGATATGGGGAACTGTGAAATGTAGCAAACTTTTACAGCTTTCTGACAAAACAAAAAAAAGTCGATGTTCACCGGGGACTGTTTCTCGGAGTCCCGATCTTTTGGGCAATTGCTGAAGTTGTTCGAAAACACCGCATGAACTTATTACTCCGACAAACTGTCTGTCCTCAGATGCCGCTCATCTCCAACTCTGTCCAGATGGCTCGTGGGGTGACAGACAGGACACAGAGCCCCGCTGACCGGTGGGACGTCCATGGCGGCTCGTTTTCGGGCGCCTTCGTCCTTCTGTCTCCCCCAGCGGAGTGAGCTCAGGGCTGGGCTGAACCGGGGGACACAGCAGCCTCCGCCGCCACCAGTCTCCAGTACCATATGTTCAAGTCACTCTCTCTTGGAGAAGATAATAATAGCTTTTACAATTAGCACGAGAAGCTGAGTGAGAAGACCTAAGCAGAGGGTGTTAAGAAGAGGCGCACTGGGAGGATTGTCTTTAAATGAATAGTTTGGTGTAATGTTTAACTAAAGGGAGGAGATGAGAAAGGGCGTTTATAAAGTGTAGTCCTACTCCTACAATCTAAAAATATCATTACAATCATTACTGTAAACATGCAGAGATGACGATCAAAGGCGAACGTTGTGACGGCTGCCGATTTGGGGCTTCGAATGAGACAACAAGCCTTCAGGTTTTCTTCCCCCAAAAGAAGCCTGAAAAAACGGACAGCTGTGAACCATAGACTGATCTTACAACCAGAAAAAGGCCAGTTGTTTGCAAAGCAGATGAGGAAAGGGAGACGGGCAAGGGGCAAACGCTGGAACAATAAAAGTTCGGGCAAGGATTAAGGGTGCTTTATAGTTATTGCTCTGACACCCAACGGAAACTTGGATAACGAGTGGTGTAGAACAAATGCATAGTTCTATGGCATTCAGAAGTAACTGGGCATAAGACAGAGATGGCAGTCACCAGGAAAGAAGCAACTGCAGCAAAGACTTTCGGGGCTGGCCTGGAGGTGAAAACCAGAATTCCTTGAAGTTGGACATTCTGGTCGCCTGTAAGAGGTCGATCTTCTCAGAGAGACATCAAACTGCCCCAGCCTGGATAAGAGATGAAGAGAGTGGACATTTCAGATCGCTGTCTGTAAAAGCTCGGCGACCGAGTAGAGGACACGCTTGACCTGAACCCCCCATTGTGATTCTTTTTGCAATGACAGTAGAAACCTATCGTATTTTTGTTTTTTTTTATGTGTTTATTGTTTTACCTGTCAGCCCACCTCAATAGGGTTGAGCCTGGTTTCCCAATTGTACTAAGAATAGCTCGACTGACCGCGCATGAGTGCATATCTAATCATATTTGGACAAACACTGTCCAACTCCATTGGACAAACCACGAAATAATGGTGAAAACAAAGCACTGTAGCTATAGTTTGTGCCGGAGCGAGTCAAGATACTAATGGAGGAGGACAAAGCATGTCATCGAGAAATAAGCGGTGGGCTCATGCTTGTGTTCAGCCGAATTTCACACTTTGTTGATGAAGTTGGACCAAGTGTTGAGCATTCGGACCCAGTAAGTCATTGTCATTGAGCTGAACTTACCTTGCCACATACTGTTTACATGCGGGAATGCATAGCTGTGGATATCCATGTCATTTGTGCAGCTCCACAGACATCATAATCCCACATAGTTTATAGGCCACATTGTCGGTCCACCTCGTGTCACGAGATGGGGAAACTCCAACACAAACTTATGAGCAACTTCACTCTTATCAAAATCTATGAATGATCACGCAAACTGAGACCAAACTGCCATGAACCGCTACCGATTCTGCCAGTCCATGTTCAGAATTATTAGGTGTTAAGTCCGATGCAGTAAAAGAGTTTGTCACTCGCTGTTGTTAAGATTAGCGTAGCTAGAAATGTTGATAAACAACAGTAATTTTACACTGCTGCAGCTTATGTTTAGGACTAGAAAGTACAGGCAGCAGTCTGGATGTCTTATACAGGAGAAGTTTATTTACCATCGGTGCGGGACCCGGAGACATGAACTCGAGACATTGCGCTAGTCCTGCCATTCAAGTCTTTCTATGCTTCCACAGAAGAGGGATAAATCCCCTCTCAGAGCGTCATACTGATACGCAAGCATTCAGTGGCTGAGAGTGGGCGCCTGAGCCCCACAGTCAAGGCTATGACAGAGATAGTACGACTGTACAGCCTGACCCAGTATGATAAATGGCGACTTAATGTTATCCTCTAACAGTAAGTAAGTGCTTTTTTCTCATTGTACAAGCGCACAATGAAATAGTGTTCAGGTGTTAGTCCTGAGCTGCTGCGACTGAGCCGCGCTGCCACTGTGTGTCAACCTGACCCACATGGCCTGGGATGTCGGGGAAACTGAAGCTGACTGCCTTCTGTCTCCTCGGAAATGGTGCAGCGCCTCCTGGTTTTATCCCTGTTTCAGAGCGTGGTGTCCTGCACTGGTCAGCTCCCCACTTCCTCCTTCCTCTTCCTCCTGCAGCTCCCTCCGCTTTACAACAGTCTTTCACCATCTCTTTGTTTGTCCCTTTTTTGTTTCCTGTTGCTCCTCTTGTGACGCCTCCACTGGGCTGCAGGTGTGGGGGCTCTTGGTGCCTCTTCAGTGTCTGAATGTGTAGGTCTCAAATGGGTTTAGCTGATAAGCTAGCTTTGTTTACCTTTAAAAAGCTGCTTTCTTCAGGACCTTTTTGGACTCTCAAAGTAAACAAATCCACCAAACCTCCACAAAAACACAGCAAAGATGAACAAAAGCATCCAGAAAAGCAACAAATGAAAACCACAAATGCAGTTCGCAGAAAAAGGTAAAAAGGAAACAAATTAAGCTGTACCAGGAGAGAGGGAGGTCGCTTCCTGTTTTCACATCGCGAGAGAAACCTTTTAAAGGGGGCGGTATTATGCAAAATCGGCTTTTTCAAGCTTTCCATCATGTTATTATGTCATTCCCTCATTAAAAACATGCCTGAAGTGTTGCCTTGGCGCATTCACGTATTTTTGAGTCATCTGTAAAAACTCTGATGGCGGCCATTTTAGGGATAGGTTTGCCTGAGTCCTCCTAGGAACGCCCCCACCTCCTGGAGACGCCTCCGAGCTTTCGTCACCAGCCGAGTAACCAACCACTGCTCCTCAGCAGAACCCCCTCCCCACTGATGCCACAGACAGCCTGTGGAGGGGGCGTGTCGGAAAGGGTCAGAGGTTCTTTAAGAGACAGAGGCCTATTTCAAGACATTCACTACAGCCATTTTGAGAGAGTAATTTTATACAAGGCAGTTATTCTAATTTACTGCATTTTCAGACCAACAGAAGGTTTGGTCATCATTGTAGTGTGATATAGACTGGTGCTATGGGATTGAAAAAAGCATAATACCCCCTCTTTAAAGAAACCTTTGAGAATTCTGCGGGGGCGTGTCATCAGTGGTGACGTCATTCGGATATTACCGCAGACCAATTTCTCACTATTGCACCCCCCAGTAGCCGCTTCTGGGTCTTCTCAATTCCATTCATTAGCCTCAACCTACTTCCAATACAACATACTTAGCTGCTGCCTCCTGATGCCTGAAATCTCAAATCCTGGAGTCAAAACGCCATAGTCTTATTCAGCATCTCCATAGCACCACCATGCCTCCCCCCCCTTCCTCCCTTTTTCTTTTTACAACCCGTATTCAAAATCTCAGCTCCTCGCTTCTTCTTTTTACCCCCGCCTATAAATTGTGTCCAATTACCGGGCAGCCCGTGTCCGGTTGACATGCGAGGCGTGCTGAAACAAAGCCCCGCATTGTAAAAACATTATCCCGACAACACAGCGCGCTCAATTAGTCCGGCCCCATCTCCCTTTTTTATCGCCTTACCCGCCGCCATGTTAATTCTCAAATTTGTCATCCCTCATAAATTAGGACCATTCCGAAACGCTTGGTGTGACTAATCGCCCTAACCGAGCGCCATCTATCACCGCCGCTGAGCCAGGGCTTCGATAATAATTGGGTTAGAATTAATGGTTCGTGAGTTTGGATGGAAGGAAATAAAAGGAAAGAGAGAGGGAGGGAGAGAGAAGCGATTGCCAGCCTAAAAAACACACACATACACACACACACATACACACATACACACACACACACACACACATACACACACACACACACACACATACAGACGATTGGAAAAAGCCGAGCGGGATGACAAGGCTCGACCGGAGAGCAAGGCACAGTGTGGCGGCGGAGGTGATTAGAAGCAGATTGATGCGGGGAGCTGTCCGCCGCAGCTGCCCGGGAGGGGGGAGAGAGATATGGTTGTGAGCCTGTGACACAGCAGTATTTCACCGCCAGGCACAGGCGTCGCCACTGGAAGAATTTGACCATTACGTTTTTTTGTTGTTTTTTTTAGTGCAAGACTGATACAGGGCTACGGGATTCCATGCTGTTTGGTGGCAGAGATGTAGCGAAGGTTCAATAGGCCTGGGTGCTGTTACATGGTTTTTTGATACCAGTACTTCAGGCGAGACACTGCAGGTGAATAGGGAAAACATTTATATTTACAGATATCAATTTGAAACTGTTGCCGTAGATCACTGGCATGAATGTGAGAAAAAAATACATTGCAAGTTTTCTGTCATTTTATCTTTTCATAAAAGAACAAGGTATTTTATGCCTAAAAATGCCCCAAATTTCCCATCTTTTCGGCGACGAAATCTGACTAATGGATAGAGCTACATTCAATTTCATTTTATTTTTTTCATTTTTCCTTTCATTGATAAATGAGTTGCCAAGACTTTTTCAGAGGGAATTTAGGATTTCTTGTTTAGTTTTAAAATAAGCTGTTTTTTAGTGGAAAATTTTGTAAAAATTTAATTTTCGCCTTATTTTATGACATTCAAAAATCAATAAATCAGGCTAGGGATTAGATAATAAAAAATCCCTCAGAAAAAATCTTCCAAATATTGTTCAGTCCAAGGCTGGAAAATGTGAAGTCTTTAGGTCCGACTGACGTGGACATAGTGTCGCCACAATGACAGAAAAATGTGTTTTGAGAAAAAGGCCCTTGAAATTGCATTCTCCCATATAAGTCTATGGGGGAACATTGAATCAGTGCAATATTTAATCATGCTATTGTGAAGATTAGGTATATTTTCTGTTTCCGAGACCAATTTGGCCCAAAACCTGAA
Source organism: Gobius niger (assembly GCF_951799975.1). Lineage (NCBI taxonomy): Eukaryota > Metazoa > Chordata > Actinopteri > Gobiiformes > Gobiidae > Gobius > Gobius niger. Next base: position 6,172,003 of record NC_136867.1, read on the forward strand.
AACTGAAAAAATTGGGTTTTGCCTGTAGTGTCTCCCCTTAATGATACTTGGTGTTCGATTCCAATACCTGAACAATATTTTTTCCGATACACGCGCTAATACATTTGTCATCTAGAACCAGAAAACAGAACAATAATGTGTCAAGGATCTGCAGATGTGCAATATCGGGTTCATCTCCAATGTCGAGAAACGGGTGGAAAATGGGGAATCATTTTGGGCAAACATTGGTCAAAAATGGTTGAATTAACACACTGTACTAAATAAAAAGTTGAGTAAACTTCAAAAAGTAAAGCAACTGGCTGCAAAGCTTTTTTGAGTTTACTCAACTTTTACAGTTTTTGTTGAGCCAAATCTTATGTGGAAGTTGGTACTTTTTGCTATTGTTACAAGCAAAGGCAAACTTAAAATAAATCCAACTTGGAAGAAAAAATTTACCAGACATAGATTCAAGTGTTTGCTGGACTTAAAGCAATACATTTGGTCAACTACTAATAGTTAATTTCTTTAACAAAGACAAAAGAGTTGAATTAAGTGCAAAGATAACTTTCAAATATATGTTGGCACAACTTCTTGATAAAGTTGAGTGGACTCAAAAAAGCTTTGCAGCCGTGTTGAGTCAATTGATAAAGGTTTACACTTAGGGGCCTCAACTACAGCCTATATGCCTGAGTAAACTACTCATTTGAAAGCTAAGACTGACCAAACTGATTGGGACTTTTTTGTTGCCTTTAGCCCCATTTTCATCACATGTTTTAATGCATTTTTGTTGTGTTTTCCACTCTTTTTTTTTGTCATGATTTTGTCTAATTTTTGCTGTGTTTGGTTTCTTTTTTACTTGTTTTCATAATCGTCTTGTTGGTCTTATTTCTGTATCTTTTAGTCTTTTGTTTTGTCTTAGTCTTAGTTTTGTTGCTTTCTTCATCAGTTTTCCTTTGCTTTTTGACGCTTGTGTTTTGGTTTCTAATTGTGTTTTTATCGCTTATTTATGTGTTTTTTTCACAGTTACTTTTGTGTCACTTTTATACCATACTGAAACAATACACAGAGCTCGAATATTAAATAATGTTCCTTGCACAAACCACGTATTTTAATGGTTATGCAAAAAGTGGCTTCATAACGGCCATCACATCATCGCAGAAAAGGTGGCGGAGGAATGACACCACGCACAGCCCTGTAAACAAAGCCAGCAGATGGATGATAAAACGCCATCATAAACCCATTAAAGAGTGGAAGCACAAAGACATATCTTCAACACCGGTAGTACTTAAACTTTTTTTTTCAGATACCATACTGGTATCGTTCAACAGTGCCCAGCCAGAAGGTCCGACCAGTACACTGGATATGTCGTTGCATCTTTAGGCGTAACACTTCACCGAGATTTCCAGTCTGGATTGTTAATTGTACTGCGGTCTCGATCAAACACGCGAGAAGCCATACCAGATATGCTACATACTTTACAAACGTGTGACTAAATATTGAATAGATGCGCAGTGAGCTTGATCCAATCACCAAAAGTGCGTCCTCTGCCCCAGTTGTTTTCAGCCAGAGCGATCGCGTATTGATATCTGCGCTTTTTAAAGCTATGGATTTGAGGGTTTCAAGGAAGTCCTCCCTGATATCCCTCGGTCTCAAGGGAGCTGCTTAAAGAGGGGGTATTATGCTTTTTTCAATCCCATAGCACCAGTCTATATCACACTACAATGATGACCAAACCTTCTGTTGGTCTGTAAATGCAGTAAATTAGAATAACTGCCTTGTTTAAAATGTCTCTCTCAAAATGGCTGTAGTGAATGTCTTGAAATAGGCCTCTGTCTCTTTAAGAACCTCTGAGCCTTTCCGACACGCCCCCTCCACACGCTGTCTGTGGCATCAGTGGGGAGGGGGTTCTGCTGAGGAGCAGTGGTTGGTTACTCGGCTGGTGACGAAAGCTCGGAGGCGTCTCCAGGAGGTGGGGGCGTTCCTAGGAGGACTCAGGCAAACCTATCCCTAAAATGGCCGCCATCAGAGTTTTTACAGATTACTCAAAAATACGTGAATGTGCCAAGGCAACACTTCAGGCATGTTTTTAATGAGGGAATGACATAATAACATGATGTAAAGCTTGGAAAAAGTCAATTGCATAATACCCCCCCTTTAACATTGCGGTGTATAATCGAGCACAAGTTTGTGGACAGCTCCATCTTACAGACTTTAGGTTAAAAAAAAATTGGAACAGAAAGTGATGGAGACGTTTATCTGGAACAAACTGACTCTCGGTGGATTTGACTTTCAAAGGGTGCAATTGGACATCGCCGTTACAAAAATACCTGTGATGCCGCTCAAATGTCTTCAAAACAGGTTGCAATGCACCCATTTGCACCTGTGTAGGAACTGGGCGAGAATCTATAGATTTCAAGCATTCCCTGCTCTTCTCTCGTCTTGCAGAAGCTGTGTAACATTGCAGGTCATGAAATCCATGTCAAAGGCATCCATCCATCCAATTTCTTCCACTTTTCGGGTCGTGGGGGCAGCTGTTGGAGCTGCCCAAATCACATGACCCCAGCCCTTTATGGCTCCCCCTGCAGGTGGTGGGTCCACAGAAGGACGGCCTCACGATTAACCGGACCTGTTGGTCTCTCATAAGAGGCTTCAGAACCGCTCTTTGTCTGACGCGTCACCCAGGACCTGTTTGCCATGTGAGAGCTCCCAGGATCATTCTGCGGCTCAAACCCCTCCACCATGTTAAAGGAACAGGCCACGGTCTTTCCATACTGAGAAATGTTCTTACCTGAGCTTAGACGAGTTGATGCGTACCTGTCTGGTCTTTGTGCCCGTGGAAGCGCTTGGTCGCTTCCAACTTCACCCCTGTTTGGAATACATTGGGGGAGGCCAAATGCTAACAACATCTTTGATCGTTTTGCGTGACAGAGGGCACGCACAAAGACCGGACAGGTACGTATCAACACGTCGAAGCTCAGGTAAGAACATATTTCAGTATGGAAAAACGATGGCCTGTTCCTTTAAGGTTCCTTTAAGTTTTTGTAAAAAAAAAAAAAAAGAAAAAAACGAGCTTTAGTAGACTATAGTTAATACCCTCATTTTCCAATTCCTTCATTTTGTAAAAAAAAATGATTTTCTATTCAATAGAGTATGGCTCTATTGATGCACATTGAGTTGCCTTGTGTGTGAAAAGCGCAATATAATTAAACTTGCCTTGCCTTGATCGCGCTGCAACATAAATGTGATGAAAAAAATGATTCTGAAAAAGAAAATGTACAATTCATCACTTGATGGTGCATCATAAACGCTGGGATTGTGTGGTTAGCTGCTTTACTGACAGACTTCATTCATGATTTTGGACAGTTCTTTAAACCTTCCTGCTTCCGTCAGCTTTAACAGACAACATTAGTGCATCGATGACATGTAGGTTGGATGAATGTGACCTGGCCGTTTAAACATTGTCACTGTGGGGTGACTCGTTCTCCAAACCTTACACGATATTGCGCCATTAGACTATTACAAAATCCTCCTGCAGTGGTATAAATCCTTCCCTGTTGTGTTGCCTCTGTAGGACATTGTTAAGCCTTTGTCACTGTCATAAACAAGTGTGTAAATGCATTCCATATGTTCGACTGTCGCATAAAAGGTGGCGGTGGAATGACACCCGTTCGATGGCACGCACAGCCCTGTAAACAAAGCCAGCAGATGGATGATAAAATGCCATCATAAACCCATTAAAGAGTGGACGCACCAACACACAGACAGATGCCTCTGCGGCGTATATGGACACAGGTAACAGGACAATGGATGGCCCAACATCAGGAATTTTAGTGGATTCTTAAAATACACCTGGACCAGGGAATGGGGTCTGTTCACTTCCAAAGTCACCAGCATCATATTCATCTTTGAAATACATGTGTGGGACGGGCCATGTGAGACCGATCAGTGGCACAGTGATCGGACACAGCGTGGCATACGAGCGATCGCAATGTCGTCACATCCGGGGGGTATAAAGGCTGGTAGGCAAAACGTCAAGAGCAAACCATATAGCAATGCCGACCAGTTGCTGTGCCATAAACTGTGCTAACCGACAATCTAATGATTGCAAAAAGAGCTTCTTTCGTCTTCCAAGAAAGCCACAAAGAAGGAAGGCATGGGTGAAAGCACTGAAGTGTGCGAAATACGAGCCACAAACGACGACCCCAAATGTCCATCAACGCTGGTGTGTGGAGCCTTAACAAGTCTGCTGCCAAAGCCCGTCAAATAAATGTAGCCACGTATTTCTATTTCCACATGTTGCTGTTGGCATTTGAAGAAGGAAGATTGTCATCCGATTTTGAGTTGTTTATTTTTGACTACTTTTTTGAAGACTTACCAAGGTGACTTTATCATTTCTGCAAGTTGATTTATCTGCTTAAAGGAACAGGCCACCGTTTTTCCACACTGAGATATGTTCCTACCTGAGCTTAGACGAGTTGATGCGTAACTGTCTGGTCTTTGTGTGCCTACCAGCGCATGTGCCAGAAAATATGGAAGTAAACAATAACACCGATCGCCAATATATCGTCCAATATTGATACATCCGATATCCAATACATATGTCCCCAGGCATGGTCTCGCGATTGCTGACAGTTGTGAAAAGTGCCTGTAAACTCATCCCTGACGAGAACGTGTCTGGGATGAAAATGAATGTGCTCCCTGAGTGACCGACAACCAATGTAGACGACAAAATGTCCCACAAAGTGCACCGTGTTAGCAGCATGTCCAGCCAGAACACACGCTTTTCCTATTCTTTTCATTCTACAAGTGTATGAACCAATCACAGAAAAGACTGAAAGCTGAGGACAACGGAAGCTAATGGCATGCGGTGTATAAGGAAGTTAGTGGTTTTACCAAGCATCGACTAAATTAGCGTTTTTTGCCTTTGTGGCGTGATTAGGAACTTTGCTCAGATTTTAAACGTAGGGGAATCCATGACAAATGCGCAACAGCTGTTTGAATCAATGTGCGTTTGGACAAAAATACTTTCAATAGAAGGCGACAAGAAGATAATAATCTTAGAGCAGAGAACATTCCTGTTTATTTAAAGAGGGGGTATTATGCTTTTTTCAATCACATAGCACCAGTCTATATCTGGTGCTATGTGATGCTACAATGATGACCAAACCTTCTGTTGGTCTGTAAATGCAGTAAATTAGAATAACTCTCAAAATGGCTGTAGTGAATGTCTTGAAATAGGCCTCTGTCTCTTTAAGAACCTCTGACCCTTTCCGACACGCCCCCTCCACACGCTGCCTGTGGCATCAGTGGGGAGGGGCTTCTGCTGAGGAGCAGTGGTTGGTTACTCGGCTGGTGACGAAAGCTCGGAGACGTCTCCAGGAGGTGGGGGCGTTCCCAGGAGGACTCAGGCAAGCCTATCCCTAAAATGGCCGCCATCAGAGTTTTTACAGATTACTCAGAAATACGTGAATGTGCCAAGGCAACACTTCAGGCATGTTTTTAATGAGGGAATAACATAATAACATGATGTAAAGCTTGAAAAAGTCAATTTTGCATAATACCCTCCCTTTAAGTACATTTAAGACAATATTTGACTTGGTTAATTCTGTCTTCCTGTCGTGACAACACCGTCTGTGATTAGTATAACGTGAAACTTTTCGGGATTTGATTAGCTGTTAGCAAAGTTCCAGACGGTCCTGCTTTTGAACAGATACAAAAAGCAGGAGTGTTTGCCGAAGGAAACACGGACTGCAACATGGCACCACGGACACTATGGCAGTTTGTTGTGTACACGTAGTCACATTGTTTCATTGTTTGCGGACAACGAAAACCATGATGAAGCATCCTAGACGTCAAACCCAGACTGTCTTTGCAATAGTAGCAAAGTAGCGCTATACTTCCTGAAAACAAAAAAACCCCGTCGTCCAAAATGCCCTTTACCGTCTTGCGTCGCGCTTTACATGCCACACCAGCAGCCTGACACGTGTGAGCGGGGCCCCTTGACAGTGTGAGAGACAGGAGACGGGCCCCTGTCTGAGAGCTGTCGGCCCCGTCACAAGAGCGGCTCATCCGTGTTGCCGCCGTGTCACTTCAGACGGTTGCGTACGGTGGTGCATCTGCTGAGGGGGGATGAAGACCCAGCCCCCCCCCCCCCCCTCGAGGGCTCAGATCAATGCACTCGATATTCGCACAACGGGGCCGAGGGAAACGCGGCGAGACGCTCGAGTGGGCAGCGAGAGGTCGTGACAACTGCATTAGACGAGACATTTGTCCGGCAAAGTCGCCTTTTTATTCTTTCGGCGAGACAGGATGTAGGGAAAGATTGTACTTTGACTTGTTGCAACAATGTGGCTGAGTTCCGTTGACTGAAGATTTGTGCCCCAGTACTTCCTGTTCCTGTTCATTTCCCTTTCAAATGATCTCTTCAAATAGGCACATTTTCTAAAGATGGCGAGTTCCTGTTTGATTATGTCAATACTTTGCATCACATTAGCTTGTTTTTGTTAGCTAACTTGATGACATTTAAAATAGGCCCCAAATACGAACAAATCTGCCTAAAACAACCATCTCTTCTAGTTTTAAAAGTATTCGTTTTGTTATTTTGTTCTTATTTTATTTATTTATTTAGTTATTGTATGTTAGCCTTTTGCTTTGTGATAAACTCTGACGTAAACTGCTTTGTGCTTGATTAGTTCGATCTCATTCAAAATGCAATCACTAGTCCCGCCTCCTGGCTCGATTTGGCGTCCTATTACCACAATTCCAGACTTACTTTATATGTATTTATAAACGCATTAATGAAGTCAGTCTGGCTTTAGGTCTCCCCTACACCAGGCCAGCTTGGAGACATAGTCCCACCAGCGTGTCCTGGGTCTTCCACGAGGCCTTGTCCCACTAGGACATGCCTTGAACACCTCCCCCGACTCAGCTCCCTCTTCACCACGACAGACCGATACAGCGACCGCATCACTGCTGACGCCGCTCCGATCCGTCTGTCGATCTCACGCTCCATCCGTCCCTCACTCGTGAACAAGACCCTGAGATACTTGAACTCCTCCACTTGAGGCAAGGACTCCCCACCGACCTGTAGAGGGGAAACCACCTTTTTCCGGTGGAGAACCATGGCCTCAGATTTGGAGGTGCTAATCCTCATCCCGGCCGCTACACACTCGGCTGCAAACCGCCCCAGAGCAGCTGAAGGTCATGGTTCGTTGAAGCCAAAAGAACATCATCCGCAAACAGTAGAGATGAGATCCTGAGGCTCCCTATTTTCAGCAATTAAATCTAATTAATGGATTGGGCCAAGTCCAAATGTATAATTTTATGTTAAGGTTAAGGTGCTCTTATTATTCATTGTTGATGTTTTATATTAGTTACAACTTTTGCATTGCTTTTGGGGATTCAAAATTCAATCAATCAGGCTCGGAATTAGATACTAAACGGATTTTGAGAAAAACTATTTTGTAACAACTGTGCAAGCACCTGCATATCGCTCCTTTATTTCGCCATACAAAGGTAATCACCACATGGATATCGAACATGCCAATATTAGTGAACGGATAAGCGTGTGAAAGACATGTTGTAGTTCTTTCAGGTAAAACTAGTGTCACTAGTGGACAAAATATCATAAAAGAAGCATTGTAAAAGGTGACTTTGGTCTAATGTTTACCAAAACTATGATGTTAAGGGAGAAAATAGCTAAAATTTACACGACTTGTCCTGGTAACGTGTTCTGATATTAAGCGCAACATCAAGAGCTGGATGACATGCGACGCCAGCTCAGACTGTTGGGGGATCTCTGGAACCGCGTGAACGCATCGCGGGAATGTGTTTGAAGAAAAATCCCTCCCAAATGTTTGGCGGAGGCACGAAAACAAGCCTTTACTCTACGCACTTCCTTCCAGAACATCTCCACGGTGCGCTCTGTCAGGGTGTCGCTCGCGCTCTCTCTCCATCCCTCCCTCTCGTTCGCGTCGCCCGGAGCGGGGCTTTGGAAGTCACACATAATCTGCTTTAGAAACAATGCGATACCGTTGCTTTTCAGTGGGAGAGCTAAGGCAAGGCAAGGCAACTTTATTTATACCGCGCATTTCGTACACAAGGCAACTCAATGCGCCTAAGCCACGCTTCAAATGAGTACAGCGAGATAGCGAGGATCAAACGCTTTTGTGAGGGATCCCCAAATTTTCACAGCTTTTCACCCATTGTCCCGGCCTCTTTTTTGGGGGGGGAGAATTTAGATGGAAATAATCTCTGCAGATCTCATTCATGTGTTGAAAACTGCTGTAGATGGTGCTTTTAGCAGATGGGCTACACATTTTAGCATAATCTGCCGCTCTATGAAGATATATAACTACAGTTTTTCTTGAGATTCATGTCGATGGATTCAGAAACATCAAAGGCGGCATCCGAATCTAGTCTGTTTTTCCCCCATTCTGTAATAATACGAGAATTTTGCATGTTTTTAAGTTTATTTTTGATCATGAAATGTTCTTAAGAGTCATTCCAGGCCATCCCGAATGAAACATCATGTGAAAGAAACAATGAAACGCACAGTTGCTGGGGTGCGGGGTCTGATGAAGGGTCAGAGGAAACTGATGATGCCTGAAACTCACCATAACCTGGAGCTGAACAGAAGACAGTGGAGATGATCGTGGACTTCAGGAAAGTCACAGCCCCACCATCCCCCCATCGTCCTGACAGACTCTCCCACCCCCATCTCCATCGAGGACTCCTTCCGTTTCCTCGGCACCACCATCACCCTGAAAAAGCTCAAGTGGGAGCCAAAATAGTGCTCAAGACAGAGCAAAATAGTGCTCAAGACAGAGCGAAATAGTGCTCAAGACAGAGTGAGTCAAAACAAGACTGAAAAATAGTGCTCAAGACAGAGTGAAATAGTGCTCAAGACAGAGCGAGTCAAAACAAGACTGAAAAATAGTGCTCAAGACAGAGTGAAATAGTGCTCAAGACAGAGTGAGTCAAAACAAGACTTAAAAATAGTGCTCAAGACAGAGTGAAATAGTGCTCAAGACAGAGCGAGTCAAAACAAGACTTAAAAATAGTGCTCAAGACAGAGCGAAATAGTGCTCAAGACAGAGTGAAATAGTGCTCAAGACAGAGTGAAATAGTGCACAAGACAGAGCGAGTCAAAACAAGACTTAAAAATAGTGCTCAAGACAGAGTGAAATAGTGCTCAAGACAGTGAAATAGTGCTCAAGACAGAGTGAGTCAAAACAAGACTGAAAAATAGTGCTCAAGACAGAGCGAAATAGTGCTCAAGACAGAGTGAGTCAAAACCAGACCTAAAAATAGTGCTCAAGACAGAGTGAAATAGTGCTCAAGACAGAGCGAATCCAAACAAGACTTAAAAATGCATATAACTGAAAGTATTTTATCTACACTCTTGCCTCTTACTGTAATTGATTAATTCTATGTTGATGTTTTCATTGATTGTATTTGTTTTCTTATATTTATGCAACTGTGAAGCACTTTGAATTGCTTTGTGTATGAATTGAGCTCTACAAATAAACTTGCCTTGCCGTGCCTTGCCATCAGCTCCCTCATTCAGAAGGCCCAGCAGAGGATGTTCTTCCTGCAGCAGCTGAGGAAACTGGTTGTGAGCTCCCATCTCTCCAGGACCTGTTCACCTCCAGGACCTGCACGCGTGTGGGCCGGATCACAGCTGAACCCTTCTCACCCTGGACCCTGACTGTTCACCCCTCTCCCCTCAGGCAGGAGGCTACGGTTTATCCAGACCCATACCTTCCGCCACTTGAACAGTTTTTTCCCCTCCGCCATCAGACTCATGAACAAAAACAACACCCAATAACTTAGTGGATGTAATCTGCTCTAGTGCACTGTGTGGTTTGTCCACACTTAGATCCGCCGCTCTCTTCTATCACTTTATACACATCTGGAAATATAATCCCGCTGCTGTTCTGTGTTACATTGTTGTCGTCTTATCATATTTAATATTTTTGTTTTGTTTTTTTATTTTAATATTCTTTATGCAAGCCCTTATAGGTTTTTATAGCTTATTTTTTATCAAAATTCTGTGTTACATGTTTTATGTTGCACGATTGTCCCGAGAACAAATCCTAGTTCGTGAACCTGGTCCAAACAGTAGCAAAAAAAATTAGATGCACAGTGTATTTCCTGCAAATGTCTATGTTTACAATATATACATATATAAGAAAAAAATATCTGATATAGTGCCTTTAAGTTAAGATGCTGCAAGTGAAAACACTGATTTTTAGCTTTTTTTTTTTTTTTTTAGCTGGTTTCCTCCCTTAATATCTTAGTTAAGTAGAATGGAAGTGGGGCAACATACATATATAGTATTAAGATTAGGCACCAGCCCACTATCCTCAAGGTTAGCGATTAGGGCAGGGTCAGGGTTAAGCTGATTGATATAAGTATATCGTGATGTACCAACTCACCTACGAAAAAAAATGTGCATCCAGGGAACATATGTACCCGAGTAAAACAAAGATGAAACTTACCCTTGATGACGCCTATTTTATGACGTTTTTTCCCCACTCGTGAGCAAGAGCTTTCCCAGAAATAATTACAACATTGCAGTCGCAACATTGAAGACGCTGTAATCCAAATATGGTCATTTCTTTTTTGTGGGAGACAGCCGGGGCTAAGGCAGGGAGCAGTGGCCCACCTAGGGTACCAGGGGGCCCCAAGCAGGATGATCAGTAGGGGGCCCTCCGGTGGCCGTTTTGTGGGATCTTCACTGTAGACTCCGCCCTTGCGTGACGTGCAGTTCAAACACCTCCAATGCTAACAGTCCGACCCTCATTAGTACAAGATTTCTAAAATGTTTCTTACAAAAACCAGCCTGGTCCCTTTAATTGTAACTAACCCAGTGTTATCACAGGAGTGATATGTATAATATCTAGCAGTAGAAAATTCCCACAAATTAGGCACCAGGCTCTAAAGTTGTTTTTAATGTGTCTAAAGTGGAATGATTTCTAATGGGAGACTAGCGGCTATATGGAAGTACCACAGCAATGGCACCTTGACTGTATTCTCTTGATCGTTTCTGTCAAATCTGTTGGTCCTCTGGGGGCGCCTGCCTCGCCGAATGGCAAGCTACGCCTCTGGCCGGCAGAAATATACACAGGGTGCATGTGCAGCAACATCTCCACTTTAGAAGCTCCTACACACTCCAAACGATTCAGTCTTTTTAAGTTTTTTTTCCAGAGGATTTTTTATTATCTAAGTCCTGCCTGATTTATTGAGCCTTGAACCCAAAAAGGAGACACAATTTGAATTTTACAGACTTGTTCACTTAATAACTTGACAAGATCCCAAATCCCCTCGGAAAAAAAAAACATCTTTGTAACTGATATAAGAACAAAATAAAACCATAAATTTAAACCTGGCTCTATCCATTATTTCCATTTTGCCGCTGAAAATAAAGGCAGTTCATGCATAATATAAAATCTGAAATCAGACCGGAGATACGCTTGACTCCGCCGCGGGCTTGTTGATGCCTTGGATGTTGTCACGGAGCACTTTACGGTGAGGCTTAGCACCTCCTTTACCCAGACCTTTCCCGCCTTTTCCTCTTCCGGACATTTTTACTGTTCTGTGGTTTCAGGACGATATGTAAATGACATAAATGACGGAAAACGTGATTTTTTTCTCATATTTATATTAGCAAAATTTAAAAACCGTACACATTATACCATGATCTGAATAACTTTACACAGGCAGCAAAGTCCTCACTTCTTTTCACATTTTTGCCATTCTAACAAACATTGCGCTGATGTTTTCCTGATTTACTGGAGACCTCTTTAAAGTGCTCAGATCTCCACTGTAAACAGATCTCCCCATGTATTTTTAATCCCGCCCCAATGCGCTCTCCAATGAAAGAGCATAATTTATTAAGTCAATTTGGCCCAATCTACGAGCCGCTAATGTGCACCTCTTCATGACTTTGAGCATCGCTATTACCGCCTGTGTCACGCGTAAAGCTCATCGGCGTCGTTGTTTAAGATTTACGGCGCACATCCAATTGTCTCCTTTTGTTCCGGGCGCCCGCGATGCCTGTATCTCTATGGTAATGTTTGGGAAAGACGTGTGAAGCTGAATAACGCGGCGGCATTACAGTCAGAGCGGGCGCGGTGCGGAATACCAAGCGCGGCGTTAGGAGCAGAGGGCGGCGAAGGACGAGGCCGGACACGGTTTGGTGCGATTTTGACACATTTGGAAGATTTGATTGTAAAGGGGAAGTTCTACCGGTAACACTTTATGATAATGGTACATGAGTTCGTGCGTGATTCTCATGAACTTATGTATGAATTAATGTATGATTACAATTTCTCATTCCTTGATCCTGCACACTGACTCAGACCTGTGGATGTGCATGCCTTTACCCACAACCTCTGATTTTATGATACATTCATACATTACTAAATCATGACTTCTCAGAAACAAACATGATCACATGTTGGTTCATGGATGACTTCATCTCTGAATTAAACGTGTCACTGCTGTAATGAATGTGCATGAAAATCTTAATAATTCATCATGATCACGAGGATCACAGAAGAATACTAAATACTATTCACTAAAACGGCAATGACATGACAACAAAATGATCAACCAGTCATGATCATGAGGATCATGCATATGAACATCATGACTGTGAATCTACTTGTAAATTATGGGCAAAAACACAAAGTATTACTTTATAGGATACAATTTACAGCAATCATGAACATATCATTTGCTAATCCTTAATACATCATGATTTCATAATGATTATGTCTCCTCAACTAAAGTGGTGCATTATCCTAAACTTTTTAACCTGTTAAAGACCAGCTCTGGAGATCTTATTTAGTGATGGTTATAAAAGTTTTTTAATTGTGTTTTTCACACAAAAATTCCAATTGAAAAAAACAAAACAAAAACAATCCAGAAATCACTTTAGATGAGGGGACATAATTTACAAGTAGATTTCCTCCATGTGAGTACTGATGGTCATGCATGATCCTCATGATCATGACTGGTTGATCATTTTATTGTCATGTCATTGCTGTTTTAGTGAATTTATGGTGTTCTTATGTGATCCTCATGAACATATGAATTATTAAGATTTTCATGTACATTCATTACAGTCGTGACACGTTTAATTCAGAGATGAAGTCATCCATGAACCAACCTGTGATCATGTTTGTACCTGAGAAATCATGATTTAGTAATGTATGAATATTTCATGAACTCCTGCATTAATTCATACATAAGTTCATGAAAATAATGCATGAACTCATGAACCATTATCATAAAGTGTTCTATCTATATTGACGATGCTCAAATGTATGTGATTATTGCAGGTAGGGTCCCTAAAAAGCAAGCACTCTGATAACAAGTGGAATGGCGATTCATTTATAAATACAATGACACTTTATACAGTCAGGTCCATAAATATTGGGACATCGACTCTATTCTTATGTTTTTGTCTCTATAAACCACCACAATCGATTTCAAATGAAACAACAAAGCGCTTTACATCAAGGACCCATTCAGACTCATTCCTACACCAGTGTCAGACTCTGGAGGCCAGGTGGGTGTCGTGTCGCGCTCCAAGGACACAACTACAGTGTGGACCCGCGGGATTAGAACCCGCTGACCCCCACCAGTCACAGGACGACCCGCTCTGCGCCACTGTTGCCCCCCCTTATCACCACATAATAGTGATAGTGAAGTAAGAGTCATCAAAACAACGGACTCTTTGCTCATTGCCCTAAAATGATTCAATTTAGGATGTGCAAAAGGTATTCTTGTTTTCAATTTCTATAATCCATTTTTATTTTCAATTTATTTTAAAGAGACTAAGATACAAGTTGGTCATTTTATACTCAGTACTGCCACTCCAGGTCTTACGCGTAACTGCAGCTTCTATATTAAGCTTGTGCATGACGGCGCTTCGGACCCGAATTAACAACTTTTTGAGTGACAGTGCAGGATTTTAGAGGCAGTTGTGGTGAACAGGTCTGGGCTCATTCTACACATTAGAACATGGCTGGAACATGTAGGGGAGGAAAGTACAGAATTTTAACATTTTTGAACTCTGTGTAGTCCCTTTAAATCAACAATAATCTGTAGGAAAATGCAGCATTTTAATAGATTCCAACTGTGATGTGTTTATGGGTTGAACTGCTTGTCATCTTGGAGTCATGGTGGGTCCCAAAGTCATACCAATCGAGAACCACTGTTCTCGCTCATTCACTGGTTACATCACAAGATTCTTCACATTGGGTATGGCATGTATACTATAGACTTACCCAAAAGTATTCATTTATCAATCTTCTAAATCTGCAAGTGCTTTGTTGCACCTCCAAAGAGCAGATGATGCTTTTCCTTTAAAAAACTTTGTACATTTTCATCCATTGAAATAGTTTTTTAAATGTTAGAATTGCCTTGATGTTGCTATTGTTGTCCGACTCTCTCAGTCTTCCCATCAAACCCTCCAGTGTACGTGCCCCACAGTTTGAGAACCACAATATGACTGCTAGAACCACAATTCTAGCAGTCATAACACTTCAAACAATACATCCTTCTACAATCCTTCCAGTGTCATGTTCATATCAAAGAAATAACTTGTGCACATCCTGTATGTTTATGGGAATAGCAAACACAAGGCGTGACAATTCCAACACAGATGTTCCTGACCCCAAGAACGGCCACCCAGAGTGCATCACCATAAAGCGCCGGCGCTAATCACTGACCCCATAAGTGGCCTTGTTCTGCTACTTGAACTCAATCCGCGAGCTCATGAAAGAGTTGTTGAGTGAAAGGGGGCATACCTGTCTTGTACCACCATCAAAGGCAAACACCGTACGCACGTGAGTTGCAGACGTTGCTATGGCTCCACGTGCGCGCCGTTGTGCTCTACTTAACCTTTGTTTTCCTCGCCGCGCTCTGTTGTGCGTGCACCTGCTGAAGATTAAAGCCTGTCTGACAGTCGGACGCTCTTTGAACCAGCCGCGGACAAGAGCAGCCGGATCCTATTAAAGCTGCGCAGAGTGTTGGCCTACATATCTGACCAGGTGTACAGGTTTGTGTCTATAATGGCCTGGTTATTTAGACTTTTACAAGAACTTCAGACACTTTTGCAAAGTAGTATTTCATATGTTGATATTTCAATTCATGCATCTGTATGGAAACAAGTGTAAGTAAGGTAAAAGTCACATTTTGAGCTTCCAGACTGCATGGATGAAGCTGTTCACATACACAAATTATTATGCAAATAACAGTTTTCTCTGATTTTCTAAACTGTCAACTCAACTGTCAACTTCAAGTCTATAACTGGTAGAGGATCATTTAAATATGGTTGAAAAAATCTCACAGTGATAACAGTATTTTCTTTTTTCAAAATAAATATAGTATAAAACTCAAAATCTACTGTTCCAAATTCTTATGCAACTCATCATTTCAATACATTTTTTTGAAGCTTGTAATTTACTGAAGATGGTAATTTGTTGAATTTGCAGCATTAGGAGGTCATATTTACTGAAATCAAAAGCTATTTCAATCATCAATATACATAAGTAATGATGTACTTTGTCATTTATTTGAATTTTAAGGTCCAACACTTGAAAGGCATTGTGTTTATTTTCAAAGTGTGGAAGCTTTGCCTGATCAAAGAAGTCATGTGGCCTAATGTCATTGGAATGTGATTAATTAATTTTAATTAATAAAAAAATCAATAAAGAGAGTGTTAAAAAAAAAAGGTCGTCTTTGATAGTAGCTTCAAAATTCTTAAATCCATTAAACTTGTGAGGAGTTTGGAGAATTTCTGCTTGGATTTCTTTGCAGGATGTCAGAATAGCCTCCCAGAGCTGCTGTTTGGATGAAAACTGCCTCCCACCCTCATAGAAGTTTTGCTTGTTGATGCTCTAAAAGTTCTCAATAGGGTTGAGGTCAGGGTAGGAGGGGGTCCACATCATGAGCTTTTCTCCTTTTATGGTGATTTAAAGCAATGGTCCGCACAGCAGCGAGAGCTCCCAAATTTTTTAGTTTGTTTCTTACACCATTAAGTGACACACACCGTCACGTCATGGTGTAAGAAATAAAATAAAAAATTGGGAGCTCTCGCTGCTGTGTGGACCATTGCTTTAAATCGCTGTATTCTTATTTTGGATCCAGCAAGCAGGTTTCACTGCCTTTGGATGTGTGTGCCTATTTCTTTTTAGCCAAATCTCTCTTTTTATGCCCATAGCAGCCGGTGATGCAGAGGTTTTCTTTACAGCATGATGACATGGTGCGTTGTCATGCAAGGGGCCGACCAGCTCTCTCACCATGATTCTGGCCCAAAACATGACTCCGCCCCCTCCTTACTGACATCACAGCCTTGTTGGGACATGGTGGCCATTCACCAACCATCCACTACCCCATCCATCTGACCATCCAGGGTTACACGGCCTGTTTGAAAATGAGTCCTCATGTATTTCTGAGCCACTGCAGCCGATTCTGTTCATGAGCTTCAATGAACAGTTTAGGGGAGGCCCGGATAGAAGGTTTATGCACAACTGCAGCCTCTGGAGGGTCCTACACCTTGATGTTCGGGAGACTCCAGAGGCACCAGCAGCTTCAAATACCTGTTTGCTGCTTTGTAGCATCTGTTCCAGTCAGGGCAGATCCAGGGGTTCTTTTTGGAGTCTTTAGGCTGGAGTTGGAGTTGGCAAATGCAACAAGAGCCTATTTTATCAATGAAAAGGAACTCATAATGTCTGCCCTCTATCAACACACAAATCTGTGTTTGTTTTAAAGCCAATGTCTTCTTTGGCAACAAAATCTGAATAATGGATAGAGCCTGCTTGAAATGTATGGGATTATTTTGTTGATGTTTTAGAGGGGATTTTTTTTTTTTTTTTAATAATTTAGCTAAATCTATAAATATTCAAACATCAGCTCGTTTTGGGGGTTCAGGCTTGGAATAAACAACCTGCCTGAATGAAAACCTCAAAAATATTCTTCAGTACAAGTCTGGAAATTTAAAAAAGTGAATTGTTTTGCTTGCATTGCCTCATTAGGTCGATATCTTGTCTGACTTTCACTGTCTTCGTAGCTTGAAGGATTTCCCACTGTCAGTCATTTCCAAACGTGACAACTGGAGCACAGTAACTCGGATAAAAATGGCTTCCCTCGCTTTATGCTCTCACCTCCGAGAACAAACGGACGGCAGCTTTAGATGACAAATTTACCCATCAGCTACACAGTCGGCAGTTTGTACGTTCCCCAATTGCATGTTTACAAACTCTGTAGAAAGAATGACCGACTATCAAATAAAAGCCGGCATAGTTAACCCGTTCAGTCGCTCTGACTACTCAGGAATAGTTCTAATTAGGCAGTGTGTTGATGTTAGTGGTATGGGCAGCGGAAATGGCTGGAGGGAGATAGTTGGACAGCACAGTGGCCACAGCTGAGCACTGGTCACTCACGAGGAAACGTGTCATCGAAGACACAGGAGCTCACACATTCACTACATACAGTCCTGTATGTCAATAAAAGTCTACAAAAGAACACCATCGCCTGAATGCTCACTCAGTCCTGTCTGATCTGGAAAGGATGGGTCTGGTTGGTACCAGTTTGGGTGGAGGGTCAGTGGTAGTGGTTCAGGGACAAAGAGCAGCAGCAGCCTGACCAATATTTGGTTGTAGCTTTGATCACGACACGCATTCTCCAGGGCTTTGTTTCAATAAGCTCCTGCAATGTAAAAAAAATAATAATCCAGCGTTGCATTCATTTTTCACCAAGATCTTGTTCTGATGATGGAAGAGTGTGACCACAGCATGATTCTCAATAAGATCTGGACTTGATTGGCCACCACTGAACACACAATGTGAGCCCGATGAATCCTGTCATTGTCATCTTGGAATATGTCCGTGCTATCAGGGAAGAAGAAATCCCTTGATTAGGATGTTCTCTCGTCTGTTCTCATTCTTTGGGCACAGTGTTCCTGAACCTAGACCTGACCAACCTCAGAAGTTCCAGATCAGAAGAGCTAGTCACAGTTAGTTATATATATATATTCAACCGTTACTACAAAACTGTCTTTTTCCTTGCTGTTGTGTTCTTAAAGGTAGAGAAAAGAACAACTGTGTTCTGTTCTGCTTCCGAGACACAACTAAATATATCTAAAACACTGTAGTGTCCAAATGCTTGTACTTTTTAAAAGCCCACGAAAGCAAAGCAGATCTATATTGTGTATATTGTATTCAATAGCTTAGCTGTTGATAAGACACTAGACATCATTAACTGCACCAAATCACCGAAACTTTTTACAAACACATTGCCTACACTCAGACGGCTACCAGGCAGCTAACCCCAGCTTACCCATCCGGAGGAGATGCTACCAGCCCTACTGCTGAGGGCCGGTCAGTCTTCTTTTTTATTTATTTTTATTTAATTAATGAAGACAGAGACACCACAAACAGATGACATTTACAACAATGACAATACTTGTGACAGACTTAGACCAAGACCACATTAACAACAGTGACAATACTTCGACTGTCAGTATTATCAAGACAAGACAGAATGAAACAAAACAAAACAAGTAACAGCACAACAAATGCAATAAGCACACACTTCAGCAAAAAGCATTCCAGGAATGAAAAAAACAAACAAAAAAGAAAAATTAAATGGGAATAAACGAGAAAGTGTAAATGAGTAGATGCATTACAACGGTACTTATGGATTATTACTGTTATTATTACACACATGCACGCACCATTCATTTTTATTTATTATTATTATTATTAGTAGTATTATTATTAGTAGTAGTATTAGTATTATTATACCGCCATCGTCAAATGAAGTAACTGATCACGCTGAGGACTAGTAGGGGAGTCAGCTTCCAAATAGCTTCGAAAGGGTAGCCATATTTTAGAATAAATTTGCATTTTATTATTTATGGATGCTGTCATTTTTCCATGTGTGAATGGTCTGTGAGTAAGGTCAGCCATAGGTTGGTTG
This sequence comes from Gobius niger, assembly GCF_951799975.1. Lineage (NCBI taxonomy): Eukaryota > Metazoa > Chordata > Actinopteri > Gobiiformes > Gobiidae > Gobius > Gobius niger. The sequence continues at coordinate 6,190,978 of NC_136867.1, forward strand.
ACAAATTCTATTCATCGTTCCACTTTGACAAAATAGTTTTTTGGGCTAAGGTGAAAGCTGTAGGAAGAAATTGCTTGATATGGCGGGGTTTATCCAACGAGGACAGGTCACCAAGAGGGGCTAGAATTGGACTGATTGGTGTAATAAAACCCACCATTTTGGACAACCTGTTTATTATCCCTAACCAAAAACTTTGAACTAGTGGACATTTCCAGAGTGCATGATGATAATCGTCTCTGTCGTTTGGGCAATTTGGACAGGTATCACAATTAGTAAAGCCCATTAGAAATAGTTTAGATGTAGTAATATGAGCCCTGAGCAGAACTTTATATCGTATCAACTGAATTTTGGTGTTGCAGGAAAACAAGAAGGCCGGTCAGTCTTCTATTTGTTCAGAAAAGTGACGGTCACTGTGCGTCTCTCTCTTTCCAGAGTAAAACCCTGTGTGCGTCCCAACGTGTGTGTATTTCACTTGCCTCGATAAGGTGTGCACTAGTTTGGGGACGTGTGCTGAAAAGATCAGTTTATCTCACCAGTGAAGCACTTCGATCAGTTCCTCGGCCGGCCTATTTGAAGCCGCCACGCCATTAAATCACCTTAGACGTTCCTCTGAAGGACTGCAGGATTTTATGGCACGTATTTATGTCCCAACAAAGACAACAGTGTGCGGTGTTTAGGGAAAATGTGTCAGGAATAAGCAATCTATTAAGTGAAAACTGTCAAATGAAAGGGCACCACAAAAAAGACACATCTTGACAATGGAAATGAAAAACAATGAACCATTTCGAGGCCCACGTCCTAATGAAGAAGAATCACATGTTTTGGATGTGGTGAGTCGCGGGAGAGCGTACATGACAGCTGTCGGCCTGCATCTGCGCGAGCGTCGGCCATGTTGGTGCGGTGGAAAAGTACTGCTCCTCTCTGCTGACTCAGCCGAATCACCGCTCCTGTCCTCCGCTGTAGCTGTTACTCACTGACGCGACCAGCTCGTCACGCTAACCATCCATCATGCTAGTGTGGGACATGTGTTAGCCGCTAAAGGGGGCAAAAGTGCTACAGTCTCTGAAGGATGCGGAGCGCGGTGTGGCGCTAAAAGCTTTCGGGATGAGCTGAGGAGCGGGACATAGTGCTTTTTGTTGTCATTTCTTTTAGAGAAGCATATATGGATAAGGCTTACAGCATTGTTTTATGTTCCCAGCAGGAAGAAGGCTCAATTCTGATCATCCTGGCCTGTCTGAGAGGAGTTTCTCTCATGTCTGGATGGGTTTCCTCCACAAGTTAAAGGCCCTATACCTGACTTTCTTTTCTTTTTGTAGGACAACATTATTAGTCATTTGTGAATAAACAAGCCTGATGCCGTCTGCATTGTGTTACGATGGGTTTATGTTGTCTGCCAGTATTTTGCTCTTGAATTTAAGAAAAGAATCATCTCGTTGCACTTAAGGCGAGACACGGCAGGTGAAAGTATTGCTTTTTCACACAGTGGTTGAAGTGGAGATTTCTAGCTAGTTTCCTCCCTTAACATCTTTGTTTGGTTATAAGTTCTAAAATAGTGCCCTGAAGGAGAATAGTAGGAAGAGGCAGAGTCCGAGGCACACTGACTGAAAAACAAGTTATTTTATTTTACACGGGACACCAATGCGTTTGACCATGCGCTCTCCGCTAGGGGCTACATGAACCCCCTGTAACCCCTGATGAAGACCTGGCATAGAGCTGAGCATCATCAGCATAGCAGTGAAAAGCAACTCCATACCTGCTGATGATGTGGCCCATGGGGGAGCATATAGATGGAGAAGAGGGTGGAGCCAAGGGCCGACCCCTGAGGCACGCCACAGGTGACAGTGTGGGGCCTTGACCTGGCTCCCCCCCAGGGCCACATATTCAACTCTATCAGTCAGGTAGGACCGAGACCACTGAAGTGCTTTGTGTGAAATGCCAGTGAATTATTACAGACGGTGAAGAAGGATGGTGTGGTCAACAGTGTCCAAGGCGGCTGAGAGGTCCAAGAGCAGGAGGACGGATGGAGAATTTGATACTAAATTTGATAACAAATACCAATATTCTTCATCTATCGTTTTAAGTCCACTGGCAGATTATCATAACCTGTTTTCTAATGATCGCTGTAATAACACTTTTTAAAATGAAATATAACAGATTGCATGAAATTACATCTGTTCAATTCAAAATCTTGTGGGGGAGGCCCTCTACACAACTAAAATGTGTGCTCTATTTATTGCACACAAAAAAATAGATATCATTAAAATGACAATAAGAAATAATATCTTAAATAATGAACCATATTAAAAAGACTGTCAGGAAAAACATTCAGTTTCAGATTTATTCAGTTCATGATTGTATGGTTTAAGATCTATGGTCTATGGTTTAGGTCAATAACAGCCAAAGAAAATATAATTAGGATATATATATATATTTTTTTACTGTACTGTAGTAAATTAGTGCAAGAGAAAAACTAGGCCAAACTCTGAACTTATTTCACTAACGTATTTGACCAAAATGTCACTTGCCTTTTTTGAACCGCACTTCAATATCAAATGTAGTCCACTTCCCTACAGACTCCCTCAGCCCTTTGCCCCATTTGACTTTGGATCCTGCAGTTTGGGTGACCTTCTTTGTTTGTCCCGGCCCTGGCACGTCCCCTTTCCCCCGCGATCCCCTGTCCCACCTCGGGGTGTCAGTAGGCCTGCGCCGCCTGCCTCAGCAAACTCCCCCTGTCAGTCACTTCCCTGTCAAAAAGCCTAAAAGCGTCCCCCTGTAGACCAAAGCACCTTCCATCAGCCGGTCACATCCCGTCCCCCATGTCCCTGTCCCTGCGTGCCTGTCCCCGTTTTTTATTTTGTGAGTGACAGGAGCGCAGAGCCGGAGTGGTTTGTGGGGGGAGGGTGACGCAGGATGGCCTAATATGGGGAGGTGAGGTTGGAAAGGTGAGGATTTGAGGACTATAGGGGTGAGTCATGACCTCAGCGAGGGGCCTTAGTCACCGTGTAGTGCACTTGAGAGTTCACACTCTCTGCTGTTCACTGACGCCAAAGAAGATTGGGCTAGGCTGCAAAAACACACTGAAAAAACTCATCTAAGATACGTTTTCCCTAAAGAGGAACGTTTTAGGCTTAGTAACGTTCATTGTGTCTTCCTCTTACTAGCATGTTATAACTTTTTGAGCTTCATTTAGTCAGACTTCAGATATTGAATTCTTTTTGGAATTTCTTTTTTCTTCACAGGAAGGAAAATGCAATGGAATATACCAAATACCATGTAGTAAATAGTACATAGGTGAAACAGGGCGAGCTTTCGATAAGGACAAAGGATCAGCAAACTGAGTGCATGAGAAAGAAGCAACAGGATGACTCACACGGACAAAAAAAAAGAAAAGAAAACTTAATTTAAAACTTGGCTATTTCCGACCATCAAGCTGCCCAGGTTTTCTGGTGAGGGTCCATTAGCCGTGAAGGTTCAGGCAAGAGTCCACTGACCTTCAGGTTAGGGCTAATGGCTGTACATGGCTCTCGAATCCACTACACAACTGGGTTAGAGATGTCGGACTAATGGCACCTCTGCTCAATGGTACATTTTCGGAATAATGGGGCGTTGGACTAATGGGACGTCGGACTAATGGGGCGTCGGACTACTGGGGCGTCGGACTAATGGGACGTCGGACTAATGAGACGACGGACTAATGAGACGTCGGACTAATGGGACGTCGGACTAATGGGACGTCGGACTAATGGGGCGTCGGACTAATGGGGCGTCGGACTAATGGGGCGTCGGACTAATGGGGCGTCGGACTAATGGGGCGTCGGACTAATGGGGCGTCGGACTAATGGGGCGTCGGACTAATGAGACGACGGACTAATGAAACGTCGGACTAATGGGACGTCGGACTAATGGGACGTCGGACTAATGGGACGTCGGACTAATGAGACGACGGACTAATGAAACGTCGGACTAATGGGACGTCGGACTAATGGGGCGTCGGACTAATGGGGCGTCGGACTAATGGGGCGTCGGACTAATGGGGCGTCGGACTAATGGGGCGTCGGACTAATGGGACGACGGACTAATGGGGCGTCGGACTAATGGGACGTCGGACTAATGGGGCGTCGGACTAATGGGACGACGGACTAATGGGGCGTCGGACTAATGGGGCGTCGGACTAATGGGACGACGGACTAATGGGACGTCGGACTAATGGGGCGTCGGACTAATGGGGCGTCGGACTAATGGGGCGTCGGACTAATGGGGCGTCGGACTAATGGGGCGTCGGACTAATGGGGCGTCGGACTAATGGGGCGTCGGACTAATGGGACGTCGGACAAATGGGACGTCGGACTAATGGGACGTCGGACAAATGGGACATCGGACTAATGGCACCCCTTTCTGTGTGGAGTTTGTATGTTCTCCCCGTGTCTGCGTAGGTTTCCTCCAGTTTGCCCTAACACTAAAAAAAACATGTACAATAGGTGAATTCTCCCGCCAGGTGATTCTGACCATCAGCGTCGATGCATGGGTCAAATGTAGAGGATATCATTTCGTTGTACAGTTGTTAACCTTAACCTTAAAGGAATAGGCCACCGTTTTTACATACTGAGATATGTTCATACCTTAGCTTTGACAAGTTCTTTAGGACCTGTCTGGTCTTCACCCGTGCCTTCAGTCACGTAAACACAGCGCAGACGGCGTTAGCATTTAGCCTCTCCCTCTCTCCTCTATAGCTCCAAAACAGGTCAAGATAGAAGCTACCAAGCTCTTCCACGTTTTCCCTATTTAAATATGGTTACGTGAAGTGTTAACACTACAAAGTATAATTACACAAAATTAAACAATGTGGATTTTCTAAGCGGATAAAAGGGGGGACTATATTGTAAGGCGTAATAATACCAGGAGTTGTTCGAAATCCGCGCAGTAATCTTCACTTTACTGTGCGGATGCCAAACTACTCCTGGTATTATTACGTCACACATTTCACATGCACCTTTAGATTGATATACTGCATCCTTATTGTTTTCCTTATTCACCAGCAGTGTCTCCCCTGAATAAAATCTTAATGCAGGTCCATATCGTCTCATTTCTATAACGTTTACATTGTCAAAAGGTCCTTTAAGGAGGAGCCATGACCAGGGTCCTTAGTCACGGCGCACTGGAGAGTTCACACCTCTCGCTCTCTGACACCTAAGAAAAGTGGGTCAGGTGTGTGAGATCATCCCATTGCTCATCCGCCACGATACGGCCATAATCTGCGAGCTTTTCCAGCCAACTGTAGTTACTTATTTATGCCATCGTCAGGAAACGAGTCCTAATCTGACCCATCCTTCATCTAAGCCATGGGTCTGCAGTCTCCATGTTCATCTACATAACTAAGTACTAGTTTTTGGATGTCAGTTTCAGACTAAACAAACGATCTGGATCTCATAAAAGAGCCCTTCCAAAGAACATGATTGTACAGGTAAGGGCTTGTTAGTTTAGTCGACACGTTTGTTCTCACACTGTTCTTGTTCACAGCTAACACGCTCTATTTCAGTCTGCGAGCAGAGAGGGGAGAGGGCGTGCACTTGTTGTCATGGGTGTCAAACAAAACTATTTCTGTGATGACACTGCGAAGCCCATTGTGAAAATGTCAGAAGTGCAAAGCAGTAATCAAAGCAGAAGTCGGCCTTTTTTTTGGTAACACCTTATAACGGGGGTGTCCAAAGTGCGGCCCGGGGGCCAAATGCAGCCCTCAGACCAATTTTTGATGGCCCTCTGCCTTCTTGCTGAATCGGGGCACATCATCAGAGATAGTCCTTTTTATTTGAAATGTAATAATTCTGCACAATTCTAACCTAACAACTAACCTTTTACTGCGAGACAGAGCTGGCATGAAGGTTTTGAGCAGAAATAAAGGTGTGGGTCGCAATTTAAACCTCTGCTAGTCAAAGGTTTTGCGGCACTAACCACCGATCTATGGCCCTTCACCCTGTGTACGCTTCAGTATGTGGCCCCCCCATGAAAAAAGTTTGGACACCCCTGCTTTATAATAACTACACCTTATTTAGCTTTAAAGGGACTATACAGAGTTTAAAAACGGTTAAAATTATCTAATTTCCTCCCCCTACATGTTCCAAGATGCAATTTGAGTCTGTAAAAACTCTGATGGCGGCCATTTTAGGGATAGGTTTGTCTGAGTCCTCCTAGGAACGCCCCCACCTCCTGGAGACGCCTCCGAGCTTTTGTCACCAGCCGAGTCGGAAAGGGTCAGAGGTTCTTAAAGAGACAGAGGCCTATTTCAAGACATTCGCTACAGCCATTTTGAGAGAGCAATTTTATACAAGGCAGTTATTCTAATTTACTGTATTTACAAACCAGCAGAAGGTTTGGTCATCATCGTAGTGTGATATAGACTGGTGCTATGTGATTGAAAAAAGCATGATACCCCCTCTTTAAATGACATGAGCCTCTCTCTATCTACAGTTCTTAATAGTCAAGGATAATATCTGCTAGCAACATCCATGCGTTAATTAATCTGACATATCCTTCCTTCCTCCTTCCAACTGCCAAAAGCGGCGTTAGCCATGAGCCACTCGCAAATACAGTGTGTGCTCTGAATCCCCCTCGGTCGTGGTGAAACGGTGTCATCGTCGTCTTGGAGGCCGTTCCCCGACTTGGCGGAAGGGTGGGAGATGGGAAGCACTGGCAGGCAGCTTTCCTTGGCACTGAGCAAGTGTTGATGCAATTAGCACGTTGTGTTTCGTCTTAGCGCCAACGGTAACACCACCGGAGAGGAGAGGCACGTCGCCGCGTCAGTGCGGATTAGATCGCGGAGACTCCGTCCTGTGTTGTAGCGTCGGAAATGAGAGTGTAGGATCAGGGATATACTGTACCTAGTCAGTGTTTAGTAGGTTGGTGTTAGAATGGTGGAAACATCCTAAAACGATGTGGGTTCAATGGCCGACGCTCTATTTATCCAACTTCTACAACCTCACAGTTTGTATAATAATGAGGATTAGACCAATTTGAACAAATATGGGATGGCATTGGTTCATTTTGGCTGTTACTCCCTCAAAGATACAAAAAGAATCTCATAACTTTACTGTAGCTTCTGGGTGAAATGATCGAACGCATTTGTGAAGATTAGGTTAAATGCACTACAAAATGTAAATATCAAGCATTGGCTTAAATGACCTGAATTGAGGAAATGTTTCTTGTTTTGAGCGGTTTTCACTCATTTAGACACTTTTCCTGATCGGACCAAGTTTCCTTTCCTTGTTTGAGGACATTTCAGACCAGTTCTAGGGTAAATCTCGCTTGAAATAAGAAAGTAAAATTGCCAATGAGATGAGAACAATTTTCTTACCCCATTGGCAAAGAAAATGACCTGAAATAAGGACGAAATGTATCGAAACGAGTCAGAAACATCTCAGAACAAGTGAAATAATCTGGGACAAATGCCCAAGAACTTCTTAACTTGTCAAAACAACTAAAATTTGGATTATTATGCTCAAATTGAGATGTTTATACTGATCTAGTTAAATACTTTTGGCAGTGTGTGCTCCTGAACCGGGGCGATGACTGACTTCATAGTAAATTCATAGTAAATTAGCTGAAAACCTTTGACAAAAGATTGTGGCATGTGTAAAGGAACAGGCCACGGTTTTTCTACACTGAGATATGTTCTTACCTGAGCTTAGACGAATTGATGCGTACCTGTCTGGTCTTTGTGCGTGTGCTCAGCCCCCCAAATGACCAAAGATGCTAGCATTTGGTCTCTCTCAATGTATTCCTATAGCTCCAAAAGGGGGTGATGTTGGAAGCTACCACGCTCTTCCACGGGTACGTACAAAGACCAGACAGGTACGCATCCACTCGTCTAAGCTCAGGTAAGAACATATCTCAGTGTAGAAAAACGGTAGTGTGGTCAACTGATGTTTATTGTGGAGATCGAAGCTCACAAAGCTCATTATCTTTGCACTGGTGCATTGGACTGGACTGTTTCGCACACATTGGGGTTAGGATTTTGGCAAAAAAGATGAAGTACGGGCATCTATTTTGGGCCACTTGAAGCACCGGTCAGCAATCTGTGCGGGATCACTTTCAACATACGTATATATACGGTATTTGTCTTCAGGTGAAGGTTTAACCTCTTAACTCCCGCCTGAACCGAGAGGATCTTTTTCCTCAAGTCATCCGATTTTTTTCCCATCATTTTTTTGTTGGGTATTCAACTCATTTTGTAACTTTTTTGTCATTTTTTGTCACATATTTGTATTTTTCTTGCCAAATTTTGTCACATTTTTTGGTCATTTTTTGTCACATTTTTTTTATTTTTTCGTCAATTTTTTTAATCAATTTTTGGTCATTTTTTCGTCCATTTTTATCACATTTTTTGTCATTTTTTTTTTTTTTTTATGTCCATTTTTTGTATTTTTCTTGCCAAATTTTGTCACATTTTTTGTCACATTTTTTATATTTTTTCGTCAATTTTTTTTATCAATTTTTCGTCATTTTTTATCAATTTTTTGTCTTTTTTTTTTTACATTTTGGGGACATTTTTGCGACTTTTTCAACAATTTTTCTCACTTTTTTTGTCACATTTCCATCATTGTTTTCGTCTCAGTTCTGTTGCTATTTTTCAGCTTTTTTCCAGAAGCTTTTGGACTGGGGGTAAAGCCAAACTGGAGAAAATGTCCTCGGTTCAGGTGGGAGTTAAGGGGTTAAGAGCGTAAACTGGGTAAAAAAAACAAATATTTTGCTTGCAGTGTCCCTCCTTCTAACTATGTTTACCTAAATGAGAGTCGTGTTTATAACTCAATCATTTAGTCCAGGAGAAAATCACACAAGAAAATCACCCCAAACATTCCGCATCACAAACCAAACCCTTTTCACCTCAAATCAATAAAACGGCACCAAAACGCGATCGATGCCAAAGGTCGCGTTCAGAGACGGGGATCGTTAACACAAACCGACCAATTAGACCTGGACCGGAGGGGGGGGTGGAGGGGGAGATGGGGGGTGCAGATGGGGGGGCCACTGTATCTGCTGATTCAGTGGAAATGCTAACGCTCGGGCTTATTGCTATTCGATCAATACGCCAGGCGCTAACTGCTACATCCCTCCCCCCACGTTTGGTCTTATTTATGGCTCCCCCGTGTCAGACCTGCCGACAGCTCCAAGTCATTCGGCGCTCCGATTGGATTTGGTGCCGCCGGGGGGAAAGGCACGTAATTCTGTATTCTCCCCCCCCCCCCCCCCCACAGGTGTATGGGTATAGGTTACTCACTTGCTTACTCTCAGTCGGCACGAGGGGCTTTACAAACACCGTTATACAGTATCCCAGATGGCACGGGCATATTCTAACGCGTCACGCAGGCTGACGCTGTGAAAGAGTGGTTCAGGGAGCGTGAGATGGAACAGAGTCCAGAGCAAAACCCCCATTGACAATCTTCGGGTCTTTTGACACTGCAGAAGCAAATATCAGAGCATGTCGGGCTGTGTATGTAAGACTTCTGGTGGAGACTTTGTTGTAAATGCGGCACCTTCTTGCTAAATCATTGTGATTGCGGCACAAAATGTGTTCTTAGAGTGTGTGCCAGATTTATTTCGACTTTTTCCAACACTAATAATAATATCAGAACACGGGCGGCACGGTTAGCGCGCGTGCTTCACAGCTAGAAGGTCCCGGGTTGGATTCCCACCAGGACGGGGCCTCTCTGTGTGGAGTTTGCATGTTCTCCCTGTGTCTGTGTAGGTTTCCTCCGGGTACTCCGGTTTCCCCTACCATTAAAAACATGTACAATAGGCCAGGATGTATGAGAATGTGTTTGAGAGTGCACATGGGGGACGACGGATGGAAATAAGCTCACGGCTACAATCCGGTGGGGCTTGTTTACATGCATGAGACTCATGTATGTTCATTAACATGCACTGTCCCATCAAATAAACTAATAAACTATTGACCGATCGTCAATTTTTATCACATTTTTTGTCATTTTTTTTGTCATTTTTTGTCCAATTTTTGTATTTTTCTTGACAAATTTTGTCTCATTTTTTGTCACATTTGTTTTATTTTTTCGTAAACAATTTTATCAATTTTTTGTCATTTTTGAATCAAATTTTTGTCATTTTTTTTGTGACATTTTTGGCACTTTTTCATCAATTTTTTGTCATTTTTTTTGTCAACGTTTTCTCGCTTTTTGGTCACATTTCCAGCATAGTTTTTGTCTCAGTTTTGTTGCTATTTTCACAGCTTTTTTTCCAGAAGCTTTTGGACTGGGGCAAAGCCAAACTGGAGAAAATGTGCTCGGTTCAGGTGGGAGTTAAGGGGTTAAGAGCGTAAACTGGGTAAAAAAACAAATATTTTGCTTGCAGTGTCCCTCCTTTTAACTATGTTTACCGAAATGAGAGTCCAACGTGTTTATAACTCGATCATTAAGTTAGACTCATGTATTTTCATTAACATGCACTGTCCCATCACATAAACTAATAAACTAACTAATGAATTAATACAATTAAACACCTCAGATTCTGCATACTTACATTTCTTAGATGTTATGCGGTGTATTCGCAGGTCTGCCGTCACTCACAGCTAGAATAGAAGACATTTTCATTGACTTCAATATTCATGTTCAAGTGTTTGCATCCATCTTACCTAAAAGAAAATCCAAGTCCACTTAGGTCTGTCTATAGCAGGGGGAGGCAAATCAAGCCCTCCAGCACAGACCCAACATCACTTTGATAACGTGCTCCAAAAATGGAGAAAAAAATGACTTTGAGTCGGCATCAACTACGTACTCGTGCGTGTGGAACTGTAGGCGGAGTAAACCAATCAGCGGCGTTATTAGTGATTCTGCGTTAATATTCGAACAGGATTAGGATTTATTAAACTCACCTACTGTCGATGTGTTTTTGGTCATTTACCACCGATAGGGAAAAGCTCTCGCGCCACTGGTAGATTGTTATTTAGGGATTTCCGCACCCCAAGAGTGAACAACACCGGACCGCACATAAACAACTGGCCAAACCGGCTTTGCTCTGACCAATCCCGTCAGACCCTGGAAGCTCAGCAGGGAAGGGCCTGGCAGGACTTGGATGGGAGTCCGTCAGGGAACACCAGGAAGCCTAGTGAATGTAGTGAGTGAGTGAGTGGTGGTGGTCGGAGGGGCCGATGGCGCAGACTGGTCGCCTCGCTTCCGTCAGCCTACCCCAGGGCAGCTATGGCTACAATAGTAGCTCACCACCACCGAGTATGGAGTGAACGAATAGTACAATGTAAAGCGTCTGAGTGTCCAGAAAAGCGCTACATAAAACCAATGCATTATTATTTATTAAATCTGATTGCACGGATCCGTTTGAGTTCAGCAGCAGCGGTTAACAACGGCGTCCTGCCCAGACTGACTTCCCTGTGTATAAATATACAATAACTTACCAGCTATTTCTGCTCTATTTCGACCATCCATCGCCTAAAATTGACTTGTTCCTGCATTATTTGCACCACTTACCACATTCATATGATCTGTTTTCATTACAGTGTAGTCTACATAATGTATTTTACCACATGTTACTTCAGACAGTGTGCAGAGCTTGATGGTTGGATTCAATGGGAGAACTGCGGTGTGGAGTATCAGTATGAAAGTGTTTACTGTGATACATATTTACTGTTGTTCATTTTATGTGTATGTCGGGATGCTGCATCTCAAGGGGCTTTTCCTACAAACAAACGAAATAAAAAAATACATCAGTGTCACGTTTAGGCTTAGAAACCCAACCCCTCCTCCCGAAGGATAAACACACCTACCTGTTTCCACGATGCTGGTGTGTAAAAACTGTGCTAACTCCCATGTGGAGCTCTGTCAGGGTTTATTAAATCATCAGAAACAAATCCTCTGAGTGTAACACAGCTCCAGCTACCGCCCCGCCCCCACTAACATCTCATGCATATTCAACAGACCTAATAGTGATACAACCGAGTAATCTTTCACGATGAAACACTGGAGGTGGGAGGATTTCAGCACATTCCGGTCATCGTGCTGCGCCGTCTTTCCTCTGCTCTTTGTCCACTTTTCTCAGGCTAAAAAAAAAAAAAAAAAGAAGCTGGACTGGAATGACCCCCACCCCCACAAGCCACAACTGGACGCAAGCTGGTCTCCATCCAAGCACATCAGAGCGAGCAGCTGTCCCGGGCCTCCCCACACACACACTCCTCCTCGTCCACTCCTCCTGCCCAGCGTTTGAACCCACGTCCACCCGACCCACCACTCCCTGACTCCGAACTGCACAAGGCCTCCGAGGCGAGGAGCGTCCCGCAGTGACGGAACAGGAACCTCGTCAGCATAAATATGCACGGGGCTTTCAGAAAGAGCAGTCCTATTAAGGCGAGACACTGTGGAGGGGTGTGAAATCATTTAGAGATATCAATTTGAAAATATTTACGATTACGCGCAATCACAGGTTTTCTGTCATTTTTCCGTTTTCATGTTGGAATATGGATTTTATGTAGAAATGGCCAAAATTGCCTGTATTTTCAGCGACGGGAGCTGAATAATGGATCAAGCCAGGTGAAGGATGTATTTGTGTAACCCGGTGGTTGGGCCCCGCCTCAGTCGAGCACATTTTCTCCAGTCCGGCTTTACCCAAATCTAAAAGCTTCTTGGAAAAGAGTGTTAAAATAGCAACAGAAATTATACAAAAAAGTAATGAAAAACTTGCAAAAATGATGTATGATGAAAATGCAACAAAAGAGCAAAAAATAATGTACGGAGCGGTGAGATCAGCTGCTGTGACTCCTGCTCAGGTGCCCAGAGTGGTTCGCATTAAAGTGGGCTCTTTTTTTTGTCAAATTTTAATCACATTTTTGTTACATTTTTGGATTTTTTGGTCATTTTTTTTCGGCCATTTTTTGTCCATTTCTTGTCACATTTTTGCCACTTTTTCATTCATTTTTCGTCACTTTTTTGTCAATGTTTTATCAAATTTTTCGTCATTTTTTGGTCAATTTTTTGTATTTTTTGTCATATTTTGTCACATTTTTGTCATTTTTTGGTCATTTTTTTGGTCACATTTTTGTCATTTTTTCGTCAATTTTTTGTCAATTTTTGTCACATTTCCATCATTGTTTTTGTCTCAGTTTTGTTGCTTTTTCACAGCTTTTTTCCAGAAGCTTTTGGACTGGGGTAAAGCCAAACTGGAGAAAATCTGCTCGGTTCAGGTGGGAGTTAAGGGGTTAAAACTAAGTTTGTTTTTTTGACAACTCCTCTTTGCCTCACAGTGTTATATAAAGGAAGAGGAAGGAGGAGCTGATCAGTGCAGGACACCACGCTCTGAAACAGGGACAAACCCAGGAGACGCTGGACCATTTCAGATGATCAGAGCCGACAGGGCAGCCAGCCAGGTGTCTTCCGGATGCATCAGTTTCCCCGTCCTCCAAGGTCATGCGGGTCAGGTTGACGAACAGTAGCAGCTCAGGACTGACACCTGAACGCTTGTACAATGACAATAAAGCACTTACTTACTCACTTACTTAGTGAATATAATGTCCAAACAGATGTAATGCCAATAACAGTCAGCAGGAGATGGAAACGTTCCACTTAGACTATCCTACGCGGCAAGGAAAAACAAAAACAGAGAAACCTCAGGGAGAACCACAGAAGGAGAGATCCACGCTGATGGGAGGCCCTCAGCAGACGAGGCCGAAAACAGTGGAAGAACATCCAGTCCTTGTTGGAGCTTCAGATCTTGTTGTTCAGCCCATGTGGGATGGGTGTCCCTTTGCAGATAAGGCTGAAGACTGTGGAAGAACGTCTCGTCAGTCAGTTAATACTGGAGCATCGTAAACAGGCCACTCTCCAGAGGCCAGTGGGACAGGGGAACAGACAACAGGTAAAGGAATGATTGTATCATCGTTAAAAGACACAGTATATGCTGTAAGAAGTGCCAGATAGGGCTCACTGTAAAGGAACACGCCACAGTTCTTCCATACTGAGATATGTTCTTACCTGAGCTTAGACGAGTTGATGAGTACCTGTCTGGTCTTTGTGCCCGTGGAAGTGCTTGGTCCCTTCCAACTTCACCCCCGTTTGGAGCCATAGGAATGCATTGGGAGAGACCAAATGCTAACAACATCTTTGGTCGTTTTGCGTGACTCAGGGCACGCACAAAGATCGGACAGGTACGTATCAACTCGTCTAAGCTCAGGTATGTCGGTATGTATAAACTGCTCCTTTAAAGGAATAGGCCACCAAACAGGTAATACCAGGAGTAGTTCGAAATCCGTGCAGTAATCTTCACTTTACTGCGCGGATTTCGAACTACTCCTGGTATTATTACACCTTACATTATAGTTCCCCCTTTTATCCGCTTAGAAAATCCACATTGTTTAATTTTGTGTAATTATACTTTGTAGTGGAACACTTCACGTAACTATATTTAAATAGGGAAAACGTGGAAGAGCTTGGTAGCTTCTATCTTGACCTGTTTTGGAGCTATAGAGGAGAGAGGGAGAGGCTAAATGCTAACGCCGTCTGCGCTGTGTTTACGTGACTGAAGGCACGGGTGAAGATCAGACAGGTCCTAAAGAACTCGTCAAAGGTAAGGTAAGAACATATCTCAGTATGTAAAAACGGTGGCCTGCTCCTTTAACCCCACACCCATGTTCAATCTGGGCCCCAGCGTGGATTAAACTTCCACTCGACGGTCGCCATTTTATTTAAAGCATGTTAGAATCCCAAACTCCTGCATCCAGTCGTTGTTGATCAAATTAAGGTTCCTACCCCCCCCACTCCCCCCAACTGACAGCACACGAACTCTCCATGAATACCAAGAGCCGTTTCGGAGCGTGCCAAGTCATTACGGAGATGGTGGAGTCTCTCTCTCGCAGACACAGGGCTTATTGCAATTCCAGAAGCCTGCGTCTCTGGGATTTATGGTGTCTTCTGGGGTGACGAGTTCATGCATTAGAATGCATTGTGCGCGATGGAGAAACCGCCGTAAATTATCCGCGGTTTCGTGGATCGTGAGCCCAATGTGCAAATGCACCTTTTTACACTATGAATTCCGTCATGGAGGGACTGCAGACATTTCTCTCCCAATCCTTTTTTGTTGGGAAAAACATGGATCTAAAGATTAAGATTTTAAGGTTCTCGGCCGTACTCTGCAGTCAGAAGGTAAGACTAGTAAAGGCCTAAAGGCACAGAGACACTTTTGAGGAAAGAACTGAAAGGTCCTCAGCGAAATCAGCGAGGCTTGAAAACACAGTGTGCAAGGGTAAAAAAAAAATGCTTGACTTGTAATTACAGTTCTAAATGTTGTTTAAGTTCCTCTGACCCAAATCCGCTGCAGTCACGCTGGCGGGTGAAGGGAACTCCGGTCGCCAGCGAAAGAGAGAGAGAGAGAATGAGAGAGTCCAGCGCCGCCAGCTGTGTGACGTCTCCCGGGGACCGCCCTGGCGCACTGCGCGGCTCCATTAAGCGCACGCATAAAAGGAAACATAATTAAAAGGCTCCTCATGCATAGTCAATCACACTGAGAGAGAGAGCGCTCCCGACGCACACACGCACACAACATGGCCGCACGTCACATGGCGTACTGTACACGGGGCGCTTCGGCGGCTGAGGAGAGACAGGGGAGGCGGGACCTATTGTTTCAGTTGATGAAGACGGCACAACGTCATGAACCACGTGACTATCTGGAAGAAATTGTCAGTCAGACAGTTCCCCGTTGACTGTAACGCAGCTTTGGGGCTTCGTAGTTTTTACGTTTTACACTTTATACGACTAAAAATAGAAAGGACAGTTGGCGTAAAGACCTCCGGAAACAGTTATCAAGCAGCTACTGTGGGAAACTTTGAGAACTCTGTATTTGGTCAGTTTATTTTTCCTATGTAGCATTAGCATTTAGCCTCAAACATCGCAAATTATGAACAACGCAGCTTTTTTCAGCTGTTGTCAACCCATCGACCTCATTTCGATGAAGTCAAAGCCTAGTTAGAAGTCATTAATGAAATGGTTTATAATAAAAATAACAAATAAAGTGGCTTCTGATCCAAATGTTAAAACATTTTCATTTTTTTCTGCTATTGTGGGTCACGTTCACGTCTAACAGCCACTGAACATCATCTAGTAATTTGTTTAATATGAAGAAACTTCATACATTTTGTAAATGCCTACTTGCCATAGTGAGCACTGGCTTCAGCATTCCAGACCATGAGGTGAGGAAAAGCTCTATTTACAGATCTGTGAAGCCGTTTACAACGTAAATGTGCATTTGTAGGAACAGGCTCAGATGTGATTTTCTTGGGTGAAACCTGCTTCTAAACACCAGTTTTCTGCATTTGCTGCAAAGATGCCCATAGGAATAAATGAAACAGCTTCTACGACGCCAATATGTCGGACGTCGTAACTAGGGGGATACGTCATAAATACCTGGATTGCCGTCTTCATCATCTGTGGCTTGGATGGAGATCAAATGCGTAGCATCGACTTTTTTGGAGATTTTAAACATGTCGTAATGCCGTGACCTTGTCGAAAACAGCTAAAATATTTCGTCATATTATTAGTCAGTAATGCAGACTAAACTGAGACTTCAGCCGGATTAATACTAGTTAATGAGACTAAACTTCCAGTGACACAGTCTGAAAGAGTCTCATGTCTGTTAATCACAGGTTCTTTGTGCATGTGGGAGGAGCTCCATGAAAAGACATATGTGAATACACTAATGTGAATATCATATATGTAGAGGAATGAATATTGGAATTCATTTAGGTTTACATGATGTGACGATGTGCACAGAGCACGTGCACACTCCTGACCTGCGCTCCGTCTTCATTATCTTTGTGTCCGTCAGAGCCAATGAGACTCCAGGAAAGGGTGGCACACTTTTCCCCATTTTCATCGCTCTCGGACTCAACCTAAGCATGTGCAAACGTCAGCGGACACAGAGACTTGAACGATACAAAGTCAAGTGGTTAATAGTCTCTCCCAGTCTCCTGTACTTACACGACCTGTGTGAGAACATTAGAACAGCTACAACTCTATATTCCATGTATCATGACTTTGTTCTCTTTGATACTTTGTCTCTGTGTAGGCGACTTGTACAAAGCGGAGCAAAAACTGCAGAAACACTTTATTTTAGCACTTACTTAGTTTACCCGAGCTGGCTTTATTCAACATCTTATCAGCTATAAACTAGAACGTTGGTGGACATTATTCATGGTACTAGAAGCTTCTCGTTATACAGGCTTTATAAGGTGTTTACCTGTTATCTGCCAGCTTAGGGTTAGCAATTATCTATATCTAAATCTCAAAGCGTATTGACATGAGAGCTTTTGTGCCAGTGTGATGCCTCATTTGAAAGCCAAGACCTTCTAGTTTAGAAAAATATGTGTAAGATCTGTGTGAGTGAAAAACAACTTGACCTGAGCCTAGACCTAACCCCCTGATACGGAGACAAGTACCAGGTTAATGCTATAAAAACTGTTGTTCATTCATTCACTCTCGATAAATAGGGACAAATCATACTCATACAAGAAAACAAATGATACTCAGTCAAATAAAGTATTTGTATTTTGAGAATATGTTCCCCATTCTGAAGTGATCTGGGAAAATGTTATTTTGATCAATATTGCATTTTCTAGCCGACAAAGTGCAAGCTGAAGATGTGTGTGAAATTATTACCATATAGAAAACATAATACCCTTCTTTAATAGTGACAAATACACACATTTCCCTTGACAAACCGCTGTGTAAAAGTACAGTTGTATCTCCCCTCCTCCCTGGGCTCTCTGCTGAGTCATCATCTTAAAAGGTGCTTGGTGTTCCTCTGTATGGCCATTACGTGCTCTGTCCCGTGCACCTATAGACCACCATATACAGTATACACGTCCACACTAATGTACAACAGGGAGCTGGTATTTCACTGTGACTTTCTGACAAATGAGCTCTGTATTCCCCTCCACACTGCGGCAGGCACTACATGGGTAAAATATATTACACTGTAGTTTTGTCTTTGGAAGGTGTTTCTCAGTGACACGGCGGAGTCATAAGTGAAAGTGCTGAAGTATCTGTTGTGGTATAAGTAGAAAACATAGAAAGCATGAAGTAGCGTTATGAACCTAGACAATGAGCGGGTGCTTCAGTCTCCTCCGACGCAACCTGTTCCTTTAAAGGGAAAAATGCAGGAAGCCCAGTGCTCGTGGGTGGGCGGAGCCTCCACAGAGCTCCAGAGCTTGATTGACAGTCTCTGGAGCCTAAATGCACTGAAAATGCTCTCAATTTTCGGGCTGATAAACCAAAACCAGCGTGGTTAAAAATATTTCACCGACCCCAGCGTGGTCACATGGGTCATAGCGATTTATAGAAAAAGAAAAACTCTTTGGAGCCAGGCTTTTAAGCCAATCTTGGGACGTTCGAAGTCCCATTAGAATCAATACTCCTGAGTGTCTTTTGGAGTCGCCCCTGGCCACCAGGGGGTGGTATTACAGCAATGTCAGCTCCCAACCGCGAGGACCATAGAGAAGCGCATTCTTCATGCAGTTATGAATAATAACTTTGCGGTTTCAAAAACGCTAAAATTGCACCGGAATTCGCCCTCTGTTAGAGCAACACAGTGGGGACAAAGTTTCTTACTTGTTGTGAGTCAGTGGCATTTTGCAGAACAGCTGCACAGCACCACCTACTGCTCTGGAGTGTGCATTAGAAGGCTTAAAGTGGGACAAAATCTGTGGCCAGCTTTTGCTTTTTACTTTGGAGCTTTAATAGAAATGTAGTGGAGTAGAAAATATGTTTTCTTCTTTCAAATGTAGAGGAGGAAAAGTAGCAAGTACTTAACAAAAAGTAAAGTGCAGATCCTAGTCAGGATTACATTGTTCCTGAAAATACGTGGTAACACTGGTGAGCATTTTCAATACTTTCATCTTTTTTCAAAAAAACCTTTCCTGATCATTTGTAAATCACTTCACACATGTGATTTATTGTTTGTTTGATGAATGCGTTTAGACAGCGAGCCCCCATTGTTCACACTGAGGTGGATTTCTACCCCCGGGCTGCAGATATCCAGTCCTGCCGCACACACAGCCCTCCTCACTGTCTGATTAAGACTTGCTGGCTGTGATTTTTATTGGCCGGGTAATGGGGCAGAACCGAAACATTTCTCTGGGTCGATGGGGCGAGTGTAGAACAAGCCGTTAAAGAGCTAACGGGAGCAGAGTGAGGAGGAGGAGGGGGTGAGGGGGGAGAGCAGGGCCATGCAGCGGCGGCACCTCTGATAGATTAAACATGTCAGGAAAGATATGGAGTTTAGCGCTGGTTAGAGACGCCACGGAGGTTAGCGCTCAGACTGCGGGGGGATTAGCATATGGGGCGCACTGTAATACAGCAGTACAAGACAAACATGTTGGTCTTGCCCAAGGACACAGCAAAACTATGGAAGTTTAATCATCTTAAAACGAGACGCTGCAGGCTGTAGGTTAGTGATATAAATGTGAGGGGAACATGGCTTTGTTCAACAGCCTAACTGAAGCAGGAACAAACGAGTCTTTAAACCTGTTGAGTTGACAGCGGGGGAAACTCTGAGCCGCCGTCCCAAAGGCAACGTCCTCTGAACACAGAGCGTGTGATGGGCCACTCAAAGCCTTGTTGGCCCCACACAGTGTCCACCACAAATAAAAGTGGAAATGTGTTTGCCAGAGCGTAATGGACCTGGGTATGTTGAGAAAACTGGTCCTACATTTTTTTTGAAGCCCAATTAACACCACTTAGATGCTATAAATGAATAACAAATCATGAGGAAAGCTTTGTTTAGTATATCTCATTTATCTGAAAGGGACCATTAATCAGCACGAAAAAAATGCTTTGTACCAGACAAAAAGCATTAAACTACAATACTTAATATTTACAGAGTGCTATTATACATTTTATACAGAGTACATTTCACATACTCGTCCCTGACCCTTCTCAGATATAAGTTTAGTTATTGTTGTTATTTGTTTGTTTTCTTTAAAGGGGCTAGATGCAAGTTTGCCATTTTATACTCACTACTGCCACCTCAGGTCATACATGTAACTGCATCTTCTATATTAAGCTCGTGCATGACGGCACTTCGGACCCGAATTAACAACTTTTTGAGTGACAGTGCAGGATTTTAGAGGCAGTTGTGGTGAACAGGTCTGAGATCATTCTACATTAGGACATGGCTGGAACATGTAGGGGGAGGAAAATACTTATTTTAGCATTTTTAAACTTTGTATAGTCCCTTTAAGGCTGACATGTCTGAGTTGCCGGAAAATGTTGTTTCATATCTAGGCAAAATCTTTTTAAGTCTTTGCATAGTTTTGTGAAGTTAGAAGTTTGTTCCATTCTGAGATTGATTTAAAGGGACTACACGGAGTTTAAAAATGTTAAAGTGGTCGTTTCTGAGCGTGTTCCTACGAATGTGCATTTACGTTGTAAACGGCTTCACGAACCTGTACATAGAGCTTTTTATCTCCACATGGTCTTTAATGGTGAAGCCAGTGCCTATGGCAAGAATGTCCATTTCACGGCATTTATTATATTTATGAAGTTTCTTCATAATAAACAAATTACTTGATGATGTTTAGCGGCTGTTGGAAGTGAACCCGGCCCACAATTTGCTGAAAAATTTAAAGTGTTTCAACATTTGGATCAGAAGCCACTTTTATTTGTTAATTTTATTATTAAAGGGACTATACAGAGTTTAAAAATGTTCAAATTAAGTATTTTCCTCCCCCTACATGTTCCAGCCATGTCCTTGTGTAGAATGAACCCAGACCTGTTCACCACAACTGCCTCTAAAATCCTGCACTGTCACTCAAAAAGGTGTTATTTCGGGTCTGAATTGCCGTCATGCACAAGCTTAATATAGAAGCTGCAGTTACGCATAAGACCTGAGATGGCAGTAGTGAGTAATGACCAACTTGCACCTAGTCTCTGTAAAGGAAAATGCCAATTGTCCTAAAGCTGTTGTTCATTTTGGTTTGGTACATTGGCCATTAACAGTTACCTTGTTGTTGTGTATTGGACAAACCTGTTTAGTGGTGGAGGTGCCACATTATTCATCTTGAATAGCAACTCTAGATTGACTTCATTATATATTCGAAGTTGAGCATTATATATTTGGTTGATATTTGACAGTGATGATACTGTCTTTATTTCCTGTCTGGAATCCTAAGTGCTGCTTATGAAGAGAGTAAGTGGGGTATATAATTCCATTGCGTTGAAGTAGGTGTTGGCTCCTTGTATTGTCAATGAATTTCTTACAGATTTAAATGTAAACAGACTACATTTTGTTGTATGAGATTCATACAACAATTGGGCAGCTCCAACAGCTGCCCCCACGATCCGGCAACGGACAAGTGGAAGAAGATGGATGGATGGATTTTTGATGTGTTTCTTACAGCTTAGTCTAGCATCTAAAATTCCGCCAAGGTATCTGAACTCATTAACATTTTGAATTTTTTCTCCTTTTACTGTCATTAGGAGGTCGTTTTTTTGGTGTGTATCTAAAACTCTCGCCATGATTCCCTGAACAACAGCCGCAGCCACAACAAACGCTCTAATGCCTCATTGTTTTGATATCCCTCAGAGGTGACCCGGCTCGTCCACAGCCCGCTGGCCTGATTGAAATATCCGTTTTGGTGAGTGTCAGCCGGGGGTGAGGGGGGGTGGGGGAGATTGTGCCCAGAACGTGTCCTCGCCACAGGTACGGCTCCATCCCACGGCTCTGGCAAATCGCGGCATAATCCTGTAATGTTCTTAATCCCGGGGTCACATTAAAAATGGATGAGGAATTAATCTGCGGCGGGGCTCTGTCAGGTATCAGCCACTGGGTGCGGATTTTTTTTTCTTTTTTTTTTTTCACCAAATCCTAGACTAGTATGGCTTTTCCCACCTGCTTCCACATAGACAGAACAGTTACCCCATGTGACCGACCTGAAGTTCGTGAGAGACCCCAGACAGCCGCCATTCAGAAAGAGCCATCGCCATTTCAAACCAAGAGGAGACTGTGCTATAGTTACAGCCTCACTATCTACCTGACGTTCCCCTGGATGATATTTCGACTCCAGCAAAGTGAGGCGGTTCACCTGCAGGGGTCACTATTGCTGAGGTTGCATATAGAACGCTTCTATTCAGTACGGCTCGGTCGAAGTACTCGATTTCTCACGTATCTACTCTACTCAGCACACGCTAGGGCTTCCGCTCCAATAAAAGATCGCAGTTGTTGTGGGCGGCGCTCCCACGGATGCACACGCTTGAATACACATTACTGAAGCCACAACAGAACGGCCTTAAAGGTTTTGTGAGCCGTGGTGAGAACAATGTGGGCGAATGCTGCCTTTTGGTGGGGTTTATGGAATTGTTCAGAGGTGCCAAGGCAAATACTAAAGAAGGGAAGCAGCTAAAAGACGAACTATGAAGGTAAGGTATGTGCTAAAGTTGTGCTATCATTGACAAAACGAACTGTTTCAGCGACGGTGTGATGTTGTGAAATTTTAAATCCGTGTGACCTGCCTGTCCTCTCTCCTCTGGCCAATCAGAGGCAGCGGGGTCAGTGGTCGGTCCCAAAACTTGTGCCTGGTCAGCATAATACCCGCTCTTTAATATGAATACAACAGCAACATGATGCTCTTTTTTGTATGTTTTTGTGGCTGGGTTGATTGGGAAAAACCTAAAAGTGGCTGTAGGCCAAAGAGTATAGTTCCAACGTGCCCATTTGATGAGACACAACTGGTTGCCTATAGTAACGAAAGCAGCTCCTCTCATAGATCAGGTTAAAACAGCTTAATCAGATCAGGCATCTGCTCTGGACGGTCCGGTGAGACTCAAACATCTGCCAAGTTAGATGCAGTATAGCCTCTTTTCCACTGGCAGACACATACACAGCCCAATGCCTGGTCAACCCGGCTGGGCGAGTTTTTCGACTGCCAAGGCCAAACTTTTCTGACCAGGTGTAAGTCTTGGCACCGACCTCTGGCTGTGGCCAAAGTGCTGAACTGTGACTAATGTGACGTGAACAGACTGCTGGCCTCTGAATGGCCAACAAGAGAGTGGTCAACCCTCACTATCAACATGGAGGTCATATGGATTTAATATTCCACAACATCATCCCGTTCTAAAAGGGGATTTTGCCGACATTAGCATTTAGCCACTGTTAGCACAACTTTAGCTGGATGCTTACCTTCATAGTTCGTATTTTAGCTCCTTCTACACTGCAGTATTTGCCCTGGCACCTCTGAATTCTTCCATAACCCCCACCAGAAGGTGGCATTTGTTCACATTTGTTCTCATCGCAGCTTACAAATCTTTTAATGACAGCGTGCACATCTGTGGGGACGTGAAGTTTAATCCTACTAGGGTCAAGAGTCTACTTCGCCCTGTTTTTCCAGTAAAACGTGTCAAACCAGCCTTGTCCCAGTCTGCATGACTCCAAATGTCCTTTGGGAGTAGCAGAGAAGAGGTGCAACTCCCAGTCCGCAGGGGGTTGATGGCTATGCGTACTATTTCCGGTTGACCTTTGGCTGCTATGTTGTTGTTAGCAAACTGTTGATTAGCCCAAGGTGCTTTCAGACCAAAGTGCTGTTCTGGGCTTAACTGCTATGTCCCACGGATCTTTAACAATATACTCATGGTCTATGCCAGGGCCTCCCCAGTGTTTAAACTCTTAAACAACAGATGCTGATAAGCACAGTTAGCGGCTAAAGCAAACGTAATATGCTTGGCTCTCTGTTGATGAGAATTGTGTAATAAACTATACGTTCAATAAGCGCAGCACAACTGTAAAAGACGCTTAAAATGTAGCTGATGATTTTAGTGACTTTATTAGTGCTTATTTCTTCTTTTTCATCTGATCGACCAGCGCTAACGTTGGCTGTAGCAGCTCCAATGTTAGTCTTCTGTCTCATGGCCAACACACATTCTCAGCGGTGATGTAGCCTCGAAGATGAGCTCTCCTGTAGTACACAGCTTTGCTCAACGACAGCAGTTGTCTCTTAGAAGTAGCTAGCACGATGCTATCTGGCAATGTGTTGTTGTTTTTTGTGCATTCGGCAGCCCGACAGTTAGTTTCAGGGACAGCATGCATAGTTACTTTGTGCTAATCCAACACATTTGGGGGAAAGAGATTCAACTTTCCCTTCGTCATGTAACCGCACTGAATAAGACCAATCGGGCAAATAAAACAAAAACTACATTTAAAGGCAATGTACTGCACGTTTTTATCGTTTTAGGAAAAGTATTACAAACGAAAGTCGACCTGTGCTGCCTTGAGCGTTTTGTGGATACACAAGCTGAGAACCTGCAGAATTTGACGACTTGTTTGCGGACAGGTGCTGGGATTTGGCGGATGTTTATTGCAGTTGGACCTGGCAACCCAAAGTGTGGAGGAGTTTAAGACAATTCTTTATCAACAAGAAGAAGTCAATACAAGCTTCATAAACCCACTGATTTATTCATTTATTGTTTAATGCAAGCTTTTTAGTTGAACGCTGCTTCTCTCATGAGTATGTTGCTTCTTCTTGCGCTAAAAATTGTAGTGTGAAGTTTTCAGACCCCGGGGTTCCTTTAGGCAGCAGCGTTGGAGGCACACGGTGTTCCTTCGCTAAAGACCACTGGTGTGTGCAGACAGATAGCTCTTCTGTGGCAGACCCGGGTCCAGGCCTCGGTCACACTTCCTCCTCCGCTCTTCAGAACATCAGCGAGGGGCCGTATCGCTCCGTGCCACACTGCAGCGCAGCCCGTGCTCTCTCCAAACGGGACTTAACGTGATTATGCCTCGTTCAGCGGATCCAAAACGAGCCGGCGTTGCTTTGGTTTTGTACTTTCATGTTTTCATCCGTGCAGAAGGGGTGAGAAGAGGATTCTCCAGCCGCTGTATTCAAGAGAAAACGACGGAGCGAGGATGCTGTGAGAGTTTCTTTTTATGTCAAACAATTATTTCAGAAATTGATTGATAGATTTACGGTCAACTCAAAAAATTACATCACACTCAAACCCATTCTACCAAAAGTCCAACTCTCTGGATCCACCCACCCATCCACCCATCCATCCATCCATCCATCCATCCATCCATCCATCTATCTATCTATTGTCTTCCACTTTTCCGTTGTTGGGTCACATTGCTCCAGGCCCTATGGATCCTCCTGCAGGTGGTGGGTCCACGGGAGGATGGCCCCATGATTAAACGGTCCTGTTGGTCACTTAAAAGGGGATTTTGAACCGCTCTTTGTCTGACCCATCAACTAGGACCTGTTTGCCCTGGGAGACCCAACCAGGGGCACCAACCCAACCCATAACCCCCAGGATCATTCGGGCGGTGAAACCATTCCGCCACCTTAACGTGGTGGAGGGGTTTGACCGCCCGACGGTTCCGGGAGGGGAACTCTCAGAATCTTCTAAGAAATTCATAATGACTGTGTTCCTGTGTCCCGCCTCAGCAGTGATGGCGCGCTGTGAGAGGCCCTGCTTATGCAGCTCAACAACCCGACCACAATCAAAACAAGAGGTTTGACCGTGTAAAAACCTGACAGAAACAGACACTGAATCCACATTTTTGCACAGATTTGATTTGGCCTTTTAAAGGGGTCTGGGTCTCCACAGCCTGTCTCCTTCTGTGGTTCTCCCCGAGGTTTTGAGTTTTTCCTTGCCCTGGACATCTGCTCCTGACACTTAATTTGAACAGCACCTCTGCCACACCTGGTAAATTTGAAGTATTTTTGCAAGAAAAATCCTGACTTTACCAGGACTTTAGCCTGCTGGGGACATGTGTGAAAGTGGCTTATGTTTGCCTTGACACTACACTAGCTTGAACATTGCATTGTTAGTTTTGTTTTCTTGTTTGATACAGCCCTGCATCAACTCTTCTCGTGATTTTGTGCTATAGATTGTGCTATATTGAATGATTGATTGATTAATTTGTTTGATTTTGAATTGATTTGTGCCGTTTTTCAACTGGTCTTGAACTTTTGATCAGGACTTTATCTTGAACTTTTTATTATATACTGTGGCTCTGCACACCCTCAACTTCCCCCTTGATTTCCTCTCATCTGCAAAGTGGAAACGCTATACACAACGACATTACTGAACCTTACCCGGCTTCTCACAATGGGATAACAATAGATTTTGGACTTAATGGTAGCTCCGTCCGTCTGTTTCTCACAATAGATCGGACTGTGCGTGGGGGACAGCTGCCTTTTCCAGGATACAGAACACGGCATCCTTTTAGCCCGTATTGATTTCACACACAACGCTTTGGATCGCCAGGGCCCTGCAAACAATGGCCTCTTCGGCTGCTGACCGGGCGCTATGAAAATGCACAAAGCGGTGATCGGATTTGTAATGTTTGCATGGAAACGCTGGGTATTGATCAACCGCAGCTCCGTGTTCCGCAGTCTTGGTGCGTGTCCATTTGATCGAAAAAGAAGTTTGTATGTGAAAAGTGTTCAGAGCAGAAAGTGTCGGGAAGCGTAAGGACGCAGCATCAAAAGTGTGACGATTATATATGATAGATTTTATAGATCATATCGAATTGATCTAAATCATCATCAACTTTTTCCCTGTGGGGCCGCATACTGAAGCGTACACAGGATGAAGGGCCATAGATCGGTAGTTGGTGCCGCAAAACCTTTGACTAGCAGAGGTTTAAATTGCGCCCCACACCTTTATTTCTGCTCAAAACCTTCATGTAGCTCTGTCTCACAGTAAAAGGTTAGTTGTTTGGTTAGAATTGTGTGGAATTATTACATTTCAAATAAAAAGGACTATCTCTGATGATGTGTCCCGATTCAGCAAAAAGGCAGAGGGCCACCAAAAATTGGTCTGAGGGCCCCATTTGGCCCCCGGGCCGCACTTTGGACACCCCTGATCTAAATGATAGATGAGCAGGCTTTATTTTGTCGATGCGTTGAATGCAGATATTTGTAAGAAGCAGGCTAGGAAACAGATACTTAAAAACCCTCCTTCAAAATCAGGATCTGTACCTGCATGTACATACGGTGAGGTCTGGTTGTAAAGACTCCAGTGTGAAGTCAACAAAACTGCAGGAAGATGCAACTTGCAGTCTCTGGTAACTGTGTTAATGTACTGCAACAGCATTTACCATTAAAAAGCTACATTTCAGCTTAAAGTCATGATTTTGCACAAAAAAAAACACAACATCCATGGGCCACAAACCTCGCCAACCTGCATGATTATTGACAATCAGCATAACTGACAACTGTCCCATTTCATCCACAACAAGCCGGTCTGTTCCATAGGGTTTCTCGCCAGGGCGAGTGTGGAGGAGTGGCTGGTCTCATCTTAGAGGCTGGTCTCATCTCAGCTCTTCTAACGAAGTTTAAAGAGACTAGATGCAAGTTAGTCATTTTATACTCACTACTGCTACCTCAGGTCTTATGCATAACTGCAGCTTCTCTATTAAAGGCTTAGGCCACCGTTTTTACATACTGAGATCTGTTCTTACCTTAGCTTTGACGAGTTCTAGGACCTGTCTGATCTTCACCCGTGCCTTCAGTCTCGCGTTAGCATTTAGCCTCTCCCCCTCTCCTCTATAGCTCCAAAACTGGTCAAGATAGAAGCTACCAAGCTCTTCCACGTTTTCCCTATTTAAATAATTTAAATAATTAAACAATGTGGATTTTCTAAGCGGATAAAAGGGGGGACTATATTGTAAGGCGTAATAATACCTGGAGTAGTCTGGCATCCGCACAGTAAAGTGAAGATTACTGCACGGATTTCGAACTACTCCTGGTATTATTACGCCTTACAATATAGTCCCCCCTTTTATCCGCTTAGAAAATCCACATTGTTTAATTTTGTGTAATTATACTTTGTAGTGGAACACTTCACGTAACCATATTTAAATAGGGAAAACGTGGAAGAGCTTGGTAGCTTCTATCTTGACCTGTTTTGGAGCTATAGAGGAGAGAGGGAGAGGCTAAATGCTAACGCCGTCTGCGCTGTGTTTACGTGACTGAAGACACGGGGGAAGATCAGACAGGTCCTAAAGAACTCGTCAAATGACGTGACGTGCATGACGGCACTTCAAACCCGAATCAACACCTTCTGAGTGACAGTGCAGGATTTTAGAGGCAGTTGTGGTGAACAGGTCTGAGCTCATTCTACACATTAGGACATGGCTGGAACATGTGAGGGGGAGGAACATACTTAGATTTAACATTTTAAACTCTGTATAGTCCCTTTAAATGTGCATTATGGAACTTTTCATGTAAAAAAAAGTGTTACATGTGCGTCAGTGACCCAGTAGTGGGATGAGTGGACAGCTTTGGCGCCTTTCCTTGCCATCACTGGAGCTCCAGAAGTAACTGTTGCAAGAGTTACCGGTAGGTTTTTCACTGCTGATGTAGAGGCCGTATAAAGTAAAGGTGCCATGCTGACCACTCATATAATCATTCACACAGTCACAAAATTATGCACTAGTATCAAGTTTGTTTTTTTGTTATTTTGGGGGGGGGGGGGGGGGGGGGGGGTTTGCATAAAAAGTTACATAATGCGCTTTTAAAGCCACCTGCAGCTGTTCCATTTTGCCGAACCGGAATGGTTGCATTCTCACATTGCCACCTTCGCAAACAGTGAGCTAACTTTGTCCCGCAGAAGCAAAGACAAGCTCCACCCCTCCCTCGCCTTTCACGATGCACCCCATAACACAGCCCTCACCATGTCAAAAGTACTTTATTAATAGAGTTTATTGTATTTATTTAGTTTGTATTAATGTTGGGACTTAAGATTTGACATTCATTTGTGTAATGTTTAACTGCCAGTAGAAAAATACACTTAAATGCACTTAAAACAAGAGATACAACACATTATTTCAGATTTATGATCTACTTTTATTTGAAGTTTAAGTTTGGCTTCTTCTCCTCTGACATCGAGGATGATGGACTGAGGAAGGTGTGACTCGTTTCTCGATGACGCGCCGCACAATCCGAGGCAAATACATTTTGAGTAAACAGTCCTCGAAGTTCGAATGTTCCCAAACAAAGCCACAGTGACTCAGCGCAGCAGCGGAGCTCCTCCCTTTGTTCCCGGGGTAAAAGTTTGATCTGATGCAGAGTTTTTGCTGCAGCGTGTCCACTGTAATGAGGCCAGTGTTTGCGATAGGCCTGTGCTGTACCTCGGACCAGTTTGTTCCACGTTAGGACAGACGCACCTGCCCTCCCCCCTCCTCCTCTTGCCGTCCCGCCGTCTCTTTAAATAGAGCCGTGCAGCTGTTAGCGCTGCCTCCGCCGGGTGAGACAAAAACACAGAGAGGGCCTGATCTGGGTTTACCACGGCTGCATATTCAGGACTTTAGAACGGAGCTGAAAATGAACCTGCACAAATACAGATGTTTCACTACGAAGGCTCACAAAACTTTATAGAGATCAATTTGAACTGTTCCTGTGGTTTCCTTGTGGGCATTAAAGTGATAGTCTGGAAGTCTAAATGTACGACAAATTTTATTCAAAGAAATCGACCAGCTGGTCTTGCATTTTGATGTCAAATAAGTAGTAATTAATCTATACTGTTTTTAGCAAAGTCCCTCCTTCCCGGATCTCAGACACTAATCAGAGTCGAGCATCCTCCCGCGTTGACCAATGAGACGAGCTCTTCCTGTGAACCAGCCTGTCAGATCCAAACAGGAGAAGGGGGAGGAGCTTGATCTTTTACTTTTGAGAATTCTGTTCCTGCTCTCCTCATTTTGCAAAATGAAGAAGGGCTTTCAGGTTAAAGAGAAGAGGAATATTGATTGTTTACTTTCAAATTTCACTCTATCTCTCCTCACTTTGCAAACTTACAGACTATCACTTTAAAAATTGTATTACTAAGGCAGGTGGAAACACTGATTTTTCACACAGTGAAACATAATGACGCAACGCTGGTTTTCCCCACGCTTATTCATTCACTAATAACAAGTTAATGACAAGTTTGGTATCCACGTGTAGCATGAAATGAGACAGAGGTGACCCTGTAATCCAAATATGGTCATTTCCTTTCTGGGAGACAGCATGGTAGAAATATACACACGCATGTGCAGACTTTAGGGCTGTTTTTTCTCAAAATGAGGTTTTCTTTACACTCTTGATAAAACATTTCCACTTTACAGACTCCAAACTCTCCAGTCTTTTTCGTCAGAGGGACCTTTGGACCAAAATTTAGCTTTGAATGGCAAAAAAACACGGCAAAATATGAAGAAAAAAACATACATTTAAACTTGGCGCTTTCTATTATTTAAATTTTGACACTGAATGCCAGTGTTGTCAATGTTCCCTCATCTAATCTGCAGCAAAAGTTTCAAATTGAAACACTATATCCGGGTCTCCAAACTTTTTGTACCCGGTGATCAACTTTTACACAGCAAAAGCGTTGGAGTTAAGTGGAGGTCATCCTGGAGAATGAAGACGATATTGCAAAGAAAATGACTTGACTTTTGTCCGTAGTCTTTACTATATTGACCCAAATGTTTACAGATTATGTCCAGCATGTTCAGAACAACAAGAAAATGCATCTAACACTTGTCGTCAACTGCTCCCTAGAGCTGCTGGTGGCTCCAGTTGGAGATCCCTGCTTTAAATGATCGAAATACACACCGCACGTAATCTGTGGAGTTCTCCTCTCTTTCTGCACACAGGCCCCTCCCACTTCACCTGTCAACTCCTCCCCCTCCTCTCTCTCCCCTCCTCCCTTCCTTGTGAATCCTCTCCTGATTTTACTTCCTGCTCCGACCTTGGCGAGGTGATTAAGATGAACTTTTGATGAATCCTGTTTCTTTCAAAATGGCACTTTATTTGCTCACAACCAATGGGCGCTGGCTGCTCTGCTTTATGACCACGACACTGGGGGCCGCCATTGCTGTAGTACCTCCATATCGCCACTAGGCCCCCATTGAAAAGCATTGGAGTTTAGACACATTAAAAACAACTTTAACGCCTGGTTTCAATTTTTTCAACACTAGGCTAGGCTGGATCTTCCTCCTGAGATAACGCTGGGTTAGTCACAATTTAAGAAACCAGGCTGGTTTTCGTAAAAAGAATTTTTGAAATCTCGTACTTAATGAGGGTCGGACTGTTAGCATTGGAGCAGCGCGAGCTACACGTCACGCAAGGGCCGAGTCTACGGTGAAAATCCCGCCCGTATGTCCTTTTTAGGAACATGCTTCATCAGAGCTGGGGAGGGGGAGTCTGTAAATCCGCCATGAATTCCCCCTCGACCGTGGTCATTATGGTAAACGGGGAGGAGTGAGCAGAGGCTGTCCATTATTTTTTACAGTCTATGCTCACAACATGTGTCCACTGTTGATCAATGGTCAGGGCTGGGCAGCGTTAAACGATACCAGTCTGTTTTCTGGTTCTAGACGACAAATATTTTAGCATAGGCATCAGAAATCATATCGGTGAAAAATATGACGGTCCCCAGCCCTCTTTGAAGGTCTCGGTCTCACTGCGTATTTACCAGAAACGATTCATCGATTACCAAAATTGAAAATTGAAAACCATTTCAATAAAAGATTAGTTGTTTCAGCCTTAACATTTTTCCTCCATGAGCCTGGAGACATTCTTTTCCAACATCAACAATAGAGGGACGTCCAAAAACATAAATATACAACTATTCTCACTGCCCTGACGAAGACTCTGACATGAGTTGAAACACGTTAGAATAAAACACACCAGAGGCTGATTTTGTGTGGCTCGGATTTCATTTTGCTGTTACATTATTCTCTTTCACCTTTATTTAACCAGGAAAGTCCCACTGAGACTCTGCTCACTCCCCTCATGGAGAGCACAGATCACTGACCTTCCTATACAACCATACTGTTCTGAAATCAGACATTCAAAATCAGGTTCCTGTGAATCGTGATAAAAGCCGTTATAAAGCATTAAATTCCACTCAAACTGGCTTTAATGGAGGAAAACATTGTCATTGCTCAACCGTTGTTAATGCATAAGTTTGTTGAAGATCCAAAAGTTATGCTCAAACACAGTCAGCCGCAGATTTGCTCAAAAGTTGTGTGTGGCGTCCAGTTTGTTTTTGAAGAGCAACCTTTCCCTCGTTCCTCTGTTCGACTGGATGTCTGTGAGTCGGAAACTATTTTAAAGATCGTATTTGTGCAGTCAAAAGCATTCCCTCTTGAACCTGTGGGAATGTTTTAACAGGAAGAAATGTGGGGAAACTATCATCAAAATAGATTTAGGTTAAGGAGGGTTTTCCATTCAGAGATCTCTATTTGAAACTTCTGCTTTAACTGATAGAAATGTACTGTAAGATTTCTTCTTCCATTCCCTACATAATGATGTTGTACAGAGGGGATTTTGGAAATCTTGTTAGTTTAGCAGAAGTGGTGCTCAGTTACATTTACTCAGTTTTGAAGTAATTGTACTTGTAATTTACTTCTACGTGAGCAACATTAAAATGAAGTATCTTTTTCTTACTTGAGTAAAAAAAAGTAACTTGTGACATTGTGAGTAAATCTTTAAGTGACAAATGTTTGTTTTGACGTAAAACAGATTTAGTATTTGTTGTTTTGTTTCATTCATTCTCATAATCATTTATTTTCTAAATGTTTTTATGGTATTTTCATTGAAAATATTAACATTTTCACATGTTTTGTTTCTCATCATTTATGTCACAACTGAAACATAGATCAGACTTTTCAGTTACTCAAGTAATATTTACTAATAATAAGTACTTTTTTTTTTACTCTTACTTGAGCAAAGATTTTGTCTACTTTACCCACCTCTGTTTATAACAGGAAACATCTGTAACTAAAAGACAAATCTAATTTCGCCTTGTTTTTAAAAATATATTTATTTATTCAGAATTCAATAAATCAGACTGGGAATTAGAAAGTAAAAAATCCCTGTGCAAAAAGCTTAAAAACATTGTTCAGTATTGGCTGGTTTGGCGTCTGTGCTGCTTATGGAGATATTGTGGCCACAATGTGAAACAAATGCATTTTGCGAAATTGGCCCTTTGAAAACGCAGTTTCCCAAAGTCAATCTCGAGGGAAACATGAATTAGTGCAATGATTAAACATGTTATTGTGAAGAATAGACTTTTTGTTTTTGGTTCAATTTGATAAGAGACCGAACTGTCCCCAAACCCTGAAACCTGACCCTGAGTTTCTTCTGCAGTGTCTCCTCTTTAAAGCTTCTTTGATTTTGTCCTGAGTGTCTCGCCTTTGACCCCTGGGACAGCTCCCTCTCCTCCTCTGCTCGTGGTGACAAAGGCCCACAGATGCAGATGCAGATACAGAGGTTTCCCCCTGCTGTGCCACGCGCGCCGCCACGCGCGCAGCAGAGCAGAGCCTCCGAATGCTGCGGCACAGTGCGGTGCGTAAAGGTGCGTCCTGCGGCACTCTGCGGGCGCGGCCACTCCCTCTGCACCAAGAACCCCCCCACCTCCACAGCCTGCTCCTGCCCTCCTTACCTCCCCGTGTCCTACACCTTCCCTCCTCCTCCTCCCCCCGTCTTCTCTCGCCAAACTCCTCTCGCCCGCTTCTTGCCTCGGCTTCTCTCGCCCGGCATCGCGCCCTGCGCTCTCCACTCCGCCTGCTCGGCCTCTCTGACTCCAACCACCCTCTCAACCTCCACCCTCATCCCCATTGCCCCCTCTCCTCCTCCTCTGCGTCCCCCCCTCTGCGCCTTTACGCACGGAGATAAACACACAAGCAGGGCACACACAACACGGGTGGTCCACATCAATCCCAACGTTTATTTGGAGACAGGAGAGAGATATTTCCGATCTGCGTTTGTTGTTGTTGTTGTCTTTTTTTTGTACATGGTTGAAAATCATCACTCTTATGAAAGAGACAAAATAATCATTTTTAGCACCAGAGCAGGTTTTTTTTTTTTTTGCGTATTGCTCGTCCTTGTTTGATAAAAATGTCACTTTGTTTTGTGCTGTTTCCACGGGCATCGATTGGGAAGAAGGGAGGGGGGGTCTCGTTATTTCTTTGATACTGTATAAAAAAAAAGACTAGCACTTTGTCAGTCCATTGCAACATAAATCATCAAGAGAGAGAGAGAGAGAGAGAGAGAGAGAGAGAATCTTTCAGTCACAACAAATACATTGAGAGCAAACGATAATTTAAAAAACCAAAAAAAAAAAAAAAAAAAAAAGTCTGGGCGGCATTGCGCATAATCCAAGCAGGGATTCAGCTTCCATGGTTATTATTCTCGTCTTTATATTATAGGCTATTTAAATATTTATATGTATACATTTATAGTATGTTATGTACAAGTATGGCACTTGATTACACAAAGCAGAGAAGAAGAAGAAGAAAAAAAAGAAAGAAATGAGAGAACAGTCGGCCAAATCAGAAGCAGTGGGCGCTTTGGTGCGAGGATGGAGGAGCTTCGACAGACATTTGCAGCGCCAGGTCGTGTGTGCTGTGCGGCAGCTGTGGCGGCGGCGGTGGTGGAGCGGTCACGTTATGAGTTTTAAGGTAAAGTGGTGCGTCACAGGCAACAAAACAGAAACAAAAAAAGAAAAGAAAAAAAAAGGACATGAAGTGGCGCAAATGAGGCAGGTGAGGTTTTGCGGGAGGGGGGAGGGGGGAGGGGGGGGTCGAAATCTGGGCTAGATTTGTCCCCCGCAAACCCTCCGCTGATGGGGGGTGAATAGGTCGGTGCCAGAACGAAACATCAGAGAAAGAGCGTTTTTAGTTCGTTTTGGATAAAGCCAGGCTCTCTGTTCCTTTAGTGCAATAGGCGCAGCCCGCTTCACCAGCCCGGGAGGTAAAAACCCGACAAAAAAAAAGTTGCATCAGTGCAGTAATAAATAAGTCACAACCGTGTAATCCACGCCCGAGTCCGACAGAACTGAAAAAGACCAAAAAAAAGAAGGAAAAAAAAGCCCACTTTAGTCCCGGCACAGTCCGCAGTCCGCAGTCCGCGCGCGGTCACACGTACGCGGAGTCACTGGACTGAGTGCGCCCGAAGTTGGGCACGCTCATCCTGGGCAAGTCTTTGTTCCGGATCTCGTAGATGGACTTCCTGCGCGCCTGTACGCCTCGCACGGCTGTTTTGATTTTCCTCCAGCCCAAGTGATTGAGCTCGGCCAGGTTGAGTACCACGCAGAAGCCGCTCACGGCAAACATGAAGACCAGAAACACGGTCTTCTCCGTGGGGCGCGACACGTAGCACTCGACGTCTTTAATGCACGGGTAGCGGTCGCACTCGTACACGGAGGGCACGTTGAAGCCGTACAGGAAGTACTGGCCCACGAGGAAGCCTATCTCCAACGCGTTCCGGAACACCACCTGTATGATGTAGAAGCGCGAGATGCCCTCCTGCCGCCGCATTTTGGACTTGGTAGTTCGCATGGCCGAGTTGGGGATCTCCTTGACCTCCAGGCAGTCCGGCTCCGCCTCTTTGGTGGAGTTGTCCGTGTTCTGCAGCACTCCGTTCACGATGGTGTTCTTGATCTTTTTACTCTCGTCGCGCTTGAGCGAGTCTTGGTCCTTGTTGTCCAGAGTCAGGTAGACGGTGGAGAAGCGCCGCTCCTTCTGCTTGGCGGACTGGTGCACGGAGTAGGTGATGAAGCAGAGGCTGGGCGTGCACACCATGATGATCTGGAACACCCAGTAGCGGATGTGCGAGATGGGGAAGGCCTTGTCGTAGCACGCCTGGTTACAGCCGGGCTGCAGCGTGTTGCACACGAACATGGTCTGCTCGTCGTCGTACACCGTCTCCCCCACGATGGCCACGATCAGGATCCGGAAGATCACCACCACCGTCAGCAGGATCCTGCGGGACAAGCACACACACAGTCAGCAGGCGAGGGGCGCGCCACAGCGGCCCCAGCGACCACAGGGCTGTGCGCTCGGGGAGCGGCTCATGGAGCTGTCCGGTGCTGAAACACGCTCCCCGCTCTGCTCGGGTCAGAAGAGATACTTACTGCCCTCTGCCCGCGCATGTGTGTGTGCTGTGTGAGGGGACATGTGACAGGGTTAGTGTTGTCCTTTGGAAACATGTTTCATAATAAACATGTCCTAATCATGAGAGAGACAGAGAGAAGAATAAAGCCGTGTGAGGAGTGTGTTGATCCGTGTGCGGGGAGCGCACAGACTCTGGAGCCGTGGAGACGCAGCAGCTTCCTGGGCTCAGACACGAGGACAGCACAGCACAGGTCCACAACACAGCACGGACTGATACATGACTGATACAGGACTCAGGACCACAGGATCAAAGGACCAGAGGACCAAAGGACTGAGGACAGGCTGAGACAGAAACGGGGGAATGGGGGCCATGCTAAAGACCTCCCGGAGGCTGCGGCTCTTCTCTTACCTGCCGATCATCGTGGAGTGCTGCTGGACAGCAGCCTCCAGGAGCCTCTCTAGTATAGTCCATTCCCCCATTTCTGTGCATCCGGAGCAAACGCTGGCACTGCACTGTGGTCAAATCCCTCTGACAGAGGTTAGTCCCGGGCTGTCCGCTGGGCTCGGTGTCCAAACCGTCCTCGCGCGGCTGAAAGGCGCATCCGAGTGGGATGCCGCTGCTGCTGCCGCCGCTGCGCTGGTCCGTGTGTAGTCTCTGCTGGTTATGTGAGGAGCGCGCAGCGCCTCTGAGCGTCCTGCTGTGTGCGCTCCCACGACGCGTCCACGCTGCTCCCTGTCATGGGGGGCAGTGATCACTGTAAGCCCTCCTATTTTCGATCTTCAGATCACGCTGATGCCGCTGCGTCTGCGGCAGGAGGCTGGACTTAATGTCTTGCCAGCGTTAATCCGCCTTTAAGTAGTCTCCCCCGCCCCTGCGTCACGTACGTGCAGACAGGTCGCTGGACCGCCGCCAGAGGAACCAGCTTTCACTTTTGAGCAGAGGCGCTGCTCAGTGGACGCTGGTGGAAGGGCAGAGAGTCTGGGACTGTGTCCTCTCACATGACGCTCTTCACTCGTTACACACTCCACAGAGACACAACTGTTTCCATGCAAAGTGCTCTCGTGAGCAGCTGCTGTCCGCGTGCGCACAGCCCCCTCTCGCGCTCGTGCGGCAGACTGGTCCGTGCTGCGCCTCGGGCACAGGAGCGAGTCCCGTGGACCGACTCGCAGACCGACAGTGGCCCGGTGATAATCGCTTTACAGCGCGGTCCTGTGGGTCCGTGCGTAAACAGCGCGGCCACATCTTTGGACACAATATCGAGTGTTTTCGTCATAACAAGAGCAGTTTATCGTTGTGTGCGTGTGTGTGCGTGTGTGTGTGTCAAAGGAGAGATATTAAACGGATTTATTTTTGAACCTCTTTGTATTTCGGGGTCATCGGGTTCCTGACCACTCCGGTCAACATTATGCTGCGCACCCTCACGCGAGTTGCGCCCTTCCATTGAGTAAGACTTTTTTTTTTTTTTTTTGGTGAGGTCCATTTCTCCCCGAGCTCTGAGGAGGCTTATCCCCGGCGCTCGCCGCCTCTATAATCGGCTCTGCTCCAACCTGTGATAACCTTTAGTCATCCAAACACGCATGATACACCGCAGGGGGGGGCGGGAGGGGGGACTGACGAAGCTTCCAGGAAATTTCTGCAGGGTAATACATCTCTAAATGTATCCATTTTTCAGCATCTCACAATTTTACCCTCATTAAGTCTTTTTGAATTGTGCCAAATAGAACTTAAAGA
Source organism: Gobius niger (assembly GCF_951799975.1). Classification (NCBI taxonomy): domain Eukaryota; kingdom Metazoa; phylum Chordata; class Actinopteri; order Gobiiformes; family Gobiidae; genus Gobius; species Gobius niger. The sequence goes on from NC_136867.1 coordinate 6,228,578, forward strand.
TGCACTATGCAACTTTTTTATGAGGAAAGAAAAAGTTGATATTTGTGCGTATTTGACCTTGGAGCGACCCAGTGTCTGGTCCGTGAAAACCTTTGAAACAATTGATCCTTGAGCGTTGTAGAGACCACTGTGATGGAACGTAAAGGAATGATGCTGACCACTCATGCAGCCGCTGGGTCACTACGAGGTCAAATGCACACAAATATCAACTTTTATCCCAACATAAAAAGTTGCAAAATGCATCTTTAAAACACATTTTCATACATACTTACCAAGGGCCAAAATACCTACTTCCAGAGGTGGTCAGTAAATCTGCTTTAGAACTGTACTTAAGCAGTACTTTTGAGCATCTGCACTTTACTTCAGTAGTAGTAATTTTCCTCCATTACATTTAAAAAATAAATACTTACGGCAAATGTAATACTTTCTGCTCCCCTACATTAAAAAAATAAATAAAAAGTTAAAGTTGGCCACATATATTGTCCCATTTTGAGCCCCGTAATGCACACTCCAGAACAGTAGGTGGCGCTCTGCAGATGCACTGTCAAACGCAAAAGGACTGGCAACAAGGAAGAAGATTTGCCCCCGTCGTGTTGCCGTTAGGGTTCCAAAATGATGAGAATTTTCAACATATTTTCCAAGGGAATTTGAACGGGAATAAATGGGATTAAACAAGGAATTGATGGGAATATAAATAACAAAAAATGAATGGGAATAAAGTCAAAGTAAAGCAGAGGCTCACAGCGTTTTCCATTCATTTATTACAAAGCTATATACATTTCTGTAAAAATTGCACTGGGGTGTAAACAGACGGCTCTGGAGGCGCGTGGAGGAGACACGGAGTTTCAGAAGCACTTCCGGTGGACTATGGACGGACCCGCCTCGTCGTACTCCTGTTTGCTGATCCACATCTGCTGGAAGGTGGACAGGGAGGCCAGGATGGAGCCGCCGATCCACACCGAGTACTTCCTCTCGGGCGGAGCGATGATCTGGAGACCACAAATGTAAGAAGCACGATGTAAGAGAAGGAAGATCTCACGTCACGTCAGTACAAATGCTTATGTCTTTGTTGTTGATTAAGGCGAGACCCTGCAGGTGAATATGGGGGAAATAATAAGGATTTAGAGAGACCAATTTGAAACGTTTGCCGTTGGAAACATGTATCATCATTTTATGTATGAAAATAGTCAAAATTGCTTATATTTTCAGTGTTCAATCTAAATAACAGATACAGCCAGATTTTAAAAATGTTTTTTCATATATTAGTTACAAATATTTTTGTTTTTTAAATAAGCAATGTGTGGAGAAATCTGTAAAAATACATATTGTTTTATTGCGGTTCAAAGCTCAACAAATAAAGCATGAATTAGATATTTAAAAATTCCTTTGAAAAAAAAAAACACTTAAAGAGGGGGTATTATGCTTTTTTCAATCACATAGCACCAGTCTATATCACACTACAATGATGCCGAAACCTTCTGTTAGTCTGTAAATGCAGTAAATTAGAATAACTGCCTTGTATAAAATTGCTCTCTCAAAATGGCTGTAGTGAATGTCTTGAAATAGGCCTCTGTCTCTTTAAGAACCTCTGAGCCTTTCAGACACGCCCCCTCCACCCGCTAACCGTTGCCGTGTCTCGTATTTCCACTTAGTTTGCGATCTCTGCGTGTGTTTGTGTTTACATGGTGTGATGCGGGGGTTATCTCAAAGTCACCTTGCTGTTTAGAAGGTGGCGCATCGAGCAATGCAATGTGGGAATGCAACAATTCCGGTCCGGCCAATGGAATAGTTGAGGACGGCTTTAAGAAAATGTCGCATATCTATCTAGTTCAGTTAAGGTGCTGCTGTCTCCAAGGAAGGAAATGACCATATTTGGATTACAGTTATCTCGCTTGCTTTTCCTGTTAGTACCAACTCTACCAAGTTCAATAAGCAGAGCCTCATTCTAATGTAACAGCTCTGCACTCAGGACAGGTCAGTCATAGTGTTCACTGCTCTCTCGATGGGGCTGCGTAAAGACAAAGGGGAAGGTTTAGCGGCTCAGAGCCTAACTAGCACTACCTGTCACTGTGCAGGCAGAATGTTCAGGGACAGAGGGCAGATTAGATTACTTGTAACAGTTTCTTTAGAGGATGTCAACTCTTCAAATCATCTCCATAACTGTGCAAAACCAGGCCAGGTGACCACTTTGAAAACACCACCGGACACTCCAGGGTCCTGTTGTTGCCTCTCCTCACCTTGATCTTCATGGTGCTGGGAGCCAGTGCGGTGATCTCCTTCTGCATGCGGTCGGCGATTCCCGGGTACATGGTGGTTCCCCCGGACAGGACGTTGTTGGCGTACAGATCTTTGCGGATGTCGATGTCACACTTCATGATGCTGTTGTAGGTGGTCTCGTGGATGCCGGCGGACTCCATGCCTGCGGGGAAAGGGGTTTTGATCATGTTATCGCGAGTGTGCAACAGGTGCGGCCACTATACTGCCCCCCCCCCTCGGCAGCTGTCGGGATCAGTTGGTCAGCGTCAACGCGTCTCAAGTGCTAGAGTTTAAAAGAAACAGATGGTGGAAGAAAAGCGGAAGAAGATGGATGGATGGATGGATGGATGGATAACTGAGTAGCTCTACCGCCTGCATGAGTCAATCGCAGACCTAAATCATGATCTGGTTTTTCATAGACACTAAATGAAAGTGACGCACCGATGAAGGAGGGCTGGAAGACGGTCTCGGGGCAGCGGAACCTCTCGTTGCCGATGGTGATGACCTGTCCGTCGGGCAGCTCGTAGCTCTTCTCTAATGAGGAGGAGGAGGCGGCCGTGGCCATCTCGTTCTCAAAGTCCAGCGCCACGTAGCACAGCTTCTCCTTGATGTCGCGCACGATCTCGCGCTCAGCTGCGGGGTCACGCGGGGTCAGTAAACAGCAAATGTGAAAGTACTGGTTTGTTTTTACACGGGCGCACCTGTTGTGACGAAGGAGTAGCCCCTCTCTGTCAGGATCTTCATCAGGTAGTCCGTCAGGTCACGTCCGGCCAGGTCCAGACGCATGATGGCGTGCGGCAGAGCGTAGCCCTCGTAGATGGGCACGTTGTGCGTCACGCCGTCGCCAGAGTCCAGCACGATGCCTGCAGATCTGAGTTTAGCCACGTGCCGAGTCCGTGCGTAAAGAGCGTTAACTCACCTGTGGTGCGTCCAGAGGCGTACAGCGACAGCACGGCCTGGATGGCCACGTACATGGCGGGCACATTGAAGGTCTCGAACATGATCTGGGTCATCTTCTCCCGGTTGGCCTTGGGGTTGAGGGGGGCCTCTGTCAGCAGGGTGGGGTGCTCCTCGGGGGCCACCCTCAGCTCGTTGTAGAAGGTGTGGTGCCAGATCTTTTCCATGTCGTCCCAATTGGTGATGATGCCGTGCTCGATGGGGTACTTCAGGGTCAGGATGCCCCTCTTGCTCTGGGCTTCATCCCCCACGTAGGAGTCCTTCTGCCCCATGCCCACCATGACGCCCTGGGGTCACAGAGTGTGTGAGTACTCCCGGTTACACAGCTACCAGACAGAATGTGGTAGTTTATTACCTGGTGACGGGGGCGGCCCACGATGGAAGGGAACACCGCGCGGGGAGCGTCATCTCCAGCGAAGCCGGCCTTGACCAGGCCAGAGCCGTTGTCGCACACAAGAGCGGTGGTCTCCTCGTCGTCGCACATGGTGTGGGGTCTGCGAAGACACGCTTTGTTAGGGCAGAGGTGTGTGGGCACAAGCACAAGCCTATAAACATCACTTCAAAGTGGCCTTAAAAGCAAAAAGTACATTTTCTATTGGACTTTTTTCCAACTGAAACATTATTAGAATTCTACATTGGCGATAAATTATCTCTGAAACATAGTCAAAGTGTTTCCCATCCTAAAGCAATCATTAAAACTGAAGAGTATTCCTGTATCTGTCCACCCACACATTACACATAACATCCACTATTAATCCAACACAGCCTTTATCTTGGAGCAGTCTTTAATCCATGTGAACGCGCTTTGGTCAAAGGCTGAAGGGTGTCCGTGCGTGAGCAAGTTCCTTCAAAACTGAGTCCAAAAGATGCGCTTCCAAACTCCCATGCGTCTTCACCACTTCTTCCCCCCCGCCGTACTCACCAGACAAGCGCCGGATAAACAGCCCGCTCCCGAGCGCACCCCGGGCCCTTTTGTATACCTCCCCCCTCCTCGCGTCGGTGCGCGCCACGCAAACTCCCCCTGTCCTCTCCATATTTGGCAGCGTGCGGCTCCATTGACAAAAGGCGCACCATGAAGGGAATGGCGCGGGGCAGGGAACATCCGCGCGCTCGGACCCATGTATGGCGCACTCCCCTCCCCAGACAAACACTGCACTTCTCCCGCTGTTTGATCTCTCTCTAACACCCCCCCCCCCCCCCCTCCAACCTACGATTAATCCGCTCCTGAAAATTGACCCCTCTCTCTCTCCTTTTCTTTCCGCTGTGGGCCTTTACGCGCGGCGAGGTCAAGGACGGTATGTGATAACAAAATACCGACGTCTCTGTCCAAGCCGGAATGACGCGTAAAGGCGCATGGAAGGCCGTCTGTGGGAGCGCGTTTGGATCGGAGACAAGGGTTTTTGGCACCTACAAAGAGCTTTACTTTTGAGTCCGTTATGTTTATGGGAGGATATGAGGAGGACAATATGAATAAGCTTTTTGGCATTGATATAGTCCAGGAAAAGTAAATCACTGACACGTTGTGAATAATTCGGGTTCAAAAACATACCAAATAAGGCGCCTAAAAGTAAGTCAGGGTTATTTGTAGTTTTCGGAACAAAGCCATTGGAAAACTGATAAGCTTTAAAGTCACACTGCACTGAGCTGCCACACACTTGAATATTTGGCAGTAGCGCCTTTAGCTTTACTGCGCACATTCACTGTGGCGATTTTTCGATAAGCTTCTGCGATGTTAGAAGATCCAGTGTTGCATTCCCCCCCCCAGAAACTTGTATTGATGACGAGAGAGTGTGACCACTGCGCAAAGCCTTCTCCGGCACGTCCCAAAGACTCTCAGTGGGGTTAAGATCTGGCCAATCCATGTGTGAAAATGATGTCTCATAATCCCTGAACCGCTCTTTCTTACAATGTTAGCCCGATGAATCCTGGCATCGTCATCTTGGAATATGCCCGCGCCGTCAGGGAAGAATGAATCCGTTGATGGAATAGCCTGGTCAATCAGGATGTTCAGGTGTTTGCTGAACTTCGACCTGACCAACTGCGGCAGCCCCAGGTCACAACAGTTTGGTGAATCCAGGTGGGCACTTTTGACTTCCATCAAACGGAACTATAATTTCCAACCTTGTGATTTGGAAAAGCACCAGCTCATAAAATATCTGATCATCCAAGTACCTCCAGGCCCAGCCCAACATCAAATGAGGGACCTTCTTGTGCTTGTCCATGTTCATGTTCTTGGTGTTCACTGCTCTTCCCGTCTAGGCATTTTAAACATTTTTTGTGTAGCTTTTTGGCCAATTTCTACTCAAGTTTTTGTTGCAATCTTGGATTTCGGGATTTGTTTTCACTCTTTTTAGATGTTTTCTAGCAGACTACAGCCATATTTGGCACACACACATAAAGTCAAGTCAAAATTGGGTCTACGTGAATGTTTGGACACAGCAAATTGTCCAGTAGAAGCGGAAAAACAGCACTCGAAGCTAGCTTTAACATGTAGCATGAAGCTAAAGCAAGCGAGAAGGAGGTTGTTTATGGTAATGGTTATTTTTTTTAACTCTTTTTAGATGTTTTCTAGCAGACTACAACCATATTTGGCACGCACACATAAAGTCAAGTCAAAATTGGCTCTATGTGAATGTTTTCACAGAGAAAATTGTCCAGTAGAAGCGAAAAAACAGCACTCGAAGCTAGCGTTAGCATGTAGCATGAAGCTAAAGTGAAGGAGAAGGAAGTATGATATGGAAATGATTATTTTTCCACTCTTTATAGACATCATCTTGGCAGACTATAGCCATATTTGGCACGCACACACAAAGTCAAGTCAAAATTGGCTCTATGTGAATGTTTTCACAGAGAAAATTGTCCAGTAGAAGCGAAAAAACAGCACTGGAAGCTAGCGTTGGCATGTAGCATGAAGCTAGAGTGAAGGAGAAGGAAGTCTGATGTGGAAATGATTATTTTTCCCACTCTTTTTAGACAAATTGGCAGACTACAGCCATATTTGGCACACACACATAAAGTCAAGTCAAAATTGGGTCCATGTGAATGTTTTGACACAGTAAATTGTCCAGTAGAAGTGAAAAAACAGCACTTGAAGTGTTAGCATGTAGCGTGAAGCTAAAGCAAGCGAGAAGGAAATCTTTTATGGTCATGGTTCTTTTTCACTCTTTTTAGATGTTTTCTAGCAGACTACAGCCATATTTGGCACACACACATAAAGTCAAGTCAAAATTGGGTCCATGTGAATGTATTGACACAGCAAATTTCTTTTATGGTAATGATTATTTTTTCACTGGTTTAAGATGTTTTCTAGCAGACTGCAGCCATATTTGGCACACACACACAAAGTCAAGTCAATGTGAATGTTTTGACACGGTAGAAATAAATAGAACTCCAGTAGAAGTGAAAAAACAGCACTCGAAGCTAGCATAAGGTTTATCCTATCTTATCTTATTTGCATGAAGCTAACATTAGCATTCCCTGTTATATACAACTTGGGGTTGTTGAATCACTTAGCTCCTTCCTGCTGTGTCTGTATCTTTATTTGATCTAAAATACATCCATGATTCATTGGAGTAGTAGTGCAGTGATTAAAGTTCAGGGATTTCCGACCAGTAGCTCTCCAACCTATTCTTTGTCGCTCGCCAAGGGCCTTCTACATTTCTTCATGCGCTTCATATGTCCCATTGTAGAAGCACATTTCAAGGTAAACATATCACTTCTTATAATTACCTACAGCATCGCAATACGTGTCGGATCGGCCCCTGGGTATCGTGACAAAAGTGGATCGTCCCAGCCCTATGAGTAACTCCCTTAATTTTTTGTTGCATAAAAGCAGCTCACCGGCAAAAAAAAAAAAGGTAGGAGACCCCTGGGTTAAAGGGTAGTTCTTTGCCGTCTGTAACAAATGAATAAAACAAACAAAAAGCACAAACATGAGAAAAGTAGCCCCAGAGTAGACTGAGCTCAGAATCCCAGTTAGTTTGAAAGCCCCGTCGAGGCGCTGATTTGGAACAGCAAAGCAGCTGATTGTGGATTTGCATGCGCGCTGCAGAGAGCGCTGGGTAATTTTAGCCGCCTCTTATCGGTGCAGGCTCGAGTGGGGGCCGAATGGAGAGCACTTGCGGCACAGCTGGTCTGATCGAGCGGCTGCCCCCCTCCCCGACAGACTCCCTAACAAAACACTGGCCAAGGTCCACAGACCACACACAGCCGAGGAGGAGGCAACATCTGACTGCTGCGTCTGACCCGTCAGAGGAAAACACCTCTGTGCTTTTTGGCCGCCATTAAAACCGTGACATGATCATTCCTGTGACATATATTTGGATGAAATCAATGTTGTCCATGAATATGATGAGCTATTGAGACGGATCGATCTGCAGGGCTGACTGGAAACCGTTCAGATTTATGCTTACAGTCACCGCCATGGATTTTTCATCTACGTCTTTTATTTTGGTTTCAGAGGGAGGGACCGAGAGTGGGTGAGTGAGGGGGCGGGGGGAGAGTGATGGGAGGTGGGGATTCCCCAGTCAAATGTTGGGAGTGCACGACATAGACTGTACAGTTATCTGTAGTGTGGTGTTTAGTTTCAGACCTCACATAAACCTCACTTTAATTTAGACTCGCTTTGAACTTCAAATATGAATGTGGACAATAACATGAAGGTCGTTGTCCGCAGTGTTAATTTTGACAACATATTTTATTTTAGTCTTAGTCTTTTGACTAAAATGTAATTTAATTTTAGTCAAGATTTAGTCAAAAAAAACTTTTCAATTTTAGTCTAGTTTTAGTCGACTAAAATTGCATGTCAATTTAGTCGAATAAAATGAAGACTAATTTAGTCGACTTATATAATATTCATTATAATCATATTTAATCGTGGTCCTCGACTTCATGGAGCTGCTCCCACATGAACAAAGCTCAGACCTGTTCATTTGGCAGTGAATTTAAATGTCCTATATCATGCAAAATCGACTTTTTAGAGCTTTTAGCCATGTTGTTATGCTATTTCCTTATCAAAAACACCTCCAGAGTGGGTTGTGGCTTCATTCACGCAGCTCTCAGTAATCCTACTGAATCCTGCTGAATCAAAAAATACCTCCAGAAAACACAAAAATGAGTGCTCAATAGCGGTAGAGGTACAATCATTCATATAAATGCCTATACTTAACTTTGGAATGGCTAAAATAGCATGATATAGATCCTTTAAATGATCTGAGGCTCTTTCAGACGGTCAATAGAAGTTTGGATGATTTTAGTCTCTCCTTTTCATTTTTATTTAGTCTTATTTTAGTCGACTAAAATATCTGGACATTTTAGTCATAGTTTTAGTCACATGAGAAAGTTTTAATTTAGTGTTAGTCCTATTTTACTCGGCAAAAATATCACTTTGACTAAAATTAAGACTAAATATTTTAGTCGACGAAATTAACAATGGTTGTCCGTGGGATTTTTTCTCATGGATCCCTTGGTAATTATATACAGTACTGGTCAAAAGTTTGAAAAAGCTTTTCATGTATTGGATTTTCTTCTTTTCAACACTATTTACAGTGTGTGATTCTCATTGAAGACACTACACTATAAATGAACATGTGGGATTCTGTTGGAAACAAAGAAGGGTCAAATAATGTTGTATATTTTAACCTCCTTAACCCCCGCCTTAAAGGAACAGGCCACCACTTTTCCACGCTGAGATATGTTCTTGCCTGAGCTTAGACGAGTTGATGCGTACCTGTCTGGTCTTTGTGCGTGCCCTCAGTCACGCAAAACGACCAAAGATGTTGTTAGCATTTGGCCTCTCCCAATGTATTCCCATAGCTCCAAACGGGGGTGAAGTTGGAAGCGACCACGCTCTTCCATGGGCACAAAGACCAGACAGGTACGCATCAACTCGTCTAAGCTCAGGTAAGAACATATCTCAGTATGGAAGAACTGTGGCCTGTTCCTTTAACCGAGTGCGTTTTCTCCCGTTCGGCTTTACGCAAATCTAAAAGCCTCTGTCACGCCTCAATACATGTGTGAATGCACGGTGGTGATCAGATGTGTGCATGGTGTCTCCCTGAACACCACAGAGTTTTATTTTCATGTATTTATTTATCAGGACCATGTACAGCTACATTATGTGTGTGAGCAAAGCCGCTTGTACCAGACTGTAGCTTTTTCAGCCTGATTTCCATCTGGAGTGAATGTCCAATTGACTCCAAATCAAAACAACGCCGCCCAAGAAGTGACTTCCCGTTTCCATCCGGCACGCCAAAATAAAAGCACACAGCTCATCTCATTGATTAGTGCAGCAAGTACTTGCAACATTACAAGAATATTATTAAATACACACATTTTAAGTGTTTTGTCTGTTATTAGTTGGGCAGAAAGAAAGTTGAACTAATGTTAAAGATGGTGCTTTTATTTTGGCGTGCTGGATCGAAGCAGGAAGTCACTTCTTGGGCGGCGTTGTTATGATTTGAAGTTTTGCACAGAGTCAGTTGTCTCATGAAAAGCGCTTTGTGACTGTGGCTGTGAAAGTTCTTCTTCTCATTTGAAAGCTAAGGCCTACAGAACTGATCTAAAGGGACCTTTTTTCTCGTGTTGTTGGTGTGTTTGTCACGTTTTCTATTTCATTGCCTTTTTGTCGCTTTCTTGACGCTCTTTTGTTATTGTTTTGTCACATTTTCGATGCTTTTTATCCTCCTTTTTGTCTCGTTTTTGTCGCCATTTTGATGCTTTTTCCTGAAGCTTTTAGATTTGGTTAAAGCCAGGGGCGGACTGGCCATATGTCCTGTATTCTGGAAGAGCACAGAAGGGCCACTGGCTCTAGGGCCACCGGTCTGGCCTCTCACTTTATACCTTACTCTTACCCCCGGGCGTAACGAAGCTTTACCCAAATCTAAAAGCTTAAAAGAAAAGCATCCAAAAACAAAAAATGTGCTGGAAAAGCAACAAAAAAAGTGACAAAAACACAACAAAATGTGACGAAAAACGTGACGACAAAGCAATGAAAAAAGCGATGAAAAGACAACAATAACAGGTAACCCCCCCCCCGAAAAACAAGAGATGAAAACTCAATGAAAAAGTGACAAAAAAGTGACAAAAAAGTGACGAAAACACGCCAAAAAAGCCACCAAAAATGCAGCGACAATGTGACAAAAAGTTACCATCACTTTTCTAGATTTTAGCTTTCAAATGAGGCGTTACAGTGTTGCTCTCCAGTCAAGAAGCCTTTTGATTTGGGTAAAGCCGAACTGGAGAAAATGCTCTCGGTTAAGGCGGGGGGTGGGGTAAGAGGTTAACATATGTATTTACTGCAATAGCCTCCTGTACGGTCTCCCCTCCTCTGATTTACAAAAACTGCAAATATGTTCAAAACTCGCTCCAGAGACCACATCACCCCCGTCCTCCAACAGCTTCACTGGCTCCCCCGTACAACAGCGCATCCACTACAAAGTTCTGCTCACCACCTACAAAGCCCTCAACAACCTGGCCCCCCCCCCATACCTCACACACCTCCTACAACGCCACCGCCCATCCCGTCGCCTCCGCTCTGCCGACTTAAACCTCCTCAAACCCATCACCAAATCAAAGCACCGAACCCTGGGGGACCGAGCCTTCGCCATCGCCGCCCCCCACCCTCTGGAACTCACTCCCCATTCACATCAGAAACTCAGACTCACTGGCCACTTACAAAAAACTGCTTAAAACCCACCTGTTTCAGCTCGCTTACAACCAACAATAGCTCTGCCATCTTTGTTTGTCAGTCTCACTTGTAAAGCGTCTTTGTGTCTCCTGAAAAGCGCTATATAAGACCTATGTATTATTATTATTATTTGTGGAAGTGCCGCATTTACGCTAATTTGGGCCAGGCTGGCCAGAATCCAGGGCTGTTTTTCAGTCCCAGTCCCGCCCCTGGTTAAAGCCGGTTAAGAGGTTAAATTCTTCAAAGTTACTGCCCTTTATTCTTGGCATTTTCTCCATGAGCTTCATTTCATTTTTTTATTTGAGCAGCTGAGTATTCAGCAGATGACATGACAAACAAACTAGCAGGTAAGATGCCCAAAAGGAGTAGGCAGAAGCAAGGTGCTTGTACACGCCTACCCCCTTCCAAATTGACAGTTTAAGGTAAACATTTACAGTTAGTTACCATAGTAACGTTTCGAAAGCATGTCAACTAAACGTGCATCCAGTACCTTATCATGAACATACATACGATATTGTTGAGAGAAAAAAATAAAAATAAAAATAAAATGTATATGCTCATATATACATGTATGTAGTCCATTTAAGCACATATCGTGTACATATACATGTTTATATATGTATACAGCAATATAAATATTATGATTATTATTATTTTTATTTTTATTTTTCATATTGTCCTATTCCATCTTTCTCATTCCACAATGAGTTTGTGTGGTTATATCCTACATTATGTACAATGCGAATAGCTCTTTTCTGCAGTACAATAAGACTCAGTAGATTGGTTTGATAAGTATTGCCCCAAACTTCAAGGCAGTAGGTGATGTATGGCAACACCAAGGAGCAATAGACTGTGTAAAGAGCTTTGTCATTTAAAAAATACCTAGTTTTACCCATGATAGAAATGCATTTAGCAATCTTTGTTTTGATGTTAGATATATGGGGTTTCCAGGACAGTTTATTGTCAAGGATGACTCCAAGAAAATTGTGAGTTTGAACATGTTCTATTTCATCATTATCCAGTTTAATTTTAATCTCCATATTAATTTTCCTATTTGTAAATATCATTACTTTCGTTTTTTTGAGATTTAATGATAGTTTGTTTTCGTTAAACCATTGTTTTATTTTTCTCATTTCAGAAGTTACTTCAACTATTAATTGTTTCAAGTCCTTCCCACTACAAAGAATGGTGGTGTCATCAGCAAATAGAACTAGTTTAAGCTTTTCTGTGACATTACACAAGTCAGCTTCATCAGGTCCTTGTCCCTGAAATGGTTCAACAGTTTGTGAAGTCAAAACCATTTCTGTGACGACATCGTGAGAAAATGTCAGTAAGAGTCGTCTTCACATCAAAGAAAAACACTACTCGGAATAGTTTGTAAATCCAACTCGCTGGTAAAGCCTCGTTGAGTGAATCGTTTTTAGCTTGAGCTCACTTCATTTCACGACTTAAACAAACCGTACACACATTCCTCCCACAGCTTTCGTGCCCCGCGCCGAGGAGGACGCTGTTGTGACATGTGCCGGCCCCGCTCTCGCCTCTTGCCCGGGAGGAGGAGGAGGAGGAGGAGGAAGAGCAGGAGGAGGATAGGCTGGGGGTGACATTGCCGGTGGTGACTGTACGCCGGGGCCGGAGCTCTGGACTGTCCCAAGACAAAAGGACGCGCTGTGGACGTGAATCACCGCGCCGCTCCCCGTCAGCGACTGCAGACCAACTGCCCCGGCGCTGGTGACTCTGTCGGCGCTTATGTAATTACAGTGGACTTCAGGCACACCCACACTTTAGGAAGCAGTGAGTGCGGTCAGTTCAGACGGGCCCAGATCTCCGAGGCTTTAGTTAAGTTCAGATGTGGCATTTGATGGAGGTCGAGGACGGGAAAACCATCTGACCGACCAGTTCAAGTGCAGTTGGAGAATCCTCATGAAATGCTCGTTGCTTTTACACTGACACGTAAAGTTGGGTGTGGGTTTCTTCTTTGCGTTCCTTCCCTTATTTGCAGTGGGCCTTGTTTGTTTTTGATTCGAGGACAGTTGCAGGTTTGGGACTTCAGCTTTAAAAACCCTGTGCACCTTTGCTCTCATTCTTCTGTTCGGTCTTGTCCACCAGGTCAGTTACAACACTCAGTTTGCCTGTGCACAGTAAATGCTAAGATATTATTTCATGAATGTAGCTGTATTTAGTTGCATTGCTTCCATATCCAAAGATGTCCTCCATCCCCTGAATGTTGAGTTTCAGTTGCTCCCATCTGGGAAAAGGTTAAAAGTCTCAGTCGGCAGAACTAATCGTTACAGAAATAGTTTTATTCCAGCAGCTATATTTGCTCTGAACAGACCTTTATCTACCCTCTGTATCCGATGTATCTCATGATGATGATGTTGTTCTATTGCTGTATTTTATATATTGTCTTTTGTGGATGGGCTTACAATGCTCTCACACTCTCCAGCCCTTTTAGCAGTGCAGACTGTCACTTACTGTATGTCTGTCCCACTGTATGTTGGTCTGTGTCTGTGTGTGCAAACCAAATTTACCGTTCGTTAAAGTTACCTTGACCTATATCTGAGATACTGCTGATAAATGACAGTCCTCTCATTCCTCTGTTTGGTCTTGTCCACCAGGGGTCCAGGCCAGTCTGAAGGCAAGACGGCTGTCGTGGTCTCCTTGTACCATGGTGATCAGAGCCTAGGGGCTGTTACAGTAACTGTACCGGAACACAGTTACTCAAAATGAGTATTCTAAATACTTATTCTCAATACAAGTATTCAGTTAATACACAGAGTTTGGTTCACTTTGCTATATGTCATTGCTAATCTGTTGGGAAAGGTGATGCACACAATTTTGCCCGTCCCTTTGAAATCACTTTAGCACCATAGACTTCATGGCCAGCCTAATAGGAAATGTGGGCAGGCTCCAGAAGTTCCTTGCTGTAATTACTTTTCATTTCCATGTTTTGCCCCTCTTTAAAGGATCTGTATCATGCTATTTTAGCCATCCCAAAGTAAAGTATAGGCATTTTTTATGATATATTGTACCACTAACACTATGGAGTACTATTCTTGGTGAGAAATCCATCAGAGACACAGAAAAACACTATTTTGGCTGAGAGTCGCCGAATCATGGAAAGAAATTCCAACTTCTGGCGAGTTCTTTAGGAAGGTTGTCCTGTCCTCTTGTACCCAAAAGCGCTTTTCTCCGTGACATTATTGTTAGGCAAGAAAAAAGAACAGGCGTGTCCAGAGTAGGTGAGAAAGAGCTCCTTCTTCACAGCTTTCAGTGCAAACATGACATCTGTTCAGACGCTCAGGGGCCACGATTGTTTTCTCTGCAGGGGCTGTTACGGCTTAGTAGTTTAGAACCACAAAAACAGACTCAAGACAGAAGCCAAAGTTCACAATTTATTTCTCTGTCCAAGCAAGGCGGATGTCTCAGATCCTCATAGTCTCTCCCACACGGGCACTAGGAGAGCACAGTATAAAGTACTTTCAGTAGCCGACTGCAAAATCACCATCAAGCTGACGGAAAAATCTGGCAGAGTCTGTCTGGAGAGCTGGGTCATTCACTGCAGCAGCTTGATAGCAGATAGCCAACAGGTAAGTGGCTCCAACACACACAGGGAATAGGGGGTGGGGAACACAGGAGGACCAGAGTCACACCCAGGGGCGTGACAGGGGCAGTGCTGAGGCCTCGGACGCTTCCTTTTTATTCTCCATTTCTTTCTTACAACAGAAATAATGAAAAAGCAGTTTTATCAATTAAAATCAGGTGGTAAGGCATTACGGGCCAGATCTTGTGGCGGCGCACGGGGCGGCCCAGGCTCTTGGCTAATTATTTTCCGAGTGGCGGCGCTATATGTGCCATTCGCCTCCGCCACCTGTGAGGGGGCGTCACAAGAGGAGGCGACTGCACTGATGGAAACACGGCTGACATTCACTTCCTGGTTTACATTGCGCTGTCTTGCGTTCTTTCTTAAGCCTTAGGCTCTCACAGGTCAAACTAAAAACGTATTTACCCCATCGTGAGCTAAACCATGTTCACGTCTCGAGAGAAAAAGAGCTACAGCGTCCGCTGTGGCGCGGGTCGGCCCGCGCTTGGCGTGAACGCGAAGCAAAACAAAAGCACATGTTCACCCCTCACTCCCACACAACCACTCTCCTCGACGCGGAGTCGATCTGGTTGGAGGAAAATGTGTGTCTCAACCCACTTAAATGCGCTAAGTCTGGAGTGGCAAGATCACAAAGTTGCGCTCCGACCGAGCACAAAATGTCACACTATCGTCTCCGTTTTGATGCACAAGATCGGGCCCTACATCTTCCTCTTTCCTCTTCCAGGAGAGGGCGGAGCAGCTGCTTAGAGAGCAGGATTCAGGAGGATTGCTGAGATCTGCGTGAATTAAGCCAAATATCAGGGGATCATCAGTGGATTTTGCATGTAGGATCTTTAAGTCATTCTTACCTCCACATGTTTGTCTTAACACACACAACATTGTCTGCTATCAGGAATGAACCTCAGTTAGCTTGCGCCTTCAGAGAAGCCACCCTCACTTTGTCCATCACTATTCTACGGTCCAAGTTCTGTTGTATATATGGTGCTATAGCACCAAGTGGAGGGGGGACTCCACCAGAGGATGTCACTGAGGTTATGTGGGTCAGAATGACACATGCAGCACATGTCTGGTGTCAAAGGTACTGATTCCCATGTGAGTCTTACTCATGATGACGACATTACCCCTGGCAGAAGTTGGTCCACTGCAGGTTTCATTGTTCCTGTAGGAAAATCTGCCCTCTGCGTTGGACCGCAACTTTAAGGTGAGACATCGAGACCTGAAAAGACTTCAGAATACGAGCGATCGCGATGTCGTCACAGCCGTTGGCCGTGGTAGGTATTAACATTTTCATATTTGATAAACATTTTATTAAAATCCTATAATCAGCAAAAACAATGTCCATAAACAGTGCATAAAAACCAAGTTAGAGGCCTGTATGCATCAGCTGTTGCCTACCATTCACCAAAACATCCGGCGAAAATTGCGGAAGTAAACAATAACAGCGATCGCTCGTATAGAGTTCGGGAAAGTCCACAGTTACCATGGAGATCGGCCATCTTTGCAGCTGTTAGCATGCATTTCCATTGACTAATATTAGCTAAAAACAGTTTATAAAGTGGAGAAAATAGCCGTGGATCAGCTCCGTTAGCTGCAGAGTTACTGCTGGTAAATACATCTAAGTCACTGTGGTGTCCAAGTGTTTTAATGTGAACAATAACTTAACTTCTGAAATCTCCATTAGTTTACAATTGCTGCTAATCCTATAATGCTTGGCGATGTGACGTCACCTTCCCGAACTCGAATTACTTGTGACTTGCAAAAGAAGGACTCGTCAGTTCGATAAACAATGATTGTCTGGTCGGCCTGAATCTTTGTTTTTCATAAAAAAAACATGGATACAGGTGGTAGTATTTAAGGCTGTACAGTTTTCTCATGACTCGCAGATGCTTTTGAACTCTTCCTGACCCTTCGCTCTCGTCTCTTTTCCCCCGGAGCTGCTGTGTTTGGTTGAGTGTGGAACAAAAGTGACGATAATTGGCCAAGAGAGAGAGTGAGAGAGAGAGAGATGACGATGACCAACCAGAGGCGTTGTTTTTGGGTTAAGCACCACCTCTGTTCGTCAACATGCAGAGATTACGGGCAATTTATCCTCCGCCATTTATCCTCACGTGAAAGCCAACCCCTGACGCGCCCGAGAACAACGGGCCTCGGGTGACCAGACCTGTTTCCACATTAAAAACTGGGACAGAATGGGATTTTGTGAGGGAAAGCCCAATCGTGAAATCCCGCCCTTTTTCGTTATACGGTAAAACAGTTTAATGTCCAGTGGTAATTGAATGAACAAATCAAACATGTTTTTCATTACTAATATTTTTCCCCCCCATACGTCCCATTTCCTTACATTTTTACCTCAATTTATTCCTCCCAATTTTCCCCCATCTCTTCCACACACATGTGTTTTTGGCAGCCCTTTTAATCGTAGTCTTTTGGACGAAAATGCATTTAGTTTTAGTCACATTTTAGTCAGACGAAAACTCAAAAGGTTTTGGTCAGTTTCATTGACGTAAACTCATAAACGTCCCGTGATGTTTTAGTCCCCAAAGAGGTACTTTTTAGCTCATCATGGCTACGTTATCGTCGTGAAAACAGAGGCGCGCCAACGAAATGATATCGCTATCGTCTTCGTTGGCGAAAATGACACTGCCCCCAAAACTGTTCCCCCTTTTTCGCCCATTTCCCCGACACTGGAGATGAACCCGATATTGTAGATGTGCAGATCTTCCTCTCATTATTGTTCTGTTTTCTGGTTCTAGATGACAAATATTTTAGTATAGGTATTGAAAAAAGAAACGTTCAGGTATCGGTGTTGAAAACCAAGTGTCGCTAAACTGCTGGTATCAAAAAAAAGATGCAACGGTACCCACCCCTTTTCCCGGGACAGAGCTTCACAAATCAATGGCTGTGCGGAAATCTACGCCAACAAAGGACTAAAACTGGGACTGTTCCGGTGGAAGCTGGAACATCTGGTCACCCTAAAGCCAGCCCCAACTGACCGGAATGTCTGAGCTGCTCTCTCATGGCTTCACCTTGAAATCTCAGTTAATCGTTCAATCCAAAAGCAGTCATTCACACATTTTTCATAGCATTTTTCAGAAACCGATTTCCTGGTTGATGTGGGCTTGACAGTGCGTTTCTCTGATTGGTAAGTCGACCCATCAATCAATCGCGCCCCGTTGGGAACTTGTGGATATAAAAACAAGGCTCCGGACCGGACGAGCTCGCAGGGACTAGTGATATAATGTGAGCCAAACTCTCCTCTCCCGCAGCATTGATTTTTTTGTATGGGGAATATGACATCATAACAGTCAGGGCCTGAGCCGCAGTCGCCCGGGGGAGGGGAGGGAGTCATTTGCCTGATAACGGCCCAGGTTTGGAGCAGCGAGGATCGATGGCGTGCACATACTGTATATATATATATAGACCATAGGAATGTCCCTGTGGTAGCGTGGCGGGGCGGAGGACATGGGAGGGTGGTTACGCGCGCTCGATAACGCCGGGTCTGAAAGCTCTCCGCTTTGTCCCGGGCTGCGTCGGGATGTGCAGAGGTCAAAAACAAAGAGAGGGATGAGGGATGCACCGTCTCTCTCTACCCCAACCCCAACTCCTTACACCTCAAACTAGGGGAAATAACTTGTTGAACTTAAGGTATACGCAGGTTCCAGCAAAGGAGAAGGCAGTATGTTCCTTTGACTTCGACATTTCGAGTCATTGTTTTTAACTGCTGAAAACAATGACAATTTGCAATTTGTTTAACCTCTTAAAGCAGCGCTATGACTCGTGCCCCTAGAGACCATAAGCGCCACTGCAGGTGTCGTAGCATGTTTTTTTTTACTCATTAATTGTCCGTGAGAGTAGATACCACGCTGAGAGAAAAGACAAAGAGAGAGAGGGATATTGCATGTCCAGTTGCACAATGGAGATCATTTTTTCCCCTCAAACTTGGCTGTAAATACTGTTTAAGTGGCGCTAGCCCGCAGTTAGCTTTGCCCGTTAGCCTGTTAGCTTCTTCTTCGTGATTCCATTAGCGTGTATTGGTGACTCCAGCGAAGTTGCAATCGTGGTTTTCTGGTCGGAGACACCGGGGGGAGATGAAAGACCCCCCAGTCATCCCACTAACACTTGTATTACCCCCAGAGGGACGACGGAGAGGATTTATTATGGTAAACAACTTACTTAGTACTGCTTTAACCCCCACCTTAACTCTCCAGTTCAGCTTTATCCAAATCCATAAGGTCACAGCCTGTAGGCCAGGGGTAGGCAACGTCAGGCCCGGGGGCCAAATGCGGCCCTTCAGCACAGAACCTCTGGCCCTCAAGATGATTTTGGAAAACGTTATTACACAAATCAGAGAGTACTTTTAACATTATTAGAGTTAAATGGGAGAAAAAATGTAGAAATACTGTCAATACACCCAATTAGGTCATATATTATGTACAATACTGGCGTTTGAAAGAAATGCACAGGAAAAGAAGGTAAAAATGACATAAATCTACTTGAATTAACAAATCGAAGGTTTGAGTAGATATGGTCTGTTCTTAGATGAAATAAAACCTCTGGTAGTAGTTATTCTCTTAATTTAGATAATTGTTGCGTCATTTTAAGTGAAAAACAATTATTTGTCTGATTTCAAGTGGGTTTTATTCTTGTTCCATTGGCGCTATAGCATTTGTATCTTGGATTAGTTCAAACCGAGTCCAATTCAACATAAAAGAACTTTAATTCAAGCAATTTTAAGTCATTTATCTCATTTAAGATGGTCTTTTTTCCAGTGTTGTGCTTTACTTTGGGCTAATAATCAGCGGCTTCGGCCCTCGGTCTGTTTACATTAAAGAAAGTCGGCCCCTCCGCCAAGGAAACTTGCCTACCCCTGCTGTAGACCATTGTATAGCTTCATTTGAAAACTAAGACCTATACAAAACTCATCTAAATGGATCTTTATGCTGTCTTGACACTTTTTTCCACATTTTTGTCACTTTTCTGTTGCTTTATTTTGGCCTTTTTGTTGTGTTTTCGTCGCACATGATCATTGCCACATTTCACCGCTTTTTTGACACATTTTTGTCGCTCTGTTTTTGCATTTTCAGCCTTGTTTTCATCCAATTTTTGTTGCTATTTTCACCCTTTTTTCGCTTTTCTGCCTTTATCGGGACCAAAGCGCTTTACACCAAGGAACCAGTCACCCATTCACACTCTCATTCATACACTGGAGGCGAGTAGAGTGAAGTGTCATGCCCAAGGACACAACCACAGCGTGCATTTGCTGGAGTTGGGATTGGAACCCACGACCACGAGTTTGCATGTTCTCCCCGCGCCTGCGTAGGTTTCCACCTCACCCCTACCACTAAAAAACATGTACAATGCAGTGCTGGGCAAGTTACTTAAAAACAATAATGCATCAAAACTTATATAACGCTTATTTTGGACACTCAAAGACAATAGAAGACAAAAGAAACACAGTTTGAAGAAAAGGCCAGTTTGAAGAGGTATTAGCGATTTAAACTTTAAAAACTTTACAAACAATACTTTTGAACTTGATCTCCTTCTCCCTCACTTGCCCCATTCTCTCGAGTTTTGTTTTGACGACGATGGGTCAAATGCAGAGGACAAATGTCGTTAATAATAACAAATAAAGCACCTTTACCTTTCACACAGAAAGGCACCCTCCGGACAGGGATCGAACCAGGAACCTCCTAGTTGTGAAGCACCGATGCTAACCGCTGCAACAACGGCTAGCACGTGTGTGGTCATTTAGCAGCTAACCTAGGGCTGCTCGATTATAGAAAAAATAACAATCACAATTATTTTAGTAATAATTGAAATCACGATTATTCAAACGATTATTTGTTGCCTTAAAGCAGTACTAAGTAACTCTTCCCCCTAGAGGCCAAAAGCGCAACTTCCGGTGTCGTAGCAAGTTACGATTTTTTAACTTATTAATTGTCTTGGAGAGTAAATACTACGCTGACAGGAAAGGTGAAGGGAGAGAGGGTTACTGTGCATCCAATTATACAATGGAAATATTTTTTTTTTCACTCAAACAAACAGTTAGCTTTGCCCGTTAGCATGTTAGCTTCTTCTTCGTGATTTCATTAGTGTGTATTGCTTTCTCCGGACCGGTGGCAGTCAAGTTGCAAACATGGTTTTCTGGTCAGAGACACCGGGGGAGATGAAATACCCTCCAATCACCCTATAAACACTTGTATTTCCCCCACAGGGACTACGAAACGGATTTATTAAGGTAAACACGTTACTTAGTACTGCTTTAAAAAACAACTTTATTTTATTTATTCATTTTTTTATTATTATTAAAAAAACAACAACTATGGACTACATTTTCTTTGGACAATAAAAGCATTTAAAAAAAAATGCTCACGTTTCTAAACTAATTCTATAGGGACACCTGCCCCCTGCTGGCCAGCCCTCACACCTGTCCAACAGAGCCGCGCGGCCTGATGACATCATCACACAGCGCTAATGTTTTTATGTCAGACCAAAGCCTGAGCCTCTAACACGTGAAATGCGAAGGGAACAGAAACAATCATCACAGCAGCATGAAGTAATAAGAGTTTGTTTGAGCTCCGTTGATCTGCTCCTGAAGAAGAGTTTTAGACTTTTCTACTAAACAAAACCAGTGTCTGAGCAAAGGATGTCGAGGCTTCTAAAACAGCGGTGCTTCTTTCAGCACAAGGTGAGCTCTTAACAGTGGCGTTATCTCAAGAGTTAGGTATAAAAAATATTAGTACGATATTATTTACAATTCTGTCACGCTGCTCTTTGAAAGGACGAGCGGGAGGGCATCCTTAAAGGGGGGGTATTATGCAAAATCGACTTTTTCAAGCTTTACATCATGTTATTCTGTCATGCCCTCATTAAAAACATGCCTGAAGTGTTGCCTTGGCACATTCACGTATTTTTGAGTAATCTGTAAAAACTCTGATGGCAGCCATGTTAGGGATAGGTTTGCCTGAGTCCTCCTAGGAACGCCCCCACCTCCTGGAGACGCCTCCGAGCTTTCGTCACCAGCCGAGTAACCAACCACTGCTCCTCAGCAGAACCCCCTCCCCACTGATGCCACAGACAGCGTGTGGAGGGGGCGTGTCGGAAAGGCTCAGAGGTTCTTAAAGAGACAGAGGCCTATTTCAAGACATTCACTACAGCCATTTTGAGAGAGACATTTTAAGATAAGATAAGATAAACCTTTATTGATCTCACGAAGGAGAAATTCACTTGTTACAGTCGGCGTTCAAGAAGATCACTCAGAGTTAATAAAGTGCAGCTGATACAGAGATTATGGCACATGTTAATTCAAAGTCTTTTGGTACAGTCTGACAGCAGTGGGGATGAAGGCTTTGCGGTAGCGCTCCGTCCTGCACTGAGGGTGTCTCAGTCTTCCACTGAGAGAGCTGCTCAGCTCTTCTACAGTCCCGTGCAGTGGGTGGGAGGTGGTGTCCACTGTCCATGATGGAGGTGAGCTTGGCTAACACCCTCCTGTCCCTCACCTCCTCCACAGAGTCCAGGGGGCAGCCCAGGACGGAGCTGGCCCTCCTGACCAGCTTGTTCAGTCTGTTCTTGTCCCGCTCTGTGCTGCCCGGGGCCCAGCACACGGCAGCGTAGTGAAGAGCAGAGGCTCCACAGAGTCATAAAAAGTCCTGAGCAGAGGCCTGCTCACTCCGAACGACCTCAGTCTCCTCAGAAGGTGGAGGCGACTTTGGCCCTTCTTGTACAGGGCGTTGGTGTTGTGGGACCAGTCCAGTTTATTGTTGAGGTGAACACCCAGGTACTTGAAACTGTCCACCTCCTCAATGTCCTCCCCCTGGATGTTCAGCGGTGTGTGCGGTAGTGGCTTCCTCGTGAAGTCGATCACCATCTCATTCTTCTTACTGATGTTCAAGCACAGGTGGTTGCGCTCACACCAGTCCACAAAGTCTATGATGACTGACCGGTACTCCAGGTCGTTCCCCTTAGACACACAACCCACGATGGCGATATACAAGGCAGTTTTTCGAATTTACTGCATTTACAGACCAACAGAAGGTTTCGTCATCATTGTAGTGTGATATAGACTGGTGCTATGTGATTGAAAAAAGCATAATACCCCCGCTTTAATAATTGTTTGTTCTCAATTATGCTCTTTTTGTGATCGTCTAGTGTAACAATCGAAATCGTAGTCGAATTTCGATTAATTGCACAGCCCAAAGTTAACCACTGAAAAAGGTGACCTGCCAACATTAACTGCACAAAAAAAAGAAAACCCGCGATAAGAGTCTCCACCAAAACCCAACCATGAAGCGGTGAAGCAAAGACCTGGACCTGTGGAGGACGACACACAACCCGGACAGACACATGGAGGACAGAGAGCCAGCCAGGGGGAGCTTTGACACTGTTCTGCGAGAAGACAGCCGTCTGCTGCCTGTTCTGATCGTTTTCCATAACAATCCCCATCCTACACAAGCACCAAATCTGGCATAAACGTTGCCCATTAAACCATCAAAGAATTCAACACGGGCGCCGTTTTTCAACAATGTGGAATCTGTGTCAGAAACTTTGCGTCACTTCTCTTTAGCCGTAACAAAACGACTACTTCTACCCAAAAATAGGACACATGATACAGTGTGACCATGACTTGTGGTTCCTCTGTCACTTCTGCAGACGGTTCGACAGACATATGTGGCTCTGGTGAATATTGCATGGCACATTCAGCATGGAGACACTTTTTCATAATTAACAATTAGCCCGGCTCTCCACTGCAAACTGCACTATTGGGGTGGGGTGGGGGGAAGCACTTCATTTCTGAGTGCAGGGCCCCGGCAAATGAGGTTAAACAGCACTTTGGATTGG
The DNA here is from genome assembly GCF_951799975.1 of Gobius niger. NCBI lineage: Eukaryota > Metazoa > Chordata > Actinopteri > Gobiiformes > Gobiidae > Gobius > Gobius niger. The sequence continues at coordinate 6,251,917 of NC_136867.1, forward strand.
GAATGAAATATGCATGAGTCAAATTTAAATACCCCGGCGAATAGACAGCTCCCAGATTTGGACTTCTATCTGGTAAGCCGTTTTTTTTCTTCTTCTTTTTTTTTTTGAGGGTTGCTATTTTTGGAAGGAAAGGAGCGTGGGGAATGCATTGTGCCACTCAGAAGCGGTTATACATTAATCTTTTTCTTTTTGTTGTTGAGCCAAGTGTGTAGTGTAATTGCACTGTCGGGGCAATGACATGAGCAGGTCTAATGTGACTGGGGGAGCTGATATAAAGCAGGGGCAGATAAGGAGGAATTCTGGAGACGGAACGACCCAGGAATCATTCAAGTTGGTTGTAGAAACCGGACAGTTTTCACAAAAAGCATTTGATTAGATTGGAGGGAGAGAGTTCAACCTTTGGGAGTAAAACGAGTAATTCAGTCAATAGAACGGGAAAGAACGGGAGATGGGGGGTTGTTCATATTGTGAATATAAATTATGCTACTCTGCCATATTATAATTTCACTATTTCTCAAAACATGACTTTATCTAAAAGCCCAGTATAAATTGTTTGCCTGGCATAAAGCCAGACTGTGTTTTAAATGTAATTATAAATACATAAAGTCAGTCTGGACTTGTGGTAATAGGACGCAATTTCCAAATCGAGTCTTGAGGAACATGGTGATGTTTGAAAACAGTCAAGGGGGAAACACAATTTGGAGAAAAATCTAAACTTTCTCTAATTATTCAAAAACTACTTTAACAAGTGCTGAATTATTGATATAGATTTCTACCCAATAAAGATACATGGGGGAGACATGGGGAGGAGCAAAGTGGTTTAACAGCCCATAAATACATAAATAACGGAGAATGCTAACATGAAGCTACATGTTAGCCCCCCGTTCTATGACGCGATGCCGTCTGTATCTTCTGTTGAGGCTCCACCCACTTCTCTTGCCCTTGACTTGACCTCGGAGGGGGCGGGGGTTGGGGTGTAATTAAATTTTGCACGGACTGTAAAAAACAACAAAAAACTTTGACGCTTTTTTTTTTCTGCTTTTACGCCATAGATACCCTTTCCCCATGGCTCCATCCAGCCGCAGAGAAAAGCCTTCTGCTCCAGGCTGAGTCCACACTGGCTCACTGGGCAGAGGGAAGGCAGCAGCACAGCATCGGCTGTGAAAGCTCGTCTACCCGCCCGCTCCAACAGACGCACCGCTCAGAGCCATGAACTGCATGAGATCGCACTGACGGTGAGGTGATTGTTATAACGCTGTATACTACTATAGGTTCACTTTTTTATTTTTTTACCGTTCAGACGAGTAGGGGATAGCTGCAGACCCGTGAGATACCGTGAAGCGAATCCACCGTGATGGTGCGCCCTCTCCTGGTAAAGACGGATATACGACGGTATTAGGTCTTGGGAAGATTGATTTGATCAACTCAACGAACGTGAGACTTTAACCAAGTTATTTCATTTTTGGATTTCTTATGAACCAATTTCGAAATCGTAGATGCTTCTGTTGTTTGATAAAGATAACATGACACATTAATGTTGTTTGATAAAGATAACATGACACATTCATTTTTTGCTTAAGATAGTGTTTATGCTTAGCCTGGCTAAGGCCAGACTAAAATCACGAGTGATGTTTAGTCTGGGGACCACCAATTCATTTTCTCGTAGGAGAGGTGTGGTTTACGATCGTCCGTAGCCGTTTATTGGGCGCTACGAATGTCTATCATGCGTTTGCACGCAGCCACAGCCAATCATATCATCGTATCTGATGACGTATGACGTACCCGCTGTAAACTTTTGAGCTAAACTATTTAGAACACGGCCTAAAGCTCGATCGAAAAATAGCGGCGCGTCTGCTGCTGTAATGTTTGATCCTTGAATAAACTTTTTTTTTTATCCGTGAATAAACTACAAGCTTCCGTATATCGAATAGCTCGTCATCATCTCGCCGTCCCTCCTCGCTCTGTGATTGGTTCCCAAATCCATGCGAAAATTTGGGCCATGGTCCCCAGGCTGCTGTGCAGTTCCAAATGATTCGAGCGCACACAGCAGTCTGGCGTTAGCCAGGTTAGTTTATGCTAGTTGTAAATGAATAAAAACAAAAAATAATCCCAATTACATGCTACCCAAAAAATGCAATTGCAGGCTGTAAAGTAAATATATCATTTATTCATAATTATGTATTACGGGTACCTTTTACTCTCTGTGGCAAATTATTGCATATTTTAATTTTAAAGAATCTTGGCCAGGACACTCTTGAGATTTTAAATCTCCATAAGTTTACAACATACAGGTCGGTTTAACGCCTCATTTGGAAGCTAAGACCTGCAAAACTTAACTAAATGGCTCCTTTTCCTCACGTTGTCGTCACCTTTTTGATACTTTTCTCTACCATCGCGTTTTGTCAATTTTTGTTGCTCTTTATTGTTTTTTTGTCACTTTTTTATCACTTTTTTGTTGCATTTTCATCCTTGTTTTTGTCTAATTTTGTCACATTTTTAAAGCTCATTGCGGGCGCGGGTGGGGGGCGGGACGACAGAGTGCGGGAGCGGGCGGGTGGGACGATAAACTGCTGTCCCGCAAACTAAATAATTTTTCATTTCATTTATTCATTCTCTTTTGAGAGTGAGAGCATTCGTACTGAAGAGTCACTGTGTTCACGCTCAAAATTGATTGAAACAGTTCAACACTGCATAACACGGGTTTGTTGCGATTGTGTTTGTCTTGATAGATTCTGCGTTTGCCCGTGTTACACAGTGACAGGAGCATTACTTAGCTTGGGGTTGAACTGGTGTGACTGTCCCATAGACTGTGAAAAACCTTTGCTATTGTACAGTAGGCTACATGGACAGGCCAACGCTGAGCTGGTCTACTGGCTTTTTGTGTAACCCGATTTGGCAAGAGCCCAATGAGTCTGGGAGAGCACGGCAGAACGAGACGTCTCTGCTCTGCCTGGCAGGCGGTCTGTCCAAACGTCTTCCTGCACTGGTCATGACTCCTACAGCGTAAACGTCCCCATCTTGCGGGATTTTTGCGGGCGGGACAAAACATCGCAGATGCGGCAGGAGCGGGAGTCAAAATAGCAATCCATTGCGGGATGCGGGCGGAGGCGGTACTGCACCATGCGGGGACTGAAAAATCTGTCCCGCGCAGACCTCTAGTGTAGGGCTGCAACTATCGATTATTTTAGTAATCGATTAATCCATCAATTATTTACATCAATTAATCGATTCATCGTATAATAAAAAACATCGTTTTAAACAAAGGATTTTTCTGCTAGAAATAGCACCATTTGTTCATTATTTCTTATCAGTTTGTCCCAAAAGCAGCAACATTTCACTCTCATAAAGAAACACCAGTCCTTAAGTGCATAATGGGGACAGAACAGCTTCAGAGAGTCTTTTAAATGAGTACTTTTATTCAGGTGAAGTAGGTCCTGACTGGAGACAGCATCTTGAAATGTTCTGCTGAAGCTCAGGTGATTGATTGAGGGACAGAGAACGACATGGCTCTGCAGCACAACCAAAAGAGGGACGGGTGCTCACTCAATGTAGATCTGTGAATTTATTTATCTTTATTTAAATGGTAGATATAGCTAAGTTGTTTATTCTTCATAGTGATTTCAGACTTTTACACTCAGTAACTGAACTCTCAAATAGTAATAATTTCCCTCTTACTTGAGTTCGCTCACAAGGACCACAACCTCAGGTATGATGTATGAAAAAAATGTTTATTTTAGAACGTTTTGGGGCTTCAGATAGGGAAGCTCACGTCCTCTCGTCCCCTACCTGTAGGAAAAGCAGAAAAATATGAGTAAAAGGGAGGGAGGGTGGGGCCGGAAACTCCGAACGAGGTTAGTAGACGGGGGGCTTAAATAGGCCGGCGGCCGGAAGAGGCGTGTAGGAGGTGTGGTCCGGCTCTCGAACCTCAGATAAATAAAAATACTTATCTCCATTTATTATTTGGGTCCACTCACCCATTCTCTCATGTACGCAGACACTGGGGGCAATGTGGGTGAAGTGTCTTGCCCAAGGACACAACGACAATGTGCACTTTCAGGAGATGGGATTCGAACCCCCAACCTTCCGATCATGAGACGACCCAGGGAAATTCAGTCAATAGTTTAAATCCGCCGTCTAAATTCTAAAATAAAATAAAATAATAATAATAATAATAATAGTGCATCGGTTTTATATAGCGCTTTTTTGGACACTCAAAGACGCTTTACATCGCACTATTCATTCACTCCATTCTTGGTGGTGGTAAGCTACTATAAGTTTGTTAAGTGTGACGTCACGACTTCCGTTTCCGGGTCCTAGCATACCGGCGAGATAAGCATTAAACATTAAAAACTCTTTAGTACAACAATCAATATTTCTGAAACTCAACGGGGAGTGACTGAACCTACTTATTTCTCAGACTCATCAGCCAAAAATGCCGCACCTACTGCTAAAAAAGTAATTTTTACTAAAGTCGGTACTTCCGGGGTTAGCGTAGCTGCTGCGGCATTAGCATTTATCTCCGCTTAACCGGAAGTACCGATTTTGGTAAATATTACTTTTTTAGCAGTAGGTACAGCACTTTTGACTACTGGGCCTTATAAAGAAGTATGTTCAGTAACTTTCTGTTGAGTTTCAGAAATATTGATTGTGGTATTAAAGAGTTTTTTGTAGTTTCTCACACATCTATGACCCCGGAAGTAGAGCTGTGATGTCACCTCTTAAGAAACGTATTGTAGCCACAGCTGCCCTGGGGTAGACTGATGGAAGGGAGGCAACCAGTCTGCGCCATTGGGCCCTCCTATCACCACCAACCACTCACTCACTCACTACATTCACCCAGGCTTCCTGGTGTTTTCAAACGGTCTCCCATCAAAGTACTGACCAGGCCCTTCCTGCTTAGCTTCCAAGGTCTGACGGGATTGGGCAGAGCAAAAGTGGTATGGCCAAACAGAAAAAGTGTAGACGTGCCCATAAGCATCAAAACCCAATTACAACTTTATCATTTGCATACAGAGCCAATTGTACAAAGAGAAAGCGCTCGATGATTGTTTAAGATAAAAACCCACATCCGTCCAGGGCTGTCTGTGATAGTCTTCTAAACAGTGGTTCAAAGTCAACATGTTGAGGGAGCCACTATGCAGCAATCAGTACCTTTAGAATATGTCCTGCTAAAATGAAGACAAGCTTCCTATGAACACATTCTGAAAGTCTAACTGCTTCATAGCAACACTACGCATCTCTGCGCACAGCCCAGATACACATGTCGATTTGGCCATTGCTCAACTACTATCACATACAGCGCCGACTACAGATGGGTTTAACTGTAAATAAGTCTTCCCTGTGCTTGTAAGGACCTAAGCATCTGCGTTTGTGAGTGCCTGGGTCTGCCGACGGCCACGTCTGCTGCTCACTTTTACTCTCACAGGTTAATCTAAAACCTCGGTTGGTGTTTGATGCGACAGAAAAAGTGTAGACGTGCCCATAAGCATCAAAACCCAAATACAACTTTATCATTTGCATAAAGAGCCAATTGTACAAAGAGAAAGAGCTCTATGATTGTTTAAGATAGAAACCCACATCCGTCCAGGGCTGTCTGTGATAGTCTTCTAAACAGTGGTTCAAAGTCAACATGTGTAGGGAGCCACTATGCACCAATCAGTACCTTTAGAATATGTCCTGCTAAAATGAAGACAAGCTTCCTATGAACACATTCTGAAAGTCTAACTGCTTCATAGCAACACTACGCATCTCTGCGCACAGCCCAGATACACATGTCGATTTGGCCATTGCTCAACTACTATCACATACAGCGCCACCTACAGATGGGTTTAGCTATAAATAAGCCTTCCCTGTGCTTGTAAGATAGAAACCCACATCCGTCCAGGGCTGTCTGTGATAGTCTTCTAAACAGTGGTTCAAAGTCAACATGTTTAGGGAGCCACTATGCAGCAATCAATACCTTTAGAATATGTCCTGCAACACATTCTGAAAGTCTAACTGCTTCATAGCAACACTACGCATCTCTGCGCATAGCCCAGATACACATGTCGATTTGGCCATTGCTCAACTACTATCACATACAGCGCCTCCTACAGATGGGTTTAGCTATAAATAAGCCTTCCCTGTGCTTGTAAGGACCTAAGCATCTGCGTTTGTGAGTGCCTGGGTCTGCCGATGGCCACGTCTACTGCTCACTTTTACTCTCTCACAGGCTAATCTAAAACCTCGGTTGCGGTTTGATGGGGGTAATTTTCATAGCGTTACATGGATCACCAGCTGCAACTGTGGTCACGATGCATGGGAGAATGGGGCGGTTGGTCAGGTACTTTGAAAGCCTTTTGCTTGGAGGTTTGTCTGTGGGATGGGAAGAGGTTTTGGCTGTACCATCCCTCATAGATTGAGGAGTCAGTGACTGCCTGTTTTGGGGCATCACTTTTACAGGACCACATCCAGGCCCAATGGGAGGCAGCGTCACATATTTAAGTGTGAGTTTAGCAGGAGAGGCCTGATTGAAAGCAGGCGTCGCATTTGGGACTCTCGGTGGAACGATGACCTTCTCTTTGGGGACTTCATGAGTGTTCTTTAAGGCAGCAGGCTCAGTTGGTTCCTCAAGGGCAACTGGAGCCCTGGACAATCGCAATGGTGTTTTTTTAGGAGAGTGGTTAGGGGGTTTTGGTGCATGCTCTGCAATCGTCTGATTGGGAGACACTTTTAATCTCTTCAAGCGTAGACTGTCTTTATGGTTGGATGTTGAAGAGCATTCACTTCTAGAACTTGGAACCCTGCTCACACCCTCTTCTTCCTCATAGGACATTTCTTCCACAAGAACCTCCTCTGGATTAAACTCCTGCTCCTGATCTTCTGTACGCTCTGCTTCACGAGTCGTCATTGGGTGAAGATGTTTTTTCTCCCTTGCTTCTTGAGTCGTCATTCTTGGCAATAAATCATTTTTCTCTCCTCTGAGAATGAACATTCTGTCGTCTTTGTCCTCGAGCAGAGGGAACCTGGAGCTTGCCTTGCGAGTTGCGATTCTTGGCACTTGTATGTTTCCTGGTCTCATGACGTATAAACTGTCATCAGTTTGGTTCCCCTTCTTCCCGAACACGACACGCTCATCGGCCACTGCCTGGCTCACCAGCCTGTCTGCCTCTCTCTCTGTTTCTTGCTCCTCCCTCTGGCGTTCAGCTCTCTGTTTCAGGAGCTTGTCATTTGCCTGACACAAGTGGATGGCCAGCTGTCTCCTCTTCTCAGCTTTCTGCTGCTCCTCCTTCTTGTACACCATCTCATCCTCTATTTGTTTCAATCGAAGCTGATGTGTTTCGTTTTGCTCAGCCCTTTTCTCCATCTCCTTGTATTGCACTTGTGCTCTCCAGCATGCCGTTATGTACTGTTTGTCAGCGACCGCATTTGTGGCGTTTATCTTCTGTTTTTGTTGGAATTCAAACTTAGTCTGCTTAAGCTCTCGTGCCTGAACTTCTCTCTCCTCGGTCACCTGCCGCTTGGCCTGTTCACACCTCTCTTTCGCAACGTTTTTGTTGACTTCACTGCAATGGGTAGCCTCCTGTCTCATTTGCTCAGCTTTCTGCTGTGTCTCCTTCTTGTACAGCCTCTCATCGTCCATCTGCCTCAATCGAAAATGCTGATTTTCGTTTTGCTCGGCCTTTTCCAGCTGTTCTTTGTGTTGCTTTTGTTGCTCCAAGTAAAACACTTCTTCTTTTGCATCGAGATACTTTCTGTCCTTTTTTTCCTGTATTTTTTGGTCATGCTTTGCCTTTGCCTCCATAACTTCTCTTTTAGTTTGCTGAGGGATTATGATCATCTTCTCCATGCCTGGGGAATCTGTTTCCTCATGATCTCGCTGCGACTCCTCCATCATCTGGCACTCAGCCGCTTTGCGTCTCTCTTTCCTGATGTTGTTGTTGAACTGATTGCAGAGGATGGCCTCCTGTCTCCTATGCTCAGCTTTCTGCTTCAACTCGTCTTTGTACACCATCTCATCGTCCATCTGCCTCAATCGAAGCTGCTGACTTTCGTTTTGCTCGGCCTTTTCCAGCTGTTCTTTATGTTGCTTTTGCTGCTCCCAGTAAAACACTTCTTCTTTTGCATCGACATACTTTCTGTCCTTTTGTCCCTGTATTTTTTGGTCATGCTTTTCCTTTGCCTCCATAACTTCTCTTTTAGTTTGCTGAGGAATTATGATCACCTTGTCCATGTCTCGTGCCTGAACTTCTCTCTCCTCGGTCACCTGCCGCTTGGCCTGTTCACGCCTCTCTTTCGCAACGTTTTTGTTGACTTCACTGCAACGGGTAGCCTCCTGTCTCCTATGCTCAGCTTTCTGCTGTTTCTCCTTCTTGTACAGCCTCTCATCGTCCATCTGCCTCAATCGAAGCTGCTGACTTTCGTTTTGCTCGGCCTTTTCCAGCTGTTCTTTATGTTGCTTTTGCTGCTCCCAGTAAAACACTTCTTCTTTTGCATCGACATACTTTCTGTCCTTTTTTCCCTGTATTTTTTGGTCATGCTTTTCCTTTGCCTCCATAACTTCTCTTTTAGTTTGCTGAGGGATTATGATCACCTTGTCCATGTCTCGTGCCTGGACTTCTCTCTCCTCGGTCACCTGCCGCTTGGCCTGTTCACGCCTCTCTTTCGCAACGTTTTTGTTGACTCCACTGCAATGGGTAGCCTCCTGTCTCCTATGCTCAGCTTTCTGCTTCAACTCGTCTTTGTACACCATCTCATCGTCCATCTGCCTCAATCGAAGCTGCTGACTTTCGTTTTGCTCGGCCTTTTCCAGCTGATCTTTGTGTTGCTTTTGCTGCTCCCAGTAAAACACTTCTTCTTTTGCATCGACATACTTTCTGTCCTTTTTTCCCTGTATTTTTTGGTCATGCTTTGCCTTTGCCTCCATAACTTCTCTTTTAGTTTGCTGAGGGATTATGATCATCTTCTCCATGCCTGGGGAATCTGTTTCCTCATGATCTCGCTGCGACTCCTCCATCGTCTGGCACTCAGCCGCTTTGCGTCTCTCTTTCCTGATGTTGTTGTTGAACTGAGTGCAGAGGATGGCCTCCTGTCTCCTATGCTCAGCTTTCTGCTTCAACTCGTCTTTGTACACCATCTCATCGTCTATCTGCCTCAATCGAAGCTGCTGACTTTCGTTTTGCTCGGCCTTTTTCAGCTGCTCTTTGTGTTGCTTTTGTTGCTCCCAGTAAAACACGTCTTCTTTTGCATCGAGATACTTTCTGTCCTTTTTTCCCTGTATTTTTTGGTCGGGCTTTTCCTTTGCCTCCATAACTTTTCTCTTAGTTTGCTGAGGAATTATGATCACCTTGTCCATGTCTCGTGCCTGAACTTCTCTCTCCTCGGTCACCTGCCGCTTGGCCTGTTCACGCCTCTCTTTCGCAACGTTTTTGTTGACTTCACTGCAATGGGTAGCCTCCTGTCTCCTATGCTCAGCTTTCTGCTTCAACTCGTCTTTGTACACCATCTCATCGTCCATCTGCCTCAATCGAAGCTGCTGACTTTCGTTTTGCTCGGCCTTTTCCAGCTGTTCTTTGTGTTGCTTTTGTTGCTCCCAGTAAAACACGTCGTCTTTTGCATCGAGATACTTTCTGTCCTTTTTTCCCTGTATTTTTGGGTCATGCTTTGCCTTTGCCTCCATAACTTCTCTTTTAGTTTGCTGAGGGATTATGATCATCTTCTCCATGCCTGGGGAATCTGTATCTTCATGCTTTCGCTGCGACTCCTCCATCATCTGGCACTCAGCCGCTTTGCGTCTCTCTTTCCTGATGTTGTTGTTGAACTGAGTGCAGAGGATGGCCTCCTGTCTCCTATGCTCAGCTTTCTGCTTCAACTCGTCTTTGTACACCATCTCATCGTCCATCTGCCTCAATCGAAGCTGCTTACTTTCGTTTTGCTCGGCCTTTTTCAGCTGTTCTTTATGTTGCTTTTGCTGCTCCCAGTAAAACACTTCTTCTTTTGCATCGACATACTTTCTGTCCTTTTTTTCCTGTATTTTTTGGTCATGCTTTTCCTTTGCCTCCATAACTTCTCTTTTAGTTTGCTGAGGAATTATGATCACCTTGTCCATGTCTCGTGCCTGGACTTCTCTCTCCTCGGTCACCTGCCGCTTGGCCTGTTCACGCCTCTCTTTCGCAACGTTTTTGTTGACTTCACTGCAATGGGTAGCCTCCTGTCTCCTATGCTCAGCTTTCTGCTTCAACTCGTCTTTGTACACCATCTCATCGTCCATCTGCCTCAATCGAAGCTGCTGACTTTCGTTTTGCTCGGCCTTTTCCAGCTGTTCTTTGTGTTGCTTTTGCTGCTCCCAGTAAAACACTTCTTCTTTTGCATCAACATACTTTCTGTCCTTTTTTCCCTGTATTTTTTGGTCATGCTTTTCCTTTGCCTCCATAACTTCTCTTTTAGTTTGCTGAGGGATTATGATCATCTTCTCCATGCCTGGGGAATCTGTTTCCTCATCCTCTCGCTGCGACTGCTCCGCCCGCTCCACCATTGTCCGGTACTCAGCCGCTTTGCGTCTCTCTTTCCTGAAGTTGTCGTTGAACTGAGTGCAGAGGATGGCCTCTTGTCTCCTCTGCTCAGCTTTTAGACGCTCGTCTTGTTTGCCCTGCGAGGCATCCTCCATGTACTTCTGTTTTTCCTGCAGCTTTTCTTTTGCCTCAGCTTCAATCAGCTCATCCCTGTGTTGCATCTGTGTGTGCCAGTATGCCATGGTTTCTTCAGTAGCGGCATCTTTAATGGCTTCTTTTCTCTCTCTCTGTTGCTGTTTGGAAATGTTTTCTGCGATCACTCGTTCCGACTGCTTCTGGTCGTCTCTGCTAGCTTTAGCCGCCATCTGCTCTTTGACTTTAGACAGATTTCCAGAAACTGCCTCGTTGCGACTCTGGTGCCTCTCCAATTTCTCTTGTTTTTGGAGTTTCCGGGCTTTGTACTTAGCGTTTCTGTCAGCGTTGGCACGAATGGAGTCCTCCTCTATCTGAGCATCAATTTGACGCTCTTTTGCAATGCATTTGTTCTTTTGGGCCATGTTCCAAGCGCAAAGATTGCGTTCGTGCGTCTTTGGTGAAACTTCATCCTTGTTTCCTTGAGCTTGAGGACGCTGAGGGTTGCATGGTTTCTCCAACGCCTTCTGCTCTGCGTAATCTCTGCTAAACTGCAGTGCTTGCTTTAGATGCAACTGTTTTGCATTCAACTGCCTCTGTACGACTTTCCTCACAGCTTCCTCCTGTGTACTTGGTTCGCCTTTGAACTCATGCAGCAGGCCTGCTGACATGTTGTCTTTCACATCTGCAATGTTTTGCCTCATGGCCGCCTTATCATAACCGTTCTGTCTCAGAAGTAATTGTTCCTTTTGCTTTTCTTCAATACGGAGCACGTCACGTCGAGCCAGAGCCTTTTGCGTGTCCGTAAGGATTTCTGAACGTGTCCAAATGGGTTTAATGTAACGTCCAGCCATTTTTCGCTTTGCTGAATGACGGAAAATGGTTTACTTTGCTCGGAAATGTGTCCAGAGTGTGTCAGTCTGTTGCAAAACACCTCAAAAGTGATGTGTCCAGAGAGCTCTATGCAAATGCATGACAGTCACCACGGCAACAGGGCACAAAATTCTAAAGCGCCTATCTTTGGAATTGCCCATATATGGTCAGATTCCTTACAACCTGTTTGGAAAAAAACTGTGCCCATATTGGGAATAGGTTGCATTCCGATGACATCATTACATTCTAAAGAGTCTATAGCTTAACATTGAGGTGGAGCTGACATTGCTATGGTGGTAACTATGGCAACTCACAAAATGCAGATTTCCAAGTGTTAGTTTTTTGCTAATTTCTCCATATAGCCTAGGCCAATTCACTTGAAACAAAAAGTGTCACAGAGTTCAAAGTCCTCTCTTTCAGCACATATGAAATATTGTCTAATTATTTCCTCATAAAAGGGGTCCAAAAGTGGAGACAATATTCAAAAACATGAGTGTGATGTTGGCCTGTAGACTTTCAGTCATAAGAATAATGCGTCAGGTTTGTGAAACCACCTATAAAACTCAATGGCCGCCGCCATTAGCTCCATGGGCGCCGCTATTTTTATTTCCCATACCGACTTTGAAGCTAAGCAGGGAAGGGCCTGGTTAGGACTGGGATGGGAGACCGTTTGGGAACACCAGGAAGCCTGGGTGAATGGAGTGAGTGAGTGAGTGGTTTAACGCTGTTTCTTCACAGACACAAATGTTTGATACTGGGTAACTCTCTCTCCGCTGCCTCGGAGAACTGAAATTACCCATGATGCACTGCAACATTTTTTTTTCTTTTCTCGCAAAACTTTATTATTTTGAACTCACTTTAAAAAGGTTTTGTTCCACATTTGTGCAAACAAATTATTGTAATAATAAAATCATTGGTAGAAGTGTTGTAGGCAAGTAAAGATGTAAAAAGGTTTATATAAAGTTAAAGGGACTATACGGAGTTTAAAAATGTTAAAATTATGTATTTTCCTCCACCTAAATGTTCCAGTAATGTCCTAATGTGTAGAATGAGCTCAGACCTGTTCACAACTGCCTCTGAAATCCTGCACTGTCGCTCAGAAAGGGGTTAATTCGGGTCCGAAGCGCCGTCATGCATGAGCTTAATATAGAAGGTGCAGTTACACATATCACCTGAGGTGGCAGTAGTGAGTATAAAATGGCCAACTTGCATAGAGTCTCTTTAATGAAAGGCCTCATAATTAGGCCTTATTGAGAAAATAGGCCCATAGTTGTTTATGTAAGTCTGCAATTGTAGGTATGACCGATGAACTGCACCTGCTAAATATATTTAATATTTGAATTGAATTTCTTACAAATCCTGGCAGAAATGTTATTTTATTCAGGCCAAAATGTTCAAAGAGTAAGACATCCAACCAAAACCAATATATAACCAGTTTCCTGGCCTCTGTTGTTCATAAAACAGTTGTTTTAATAAGCACAGATTCACATTTGATTATATGATTTGACACGTGACCTGACGCAGCCGCTCGCTCCGGACGCCGTTCCATTTGAGCTCAAAGGCGGCGGTGAGAGGACACTCCGCTCTGTTTGAGGAGCCACCACCGAGGACGTCAACGAAGTGGCCAAACGGAGGATGGATCCTCGCCATTGAGAAACAGCCACTGGCTGTTGAACTACAAATGCAAAACTTATTGTGTAGTTGTGTTTTTTGTACTTTGTTTTGCTCATAAGAGAAGCCTTTATTGATGTCACAATGGAGAAATTCACTTGTTACGTTCAGCTTAAACACTTGATGATGTGCAAACAATTAAATATAGAGGTATTTTTTATATACAATGACTACCACAAACTTTAAGGGGGGAAAAAGTATAAACAGTAAAAAATAAAATAAACAGACTATAACAAAAAGAGTCCGTATCAGCGCCCCTGCTTGGCCCGCTAAATGAAGGCCTTTTAAGTACTGCCCGGGTTTTTGTTCCTTTGACATTAAATGTAAATGACATGAGGCACTTACAAACTTTATCACTGGAAGCTCAGATGTTTTTAAGTCCTTTGTCATTTGAAATTATTTTATAACTTGACGATAGTGTGATTTTAGTCAGCGCTTCAGTCTAACTCACAACTTTTAAATAAGCTTTGTCTAACTTGACTGAAATTATGACAAATACTTGATCCAGAGGAGGTGGATGTGCTGCTGCTAGTGACTGCAGCTGTGCGGGACAGAGCGGATGACTGACACGCAGCGCAGCCAATAGGAGTCAGCCTAGAGGGAAGGGGCGGGATCTCACAGGTGGAGCTGATCACCTGCTGATTATAGGAGCACAGGTGGAGATGATTATAGCAACACCAAAGACATATTTCAGTTCACATTGAAAATAAACTGTTTCTTGTTTCTCATGACGGGCAAACTGAGGCTTTATGAGACAGTAAAGAGAGCCTGAGAGTGGAAGCTACCGAACATTAACATCTCAACAGCTCAAGCTAAAGGCTAGCAGCTAGCATCAGCAACTTTTTCATTATAACCTTTTGTATTCATGAACTTCATAATACAGCTGTTTTCACTCATTCGTGTTGTGCGTAGTTCGAGCAGTCAGCTGTTCTCTCGGGACGCGTTGTGGTCTATAGCTACAGACGGCATCTCTGGAATCACCCATATATGGTCATGTTTGAAAACAGTTAAGGGGGAAAACAATTTGGAGAAAAATCTAAACTTTAATTATCAAAAACTACTGTAACAAATGCTGAATTATGAATATAGTTTTCCACTAAATAAAGATACAAAGACATGGAGAGGAGCAAAGTGGTTCAACAGCCCATAAATACATAAAAAAATAGAATGCTAACATAATGCTACATGTTAGCATCGGGCTAATGCTAAAGGTTAGCTAGCGCTGGCTACAACTGCCATTTTTTCACTTCTACAGAACAATCTGCTGTGAGAAAATATCCATATGGACCCGATTTACACTGGACTTTATTTGTGTGTGATAAGTTCATATTCCACCACTAAATGGCTAAAAAGAGTGGAAAAATTGCGTTCTATTTTCCCCCTCGGCGAAGCCACGCCCCCATCTATGACGAGATGCCGTCTGTATCTATATCAAGGGCGTAGGTTTGGCGTCGCTATTGGCGGGGACGCTTTTGACGTTGAGTGACGTTTGCAGCGCTAACAGGCTACGCTACAACCTGTCAGAGTCCATCCAAAGCCTGAGCTCTTTCCTCGCAAAGATGACGTACTCGAGCAACAGAGAAGCTTCATTTTCATTTTTTTAAACACTTCTAAAGTCTCCGCAGTCATATTTATGCTGGCGTAGCATAAGCGGCCCGGAATTAGCAATCTGCAACTAATTAGCGATCTGCAAGAATTGAAAGCACTGTTTATTTTGGGAGAAACATAGACATTGTCCCTAGACTGTGTTAAAGCAGTACTAAGTAACTCTTCCCCCTAGAGGCCATAAGCGCAACTGCAGGTGTCGTAGCAAGTTACGATTTTTTTAACTTATTAATTGTCTTGGAGAGTAAATACTACGCTGACAGAAAAGGCGAAGGGAGAGAGGGTTACTGTGCATCCAATTATACAATGGAAATATTTTTTTTTTCACTCAAACTTGGCTGTAAATACTGTTTTAAGTGACGTTAGCCCGCAGTTAGCTTTGCCCGTTAGCATGTTAGCTTCTTCTTTGTGATTCCATTAGTGTGTATTGCTTTCTCCGGACCGGTGGCAGTCAAGTTGCAAACATGGTTTTCTGTCCAGAGACACCAGGGGCAGATGAAAGACCCTCCAATCATCCCATAAACACTTGTATCACCCCCACAGGGACTACGAAAAGGATTTATTAAGGTAAACACGTTACTTAGTACTGCTTTAATTGTGTTGACTAAAATATTTAGTCTTAATTCTAGTCAAAGTGATATTTTTGCCGATTAAATTGGACTAAAACTAAATTAAACGTTCCTCATGAGACTAAAACTGTGACTAAAATGTCCAGATATTTTAGTCGACTAAAATAAGACTAAATAAAAATGAAAAGGAGAGACTAAAATCATCCAAACTTCTATTGACCGTCTGAAAAAGCCTCAGATCATTTAAATTCTCTGCCAAATGAACAGGTTTGTGCTTTATTCATGTGGAGCAGCTCCAAGAAGCAGAGGAACAAGATTAAATATGATTATAATGAATATTATCAATGCAAAGTCGACTAAATTAGTCTTAAATTTAGTCGACTAAATTGACATGCAATTTTAGTCGACTGAAACTAGACTAAAATTGAAAAGTTTTTTTTTTACTAAATAAAGTCAAAAGACTAAAACTAAAATAAAATATGTTGTCAAAATTAACACTGGTCCCTAGACTGTGCAGTGTCTAGTTTTTTTTTTTAAACAGCGATACAATTATCAGTCAAATTGAGCTTTGAACACGGTGACCTCACATCTGGAGACGCAGACAGGTCCCTTCCACCTCCCTCTTCGGGGCGGCTCTCAGAGAAGCTCAAAGATGGCTTTGCGCAGACCCCTGGCACCGCGCTGCTGCTCGACTTTGACTTGATCTCTCTTGGCACCAGTCTGGGGCGAAGGAGAAGGCAGACGAGCAACAGCCTCCACGGGATCCTCCCCGTCTCCAGGCTCGAAAAAGAATAAGTAAAAAAAAAAAAAAAAAATCGACAGTGATGCAATGATTTTACACTGATGGGGGGTGGGGCAGGCAGATATCGCAACGGTAATATAGCCTGATACCGGCGCTTACAACGGCTGGCCGAGCACGCGCTGTTGGGTCATAGGAGCTGGGAGCGAGCAGGGGTTGAGTCACGCGCCGGCTGGAAGTACGAGCGCCATCGCCCCGGGAGAGGAGGGTTTAATCATAGAGGCCCCATGTCTGCAGTTATGAGAGGACAGAGGGGGGGAGGGGAGGTCAGAGGAACGGCTAGAGGGTGGAGGGAAACGAAAAGGAAGGAGTGGACTTTTCAGGTTTGCAGACCTTATTGTACCCCAAAGTCCATAGCAAATCCCTCCAAAAGTCAGCCTTAGTCCCCCCCCCGAAAAAAACCCCAAAGTTCCCTCAAGACTCTCCAAAAGTCCCCTGAAAAGCCCTCCTCTAAAAGTTTGTCCAAGTCCCTCCAATCTCCTCCCCCAAGACCCCCCCTAAAAAAGTCCCTGAAAGTCTGACCAAGTCCCGAAAAGCCCTCCCTTGAAAGTCCTAAGACCCTCCCCAAGTTCCCCAAACCCCAGGTCTCCACGCGGCTGATGGAGGGGGCACGCAGTCAGTGCAGCTCCTCCGGACACCGCGAGCTTAACCTAAGCCCAGCCTTAAAGGGACGGGCCACTGTTTTTCCCATACCGAGATAAGTTCTTACCTGAGCTTAGACGAGTTGATGAGTTCCTGTCTGGACTTCACGCATGCGCTCAGTCTTTCAGTGACTTTCGAAGCGACCAAGCACTTCCGCGGTTTCCCTTTAAACACGGTTACACAATCCAAGGACAGTTACGCAAAATTACACATGTTCATTTTCCAAGCGGATAAAAAGGGGGGACTATATTGCAATGCGTAATAATATCTTAGGAGCACTTTGACGTCCGCGCAGTGATGTCGAAGTGCTTCTAAGGTTTTATTACGCACGTGTAAAGACCAGACAGGTACGCATCAACTCGTCTAAGCTCAGGTAAGAACATATCTCAGTATTTTAAACGGTGGCCTGTTCCTTTAAAGGATAGGGGAGTTCACTTAAGGCATCTTCTTGAGATTCATTTAAATAAATGTCGTTGCGGGGAAAAAAAAGTGACGCCATGTGACTCTCCATCGGCTGCTTTTAATATTTTATATTTCGTCATGGCAACGTGAAAACATGAAGTGACCTCCCTCTCTCCTGGTGCAGCTGAATTATTTGCCTTTTTTCAGCGAGCTGCATTTGTGATTTCTGCTCCGTGTTGTTTTTCTGGATACTTTTGTACGTCTTTACCGTGTTTTTGTGGAGGTTTGGTGGATTTGTTTACTTTGAGAGTCCAAAATGGTCGTGCAGAAAGCAGCTTTTTGAAGGTAAACAAACTGCTAGCTTATCAGCTAAACCCTTATGAGATCTACAAATATCTTCTTCTGAGACACTGAAGAGGCACCGAGAGCCCCCACACTTGTAGCACGGAGGAGGCGTCACAAAAGGAGCTACAGGAAACAAAAAAAAGGGATAAACAAGCTGTGCAGGAGTAGGAGGAAGGAGGAGGTGAAACTGACCAGTGCAGGACACCACGCTCTGAGACGGGGACAAGCCCAGGAGGCGGTGCACTGTTTCAGATGATCAGAGGAGACAGAGGGCAGCTCCAGTTTCTCCGTCCTCAAAGGTCATGCGGGTCAGGTTGACGAATAGTGGAAAAGGGGCAAAGAGGTACTCCGGTTCGAACCCTACCACTTCAAACCATGTACAATCAGTGGGTCCTCCAGCCAGGTGATACTGACCTTCAGCCAGGCACTGATGTCGCCCACTGCTACTCACGGGTCGCCCCAGCGGCATCGAAGGACGGGTCAAATGCAGAGGACAAATTTCCACACTGGACAATAAAGTATATAAAAAGAGTGGTGCGCACTGAATGGGTGCTGCTGCCGGATGCTCTCTCATCGAATGCAATTTCTCCATCTGTGAGATCAATAAAGTATCATCTATCTATCTATCTAAATCCTCTTGACCCAAGTCTTCCCTCACGTCCCCCCCAAAATCTGCCCCGAGTGGGGGAGGTTCAAAGCTCAATAATGAGTGTGTGAGTCTGTGAATTAGATATTCAGTTTGGAATCTGTAGGATCTAAATGAATGGAATGAAAAACAAATTTTGAGAACACCAGATGTTTAAAAAGAGCCTTCTATAGTTGGCTCTACAGCAGGTTAGAATCAGCAAAGTGAATAGTATTATAGCGTCATTTGGAGCACCTTCCTCAGGACATGTGGATATAAAATATGTCTATTTGTGAATGAATACACGTGGGCTTTTGCTGCACCATGTCAGAGTTCCTCCTGGTTAACTCCAGATCCCTCTCAGACAAAACATCATAAAATAATCATCGTACAGGGTAAGGCTTGTCATTTTTATTGTCTGTCATTTTTTTTTTTCAAAGGAGAAAAACTACTAAAAAAACATCTCCGTCTCCTGGCGTCTTTAAAAGAGGGGTTTGGCCTGCCGCATGTTGAGCGCGCAGGTGCGTCCGATGTTGGCCCCCTCCAGGAGCAGGTCGGAGACGCGGTCCAGGCCCACACAGGTGGTCAGGGGGCTGATCAGGCCGTACAGGGCGCCCAGGGTCATGCTGAGGGGCCAGCCGATGAACAAGAGGATCAGCAGCCACAACAGGGTCCACAAGCAGCAGGAAGGGGAGGCCATCCTGTAGTCCTGGGGCGAGGAGTACTGTGGAGACGCCGAAGAGGAGGAGGAGGAGGAGGAGGAGGAGGAGGGTTAAGGCTTTTTCATACATGACACTAAAACAAAGGTATATATTACACTGAGGCGGGACGCTGCAGGTGAACGGGGGAAAAATAAAGACAGATCAATTTGAATCTTTTGCTGTAGATTACAATTTTATTTTATTTTATTCATTTTTTGTCACTCTCAGAAACACTCTGCGTGTGCAAAGGGGCAAAAAGTATTAAATATACAAAATTAGAACATTGTACAACACTGTCAGCATTGCTAAGTGCAGGGGCTTTCTAAAGTGACGCTGGTACAGAGATTATTGCACGTAGTTTTGCACAGTTATTGGACATGAGTTACTTCTAAATAATGGACAGAGCCAGGTTTATTCTATAACTGTTGATTTATTAGTTACAAAGATTTTTTTTACAGGGGATTTTGGATCTTTAGTTTTTTGATGAAGCTGGTAGTCATTGAGAAAATCTGTTAAAAATCCCCATTTCTTCTTGTTCTTTGGGTTCAAAGCTCAATAAATCCGGCAGGAATTAGATGTATATAAAAAAGCATTCAATATATTGTCCAAGAGAAGTTTGGAGTTTGTAGCGACTAAAGTGGAGACTCCTTTTCTAGTCAGTGATCAGAAACAAGTGGGGAAAAGCACAGGACTTAAGTGGAAAACATCATGTGCCTCTGTTTAGCATCTGTCTGTGATCAGTGCAGTTCGTTGGTCAGGCTGTTCTGGATTTGAACTATAATGTGTGGGAGATCTGCAAATGTACAATATCCGTCATCTCCAATGTCAAGAAATGGGTGACAAAACATTTGGAGAAAAAAAAAATGGGGCAAATATTTGGGAATAAATTGGATTAACAATTTATGGGAACATAGGGGAAATACTAGTAATAAAAAATGAGCAAAAATGAGGGGAATACGTTGGGAAAATCAGAAATTGGAGCAAAAATGAGGAAGAAATGTTGAAATTTAGGAGAAATGGGGCAAACTATGGCCTTTTTTTTAAATAAATTGGCAAAAACCTGACAGAAAGTGACACAGAATCCACATTTTGGCCTTGTAAAGACCTATTGATCAGCTGCAACACTTTTCAATCGGTCTTAAACTCAAAACTGGAGTACCATTACTTTAAGGAGTACCATTACTTTAAAAGTTTGCCAGCATGTACTCGAGTAACTGTGACTACTCGCCTTAAAATACTGGAGTTATCGTTAAAAAAAAGCAACAAAAACGCGATGAAAACACAACCAAAAAGGATGAAAACGTGACCCTCATAACAAGGAATTAGCTTAGATGGGCTTTGTAGGTCTTAGCTTTCAAATTGAGGCGCTTACACTGGCCTAAAGGCTGTAAACTCCCTTCGAGAAGCTGAAAAACCTCCTCCCCCGACACGTCTTCTTTACACAACTCTACCTGAAGCAGCGCGTGCGGTTAGTCCAAACGTCACAGCTCAGCCTGCAGGTTAAAAGAAGCCTTTGCAGAGTAGCTATTTAACCTAATGAGTACCTGTCGGGTGATTATAAAAGACATGTCACCTTCTACTTCTTCTGCAGAGGAGAGAGAGGAGGAGGAGAGCTTCTTCTGAGGAGCTGCTGGTCCCCGGGGCTGTGGGCTGTTCTCTCAGGCTTCTCAGTCCTGCGCAAAAAAAAAAAACACACCCAAAAACAAGCCAAATGAGCGGCAGTTAGCCACTCATTTGCTGCAGCAGAGGTTGGATTCCTGTCAGTAATTGAGGAGAAAATGCATGGAGCGCGTCGGCAGGATTACACAATGTGGACATTCATGTGACCACAGGGAGTTCCCGTCACGCGGTTTTGGGGCGGGGGTTCACGGTCCTGAGCAGAAGTGGTTTGGAGTAATGCGGTTACTGTCGGGGGGATGGAGTCGTGAAGATGAAAACATGATGATGTCCCGCTCACATGGGGCGGGAGGGGGTCAAATATGAAGTTAAATCAATCCAAGAGGCCCCCGAACAACACTCCTAGAGGGAGCGGCCAGTGTGGGCAGGTGGTTCTTGGACAGTGCATGTGACATATAGAGTTTGGGAATGTGACGTCATATCGCAAAGCATTATGGGATTAGCAGCAATTGTAACCTAATGGAGATTTTAAAAGTTAAAATACTGGAGTTATTGTTCACATTAAAAAACTTGGACACCACAGTGAGTTACATGTATTTTCCAGCTAACGGAGTTGTTCCACAGCGTTTTTCTCCACTTTTTATACTGTTTTTAGCTAATGTTAGTCAATGGAAATGTATGCTAACAGCTGCAAAGATGGCGGATCTCCATGGTAACTGTGGACTTTCCCGAACTCTATTACACGCAGTCTTTGCTGAAACATTTTTAACCCAATTATGTTCAACATTTTGCTAAAAGTGTATCCAGTTTTCTTTAGTTTGGCCATTTTTGTGATGTTTATAGTTTCACTTCCTTATAGATACAGACGGCATCTCTGGAATCGTCCATATATGGTCATGTTTGAAAACAGTTAAGGGGGAAAACAATTTGGACAAAATCAAAACTTTCTCTAATTATTCAAAAACTACTTTAACATGTGCTGAATAAAGAAACAAAGACATGGAGTGAAGCAAAGTGGTCCAACAGCCCATAAATACATAAATAGCAGAGAATGCTAACATAATGCTACATGTTAGCATCGGGCTAACGCTAACGGTTAGCTAGCGCTAGCTACAACTGCCGTTTTTTCACTTCTACTGAACAATCTGCTGTGAGAAAACGTCCACATGGGCCCGATTTACAATTGACTTTATTTGTATGTTATAAATAAGTTCATATTCCACCAGAAAATGGCTAAAAAAATGCCGTTACCTATGTCACTTCCTGTCAAACTGTTGCCGTGCCGACCATGTTACGTCAATGAGAAATGAGCCAAACTGCTATGGAGCTTAAATTAACTGACAAAATAAACTTGTATTTGCCCAACATTTCTACATTAAATTGTTAATTCACTGAAATAAACTAAATTACCTTAAAAGGATGTTATCCGGCTAAATAAGCAGTAAAACCTGTCATGTGCACTTTAAACACTAACTGAAACATCGGTCAGGTGGAGATGTGAATCAGACGGAGGAAGAACATTTAGCAATTACAAAAATCACCACATAAAAAGGTATTACATCTCATCTGGAGACGAACAGAACAACAAATACTCACTTTCTTTATAAAATATGACAGTGTTGCTCGTGCAGCAGTGGAAGTCGCAGCAGTGGTGATTTCTCTGTGGAGCGTGATGGTTGCTAGGTGACAGTAAACAAGAGATATTTATATATAAACTCTTGCTGACAGTAAACATGTTTTTAATGTCATGAAATAAGTCTGTCATCACCGATTAGCGCTTAATCAAGAAAACATTTAAATTTGCCTTTAGCATTTCAAATATCCGATATCAACCGATACCAGGAGACAAAAGTGAATGGTCCCTTTTCTCCATTTTTAAATCATTAAAGTCTTATCTTTTCTTATATTTATAATAAACTAATGGAAAAACATTAAACATGAATTACTGGACTTTTCTACACTAGGTTACATTAATATAAACAACTCTACATGGGCCGCCTGTTGGAGACCCCTGCTTTAGTGAAAGTTGTTGAGCCTAAACAGGTATTGGTTCAGTATCAGATATTTGTAGCCCATACCAGATATTGCATTTTTTCCAGTATCGGCTCAGACATCCGATACCAGTAAGCACATAGTTTTTATGTTTCTGATGAATGGACGCAGTAAAAAAAAAAAAATCAATGTCATTGAAGGAAAAATAATATTTTCTAAGCCAGTTTAAATCCATTTTAATGCTTTTAATGACTTTTAAGGCTTTATGGTTCGCATAATTCATCTGCTGAATTATATTGAATGAAGGGCCTATGATGCTTTTGGATAACATCAGTTACACCATTTTATTTCAGTGAAGCCGCAATTTTAATGAAGAAATGTTGGGCAGAAATGTTTATTTGAATTTTTGAAGCTGCTGACAGGAAGTGACAAAAGCAACATTTGCAAAGTGTTTGGGTTCCTCTATGTCACTTCCTGTCAGTGTCCAATAAGGAAGTGAACCTACAGTATAAACATCACAAAAAATGGCCAAACTAAAGAAAGCTGGGTACAATCTTTAGCAAAATCTTAATTGTGTTAACTATGTTTTAGCAAAAATTGTGTCTCATGTGTCATATGCACATGAAGGTTTTTTGATGTCCCCTGAAAACCACATTTGTTGTAAACCAGTGTTATAATTAAAGGAATACGTAAAAATCTATTCTAATCACATCACAAAATCAGAATGAAAACAAACATTTGACTCGTGACAATGTGCTGCCGTTGATATGTGAACGGGTCAGTTTAGGAGCCACTCAGACCCACACGGCACGGGAGGAGGACGTCTTTGAGACTCAGGTTGGGACAAAGTAGAAGTTACACGTATTTCACCATTTCGACATTCAAAGGCAACAGTCACAGAGACGTATTAAGACTTTGACTGAATATTTACTGTATTCTGTTACCTTTGGGTGAAGGAGTCTGGGGGAGCGGATGGATCAGCCTTCTGTCTCTGGGAGCGACTGCTCCTTGTGTCACATATTTGTGCCGACAGTCTGGATGTTTCGCTCATGCAGGTGTTTTCCCCAAGGACTGTTCTCACCCTCAGACTTAACTGTAGTCTTCCTTGGCACCGCATTCTGGGACATACTGTCGTCAGACCTTGACCTTGTTGTTTAGAACTCTGGTGTAGACTTTTTTTTATTGTATAGTGGTGGGAAAAGCAATATTAGAAGTGTTATTCATACTCCACTTTTATTATTGGTTTACCCACCTACTCACTGAAATATCAGCCATTTTTTTCCATAGTAATATTTACATCATTATGGTACTATTGTTTTTGTTTTTGTTTTTAAAGTAACGAAAGCAGGAACCAAAAGAAAAAAAAATCTATTTTGCCCCCCAATGTTTTGCCCCATTTTTACTTTTTTTTTCTTGTTTTACCCCTCAATTTATTATTTATTTTAATATTTCCCCTATTCCCCCTTCCATTTTACACAATTTATTCCCCATATTTTTTTTTTCTATTAAATATTTTGCCACAATTTCTCACAATTTCCCTCCATTTTTCACACATTTCTTTTGGCCACTTTTTATTTGACATCCATTGGCCTTCACGGTTTTACTGATTAATCTAGGATGTGTTTGTGAAGTAGAATGTAACGACAAAACCAAACAAAAAAACATGCGTCCTGGTAGAAAGTTTGGCTGCAGCTCACAGATGGAGCAGGGGCGGAGCTGACACAGGCAACAGGGGCTGACGGGGTCCCGCTGGGAAACACAGGACACTTTAAAAATATAGTAATTCAAGTAGTCTCATTGCAGCTATAAAAAACTGTTCGGAAAAAATATACAAGGAATGAAAAATGTGTGGACAAAATGTATATATTTTTTATTTTATTAAAAAAGTACAGAACTTCATTGACAGATTGTAGAAAAAAAAACACATCTCTTAGCCATTTGTGAGAAAATGAGACCTCCCTTAACAATTACAGTCCTAATGTACGGTCTACTGCTCCTCCGCACTCTCCTCGCTGTCGCTGTCCCGTCCGGGGTGCTCGGGCATCTTGGCGTGTTCTGTGGCGTCCATCTCCTCAGTCTCCTCTTCCACCTTCTTCTCCTCCTCCTTCTCAGCGGGGTTTGGCTCGGGGACCTCCTTCTCCCCTGGGACCTCCTTCTCCCCTGGGACTTCCTTCTCCTCTGCTGTGTCCTGCTCCATGGGCGTCTCCTCCGGTTCCTCCGGTTTGTCCGGCTTCTCCTGCCCCCGTGGTTCTCCTGAAGGCTCCGCGGGCGTCTGGGTCTGTTTGGGAGGCTGGGCTAACTGCTGCTGCTGTAGGGGAGGAGGACAGAGCAGTTGTATTTGTTTGTTACTTGACTTCTGGAAAATGAAACTTTCAGATTTGAATCAACGCCTGAAAACCTGGATAATAACTGGAGAAAATGTGCTTGTGTAGGCGGGGGTTAAGAGGTTAATAAATCGTTTTAATGGAAAACCATTAAACTAGAATCAAAGGCCCTTGGCTTCACTAATTCAGGCTGTCCACCTGCTCTGGCGCTGGTGAAGCGTGGGGCTCTGTGACGCCACAGAAACGTGATCAAAACACCAGCACATGCCGTCATCTTTGAATATGCCCAATGGTAAATGGTCTCAACTTATATAGCGCTTTTCCACCTACATTAGGCACTCAAAGCGCTTTACAGCAAGGATCCACCAGAGCCGTGGGAAGATATTTTAGTTAGGGACAATTTACCCCCAAAATACTTTTTCTGTGCTTAAATCCTATTTATTAATCTCTTAACTCCCGCCTGAACCGAGAGCATTTTCTCCAGTTCAGCTTTACCCAAATCCTGTAGGCCAGTGTAACGCCTCATTTGAAAGACCTACAAAACTAAATTGATCTTTTTCCTCACGTCAGATTTTTTTTCATCACTTTTTTTGTTGGGCAGTCGTCTCATTTTTGTCAAACTTTCGTGACTTTTTTTTGTCACTTTTTCATCAAATTATTCGCATTTTTTTGTCAAATCCTGATCACTTTTTCATCCATTTTTTCCTAAATTTTTCATCAAATTTTTCTCACTTTATTGTCAATTTTTTGTCCATTTTCGTACATTTTTTGTCACTTTTTCGTCAATGTTTTCTCACTTTTTTTCACATTTCCATCATTGTTTTGGTCTCAGTTTTGTTGCTATTTTCACACCTTTTTTCCAGAAGCTTTTGGACTGGGGTAAAGCTGGAGAAAATGTGCTCGGTTCAGGTGGGAGTTAAGGGGTTAATATTGCCTGCAGTTCACAAACTATCCACCAGGGGGTGCTGCAGCGCCCTCAGCACCCTGGGTTCCCACGGCCTTGGGATCCACTCCCCCATTCCGGATGTTCAGCTGATCTCATTCTTTGGGTTTAATAGCGTTTCTGAACCTAGACCTTACCAACTGCGGCAGCCCCAGATCAGAGCAGTAAGTTACATCCACATGGACCTTCTTTTTGAGGGGATCTGGCAGTGTAGAATTATAAGGTTTCTCCATCCTTGTCACAGTAAAAGTGGAGCTTCACCGGATGCTCCTCTCATCCCCCCCCCCAAAAAAAATCCCATTGTGCGTGTTTAATCCCATGCTCACCTGTCTGTACTTCTGGGAGGTTTGGATCATGTGCATGTACATGTTGTAGACCAGGTTGGCCATCTCAGGCATGTTCTTCACCACTCGGTCTGGCTGCGCCGCCGCATTCCTCTGAAAGACAAGGCAAAGGTGTTTTTTTTTAAAAGTCACGATCATCAAAACAAGAACCCAGCCTTTATGCCTCTGTGTGGTAAGATTTATTACCAGGGCTACTCCCCCCCCCCCCTTTGGCCAAACGCAGACGATATCGATCCTTCCTAACTGCGCTGGGATCTTGGGACGGTAGTTAAAAGACAAATGTTAGCTCGCTGCGGCTCGTGCATTATGAAAGCGATCCGGGGAGGGGGGGGGCAGAGTTGAAAAGCATTGGTATGCAGACAGTCCCGCAGCCCGCCGGGAGCAGCGGAGCGGGCTAAATATGCGCTCCGCTGGGATGTTGCTACTTAAACTGAGCGGGGCGGCTCACGTAGGCCCCGAAGGCAAGACTGGAATATTTATACGGATGTTGACAGAGCAGCTTAAAAACGATACATCATTCAACATCCCTGGAATCCACAACTGGTTCTCCTCCAGGCCTGCTGTTTTTCAAACCGCCAGGCTGGGATGATTCAGAATGAAGTACACGTGTAGAACTGGGGCTCGGATGAAGTTGGGATGGATTGTAACAAAGGCATCCGTTCAAAATGGAGCGAACAACAACAAAGGTAGTGACGGTCAGTACAGTTTGCTGAAACGTGGTCAGAAAGGGTGCGCTGGACTTGGAAAACACTGAAGCTTCATGGATGTGACACTGTTCTCATGTTACTTTACAGGGGTGGGAATAATATATTTAAATATGTAGAGTACTATTTGAAGTACATGCACATTTATAATTTGAAAGTATGTTCAAATGTTGTAAAGGCTGCACATAATAATGCAAACCGTATATTATACAGTACCTATCTTTTATGTATTGGGTTTCTTTTGTTTCAAGGCTTTTTACATTGAAGATTCTCACTCAAGGAGTTCATTAATGAGTGAACACACGTGGAATTATGTTTTAAAACAACTTTGATCACTGCTTTGCACTTTTGACTTCACAGACTGTTAAACCATGTCAAGGACAATCTTATGAAGTTATTGAGAAAATGCCAAGAATAAAGGGCGACCATTTAGAAGAATTTTAAATATACAACTAAAACATATTTATTTCACCCTTTTTTTGTTTCCTTCACATTCCCATGTGTTCATTCATCGTTTAATGTCTTAAATGAGAATCACACAATGGAAATAGTGTTGAAAATCAAGCTGATACATAAAAGGTTTTGACCGGTACTGTATACATGACGTTACTGTCTGCTTTTAATATTGGTCTAGACTCTTGACCATGTTTTATCGCACCTATGTTGAATCGATCTCATCTTGTTGTTTACTGTCGTGGAATAAAAAAAGGGAAAAGAGAAAAGAGAAATTCTGGTGCCCGGGGGGTGTTACAGTACCACCTATTTTGGTCTTGCCCATTATTACAACATTTTTGGAATTCTGTTAAAATTGAATTGAAAATCATGCTAAAGCTACAAACAACTTTAAACTGGGACGAAGTACTATTTGGCTCATTATATTCTATTGACGCAGATAAAGAGACGCAACTATTGTTTGGTATGTTGAGTTCAGTAGCACGGAAATCGATTACAAAAAGATGGTTGAGTTCAATATCCCCGAACGTGGAAGATTGGTATAATCTCACATATGCAATATTTGTTATGGAACGAATTACATTTCATAAAAGACTGCAAATGGACAAGTTCGACAAAATATGGGCGAAGTGGAGAACTTATATCTTGCCCAGGAGGCCTGATTTTGTATGATTCTCTATATCACATGTAAGGGATAATGTATAGAACGCTGGTCATTATCGGGAAAATAAGCACCGACAGGGCGAACCGGACATTATACATTATCCCGCTTATTATACGGCCATTTGCCAACTGAACACACACAACATAAACTTCGTACACTTTTATGAAGGTCGAAAGGTTTATTTAATGACTTCCGCGACAAATAGTTCCCAAAAGTTTGCGCATTGCTCTGCAACGTTTGGCTAGGCTAGAAGCAGCAAGGCTAGCAGTTAGCCTAGCTACTTAGCTGAAGGCGCAGTTGGAGGAATGGTGGTGAATCTCTGGGTAAGTTGAAAATCAGACTCACGCTAACTTCACGAGCGATTCCCCCAACTTCTCTCGCAGTGACGACAGCACGAACTCCGTTGCCTTTGGCAGCGTCATTATTTTTCTCAGAGGTCCTTTATCAGAAAATAATGACCGGTAGAACGTTGGGAAATCCCATTCAAATCAACGGAGCTTCTACTTACGCTGTGAAGAGCCGTATAATAAGTATAAATAACACAGTCATATAATTGTATGTACACCTCTTGTTTCTTGTTTTTCTGTATGGAAAAATTCTGAAAAAAATAAAAAATAAATGGGCCAGTGAGCCGAGTGGCCAGCCACAGGTGAGCCTCAGATTCAGAAAACTTCATTGACCCTAAAGGGCAGTTCAAACCTCAGAACATTTCACAAACACATGTGTGTCACTCCCAACAATTGTGACAAGAGTAGAGGCTCAATAAAACCATAGTCCATAATAATAAAACTGAACACATTTCAAGAGGTCTGTGTTACCTAATAAACACACTCCCTTCAGAATTCAACATTTCAGTGACAGTGGGGACGTAAGCGGTGGAGAAACAGTTTGTTTTTTGAGTCGCTGTACAACAATCAGCTGCAGAGACCCCGATCCAGTATCATGAAGGACCCTTTGCCCCCCCATGTCTTTTCTTAACAAGCTTCAGCGTGACTGAGGGCAGCGAACCCCACTTTACTCTAACAGTTGTGTGTGTTATTCTAATCTACCTACAGGCATGAATGAAGAAACCTCACCTTTATGCACATGGATACTGAAAGGGAAAGGCTTGCAACCCACTGGAAACAATTCTGGATCCTGAGCCGCCAGTTGAGAACCACCGGTGTGAAGGACATGCACTTATATTACAGTTTTCACTTTAACAGATTCTTCAATGATCCGCAAAGTCCGACAGGCGCCCTGTGGTGTTCAGGGAGCACAAACCAAGACACTCTTTATCTTTAAGCCTTAATTCTTCATGTCGAATCGCAAAGTCGACCAAAAAAAAGCCTTCTTGTGTCAAAACTCACTGACGCAAAACATGCACAACAGCAGAACCACTGCCATAAACATCCAGCAGCAGAGGTTCACCATTTGTAAATAGCCTGTTTAAGCCGGGGCCCCATGTGTCTGCCCGTGAGAGCTGTCCCCCCTGGGCTGTCAGTCAGAGAAAGTGTCAGGGCTGGGGGTATTTTAAACACCTCTGTCGTGTTGTCTGACGCTGGCACCGCTCGGCTGGATCTGGCGCTGGGGCTCGAGCTCCGCGACCTTGGGAGGGTAATTATAGCCGCGCTTCGCCAAGAAAAAGCCGCTTATAGGGACGGAGGTGGGCACGGGAGCCAAAATATGAAAGGTTGCGGCTGCTGTCAAAGAAGTTCACTCAGTGGCCCGGTGGTTCGCGCTGGCGCTGCTTTGTGTGTCCGCGCTTGACCCGGTCTTTGGAAAGCCCGGTGAAAATAGGCCTGCAGAGACAGCTGATCGGCCGCGGAGATCAAGTGGCCGAGTGGATCCACGACTGCTCAAGGGAAACGAACGGAGAGCGTTTGACCTCTCGCAACACCCTTCTGTGTGTTCTGCTGTCTAAAAAACATGGAGTTTTAGAGCAGCTCTGTGTCAGATTGTAGTGCAGGCGGAGACAGGGACTCAAAAGAAATATTAGAATGTGTTTTGTCCATAGACTGTACATGTATAGACGTTGCTCACTCCTCTCCATTAACATTAACTAGTCCAGAATCCATGAGGGCTCAGTCTGTTCCAACAGAGCATGTTCCAAAAAAAGGGGCGCCCCGCGGACCGGCTACGAGCCTCCACAGAGCTCCAAAGCCCGTCAATCATAGACAAAGCTTAAAGTGCATATGACAGCTTTTAATGCTTCTGAAAATATGATTTATTTTGGCTGTAAGTAATAATTATCATTATATTTCAGTGAAGCAGTTATTATAAGGAAGAAATGTTGGGAGGAAAAGTTATTTTTATTTGACTTTTTAAGCTAACGACAGGAAGTGACATGGATGTAAAGTTGCACAGCGGTTTGACTCATCTCATCATTGACATAACACGTTTGGCACGGCAACAGTTTGAAATTCTTCTTCTTTCTATGTCACTTCCTGTCAGTGTCCAATAAGGAAGTGAAACTATAAACACATGACAAAAATTGCCAAATTAAAGCAACACGTGTTAACTATGTTGGGAAAAAAATTGTGTCTAATGTTTCACTTTAAACTTTTTATTTGTCCAGAACTAAAACCAGCCCGGTTAAAAATATGACACCTTGCCCAGCGTGGTCACATGGGCCGCATGGAGGTGTACGGCACCATTGGAATCGGTTTTACAGTGTCTTTTGTCAGCTCCCCGCCATGAGGACCAAGGGCAGGTGCTTTCCTCGCCCATTGGTTTCGCCACTTCTTATTAACCTTTTTACAATGGAGTTAATGGAATTTATCTAAAACTCACCAAAATAGAGGAAATGAGAGCTGATTTCTATCACATTTCCCTGGGGGACGACCCTCAGACCCCTCCCGTCATGAAAGCACATTAACTATTTATATTTTAAAGCACATGCATTAATAGTTGACATGAGTGGCCAATTTTCTACTGCTGGTTGACTGTCTCCTGTACTGGAAGTGGGAACTCTAACATGAGCATGTGTTCATTGGCACTATCCCTCTGTTCACCTCTCCATTTCTTCATCTGTGTTCAGTTGGCCACTCTGGCAACACAAGTTTCATAGAAATGAGTGGAAAGGATAGGGTAAAGTCCACCAGAATGCACCCAGAATCCAGCAATGTCGATGTTTTACTGGAGTCGGTCCCTGAGTGGTGTCCGACAGGAACAAGGAAACGTGAAAGCAAAGGGTGATGAAGTTTACCATAAAATTTCTCTAAATACAGAATCAAAATGAATGCGTTGAAGTCCCGGGCCTAGAAGAAAGCCGTTGGAGAGCTACTTGGAAAGACACTGGCAGCTCCCAAACTACTGTGCAACTGTCACCCCAAATAATGTAAATAAAAAGTGTTACTGTATTTCATTACATTTGGTGGTATCAGACCATGAAGAGCCGCGCTGGTGTTAAAGAGGAAGACAGCCGACACATGAGGTGATCAGTGTGCTCCGAGAGGCCCGTGGATGTGCCTGAGTGAGCGGTATCATGTGTGCGTACTCACCGGCTGCTCCTGGTTGTAGTACTCGTTGGGGCGGATGTGCAGGTCCAGTGGTCGGGCGGTCAGCTGGTTAAACACGGGAGTCAGCTCAAAGCAGTTCTGGAACAGCGAGACCCGCGCGAACACGTACAGGCCCAGCCTGGCCCTGGACATGGCCACCACCAAGCGCCGCACATCCCTGAGGACAACACGCAGACACGAAGCATATGTGTTAGTACATTAAGATTCATACTAAGCCCTGGTGAACATCTGCTGGTGGACATGTTAGCTTGCCTTGGCCGTTTAAATAAAGGGTGCATCAGAAACTGGCAAATTAGTAAGGTCTCAGCCACGATCCTGTCTGAATACTGCTGTCAATGAGGAAGGAGCTTCCTATCATACCTCCTTTAGCATAGAGCCCTCTGGAGGTTCCTCACCAGTGATTAGGAGCGATGTGCCACCCCATAAGCCGCTGTGCTGCTGCCCGGGAGTCATTCGGAAAATTGCCAATCTCTGCTCAACCACTGTTGATGATTGACAGCCACACATTAAATTCACTAAAATGATCTGCACAAGCCAAACTTTATAAATGTGTGAAAATGAATGCTAGAGTCACCACAGCACAGTCACATCTCACTGTTATAAACATTATTGCACTGAATGGCCTAAACCAAAGGACAGGATTAGGTAGAATATTTGAGAGCCTTTTTGTTCTGTGATGAGGGCTGTAGCTGTGGAGGCAAGTCTGAAACATGGTCTGTTTTCTGTGTGGCTTCATATTATTAAGGCGTTGTTTGAAACTGTCTGAGCCAGGGCAGATGTGGCTACAGTCTGTGAGGTTTGTCACAGACTATGTCACAGATTTTGGTTATGCATGTTTAAAATACGATAAAAGTATGTGGGTCATGTGGTTTTTATAAAACAGCTCTTGTTGATGTCACTTCCCCGTTGTTTCCGCCACCGGGTGAGGACAGTCAGATTGTCCAAACGCAGCTGAAGCTCTAGTTCCTAACTGCACAGTGACCTAACGGTTGACCTTTTCCCGTTATGAAGGAATAGGAGCTAGGATCAGGACTGAGGAGCTATAATCTGAGGAATTTGGATTGAGCCAAAGGCTTTGTAAGTCTATCCTCAGCTTATACTTCCTGTACAACTGTTGAAGTATATTTGGACACGAAGGGCAACCAGTCACATTGTTGTGTCTATTAGTAAAGATCCTCTTTTGAACAGAAAACCTTTCACTCATGGACACAAGGTTTTCAAGTGGTGGGTTGGGACAAAGAGGTGGAAAGATGGCTACAATCACTGTGGAGTATATATATGTAGACCTTTGGTAACGCCCACAAACAAAGGAAAGAGACATGGAGAGGATTAAAGTGGTGCCCAACGCTATCCATAATGCTAATGTTAGCTGCATGATGCTAGCTTTGA
This sequence comes from Gobius niger, assembly GCF_951799975.1. NCBI lineage: Eukaryota > Metazoa > Chordata > Actinopteri > Gobiiformes > Gobiidae > Gobius > Gobius niger. The sequence goes on from NC_136867.1 coordinate 6,284,701, forward strand.
ATATTGGCTTTCATGTCTTCTGGAAAATCGGCTTCATTGTGTAATGCATTAAAGTGTCAGAACATCCATAAGGATACCATTTTGATTAAAATTTACTTGAATGTGCTAAGTATGCTCGTGTGCAAGAAAACCTATAAAAGTATGAATAAATGGTAATCCCCACACCGGCTTTTTCCCACCATTGCCAGGCCACGCTGTATTTGATAATAAAATAGGGTGGTTCACACAATGAACTGGACAGATTTTGCCAGATTCCTTTTTGCCTTGATCCAATTGGTTTTCTAAGCATCTTTATACAAATTGTAGTCAATTGCTGCACATCAATTGCTGTCATGATATTTACTATATCGACTTATCACTCCATAAATGAAAGACCATAACATTTTTAGACTTGAATGCACAACTTGTGTGCTTGAATACAGAAGAATGAACGCTCTCAGAGCAGAGTGAGCTGAGCTCCATCTGCCAGTCTCCTTGTGCGTGAAACCAGACCCACAAAAAGAAGCTCAAAGGACTTGACGCCGAGTCTTTCTTCAAGTTTCTGCTTCCTGTGAAAGTTATGCATTGTTGGGTTTAGGCCTAGAGCAATGAAAATTGTGAAAAATTGAGCCTTCCTTTACTGGAGTCTCATTGGCTCAAGATGTTCAAAATGTCAATAGGAACATTGCAAGTGCAATCTGGCAAAATCTGAGAAAACATATTGTGAACCACCCTATTGTACGAACAGGAAACAAAACCTCGAAAGCCAAGGTCGAATATGAAATACGTGGCGTGCAACGGCAAAAACACGTCCAGAAAAGGAATAAAGAGGAGGCGCTGCGACGTAGGAGGACATGGCTCTGTTGAACGATGGGTTAAGGTGACAAAGCGAAGAGGTTTTCAAAGGGCAAGCCAACACGGGGGGAGAGTGCAGAGGAGTGTCCCTTTGACAGAACCAGGGGATTAGCGACACCATTCCTATCCCTCAAAGTGCTGGAATCCGGCTTGGCGAGGATGTTTAGCCATTTCTTTTGTGAGGGAGAACGCCAAAAAGAATGTTGAGATCAGCGAGCAGCGGTCCGCTCAAAACATATGGATATTTCCTGAGTTCCTTATGATTATGAAGAAGCTGAGATGTCACATGAATCTGAATTAAAAGAGAACTTTATCGTGATGGAGAAGAATGGGGGGAGTGTAAATACGCCATTAGAGATGTATTCATTTATTATTTTTAGAGGCGATTGCCTTTTAGGAAGATACAGTCGGGCTGCAGATGCTACACAGTGGATATAATGGATTCACATTTAGCCAAAGCAAGACCCTGTTTTAGTCATTTGAAATACTGATATACTTTCAGTGTACCGGACGTTTCTCCCTGTGAATTCTTTGCTCCTGACGCCATGTTTTTAACACAGTGCAAGTGACTTTAAACAGGAAAGTCAACAAGGGAAAAAAAAGAAAAATCGTAATTGCTCACAACAAACGCAATATTAATCTTTGGCAACGTCAACTGAAGCAGCGCAACCATGCTCCTCCTCAGCCTCTTAATCTCCTCCTCATTACCTCCAGAAAATGTCCCCGACTTTAGCAAATTTCAGGCACCTTTCCCGGGTCCAAGCGCCGCCAAAGTTCCCCAATTCAAAACATCACTGGATTCGTCCACATTTTTGTCAACTTTAATGTTTTTTTTAAAATAAGTGCTCTACTTAAGGCCCGCTTTCTCACGGAGCGGAGCCCGAATGGATGAATAGTAGCTGCCACTCTGAAGTCAAAACGGAAAAGCTCGCGTGATGGCTACAATGGGAGCGACGAAGCAGCGCGGACACTAATCTGATGGTTCTAAATTTGGCACGCGGCTGTACATGTATTTACATACACGCCCAACTCCATCCAAATTATGGGATAGACGTCCACCTGAACACTCCGGGAGATTAAGGGGATTCATTTTTCTGCAATATGCATGATGGCGCTATGAATATGCAGATGGGCTTATGGAAATGAATGCTGAGTTTACAAATAAACGAAAGCACCACTATCTTAGCTGTATATAACTCAAAAATAGTAGAGAAGAATAGGTTCGGATTACGTTCAAAAGAAACTTAAAGCCTATAGATAGACGGCATCTTTGCAAAGGCCCATATTTGGTCATGTTCGAAGCAGCCAGAGGGGGAAAACAAAGAAGAGAAAAACTGAAATACTCTCCACCATTACTTAAAGGGACTATATGGAGTTTAAAAATGTTTGAACTAAGTATTTTCCTCCCCCTACACGTTCCAGCCATGTCCTAATGTGTAGAATGAGCTCAGACTTGTTCACCACAACTGCCTCTAAAATCCTGCACTGTCACTCAAAAAGGTGTTAATTCGGGTCCCAAGTGCCGTCATGCACAAGCTTAATATAGAAGCTGCAGTTACACGTATGACCTGAGGTTGCAGTAGTGAGCATAAAATGACCAACTTGCATCTAATCTCTTCAAACAAACGCTGAATTTTGAATATATATACTTGAATTAAAATAAAGATTCAGAGACAGAGAGGGCCACTGTTGTGATAAGTGTAGCCAGTTAAGCTGGTAAACCACTGGCCTCCTGTTGCTGGCGCCCTGCTGGGCTGGGCCTTTGACTAAACCAGGTAGAGAGACCGGCTTCTTCCTGTGCTCCAGACGAGACCCTCACACCTTTTAGACAATAGGGCCCAAATGGCCCGTCTCCTCAACATGACAAAGATCTTCTGTCTCCAAACGCCACCTTGATGCATTACCATGCAAAGCGCCGTTTGGTGGCCTGCATTGACATCTCCAACTGTATTACCATTTCTATGTGTATTCTGTGCTTCCCTTGTGGGGTGCCTTTGGTGTCTTTGGTGTGCTCACCTATAAAAGGTGATGCCAAAGCTTCACATCTTGACTAGACAAACATCTCTTAAGCTTTATTAAGTAAGAAAATCCACAACACCACTTAACCCCTCTCTGTCTTCAACAGCCCATAAAGACTTAAAAAGGCTGACTATGCAAACCAGGAAGTAGGAACTTGTGCTTGTAAGCTAGTTTTTTGTTGCATTTCTGTGACTGTGACCCTGAAAAGTGACCCCACCAATCGTGAAATGCGTTCATAAAAATGTGTCAGTGTTCTCATTGTTGTGTGTATTTATTTATTTATTTGTCTAACTTTATTGCACGTAGATTTGCCAATTAGACTTTAAATCTAGATTTAGTCAATGTGTGGCTGATTGTGTCTGTTTTTTGCTGTGCATTACTGACATAAATAAAAGTTTTAATCAATTCAATGTCTATATATAAAAAATATAGCAATGAATAATGGATGGAGCCAGGTTTAAATCCATGTTTTATATTTGTCGACATATTAGATGCAGAGACTTTTTCAGCGTTAAGTGTCACATTTTCCCGTGAACACATAGCGTTCTCTGTAGAGGACAAATGAGCTCAATAATTGCAGTTTTTGCTATTGCGATGAATCCTTTAAGCCCGTTTCCAGTGGAGCTTGCGGCGGCGTGGCAGGATATGTGGGCCTAATGCGCTGCGCTCCCATCTGTGTATGAGGGAGAGCGTGTCTGGGTCATCGGGCTGTGGGGCTATCACTGGAGCAGATTGCCATGAAGAAAAACACAGGCCCGAGCGAGGGAGGGGGGGGCAGAGAGCGCAAAACACCACAACAAAAAAGAGGATATTCGAATAAGGATGGAGATTTCTCACAAATGGCTGAGTCAGACGGCTGGAACATTAGCTTAGCACCACAGAGTACGACGTGAATGAATAATGACTACAGTATAGCGGGTTTTTTGTAGTAATGATTCTAATTAGCATTTGGAGAATTATGAATACAAGTGTAAGAGTGTTAAAGCAGTACTAAGCAACGCGTTTACCTTAATAAATAATTTTCGTAGTCCCTGTGGGAGTAATACAAGTGTTTATGGGATGATTGGAGGGTCTTGGTCAGAAAACCATGTTTGCAACTTGACTGCCACCGGTCTGGAGAAAGCAATACACACTAATGGAATCACGAAGAAGAAGCTAACATGCTAACGGGCAAAGCTAACTGCGGGCTAGCGTCACTTTAAACAGTATTTACAGCCAAGTTTGAGTGAAAAAAAATGTTTCCATTGTATAATTGGATGCACAGTAACCCTCTCTCCCTTCGCCTTTCCTGTCAGCGCAGTATTTACTCTCCAAGACAATTAATAAGTTAAAAAATCGTAACTTGCTACTACACCTGCAGTTGCGCTTATGGCCTCTAGGGGGAAGAGTTACTTAGTACTGCTTTAAGAGCTCAATAAACCTCTTCTGGACCAAGGTGGCAGAAGGTTTTGCAGAATTTCCTTATGTTTGGCCAAAACACTTTCTCGATGACCTCTCTCCAAACAAACGTACAACGGTCAGACTGAATTACTCCAACGCTAACTTCCATTTCTCCATGTCTCCTTCCCAGTACAGCCTACAAAGCGACTCCACTTCACGCCTTGGTTTGTGATGTGTGGGCGCCTCGCTGTCACACTGCGCGGCGCGAGCTTCTCTCCTGATAAGCATCTTGTTTCGGAGTGGGCTGTGAACGCTGGGTGTAATATTGAGTGTAAAGGCGTGATCTAATGGGTGATAGGGACGAGAACGCGCTGCCAAAGAGATAAACCACCCTCTCTCGCTGCCTCCTCCAGCACTGCACTCCGCTCTTATCGGGAGATGGAGAACAAAGTAAAGCTCCCCTCTGTCAGCCGAGGGGAGCAGTGTTTTTCGGTTTGTCGGCGGGTATGCTCTGTCACGGAATTCGTCAAAGTAGTATTTTTGCTGACTAAAAAGTAGCAAAAGATAAATACAAAGGGACTAACTGTTTGGATGTTTGACGACAAATGAAACTAAAACAAAAGACAAAAAGAAACGAGATCCAGGCTCCTTACGAAGGGTAAGTTTGGTCTTTTTTTATACTGTGACATGAAAACTAAGATTTTGAGGGCGAAAACTAGCTACAAATCTCAGCATTGACCACTGAAAATCAATGTTTTCACTTGTTGTATCTCGACTTTAAGAACTGAGCTGAGTTGCTAATGACTCTTTGTATCCTTAAAGAGACTAGATGCAAGTTGGTCATTTTATGCTCACTACTGCCACCTCAGGTCTTACGCGTAACTGCAGCCTCTATATTAAGCTCGTGCATGACGGCAATTCGGACCCGAAGTAACAACTTTTTGAGTGACAGTGCAGGATTTTAGAGGCAGTTGTGGCGAACAGGTCTGAGCTCATTCTACACATTAGGACACGGCTGGAACATGTAGGGGGAGGAAAATACTTAGTTTAAGTTAAGTTATACTTTATTCATCTCTGTAGAGAAATGTGTTCTCTGCATTTGACCAACCCTCAATGTCGCTGGGCGAGCTGTAGGAGCAGTGAGCTGCCAGCGCGGGCTGGCACTCAGGGACCCATCTCCATGATGTGGAGCCAGGCTGGAGGATTAACCTGTTGCACATATTTTTACCACTAACCTACACAGAAACGTGGAGAACATGCAAACTGCACACAGAAAGGCCCCGTCCAGGTGGGAATCAAACGCGGGAATTTCGAGCTGTGAGACACGAGTGCTAACCGCTGCGCCACCGTGCCGTTTTTGTGGTAAAAACAAGAGATGGTTTACATTTATCTGTAATTTACTGGTCGAGGACGTCGTAAAACCACTAACTTCCTTATTTACAAAACACTCTGCATGCTGCTTGCGTCACATCCAGCTTCCCATTGTGAACAGGAAATCAGTGTAATCTGGCTGACCAGGCGTCTCCGCCCTTCTCCACTCACATCCAGTGCTCACATTGCAGAACCCAATGACAGGAAAGGACTGTTTCCCAATGTCTTTAGTATCTCATGTTAACTGTCTTTGAGTGTGGAGTGTGACACAAATCTTTACAGCAACAAAAAAAAGGAAAGTGTGTGACCTCTTGTCTTGCACTTGACAAAATTGTTTGTGGCTTCACTCAAGTTAAAGATTATTAATAGGTGGAAAATATCCTTCTGTCTGTGGACTGTGTGTCGTATATTATTTATTGTGTAAAGGATTTAAAATTTCCCAGGCTTTAGTCTCCTAAATTTAAATAGCAATAAACTCCTCAAAACAACAAGCCTCACTTTCAATCTCGTGCTCTCTCTTACAGCAAAGCTTTTGTTAAAAAAAAATTGGGCAATTCAAACCCAGTCCAGATGACTCTTTTTGAAGAAAACTTTTGCTATGTTGGTCCAAACACTAAACCTGAAAACTAGAATGGAGTGTGAAGTCAATCTGAACACGGGACTGCAGTGGGGTTTTAGCAGCAGGGCATGACTTTAAAGAGAGACACTTCAATTTGCAGACAGTGTATTGTAAGGCCGTGCGTCTTTCAAGTTCTGCAATTCCAGCTACAGCACAGCCGCGGGGCGAAGAGTGGCAGGCTTAAGCGGCGGAGAGGGCTTGAGCCGCCAATTGTCTGGTATTAAACGGGCGGAGAGCATTAAGTGTGAAGAGCTCATCGGGATCTGGTGGCAGCTGAGAGCAGTGAAAGGCCATTTCATAACATCTCAATGGAGTGGAATGAGGGAAGGATGCGAGGGGAGGAGGAGAGGAGATAAGGGCGCAGTGCTGGAGGGGAGGACAAGTGGGGGAGGAGGAGGAGGAGGCTTTGGGACACAATGTGAAAAAAGAAGACCTGACAACTTTTAAAGGTCACATTATGCAAAATCTTTTAACCACGTTGTAATGTTATATCCTCATCAAATACAGACCTGGAGTGGTGTTTTGTTTCATTAGTGAATGTTATCAACGGAAACTCCAGCCCACGCTCTGGTGTACATCAAACAGAGATTTTCCATTAGCCTCTTAACTCCCACCCGAACCGAGGGCATTTTCTCCAGTTCAGCTTTACCCAAATCCTGTAGGCCAGTGTAACACCTCATTTGAAAGCTAAGATCTACATAATTCATCTAAATGGATCTTTTTCCTCACGTCATCAGATTTTATTTCATCTTTTTTGAGGGGGGTTTTCAACTCATTTTTGTAACTTTTTTGTCATTTTTTGGGTAAATTTTTGTCACATTTTTGTCATTTTTTTGTCAATTTTTGTCACATTTTTGTCATTTTTTTGTCACATTTTTGTCATTTTTTCGTCATTTTTTTCGTAATTTTTTGGGTAAATTCTTTGTCACATTTTTGTCATTTTTTTTGTCCATTTTTGTCACATTTTTGTCATTTTTTTTTCACCTTTTTGTCATTTTTTGGTAAATATTTCTCACATTTTTGTTATTTTTTTTGTCATTTTTTGTCACATTTTTGTCATTTTTTGGTCATTTTTTTTGTCATTTTTTGGTAAATATTTGTCAAATTTTTGTCATTTTTTTGTCATTTTTTGTCACATTTTTCGTCTTTTTTTGTCACATTTTTGTCATTTTTTTCGTCATCATTGTTTTCGTCTCAGTTCTGTCGCTATTTTCACACATTTTTTCCAGAAGCTTTTAGATTGGGGTAAAGCCAAACTGGAGAAAATGTGCTCGGTTCAGGTGGTGTTTAAGGGGTTAACCTACAGAACCCAGTGTTGTACTGTGTCGGTTATTGGTGCCGATGCAAGAAGAAAAAAAGTCTAATAATCTAACATGTTTTGACCATAGCCTGTGAATAACATGGCTGTAGCATCGCTCTCTGCTGCTGAAGCCTAAAAGGAAATGGAGGCAGACTCTGGAAGTTTCTTGGTGTAATGGACTTTCAATTAAAGATGGTTTTTAAGTCATTAATAAACATTGGCCTGTAATTCTTACCTCCACACGTTTGTCACCCTCTACATCGTCCTGTTTTTTCCTTCCCCACTTTTTTATTTTCGCCCTATTCTAAATATATGGGCTGGCTCTAAAAAACAAGCTAAATTGCTAGCATGAATGAGCTTCAGTTAGCCCACAATGAACACTATGGGGGAAGCCACTCTCACTTAGTCCATCACTGTTCTACCTTCTATGGTCTACATGAATATGGACATGTCATACTATTTGGAAGCTTTTGACCTGTAGAATTCAGTCGCAGAATGCACACATATTTTGATCATACTTTTAGCAGCAGCATCTCTAGTTAAAACTATCTAATTGTTCCTAAGATCCCATGGGTAGCCTCCTAATAAGGCAAGGCAAGTTTATTTGTAGAGCCAATTCATACACAAGGCAATTCCAAGTGCTTCACAGTTAAAGCAGCATAAAATATAAGAAAATCAAATACAATCAATAAAAACATCAACATAAAATTAATCAATTACAGTAAGAGGCAAGAGTGTAGATAAAATACTTTCAGTTATATGCATTTTTAAGTCTTGTTTGGATTCGCTCTGTCTTGAGCACTATTTTTCTTGCTCGTTCACACAAAGTTACCTAACCTCTGTTTTGTCGCTCCTTCTCCTCTGGACATCAACATAAAAATGTATCAATTACAGTAAAAGGCAAGAGTGTAGATAAAATATTTTCAGTCATATGCACCGGCAAAAAGAACTGTTTTCAGCCTGGATTTGAACATTGTCAGAGTTGAGGCCTGTCTCACATCCTCGTGAAGACTGTTCCAGATTTTAGCTGCATGAAACTGAAACGCAGCCTCACCGTGCTTATTATTGACTCTGGGAACCACCAGGAGGCCCCTCCCTGAACAATAATTCACTGTATCTAGTCAGTGTGGAATGGAGGGCGACAGAAATTTACAAGCTTATTTTTAATAAAAAGTCTTGCGATATCGGTTATTATTATCTGTAAATGCTCAAATCTCAAGTTATCCAACTGTGGAGCCTTTGTTTTTGCTTGATGTGAATGCTTTTAATCCATTATTGGCTAAGTTGTCCTGAATGCCTGGATAACACACACAAGACTTTAAAGCTGTATAACAAAAGGATAGAAATCCTAAAAGCAAAGTAAACTGACAAACCCTTTTAATCATATTCCAAAATCATTCCCATTCATGCCATGTCAAATAAGCTACTTGGCTGGGAAAATATAGCCTTACTATGTGCCACCACAGCAGTTTAGTTAACAAGCACGTCTCCTAAACAGAACGCAGAGCTCCTTTGATGAAGCCCGAGCTCTTTGTTCTATATTCTACCTCCAATCATTTCCAAACAATGGTTGCTCCGTTCCAGGACAATTAGCAGAAGACACCTCCTCAGACGTGCCGCTGTCCCGAAGCGACCCTGGCACTCCCCATTTGAAATCAGGCTCATGCATACTTCAGCCTGCCGGGGCTTTTGTCATAAGGAACTTAGGAGGAAAACAAGGCCACCGAGTGCACTTAAAAGCAGTACAGTTATATGCCCTACCCAGGGTTTAAGGACAACACCAAAAAAATGCAATGAGACTGAAAAGAAAAACCGAAAACATTTTAAAGTGCCCAAGAAATTCGATAGCACGTCTCAGAGAAACACTGTGCTAGATTTAGAAAGCTAAGATAAAGCTGCGTTTTGAATGTTCCAATAACAAAACGATTGAAGCTGTAACTAAACCATTTCAATAGTGCATTTCATTAAAGCAGTACTAAGTAACTCTTCCCCCTAGAGGCCATAAGCGCAACTGCAGGTGTCGTAGCAAGTCACGATTTTTTAACTTGTTAATTGTCTTGGAGAGTAAATACTACGCTGACAGGAAAGGCGAGGGAGAGAGGGTTACTGTGCATCCAATTATACAATGGAAACATTTTTTTTCACTCAAACTTGGCTGTAAATACTGTTTAAAGTGACGTTAGCCCGCAGTTAGCTTTGCCTGTTAGCATGTTAGCTTCTTCTTCGTGATTCCATTAGTGTTTATTGCTTTCTCCGGACCGGTGGCAGTCAAGTTGCAAACCTGGTTTTCTGGCCAGAGACACCAGGGGGGAGATGAAAGACCCTCCAATCATCCCATAAACACTTGTATCACCCCCACAGGGACTACGGGAAGGATTCATTAAGGTAAACACGTTACTTAGTACTGCTTTAAGTTTAAAAGAATAGTGCAAGCAATTCGTTTTTTGGTTTTCAGCAAATTGACATAACATTAGAATCAAGGAGCTCATTTCCTGTTCCGGTCCAGCAGGCACTTGATTAAATAAAAGCAGCGCACACAGACAGGTGACTCTCTTTATGCCTAACTATTACCAGACAAAACACAGATTTGACCTCGCAACTGTTAGCAAAGAAAGTTTATTTGTGTGACTTGACCCATCCATGCACTTCCTCTCCTTCTCGAGGTCTCACTGGACTCGCACTCCTTCAGCGCCTCGACTCAAAAGCAGAGCCCAGGGTGAAGTCTTTTTGCGCCTTTGTCTCATGGATCGACGACAGCCTGACACTTTCCGAAGGTATGTCGCTTTGTACAACAGATCAAATGCTAACTTAAGCTATGCTGCTAGCGCAAACGCCTATTTGTTTATTCCTACATTTCACAAAATATCAAAGTGCTTTTTGGGTGGTTTATCTTTGAAATTCCGCTATGTTTACCTTGCTCACGCTGCAACAAGAGGCAGAAACTACAACATGCGCTCCTCTGGCCCTGAAAGACTTATAAAACCTCTGCTAGCTTAGCCCTTATTTTACATACAAGTTTACCGTGCGCTTTCTCCCCAAGCTGTGTTGGCAAAAATGTGTTAATCTCAGTCAGATGGAAGCCGTCAGCAAGGTTCGAACCGCCGAATCCGAACTTGTGAGCCAACTTTACTTTTGCCGACATTGCGTCTGGCCTCGGTGAATTGTCGACGTGTTTTTGTACGTACCTCAGATGACCCACGGCTTTGGTGCGGACCAGCGACAGGATGATGTAGTCGTTCTGCTGACCCTGGAACCTGTCCACTGTGGTCACCTGTCACACACACAGGACAGGACTATTACACAACAACAACAACAACACGGAAGCAAACGGAGGGAAACGCCAACCAGGCACAGGCTTGCACTCTGCGTAGTTAGGCAGTGAAACTCCACTGGATATCAAGATTTCAAACATGGCATAATGTTTACAGCTGAAAATGTTGCAACTTTTACTTATTTGTCCCATTCCCATGCAAATGATTAAGTATGATGTGTGGAATTATGGCCTTCGGGGACAGCACGCTGATGGAATTTTGTATGTTGGAGTACAAACCACTTTTCAAGGCAGCAAGAGCCTTTCAATTCAAAAAATTTAGGATTTTTCTAGTATCTAGGACTGCTCTTTCAAGGTCCATCAACAGATCTTCGCCTCTGCACCTCATGAGTTCCTCCATTGTGGATAACTTTCTGTATCCATGATGTGTTCCCTGGCTACAAAACAACACCACAGGAAATGGATGGATGTTTAGTGCTGGACAGAAATACTTTTCATGAAATTCTGTGTCTCTTTCTTCAGGTCCCAAACAGAGCTGCTTCACTAGAATCTCTTTAGGGGAGTCCTTGCCTCAAAGAGCAACCTATTGCTTGTCTTAGTGGTAGGGAACCCATGCAGAAACGACAAAATGCCTTTCTGCTTATTCGCCTCTCGAAATGCTTCACTCACGACTGCTGTGAAGATAGAGCATCGCCATCAACTTGTTCAAGGATTCAAATGAAAAGTAGAAGAAGCACTGAAAGAATAATCGCAATTACAGGCCGTAAATGATAAGGTAATGTGCATAATAGCCACTACATAGGACAGAATATCAAGGCAGGCATGTATTGGGAAGCACTTACGAAAAGATGTTTATGAGTGAGACCACATTTCCGCCTTAAATGTGCCCTTCTTTGAGAAGAGATGAGCGTGTCTCTGTATTTTCTTGTTTGCACCGTTATCGCCGCGGGCCACGCAGGCAGCCAGCGGGACTAAAGCGGCTTAGAGGGCATTTGTGGCCCTAGCCTCTTACCTGGGCCCCGGGGGGCGCGGGGGGGGGGACTTCAGGCCACGGTCCGGGAGAAGAGAGTAAGACTTGGAGAGAGGGGGAGATTGTTTTGTAGGCGACTGAGAATGAAAGGGGGATGTTTTTCAAAGCAATAGGAGGCCAGTGTCAGCCAATTTGCTTTGAGGGCTGAGTAATCCCGTCGCACTGTGCAATGTAGCGCTTCCAGAGGAGTCACGGACGAGCTTGGAAGAGATAGTCTGAACTCCACATAATAGAGGGAACTTGCAGACCTAAATGTATGTATCTTTGTTAGGGCTGGGAGGGTCACGATGCATCAATGCATTTTAATGTGAAAGTGCATTTTGCAGAAGCAGTAATTTGTATCTTCAACAGGTTTGGCTTTTTATTACCTTTATATAAATTATTTTGACTGACCAATGATTATAAATTAAGAAGAACATTGACATGTAGGCCTAAAGCAGCGCTTCTCAACTGGTGGATTGGGACCCAAAAGTGGGTCACAGAACCTGTTTCACGTTCTGCGGGATGGAGTTTTCCCCGCGCTTTTTACTAGTGCTAGACATGGACAGCGTTTGACTCACAGTGAGAGAAATGGCTTGTAGTTTGTCCGGCAAAAGCTTAAGAACATGCACGAGGATGTTAATGTAAGAGGAGATCGAACGAAGAGAAAGCAGTAAGCGCTCGTTGAAGTCAGCGCTGCTTGTAGCACACGCCTCCCTATAGGTCAGCACACACTACACGATTTTTCTAGTCTTAAACGATTTTATACAGAATGGGGGGTCCACACTACATGACTGGATTCAGTGCGATTATAGAACGTCTGGGGGTTCACACTTAACGACTGAGAATCGTAAGAGCGAACACACTACACGATTCTGACAAACAGCTGATGTTTTATAACACTGCGCGTCTGTCCTCTCTACGGCTTCATTTCTCCTCCGGCTTCAAAAACTGACCCCAAATCAGCAAAGATGGGCCTGTGTTTGTGAGTGTGGGACAACGTGTACGTGTCCCGATTGGTCAACGGTGTCAACAATGTCACAACACCGCAGCGCTAGGATACTGCTACTACGAAGCCTTAACTTGGCTATCGTTCTGTCAAATGGAGATAAAAGTCGGCGACAGGAAGAAGCGGGACGTATTTCAGTGGATTTAATAAGAAAAGGAGACGGGCCTCAGCCTCGAGATGGAGACGGAGGAGGAGACAGCGGAGAAAGCGGGGAGAGGCTAGCCACCGTTAGCAGCGAGGTGAAGCTGAACAGTTAGTCACCAAAATCAGTAAGTGCCGCTAAACTCTGTTCATGGTTAAAATGTAGCTTGAAAATGGTGGTTCTCGTGAATTTTTGGTGACAGAGTTGTGCTGTTTCGTGTGTGGGGCTGTGGCCATGAAATGAGCTATCTGTGCCGCTGGTTTAACAGAGAAGTGAAAAAAGGAGGCGCGGCAGTGTTTTTATGTCTTTATATCACTCTGTCATTCACATTTGGGACGGTAAAATCACCCACGTTTCTCCCGTGCGTCCAAAATCGGGCTTAAAAATCAAAAATGTTTGTTTTCCTACGACTGGAGTCTAGTCGCGTCTTTCTACCGCCCACACCACACGATTCGAACGTCAGTCCAGTCTGACCTTAAGCGCCAGCCCTCATGCTACTGGCGAAAGCACTAGTGCACCACTGTGTGTTCAAGATAGCAGCCTTGCCTCGGCCAACGCCGTCCTTGCGCCAGGCGGAAGATCGGGCTTGAAGTCTCGTAAGTGTGTTTTCTTATTCACAGGCTGTTATCTGGCTATATACTCTGTGAGCTGACCTTAAATGAAAACCTAGTGCTGTAAAATAATGAGCCAGCACCACAGCCTGCTTTCTCAATGATCTCTCAGGGTGACATATCAAAATGCAGAGGGAATGCATCTATGAAAGGAAAAAAACGTTTTTAAAGGGGGGGAGACTGTCGCGACAAGTCAGCACCAACGGTCCCTCTGACCACTGACACAATTCACTCACACACATCATTCATCCTGGCCTATTGTACATGTTTTTAGTGGTAGGGGAAAGCGGAGTACCCGGAGAAAACTGCAAAATATGCACTAAACCCTCTTCTCTCTATTGTGATCGATCCGGCATAAATGTGTCACAGAGAATTACTTTGAAATGACACCAGACGAATAACTTGGCAGACTCATTTTGAGCAGCAATGAATACAGCAAGTAGTCCCTCTGCCTTGTATTCCTTCTTTTTTTTTTTTAACTGTGTAAACAACTCCAGTCCAAAGCAAAGTAGTCCAAGTGTCCTCTTTATGATGACCCAGGTGTGCGGAGAATGATGGGTCAAGCCAAAGCCCTAGTGAATGCAAGGCCACATCCAATCCTCGGTCGTCATGGCGACCAGCAAGAGAGGCCTGTTACTGTGCTGATTGGTGCTTCAGACATGACTGAGAGGGGACTAATAAAAGAGCAAAGAGCTTTTTATGGACACAACTGGCCCTTTTAAAGAGTGGAGCAGACCAACAACACTACACTAAATAAAAGTAATGTCATTTCTATTTTTCTTTTCATCTTGGAAGCAGCATTGGGAATGACACGTTGCAAAACAAGCTTTCACTCTCTTAACAGCATGCTAGCAAATGGACTTTAAGAAGAGAAAGGGTCCTGCTTTCCTCTATGACGCAAACAAAATAAAAATAATACTGAGGGGGGCGTTTCAGCAGCAGAAAAAAACTGGTAGGTTTTTGTTTCGACGAGGGAAGGTTGGTAAAAATGCCCAAAAAGTCAATTTTGCAGGACATGACTCATTTAAAAGATCGCTTTCTTGTTAAAATATGTCAATAAAGTGTGTGTGATTGGTCCCTTAAGATCAATACATTTTGGCATCTTATCAGCCACATTTCCAACAAGTATTGCTGTGTTTTTTGCTTTCTATTCCTGATTACTGGTGTTCATGTCACTTCTGTAGCTGCCCAGCATCAAGGCGAATGAGAAGTGCCTTAAGAAGCCCGTCAATCTTGAACAGTGCAATTCAAATCCAAGCTGTAATTTTTCAGCAGCAGAGTTCAGCAGTGACCTTTAGTGTGTGTTACAGTGAGCATCAATTATTCATTGCCTGGTATAAGGCAAGATGCAGAACAAAATGTTACAGACTCCAGCTGAAACTGACCCAAAAAGACCCGGCAGTAGATCCATATCATCATCATAGTGAGTTAGTTGTGAGCCTGTGCATGTGTCCTTGTTGCTGGGCTGAACAGGTGCAGCACCAGAGGCAACAGTCTGTCTTTTTTTTTTTACAGTAGCGCTGAGGCGAGTGTGTGGAGTCAAACGTTTGAGGCCGGGTCACAGAATGCATGAGCGGATATGTAAATATGTGCATAAACACAGTCACGATGCTATTACACAATGTATGGGAGAAAAAAAATCAGGATTTAACTAGCAGGAAGGCCAGATTACAGCTCTTCTGTCAGTATGAAACATAATCAAATCAGTAAATATCAGGGTTTAGATCAGAACTTTAGATTCCTAACTTTAACACATTTGTAACATCCTGATTCTTCACAGGGAAGCGCTGAGCCCTGCATGTTCTCTCTGTGTCTGCCAGATTTCCTCTGGGTGCTCCAGTTTCCTCTACCACTGAAAACATGTATAATAGGGTCCCCTCTGGGGTCTGGAAATGAGAGTCCTAATCTCAGTTGGACTTGCCTGGTTAAATTAATGAAATAAATAAACATTCACGCAAGAAAGACGGGTGAAGTGCCGTGCCTAAGGACACAACGGCAAACTGCACGTGTGTGATTTCAACTGGCGACTATGGCTGAGCTGCTTATCAATTATTGTCTAGTACAGTATTATTTGTTTTCCAAGAACGTTTTACATATTCAGAATCAAAAATGTCTTCTTTTTTAAAAGATTTTATAAAAACGTTCAAAAGAATTGTTTGAATCATCAATTCAACATAATGCCGATTATTATTGTTGTCATAATCGAGTGGTCCTACCAGCAACCAGTGATTGGACGATGGGCTGTACCATCTGACCAACTGTCTTATTAATGCTGACTGTAGGAGCCATTCTGAGCCTCTGTGAGGCCGTTGCCTCCATGCAGCGCTGTACGTTTGCGTTTGGTTTCCTGCTATAAAAAAGGCCTAGAACTAGCCTCAGGTGCTGCAAGGTGTGAAGGCAAACAGCTTATTGGGCTTTGTGGAGCACAATGGAATGTAGCAAAACAGCAAATTAGTGGAAATAAAACATACAAAGTATTTTGTGGAATTTTTGACTGTTTTTTACACATGTCAGAGGAAACATCAGCAGTTTGTGGCAATGAGCCGCAGACACTACATGCCGATCTCCTGGTTTCCACAAATGTCTGTGAATGTGAACAAACTGATGACAGCACCGGACAACCACCTTGACTGTTGTAAACAAAAGGACTCCTCAATTAATCAGATGGATTTGTTTGTGTACAGGAGTTTCCATCGTGGATAATAGTTGTAAAGTTGAAAACCGTATTGGGTTGTTTCAGTTCACCAAAAGATAATTAGTTGCTGATGAAGGCTCTTGAGGTGAGAGGGCTTAAACAACCAAACAACCCAGTACAGATTGCCTTGTTGAATATCTTTATCGTGAAAAGACTTAGCAAAATAGGTGTAGCATCACGTCTTCTAAAGTCGCCCCTCCAGAGTCTGATTAAACTTCTCTCACTGAAGTTGCGAAAGCTGCTGACATTTGCTGCTTTGGGGATTGTGACAGACTCCAAACTGTCAGCGTGGACCCAAAGCTGAGCCCGCGACCTTTCGGCTCGCGGCGTTTCCCCCACAGAACCCTCTCCTTCATCCCTCACTCCCCTCCGCGGACATATCCAAGCCCTCAGCAAAATTTCAAACGCCTGTCGCCCGCTGTCACAAAAAAAACAACCACCACAGACTGGGATCATCAGCTCGCTCGCCCTGGCTTTACGGTTTAACTTTACGGGACGTTAAACAGGGCTGTCTGCGGGCTTACTGAGTGAATATGGGTAAGAAGTTATTTAGAGTATGAGCTTGTGGTTTGTGTTTGATTGTCAATCCGTCAGTGGCTAAAAGGCTTTTATGTGACAGATGCTGTTCATTCGTTAGCGTTTAAGACAATCCTCGGTAACAGTATAGATCATTTTATGCCCGATAATGTATTTGTGGCTCGTACTGTGTGGTTGTAGAAGTCCCTCCTGAGTCTCAGAAGAGGCCGAGTCACTCTCAGCCCAGAATTTGCCACATATACGCCTTAAATGGAGCAGAAAGTCTCCTGCACATCCACTTCAGGACAGTGGGCGCTATCACCCCGTCTGCATTTCGATCGGGACAAAAGTTCGGCCGATCGACGCGAGCAAAGAGGGAGTCGATTCCAGCGGATCTGGAGTTAGTTTCAGGAACTGCACCTCAGTTCTCCGAATGTGTATGATTTTATTATTTATGTACAGAAAAAGTATAGAACCCCGACTTGAGTTTGGTCAAATTGTGTTGTTCTTATCGGAATTTCAAGTTTTTAGGCTTTTTGGAAGTATTTTGTTTAGTTATGTAGATGTTAAAGGGACTATACAGAGTTTAAAAATGTTAAAATGATGTATTTTCCTCCCCCTACATGCTCCAGCTATGTAAGGTGTAGAACGAGCCCAGACGTGTTCACCACAACTGTCTCTAAAATCCTGCACTCACTCAAAAAGGTGTTGCTTCGGGAAGTGCCGTCATGCACGAGCTTAATATAGAAGGTGGAGTTAGACGTATGACCTGAGGTGGCAGTAGTGAGCATAAAAAGGGCAACTTGCATATAGCCCCTTTAATGGCAATTTTTTATGACCACTATTGTCATTTAGCATAGTTTAAGCTTTAAATCGAAATTGCCTTAATGTTCATATGGCAAATATGTTTCAAAGTATAACTGGTTAAGCTTTTCCATACAATATACGCCCTGAGCTAACAATTCTAAACAAATAAAATCAGCGATCTAAAGTAAACAAATAAACCAAAGTCAGGTGTTTGCCAAGTGCTCTTTTAAGTTCCCCTTTCAGACTGCAGTTCAAAATGAAAGCAGATTAGAGATTGACTGAGAGAAGCCTGAAATGTGAAAAGTGTTAAACTAGTAGATGAATTTAATACATTTCAGAACATGCTTATAAAGGGAACGCCATTTACAAAAGATATCGTACTTCTTAAACAACTTCTGCGACAATTCAAATTGCCAGTTTGATTTGATTGTGAATAAACATGCAGCCTTGCGATGCGCGGTGGGTAACAGAGGATAAGGAAGAGTGTTGTGACTACAGCTGACAACATGGAGTGTGAAAAGCAGCGGTATCTCCCCTGAACAAGGCTGGCTGCTGCATATGAGGTGTAAACAAATGTGTTGGGAACAGGGTTTGCTTTCCTCACAAGGTACGGAAATATCACCCAAACTCAGAGGTGCTGTGAAGTTACTGCCTCAACGAACAATAAACCAGCATTTCACAGTCTCTAGTAGGGGTGTGCTCAAAAAATCGATACAGCAATATATCGTTGCGGGCTTCTAGACAATCCACGTATCGATACGGAAGCCGTAGTATCGATACTTGATCTGGCTCTTTTGAAACGCCGTTAATCCACTGTAATTTGCCGAAACAGGCGCCTAGCTCATTCTACACATTAGGACATTGCTGGAACATGTAGGGGGAGGAAAATACATAATTTTGACATTTTTAAAATCGTCCCTGTAACTGTCCAGTGATTGTACAAACTGTTTACTACAGGCCTACTCAATAGATCAATAAATCTGGCCCGCGCCTCATTTTCCATAAGTATATCTATTTTTTGGCATCATCCCGGCCGCAATCGCGCCGGAATCACGCTGCTTTGCGTAGCAGTGTGCCTGCAGCCGAGCTAGCGTCTCTCCTACAGCGCGGCTCAAATGAAAACATGGCTCTTTAAAACGGTGTAAACTGAGTAAACAGGAGCTGATCGTTGGACGGACTGACAGGTTTTTACACCGAAGCACAAGGACAGTGTGCAGCGCGTTTTTGGACTTTTGTTCGGATTATCCCACGCAGAAGCAGCTCTCTTCGCCACCGCGGCAGATGACCACATGTTTCCCTGTCGTCTTCATCGTTACGAAGGGCTTGACCAGCGACTGTCAGGTCAGAAACACCAGTTCAGTTGTGGACGTTTGTAAAGTGGACGATGAAGCTGATGGTGCGTGAGTTTTGGATCAGTGTCCTGCACCTGCAGCGCGTGTTTAACCGGTCAGCGCTAAACCTGCTCTCTGGGCTCTAACTTAGCGAAATAACATCTGAATCATGAATCTGACAGGTGCATTTTCTTCCTTTCTCCCCCGACTTCATTCGATACGTCTTTGTGGGAAATGTACAAGCGCAGAGATGCTCTTTGTGAAGTTAACAGGCAAAAGAGAGGCTGAATATGTGGATGAGCTTCTTTCACTTTTATCATAAAGCTGGAGGTCTGGACAGAACAGTGGCTCAGGGGTTTGGTCAGCGTATGTCCCTTCAGCTGTGAGGAGCAATGGCTGAGCAGGAGTTAGTCATGTTGTTTGAGATGAGCTGGTCTCACATGTAACTCTCTTATTCTATATCAGGCTTTTGGTCTGGTTTATGGGATTTAGTCCTGCCTTAGCCCTGGTTTTGCCCTGGTTTAATCCTGGTTTAGCTCTGAGTAGTCCTAGGCTCTTTATTATTCTGTATTAATACGTTATTGCAATGTTTCTAAAGCCTAAAATGCTGAAATATAATACAACTATTGTGTTAGGTCCTATTCTATTCTATTCAATCATTGATGATAATGAAATAATCATTAATTTATTCCAAAAATATGAATACGTTTGGTGGCAGTGGTCGGCTCACCGAGTGGCCAATGACCTCCGACAAATCTGGCCCAGTGACCAAAGTAAATGAAGAGCCCTGGTTTACTACCTGCACGTGAGTTATCATTAAAACCGGCATGACGGCAAATTCTTATCATGAGGAATTTTGAAGGTGACAAGAAAACTCAGATGAACTTCATGGCAATCTCCGTGTGATGTATGTTAGAGTGTGGGCTGGCGTTTTGAGTGTGGAAGAGAGACATGCATATGAAACAAAGCACCACTCTAGACCGGTTTTTGATGAGGTTTTTCGACCTACCTTGCTGGGCTGTCCGAAGTAGTGGTTGTTGCCGCAGCGCTGGTTGATGACGTCTCTGATCAGATGCTTCTGCCCGTTGTAAGTGGTCAGGATGCTGATGCGGTCTGCGGGATACCCCAACAGCCGCATGTACATGAAGAGGGCCACCGCATACTCCGCCTCCGCGAGGTTCTGGACAAGGCACACAGGACAAGGGTGTAAGAAAATGGCTGATGTGTTTTCAATGGAGCATAAAAGCTATAGAACGTATTACTTAGATCTCTTAGAACTGGGTTATGCTGGACAAATCATAAAACAAACACAGTGGGCCACGACGATGGATTATTTATGGTGTATATCCATAGCTAGTAGTACAACCAGACCTTTATACATGCATGTGTACATACGGGATGCCTTACAGAACCGTGCCCTTCATGTGGCGACAAAGAAACAAAGGCGCTCCCAACATCTGCATTATTTATTCACTTTCAATTAGGCCTGCACTACCGCCACACTCTCCTCTGAGCGGTTATTGATGCGGCTTCATCAAGACCTCCAGCCGCCTCTGTTCTCTGCACCAGAAGCCCACAATCTACTGGAACCCGTTCAGTCATTAGCAGAGGGCTGTTTTACTCGTGTATGTGTGTGTGTCTGCCCATGTATTAAAAAGACGGAAAACTCTTTAAAAACTAGCCCATGTACCAATGCGGATTGTGAGCTTGTTTGTAGTTCCGTTAACTCCAGTATTTGGTTGGGCCTTTCTACACAATCTACAATAGGAAAATACAGCAATACAAAGTTTCGATAAAGCATTTTGCAACTTTGTATGTGGAAAAAAAACGTGATATTTGTGTGGATTTGTGCGACCTTTTTGTGACCCAATGGCTGTACAAGTGGTTAGCATGGCGCTTTTACTTTCCATCACGGTGGCTTCTGCAACTCTCCAGGTTTCATTATTTTGTACAGGTTTTCTGGTGAGCAGTGAAAACCTACTAGAAATGATATTTGAGATGAAACTAAAAGAAAAATGCTACTGTTTTGAGAAGGATATTATTATTAGCCTTAAACCTCGTTTGCATTAGTGGGCGACCATTATCGTTTTTTGTAAGGCCGATGCCAATTTTTATCAGCATTCTATAATCTTGTAAAAACATAAATACATGGCCACTCCAGCAGGGACTGATTTTACTTTATTACTGTAGGTGATCCAATCATAGTTTCTGTCCTAGCTTTGATTAGATGCCGTTAGCATCATGCCGTTAGCGTTAGCATATTGTTGCGAGCCGTGGCATTTTGCGCGGCGATCGAAAATACAATTGCGGAGGTTAAAACAAACAGAGCAATCAAATTCTCCAGGTTCTGAGCTTCATAATGACATGCAGCATGTCTATATTAACTCTTTCTCTGTTCCCCTGAGGCCGAGGAAGTTGTGGGAGGACTCGTTTTGAAACCCTGATTTCGCTCTTTCCAATGCAAAAAGTCTCTGTCACTTTCAGTCTAGTTTGCATCATGGTTTTCTTCACCTTGTTAGCACCAGGCTCAGGAAAGCTAGCTACCTTTCAATGCTACAATTTGTCGGTGTTCATCCAAGACGCAAATCCTGAACGTATTCCTCGCAAATAACAGCTACTCAAGCAATGTGCTTCATATCATTAGATCAGGGGTCCTCAAACTTCTTTTTTCTGGGGGCCACTAGGGTTGTGCCGATGGACGATGTCATCGTCCATCGGCGATGGATGAGCAACATCACGATGGAGCGCCACCATCGTGATGCCACGCCCCCTCCCGTCAAAAACACGCACTGGTCTTCTGTAGGCCTTGCAAACCTACAAACTTTGCAGGGATTGCACTGTAAATTAAATCACTGATGTAACTAATATGCGCGCTAACGTCAGTAGCCTGCCAGAAGCCACGATGTGTTAGCCGTAATTATTAACGTAAAGACGCAGCTGCTCTGTTTATGACGCGCGGGGCTCTCTCTCTCTCTCTCTTCAGCTCAGAGTTTAACAGCGCGTGGTTTTGTTTTGCTTTGCTGCGTATTGAAACTTAAACCGTTTTAAAATGAGATGGCTCTCACATCGGAGCTAGCTGAGCGCGTGGACTATTCTCACGAAGGACCGAGAGAAGAAAGAGAGAGGAGAGAGAAAGGCGCGGTGCAGGAGTTACGAGGTTACGAGCTCACGGACCGGGCGGCGCGTGGAGCGGCTTCAAAAATGTAGCTACGACGCAAACTTCAAAATATTGTCCCGTTCACCCACTGTTTCTTAAACATTACGTTAAAATTGAGCAAATGCAAATAATAAGCTCCGATTTACATTTGTATTAGTGTGATAAGAGCCTTGGAGTTCACGCTCTGAATAAGTCGTTCTCCTCTCAGACTTTGCGCACAAGTTTTAACACATTTCTTTTGCAAAAGTCGTGTCCGTGACTCTGTTCAGATCATGTTTAGTTTAGATCCATTTATGCTGCAATCTCACATTTTCCTAGCATACATAGTAATATGCAGCATATATAGGCTATGCAAATGTCTTTAAAAAAAATGCTTATAATGAGAAATGGACGATATCATCGTCCATCACGATGGTTCACTGTAAACATCGTCAACGGCCAATTAAGGGGACAAAAAAATACTAATCAAGCCTTCACACTTTGTTTTAATTTGAAATACCACAGGTATTCCATTTATTTTATTTCCAAATTAAACATCATTGCGTAATGTGACCAAAGTAATAACTGCTTACACTTGTATTGCGCTTTACAAGCCTGAGTCACAAGTTTCTCAAAGTATTACAGTCAGTATTCATTCACTCCACACTCTGCGGTGTTCAGCTTCATTTACCACGTGGCTATAATGTGTTGTTCATATCCTGATCTCTTATGTCAGTGCCTCTGCTGGACACGGGTGGAATTCTTTTTTATTTATTTAAGTTGCCCCCCTAGTGGCTGGAAAGAGTATACTGGTTATTTAGTTAAAAAATCATAACTCCGCATAGGAATGGGCTAGAGACTTAAATCATCCCACGGGCTGTAGTTTGAGGACCCCTGCATTAGATCATTAAAGTACATGCGCAAAACATATTTGATTTTTCTGAATTTAAATGAATTTACGGTAGCACTCCTGTCTTCACACCTAAAAGGTCCCGGGTTCGATCTGGGTACTCTTGTTTCCCCAACCACTAAACACATGTAAGATGGGTCAAGATGAATGAGAGTGTGCTTGGAAGAGCACCCGTCCTTGGAAGAGCACCCGTGAGTCTACTACAACTTGTTACACCTATGGGACCTTAGCGGCGCTCATTTTCTATTTCAAATGAATGAGAGTGTGTTTGAGAGTTCGAGTGTGGGACAACAGATGCAAATTACCCCAAGGCTACAATCTGGCTACAATCTGTCCCAACCAAATAAACAAATAAATAAAAAATCCAGCTTTGAATCCTATATTTCAACAGATGTAGCATGAGAAGTCAGTACACTGTAATAGTAGACAGCAATCAATCTATAATGTGGCTGCAGTCTGATGTGTTCACATGCGCCTGAGTAGTTCATTAACATGCACACAGTCCCCATCAAATAAACAGATTGGAGGAGCAGCAGATGCGTCTCACTTGGTCCAGGCAAATACTGACCGACATGCTGATGTTCATGTATGAGCTGAGAAGACGCCCTCACCGCATGAGTAAAAGCATCTACATACGCAATAACAAACAATAAAACCCCCTGCTCCACATGTAAACTAGTCTCATGGGGAGATCTTTGAAACGAAGCCCACCTCGTGTCCGCTTTATTTATATCAATCAGAACATAGCGTGGCCCCCCCTGCCCCGCCAACCTAGAAAGCTTGGTTGCCATAACGACAAGGTCAGACCCTGCCCGCCGGAGTCCGAGCCGATCGCCACGGGGCTGGACAACAAACTCCTACAAAACAAGAGAGCTTAAGAGAAGGGGCCTCAGGGGAACGCGTACTTGGGAGTAAATTACCGTACTCGGCGGTGAACGTCGACTCGGAGGTAATTTTATGATGTAATCAAGGTTACACATGTGACCCCCGACGAGCCGTTTGAAAGCAGATGGTGCTATTAATAACCCCAAGGCCTTCGGTAATGAGGCGAGCAGCAAAAATCCATCATTAGTCAAAGGGCAGGAGGGATTGTTTGTGGTATGGCGTAAACATGAAGAAAACATGCTTGAATCCAATTGTTAGTTTGACTGAAAACAACTGCATTGATTGTTTTCTCTTCTCGCCAGTATCATGACAAGACACGCCATGATGTAGTTGCAGATAATGTTACTACGACTACATGGTAACGGAAACAAAATATAATTAGTAAGAATAAGAATATGAAACTGAAAAATAGATTGTAATTGTCTAAGGCTATATCCACACGAAGACAAAACGCTTATGTTTTCAGAAACTTTCTTTGTAAGCACGAAGCCAGCTCAGTAAATGTGTGCGTCCACATGGGTCGACTCAGCTACAAAGTTGCGTTAACTCGTCTAAAGGGCAAAACAGAAACACGAGCAGAGCCTCTGAGGACCAGGACGCGCACAGGGATGAAGAGTTTATACCTTCCAAGATGGAACACTATCGATCGCTATTTGGACCATGTGGATTAATAAATGCGCGGTTTACTTATTACTTTATGTACATATACACAATACCATAAGTTGTTAGCGTTTCACTCTGTGAAGTCGTAGTCTTTGAGGCTCCGCACACGAACATGCGCGTGTTGTCGGCTTCTGACATTCTTCAAACATTACACTTTTTTGCGTCTCCTTTGCAGATGTTTGTGTGTTGCTTGTCCAGGTGAAGCGGTGACATGGGGATGTTGTACTGTGACACTAGAAGTGTGGACTTTGTTTTTGCTGATGAGTTAGCTGCAGTTTTCAGTTAAGCTGCAGGATCTGTTTACATGCTCGTACAGGAAAGGCTACATTTATTGTTTTTTTTTTTTAAAGAGTGGGTATTATGCTTTTTTCAATCACATAGCACCAGTCTATATCACACTACAATGATGACCAAACCTTCTCTTGGTCTGTAAATGCAGTAAATTAGAATAACTGCCTTGTATAAAATTGCTCTCTCAAAATGGCTGTAGTGAATGTGTTGAAATAGGCCTCTGTCTCTTTAAGAACCTCTGACCCTTTCAGACACGCCCCCTCCACACGCTGTCTGTGGCATCAGTGGGGAGGGGGTTCTGCTGAGGAGCAGTGGTTGGTTACTCGGCTGGTGACGAAAGCTCGGAGGCGTCTCCAGGAGGTGGGGGCGTTCCTAGGAGGACTCAGGCAAACCTATCCCTAAAATGGCCGCCATCAGAGTTTTTACAGATGACTCAAAAATACGTGAATGTGCCAAGGCAACACTTCAGGCATGTTTTTAATGAGGGAATGACATAATAACATGATGTAAAGCTTGAAAAAGTTGATTTTGCATAATACCCCCCCTTTAAATAAAAAAATCTAATCGAAAATCGAGATCGATCAATATTGGGAAAATAATCGTGATTTTCTTCCCTAGTCGCCCAGCCCTACCATCAGCCCACTGTATTTCCAGTGTGCAGACTTCTGTCTGCGCAGACTGCCCCGGGACTTTGTGGGGCTTGAAGCCGCTCTGAGTGTGCCGGAGCTGCATCCGTGCTGAATTATTTGATGCTGACTTTTGATGAATTTAGCCCACGCTTCGCTTTGTCCCTCCATAATATGTCACCATATAGATATAGGTATTGGATCATACTAGGGGGCGTGGCCTAGCCCAGGGGTATGGACCATAAGCATATTTCGCACACAAAAATAAAGTTGAGTTAAAGTCTGGTCCATATGAGATGCAAATGCTTTGAAGTGAAATACTGACACTGAAAGCTGGTGGTTAGCATGAAGCTAATGTGAGCATCATGGTAAGCATCCGTTATTTATGTATTTATGGGCCTTTGAGCCACTTGGCAGCTCTCCATGTCTCCGTATCTTTACATGGTAAAACATAAATCATTAATTGAGCATTTGTCAAAGTAATGGTGTAGTAGAAGGTGAAAGCGTAGTTCTTCCCCTCCCCTTGTTTTCCCCCTCCAGGAGCTAAGCCGTCTGTATCCATCTGCCAAAGCCTGACTTGCTGAAAGATGGTTCTAATTTTAATCTTTACCCCTGTTTCAATGATCTACGATGATCGGTATTTATGGCCAAAGTCATATGATGTACACTTGGCTAATGACAGCACTCGCTATAAAGGCTTCAATTGAGTCGTTTTTAGCTTCGCACTTCAACGTAATAACACAGGAGTAAAATGGTGTAACTACTTCCTGACCTCAGTGTATATTGCCATCGAAATAACCCATTTCATATGAGTGGAGGGCCAAGAAAACACGTTCTCTTTGTACGTGCATAATGTACCCGTGTTTGCAGTTCCGCCTGTAGTGCCTAAACAGCAGAAGTAGCAGTGTTAGCTCAGCTGTGACAGAGATACTGCAGGCGCTGGCTACAATTGCTCCTCCAGTGTCCAATTTATCTGCGCTGGTTCGTTTGTGTGTTTGAGAGTGTGTGAGCCGGGTTGGGGAGGGTAGAGGGGTAGGGAAAGCATGCGCCGCTCCCTGGAGGAGTCTGAAATGGCGCCGGGCCAACAGTTGAGCTTCATGTGACCAGCGGTCTGTGGAGAAGCACATGGCTCTGGACTTAAAGACAATAAAGGCACTGTGCAGGTCAGTGTAGGAGCACAGCGGATCCTCTGGGAATTTGGAGTTACTATGACAACTTACTGATTTTACTGTCGGGGCTTGTGTGTCTAAAAGGTGATCAGAGGTGCTCAAGTCAGTACTATTCAGGGTTTATACAGGCAGAGGCCAGTCAAATCTGATGCCATTTTTAATGCCACAAACGCAGTAAGTGAGACGAGTGAACCCCTGTCACTGAAAACCTGTGTTTGCTACTGAGCGCGGGACAACTCATGGCCACAATGTGATGTTTCCTGTTTACCATGTCTGGTCACTGACACACACGGTCCTGACCAAATGGAACAAATAAATAGTCTTTAAACATCTTTGGTGTTGAGTAAGAACTGTTTTACATCTCTCTCTCTCAAGGGCAACTGACCAGGAGAGTTTAGGTAATGATTCTGAGATTTGAACTTACCTGAGCTTAGACGAATTGATACATACACTATGGTATTTGTGCGTGCCCATGGAAGAGCGTGGTAGCTTCCAACTTCACCCCCGTTTGGAGCTATAGGAATACATTGGGAGAGGCCAAATCATCTTTGATCATTTTGCGTGACTGAGGGCACGCACAAAGATCAGGCAGGTACGTATCAACTCGTCTAAGCTCAGGCAAGAACATATTTCAATATGTAAAAACGGTGGCCTGTTCCTTTAAGAGCGATGTCCCACTCCACCTATGGAGTGCCTCTGCGATACTAACGACCAACTACCTGAAACAGTCTTCAGCCCTGTCTGCAGAGGAACCCTGCCTATAGGGAATGGACAACAAGAACTGAAGCTCCAACAAGGACTGGATGTTCTTCTGCAGTCTTGCCCGGTCTGCTGAGGGACTCCCATCAGCCCTGGGTCTATTAACTGCCTGTCCGTCCCAAAAAAAAAAATGATTATGCTAATTTTGTAATCGTTTAGTGTAATAATCGAAATTGTAATCGAATTTCGATTGATTGCACAGCCCTAACACTAGCAATGTCAACCAAGAATCACTCCTATTTTCTGGGAAGAAGACGGCGCAGGATTTGCAGCAACTCCTTCACACGATTGGCTAGCACCACAGATAACCTGAAAAACCAGAGAAAACAAGTAAACTGCGCACACCTTTAATGGATGAGGTATGACGGAAAATCTAGGAAGCGTGAAATGGAGCCTAGGGAGGGATTCTGCTACTGCGAGAGCAAGTGAGTGAGAGAGAGGCTCACAAATCCAACTAAGGAAGTCATAAATGCCACACTGTGTACATGATTATTTCTGGGACGGCCCCGGCTTATGTATCAGCGCATATACCTGTGCCGGGATGATAAACTCAACAAATCACATGTGCTTTATTGGCTTTGGAGGCACGGTAAAAAACACTCAATAAACTTGATTAGTTCCGTTCTCGGTGGCTCATGAGCTGCTGTGAGCGCTCCCTGAAGAAAGTATTTTTGTCTAACGCTACACGTGGGACAAATGAACATCCGGCAGGCAATGTTTTAAAAGACTTTCAAATCAACCAGCCCCCAGTTCTCCACAGGAAATGACGTCACATCCTAGCTAGTTTATACTAATCGAAGCTAACCCTAACCCTAACCTTACGGACAGGGGAGCTTACTATGACTACATTTCTCCTTATACCTTTTCTCCTTTATACATTTCAGGAGTGACTTTAGTTGAACCAGTACAACGGAGCTAGTTTACGCTCTGAACCAGCACTGACCTGGTAGAAGTACGGGTTGGGCTCGGACTCTCCCACTCCGTTGAAGTCCTCTACGTTGACGAGCTGGAAGTCGTAGGTCAGGCCGGGGTTGGGCACCTGGAACTCGGGCCGCTGCTGCACATGTGGCAGGTTCCCCAGGTGTTTGTAGCGCCAGTTGTACAGGTTACAAAGGCTGGAGTGTTACACACACACAGAACTTTTAGCTTCTTTGTTGAAGGTACGATATAATGCTTTATTTTGGCTATAAAAAGAAATATAGTCATCTTAGCCTTGGAATTCTTTGTAGTAAAACTTTAAATGGTGTATGTGTCCAGAAACTAGCCTAGTTCTACAAAACGCCAGCTGTTTAGTGCTTGCTCTTTAATGCTAAACTTACACACAGACTGAACATGATTGTAAGGACAATGTAAAAGTCACTTATGTGCACCGAGTTGCTCACAATCTTCACATAATGAATCAGTTAGGTTTGGATAGGAAAACAAATGAACTAAAACAACAACATTAAACATGCTAAAGAATAAGTTGTGGGTCTGACCTGGCGCGCGCTCGCCCCTGTGCGTCCAGGTCCACGGTGGGCACTCCCAGGCGGACGAAGCGTGTGAAGAGCGACTGCTCCATGTTGGAGTACTTCTGGAAAGCCATGTTCTTGATGACGGGGGGCAGCTGGTGGTGGTCCCCGATCATGATCCAGCGCTTGAGACGGCTGAAGCCGTCCTCTGGGTTCTGTGGAGCGAGGTAGAGACAGCAGGTGAGAACAGAGTGCTGGAGGTCAGGAGATACTGGAGGAAACATTACACTATAGGCAGAAATGCAGATGACTCCATTCATGTCCACCAAAAGCTACATTAATAGATTGCTAACACAAATAAGACATTCACATAATAATTCAATATTTTTTTCCCCTTGTGTGAACTGTCATTTTACTACAGAAGCTGTACTTACACTACTTGCGTGTCTTAAAATGTCAATATTAACACGGCGTAACATGTCATACTTTAACTGAAATGGGGCGATTTCAAGATAGCACATTCACAATACTTTTTCATCTCTGAAGAGGTGCCTTCTTCCACACTAAGTGCATGTCGTCGAGATATTTGTCCGAGTCAGCGGATGTCCCACTTTCACACCAACTAACACCTGCATTTACTAAAGCATAAATGAGCACGTCTTAATATGAATAAAGTCAAAATGGCAGATGACCTCAAGGACCCCTTGATTCTTTTTATTAATATAGCCTTTATGACAGGACAGCACAGAATGAGAGACTTCCAGCAAATTGTTGTAATGGAGACTTGAACCCTCAACACTGGGAGTATTTTTCGATATGTGCAACAGTTTTAACCACAATCAGCTGCACACCTAAATCTTTCTTCAGTGTTTTTTTCCCGTTTCCCCATCTAAGTCGTGGTTTACTGAAATCTGGCTTTTTCCTCACCTGTAACAGCAGAGGGATGAACGTCTCGATTTCCAGAATCTGGGCGGCTTCCTCCATCAAGATGTTGTCGTACTGGAGAGAGAGAACCACACACTTTATATACATACAAATATCTGTATATGAATACATTCTATGGAGCACTGAAATGATCCACGGCACCTTAAAGCCCAGCTCCACCAGGTCATGGCGTTTGAGGGCCGCGTGTGTGCACGTCATGGCGATGATCTTGGCCTCCTTCACCAGGAGATACTTGGAGCGGTCCAGTCCACTCCTGAGCAGCTCGAACGCCCGGAACTCCTGGGTATGACAAAGAGGAATAGAACTTTATTTTTTGTTGTCTGTTTTGTTGAAAGGTGCTGCTTTAATGCCCTCACCCACAGCTACTGTATATCCGGCGGGCGCGCCAGTCACCAAAGTGTGAATATAACATGTACCAAGGATGAAAGATCAAAAAAGTCATTGAGCTTACGAGGAGGGAAACTGTGAGCACGTCGGTTTGGAACAAAGTCTTATTAAACTGGATCACAGGCGCGAATAAATGTGGCTTTGATGAGAAAACATCATCTGATCTACTTTCTTACTCGCGAGTGACTAGACTGTGTGTGTCGGCTGTTCCCCGCAGAGGTGCTGACACTTCACTTTAGATGCTTATCCTATCCATCACCGAGCTTTGTTTCCATCCATCACTGTCAGAGCCGCCTTCGGATAACACCAGCACTGTACTGCAAAAATAGATCCCCCGCAAATAGAGACATATCCACAGCAGGTACTGTTTGGCTGTAAGATCAACTGCAGGCAGGCCGAGTTTGTAAATATAGGGCTGATATTAACATTTTGCTTAGAGCGTATGTGTGAGGGCAAACTTGGCATTGTGGGGAAGTGAGGGGTAATGCATCAGCATAGTGCAACATTGGCGATTTACCGCTTTTAAAAAAACTTTTGGATTTACTAGTTATTGTTTTATACATATTTGCATACAAGATTCATCAAAGGCATAACGAAAAATAGTAAACGTGCAGAGAGAGGCAGAAAGCCAAAATGGCCTCCACTTTAATCAAAGTTCTAAGACTTCCATAGTCCATACCTATGCAAAACTAGTTTAAAAAAAGACAATGCAAGACTGTACATCAATGCAGATTTTCTTATCCTTATTATTTTTAAGGATGTCTTTGATGCAGTGGTTTCGCTCGGGATAATTTCTCTCCTTCATTTTGAAGGACAGGGTTGAAAAAAATCCGTCATGAGCAACTTTTATCCTTCATAAATTAATCTCTCATAAGCGTTTTTTTTTTTTTTTAAATAAATGTATATACATGTATAGGCTGCATATTATTTATGTTAGTAAAAATGTGAGATTGCAGGATAAATGGAGCTAAACTAAACCTGATCTAAACAGTCATGGTACATTTTGCAACAGAAATGTGCATAAACTCGTGGGTAAAAGTCTCAGAGGAGACGACTTTCAGAGCGTCACCTGCTCATCAATATCAAGGCTCAGATTACGCTAATACAAATGTAAAGTGGAGCTTTTTATTTGCATTTGTCAATTTTAACGGAATGTACGAAACGGTGGGTGAACGGGACAATGTTTACCAGTTCCATCACTGCACTACGGGCCGCCGCTACGCACATGGGGAGGGAAAGAGAGACATAGATGAGCTCGTCCTGAGACTTATGTGAGAAGAGCGGCTTCATATGGGAAAGATATTATTAACCTTTAACCGTGTTTGCATCGTGGTTTTCTTCCCCGTGTTGTTGTTAGGAAAGTTAGCGAGCAAGGCAGTGATACAACTTGTAAGAGCTCATCCAAGACAAGACGCGGTGTGAAACTTTAGAGAGAAAGAGAGAGCCCCGAGCGCTCTGAAAAACAGCAGAGCTGCGTCTTTATTTTCGTTACGGCTTGATTTTCAAACCTTCAAAATGACGGACGGCCTTTGAAATTTTCCGTCAAAGTAAAAAATATTCCGTAAATGACGGAGAATTTTCGGTTAATGTAACCTCTGCTTTGATGTACGTGCGGAAATAGATTCAACAATTTACACTATCTATATATAACAAATAATTGAACTGACAGATTCATAAATATAAGTAGATTTAGTTTGAAGAGTAAATTAGCAGATGAAGCTTTGGGTGGGTTGCAATTCGAACAAAGTGCTTTTGCACAGGCCACAATCACCGACCTGATCAACTTTATGCCAAGGGGATGTTGCACCGTGTGAGGCAAATGGTGGTCACACCGAGTCTCGCCAGCCAGACTTACTTCTTTCTCTTTATACTTGAAAAATATTCCAAATAGGCATATATAAATAGAATAAACAGAATAGTATGGCTGGCCACGCTCGGTCATACCAGGCCAGAGCTGTTTTTTAACCTAAATTATACTTTTTCCGATACCGATACTAACATAGTTGTTGTCTAGAACCATAAAACAGAACAATGATGTCTGGAGGATCTGCACATTTGCCAAGTCACTTCTTTTAATGCTGTCCCTGGACCAACAGCATCAACGATATTTTTCAATACCTGCTTTGGCTACTTTGATTTTTTCGATGCCAGTAGAACCTGAACTTTTTTCCAATACCATACTGGCATCGTTTAGCAGTACCTAACACCAGACCCCTCAAAAAAGCAGAACATTTCGGAGCATCCTTTTATTGGAGACAGCCTGATAGCTGGTGTACACTGTGGGATTTGCTTTGTTTTATAGGATTTCTAGATGTCACATTGCACGACGTGGGGACAGTAAAATCGTGAGCTGCACTCTGGTCGTAGCTAAGATTGCCTCTTTAAACCATCGCACAGTGGACATAGGTTTATCGAAGAGAATGTCAGGCTACAGGCGGCGTGTGTTTAGCTGAGGCGAGTGCCGCGTGTTGGCTGTGTTTATTTCCACAGTAAAGAGCAGTGAAAGACCTGTAAATCGTGGAGTGGGACCGGCTCATGCCTGGCCTCTGTTGTTTGTGACCCTGGCGGTGTGCAGTGTTGACGAGACAGATACAGTATCATCGTTGCAGCGAGAGGAGGCTCACTCTGAGAAACATCATAATCGGTCGTCGCTCATCTTTGGTCGTAGGACGGTTCTATTTTAAATCTTTGTCCCTGTCTCACTGTATGACCGACAACCTGCGATTTTTAGCTACAATCTCAGATTTTCCCCATGACGAGTGATCGCCAAAATTGTGCAGTGTACACCCGGCTGAAGGCACATCTGTGCATCTAATCAGCATCTTGATATGCCAAACCATTTGAGAGCGGTGTTAATTTCGTCGACTAAAATATTAATTTTAGTCAAAGTGTTATTTTTGACGACTAAAATTGGACTAAAACTGAATTAAAAGTTTTTCATGAGACTAAAACTATGACTAAAATGTCCAGATATTTTAGTCGACTAAAATAAGACTAAATAAAAATGAAAGCTTTGTTCATGTGGAGCAGCTCCATGAAGCAGAGGAACAAGATTAAATATGATTATAATGAATATTATCAAAGCAAAGTCGACTAAATTCGTCTTAAATTTAGTCGACTAAATTTACTTACAATTTTAGTCGACTAAAACTAGACTAAAATTGAAGATATTTTTTTGACTAAAACTAGACTAAAATCGAATTACATTTTCGTCAAAAGACTAAAACTAAATTAAAATATGTTGTCAATTTTTTTTAACAGATGTCTAGTTCACCCCAAAGAAAAGAGCAAAAACAACCAACTTGACTAACTTTTCTCATAAATGTCAGGTGATTTCTTTATTGCCTAGTGGATGAGACATGAGCGAGTTCCGCCTCCTGACCAGAATCGAAGCTATTTCTTATGTTTTTGTGAGAAAAAAACAAAGCCATTTCAGACACAAAGGAGAACACGCAAACTCCACAGACAAGGAAACAAGGTCCAGGAATCTATGACTGTCGAGGCGAGGACTTGGTTTCTTAGCACTTAACGTTATTGTTTGCCTGCTCCAGGAATGATCTATATATTACATATTAAAATTCCAAGCAGTCGTTACTATAAGCTAAAGACATACTAGCAATCCATTGGTGCCAACATTAAAGCAATTTGAGATAAGAAAAGCTCATGAGAAGAAAACGTCCTGTGGATAGTTTATGGACAGGAGGCTCATTAATATAAACGATCTCAACGGTGGGATGAGAAAGAAGCAATGCACTGATGAGGGAACAACATAATAGCACGGCTAACAAAAGTGCTAACCGGTATCTGTAGATCTGCAATATTGTCCAGCCATTATTACTACATTGCCTACAGCAGTTTTGAGTTTTCTAGGCAGACGAGACTGACAGCGGTACAGAGTCCTGGGCGGCTCTGGGGAGGATAAATATTTGATATGTTACTATTTTTAAAACCAATAGTAACCAATAAACCATACAGTATTCATGCACTCTATTTTTAACCCCCATGGCTCCGGCAGAGGAACAGGCTGAAATGGAGACACCATGAGAAGAAACATGGCCAGGGAGAAAAACAACATAAAGGATGATGGAGGAGAGGATAAAGTATATAGTACACCCTTGAAAACATACTCTGAAGCTCTCATACACGCACTGTTCTGATCTGGGGTCACTACAGTTGGTGAGGTCGAGGTTCAGCAACACGATGTGCCCAAAGAATGAGATCAGCTGACAACCTGAACGTCGTGAATGACCAGGTTATTCCATCAGTGGATTTCTTGACAATGCCAGGATCCATCAGGCTCACAGTCTGAGAGAGTGGTTCAGGGAGCATGATGAATCCAGATCTTAAAGGAATAGGCCACCGTTTTTACATACTAAGATATGTTCTTACCTAACCTTAGTCGAGTTAATATATACCCGTCTGGTCTTTGTCCGTGCGCTCTGTCACGCAAACGGAGCACATACGCAGCCTCTCCCACATGTCATATAGCTCCAAAAAAGCTCACGATAGAAGCTACCAAGCTCTTCCACGTGTTCCCTATTTAAATAATCGTCCGGGGTGAGTTGGAAATCTGTGAAACATTACTACACTATATACTTTCTGCTTGTTATCACAGCCCGGCACGATGCACGTAAAAGGCATTGTTCACAAGTTATCGACGCTTCTTCAACTGTTCTCTGCGAGCTCTCTACAAGTCACGCAGCTTCTATTGACGGAAGTGAGCGGGGGAAGTCTTTAGGAGTTACTGCGCGGACGCTGTGCTCCTGTATCATTACTATGTCTATGTGAAACTGACCAAATACTTTTTTTCCCCACTGTATATTAACTCGTCTAAGGTTAGGTAAGAACATATCTTAGTATGTAAAAACGGTGGCCTATTCCTTTAACCCATTGAGAATCCGTGGGATGTGCTGGAGAAGGCTTTGCGCAGTGGTCACACTCTCTCATCATCAATACAAGAACGTGGTATTGCAGAAGCTTATTGAAAAAATGCCACAGCAAATGGTGCAGGAGCATAATGACCTTTTCTTTTGACGTGACTTTTTTCTTTGGTCATGCAGAGTAGGGGAGAGTGGGCGTGGGTTGGGTCACACAAGATGTTTCTTAGCTTTACTGCTAAGGATTTCACCATTTTGCCAAGGTACTACAGGAGTGATCTTCCGCCTGGCGTGCTCCGCATTGCTCACGACGGATTTGGAATCTCAAACAATCGAGCAATGTAGCACCAGTGATATCCCTGGTCGCCGGAGGGCGCCGCTTAAAGAAAAAAGGGTTCGACAGAGGTGTGGTGTTCTACAAACAGTGAGTTTGTGCTGCTCTCATTACATTGCTTACATTGACATCGCTTTCAGCCTCGCAGGACAGACTACAAACTATTTCTCCCAATGTGAGTTAAACACTGCCCATTTCCCGAGAGAGAGAATATATTGATGGTCCGGCTCTAACGCCAGGATTAAAGTGTGTGGCAAACTCCACACCGCAGAAATGTGATCAAAACACCAGCACGTGCACCAACCGCCACTCACAGTAGCGGAAAATATTTCAGTCTGGTCTGAAGGTGGAGATGCATGTCTAGTCTAATCTGCAATCTGCACCAGTTGGAACCAGGATTCGAACCACCAACTTCTAGGTTATTGGACATTGTCAATATTAGATTTTTACA
The DNA here is from genome assembly GCF_951799975.1 of Gobius niger. Lineage (NCBI taxonomy): Eukaryota > Metazoa > Chordata > Actinopteri > Gobiiformes > Gobiidae > Gobius > Gobius niger. The sequence goes on from NC_136867.1 coordinate 6,320,499, forward strand.
GCCATGACTTGAACGTTTGTACTGTAAATGACTGACTTATGAAGACTTCTCTTTGTCCGGCTTCGCACTCCACCTCTCGCTGACAGCATCTAACCTGGCTTGCACTTCAGATGCTGCAGAGATAAGCAAATTCAGCAGAACTTGGCTCCTGCTCCATCCCAGACAGCAGAGGCTCTTAATGGGCGTACACATTTCACTGCAGCACCAGCACAGGAGGGGAGAGAGAGAGAGCGAGGTGTGGCGATGTGCGGATACACAGGCCCTCAAAGATAAATCAAGGTCACCACACATGTTGGGGATATTACCTCCAGCCAATAACTTCTTTATTGCTTTTTCTGAGACCTTCCTGGTGTTGCTCATAAATCTGAGACGCTATTTTCATCCCTATAGAAATATAAGACGGGGCCGGAGAAATTAGGCGGCTTTGCCTGGTTGTAGCTTTGAGCTGACAGTGGGTAAAGATAAGTAATAGTGCCTTGTACGGACGACAATAGCAAGGAGCGTCGAGTCTCTTAACTCAATATTATCGCCAGATAGAGACGGATAGACTGTGTGTGCAGGGCTGCCGATGAAGAACAATGCGGTGGAATGGTGAGATAAATAACAAACCGACAGATATCATACACTCTTCGCTTAGTTTGGCTTGTATAACATCCTCTAAATCAGTGGTTCTCAACCGGTACGGTGTCAGGCCCACGACAACCCTGAATTTGCTACATACAATATAAAATACTGTATTTGTATTTTACATTGTATGTATTGTATGGCTACTGTTAATTTTTTTCCGATAACGGTATTTTAAAGCAGTACTAAGTAACTCTTCCCCCTAGAGGCCATAAGCGCAACTGCAGGTGTAGTAGCAAGTTACGATTTTTTTACTTATTAATTGTCTTGGAGAGTAAATACTACGCTGACAGGAAAGGCGAAGGGAGAGAGGGTTACTGTGCATCCAATTATACAATAGAAATATTTTTTTTCACTCAAACCTGGCTGTAAATACTGTTTAAAGTGACGTTAGTCCGCAGTTAGCTTTGCCCGTTAGCATGTTAGCTTCTTCTTCGTGATTCCATTAGTGTGTATTGCTTTCTCCGGACCGGTGGCAGTCAAGTTGCAAACATGGTTTGCTGGTCAGTGACACCAGGAGGGGATGAAAGACCCTCCAATCATCCCATAAACACTTGTATTACCCCCACAGGGACTACGGAAAGGATTTATTAAAGTAAACACGTTACTTAGTACAGCTTTAACCATACCTGTTATACAATAACAATACCAGAAGCGCCTTTCACCGTAAAACATTATGGGGTGTGGAAAGAGCCAAACAAGCGCTCATTCTGTGTGAGTGGCTGGTCTGAGTTACTTCAATAGTCGGTCTTTGAAGATTTTCTACAATAAAACATGTTGAAATGCAAAGGAACTAACTACTATACAGTAGGTGGTGGCAGGAAGAAAAAGTAGTAATAGAAGTAGAAGTAGAAGGAGGAGGAGGAGGAGGAGGAGGAGGTGGTGGTAAGCACTGCTGTTGGGGCTTGTGCAAATCGGACTCTAGATATCCCAACTGGAAATGGGATAAAAAGTGTTCCCCAGCAACAAAGCCTGGTAAGATCTACAACAACTATTAGAAAGAACTCAGATGTAGAGTTATCTAGCAACAATGATGTAAACAAAAGGCCGCAGCTGAACGTCTCGACCAAACAGCAGCCCACCCAAACAAAGGGCGAAAAAGGCTTAAACTGATCTAAGCCACGGAGAAGGCTCATCATTGCAAGATCCTGTGGCTCCGCTAAGTGACAACGAAATTGTGCATGAGTATGGTGCGACAATGGCGCAGATGGTAGACTGGGTCGTCTCATGACCTCTTGGGCAAGGCACTTTACCCTCCTTGCCTCCAGTGTAAAATGTGTGAATGGGTGACGGTTTCCTTGCTGTAAAGTGCTTTGAGTGTCTAATATGGGTGGAAAAGCGCTATACAAGAGATCATTCACCACTTACTACATAGTCACCTGAATGTAAGTCAGCACGTGCGCACCTTAATGCGGTTTGTCTAGCTTTGTGACGTCAACTGGCTATTGTCAAGACAAGGATGCAACTCCCGTCGCCACTCAGTAGCTGTTTCTCCACGTAGCAATATAAGCAGCTAAAAAAAACACATTCAGAAAGAAACATATTCAGAATGCGAAAATCCTTTTCCTTACCTCCAGCTGGGTGAAGATTTTCTTGATGTGGCGGTAGCAGCCCTCGGCGATGTCCATGTCCTCCTGGTAAGTGCGCCCCTTGAACACGGGCTGGGGAGCGTTGGCGAAGTACTTGTGGAAGGGGAAGTGTTCAGCAACTGCACCGACCTCCACCTCTTTACCCTGCTTGGGCTTCACCTGGCTCAGGTACTGCTCCCAGCGCGAGATCACCTAGTGAAGGGCCGACAGAACCCATCAGAAGTGTCGCCGGCAACACGAGCCGGGCATAGAAAGATGAAACGTGACGAGGCTTTTATTTATAGCTTCGAGCATTCAAAAATGAAATGAAAATATATAACACAATAAACATGAAACCTATAGACAAAACACTTGTTTTTATGCAGATTTGTTCATATTTGCCGTGCTATTTTAACCCCTTAACTCCCACCTGAACCGAGCACATTTTCTCCAGTTTGGCTTTACCCCAGTCCAAAAGCTTCTGGAAAAAAGCTGTGAAAATAGCAACAAAACTGAGACGAAAACAATGATAGAAATGTGACAAAAAAGTGACGAAAAATGTATGAAAAAGTGGCAAAAATGTGATAAAATATTGACGAAAAAATGACAAAAATGTGACAAAAATGTGATACAAATGTGACAAAAAAATTACAAAAATGTGATTAAAATTTGACAAAAAAAGACAAAAATTTGACAAAAAAAAGAAAAAAAGAAAAAGACAAAAATGTGACAAAAAAACGACAAAAAGTTACAAAAATGAGTTGAATACCCTACAAAAAAATGATGGAAAAAAATCTGATGACGTGAGGAAAAAGATTCTCTCGGTTCAGGCGGGAGTTAAGAGGTTAACGGATGAGTATTATGCTTTTTGCAGGTATTTGGTAAAAATCTCACATCTTTATCACTATCCTACACTTTGTTCGTTAGAAAATGCTACATTGATCTAAAACAGAATCCTGACAGGACACGACGATTCCCAATGGTAATAGTGGTAACAGTTCACAACAATTTGTGAGAATCTCTGCCCCGAATCATCCAATTCCATCCACATTTGTGACATTTGTAACTTGTCATCGTTATGTGTAGCTGGCATTGCCACATTGTGCAACGAGGCAATGACGGATGAGTCATATGTACAACAGTAAGCACCTGGCTTTAGCGGGGTGATTATCGTCAAAACAAATAACATCTTGACCTCCTTTAGGTGGAAGCTGACAGCATCTTTGCAAACAATACACCGTAAGTCGCCTATATTTTACAGATAGTTAAAAATACATTAGCAGGAATGAGAAACGACTGTCTCGGGCGCGTATAGAGGTCCTCCTGCAGCGCACCTAATAACCCCTCTCCGACGGAACAGCAGGGCAGCCCCGCTTCTATAAATACGGCCAAGAAAAACAACCATCAGCCTGGTATTATTCAGTCTGCTGGAGGGCACGACTTAATGACTTGTTAAGTATCTGTCGGAATGACCAATTTAGGCCGCCACCAAAACATAAAGCATTTCCGCGGGCCTATCCGATTAGAGCCTCGTAAGAATTTATCACCGTCTAAACAGGGAGGGTTATTGACCGCGCCCCGTGGAACTCAATACTGCTGCAATGAAATGCACTTCTAATAAGGCTGTGGAGATGGAGACGGCGGATGAGTGTCGGACGGAGAAGTGGGGAAACTCGTGCTCATACCGCTCCATTTATCCCAGTACTTTATGTTTATGTTCATGCGGAAATGCTTCTCTTGCCCGGTAATGTGGGGCAACAAACTGAATTTCCACACAAACAGACTGTGATCAATGTTCGATGAATGGCACGACGATGATGGACAGCAAAGGAATGGGTTTGCAGTTGTTGGATATAATAAGGATGTCACAAGGTTTTTAAGTGTGTGTATTTCGAACATTCAGCTGATTCATTTTCTTCGCTGATCTGAGGCCAGGTCGCAGAGGCAGCAGTCGAACCAGAGTGTGTCTGAATGTCCACCCTTTAACCCAGAACTCCTTACTTAATATAAAGTGCCGCACTGTATACAGTCTCTCAAGGATTTGACCTTGTAGTGACCCAGCAGCTGTGTGAGTGGTCAGCATGGTGCCTTTATTTTCCATCACTGTGGTTTTCCCTGCTGATGCAATAATGTGTTTCTGTTATAAAAGGTTCGACCACATTCAAATGACAGTTTAATAATTTTGAGTTCTATTTAACATGGATTGTATATTACAAAATGTAGTGCACTATAACGGAAATAGTGTGGGCACTAATCAATCAAGTACAAAAGGACATCAGCCCAAACTCAGCCTCCTGCTGGAGCTGGCTGGACAGGCTTCCTACACGCATGCCCTCCAGCGTGGCCCAGATCCTCCCCGGAGCCTTCGACTGGTGGGATACGCCTGAAACAGCTCCAGGGGAAGGAACAGATGCCTGAACCAACTTGAAAACTCCCGAGCTACTTCCAGGCGACCAATCAATTCAACCCATGTCTAAAGGAGCGCCTAGTCACTCTGCAGAGGAAACCCATTAGTATTGAATTGCAATCTTACTAAAACTTACCGAAAACACGATGCTAAATGTGACATGGCTGTTGTGTACTTTTCTACTGTCTAAAAACACGCCCAGTAAGGAAAACAGCATTTCTCCTGTTCTAGTGTTTTGGATCATATTTAGCTTTGCTGGGAAGTACAGCTTTAAGCATTTTTCCAAGCTCTAATGAGGGAGTGCATGTGCCTGTGTGTTTTCTGCAGCTAACGTGTGTGCAGTGGTAATTAGGTGACAGGAATAAGCAGTCAGGGAGAAAACTGCACACACTGTAGATTACTGAAACCACAGTAATGTTTAGAATGTGGATTGAATTTGATTGATGACGGTTCAAAAATCGATTTCTTTGGACTCATCTTAATGTAATGTTAAAGTATGAAACATATCCTCCAAATGGTTTAGATAACAAAGCATCTAGAGATGTTAAGTTTACTACACACGGGTTTAAGCCATTGGATCTGGCAACCCAAAACTGCTACCTGATTGAGCCTAAACAAAAAGGAAATCTGGTGAATAATGTAATGACAAACGCGCGACGCGTCGTGGATTCCAGGGACACAAGTCGGCAGCCCAAGTTTTGAGAAAAAATAAGTTTTTTTTTTTTAAATTGGTGATTTTCGTTTTTTTTGCAGAATTGTTTAGTTGAATCCACGAAGAAGCCTCTACATGTTTAAGCTAGTAGTATTGGTATATTTAAAAGCGTAAACTTTTAGGTTAAAAACGGCAGTGGGGGCGTGACTTTGTCTGTGTGTATTTACACGGGTGTCCAAAATCTATACCGGTATTACCGTGCGCGGTATGATATGGACCAACCCTACTCTGCACATTTACAATGTCTTGTACATGTCTATTTTGCTTTCTAATAAAAAAGTATTGGTGTAACGTTTCCCGTTGTTTCGTCAGGGTATTGAGCCAGTCTTGATATCGTATATATAAACAAGATATATATAAACAAGGCCAAAATAATGACTAAAACTGAAGTGTTCTTGCACCTGCCCCTGTCCATTACCTGGTATAAGTAGAAGTGTCCAGCAGTCTCACAGGTATAGGACACGTCTCCGGGCACGTCCAGGCTCTCCTGCAGACGGCCCACCTCCGTCAGGAGCTCCAGACGTCGGGCGAGCACGTAGTTCACCCTTCCATATCTGAAAGACATCAGAGCAGGGTTAGTGCGCTCATAGGTGAATCCAATCATTCACATCATTTTTCCTCTGAATTTGTCTGTTCAGCACTTTGGTCAGCAGTAGTTGTTTTTAAAAGTGCTGTAGAAATAAAGATTTGATTGATTGGTTTATTGATTTTCCTCAGGGCACTGTCAGACAGGTGCTTCACAATGAAAAACTGTGAAAAAAAACAATACTGAGAGGCTTTCAGTGAACTCCATCTCTCCCTCCAGTCCCAACTCTAACCTTCCCCCGGCGCTCTCTGGTCCACGTCAAAGGCAAAGACCGACCCAGGACGAGTAAAGGAGGATTGACCAGACGCACTGTCGCTGTTTGGATGGGCAGGGCGACTGTTTGTCTGCTCAGGTCTCCTCTTGTCTGCCCCCGTCTCACCTGCTAAGAACAACATCTACACTAAAGTGACCTGAACCCCAGACCAAGCCCGACAGCTGAACAGTGCGCATGACCAGAGATGCACTGATCCAGCTTTATTGCTACCGATAATGATAATTTGAGTATCTGCCAATATCCGATATTTACCGATGCCAAGAGACCTTCTTAAAAGTGGCTTTCTCTGAGTGAAAAACTGTATTGACTCTTCTCCAGTGTAAGATCAATAAATTATTATTTTATTGTCATGATCAACAATCAATTATATCTATTGATTAACTCCTGAATAAACATTTAACAAGGATGACTTTTCTACACTATGATAAACAGTACGTGGATATATGACAGGCTTTAGGTTAGATTAATTTGAACAACTCACATGAAGTGATCTGATCATTACAAATATGTGAGATCAGTTATTTCTTGAACTAAAATACAGAAACTTCTGTGGTTTATTTTATTAGGCTAATTTCGATTAAAAATACATTTGCAAAGGTTGAAACTAACTCAGTGGTTGAATTCTCCAGGTTCTTAGCTTTACAATGAAGCTTTACAAATGCCCATATTCACTTAGATTTAGGTGGTAAAAGTTGTGTTTTTAAGGTATGAGAGCGAAAACTGGTATCGATTCAGTATTGGATATTTGTAGTCAATACCTGACCAAATTTTTTTTTTTTCCAGTATCGGATTGAGCTATGCATGGGCATCATGTGTATAGCGTGTGCGTTTAGTACTGAATGGCAACAAAATGCCTCGGCCCCCGTTCAAACGCTGTGAGGTGGTCGTCTCAGGCGAGTTAATCATTTCTCACAGTCCCGTCGCCATTCGAATTATGTTTATGACACTAAGAAGTTTGTATATTTGTCCGGCTAGCTCATAGGTGTCAAACTCTGGTCCTCTGGCAATGTAATTATATTTGGCCCGCGAGGCTATACCAAATGACTACTCGAGCTGGCCCACCGTATTATACTTTTTTTTTCTTCAGATTTTGCATATCTGGACTATTAAGTTATATCTTGTATAGTAATAAGTGTTGCTTTTTCCATATTCAATGTTAAAGCAAATCTTGTTTGGGTCCATATTAAAAGGTTCATTTGTTCAATGGTGGCCCGCGACTTTGTTCAAGTTTTACATTTTGGCCCACTGTGTATTTGAGTTTGACACCCCTGGGCTAGCTGATAAAACAATGTGCAGCATTTATGGCAAATTTAGCACGAGGGTGCCAAATTTGGAGAGTTTAATAACCCCAAAACACAGTAGAAAAGCTCTCCTTCTAATATCCAGCTTGTTCGCTGCTAGCCTGTAACACTCGGCCAATCAAAGCGCTAAAAGGGCCAAAAAGGGATTATCAGGTTTGTGTGAAAGGATTTTAAAGGTAACAAATTACCCACAATCTGCTGCCGTTGTTGTCTGTCAAAAAATGTTTAAATACGCCTGCATAGCACCAATACAAGATGCCGGTACCCTTTATTTGATCATGGAAGCAGGCGATTTGAGTTTCCCCATTCCTACATTGTTACATCCTTCTGTTCTCGCTAGGGCATCCCTGAATCCTTCCAGCCGGACACCCTTTCCTCACACCCACAAACGAAGCATCTGGAGTCATATCGATCCGCTGCTTGTTATTGCAGTTGTTCACTTGATTACCTCCATTTCTTCCCTCGACTGTGACCGTCACCTATTCCCACAGCACATCCATATTGCGAAGCTAAATGAGGATTCCACACGCAGGTCACCCACAGAGCAGGTTAGCGCGGGCGGGCCAATACAGTACTAGAGGTGAGGTCTATTTTTAGACGCAGCTCCCTCGGCACGTGGCTTCAAGACCTATCCTTTGGTTCGACCTTCTCTAGGTTTGCCACAGAGTTCATTTTTATTTATTCTTTTTTACTCTCTTCGCAGCATGATGACTAGCCTGACCTGAAATGACACCGTTCTCTGAAGGCCCTCCCCCCCTCTGATGTAGCATCCTCGAAAAAAACATCGAATTGCAGTGAAAACAAGGGACGAGGGGAATACTGTAGATGTAGTAGCTTTGAGGATGACGTTTTTGAGGTGAACGTTTCACTCATGAAATTGAATGATAATAATAATAATAATGCATCGGTTTTACATAGCGCTTTTCTGGACACTCAAAGACATCCACAGCTGCCCTGGGGTAGACTGACGGAAGCGAGGCGACCAGTCTGCACCATCGCCCCCTCCGTCCACCACCACTTACTCACTCACTCACGCACTACATTCGCTAGGCTTCCTGGTGTTCCCAAACGGTCTCCTGCCAGGCCCTTCCCTGCTTAGCTTCCAAGGTCTGACGGGTTTGGGCATAGCAAAGGCGGTTTGGCGACTGGTCACTGGAAGAGTTTCAAAGATTTCTCAAAGATGCGCCAGTAGGTCGAAACACAACTCCGGGTCTGTTTTTTGATGGGAGAACAACCCTGTAACGTCGTAAAAAACATCAACACAATAAACTCTGGCTACCTCTAGAAAATATATCTCCTCAAATATACAATCTCATTTTGTTCTTTTCGGTCAACCTGCAGAAAAGCGAGTGACTTTAGCAGACTGTGCCCCTTTAAGCACTCGCGAGGAGCTGTTCCCACCATTCAGTGTTAATTAAAGACGTGCCCCCTCCTCTCTCTCGGGTGTTGGCGGGTGGGGGCACATGTGGAGTGTTCATGTTGTCAAAGGCAGCCAAGGCGGTGCTGGTCGACGCACTCTTTCGTGTAGGCGTTGGTCGCGTTGTATTGAAATGCAGCATGTGGTGAAGAAGACAGAGCGAGTAAACGAGAGGCTGAAAGCAGCATAGTGTAATATAGGCCTGGAGGCAAATGTGCAAATGAATATCTTTTCCATTTTACAATTTAATCACATTGCGCCGCTTGTAGTCGGGCAGTTATCCAAATAGGTGGATTTACTTTGTCACAGACCTAAAACAAACTCATCTTTGCAATGTCCAAATAGCACAGTATGGTATTATTAACTTGAAATATAGAGGAGCGGTCATGTCCTCGAACTTTTGGATATAATGGATGTATGAGGACTGTACAGCAGCAGATGCAGCACTGGAGTCCGAGACAGAAAGGTGGGTTTACGCTGTCTATTTACACATTGATGCGCCATTTTATAGTTCTTCAATGTAGTAATAGGCTTTTACGCCGTGAGCCTTCATGATTTTATGTCTTATGTCTGCAATTTGGGTTACATTTCATACGCTTTGTCTGTGTCTTGCCCCTTATGGTCGACTAATCGCTGCTCAGGGCATGTTTTTGGTCCACATGTTTCGGCAGCCACTAGTTTAACCTTGGATTCCAATACAATTGGAGCAGTACCAGGCAGGTCGCTAATTTAAATCGTTGCACATGTCAATACAAAGATTTAAGTCAATGAATATTTTTGGGACCATCCCACTAGGCTACAACCATGTGTTCTGCTCTTATGTCATTGGCTTGGTGTTTGAGTGCGAGTCCGTCCAGCTCCAGGGTTTACACAGGGGAGAGGTCAGCGAGCTGGGGATGACTGGGCCAACATAACTCTAGTAACTTCAACTATAAACTGTGTCTGAACCTGGTTTGAACAGAACAGAGGAATAAACCAGAGGGCTATTCCCTAAAACGTACCCAGGCTCATTCTGAGTCTGGCTCAGTTACTATGGAAATTCTGCAGAAATGCATCAATTCAGATTGTTTGCTTCTGATACCAGAAGGTTTGAGTATCTGCCGATATAAACCAATGTTCCATGTTCAGAGTTACAAAATGATCTATATTCACTGGTGTTTAGTTAGTGTTTAAAAACAATGAGGGCCAAGACAGGTATCTGTTCAGTATTAGATATTTGGAATTGCTACCAGAGATTGTGTTTTTTTCAGTACCGGCTCTGATGTATGTTACCAGTATCAGATAGGTGCAGCTTTAACATTAACCCTGAACTTCTTTACTGCCACTTACTGTCGACTTACCACTCATAACGGAATACTAAGGGAACTATTTAGAATGAAAGAAAGGATACAATCAAAAGCATTCCTTTCAAAACAGTAATTCTATTTTTAGGCTATTGAAAAAGTATTATTCACTGGAAATAGACTCCGTATGTTTGGATCGTTGAGTTTTTTTTATTTCAAATGTTTGTATGTCCCATGTCCAAAGAACTGTGGAACCTTTGGAAGAACACAGTGCTTCTATTTCCAGTCGAAGCGTTAAGACTCTGCCTCGAATGCTATGTGCAGCTAACCAGACAGTACTGGCCAAAGTGCAGGACTGTTGCCCTGGGGAGCGATCCATTTCTCTGGTGTGAAGGTCTGGAAGTCCAACGCTGCCTAATGAAGACAAAGCAGGAGCAGGACGCGTGGGGGGTGTAGCCTTGTCGCCTCAGCTGGCTCATGCTCGTCCTGCTACACTTCTGTGCGCCCGCTGTCAGCTTTGATCGGACTTTGTTTATAATGTTGTTGTGCGTAGAAGCTTTTAGGAGGCCAGTTGTTGATAGCGCATTCACACCTAGCATTGCGTGGATTCCAGCACTTACAGCTTTGTGTTTGTTTATCTGGGCCGAGCTGCTGAAGCCCGTCACTGCTCCTGTTTCCACAAGGGCTGTGGAACGATTTCAACAAAAACACGTAATTGCGATTTTTTCCGACAGATATTGCAATTTGATTTGCCATTATAATATATTATCTATAGCACATGTTTCATAGCATTGTGCTGCATATAAACGTCTAAAACTGCTGTTAAACGTCACGGTGCCCAGTTATTACATTTCAGCAACAAAATACAAATCTGCAAGAGGCAAAGAGGCGGAAGGAAAAACATCTGTAGTTTTAATCTTCTAGAAATAAACATGGCGCTCTTTCTGCAGCTACAAAAGCATTCTCTAAATCACAATCTGCACAATCTTTTATGAAAATATAGATTTACAGCAAAAACCTGCTGTACAGATGCTACACTAAGACGCAGTGAATACACACATACGGCAATCCACCTCAACCTGCTCCCCGATTAAATTATTCCGTGACCAAGTAGGACACGCAGGTTGGGAGACACGTTTGTTATTAGCGGTGAGAAAAACTTCATTATTCTGCAGTGACTTTTAACTGGCCAGCAGCCAAAGGAAGCGAGGCTCCAGAATTCTGATTGCCGATCATGTCTCTCACTCAAATGGTAGAGGCGCCTGGCAGTAGAAAGAAAAAAAAAAACTGCAGCAGGTGGATGGTTTGGTTTTCAATACAATACAGAAATTCGATGATGGCATTTTTTTCATTCTCAGAAAAAAACTGAGGTCAAGAGTTCCGTTTTTTTGTGCTGCTGGCAACGTCATTTCAACTTGTCGAAATAAGCTCGCTGTTTTAAACTGTAATGTCATGAATAATTCTGCCTTCATGTGCTCTTGTAATTATGGTAAACACCACTTGCGGAGTGGAAAATTGCACATGAACACCACCTCGTCCGTATCTTTCACTGGGAAACTGGGAAACTGAGCTCCCAAAATGAGATAACCTTGGAACTTTCAACACAAGCGAGCAGCGATAACATGTTTTATGCCTTTTAGCTGATTGTTATGCAGTTAGCGCTACAATTTTAATATGATCTCTCTTTCCACTTATCGTCAACGTTACATGATTTACCGATCAAAGCAGATATGAAGGAGCAGTTGGTCAGCGGTAGACCACTTTCTCACATTCATTTGTTTATAGTGTATTGTTATGTGTTTTTTTTTTATGTTTGGTACGACACAAAAGTACTTGAACACAATTTCCACTTCACAACTGGAAAAGATCACCGTCACAAAAGCACATGAAGGCAGCATAAATGTTCAAGTAGCTACCTGTTAAAACTTAGCACCTTAAAATGCATTAATTGTCATGAATCAGGCGTGAATCGCTCATAAACCACTCCAGGTACCACAACTACACAGGAAAACCACCATAACCAGCTTAAAAGCTCACAAATATGTCACCTTTGAAATCCATTTTGTCTTTTCTGAAAGGTGTTATGGGGTGAAGAGTGGATAGACTGTGTGCCTGCCTCCCCACCTGCCTCCTCTGGGGAACCCTACCTGCTGAAGTCCTTCTCGGTCTCCAGCTCCTCCTCTCCGTGGCCCAGACGCAGGAGGTGGCGCTCGTCGATGTCCAGTGCCATGATCTTCTCGAACAGCTGGTTCAGAGCCTGGGAGGGGGAGGCACAGTGCGGGGTGAGTAGATGATATGGTGACCTTAGAGCAAAAGTTTTCTCCAATGTTTGATAAAGTCCTATTTCGTTCATTCGGGCGGCATCGTGATTAAACACACAAACAAGATGTTACAGATCAATGATCAATTATATCCATTAAAAACAAACAAACAAAGGAAAAACATTAAACAGGGATCACTGGACTTCAACACTAAATATCCTTCAGCATATGGATATTTGTGCACTAAAAATATGTCTAACAGCATTTCATAAACTTAAATAGAACACTTGGCCGCTCCAGCAGTGGCCAATATTATTTTATTACTTAAGATGAGTCTGTCAATCAATTCCTGTCCGAGCCTTGATGAGTTTCCATTAACAGTAGCATGCTGCTGCTAGCAGTGACATTTTGTGTGGCGATCAAAAATATGTTTGTAGAGGAAAAAACTCAGCGATTGAATTCCCCAGGTTCTGAGCTTCATATTCACTTAGATATAGACAGAGTTTTTTAAATCAGTGAGAGCTTAAACAGGCATCAGTTTAGTATCAGATATTTGGAGCCAATATCGTATTTTTTTTACAATCGGCTCCGATATCGGTGCACCCCTAAATATTTTTCCACATTTTTTCCACAATCTTATTTAAAGAGGGGGTATTATGCTTTTTTCAATCACATAGCACCAGTCTATATCACACTACAATGATGAGGAAACCTTCTGTTGGTCTGTAAATGCAGTAAATTAGAATAACTGCCTTGTATAAAATTGCTCTCTCAAAATGGCTGTAGTGAATGTCTAGTTGAAATAGGCCTCTGTCTCTTTAAGAACCTCTGAGCCTTTCCGACACGCCCCCCTCCACACGCTGTCTGTGGCATCAGTGGGGAGGGGGCTCTGCTGAGGAGCAGTGGTTGGTTAATTGGCTGGTGACGAAAGCTCGGAGGCGTCTCCAGGAGGTGGGGGCGTTCCTAGGAGGACTCAGGCAAACCTATCCCTAAAATGGCCGCCATCAGAGTTTTTACAGATTACTCAAAAATACGTGAATGTGCCAAGGCAACACTTCAGGCATGTTTTTAATGAGGGAATGACATAATAACATGATGTAAAGCTTGAAAAAGTCAACTTTGCATAATACCCCCCCTTTATTTTACAGATAAAACCTGTAAAATAAATGTAAGTCTCACACATTATCGCTATCACATTATTCATATTTTGCTACTGAAACGTATACATGTTTCAGAAACAGTTGTCTTATTCGCCTCATGTCTCGCCTTAAACATGCCTGAACTAAAAACAATGAACCACACTGCATCATAACACGGCTGAAGCGACGTACAGTGGATTGATCTGAATATGTGAGTGAATATCTGGATCCATTACCTGATTGGAGTGCGTCACGATGAGGGTCCTCTGTTCGGGAAAGTTGTGGTAGATGTTGGAGATGATCTGCACGGCCACATCGGTCTTTCCGGTGCCGGGCGGCCCCACGACCTGTGAACACACCACCAAAATAAACATTCATGAAACACTGTGCCCTTATTATGCGTCTCTAATATGAGTCATTTCTGGTAAAAAAAAATAAAAACAGCCTGTGTAGCTGTATAGTATAATAAAGCTAGAGTGTGGTTGTAGATGACTCGGGCCAAGAACAGAGGTTAGAGGAGGTGAGGAGAGGGGCTGACTTTGTTTATGGCTGCGCTCATAAGCCTGTCAGCCATTTTTTTATTATTTTATTTTGGTAACAGACGAGAAATGAGACGCAGCAGCATTTTGCAATGGCCGCGTTGCTGTAGCACTTTGGATTGTTTATGCTGCGGGACGCAAAAAAAATAAATAATAAAGTGTCCATTTTTGATATGGTGGATAGTAAGACGGACTGACCATGGTGAGGCCCGGCTGCATCCCGGCTCGAATGGCTTCAATCTGAGTCGGGGTGAACTGGATTGTGTTCCTGCAGAAACAGCAAGAGAAAAGTTAGTCAAAATCATGATGTGGAAAATGCCTAGTAAGATATGGGAGTTGTAGTGAAATGCTGAAAGAAGGGGGAAAAAAAGAATCTTCTCCCATTTCTCCACCATTACTTCAACAAATGCTGAATTATGAACATACAGTGCCGTAAAAAAGTACGTGCCCCTTCCAGTATTCATACATTTGTTTATATTTACCGTATTTTCCGGACTATAAGTTGCACTTTTTTTCATAGTTTGGCTGGGGGTGCGTCTTGTACTCCGGAGCGACTTATAGTCCGGAAAATACGGTATTAGAGGTCGACTGATATGGGTTTTAAGGCCGATGCTGATTTTTGGGGGATTTTCATTGGCCGATTTTGATATGCACAGCCGATACTTCTGACCAACCGATTTTATATATATATTCTATCATCCTGTGTCTCCTCCAGCAGTGGGAGTAGCCGATTTTATTGCATTTCTTTAGGTGATCCAATCAGAGTTTCTTGTCCCAGCCTTGATTAGTTTCCGCTACCATGAGCAGCATTTTGCGCAGCGTTCAAAAATACAATTGTGGAAGTTACAACTAACTCAGAGATTGGATTCTCTGGGTTCTGTGCTTCAAAATGACATACAGCATGCTCACTACTGCCACATCAGGTCGTATGCGTAACTGCAGCTTCTATATTAAGCTCATGCACGGCACTTTGGACCCGAAGTAACAACTTTTTGAGTGACAGTGCAGGATTTTAGAGGCAGTTGTGAACAGGTCTGAGCTCATTCTACACATTAGGACATTGCTGGAACATGTAGGAGGAGGAAAATACTTAATTTTAACATTATCAAACTCTGTATGGTCCCTTTAATTTGTGAAACTCGTGTTAAACAAATTTGTAGCTAACCAATTTTCATTGTGATGTTTCTCAGTTCCCCTGAGGCCGAGCAAGTTGTGGGATGACTCATTTTAAAGCCCTGACTTCACTCTTTCCAATGCAAAAAACGGCAAGTCTTCACTATCACTTTCGGTCCTCGGCTTTTATCAGTGTTAGATCAGCCAATAGCTGATATTGTAAAATGTCCAAATATTGGCCCGATATACAGTTTGCAAAATCCCAAACCCAAATGCCCCCTGGACTTAATGACTGGTTGTGCAGCCCTTTGCAGCAATAACTGAAGTCAAGCGCTTGTGAAAACTGGTGATGAGTTTGTCATTAGCCCACTCTTCTTTGCAGAATCAGTTAAACTCAGCCATATTGGTGAGTTTTTGCGCATGACATTTTAAAGTCACACCACAGCATCTCAATTGGATTTAAGTCTGGACTTTAATTTGTTCTTTTTGAGCCGTTCAGAAGTGGATTTGCTCGTTTGTTTGGGATCCTTGTCCTGCTATATAACCCAAGAGCGCTTGAGCTTGAACTGATGGCCAGATGTTTTTTCTAGAGAAATTGTCTGACAGAAAGCACCATTACTCCAACTGGACAAGCTTCCAATGACTGCTTGTCCAGGTCCTGAAGCAGCAAAGCAGCCCCAGACCGCCACACTGCCACCAGTATGCTTGACTTTTGGTAGCGGGTTAACCTCTTAAAGGAATAGGCCACCGTTTTTACATACTAAGATATGTTCTTACCTCACTTTAGACGTGTTAATATATCCCCGTCTGGTCTTTGTCCGTGCGCTCTGCCAGGCAAACGGAGCACATACGCAGCCTCTCCCACATGTCACATAGCTCCGAAAAAGCTCACGATAGAAGCTACCAAGCTCTTCCATGTGTTCCCTATTTAAATAAAGTTACGTGAAGTGTTTTCATGCGAAGTATATTTACACAGAAATGTAACGTGTCGATTTTATAAGCAAATAAAAAGGGGCACTATATTGTGAGGCGTAATGATACGAGGAGCAAAACGTCCGCGCAGTAACTCCTAAAGACTTCCCCCGCTCACTTCCGTCAATAACCTTTAGGAGTTACTGCGCGGACGTTTTGCTCCTCGTATCATTACGCCTCACAATATAGTCCCCCTCTTTATTTGCTTATAAAATCGACATGTTACATTTCTGGGTAAATATACTTCGCATGAAAACACTTCACGTAACTTTATTTAAATAGGGAACACGTGGAAGAGCTTGGTAGCTTCTATCGTGAGCCTTTTCGGAGCTATGTGACATGTGGGAGAGGCTGCGTATGTGCTCCGTTTGCGTGACAGAGCGCACGGACAAAGACCAGACGGGGATATATTAACTCGACTATAGTGAGGTAAGAACATATTTTAGTATGTAAAAACGGTGGCCTATTCCTTTAACCCCCGTCATAACCAAGCACATTTTCTCCACTTCATCATTACCCAAATAAAAGCTTCTTGAAAAAAGCCACAAAAAAAGTGACGAAAAGATGAAAAGAGATGAAAATTAAGATAAAAAAACACAACAAAAAACTAAAAAAATATGACAAAAGTGATGAAAAGCCATAAAACAAAACAAAAATCCACAAAAAAGTGACAACAACAAGGCAACCTCACGAGGAATAAGACCAGTTTAGATGAGTTTTGCGGGTCCTAGCTTTCAAATGAGTCACTAGCCTGTAGATTGTAAGAAGCTTTTGGATTTGGGTAAAGCTGAACTGGAGAAAATGAGCTCAGTTAACGCGGGGGTTAAGAGGTTAATCACGGTTAATCACAGCTAATCACAGGCATTTAGTTTTTCACACAGGGCCTGGTAGTTCTGTTATTTCTTTCCCAAAATAAACATGATATTGATTTGGAAACTGCATTTTGTATTGAAAGTAAAAGTCTTATTTGTGTGATGTAAAAATTCATTTGATCAGAAACATTTAAGTGTGGTGAATATAAACAAATGTATGAAATCTAGAATGGGGCACATACTTTTTCATGGCACTGCACTTTTCTACTAAATAAAGATGCAGAGGCATGGAGAGGAGCTAAGTGGTTCCCATAAATACGTTAAAAAAACAGACAATGCAAACCAAGAAGCTAACATTACGGTCATGCTACATATGCTAACCTAAAGAAATTGGATCTAATGCCAGTTTGAATCCAATTCAATTCAGCACATCCTACAGACATTACTTTGAAAACTGATTGTGTTCATATCAAGAATCTCACTTACCAAATTCATATTAGAGAAAACACCTGTGTGAGTAAAACCACCTATTTTTTGACACTATATTCACACTACACTCAGTTTTTTTGGTCACATTGTTGTTATATCATCACTGTCTCTCGTAAGTAGTTTCAGGATCTCACCTCTTGGGCTGGTTGTAGGGATAGGGCCCTCTGTTGGGAGCGACGTACGGGTCCACTATCAAGGTCCTGTCTTCCTGTTTCGCCGCCTCTTCGTCAGCCTTTCGCTTCTTCCCTTTGTCGGACTGCTCTGGGACAGGAAACTTGATTCTGGGACGAATAAACACAGAAACTTATGAAAAAAGCAGCTTATTGTGGCCCGAAGTAAACACTTAATCACTAATGTATGCAATAACATTTCTGAAAATAATCTCAGTGGGGCCAAATTTCACCCCCGTGGCCTCGCGTTTCCAACCCCTGCCATACAGTGGGAGAATTTAGGGCTACCTGAAAGGGGGCACTTGCAGCGCGGGGTTCTCCTCGCTGACTTTGATGGTGCTCCCGGGGAAACTGGAGCGCAGGTGGTCCAGCGAGAGGAAGGTGTCGTTGAAGTCCAGCGTGGAGATCTGGTTGGGCATTTTGGAGTAGTGGGCGCTGCCGGGGTCTCCGTAGCCCAGGATGATGTCGTGGAGCCAGTCCGGGACCACGCACTCGGTGTTCATCAGGTGGCGGATGGTTTCCAGCACGGCCTGCAAGCAAGTTTAATAAAGAGTAGATCAGCTACATAGGTTCAGGATGTAGAAAACCTGTGTTCACAAAAATGTCACTTTTCAAGAACGTTTTTGAGAGGCTTCCATGACATGACAAATTACCTCACATGTAATTTCTTGTGTAGAATTTGATTTGTATAAACACTACTTGTTTACAACTACTACACTATTTGGGTTTTGTGCAGTCATGTTAGTAATTTATTAATGAAGAGGGCAATAACTTTTTATTATGTCTTTGCAACTGTAAAATGCCAGTGTTTCAGCGTGTGCATCGCTTTATTTGTTTTTTGTTTTTTTTTACATAGAAAGTCTAAGTATTTTTCACAAGCAGGGAAGCTTTAAAAGCCGCCCAATTCCTGCAGATCTGCTAAATGGACAGAAAAGATTTATGAGCCGTGTAGCACAAAAAAGGTCTTTTTCCACATATGTCTGGTTTTACAATACACAGAGGTATTTTTTTTTTAATTACCCATTAAGAAAAAGGCATAGAGCCTTTAACATTATGTAAGATAATATTTTTTATCAGGGCGGTTGAAGTTGAAGGATTAAGAAGTTCTAAGAGCAACACTGCAGATCTAGGTCGCTTTGGATTGGGAAGTTGGAGGAAGTGGAGAGCCAGGTTAAAAGGTATGGTTACATATTGTTGATGTAGCTGAAGTTACGGATAATGTAAAGATTTTAAGTAGTAAGAGTAAAAAACTACTAAAAAAACCTTCAAAATGATGTTGGAATGAAGAAGACCATCCAAAAGTTTAGTGTATATTTCTCCCGTCTTTAGCCGCTGCTGTGTCATATGAGCATATTTGGATTACAGCGACATCTCGGTTGTCTTTGATGCTACTCATGAATACCAAATCTGTCAATACTTGCGAATGAATAATTGTGTGAGAGATGACAAAACATCATAAAACAAAAATCCCAAAAGAGTGAGTCTGGTCTTTTATCAACTCTGATATTAAAACATTGCCCACTGCCAGATAAAGTGGGCGGTTCAGACCTTGAAGTTGTTCTCCTTGGGCTTGCGCCTCATGAGGATGTTGAAGGTCTCGTACGGGTCCTCGGAGCCGCTCTGAATGTTGTTGGTCATGTCCTGCTGGTACTGGTTCGGGTCCAACCACACGCGGAAGGTTCTGGTGTCCCCGTGGAGTTTAGGCCGCGGTTCAGGACCTGTGCAAAAAACATACATTCACAAATCAAATATATTTCCAGATCAATTATGTTCTGTCATTTTTCCCATAAGATCCATACATTCTCTCCCTTTGATTTATTTAGGATTACCTTCTTCTATGACCCGTCCCTTGTCGTCGAGCATGCCCTGCACCTCGCAGCCCCTCACGTACACCAGGCCGGTCTGCCCCAGGAAGGGCTGCCTCCGGTCGAACCGCGTGCCGTAAGGGAGTGCAGGACGAACGGTGACCAGGAAGCACACGTCATGCTTCCTCAGACCTGTCAGAGGATACAAGATCGGCATTACACGAGTATAAAGGCGGCGTGTGATGCCTTTCCCCGTCCTTGGTGATCTGCCTCACCTTCCCACTCGTTCTTGATGTGGTCTTGGACGCTGAGGTTGACGGTGACGTCGGCGCGCACTCGGGCCGGCCAGCTCTCCCCGATGTTGGGTTTGGCCACTTCCACGATGGAGAACGCAGTGATGATCTGAGCCATCCTGGCCCAGCCGCCGAACACCACTCCCCCGTATTCTGACTCCCTGTGAGGGGCAGGGCGACATGGTGACATTCCTGAACCACTTTTTCATACTAGGCGTTTATGTGACATGTGTTTTTATTTTAGATTATACATGTTATTTGAAAATCAATCCGCTTGACGGTTTCTTCTTCAGAAACACAAAGTTGCTGTTTCATTTGCATTAAAGGTGCATCATAGAACTTCTTATGTGGGGAAAAACTTGACATTGGTGTGTATTTCACCTTTTTCTGACCCAGCAGCTACACGTACGGCACCTTTACATTCTTTACTTGTCGGATCTCAATGAGACGTAGGGAGTCTCTCAGGCAGGTCTCAGAGACATTGCAAGGACATAACAGAAACGTCTCACAGGTTGAGGACAACAAATACTGTTCGCAACACAACTGTTTGAGACCACGCCCTCAGTTAGACTGCATGGAGACTTTTTGACCATTAATCACTCATAAAGCCACTGGGTCACGAAAAGGGCAAACACACACACGCACTGGTTCCTGACAGACAGAGCACTTGCATTATGAACTAGGACTTTTTTTTTAATAGTTGTTGGTCTGTTAGTCAAATGTGAGCAAAAGCCTGGGTTTCTTAGGTTGTAATAATGAACATAATTATTACAAAAAAATGATTTGAGACGAAGTGCTTTGGTTACCATGGTTTCATGCGCCACACCACATCCTCGATGTCCTGTCTGATCTCGTAGGTGGACTCCAGGCGGAAGAGGTTGAAGTTCCTCAGCAGGTAGTCGTGAAGGGTCAGGAACTGCAGGTTGAGCTTTGGTAAAGCCAGGCAGCCTGTGGCAGAGAGAAGAATCAGGATCAGAGATACCGTAAATTCTCTAATACTGGCCAGTATTCCATTAGCGGCCGGGTCTCTAACAGAGGCCGGGTTCGCGGCTGGCGGAGGCAAATTAAAGCCGGTCTCTGAAACAGGCCGGGGCTTTTATTAGAAACTATAGCGGTAGAAATATTCCCCAATTTAGGAATTTGTATCATACTTGTGTAAATGATAACTCACGTGCAGGAAGTAAACAAACGGGAACCCGGGCCGATGAGGACGCGGAGGAGGAGCTGATCCGAGCATAACTTTGACACAGATTTAGCCACTTTTCAAACCTCCTGTGACTATGTTTAGAAACAGGGCAACAAATGTTGTGTGACCCTCCAGGGTTTTAATAAAGTCACGTCTTCAAAGCACGTCCAGCTGCTCCGTGTGCAGGTCAGTCCCACGCCTCAAATGAACCTAATATTTTAGGTGCAAATGGACACAAATCTAGTTTTTCTTCCTTTTCCTGGTCGTCCGTTTTGCTCAAATAGAAATAAAGGCCTGTCTCTAATTGTGGCCTGGTTCCAATAAAGGCCTGGTCCTAGATGCCCTTGAGTAAATAAAGGCCCCGGCCTATATTAGAGCATTTACGGTATTCACCATTTAGATGTGTTTCCATAGTACACAGTACCTTCTCCTGAGTAGTACTCTGTGGGCACAATGTTTTCATCCCAAATGATCTTCTCGGTGGGATACAGAGGCATCAGGTTGAGCTGTTCAATCTGGGAGATTCTGCGCTCGTGACGGGATACCTGGAGAACAGAGGATCAGTCAGGTGACATAGAACATTTTAAAATATATTCTTTACAACACTGAGCAAACCATTTTACATTTAAGGTGATAGACTGCAGGTGAATTAGGAAAAAAACTACATTTAGAGATATCCATTTGAAACTTTTGTTTGATTCCGTCTCGTTTTGTCATTTCCTGACAAAACATCATAAAGTAAACACGTTAAAGGGTGAGGTTGGTCTATGAAACTAAGATGTTATGTGAAATATTGGTGTGACCGCTACAGATACCAAAGTCACACAAAATGCTTTCCATGTGGGGATTATCGTCATAAGGTCTAGTATCGTATGAATCTTTTATGAAGAGGCTGACGATCCAAATGTAAAAAAATGGCTGTGAAATGTGAAATGCGGCCCGTATAAGGTTATGGTGTGATAAAAGTGCGGACTTTACCAGCAGCTCCAGGAGGAAGACCTTGTCATAGCTGGTGTCCTGTCCTTCAGCCAGCTCCGGTAACAGGCAAAGGTAGGCTGCCACCTGGTGGAGCTTGTTAGGACTGCAGAGGGGGAGGCAGAGAAGGGAAGAGGGCGGATTTTAAGATGGACAAAGATGTGTGGCGACAACGAAAATCAGAGAGGCAGTAAAAAAACAAAACAAGGTGAGGCATAGAGGAATACTTTAAAGAGACAAAACAGTACGCCGATTTAGACTCGATCAGTAATTCAGGTTTGAAAATCTATATTCAGCCCAATCACGCAAAAGTTCAGTTGTAGTCAGAAATCTCCTCATTCAGTTTCATTTAGTCCTCCTTTAGTCCTTGATTTAGTATGTTTTGTTGTTGAATATATATATTTTTTTCTTCCCAAAGTATTAAAAGAAGGGGTACTATGCTTTTTGTAATAATCTCAAACACATTTTTCCTCCTCCACCTTGTTGGTTAGAAAATGCATTGATCAAAAACAGCAGAAAGGTGATATCCAGCAGTTTCGTTTCCTCACATAAGCCCCTCCCACCACCCTCCTTTTGCTCTCCTTCGCTGCGCAGCTGTTTCAATGAAGAGTCAAATCAACAGTCTGTGCAGCTCGTGTGGCAGTGATGGAGAGGCTGATGAGAGAACAAATGATACATAGCTTGAAAAAGTACATTTTGGATAGTACTCCTCCTTTAAAAAACCTATATTTCTAACAGTTGGTTCCATCCCAGTTAGGTCGTGAAAGTGGGACAGGTCATGTGATGCGGTGACATGGAGCGACAGAAATGCGAAATTCAAAAGCAGGTCACAAAATATTGTAATCAATACAAAACAATTAGGGCTGGGTACCGTTAAACAATACCCAGAATAAAGTGTAGGCACTACTGGTATCCCTAATTTTTGTATTACTAATATTTTCCCTATTTTCTCCCTTTTTTTTTCTTTTTTTTAAACAAATTAACCCTCACTATTCACACATTTCTTGACATTGGAGATAAAAAGTACATTTTCCGATCTTACACACATTATTGTTCCGTTTTCTGGTTCTAAATAACAAATATTTTAGTATAGGTATTGGAAAAAGCACTGTTAAAGTACTGGTATTCAAATAAATGCATCGTAAAGGTTTTCCAATGCCTCAAATGAAACAAATCTACGCATTTATAATGTCGAAACATTAGATTAAGCCAAGGAGTGGAGTCACATTTCATCAAAACATGCAGTTTGAATGTGCTTTGGACCATACTTTTATACCTTTTATGAATTTATGGGATAATAGATCAAGAAATGTAGATGTAATTCAAAAAAGTGAAACAACTGTAATGCTTTCAGTGACATTAACGGCATCAGAGTGACTCAAAAAACTGGGAAACACTGGATTGTCATTCCCTAATCCCAGTTACAAATCTCTGCTCCTCTATCCGCTTCTCCGAACAACCCGTATGTGCTTGGTATGGACGCTCACTGGAACATTTGCCGACACCGTGTAAAACTAGCCCTATTCTTGCTCCTACACCGCCTTATCTTGCTCCTGTCGGCCGCAGCACTTTCCCTCTCTTCGCCCTGCCCCGTCAGCATGTTGCAGGACGGGAGCGCGGGATTATCCGCCCATACGAGCCCAGGCGTGGTACCTCCGCACGCAGACCCGGGCTTAATCGCGCTGACAGTGTGGGACAGTGGAGAGAGGGGGGGGGGGGACGTGACAAGAGCCAGGACGTGGACATGCATGAGCCGGGGATATATGTGACGCTGCGCTTCTTGGCTAGATCAAAGACTAATGTGGCTCCTTCCCACTTTCATTCAGCCCCTACGGGATTGTGAGGGCAACTTTTGTGATCGTTACGAGCTGAAATGACAGACAGTTGTGATTTTTTTTCTTCTTGAAACAATATATGTTTTACATTATAACTGAAGTAATTCAGTTGCAACCAAAGAGGCTATGGGGCAGGGACGTCACAATTTAACATTTTTGAGTCAACACTATTGTCAGAGATAATTCACGATTATCGACCGATTGAAAGAAGAAACAAGAAAAAGTATTTTGCATAAAAATAAACTAATTAATAATGCAAAACAATGTAAACTTTACTGCTTTATAATTACCGTTTTTTCCGGACTATAAGTCGTGTTTTTTTTCGTAGTTTGGCAGGGGGGGCGTCTTATACTCCGGAGCAGCTAATATGTGTTTTTTCCCCCTTTTTTTTAATCCAAATAATATAATTTCACATGCCGCTAGAGGGCAGTGCAGGCTAATCGAGCAGCAGAAAGAAAGCTTGGAGCGAGTGAGAAGCGGAGGATATTAAAATGAAGTAAACAAAAAAAGAATGGGTGCTTAAACAACGTGCTGCCGGGAGAGGCTCGTCAACGGTGCAGTTACGCCTCCGTGTCCAGGTGTCCTCCGTGTCAAGGCGATTGTTTAGAATGAAGATTTCAGTGGATTTAGTGAGTTGGAGTGAGATGGAGAGTGTGGTGTGTTCTTTATGCTATAGTTATCTGAACTGTTTATGTGACGTTAACACACCAGACACCTATTTCGTTTGTTGTTTATGCTTCATGTAGCGAACCATCAATGTGTTGCGTTAGCATCATTAGGCAATGTTTGACTAGTGCGTCTTATACTCCGGAGCGACACATAGTCCAGAAAATATGGTATTCTACCCATATCATTATTAGAGGTCGACCGATATATTGGCTGGCCGATATTTGGGGATTTTACAATATCGGCCAATCTTGCTCCGATATCTCTGGGACCGAAAGTGATAGAGACAAGTTTGCTAAATACAAGTTTCATTAAACTTCAGTCAATATGGACATTTTAACCTCCGCAATTGTATTTTGGATCGCTGCACAAAATGCCACGGCTATCAACAGTATGCTAATGCTAATCGCAGCATGCTAAAGCTAACAGCAACTAATCAAAGCTGGGACAGAAATTATGATTGAATCACCTAAAGTAATTTAATCAAATCGGCCATTGCTGGAAGGGCCAAGTGTTTATGTTTTTACAGGGAAAAAATCTGCTAAAAATATTCAATATCAAATCAGCATTGGCCTTAGAAAAAAAATCACTTAGTCAGGTCATTCATTTTCTGTAAATAGTATAGATCAGATTTAGGGTGAGGAACCCGTCCGACCTTGCCTTTATAAACGTGGCGCGTACGAGAACATGAAGAAAGACACCAAATCTCCCTGTGTGTCCATAGGGTGTTGTTAAGTATAGCACCTGCCACAGCGGACAGGACGACAGGAGGGGGATCGGATGTGACAAGCCCCCGGACGTGGACATGCATGCGTCAGGGCTACTTGGGATGCTGTGCTCGGGCGCAGGGGCGAGAGATTGTGCTACAGCGGCAACTTTGGAAGGATGACCTGGCATGTTTGGATGTGGGTGAGCGACACATGAACGGCACTTGTTAAGGGATTATTTACTGGAAGCCGGATCTTTTGGGCACGTCATTCATAATTAAATATATTTATTTAAGGCACATCATCATATTTTACATTTTATGATGTGGAATAATGTTAATGTGTGGGAAAGAAGGAGCAAGAGACTGGGCTGGTTCAGATTGCAAATTTACCCATAGCACTCTCTGCAGGAAGGAGTGGGACTGAAATGTTATGAGTAGGGCTGGGTACAGAACAATAATGTTTGGAAGATCTGCAAATTTTCAATATCAGGTTCACTTCCAATGTCAAGAAATGTGCGAAAATCTAAGTAATGGCAAACTAGGTAAAATATGCTTGGCTTTAGTGAAGGTTAAAAGAACAGGCCACCATTTTTACATACTAAGATATGTTCTTGCCTGTGCTTAGACGAGTTGATGCGTACCAGTCTGGTCTTTGGTCGTTTTGCATAACTGAGGGCACGCACAAAGATGTTGTTGCAATTTGGCCTCTCCCAATGTATTCCTATAGCTCCAAACAGGGGTAAAGTTGGAAGCTACCACACTCTTCCACGGGCTCTTCCATGGTCACGCACAAAGACCAACAGGTTAGCATCAACTCGTCTAAGCTCAGGTAAGAACATATCTCAGTATGTAAAAACGGTGGCCTGTTCCTTTAAGAAGATAAAAATGTGGAGGACAGTTTCATGTTCCCCATAGGTAACAGAACTCAGGAAGAACAGAAAAACAACCAGGATTACTCAAAACTGTGTGAACAAAGCATATGTACAGGAACGTTCTTGATGAGGTAACAATGCTAATAACATGGTTGAAAGCTCAAATTGCATGGGGCAAATACAAAACAGCCATCCCAAATCATTTTGCGCTAAATGCTTTCACTGCCGTCTTTAAGAAGAAGAAAAAAAAGATCTGTCTCTTTTCCCATCTGAGACCGTTTCAGACGTGTGTTATCGAGCCACTGAATGGATCGTATCCGCTCATCACAGCGGGAGATTGTGCCGTGGCTGCACTTCGGAGGGATGACCTGGCATGTGCGGCGTGTGGGTAAGCAGCAAAACAACTGCTGCAGCAGGACAGGAGTGTGGTGGGATGGACTGACAGCTGAGTAAGAGGAGGGTTAGGTGGGGGGGGGGGGGGGGGTGAGGTCATAACAACAACAGCGAATATGCACCGAGGTGAACATGCTGACAATGGACGTTTTAGAAGTGTGCCATCAAGTGTTCGCACAGTCTGTTTTGAGCTTTAAAGCAGTACTAAGTAACTCTTCCCCCTAGAGGCCATAAGTGCAACTGCAGGTGTAGTAGCAAGTTACGATTTTTTTACTTATTAATTGTCTTGGAGAGTAAATACTACGCCAACAGGAAAGGTGAAGGGAGAGAGGGTTACTGTGCATCCAATTATACAATAGAAATATCTTTTTTCACTCAAACTTGGCTGTAAATACTGTTTAAAGTGACGTTAGCCCGCAGTTAGCTTTGCCCGTTAGCATGTTAGCTTCTTCTTCGTGATTACATTAGTGTGTATTGCTTTCTCCTCACCGGTGGCAGTCAAGTTGCAAACATGGTTTTCTGGCCAGAGACACCAGGGGGCGATGAAAGACCCTCCAATCATCCCATAAACACTTGTATTACCCCCACAGGGACTACGAAAAGGATTTATTAAGGTAAACAAGTTACTTAGTACTGCTTTAAACCATATTACGATTAGGGCTGGGTATCGTTACATTTGTTACCGGTACTTTAACAATACTTGGTTTTCAATACTGATCAAATTGGGGGGGAAATGGGGAAATGATGGAAAACATAGGGAACATATTAGTAATTAAAAATGAGCAAACATGAGGGGGAAAATTGGGAAAATGAGAAAAAATTGGGACCAAGAAGAAGAAAAACGTAAAAAAAAAAAAGGGATTTTTATTTTTACTTGGGAAAAATCATGTATTTGAGCTGAAACAAGTCCCTTTTATTCTGTGCCTGGACCAACACATCAAACTTGGATCTAAAGATATAATACGTTGTTTTTTTTTTCGGTACCTGCTTTTGATACTTTCATTTTGTCAATACCAGTAGAATCTAAACCTTTATTTATCATTTCTGGGGACGACCCCTGAATCCCCCCCTATGGTTTCCTTCCCCCGAACATGGTCAGCACTAATGGCCAATGGCACATTTTAGGTTGAACAATCTGGTCCATGGCAGGAAAAGGAGCTTGATAAAGTGTCTACATGCACTTGAAGATCTGTTTATTTCATTTTTATTGTAGCAATATCTGCAACACAAACCATTTTGATGGAGTTTTAGCTCTCTCTGCCTCTGTTGCTTTCCCCAACTCCTCTCTAAATAGCAAGATCATAATGAACGCAGAGCTAATAATCCGTTCCTACGTGTACACACCCTTTGCTTTTCGCCGAAGATCGCCTCAAGGCTCCGGTCCATCACTCCAAAATGCCAAAGTGACATTAAACACCAGCAAAGGCTCTACGATCTGATGTAATTACAACCTAGTCATAAATCAACAGCTACGCTACGTCGTCTTAAACACATCTCCGCCAGTTGAAAACATTGAAACATTTGCGGGGAGCCAGTTCACCGGAGCGCGGGCAGTATCGGGCCATTTTGGCAGCCTAACAAGATCTGACAAACACAGCTGTTCAAAGAGTAGGTTCTGGAGCCGCTGCAAATGGATCAAATTAATGAGGCGTGCCCGTCTCTCTGGCTGAGACCAGCTGTTTGTTCCGAGGGCTCGCTGGCTGTCGTTTAACGGGGAAGCCGGGCAGAGAGGATATAGACGCAGGGCTATCCGCTAACAAGACAGCAAGGATCAGTTCAGAACATGAAAAATACCAAATATAGGACTAAAAAGGGCTGCATGAAACTGTTTCTAAAAGAGCAGCAACCATCACATGTCTCATTTATTCTATTTCAGCTTCATGTGGCAACAAGATGCAAATTTGTTTGAGTCGACACTGAGACTGCTTGTTTTATGAAAATGTACCTCATATTCATGACATGTGACATATGCTACAATTAGATTAATACAGTGGCTTAATACAGCACGCACGCCGATGAATAGTTTGCAGTTTGCATAGTTTGAGTCAGAGACACGGGGAGTTTGTAGCGACTTTTGATTAGCCTATTGACAGAGCAAGGCTTGAAAATTCTAACTGTGCTGTCCCAGAACTCAAGCAAATCGCAAAAGCTCCAATTATTTAGATTGTAGAAAAAACCACAAAGTATCCTGTACTCAACTTCTTACATGTATAAACCTGCTAACGTTGTAGTTAAACCTCTTCAAGCACATAAGTTCATAAAATCTAATCGAAATTGTAATACTTGTGATATTGTATTGTGCCCTCTCTTGACACCTTAAAGCAGTACTAAGTAACTTATGCCCCTAGAGGCCATAAGCGCCACTGCAGGTGTCGTAGCATGTCGCGATTTTTTACTCATTAAATATCATGCTGCTCCGCCCTCTGCTGGAAAACCACTGAGTTGTGACACTCTGACGTTTTTTACGTCATAGTGTCAAACAGGAAGATCACAACGTCTGTAATGTAATGCCTTACGGTGTGATTGTAATTTATAAAACAGCTTGGAAAAAAAAAAGGAAGTGCTTCCAGGTCAGGGCTGAAAACAAACGCAAAACTAATGCACCCCTGAGCGTCTGAACAGATGTCATGTTTGCCCTGTTGATTGTGAAGATGGAGCTCTTCTAAACTATTCTGGACACATCTGTTCTTTATTCTTACCTAACGACAATGTCGCGGAGAAAAGCCTGTTTGGCTACGAGGGGTGCAGGACTTTTTTCAACCTTCCTAAAGAAGAGGACACTCGCCACAATTTGGAATTTCTTTCCGGGATTCAGCGACTATCACCAAAATAGTGTTTTTCTGTGACTGTCTCTGATGGATGTTTGGTGAACCTTCGCCAGAATCAAAGTGGATTAACTTTTATAACCAACGCGAGTCCCCAATATGATGGAGAGGCCAGGCCAGGACACTACTACATAGTGGTAGAGGTACTACAACATATCATAAAAATGCCTATACTTTACTTTGGGATGGCTAAAATAGCATGATACAGATCCTTTAATCATCCGTGAGAGTAAATACTACGCTGACAGAAAAGACAAAGGGAGAGATGGATATTGTACATCCAATTACACAATGGAAACAAAAATTCACTCAAACGTAGCTGTACATAGCATTTATGTGGTGCTCGGCCGCAGTTAGCTTTGCCCGTTAGCCTGTTAGCTTCTTCGTGATTCCATTAATGTGTATTGGTGACAATGTGGCGCAATTGTTTTCTGGCCAGAGACATTGGAGGAGATGAAAGACTCCCCAATCATCCCATAAACACTTGCATTACCCCCAAAGGGACTACGGAAAGGATTTATTAAGGTAAACAAGTTACTTAGCACTGATTTAAGTTTCTCTAGTTGGGCTTAATGAATATTTTACTTTTTTTCTTTTTTTTTTTTTCTTTTTTGTCACTCCTTCGTGGCTTATTTTGTTGCAATATTGTTGCTTTTTGACACCTATTTTGTTGTTCTTTTGTCACTTTTTCGTAACGCTTCTGTTGCTTTTTTTTGCTGCTCTCATCACATTTTTTTGTCCCTTTATGTGCGTGCTTGTTGGCTTTTTCTGGTCACTTTTGTATCACATTTTTGTTGCTCTTATGTCGCATTTTCATCCTCATTATCGTCTCTTTTTTTCTCTCTCAGAACAGGAAGACCTTTATAAGGAAGAATAGGCACAAATCTCTAGGTTAAAAATGTTTTGCTTGAGCCGTGTGAAAGATGAAAAAACAACTTGATCAACTAGTTTCCCTTGTACCAACAGCAGGTCTAGCGGTTAGATAACAAAGTGCTGTTGCTTGCATGTTTGGGCTTTGCTGAAGTCATTTAGTCCACCCATGCATACTGAACTGCAACATCTGCTCCACAAGCTGTGAGGAGGAACTGTTCTTTCCGTGGTTTCCGCCCGGCGTGTGCACTTACCTGAGATGACCGAAATGCTTCTTTAGGGATTCTCTGGTGTCCACAGCCGCCACGTTCGACAGCGCAAAGTCCAGCAGCTCCGGGAAGTGGGCGAACGCAGCCCTCTGGAAGACAAGGCGAGAAGAAGTCGATATAGTCAGGAGGACGGCATTTTGGAAAGGCAAAGTCCTGATTTATACCTGACTTTTAATTTATCAAGTGATGGAACGAAGTTTGTTCCGTCTAAGTGGCCCCTGTCTTGTAGAGCATGAATTCCAGAGTATGTAAAAAAAAAAAGTAAGTCTCTAGCCCATTCCTGTGCAGAGTTATGATTTTTTAAAGAATAACCAGAGTACTCATTCTCGCCACTAGGGGGCCTTAAATGTAAAAAAAAAATGAAAGAGTTCCACACGTGTCCAGCAGAGGGCACTGACGTAATAAGAGCTCTAGATTTGAACACCACATTATATAGCCATGTTGTAAAAGGACAGTCTGCCCCAGGACGGCTGTGGCTTCAATAACAGCTTACCACCACCGAGTGTGGAGTAAATGAATAATGACTACTATGTAGTACTTGGAGGAACTTGTGACACAGGCTTGTAAAGTGCAATAAAGTATAAGTGTACAAGTGTATTAATGAAGCTACAGTTAAGTTGGGGTTTTGACCAAATCACAGCTTATTATTATTCATTTATTGGGAACATTGTCTCTACTATATGCGGCCCGCAACCCGCCGTGGGAGCTGAATTTCGGCCCGCGACCCAAAATGAGTTTGACACCCCTGGTCTAAGTATATTGTAAACTCAAATCTCTATCACTTTCAGTTCCGGAGCTATCGGTCTTTTAGAAGCATGATATCGGCCAATAGCCGATATTGTAAAATACCCAAATATTGATCTACCTCCAATCTTAACTATTTAATCAATGTAGTTTCATTTCATTATCATCATTTCTATCTTTAGAAATCAACAAAGTGAGACCCAACAAATGATAGTGACAATGATAATGAAATGATATTCAAAACAATAAAATAGTATAAAGACACCATGCTACGAGTCACGATTATTGTGAAAGTTATTATAGTAAAAATGGACAGATGTATGTCCATGTGTTACCTGTAGTGAGGTGATCCTGTCGTAGTGCAGGGTGGTCATCTCCTTCTGTGTCAGAGCGTTGCCGGTCTGGTCATTGATCTCAAAGCCAGTGTAGAACTTCAGCATGTCCAACAGCTACACGAGAAAAGACACGATGACGACAATAACGCAGCAATATCCCCACGTTGATATTAACGTTAGCGAAGTATTTGAATGTCGTCCCCCCCCCCCCCCACACACACAAAAGTCCTGTATGCTTCATTCAAACACTGGCTATGAATAGTATAACACTGATCACTACAATGTCCCCACTGGAAGAATTCTGCTCAAAGGGAACTTCTAAAACATTTCACTCACATAATTGATCGCCCTAAACATCGGCCGCAGTTTTGTGTAAAATTACTATCGACACAACATTTCTACGATAATCTGAACAACGGTGAGTGGCAAACTCATTTACTAAAACCGAATCAACATCTAAATAATCCTGAACATGGACTGGTGCATTTATCACATTTTAAACTACAAACGGACGCTTTAGAAAAGGTAATGAAACGGTAGCGGTTCGTGGCAGTTTGGTCTCAGTTTGCATGAAATTTGAGGACGATAACAGGGCAAGGCATGTTTATTTACAGTTGTGCAAAAGTTTACATACCCTGGCAGAATTTTTGACCATTTTTTTTACTCATAGTCAGTGGTTTGTGAAGCCATTTATGTTGAAACAACTGAGTTTGCCATAATTAAATCATAATGTAAAAAGAAAGCACCAAAATGACCCTGGTGCAAAGTTTACATACCCCATGTCTGTGGCCCCTTTAAAGCAGAACTAAGTAACTTATGCCCCTATGAAACTCCTTCCATTAGTCCTTATCAGAGTATCTTGAATCGCTCTGACACAAACCATTGCTACAAGGGATACAACAATTCTTGATATTATATCAAATAGTTCGATATGTCCTTTTCAATTCAAATATGTTCGATATGAATCGAAGAAATATTGTAGATGTGCCACGGCCCGTTTTCCCTGTGCACTCTCACTGAGAAACACAGCCCCCTCTGAGCAGACTCAGCAGAGCTGTGAGGAACTCCTCCTCCTCCTGTGTGATCTGCCTGAAAGCGGAGGGAGTCACACGTGTGCGTTAGCCAGCTGGTGTTGGTAGCATTAGCTGCTCGCAGACGCCAGGACATGGCCATGTCGGCGCTCTACAAGAGAACGCACCACCTTCACATGCAATGTCAATTGTATGTGAGATAATGACATGTTATCATTATTAGGAGTGCTCCTTATGGGGAAAGCAGCAGCTGCATGTCTTAGTATTAAATGCACAAGTCAAGTTGACTATTGAATATGGAGTCGGTGCAAAAGAGCTTTCTTACTCCTTTTGAGCTTCCATTAAGAGTCTAATGATGCCAGCTCTAAAAGAACATTAGAATGAAAGCAGCTCAAACAAAGTAAACCTGCTTGAGTGGCCACACTGCCTTTGCTCTGCCCGATCCCGTAACACCTCTGTAGCTAAGCAGGAAGGGCCTGGCAGTACCTGGATGGGAGACCGTCTGGGAAACACCAGGAAGCCTGCAGTGAGTGAGTGATGGTGGTCGGAGGGTCCGATGGCACAGACCAGTTGCCTCGCTTGACGGAAGTCAGTCTACCCCAGGGCAGCTGTGGCTACAATAGTAGCTTACCACCACCAATTATGGAGTGAGTGAATAATGCAATGTAAAGCGTCTTTGGTGTCCAGAAAAGCGCTATATAAAAGCAGTGCATTATTATTATGATTATTATTAAACTAAAAACTAAACTTGATTACAGTGTTTTTAAAGGTCTAAAGAGCTTAACGCTTGAATCGTTTGCACTAGAATCTATTTTGATACAATACAGCAGATAGTGTCATTTGGTTTGAGGAATTCTTTCTTGTCAGCATAACCTAAAAAATAAGAACTTGGATTTCTTTTTCAGCGCATTAAATGTATCAAATCAAATCGAAATCCGAATCGAATCGTGACAAAAGTGAACCATTGCATCCCTAATAGCGACAGTACTTTGCTGTCATCATTATTCTATGGTATTCAGCTGCAATTGACATTTGATTGCGGCGAGCACAGTGGGCACAATGGGGACCAGACACAGCCCTATGTGGCATTTGGAATGAAAGTGTACACTAATGTTACCTGGCAGAAGAGGTGTCCCTCCTTGTCCCTCTGCATGAGCCCGGACAGGTGACAGTGGACCAACAGGTGAGAGTCGTCCAACACTGTGTTGAACCAGCGACGGGTGGGCAGCAGCGCCTGGACACGGCAAAGAGAAGAGTAATGGACAAGACATCACCTGTGACATATGACCTTTTTGACTTTGTAGTGACCCCACGGCTGCATGAGCATGGTGCCTCCACTCTACATCACAGTGGTCTCTACAACACTCCAGGATCCAATATTTGTGAGGTTTTCACTGTGCACGGATCCTTTCACCAGGAAACCTACAAACAATTGATCCTGAAGCGTCCGAGAGACCCACCGAGATGGAAAGGTGAAGGCGCCATGCTGGCCACTCATACTTTTTTTCTGCATTAAAAGTTGCATAATACACCTTTAAGCCAAGATGAATAGGGGAAAAGGTTTAATATAGAGATATAAGTTTGAGACTTTTACTATAGATTACTGACATGAATAGGAGAGAGAAATGTATTGCAAGTTTTCTGTTTTCATACCAAAAGTTTATGCATAAAAATCAACACACAAAGCTGAAATTGTTTTGGCTCTCAACACCTTAAAAACACAACTTTCACCAACTCCATCTCATATCATGAATATGGGCATGCTGCTGCATCTCATTCAGAAGGGAAGAACCTGGAGAATTCACTGAGTTAGTTGTATGATCACTTTATGCTGTGAGTTGATGTAAGCTAATAAGCAATCATATCCTTCCATCCATCCACTTTCTTCCACTTTATCCGGGGCCGGGTCGCGGGGGCAGCAGTCTCAGCAGAGATGCCCAAACTTCCCGATCCACACACACTTCCTCCAGCTGTTCTGGGGGGACGCCGAAGCGACACCAGGCCAGCTCGGAGACATAGTCCCACCAGCGTTTCCTGGGTCTTCCACGAGGCCATGTCCCACTAGGACATGCCTGGAACACCTCCCGCGGGAGGCGACCAGGAGGCATCCGGAACAGATGCCCGAGCCACCTCAGCTGGCTCCTTTCGACGTGAAGGGGCAGCGACTCTACTCCGAGCTCCTCCCGGGTAACTGAGCTCCTCACCCGATCTCGGAGGGTGCGCCCAGCCACCCTGCGAAGGAAACTCATTTCGGCCGCTTGTATTCGCGATCTTGTCCTTTCGGTCATTACCCAAATCTCATGACCATAGGTGAGGGTGGGAACGTAGATCGATCGGTAAATCGAGAGCTTTGCCTCCCGACTCAGCTCCCTCTTCACCACGACAGACCGATACAGCGACCGCATCACTGCTGACGCCGCACCGATCCGTCTGTCGATCTCACGCTCCATCCGTCCCTCACTCGTGAACAAGACCCCGAGATACTTGAACTCCTCCACTTGAGGCAAGGACTCCCCACCGACCTGAAGAGGGGAAGCACCTTTTTCCGGTGGAGAACCATGGCCTCAGATTTGGAGGTGCTGTCATATCCCCAAGTATAATTAGTAGAAAAGTCCAGTGATCCTTGAGTAATGATTTTTCATTAACTTATTAATTGATATAATTAATCTTCCCCTCCAGGAACCGCCACCTTAATGTGGTGGAGGGGTTCGAGTGCCCGGTTGATCCAGGGAGCTCTGTTGTCGGGGGCTTCGTGCCCCTGGTACACTGCAAAAAGTAAATATCAAGCATTGTCTTAAATGACTTGAATTGAGGAAATATATCTTTTGAGCTTTGAGCGTTTTTTTGGTTATTTCGATATTTTTCCGGATCAGACCAAGTTTGCTTTGCTTGTTTGAGGACATTTCACACTGGTTCTAGGGTAAATCTCGCTTGAAATAAGACAGTAAAATCGCCAATGAGATAAGACCAATTTTCTTACCCCATTGGCAAAGAACATGACCTGAAATAAGGACGAAATGTATGTCAGAAACATCTCAGAACAAGTGAAATAATCTCGGACAAATGCCCAAGAACTTCTTAACTAGTCAAAACAACTAAAATTTGGATTATTGTGCTTAAATTGAGATGTTTATACTGATCTAGTTAAGGGTTAGGGTTAGGGTCTCCCATGGCAAACAGGTCGTTGGTGACGGGTCAGACAAAGAGAGGTTCAGAAGCCCCTTATGAGAGACAAACAGGCCCGGTTATAGAATCATGAGGCCGTCCTTCCGTGGACCCACCACCTGCAGGAGGAGCCATAATGGGCCGGTGCAATGTGAGCACGCCACTGTGGGCCAACCAGACCAGCATGTTTTTGGTATCGTATCAGTGCATCTTTTTACATGTGTGGTTTTATTTTGTTGATATATTAGTTAAACTGATTTGTTCAGAGGAGATTTCGGATCTTGTTTATCTTTTGAATGAGCTGGAAATATCTAATTTTGCCTTGTTTTTTTAGCTCAAAGCTTAATAAATCAGGCTGGGAATTAGATATTTAAAAAATCCTTTAGAGAAAAGTCTGTAGGAGAGACTAAAGTGGAAAAGAGCTAAATAAAAACCTAATTTTGAGTTTTGTAACTTAAACTGTGCGTGTGTATCGCTGCATTTTTCGCCGCTGCCGTCTCCCACAAAGGAAATGACCATATTTGGCTCACTGTGTCATCTCCGTTGCCTTTCATAGTACACATAGGTACAAAAGATGTCAATATTTGTGAATGAACACACGTGGGAAAACGTGGCGTTGTAGTTACTTCCTGGATATCTCTGGCTCGACAAAACATAAAATAAGCGCTGCAAAGGGTAAGTTTAGAACTAAGATGCTGAAGAATCTATATTCTGACCCGTCTCTCCTTCAGGCCATAATTCCTAACTCCTGCCAGGACTACAGCAGCCTTTCTCCTCTGTCCGTTCGCAAAGAGGAAGTATAGATTTCAGGGAAGTGATGGTGTGTAAGAGGATAGGGATAGAGGAGTGGGTGGAGGGGAGGAGGCGGTTCAGCTGGACGCACGGCGGACATTTTGTGGACATTACCGGGAACAGCCAGAGCGTCCTGTCAGCAGCACGGAGGAGGATCAGGCTCCCGTGAGTAACGTGAGAGGTGCAGAGGCAGCAGCCGACTGACGGAATGCACCATCGCTCTTGGTAAATCGTCTGAGTTTGACTCTCCTTTTCTCCCATGTGCAGGGCAGGATCAGGTGTGAAATCTCAACTCTCATTCACTATACTTAAAGGCTGCAGACGAGTGACAAACCATCTCAACTAGAGATGGACCCGGAACATTTCATTGAAGACACAATAACTAGAGTGAAATTCACCCCAATATAAAAGTGTCCATGAAAATATCTTTATGACTTATATCACTTATCGCTTATTCAAAAACTTAAGATATCCAAAATCCCCTCTGGAAAAATCTTTGTCAAATAAATTAAACTATACATTTTCATTTCGCGGGCAAGTTCCCTCTGAAATAGATCATGCAAACTTTTCTGTCCCGAAGTGAACAGCTCAGGGGCCGGAATGGCCTGGTGTTTGAGGTAGTGCTGGGTCTGCAGACGGCAGTGACAGGGGATGCTCCGGGCGGAGGTGAAACAGACATCCATCCCCTGGCTGCTGACAAACGCACGCCAAGGACAGAACCACCTTCAAAACGGGGGGATCCGACTGCAGCATGAGCATGTTTGGTGGTAAACATCAGAGCGAGGACTAGCGAAGCAGAGATATCTAAAGCTTCCATACCTCTAAATCAATGAGCAGCTCGATGAACCTCTCACAGTAATGCACTTGGTCCATAGAGGCTTGTCCTGCAAATGTGCAAAAGGAAAACAAAACATGTGTTATTTGACAAGTCTTTAACCTCTCCAGTTTGGCTTTACCCAATCTAAAAGCTTCTTGAAGAAAGTGTCAAAATAGCAACAAAAAGTTAAAATAAAAAAGACAAACATGGTGAAATAAAGACAAAAAAGTGGCAAAAACATGTCGAAAAACAAAACAAAAATCTGACAAAACAGTGGGGCATTACAATGTAAACAGATAGAGATTCTTTGGAGACATTGGACACATGCTTTCTTGTTTGCACATTTTATGGTAAACGGCATTTTACTGTATCACAATACGCATCGGGTCAGCCCCTGAGTATTGCGACCGATCGTACCTATGGTAATGTGCATTGTCCCAATTCCAATAAATAAATAAAGTCACATGTACTGATTCATCACTACACTGTGCAGCACTAAAGCACATGGCTGGTGTTTACATAATGGAGAAACAGAGACAAGTGGCACAAGTGGAGAGGTCTGACCCGGAGGACATTTGAGATTCTATTTGAGATTGAACGGATCCCCATTAGTGCAGCCAAATGGTCGCTATTATTCTTCCGAAGCGTAAAACAAAACTGCAAAGACACAGTTTACATTTAAAGAGGGGGTATATGCCTTTTGCAGGTATTTGGTAATCTCAAGCACATCTTGATCATTATCTTACACTTTGTTGGTTAGAAAAATGTAATCTTATGATCGTTGGCGAGCCCCGTAACGGCCTGTCCCGCCTGCTGTGAGCTCAGGGCTAATTATTGCCTGTTATGAGGTGGGAGTGTGGTAAAGTGAGGAGCGTCCCGCTGCTCTTTAGACGCTAATCTGCTGTGTCACATTGAGACTCCACCTAAACACGATGGGCACGAGCTGTTTTTAGAACTCAGGTGGGGGGCGGTGTCACACTGCATTACTGTACAACACGAGTGCCAATAGTGTCCGGGTCATTTCTTCATTTTAAAGCAAGAAATAGGCGATAGAAGCAAATTGGTGTGAATGTTTTCAAAAGAGACTATAATAATAATACTAATGATAATATATTCCTCTGATCTGTGTCTGATGAATTCAACATAATTACAAAAGAGAGACCTAAATAAATGAACGATCCCATCAGCTGATTTCCATGTATTTCAGTGGATTTAATAAGAAAAAGAGACGGGCCTCAGCCCAGAGACGGAGGAGACAGCGGAGAGAGGCTAGAGGTGAAGATGAACATTTCGTCTCCAAACTCAGTAAATGCCCCTAAACTCTGTTCGTGGTTGAAATGTAGGTGGAAAAGGTGGTTGGCGTGAACTTTTGGTGACAAAATTGTGCTGCTTCGTGTGGGGCTGTGGCCATGAAATGAGCTATCTGTGCCGCTGGTTTAACAGAGAAGTGAAAAAAAGGAGGCGCGGCGGTGTTTTTATGTCTTTATCTCACTCTATCATTCACATTTGGGACGGTAAAATTCACCCACGTTTCTCCCGTGCGTCCAAAATCGGGCTTAAAAATCAAACATGTTTGTTTTCCTACGACTGGAGTCTAGTCGCGTCTTTCTACCGCCCACACTACACGATTCGAACGTCAGTCCAGTCGTGACCCCCCCACACTACACGACCCGACTCTGTGTGACTGCCTTCGACTAGACGCGACTCGAGAAGACTCGGCAGGACTGAGAACTAGAGCAAAATCGGGCATAAAAGTCATGTAGTGTGTGCTGACCTTAACTCACACAATGTCACTCACTAAACATTATACTAAAGGTTACTCAGAGCAATAATGACATTTAGGCTCATTTAGGGCTGGGCAATTAATTGAAATTGCAATCTCTACTTTGGTCAATCTCAATAATCATCATGGAACTTCATAATCGACAGGTTTACATCCATTTCTTTGCCACAAACAGTACCTAGTTTAGACCATAGACTGTAAAAAATAATGGACGTCTTCTGCTCACTCCTCCCCGTTTACCATAATGACCACGGTCGTGGGGGAATTCATAGCAGATTTACAGACTCCCCCTCCCCAGCTCTGATGAAGCATGTTCCTAAAAAGGACATAAGGGCGGGATTTTCACTGTAGACTCGGCCCTTGCGTGGCGTGTAGCTCGCTCTGCTCCAATGCCAACAGTCCGAGCCTCATTAAGTACGAGATTTCTAAAATTCATATTACAAAAACCAGCCTGGTTTCTTAAATTGTGACTAACCCAGCGTTATCTCAGGAGGAATATCCAGCCTAGCCTAGTGTTGAAAAAATTGAAACCAGGCGTTAAAGTTGTTTTTAAGGTGTCTAAACTCCAATGCTTTTCAATAGGGCACTAGCGGCGTTATGGAGGTACTACAGCAATGGCGGCCCCCAGTGTCGTGGTCATAAAGCAGAGCAGCCAGCGCCCATTGGTTTAGACGAGCCAATGGAAGACTTTTGTGCGTTAAATGAAACTGGAGGAAAGCATTTGTTTTGTTTGAGCTGAGGTTTGAATAATGTATCTAATTTTATGAATCAGCAATGTGGATTTAATCTATTATGAAAAAATCAAATCGAATCGAAAAGTGAGATCGATTAATATGGGAAAATATTCTTGATTATCTTTTTTCCAAAATCGCCAAGCCCTAGGCTCATTCATAGAACTTTTGGATAAATTGTACAATAAATGGTACTACTCTGTTTATCTTGTACTTGAGTACTGATTTATAAAGAACAGCAGGCTTTCTGCTAAATATTATGGCACATGAGGGGCATTAGGGGTAATAATGTTTAATCTTTGAAGATTCCCCACTGTTTGTATAAATTTGCCTGTTTTGGTAGGCTATGCTTTTGTGACAGTAGTGTCGCACTGCAGTGACTGCAAACAACATAGCCAGGAAAAAATACTAATCTAATACTAAAATGTATAGATTTGTTACCTTTAAAAGATAGAAAAGTTAGCAACATGGCGCACTTCGGGAGATGCAACTTACGACGATATCATCGTCCATCGGTTACATCCATCGTCCATTGGACGATGATATCGCTGAACGTTTTGATGTATAAATTGTTGAAAATTATTGAAACTGTGAAAGCTGTGAAAACTGCTGAAAATCAGGAAAAAGACGGAAGTTGTTGATGAATAATAATAATAAAGAACATGAAAACCAATGGTTGACTGCGGAAGGATTTCTGACGCGCGGGGCTCTCTCTCTCTCTCTACAGCTCAAAGTTCAACAGCGCGTGGTTTTGTTTTGCTTTGCTTTGCTGCGTGTGGCAGGCATATCGGGGACAGGAAGAGAATTGGGGATAGGAAGAGAATCGGGGCTAGACGGCGGCGGAAAATCGGGGCTACATGGTGCTGCGCATGCGCGAAATGATTTATTTATTTAAAAAAAGATACAAAACTGAGGCACTCAGTCGAAGGCCTATACGGCTGAAACGCGTAGGCAATGTTTTAATCTAATGGCCATGCTGCAATAAAGGCCTTTTACCAGCACTTTTTCTTTGAGTGCCTCAGTTTTGTATCTTTTTTAGTCAATTGCTGATCCCTGCACTGAAGAGCACCAAAGATAGATTTTTTGAAAAAAAACAAGGATATCCAAGCAGCGCTCCTGCATGTTTTAGTTTGCTTGATTTATTTATTTATTTTTAAATATACATTACCTCATTACCGTTTTAAAATGACGAGATGGCTCTCACATCGGAGCTAGATGAGTGCGCGGATTATTCTCACGAAGGACCGAGAGAGGAAAGAGAGAGGAGAGAGAAAGGCGCGGTGCAGGAGTTACGAGGTTACGAGCTCACGGACCGGGCGGCGCGTGGAGCAGCTTCAAAAATGTAGCTAAGACGCAAACTTCTAAATATTGTCCCGTTCACCCACTGTTTCTTAAACATTACGTTAAAACTGAGCAAATGCAAATAATAAGCTCCGATTTACATTTGTATTAGTGTGATAAAAGCCTTGGAATTCACGCTCTGAATTAGTCGTTCTCCTCTCAGACTTTACGCACGAGTTTTAACACATTTCTTTCGCAAAAGTCGTGTTCGTGACTCTGTTCAGATCATGTTTAGTTTAGATTCATTTGTCCTGCAATCTCACATTTTCCTAGCATACATAGTAATATGCAGCATATATAGGCTATGTAAATGTTTTTAGGAAAATGCTTATAATGAAAGATGGACGATATCATCGTCCATCACGATGGTTCACTGTAAACATCGTCAATGGCCAATTAAGGGAACATCGCCCAACCCTATTGGGAAACACATTTTTTCACTCTTTTTTTAGCCTTTTTATGGTGGAATATGAATTTATTTATCACACATAAATAAAGTCAAGTGTAAATCAGGCCCATATGGATTTCACTTCATAGCAGATTGTTCAGTAGAAGTGAAAAAACGGCAGTTATAGCTAGCGCTAGCTAACCGCTATCATTAGCTCGATGCTAACAAGTAGCATCAAGTTAGCATTCTCCGTTATTTATGCATTTATGGACTGTTAAACCACTTTGCTCCTCTCCATGTCTTTGTATCTTTATTTAGTAGAAAACTATATCCATAATTCAGCATTTGTTAAAGAAGTTTTTGAATAATTAGAGAAAGTTTAAATTTTTTCAAAATTGTTTTCTCCCTTAAAGGAATAGGCCACCGTTTTTACATACTGAGATATGTTCTTACCTTAGCTTTGACTTTCTTTAGGACCTGTCTGATCTTCACCCGTGCCTTCAATCACGTAAACACAGCGCAGACGGCGTTAGCATTTAGCCTCTCCCTCTCTCCACAATAGAGTTCGGGAATGTCCACAGTTACCATGGAGACCCGCCATCTTTGCAGCTGTTAGCATACGTTTCCATAGACTAACATTAGCTAAAAACAGTATAAAAAGTGGAGAAAAAACCAGTGGAACTACTCCGTTAGCTGCTGAGATACTGCTGGTAAATACATCGAACACACTGTGGTCTCCAAGTGTTTTAATGTGAACAATAACTCCAGTATTTTAACTTTTAAAATCTCCATTAGTTTACAATGGCTGCTAATCCCATAATGCTTAGCGATATGACGTCACATTCCCGAACTCTATAGATAGTTTTCCATTGACGTCACACGTCCATATGGCGCCATCATTGATAATATCGTGAAGAAATAGTGCTCACACCTGTGTTGTGTGGGGCTGATCCCGACATGACGAAGAGAAAATGTCTCAATATCCCAAAAGTAATTCATCACTAAGTAACAGAAACATAAAAACTTTTGTACAAGAGATTTAAACTATGGCCGCCTACCGCTCGTCCCGGGTGTCGGGTCTGACTTTACGGGGCAGCCTGTGCTTATTCCGCTGTGTCTGTGTCTGAGTCTCATGTCTTGGCTGATGTACCTTGGTTTTGCCAGGGTCTGTCAGCTGTTATCTGACAGATGAAAGAGAAAAAATGGCATCAAACAGATTTGACAACGGGGCTAGCTGGTAGCATGAAATAAAGCAAGTTTAGTTTATTTATTTGACAGGGACATGTACAGAAGCATTAATCAGCATATGAAAAGATGCTTTGTACCAGACTTTAGCTCTTGGAGCTAAAGTTTACTGTGCGGATGCCAAACTACTCCTGGTATTATTACGCCTCACAATATAGTTCCCCCTTTTATCCGCTTAGAAAATCCAAATTGTTTAATTTTGTGTAATTATACTTTGTAGTGGAACACTTCACGTAACCATATTTAAATAGGGAAAACGTGGAAGAGCTTGGTAGCTTCTATCTTGACCTGTTTTGGAGCTATAGAGGAAAGAGGGAGAGGCTAAATGCTAACGCCGTCTGCACTGTGTTTACGTGACTGAAGGCACGAGGGAAGACCAGACAGGTCCTAAAGAACTCGTCTAAGCTAAGGTAAGAACATATCTCAGTATGTAAAAACGGTGGCCTATTCCTTTAACTGTTTTCAAACATGACCATGAATATTGAATTATACTGAATTATGAATATAGTTTATACTAAATAAAGATACAAAGACATGGAGAGGAGCAAAGTGGTTCAACAGCCCATAAATACATAAATAACGGAGAATGCCAACATGATGCTACATGTTAGCATCTGGCTAATGCTAACGGTTAGCTAGTGCTAGCTACAACTGCCGTTTTTTCACTTCTGCAGAACAATCTGCTGTGAGAAAACATCCATATGGGCCCGATTTACACTTGACTTCATTTGTATGTGATAAATAAGTTCATATTCCACCAGAAAATGGCTAAACATGGTGAAAAATTGTGTTTCCCAAAAGATTCTATTTTCCCCCTCGGCGAGGCCACGACCCCTTCTATGACGAGATGCCGCCTGTATCTATAGCTATGAAGTCTGTAACCATAAATATTATACATGTTTGTCAGGTTGATCCGGATAAATCCTTTAAGACTACCCAAGCTCAACCAATCCCACCCAAAGCAATGTGCCTGTGCCTATTATGGGCCACCGTGCTCCAAGGAAGCTTGCCAAACAAGCTACAGACGTAAATATACACAATTGTATTCTTCTTTTTCTCCAAACAATATTTTGCTTCCAATTCACACTACTTTATGTCTGGTAGGTGACTTTCGGGATTGGGGATTCCTTACGCGCGAGCCATACAGACCCCGCGACGACCTTGAAGTCTTCCACGGTGTGAGTGAGGAAGATCTGGACGGCAAAACGCACAAGCCAGTCCAAGGACCATCATCATCTGACCCAGAGGGACAGAAACCGGAAGGGCCGACTGCAGGTTGCTCAAGCAAATAAAACTGACATATGACGCATACTTATACATGGAGTGACGCAGTATTTGTTTTAAAGTGTGTCAAATATGTTCAGAAACCTTGATGGTGAACTGAATTGCGGCGGTTATTGGATAAGCCTATATTGGCACGTCGCTTACCTGTGGGTGCAATTGCCATCAACACTTGGATGAACTGTTTGATGAGCGCCGACAGGAAGGTCCTCTCCTTCTGCGCCCTGAGGAACACAAGGAGAACGTCAGGAGTTGTTGTTACGCCGAAAAACATTTGAACAGGAAGTGCTTTTACTGCTGGGCTGCGTCGGCGTCCAGCTTGTCGGA
The DNA here is from genome assembly GCF_951799975.1 of Gobius niger. Classification (NCBI taxonomy): domain Eukaryota; kingdom Metazoa; phylum Chordata; class Actinopteri; order Gobiiformes; family Gobiidae; genus Gobius; species Gobius niger. The sequence goes on from NC_136867.1 coordinate 6,364,844, forward strand.
CTTCTTCTTGATCAGATTCCAGAACTTCTGCAGCTTGGGGACCTTCTTCAGTTCTTGCTGGAGTCTCGCCTGCGAACATTGATACGGGGGAAAAAAGTGTTGTTAGTTTGGTTTGGTTTATTGGTTTATTTGATGGGACAGTGCATGTTCATGAACAAGCCACACCGGACACACTCTCATATTCATCCTGCCCTATTGTACATGTTTCTAGTGGTAGGGGAAACCGGAGTACCCGAAGGAAGAACATGCATCATCATGTATCCACCCCATAGGACCTCCTTTACATGCACATATTTCACCAACAGTATTTTTGTCTGTAGCCTTCCATACCAAATTGATGCAAGTTGGTCCTTTTATACTCACTACTGCCACCTCAGGTCTCACGCACAACTGCAGCTTCTTTATTAAAGGAATAGGCCACCGTTTTTACATACTGAGATATGTTCTTACCTTAGCTTTGACGAGTTCTTTAGGACCTGTCTGATCTTCCCCCGTGCCTTCAGTCACGTAAACACAGCGCAGACGGCGTTAGCATTTAGCCTCTCCCCCTCTCCACTATAGCTCCAAAACAGGTCAAGATAGAAGCTACCAAGCTCTTCCACGTTTTCACTATTTAAATATGGTTACGTGAAGTGTTCCACTACAAAGTATAATTACACAAAATTAAACAATGTGGATTTTCTAAGCGGATAAAAGGGGGAACTATATTGTAAGGCGTAATAATACCAGGAGTAGTTTGGCATCCGCACAGTAAAGTGAAGATTACTGCGCAGTAAAGTGAAGATTACTGCGCGGATTTCGAACTACTCCTGGTATTATTACGCCTTACAATATAGTTCCCCCTTTTATCCGCTTAGAAAATCCACATTGTTTAATTTTGTGTAGTTATACTTTGTAGTGGAACACTTCACGTAACCATATTTAAATAGGGAAAACGTGGAAGAGCTTGGTAGCTTCTATCTTGACCTGTTTTGGAGCTATAGTGGAGAGAGGGAGAGGCTAAATGCTAACGCCGTCTGCGCTGTGTTTACGTGACTGAAGGCACTCGTCAAAGCTAAGGTAAGAACATATCTCAGTGTGTAAAAACGGTGGCCTATTCCTTTAAGCTCGTGCATGACGACACTTCAGACAGTGCAGGATTTTAGAGGCAGTTGTGGTGAATAGGTCTGAGCTCATTCTACACATTAGGACATGGCTGGAACATGTAGGGGGAGGAAAATACATAGTTTTAAAAAACTCCAGATCCGTATCTTTTGGCACATATACACTCCACAATAACCAGATTTTAAACCAAGTGTGTTTTCTCCAGTTCAGCTTTACCCAAATCGAATTCATGTGTGGCTCGTTTTGAGTCTAAAATAGTTGTCAACTATTTCAATGGTCGATTTGTTGTTGCAGCTTTAATTCAAACGTTATTGATTTCACCTTGAAACCTGACATTATTCCAACTACCCCATAAAAAAAAAGAAAAGAAGAAAGACAGCAGAGATATTGCAGATTTGTTTTTATCTGACTAAAATCGCCTCTCTGAACCCTATGACCCCTGTTTGCATGTGGACACTGTGGTTTGCTGGAAGTTCAGGTCTTACGGGTAGGAGGCACATCCACATGGGCAGAGAGATGAGCTGCTGCACCTGCTCCCTGATCAGGTCCACCTCCTGCAAACAGAAACAGAAACCTGAAAATGAAAAGAGATACTTCCAAACAGTGTAAAACAGTGGACCTGCCTCAGTGTGTGGAGGTATGGGGGACAGGATTTTACAGGAGGCATCTGCAGTGCTTCCCTGTGGTGGACTGCAGAGGACGCACAGGCAGGAGGAGGCTCACTGAGAAGGATAACAGTGCCATCTAGTGGTACCACAACATACTATAACTTTATTCAATCATTTGGCAAATGGGAAGATTTCTTTAAACAATAACCTATGGATTCTGAAAGGCTGGAATGCCACGATCCACTATAAAAGAGTGTTCAATCTTATCACATTTCTTGACATTGGATATGATCCCGATAATGTAAATGTGCAGATCTTCCAAACATTATTGTTCTGTTTTCTGGTTCTAGACAAATATTTTGGTATACTGTAGGTATCAGGAAAAAGTCTCGTTCAGACTCAAACAAAAGCAATGCCAAAGAATCGCTATTTTAAATCAAGCAGAATGTCTGTTCCCAGTTTAGAAACGGTGAGATTTGATTATTGTGTTGTTTTCATTTTGTATTTTTCCCCCCCAAGCAGAATATTTATTATATGTTTCACTCGCGTTGCAACTTCCCAGTAACATACAGGACTAGCGCTCGGTATCGTTACAGTTTTCTTCTATACCAGTACTTTGATGATACCTGGTTTACGATACCGATACATGAACGATACAGTTTCCGACAGTTTGAAAGAATAGGAATAATATTAGTATTGCGTTATTTACAGTAATGAGTCCGTTTGAATTAATTTTACACCAGAAGAACCAAAATCTTTACTCGTGTAAAAAAGTACCTTTTCATAGTTTGGCTGGGGGTGCGACTTACACCCAGGTAAACAGTACGGTTACGCCTCCATGTAGTTGCGACTTATACTACGGAGCGACTTGCATGTGTTTCTTCACTGTCATTATTCATTTTTTGGCTGGTGCGACATATACTCTGGAGTGACTTCTAGTCCAGAAAATACAAATTTGCTGCGAACTCTGAGGAACCATTTGAGCCTAAATGTCTGATTAATATTTCAATGATTTATATTTATGTATTTCTCAAGGACACGCCAGAATTTCATGAAACTCAAACTACATGTATTTTATTTTAGTCACATTAAGCTCTTGCCACTAGGGCTGCACAATATATCGCAAAAAATATTGTATCGCGATATTAGGTGATGCAATATCCGTATCGCAAGACGCCACAATATATCGCATCACATACACACATTGTTTGCAAACTCTGTCAAAAACCAACAATGCATTGAACTTAGAAACGTGTAAAAGTTCAGTTTTAGTTAAAGCAGTACTAAGTAACTTTTTTACTTTAATAAGTCCTTTCCGTAGTCACTCTGGGGGTAATACAAGTGTTAATGGGATTGTTGGAGTGTCTTTCATCTCCTTCTGGTGTCTCTGGCCAGAAAACCACAATTGCAGCTTTCCTGCCTACGGGTCGGAGTCACCAAAACACACTATTGGAATCACGAAGAACAGGCTAACAGGCAAAGCTAACTGTGGGCTAGCGCCACTTGTATAGTATTTACAGCCAAGTTTGAGTTTTAAAAAAAGATCTCCATTGTGTAATTGGATGCACAACATCCCTCTGTCCCTTCGACTTTTCTGTCAGCGTAGTATTTACTCTCACGGACAATAAATGAGTAAGAGTAAAATACCGTGACATGCTACGACACCTGCAGTGGCACTTATGGCCTCGAGGGGCATGAGTTACTTAGTACTGCTTTAAATATTTACTACTTTAGTTCAATTTTGGCCTTGTTTTGGTCCCAATGTAGTGTTTTGACACAATTTGCTAAAACGTAGTTACTTGTGATTTGTGTTTAATCAGAATGGAACATATCATCTTGAAAAGGTTTTAGCAAAACATCGCAATAATATCGTTATTGTGAAATTGCACAGCCATATCACATATCGCAAGCTACTTCAATATCGTTCAGCCCTACTTGCCACTTTACCTCTTTATCCCACACCTGAACCGAGCACATTTTCTCTAGTTCAGCTTTACCCACAACCTAAAAGCTTCTTGAAAAAAGCAACAAAAACAAGGCTGAAAACACAATAAAAAAGCAACGAAAAACACAAGCACGACAATAAAAAGATACCAAAAAGTCGAGAAGCTTTAACATGAATACTGAACTGAAGGAAGAAGTACCATCTGGTAAACTACTTAAGGACATAAAAAGTTTGTTCTGGAATAACTGCACAGCTCTAATCTAAAGCTTTACATGAACATTTCCGTGTTGAAGCTGCTCTCACCAGGCTGTTGAAGCAGTGGTCCAGGAACACCAGCAGCACGGTCTGTTCCTTCAGACTGAGCGCCGCCTTCTCCCCCTGCAGCACGAACTCCATCACGCTCCGGAAGAACCACGGGAAATGATCGGGCTTCTTCTTAAACACCTGCTCACAGACAGACAGGGATTTGGCCCCGTTTTCACACGCTCATTCACAATCATTCAGGTTCATCACTGACCTCCCAGGCCGGCACGTTCTCCCGGAACTTCTCGTTGACGATGCAGCAGATGGACATGATGAAGGCGTTGCTGGATACCTCAGGAGAGTAGTTGACCCACAGATAGTTCTCCAAGTATTGACTGAAAAAGGAAGATGAACACACACATGTCTAGACTTTGAGCTTTTGTTTATTATCGCTCTGGACATAAAGAAACACTCACCTGAACTCCAGCAACATGATTTTCCTGATCGCAAATCTGAAAAAGGGTTACAACAGGGTTACATGTCTTGGTAAAAAATATATATATAAGGAACAGGAGCATTAACATATAATAACTGTACTGTTTGGTGATGTATTGTTAAAAACAAAACCAGTATCACAAGACTTTACTCTGGTTCAAACAAACACTAGGACATTCACTTTATTCCGGAAGCTCCTGCATCTTGTTGCCTTTGTTACAATTTACAGTCAGCAAAACCATTTTTTCTTTTTTGCTAAAATCATTGCTATTTGTTATTTCAAATGAACTGTTTCAGGTGTAAAGCATTAAATATGTTTTTAATATTGTGGATTATTATTATTTGGGAGGCCCCTGTGGGATCTTCAGACTTGTAAAACAGTCGACTTCTTTTAGAAAGTCGACCCCTGTTTACCATCTTGTGTAAGAGACAAAAACCTATTGCCCCAGACCTACAACAACAACCTGCAACAGTAAACAGTTTACTACACCACCACCTTAACTACCAAAACCCTGCAGACTGTACAATTATATCGGTTTAAATATGTATTTATATTTCTTTGAATTGCTTTCTTTGATGCCGTTCACATTAATATACTTTGCATTTCATTCCTGTTGAAAATGATATTCTGAAATGATATAGCAGCCTCCACTTGGTACTGTTCTAAAGTCAGATGTACTCACTTCGACTGGAGAATCTCCTGATCATAAATGTCCTTAATCACCTACAACAACAGTGAACACACACAACGTCACAATGGTCAGCATGAGTTTGGAAACAAAGGAAAGTCATGAAAGATGCTCTTACTTTCTGGTTAAAGGGCAGTTTGTTCTGTGCTTGTGGAGCCCAGTATTTGTTCGCCAACTGAAACAAAACCATTCAGTTCATTAAATCATTTAGAACATGAGGGGCTGACCGATATATTTGAACACACAAATTGCATTATCATCTTATCAACATTTGGATTGGTCTGCACTAGTTCATTAGCTCACACTGACTCGAATTGATCCTAGAGCTGTTACTATATACATACTGTTTATCCTGGTGTTGAAGACATGAAGCTCTTCTTATTGGAAAATGAACAGCTCTTTTGAAGCAGTGATGTAAAACAACAAACCGCAGAATAATCCCACTATACTGGCATAAGGCTCAGCAAGAGATTTTGTTTAGGAAAAATTGGAAGCTTTGAAATGTGAAATGGGTCAGTACCTAAGAAAATAAAGCAGTGATCTGGATAAATCTAAACGGAAATATGAAGATAAAGTTACTTTGGATCAACCATGATTGTTATTAAAAAAAAAACAATCGCAGCTGAGTGATGTGCATTTAGATCAGTCCTTTCGTCGTGATTTAAAGTTTGAGGCTGTGAAGTAATCAACTCTGGAACAGTGTTTACCTGTGTGACATATTCTGCGTTGATCTGGGCCACAGACGGAGCTGCGGCCTTTTTAGCAGGAGTTTCCTTCTTCTCTGTGGAGGTGGACATCTCGGACAGGCACAGGGGTCACTGGAGATGGAAAATGACATGAAATATTGAATACACATTACACACATTACACACAGTACACACAAACCATTGAAGTAACTCAGTGATTACGCGGCCAAACCAGTGACCAGTTATTTTCCCCTTTAAAGTCATACTATCATTAGAAACAAAAATCATATGTATTTTCTAGATCAAATCATGGAAAATTGTGTTCAACTCAAGACTTACAAAGGACAGTAAACATGTCGGTTCATGGGGACAAAAAACAATATGATATCACGACCTGAAAATCCATTCTTATTGGTTCTGAAGACAGAAATGTGGTACAGATGAATATTTTAGTCAATACTTCCTATTTAACATATTGGTCATAACTGCGTACATCACAAATTAAGTGCGAACGAGACATGAGGTCATCAAAAAGAGCTCTAATACGAAAGCTTCCCCTTTAAATACATTAAATAAACAACACAAAGTCGAGTTTCGGATCAGAATTGTATCTCACAATAAGGTGCAGACTCAAACTTCTGGTCTAAACGGGCTGAACGGAGTTCTCACGGGGACGTAAACAAACCACTGGGTGAGAAAACAGCAAAGTACAAGTTACAAACCTTCAAAACTCTGACTTTATTCCAACATGAGGTCTAGTTGTTGTAAATGAAAAGCATGTACACAAAACGCGCTGTTTGCGATAGACTTCCGGGTTTGGTCCGTCGACAAATATCATCCCCACGGTGAGAGATAGTTCCGACCACCTAGAGGTTCCGCCGAAGAGCGCGCAAAAATGTGGGACAGTATTACATGGGGAGAGAGGGCCATGGTCTGAAAAGCACGGAATATGGGCAAACGGTACGGGGAAGAGTGAAAACATATTTGTATGGAGGACCGTGGCTGCCAAAACAATAAATATATCTATAAATAAATATATAAATAAAACGTGCAAATCAAATGTGCAAAGAAATGCATGCATTAATTATAATAAGTGCATTTATTAATTTATTTATATATTTGTTTATTTATTTATGTATTTATTTATATATTAATTTATTTATTTATTTATTTTTGTATTTATTTATTTTTAACTTCTGTATTTATTTCTGTATTTTTGCATTTTTATATTTATTTATTATTTCATTTATTTATTTATGTATTCATTTATTTATTTGCGTATCTATTTATTTATTTCTGTATTCATTTATTTATATCTGTATTTATTTCTGTATTTATTTCTGTATTTTTGCATTTATATATTTATTTATTATTTTATATATTTATTTATTTATTTATTTCTGTATTTATTTATTTATTTATTTATTTATTTTTGTATTTATTTTTTCAGTATTTATTTATTTTGTATTCATTTATTTATTTCCGTATATATTTATTTATTTCTGTATTTATTTCTGTATTTATTTCTGTATTTCTCTTAATGTATGCAAATCATGGGGTGGGCCTTGAGGCCGCTGCTGTAAGCTCATTGGTTAATCTTTCTTCATGCACAGGCTGATTTCAGACACCTTTTCCAGCATAAACACTGCCAAACATGAGCTCTGCTTCAGTCTATTGACAGTGGCACAGATAGTAGAGCGGGTCATCTTGTGACCAGCGGTTCGAATCCTGCAGGGGCACACTGTCGTTGTGTCCTTGGGCAAGACACTTCACCTGCCTTGCCCCAAGTGTCTGCGTACATTGGTGTATGAATGAGTGTGTGAATGGGTGTGTGGATCCGTGCTGGAAAGCTCTTTGAGTGTACAAAGGCGTCAGTGGTGCAGTGGGTAGAGCGGGAAGTCTCATGATCGGAAGGTCAAGGGTTTGAATCCCGCCTCTAGCACAGACATTGCCAAACATGAACTCTGCTTTAGTCTAGCGTTTTTTCCACCTTCATTAGGCACTCAAAGAGCTTTCCAGTAAGGATCTACTTGTTCTGGCCAGAAAAGCATCTAAAAATCAAGTCAATGTATTTAAACTATTGTGGATTCGTGTTAATGGAGTTAACAAATTATGGGCTGTTTTACACTGAAAAATAAGCTAAAACCAGTAGCATTTTTCTTTTTGTTTCATCTTGAAATCATCTGGGGACCCCCACCCAAGGCGTTGTGAAACGCAGTGCCACTTTTCAGGGTCACTGTAACAAAAATGCTTGAAAGTACAAGCCTGCAAGTTCATGAAATTGATACAAATGCTTTGTAATTAGATGCACTATTTTTTTCTTTTCTTTTCTCCATATTTATCTTAGTTTACAGTACAGTGAAAATGGACAGAATAAACTGAAATAGAAACAAAACAAAAACAGCTATTGGGCTTTTAAAGTACCTACAAAGTTTTACAAAGAGTACGGTTTCATGATTCATGTAGTAAAATACAGGTGACACTCGGAAAATTAGAATATCGTGAAAAAGTTCATTTATTTCTGCAATTCAACTTAAAATGTGAAACTAATATATGATAAAGACTCATGACATGCAAAGGGACATATGTCAAGCCTTTGTTTGTTTTGTTTTGATTTTGACTGTGCTCATCCCTGCAGCTTGTGCACCTTTTCCTTCCACTTATTAATGTGGTTTAAAACAGCACTGTGAGAACATCCAACTTCTTTTACCTTTTGAGGCTTTTGTCAATGATGGTTTTCTGCACAACTGTCAGGTCAGCCGTCTGAACCCATGATGGTGACGTTTTGAGCTGCAATAAAGTCCCTTTTCACAATATTCTGATCTTCTGAGATTTTGAGGTTTTTAAGCTGTGAGCCAAAATCATGCAAAGTGAGATATATCAAGCCTTTATTTGTTATAAATTTGATGATTATGGCTCACAGTTAGTAAAAAACAACGGCTTGACATACCGGTATGTCACTTATCATCATATTAGTTTAACATTTGAAGTTGTATTACAAAAATAAATTAGCTTTTTCACAATATTCAAATTTTCCCAGTTTCACCTGTACAAGTAAAAAGGATGGGGTAATGCGTCTACTCTTGAAACCTATTCCAAGAGTAACCTACTCCAGTGAATTGACGCAACGTATTACTTTTGGGTGTGGATTGTGATAACATTCGACCCCGAGTACAAGCTCATAATAACTTTGACCTTTTAATTACTTCCAGGCCCAGGTCAGCATCATATCTATATTAAACTATGTCTAATCTGGGTGTAAAAATCAATGCTTCATTTAAATGTATCCCTAAAGCACACATTCTAAAACCTGTAAAGTTTAAAACGCAATAACCCTGAGTCCCACCTGAAGAAGCCCACAGTCAGGAGTTCATCTTTCAATAATTTATTAAAGCATATATCTGTAAAGCCATGTACAAATAAAAACAACATGGACATCTCTCTCTTTCTCTTAAAACGAGCACAATGTGGAACAGCATGGAGACAGGATGCGCGGCGGAGGACCAGGGCCCACTCTGGTCGAGGCGTCAGATGGTGTACAGGTAGAACGGCTCCTGGGGGATGGCTGTTGCTTGATATTAGTGTTTAGAGCTTGTAGTAAATGAAAGACCGGTTGGAAGTGGGCCCTGGGACAGCACTGCAGCCCAGCAGACAGGAGGCAGACCAAGGGGTTTGACTTTTTACTGATTAACTGACTAGAATTGTGGTGCAGATGTGTTGTTGTTTACCTCCCGAGCCCTGGATGCTCAGCGCTGTGTGATCAAGATAAAAGGGCTGCCTTGTGTCTGTCTGCGGGGCCAGTGCTGGTGACTATGAGTTCAAAACAAAGACACATGTCCGTCATGTCCACAGTGACAGATCCTGCTTCTCTGAACGCTCCAGTCCCAGCTCTCATAGACTCACTGCTTCACATACACTGTAGAATAGAGATAAATACCTGCTCCCTCCCACCCCACACGCCCACAGACAACCACTACAGCGTTCTCAGTAAATACATCTTATTTCCATTAAATACAATAAACTTCTTTTTCATTTCTCTGTTCACTTTTCTTTTCCAAGCATTTGAATGAGTTTACACACACACGCACACACGCACACAGCATTCCAGACACAATACTTGAGGACATAATATCAGTAATAAAAAGGTTTAGAAACACAGACATCCTGGTTATGTAAAGAAACATTGGAGCGTCTTACAGTACGTCATGGCTCTGGTGACAGTGAGGCCACTGCGGCCTGGCTCAGAGTGAAGTGTTCCACTAACTGTGCAAAAGTCTGTATAGCTCACATCTATAGTGTCACACACACCCATCAGATCAGAGTCTGCACATATTTTACATCAACATTATATCTTTAGACTGTACAGTGCAGACACCAGTGTTTATGTGATATACAGTAGAAAACATCCTCTGTGAATATACAGCTGAAGTCAGCATTCTTTCTATAACTTTTTCTGGATAGTTCTCTTCATGTTGCAGGGGCTGATATCCATGCGTTAATTCTTTATAGGCAAACCTCAGCGGTACAATAAACGCTACATATTCTTAAGGATTTTTGTAATACAGTAATGTTTCAGGCCCCTTACACTGGCTGAGATTACTTATGGTGGCCACATGGTGGCACTGATGTGTGACAAAGTGATCACATAGATACTGAAGCCGCTTGTAGCTCCAAAGTAAATCTTCATAGAGTCCTCTCTCTTCTTCACAACATAATAACACTGTAATACTGAAATACTGAACAGAGTATGGCCTTAGTGTTAAATAAAGAGTATGCAGAGTAAGAACAAAGACGGAGAGAAAGAGAGAGACAGAATAGAGTGTCTTCGTGAACAGAGGTGTTTGGCTCTGGCAGTGCACTGGGAGGGGCCACCTGGGACAGGCTCAGCTGGGACAGCTCCAGAGGGACTTTGTGCTTGGAGCCACCTGCTCTGTGTGGGTTTAGACCGAGGTGTGATCAACATTTACATGCAGGACAACCAGCAGCTGGGAGTGGAACTGAAATAACTCAAAGAAGCTTCTTCAGGTCTCTGAGTATCCCAGATAGCGCCCCCTATCCCAAGTGACGCCCCGGCCAGTGGAGTGTGCGTTGGCTTCTTTTCCACCTCCTGCTTTTGTTCGTTTCCTTGGCCTCAGTTCTGCTTTTCAGTGCCTCCGACACAAGCGGCTGACTGCTCCCTGTCTTAGTGCACAAAGCTCCTGATTGGTTGGTGGTGATCAACTGACCCAGGCACTGGCCACACTGGTCACTGACATGATGCTGCAGCGCTTCTTGACCACCATGTTGATGTAAGCCCTCATGATCTTGGTGACCTCTCCGACCTGGAAATGGAAATCAGTGCTTCTGTTATTCAAGATCGTTATGTATGATCATTGAAATAAATGATTAACCTATTTCAAATGTCACACTGTATGTTTTTGTATCTACTATCTAAAACATCTAAAAGGTTTGTTGTCATGGGCGTTAGTGGTGTCTTATTCTATTCGTTCACAGATCTTGTTTCACTCTACGATATAGCACTATTCTCATGAAAGATTCCGCTGTAGCACAGACGCAGCTCTCACCATGGGCGTCTCGAAGTACATCTCCCTCTCGTCCACGATGATCTTGTAGGTGCAGGGCTGGGACGCTCCGAAGAAGGTGATGTGCTCGTACTGGAAGGTCTCCAGAGGTTTGGGCTCTCCTCTCTTGTACACCGACATGTTGTCCGCACTCACGCCCAGCCACAGGTCGTGAGGGAAGCCGCCCTCTTTGCACTGCACACAGGGGGCCAGGCCAATTATGAGCAACAGATTTTGACAAAATAACCGTGATCAGTAAGTCTTAATGTGGTACAAATGTCAGACCGAGGGAACATGAATAAATCAAAACAGCATTTCGTTACCTGACACTGTAGCAGATACGACGGGCCTTTAGAGCAGTAAAGTAATCTCACCTCCACGTCGAACAGGGTGGAGCCGTAGCCGGGCCAGTCTTTGATGATGCTCATGTACTTGAGCATGGCCTGGTGCTGGGGCATTCCCTGCAGGCGGGTCCACTTCTCCAGGACACTGGTGCGAGTGGCCGAGGTCTCCTCCTTCACCCACATCTCCAGCATCTGCTCCTCCTCCACCTGCGAGCACAAACCGGGTCAGTCTCTCTGGGGTCGTCCCTCCACCTCCAGTGTCTGTGTGCTCTGGGGTGTGACTGAGAGTGTGAACCTGTGAGCGCTTCCTCGATGTAAAGCGTTTTGAGTGCTTAATGTAAATGACCATTGAACATTTCAACAGTGAGGTGGACGTTTAATAAAGTACATTTTGATGCTCTATAACATCACACGGGAAGAGGGAGATCCATACTCCAAGGATATAACTGGGACTCGCTCTTGGCCCTTATGTACAGTATGGTTGCACAACAACAGTATGGAATATCCCAGCCTGTGCCCATGCCCAAAGAGAGAGTGAAAGTCCAGGTTTGATTCCCACCAGGGACGGGGCCTTTCTGTGTGGAGTTTGAATGTTCTCCCCGTGTCTGTGTAGGTTTCCTCCGGGTGCTCTGGTTTCCCCCACCACTAAAACATGTACAATAGGTCAATCCTTTGGACAGGTGCTTCTGACCATCAGCCTGGCTCCACATCATGGAGATGGGTCTCCGAGCGCCGGCCCACGCTGGCTGCTCACTGCTCCTACACGTCGCCCCAGCGGCATTGAGGATGGGTCAAATGCAGAAAAAGCTAAATCGCTCGTTTCCATCCGTAGTCCCTGGTTACATCAAATCGCAATCGAACCACTGACCTTTATTGGATGTACATTTGACAACAGAGAGCTCCTTGTTGTAGCCTCCACAGTGGCGCACATTTGCACCGTCAGTAATGACCAAACTGATGATGCAAATGGAAGTGGCGCCTCTCCGCTCACCTTCTGTTTCTTCAGGGAGCCCGTCTTGAAGCTCCTCCTCAGAGTCCCATCCAAGAAGCTGGGGGTCTTCCTCTTCTCCACCCCGGCGTTGATCCCTCCTGGCCCGATGCTCCCTTTGCCGTCGCCGCCCCCTCCCGCGCCGGCCCCCGCCCCGGCCGCCGCCCCCACCCCGGGCTTGGTGGAGTGGAGGATACGATTCCGGAGGCGGCCGATGGGGTAAACGCTGCCCAGGCTCCAGGCCGCCCTGCCCGCCCCGTCGCCGTGAAGGTACTGCAGGCGCAGGGAGGCCAAGTGCTGCAGAGTCTCCTCAGGGCCGGGGAAGTGTCCGCTGATCAGGGACTCGTGAGCCTGGACAAGAGCAAGTTCAAGGACACAAAACCAGTATTATTTACTAAAGACTAACATGAACTGTAAGACCAGGGCTTCCCTCCTAAATTTGGAGTTCATCCTGTGCTCTGTGAGGAAAAGATGTTTATCTCTGGGAAACTGGAGAACTATGGTCACATATGTTGTTTCGTAGAACATGGATGTTGCATTAGCAGATAACATTACATACACAGTGTTTCTACAAGTGGAAAAAAGTCAAATGTAATGCTTTTATGCCATTTTAACACCTATTACAATATTTTTAATGCCACAAATGCAAACAATCTTGGCACATTTCATTTAAGAAGATGAGTAAGATTTGTAAACATTCAGTCAAACCGGAGAATGAGGGGAAATGTTGATATTCAAAACTAAATTGGACACAACGGTGGGAATTAGACATGCAGCTGAATTTGATTTGGACCAAAGCGTTTGTGTTTTTGGCAAACGTATACAGTAAAAATAGATGAACGATGCCATGTTGTGGATTTAAGACCAGTTTGAATCCAATCGAATGCTTTTTAATGACTTAAAGAAGAACTAGGTAACTTGTTTACCTTAATAAATCCTCTCCGTAGTCCCTCTGGGGGTAATACAAGTGTTAATGGGATGATTGGGGGGGTCTTTCATCTCCCCCTGGTTTGTCTGGCCAGAAAACCACACTTGCAACTTTGCCTGCACCGGATCGGAGGCCCCAATAGACACTAATGGAATCACGAAGAAGAAGCTAACAGGCTAACGGGCAAAGCTAACTGCGGGCTAGCGCCACTTAAAGAGCATTTACAGCCAAGTTTGAGTGAAAACAATTATTTCTAGGGCTGAAACGACTAATCGATTAATCGACGACTAATCGATTATTGAAATAGTCGATTTTTAGTAATTTAGTAATCGATTAATCGTTTTCTGGTTCACAAAGATTCAAATAGAGCAAAAATGACATGAAAATGTAGCATTTTTGATGATGTTTTTCATAGTAAGTGTAGTGTTTTATACATTGTAAATTTCATAAATATCCGTCTGTGTCTCATCCAATCAGAGGCAGAATTAGTGCTAAGAGCCTCCAACAAACATTCACTTTAAGTTTCCTCCATCAACACGTCCTCAAGCGGCGCCACTTTAGTGTCATGTGATAATGATTTTTTTGGGAAAAATAACACATTTTCCTACACCATTCACAGCCAAGCGATTAATTGATTAATCATAAAAATATTCGATAGATTAATCGATGACAAAATAATCGTTAGTTGCAGCCCTAATTATTTCCATTGTGTAATTGGATATATGCATCTCTCTGTCAGAGTAATATTTACCGACAATTAATGAGTAAAAAAAATAACATGCTACGACACCTGCAGTGGCGCCTGTGGCCTCTAGGGGCATGAGTTACTTAGTTCTGCTTTAATTTTGCAAAATACTGCATAATGTTCTTCAAAATACTGTTTTTATGTTCATGTGTGTGATCTATTAGAGCATTTTCCGGTGAATGTAAAGATGATTCTTGACACAGAAAGGGAAGAATCTCACCTGCTCAAACATAAACGCAAACTCCACTCCCTCCTTGGGCATGCTCTCCACGTCCAGGAAACAGTAGAGCTTGAAATAGAGCTTCCACTCTCCTTCCTCGTCCTCTTCCTCGCTGCCAGCCAGTCTGCGGCCACATCAAGGATAATCAATACTAATTCTATACACGAAAACATCCTCAGAGCCGCGAAACCGCCATCGGTGCGGGACACTGACAGCGCCACCGGAGACGCCCCGCTGCCGTGGCTGTAACAAAGACTGAACAAGGCCCACCTTTCAAACTTGGCCAGGACGTCGGCCACGATGACCCTGCTCTCCAGCGCGCGGTCCGTGACGGAGTTGTGCTCGAACAGAGAGAACAGGTTTTTGCTCTCCTCCATGGCCAAGCCCCGGATCAGCTTCTCCACCACCTGCAGCCAGTGGGGAGCGGACATTCGGGATGAGAACTCAATTATTGTGAGGAAAAACATATAGATTTTACTTTTGTTCACGATTAACGAAATTAAAACTGATAATGCAAATCGAAGTACCGCTGTTTCTTCAGCCTTTACTGGTGAGTGGCACAGTTTGGCACACAGACACATGCCCTATACGACTCATAAGGCGTAATAGCGGTTTACCGTAGGACCTAAAATTCTCACCATTAAAGGAACAGGCCACCGTTTTTACATACTGAGATATGTTCTTACCTTAGCTTTGACGAGTTCTTTAGGACCTGTCTGATCTTCCCCCGTGCCTTCAGTCATGTAAACACAGCGCAGACGGCGTTAGCATTTAGCCTCTCCCTCTCTCCTCTATAGCTCCAAAACAGGTCAAGATAGAAGCTACCAAGCTCTTCCACGTTTTCCCTATTTAAATATGGATACGTGAAGTGTTCCACTACAAAGTATAAAAGGGGGAACTATATTGTAAGGCGTAATAATACCAGGAGTAGTTCGAAATGCCAAACTACTCCTGGTATTACTACGCCTTACAATATAGTTCCCCCTTTTATCCGCTTAGAAAATCCACATTGTTTGATTTTGTGTAATTATACTTTGTAGTGGAACACTTCACGTAACCATATTTAAATAGGGAAAACGTGGAAGAGCTTGGTAGCTTCTATCTTGACCTGTTTTGGAGCTATAGAGGAGAGAGGGAGAGGCTAAATGCTAACGCCGTCTGCGCTGTGTTTACGTGACTGAAGGCACGGGGGAAGATCAGACAGGTCCTAAAGGACTCGTCAAAGCTAAGGTAAGAACATATCTCAGTATGTAAAAAATGGTGGCCTATTCCTTTAACTTAGTGTCAGCTTTTTGAACAGATCTCGACATCCCTAGCCATGAGTGCATTAAACAGCGCCGCGCACCTCTCCCGCGGTGGTGTGGGAGTTGATGGAGATCTTGCAGGAGCCTCCCCCGTGGCAGTAGACCGTGGTGCTCATCTCCTGTCTGATCAGCAGGGCGGCGATCTCCTCCTGTGAGGGGACAAACTCGCGCGCCTTGGTCTTCTTCAGCGAGTCGGCGATGAAAGTGGCGTAGCGCTCGATATCCGTGTTGGGGTAGCGCTCTCGCACCCTGGAAACACCGGAGCGTGAGGTGAAATGCGCATGGTTATGGTCGGATGAGCGTAAAGCGGGCTAAGGCGTACCTCTTGAGGTGGAAGCGGAGGTAGCGCAGGATGGCTCGGCTCGGGAGGAAGGTGCAGCTCATGCAGGTGAGCAGGTGCCAGTGCGCCCGGTTAGCTGGGCTGTTCGGCTGAGGCACATGATTGGTCTGCTTGATCACCTGACAGTAAACCTGAAAGCCGAGGAGAAGGTTACGCACAGGAAGGGCGTCATTTTATGGTTGGAATTAGGCTTTATTGTGACTTTTTATATAACATATGACTTATGACATATGTGGTGCTTTAACCTCTTAACTCCCGCCTGAACCGAGAGCATTTTCTCCAGTTCAGCTTTACCCAAATCCTGTAAGCCAGTGTAACACCTCATTTGAAAGCGCTACCAAAGAGCTACAAAACTAAATGGATCTTTTTCCTCACGTCATCAGATTTGTTTCCATCTTTTTTTTTTGCGGGTATTCAACTCATTTTTGTCATTTTTTTGTCATTTTTTGTCATTTTTTTTGTCATTTTTTGTCATTTTTTGTCGTTTTTTTGTCACATTTTTTGTCATTTTTTTTGGTCATTTTTTGTCACATTTTTTGTAATTTTTTTGTCAATTTTTTGCCTTTTATTGTAATTTTTTCGTCACTTTTTTGTCAAAGTTTTCTCACTTTTTTGTCACATCTTCATCATTGTTTTCGTCTCATTTCTGTCGCTATTTTCACACATTTTTTCCAGAAGCTTTTGGACTGGGGTAAAGCCAAGCTGGAGAAAATGTGCTCGGTTCAGGTGGGAGTTAAGGGGTTAATCTGTTTTTTAAGGTGAGGCACTGCAGGTGAATTGGGGAAAAATCATTTTGAGGTATCAATTTGAAACTTACAAAAACTAAATATCAATTAAGGGTTTAAATCACATGTGTTAAACAGAAAGCCTGCGGCGCAACAAGTGTGAGCCGTTATTATGTATTAGGCCACAGTCCTTTACAATATATGTGGGCAAATTCAACATTATATTTAGTCAGTCTCAATAGTTACAAAGATTTATTCCAGAGGGGATTTAGGAGATCTGGTTTAGTTTCTAAATAAGCTAGTTAAGGCTAGGAATTAGATGTGAAAAAAGAATATAGTTTGGTTTTTGTGTTTGGAGAAAGGAACACCTATAAGATGGTACTCCTTTTCAATTTTGTAAACAGACAATGTAAAGTTATTCTTCCTGTTATTTCTGTCATGTGAGAACAAGAATTTAAAAAAATGTGAGGGAAAAAAAATCATCTGAAAATAAAGTACTAGTTGAGTCTAGTAACTATGTTACTAATACTAGACTGGAACATTTCCAGTACTAGACTGGAAAGTTTGGAGTCTATAGGAGCTACTAAAGTGGAGATATTGTTGTAAGAGCGGAATGAAAATCAGCATTGGAAAGGGCAAGTTTGGTCTATCTTTTTGCCTTACATTAAAACGAAGTTGTTAAGGCTGAAAACAAGCTAAAAATCGGAAAATTGGCCACTGCTCTTAACTCTCGCCTGAACCGAGAGCATTTTCTCCAGTTCAGCTTTACCCAAATCCTGTAGGCCAGTGTAACACCTCATTTGAAAGCTAAGATCTACAAAACTAAATTGATCTTTTTCCTCACATCATCAGATTTTTTTCATCACTATTTTTGTTGGGCAGTCATCTCATTTCGGTCAAATTTTCGTGACTTTTTTGTCACTTTTTCGTCAAATTGTTCTATTTTTTTTTTGTCCATTTTTTTTGTCACATTTTTCTCATTTTTTTCTCAATTTTTTGTCAAATTTTTGTCCATTTTTTGTCACTTTTTCGTCAGTTTTTTCTCACTTTTTTCACATTTTCATCCTTGTTTTCGTCTCAGTTTTGTTGCTATTTTCACACCTTTTTTCTAGAAGCTTTTAGATTGGGGTAAAGCTGGAGAAAAAGTGCTCGGTTCAGGTGGGAGTTAAGGGTGAAACAATGTGTCTGCAAATCTCTCTGCACATTTAAATGGTTTTGAAAAGCAAAAGCCGCTCTTGTCAGTCCGCGTGGCCGGGTACCTCGTCCCTGAGTGGGCGCAGGTCCTGGCAGGTCTGCAGAATGCCCTGGATGATGGGCACGGTGTCGGCCAGCGTCTCCATCTCCTGCAGGGAGTTAAAGACGCGCACCGCCTCGTCCTGCAGGCTGGCGTAGCCCTGCTGCCTATGCACTGCACACACACGGGAAACAGAAAAGAGTTCATATAGTGACGATAAACTCAACAAACAACATCCGAGAGCTCAGACTGCAGCATCTGCAGCGGTCGGCCGTTCACTCACAGCTGGTGACCTCTCCGTAGGGCAGCGGCAGCAGAGGGGAGTGCAGGGGGTGCTGGGTGTAGCGCAGGATGGGGTTTCTCCTGTACATCTGTTCCACTATCTCTGCGTTCACACTGTTGTCCTGAAATCAACCAGCATCAAAATCAAACCCTGTGGTACTACAGTGGTACAGCTGTTTTCCTTTGTCAGCACACCTTGATGTCCCTGATGAGCTGCAGCGTGGGCGTCTCGATGGGCGTCTTACTGTCAATGACTGACTGGATGGCGGCGGCCCACCTCATGGCTTCATTCAGCATCTTGGTGTAGAGGCGATACGAGTGCTTCCTCCCGTACACGATGATGTTCCAGTAGCCTGTCAAAGAGCAAGAAGCTTGGTTTAGACACTATTTACATTGTGTGATTCTCATGGGATTATGTAGGAAAGAAAGAAAAAAGGGTGAAATAACTCAAAATATGTTTTATATTTCAAATCATTCAAAATTGCCTGTTTAAAGGCGATACATGAAGCTTCATTGAAGTTTTTTGCAAACTTTAGCTTCAGTCAATTAAAGTGATAGTCTGGACAGAGTGAGATTTGAACTGAAACAATCAGACTCCTCCCCCTTTAACCAGAAAGCCCTGGGCCGTTTCTCAATTCTCAGACTGCAGACTCCGTACTTGTGAACTCCGGGGTACGAACTTGCGGGTGCAGACTCTGAGAACGGACTTGAGGAGTTCACGAGTGTGGACTCGACTTTTTCAGCGTTTGGAACGAGTGAACTCGATGACATCACAGGAAGTAGCTCCTGAACACAGGGCTGTGAGCTTTTATAACATTAAATCACCTCATGAAATTAAAAGGGTGACACTGCAGGCGAAGTGGAAATATGTTTTTAAAGACATAAATTATACACTTCTGCAATAAACCAAAATAAATGTTTACATTTTATACAATTTCACATCATTTTTTACAATTATAGCCTATAAATAAGGCGTTATGTGGAAAGTCATTAAAAATCTGATCTGATCTGCAAACTGAAACAATAAAAAAATAGGTCAAATATGAACTTGTTTGGGGGGTTGCAAATTATTCTGAAAAAACGAACAAACAATTTAGACTTTAAAATATGTAACTGTTTTTGAAGTTCCCATATAAAGATGTGTCTGCAGCGCCCCCTATATAAAACAATGTACAAGTAAAATGCCTTTGTCCTCAATGACCTGTTCATGACGTTGACGCCAAGTGCTCAAAACCAAACGGATTGTGGGAAATATAGCTGGCGGAGAACGCACAAGCCTCCTCTGATGCATCCTCGGTAAAACGGGCGGAGCAAGTTCTCATCCGGGGATTTACAGCGAACTTGCTGAGAAGCGAACTTTGAATGTGAACAGGACTTGGGCCACGCGTGATGACGTTTCACGAGTCCACGAGCACAGAAGTCCACACAAGTCCACAGATTGAGAAACGACCCTGCTTAGTTTGCAGAATGAGGAGAGTAGGAACAGGATTTTCTAAAGTAAATGATCAAGCTCCTCCCCCTCCCTCCTGATTGGGCCTGACGGCTGATAACAGACTCTGATTAGTTGCTGAGACATATCCTCACCTGTCTCCCGGTGCACTCGCTCGTCCGGCTGAATGACGGAGCACAGCGAGTTCAGCACCAGCGTCCCCATCTTGGAGGAGTTCTTCTCAGAGCTTTTGTAGTAATCCAGGGAGCCGTGGGTCAGGACGAACCAGCGCTTCTTCAGCTTCAGGGAGGTGCTCTTGGCGTTGGTCTTCATCTCCTTCTGCAGCCAGCCTACAACAGAGGAACGCCACCACACGGTCACTCCTATAGCTCATTCATCGCACGCTTCTGGCTTTCTAATGTCTCTCATGCATTATTTCGCTCTCTCGTGACTTGCAGCGCTGCCTCAAAAGACTAAAAACAAAACAACAAGTGAAGTGAAATGCGTCCGAATGTCTGACTGAGCGAGTGTGTGACATGTGACCTCGGACTAAGAACTCCTGTCCGTCGCTGCGGGCGTCTCCTTTGGGCTTCTGCAGCAGGCTGATCCAGTGGTGCATCTCCTCGGGCGTGTCGCTGTTACAGTGGATCACACGGTTGGCGGTGATGATGACGAAGGAGTTGGGCCTGCGAAACCGTCGGTCAGTATTGCGCACGCTCAGTGGATGTGATTTCTTTTTTTTTATTTTCTGTAATATCTCACCGATCCGGATTGTCTGATGCGCACACGGAGTCAATCAAGCCCACGTCCAGAGTCCCCTGCACGAAGGATAAAGACATACTGTTAATCGCCATTTGTATCTTCTACAACAAAAACTAATGTGTACAATAGTATACTTGTGATGCAGAGGCTCATCCACTAGGGGTCAGTAATTCATGCCCCAGAGTGAAACAAATGAGACATTCTTTTGGCAAGAAGATTTTAAGGGAAGGACATTTATCCAACTGCTACAGATACTTCATGTTTAGAGGATTGATACAATGTAAAACGTCTCAATATGTCACAACTTCATTCAGAGTAAAACCGTGTTGAAAATGTGTGCATCAAATTTGTCCGTGGAAATGTATTGTATTTTAAACCTGGCTCTTTACATCATTTAGATTTTGCTGCAGAAAATATAGGCCATTTTGCCATGTAAAATGTTATACTTTTGCGATACATTCCTCCCCCTTACAGTTTTGTTTGCATTCTGTTTTTTTCTTTCCCAATTCACCTGCAGCATCTTGCCTTAACCTCTTACCACCCGCCTGAACCAAATGCATTCTGTCCACTTTGGCCATTATATAGGTCTGTGTAACACCTCATTTGAAAGCTAAGACCCACAAAACTGATCTTTTTCCTCGCGTTGTTGCTGTGTTGTGTCACCTTTTGTATGTTTTGTTTTTGTCATTTTTTTGTTGAGTTTTTGTTGAATTTTTGTTGAATTTTTGTCAGTTTTTGTTGAATTTTTGTCACTTTTTGTTGATTTTTTGTTGATTTTTTGTCACATTTTTGTTGAATTTTTGTCACGTTTTTGTTGCGTTTTTGTTGAATTTTTGTCACATTTTTGTTGAATTTTTGTCATTTTTTGTTGAGTTTTTGTCACATTTTTGTCACATTTTTGTTGAATTTTTGTCACATTTTTGTTGATTTTTTGTCATTTTTTGTTGAATTTTTGTCACATTTTTGTTGAATTTTTGTCACATTTTTGTTGAATTTTTGTCATTTTTTGGTTGAGTTTTTAATCATTTTTTTGTTGAATTTTTGACACATTTTTGTTGAGTTTTTGTCACATTTTTGTTGAATTTTGTTGAATTTTTGTCACATTTTTGTCTAATTTTTGTTGAATTTTCGTCATTTTTTTTTTTGATTTTTTTTGTCACATTTTTGTTGAATTTTTGTCACATTTTTGTTGATTTTTTTGACACATTATGGCTGAGTTTTTGTCACATCTTTGTTGAATTTTTGTCACATTTTTGTTGAGCTTTTGTCACTTTTTTGTTGCATTTACATCCTTGTTTTCTTCTCATTTTTTGTGGCTGTTTTGGTGCTTTTTTCCCCAAGAAGCTTTTTGATTAGGGTAAAGCCAAACTGGAGAAAATGGGATCCGTTCAGGTGGGAGTTAATATTGAATACAGAAAATGTGGAAAGAGCCTAAAGTAATAGCTTTCTTGAATAGACTGACCACAGCGTTCTTTGGGTTGGCCTGTTCATGGCCCATGTCCAGCAGCTGATCCGGCGTGCACACTCGCACCTTACTGAGAACATTGAACCAACCACTGCAAGAAAACACAAGACGCACCGGTGACCAACAGAACCGAGTATATTCAACTAGAAAGCAGCATCTAAGCTTCTGGGTTGAACTATTTTTGATGGTTCTTGTCCAGACCTGGAGTCCTCTGGAGACTCGGCAAACACCTGGTACGTCCTCTCGTCTGTCACGATGTTGAGGGCGTTCTCCTTCTCATGGTTGTTCACAATCTCCCTGCGAAGACCGAAGGGAAACGGTTTGCGTCGCGCTCGCATTGAAAGGACGACCCGAGGCGTTGCTTACTTGGCGGCGCGGATGTCGATGGTGCCCTTCAGCTTCTCCTCGCTGTCGTTCTCGTAGTACATCAGCTTGCCGTCCCTCAGCACGAACCAGCGCATCTTCCAGTTTCTGCGGGAAGAGGTGAATTATGAAAACAAAGCCAAATACTAGTCTTTAATCCTAAACTATGTCTGGTGGGATAAGGATGTGTAGATTAAAGTTTTAAAATGGCACTGCAAAACTAATAGCAAATTGCCTTAACATGATATGTGTTTAGGTTTATTTCCTACTGGTTTTAAAATAGGAACTGAAAACCCGACTCCCCCTCCTGGAACCGCCACCTTAACGTGGTGGAAGGCTTTGGTAGGGTCTCCCATGGCAAACAGGTCTTTGGTGACGGGTCAGACAAAGAGCGGGTGAGACTCTCCTTATGAGAGATCAACAGGCCCGGTTAGAACCGTGAGGCCGTCCTTCTGTGGACCCACCACCTGCAGAAGGAGCCATTGGGGGCTGGTGCAATGTGATTTGGGCTCCAACAGCTGCCCCCACGACCCGGCAACGGACAAGTGGAAGATAATGGATGGATGGATGGATGGATGGAAACCCAACTCATGGGCCTCTGTGGACTCGCTGTTTGGGCATTTTGCACTGAGAGCGCTTCAGAATCCAAAACAACAAAAAAGTACAAGTACAGAGGTGTTTCGCAGCTGGTGTCACTTTGAGACCCACATTCATCCTCAAAGCAAAATATAATTTCAACTTGAAGGATAAAACAACTACAATACTACAGTATTTCTTCCCGTCTTTCTGTAGATTTGAGGATAGATCAAAAGACTGACTTTTTCAAAACATTAGCATGCTGTTGCTAATTGCTGGATTTTGCATGGCAATCAAAAATACAGTCGCGGATGTTAAAACTAAGCGTTTGAACTTTCCAGGTTCTGAGCTTCAAAATGACATACAGCATGTCCATATTTACTGAGGTTTAGTGAAACTTGTAGCTAACCGATTTTCATCTCGATGTTTTTCTGTTCCCCTGGAGCCTCGGATGTTGTCAGAGGACTTGTTTTAAAGCCGTGACTTGGCTCTTTCCAATTCAATAAACGGGAAGTCTCTATCGCCTTCGGTCCGGAGTTTTCAGCTTTAATCGGTGCTAGATCGGCCAAAATTCCGAAATATCGGCCCAATATATCGGTCGACCTCAAATCGCAACATCACTAAAGTCCTCATCTGACTGAGACACATTCTTTGCAAATTCAGCCAAAAAATCATCATACAGAACTTAAAAATGTGTGTAAAAGTTCAGATTTAGTTCTATTTTACCCTTGTTTTGATCCTGATTGTGTGTCTTTTGATGACTTTGCTAAATAACTTGCAATTTGTGTTTAGTTAGAATGGAACAATATCATTATAATAATAATAATATCGTTATCCCAAGTTACTTCAATATCGTGCAGCTGTACCGTTAAATGTTCTACCATCCTGGGCCTTTCAGTTCATGCTCATCGGAACATTAGGTTTGTTTAGACACTGGCAAACTCTAACAGCTACAACAACCTCCGGGACAGGGTGGACAGGCCTCCTCCTTTCTTGTAGAGCCAGCCAGACTTGAGGGCGTCCTGTTTGGAGCGGAACCACATGAAGGTCTCATCCTTCAGCACACACCAGCGCCTCCTCCAGGGGATCATCAGACCAGCTGCAGGCACAAAAGTGGGCAGAGGAAGTATTTATACAGCTCGATTTATTCCTCTGTTATTATGTCCACGTCTGGCACTGAAACTGTTCCAATTCTTACGTATTAAAATAAACAGAAAAAGATTACTGACGCCAGTGTCCATGTGAGCAAGTCGAAAAACATCACTTTACCTTTCATGTAGAGATAGCCGTGGAAGTACGGAGGTCCATTCCCATTTAGCAAAGTGACCCGGCCAGTGGTCAGGTCCTCGTCTGTGTCCATCATCCCGTCGTGCTCATCGTCGCTGTCAGCGTACTAGAAATGAACCAAACAACAATGTCAGAATAAATACATTTCAGCAAGTAGAACTATAAGCATAAACCAAAGCGCAGTTTCACAAAGGTCATTTAGACTGGTCTGTAACCAGGGGCAAACAACTGAAAACGCTCACTTTTTGCTGGAGTTTAAAGTAATAACTATATTTATCATGTTATTACTATTTTGAAGCTGTAAAAACAATGCCAGTGGCCTTTCGGTTTAGGGCAGATGAGGCCCACATTTCACTGTCTATCCAGTGAGCATCATCAAGGCAGTTTTTCAAGTGACATCACCAGCTGCATTGTTTTCAAACCTACAAGATAGAATTAACTCTCTGGATTACAGGGAATTTGCATATTATGCTATTACCGCGCTATTCTTCTTGTACAGGAATTCTGTATGGGCGCCACCTTGCCTGGCCTGCCAAACTAATGCTTTTTCAAAGACATGTTGTCTGTCAGCGAGCGTGATCTCAGCAATTTCCCGGTGGCCGTGATTGACCGACGGCATCAACCATTTAGAGAAACGCTGGATATGAAGCTGCAGGAAGCCTTTTTAGAAAACATTAATGTTTGCCATTATTTAAAACAGACGAAAGAGCAGAAAAAAACAGTGTATCAGCCGCGCACGCCATCCATAATGTTTTGGAAGAGTCTCAATGCTCAATTCTGTTTTTTCAAGTAACGTGTAGCATTGCTGACAAGCCACTGTTTAAATATATTGACACATATTTGAGCTTTTTCATGGGTTTTCTCCTGATTTCCATTCTATTTTTTCACGATCTTCCATTGAATGAATCCAACTCACAGGAAGTGCTTACACCAAGAGGAAATGCTGTAAAAACAAAAGTGGCTGAATAAGGCGACTAGTAATACATCTCATCTTTTAGAGAGTTTTAAATAGTTAATTTTCAGCGACTCAAAATAATAAATACATTTCTATTATTGCTATTGTACTTATTTAGCATACGGGGCGCATATGAACACAGCTAGTCGCGTGCTAACAGAGAAATCCACAAAGAAACCCTTTTACGTTTGACCAAACCCGAACCGAAGACAGGTTTCTTCTTCTCCTAAAACCAGTCTGAATCCCCTTTGTGAAGCTGCGCCCTGGTCACGTTTAACCGTCAAGGCTAGGAGAGTGCGTGAGGCGGCTCGTACATGTCTGCGAGCGCGGTGCGTGCTGGTGAGAGGATGGGTGTAAGTGTGTGTCCTCACAGAGTCCGAGCTGCCTCTGTAGGACTCTATGCTGGCGTTGGTGCACGTGGACTTGCGCGGGTGCTCGTCGTCTCCCACCGCCGCGCTGCCCCGGTTGCTGCCCGACACGGAGCTGCTGTCGTCGCCGGCGTTGACGGAGCCCTCCTCGTCCTCCTGGTCGTAGTCCGATTCCGTGTCGGCCGGCAGGGAGTAGATGGGCTCTTCGCCGTCCTGTAAGCTCTCCACCAAGCTGACCTGCAGGGACATGATGACCGTGTTAGAAGTTCAGAGGAGTTCAAGTTTGTAGAGTCCAATCAAGTGGCTTCACGCGCCAGAGACGACAGGTGGGACTGAAAACAAAAGGTGTGTGTAAAAAGTAGACATTTCATTTTCATAACACAGTCTGGGGATGTGTCAGTTCCAGATTGTGCTCCATGTGAAAAGAAAAAACGTCGTCAAGCGGCTCAACTGAAGGTAAAGGACTTTCTACATGAGCTAAACCTCTTACTTTTCATGGAGGGCCACATAATGAAGTGTACACGGGGTGAAGGGCCACGGATCGGTGGTCAGTGCAGTGAAACTTATACTGGGAGTATTTAGCAGAGGTTTCAACTGTTCCCCACATCTTTATTTTGGCTCAAAACCTTAATGCTAACCTAAAATGTTAGCTGTTAAACCATTCCCCAGAGCATAATACCAGTTCTATATCATAAAAAAGTATGCTTTGGAGGTTTTAATCATGTGAAAATGTTAAATTTGAAATAAACGGTGCAATCACTGGCGATGTGTGCCAAATCATCAAGAAGCTGGACGGCTCTTGTGAAAAGGACCAGTACAAATGATAATATTCCAAAATGAGACAACAACGCGCCACTGGAAGAAAGCCAGTGACATCATTAACAGTATAAGTTCAGGCTATGGCTAAGCATTCCACAGACTGTATGCATGAGCTTCTGTCACATAACTTTTCACCTTATTTTGTTTTGAATTGCTGAGGCACCAAATTGTATCAATGCAAACTGAGGTCTTGTAAACTCTGCTGCCATTTTTGGTTGATACCTGTACCTGAATGTTTGGTCTAAATGAAACAAAATATATTGGAAATTTAATGTCACCTGCAAAACATCATTAGGTGACCTTAAATGGGGGGTATTATGGAAAAACGACTTTTTCAAGCTTTACATCATGTTATTATGTCATTCCCTCAAAACATGCCTGTATTTTTGAGTAATCTGTTAAAAATTCATTCACTACAGCCATTTTGAGAGAGCGATTTTATACAAGGCAGTTATTCTAATTTACTGCATTTACAGACCAACAGAAGGTTTGGTCATCATTGTAGTGAGCTATAGACTGGTGCTATGTGATTGAAAAAAGCATAATACCCCCTCTTTAATAGTGTGGATATTAGCATTTTTCACAAGCAACTTGTTGGCAGTTGATAGGATTTAGAGTGAGTGAGGTTTCAGAATCAATACCTGGAAATAAAATCTCTCAACTTGCTCTTTGATTCACTCAGTCAAACGCCTACGCTCGTATATGACCAGCAGCTTTAAACAGTTAAACATTTGGATAAAAAAATGACATCTACAGAGTGATCGATTAATCCGAGGTCTGACCTTCCTATCGGCACCGGTCTTCTGCTCCTCTCCAGGGGGCAGAGGCGGGGGCGGTGGTACTCCTGACATGTCCGGTGGAGGGAGTGGTGGCGGGGGAGGGGGCCCGCCGTTTGGTAGTGGGGGCGGAGGTGGGACAGTCCCCTCCGCGAATGCAGGCGGCGGTGGGGGCAGCTGGCCGAAGATGTCCTGGTCCACAGGGGCATCGGACTCAGCGGGAGGGGGGAAGTCCGGCAGAGGGATGCACTCCTCCTCGGCGTGGAAGCCTTCATCCACTTCTTCATCTTTAGAGGCGCCTGGTGGTGGGAAATCAACGTCAAAGGCCTGAAGTGTCTTTAAGAAGTATATCGTGGACCAAAGTAAAGCAGTACTTCCTACACATGAAGTTTAGCATCATTATTTGTCCTCACTTGTTCAGGGCCAAAGGTGCTATGTCGTAGGACCAGATTTGGACCGCGGGCCGTATGTTGCCTACTCCCTGTGCAGTGTTCATTTCGTCAACTAAAATATTTCGCCAAATCTTTGTAGTTTTAGGTAGTTAATAAGACTAACTATGACTAAAATCTCCGGATATTTTTATGGACTAATACAAACTAAATGACAACTGCCCTGATATTCTCCATCTCCTCTCCCCCAGCCTCACCTGACGGGGGCCCGGTGGCTGCTCTGGGGGTCTTGGCCTTAGTCTCCTCTGGTGGCTTGGGCCCGGCGGTGGCCAGGGCGGGGTCCACTCCGCTGAAATTGAGCAGGTCGATGAGGCTGGCCGCCTTCCGGGACGCCACCTTGTTCATGCGCTTGAGCTCGGCGTCTCTGCGCAGCTGCAGCTCCTGCTTGGACTCCTCGCACAGCTGGGACACCTCGTCCTCCCGCTTCTTCTGCAGACGCTCGATCTCACGCTCGAGCTGCAAGATCTCCTCCATCTGCTTGGCATCATCCTGGAACAATAACACGTAAATTAGTCTGGGTCTTTTGACAAACTTCCACTGTTTCATGGAGCGTCTCCGACATGAATAAAGAACAGTCCTGTTCCTTTGGTAGGGGAGATGATAAAAAAAGAAATGATGGATATTATTTCCAAAAAGGCAATAGCATAACATTACATAGTATTCATGTTTGTGTTAAATGCTGTATTAAAAGTTAAAGTACATTTGACTTCTTCTCAGCGGACTCTTCCGTCTCCTCGTCCACCTCCTCCTCTGCTCCCTGCTCCTTCTTCTCCTCCGCCTCTTTCTTCTTCTGCTCCTCCTCTTTCTTCTTCTTCTCCTCTCGTAGCTTTCGGACCCGGGTCCTCGCCACTTGTCCCCGGCGGTGTTTCTGCAGCACCACCACCGCCTTGCGCTGTTTGACAAATCGCTTCCTCAAGATGTGTCTCCTGAGGTGCTTCTGCAGGGCGATGACAGCGGCACGGGCTCGCTTCAGAAACTTCCTACGGACAAGACACGGCGAGATAGTTCATAGGTAATGTGCCTACACTCCGATTCTAGCTACTGATGATTAATCAGTCACGAGCAGCATGTGCAAAAGTGGATCAGCTGCAGAGTTTTGCATTTTAACTCGTGCAGCACATTTGAGACCCTAATATTGCAATACAGGCCATTTCAATGGGAAATTCAGTACAACCCACCAAAGCTACATGCTATTTTCCAGCTGGCACTCACTACTGGCGGCAGCACGGTGGCTGAGTGGTTAGCACTCTTGCCTCACAGTAAGAAAGTCGCGGGTTCAATCCCCGGACCGTGTGGGCCTCTCTGTGTGGAGTTTGTTGCATTCTCTGGATGGGTCCGGGTGCTCCGGTTTCCTCCATCAACCCAAAACAATCCTTCAGCCTGGTGATTCTGACCACTGGCTCCAGAGCTGGAGATGTGCACTCACTCACAGAGTCACATGCAGAGGGCAAATTTCCCTACGGAGTTATGTGTGCTATTAAGATGCATTTGAGCTAGAATTAAGTAGTGAGACATTATTTGGTCAGTGTTCTATCAATTATCTTATTGGTCATAACTTTATTAATAAAAAGGTTTTGGTGTTTATAGATACAAACTACTTTCACAGCTCTTTTTATTTGCTTTGAAACGAGCCACATAAGGCAGAACACTGTTCTGTCCTCAGCGTCGAGAATTTGAATTCTGAGCTGGCTCAGATAATTAGCTAAATGTCTCTCCCCGCTCTTCACCTCTTTTCTCCACTAAAGCCTATAAAACCTTTCATACAAAGTACCAAAAATTATTAATTTGACCTTCCAAGTACAACCAAGCTGAAATCAGGACTAAACCAGGTCTAAAAAGGTTCTAAATGACCCATTAATAATGTCTAAACAGAAAATCAGTAAATCAGAAAAACACTTCACTTAAAGGAATTACTAAAGCTTAAAGCAGTGGCTCAATAACTAGTGAAACAGGCAGCGCAGTTAGAGAAGCACTGTACCAGAGAGAACTCTCTTAAAGTGACGTTACTCTCACTTGAACCAACCCACATCCAAGATACAGGTTCACCTACTTTCAAGTGCAACTGTCTATTTTCTTGACAATACTTTGTTGAGCCATGACATCAGAAAAGGCCCTTCTCTGAACTGAGAATCGCCGATTGCTGAAAGAGACTGAGAGAACGTTCGTACTTGGCCGAGAAGGTGAGGAGGTGAGCGCGGATTATCATGGCTGCTTGGCGGCGGATTTCGTCTCTGTCTTTCTCCAGTCGCTGCTCCAGAGACTCCTTCATAAAAACCTAAATCAGAAGAGGAGATGTCAATGTACATGAACACGGGGGAAACCACATGAAGTCTTGAAATACCTTTGTCTTCCCCAGCTGCCACTCCTTCTTGGTCTTGTCATATTTGCATAGAAGGTCTGTGCTCTTCTTTTTGTCGTCTCCATTCGCTGGCACTTTTTCTTTGAAGAGAATTTTATACCTTGAAAACAAGAAGGAAACACTATTCATATACGAACCACGTGGAACAAGCTGATTTTGTGAATGGCGTTTATACCGTATAAAGAAGTCTTTGAAGGTTCTGCGCACGGGAAAGCCAGCGCGGCGGATCTTGACGGTCTCCAACATGCCGGAGTACTTCAGCTGATTCAGCACCACCTCCGGGTCAAATTTACTAGGATTCTGCATTTGGAGAAAAAAAGGAAAAAGACCATGATCATAGCGTTTATGCAGATCGCAGCGACCGACCAACTATGCATTAGAACATTAGACGAACCATTCTGCAGCCAGTCACCTCACTGTATCAATTAAGATCTATATCATTGTGATATCACACAAAAGCAAAAAAAGACTTTTTACCTTTGAAAATTGAAGGCATAAAGTAATGTAATTATTTATTTATTCGCGCATTCCCTGTGACATTCTTTCTATAAGCTTCTGCAATGTCAAAAGATCCAGTGTATTGACGATGTGAGAGTGTGACCACTGCGGAAAGCCTTCTCCAGCACATCCCAAAGCTTCTCAACAGGTTAAGATCTGGACTCAGTGTTATAATGAGAGCTTAGACGTGAGAGAGACAAACGAGCCTGACCTTGTCCATGTTGGGTTTGATGCAGCGGATGAAGAATGGGTTGGATGTGCTGAGGGTGGCCATTAGAGCGTGGAGAGAGTCCTGGTAACAAGAAAAGTGGAGTTAGTGTCCTGGTCAATTCATAAAATATACAAATATCATTAGCTTCTTTTAGCCTTGCATTTGTCTTCAAGGCTATAGACGGTTGCTGTAGATTATGCCTATCTTCTTGATCATTAAACATCAATGACGGATGAGTCAGCGATAAATGGGGGAAATGACCATGTTTGGATTGCAGAGTCCTCGCATCACGTGGATACCAAACGTGCCAGCATTTGTGAATGGAACATAATCGTCACTCACCCTGAACTGGGAGCTGACAGTGGGCTTGCGTCTGGCTGTCCCCATCTTCTCCTCATTGTTCCTGCTGCCCACTTTCTCAAACAGGTCATAGATGAAGTCCAACCTGGGATTATTCAGAATTGTAGGTATGTGTCGGTATTGGGGGTAGTGTGTAAAACATGCATCTTCACGAATCCTCGCTCGTTCCACATGCGCCTCACCTGCTGTCCTTGAGCATGTTTAGAATATCATCTCGGAACGTGTCCCTGTTCTTCTCCAGGATGCCTTTGACGTCATACAGCACCTTTATGACACAAGCAAGCAGAGGGAGGTATGACCGTTGTGCTCCATTGCAAGTCTGATTATTTGTGCCCATGTGAAACGTTTCCAGGAGAAAAGAGACTGATTGAAGTTGAACTCCTCACCTCTCCGGCGTAGTGCTTGATGCCAAACTGATGGTCTGCCAGTCTGGGCTTCACATAATAGGGGTTGGTCTGTGATAAGATGGTGATAAAAATCAGAGCTCATATCGCATTGGGCAGTATTTTTTGCTAAAATCGTCTGACTGACCGAGTGTCGGCTGTGCAGCTTCTCCAGCAGAGTGAAGTCTGTGCCTTTGGGGAAGCGGCTTTCTTCATTCACAAGCGCCAACAACCCCAGTTTCTATGAAAAAGTTAGGTTTGTTATTTTTTGTGGTTAAAATCAGTTTAAAATAACTTCCTACAAAAATCTTACTTTCTCTATGAGGTCCAGGCACTCAGCGTTGTCCATCCAGTCGATGGCGTCCCACTGCACTCCCTCCCTGTGTGACGAAAACAAGCATAATGTTTTATGAGGTGTCTTCAAGTCATAACAACTACACTATGCAGGGCCGTTTCTTTGTTCGGATCAAGTCACTTTTCATTAAGTAGGTCGGTCATTCCAAATCATTTCAAACAATTAATAAAGGTCCTCAACTCAAAAAAACACAAGCTTTGAAAACCTTTAGTATGATGGAAAACTCTTAACCCTAGTTCAGTCGTCAAACTCCCAGTGACGCTCATTAAAATTTGTCACAGCTTTTCAGGGATAGAAATACGTTCTTTTCCTGGCTCTGGGTCTGTCTACATTTCCATAACGCGACTGTACATGAGCAGCGACATGTGAAGCAGACCTGTTATACTCCAGCTGCTCCAGGGAGAAGATATGTTTGTTGAAGTACTCTTGTAGCTTCTCATTGGCGTAGTTGATGTTAAACTGCTCAAAGCGGTTCACCTGAAGGGGGAAACAATAATCATCCCACATCAAGAAATGATCAGCAACACAAGAGTTTACAGAAGCTTCTTTAGTTGCCTCACCTCGAAATTCTCAAAACCGAAAATGTCCAGAATTCCTATGGACTTGAAATTCTCCTTGCCCTTAATCCTCTGGTTGATTTTGAGAATGATCCACGAGAAACACTGGGAGTATAACGCCATAGCGACCGAGTCCCGGGAGTCAACGGCCTGGAAGAGAAGCATGTTGGATGTTGGTCATTTAACCGGCGTGCTGCAGTTGGGATGTGGTGTGTGTGCGTGCAGGGAAACAGACCTGCTCGATAGTTAGAGGAGAGCAGATTTCCTCTCCCCTGAGGATGATCGAACGCTGAGTCAGGTTTTCAGACAGCTGGAAGGCGTCCAGGCCGAGCAGCTCGCTGACGTTCGTGACCACTGGAAGATACAGGGCAAGGGTTGCATTATACTCCGATTCTCCGATTTTGTTGAGAACTTATAACTTTTAATCCACTACATTAGAACGATAAATATAGTACTTTCTAATCTACATTCCTCTAAAGACTCCAACATAAGAAGTCAATTCGGCAATGTTCATTCTAAAAGGATAATAATGCACACTCTGTGAACAGTAGGTGGCGCTCACCACAAGGAAGAGGGTTTGTCCCCACAGTCTTGCGTGAGGACAAACCTTCACTAACACTAGGGTGCAATTTTGGTGTTTTTGAAGCCACAAAGTAATTAATAGCACTTAATTAAAGCAGAACTAAGTAACTCATGCCCCTAGAGGTCATGAACGCCACTGCAGGTGTCTTAGCATGCTACGGTTTTTTACTCATTAATTATCCGTGAGATTAAATACTACGCTGACAGAAAAGACAAAGGTAGAGAGGGATATTGTACATCCAATTACACAATGGAGATAAAAAATTTTCACTCAAACTTGGCTGTAAATACTGTTTAAGTGGCGCTAGCCCGCAGTTAGCTTTGCCCATGAGCCTGTTAGCTTCTTCTTCATGATTCCATTAGTGTGTATTGGAGCCTCCGACCTGGAGGCGGGGGAGTTGCAATTGTGGTTTTCTGGCCAGAGGCACCAGGGGGAGATGAAAGACCCCCCAATCATCCCATTAACACATGCATTATCCCCAGAGGGACTACGGAAAGGATTTAAGTAAACACGTTACTTAGTGCAATATTTTAACTGCAGTACAAAATCAAGTACATTTCTTTTCAAATATGTATTTCAGTGCAAATCTTTTGTAGACAAGCTTTGGTCGTGCTCCACAGTGTAGAGGATAGACAATTTTGCTACGATTGCAAAGGTCCTATACCTGATTTTTTGAAATTGTTAGTCTAATCGTCATGTCCAAACTCATTCCTAACTTCCCATTTGCTTTTCTAACATCCCAATTCTTCCCTGAGATGAGTTTCTAGGCACGTTTCAGAACTTTAGGGGGTAATTCTGTCAAAACAACAACTAGCTGCTGGTTCACCTTCGATAAACAGGCTTAACAAATAGATGGTTCTTCATCACAAATGTCAACTTTTACAATAAACTGGAAGTAAATTTATTCTACTACTAGACACTACTACTACTTACCTTGTTTGGTGGTGATCTGAGCGCCCCCTGCTGTCATGAACTCGATGTTGCCCAGCTGTAGGACTCCAGACAGCAGCTTGAACATGTCTCTGATCTCCTCCTCGCTGAACAGCAGCACCTTCAGGGCTTCCTGCTCACACAAGACAATCGATCGATACTGGGCGGCTGACAGGGCAACAGGCTAAAGGCTTTTTCTTCAGCTCCGTGTAAACACTGGCTGTGAACGCGTGCGGGCCTCTGTCGAAATGTTTAATAAACGCTAAATACGTCTTATACCAGAAGCACTTTCAGTCTTGTAAAACTCGGCAGCAACACGATGAACAAATAAACAAATGGTCAGCTGACAACCGGTGCAGATAGAAAAGTCAAACACTAAATATCTTTACAGATTTCCAAGTAATGTCGATAAATATCATGTGTTAGTGAACTTTAGTTGGGGGTATGTGAATCAAGAGCAGGTCGCCTACTAATACCAGAGTCTGGAGTAAATATGTTGATGCTATGTTTCAGTTTTACGCAGCTAAAATCCCAGGCTTCAACTCTTACATAGAACAATTAGTTGAGAAAAACTTCCAAAAACCCGAAATGTGATGCTTTCTTTTATCAATCATACTTGAAAGTACTTTTATTTTATCCTGCTTTTACTGCATGTGTGAAGCACTTCGAACTAACAAGTGCTCTGCATTTAATCATGCCTTGCCTAAAGATCTGAAAGAGAGAGTGTTGCCTACAGTGGCCTACAATCTAGCAAATATTGCATATTACGACTGTTGATTGAGGAACCTTTATCTAAATCGTTCGACAAAACCATCAATTTGGACGAGATGTGATTGTTTGTGGAAACAATAAATGTATGAGTTGGCAGTGAATGCCAGTCCTAGTGAAAAGCTGGCATACAGCCGACATCTCTGCCACGAGAAGATGGTTTCATTCTATACACACTGACTGAATGTTTCTAATGTTTATTTTAATCTTTGTGTGGTGTGGGAAATACTTTGGGAAAGAGGGTTGTTTTGTTTATTATTTCAATAATAATAGGTTTAACAAAATACATAATTCTAAATGGCAAGTATGACTTTCAATGCTGTACATTTTCAAAGACTAAACCAAATATTTAAATTCAAAGGAATACAGAAATATCATTTTAAAACTATTATTAAAAAAAACAGAGTACATGCCATCTATATATGATTAATAAAATCTAAATTATACATTTACCCCCATACTACTTACTTGTATCAATATTATTATTATATTATTATAATGTTCTGATATTACTGCCGTGTGACATACTTGTATATTATTGGTTATATTACTGTAGTTGCTTTATGGTCCATAAGTAAAGACTGGCACAGTGGTGTACGACTCCACAGAGGTTTGCGCCTTTATGCGTCTGAATTAAAAGCAGACACTGACCATGACACTGTTGAAGAGCTCTTTGTCGTTCAGGCTCTTGTCCTCCAGACACCCCGCCTGACTGAGGTAGTGGAAAGACTCGGCTTTTTCCTCCAGAAAGTACTGACCTGGACACAACGGAAAGGGAAACCCATCTAAATTGTTGTTTCCAAATTGTTAAAGCTGTAAACTTACTTCTATGCTCCTTAGTGGCCCCCGCCAAAAGTGCGTAGAAGATGTGGTAGTTGCGCTCCCCTGGGTTCTGCCTCACAACACGATTCTACAGCAAAATCAATGACAAAAAAAACACTTTTCATTTCATCCAGATTCACAGCCGAGCAAAGACACATCACATTTAATAACAGTGAACTGGCAAACGGCCGCTCGCATCCGGAGGTGAGATACCTTTTCCAGCAGATCTGGAAAAGCACGGTTAAGGACACAAGTCTTTTTATAAATGTAGGTAAATGTGAAACGTCCATAAGGGCGGTGAGGGAAAGGATACAGTCGATCACGCAGCCGCCCTGGATGTTCCCGCACTCAGAGAAGTGCAGCTGGATGAACTTCCCGAAGCGGCTGGAGTTGTTGTTGTAAACGGTCTTGGCGTTACCAAAGGCCTCCATTATGGGACTGCCAAGAGCGAGAATACATGTTAATGAAAATAAAGCATACTTCTTATGGAGAGATTGCATTGTGTGTTCATGTTAACGTTGACGTTAATCCACATTATTGATACATCTCTATTAAAAGCCCTATACCCACATTGTATTACCTCATTTGCGGGTACATCGAATCATAAAGCCTTTGTATCAATTTCATAAACTTGCAGGCTAGTTTTTGTTGGCATTTTCTGTGACAGTGCAACGTGCTTATAAACTCAAAATTAACATGAAGAATTTGGAAGTTAGAAATGCTTTAGGGAAGCTAGCAATGTAATGTAAAGCAATGGGGCGGCACGGTAGCACAGCGGTTAGCGCTCATGCTTCACAGCTAGAAGGTCCGGGTGCGATTCCCACCAGGGACGGGGCCTTTCTGTGTGGAGTTTGCGTGTTCTCCCCGTGTCTGCGTAGGTTTCCTCCAGGTACTCCGGTTTCCCCTACCACTAAAAACATGTACAATAGGCCAGGATGAATGTGAGTGTGTTTGAGAGTGCACATGGGGGATGATGGATGGAAATTAGCCCAAGGCTACAATCCGGTGTGGCTTGTTTACATGCATGAGACCCATGTATGTTCATTAACATGCACTGTCCCGACCAAATAAACCAATAAATAAAATAAATACTCGCCCCCTTTCATTCTTTAAAAATAACAACAAAAAATCCGGTCCAGGGCCTTTAACTCTATGAAGTCCGTTGACTTTTATGATTTGTTTGTGGAGGCTCTTTAACTAAAACATTATCCATCTACTTTATGCACTTTATATATACTATACTACTTATATATAAATCTTATAGACCCTTTAACTGCTGACATCATCAGTGGCATCAGCTGGAGGCAGGAAGTGATCAAGAGAAATAAGATTAAACTAAAACTAGTGATAATAAGTGTAAAACTACAACTAAAACATGTTGTCCTGTTGGGACTTAATGTGCAAGAACAAGAGGAATGACATTTTAGACGACAAAATAAGGTTTATCTGATATTTCCAAAAACGGCTAGACATTTGTTTAGCATTACTATGACAACAGCTGCAATGGAAATAGATAGGAATCTAACTTCCTGCCTCCAGATAAGCCCAGAATGTTTACAAACAATTAAAGGGTCTATATATAGTAGACTATATAGTGCACTCTTTCTATTGGAGATTCCACGCTGCAGATCACGTCTGGATCACGTGATCTGCAGCGTGGTAGAACTAGTGAGCATCAACAGCATGAATGCACTACTACAACTATAAGCTCGCTAAACTTCGCTAATAATGGATTCCTGCGATTAAGGCCGACCAAAGTCAAAACAGCTTGGATTATTGTGTTTTCTGTCTGAGAGGGGAAGCTATCGATCATGTAACAGCCCAAGCTTAAGGTCAGCGGCTACATTCGGCTACAACAAGTTTTAATTAAGCAGTTTATTCATGAAAAATACACCAAAGCTGTTTTCATTCATTCACTGAGACCTGAGGCTCGCAATGCATTGTGGTCTATACTGTCTATACTCGTCAAGTGACTTTTCAGAATGCCTTGTGGGAAATTATGAGTGCACTACTTTATTCTCTGGACATTCAGACACCACTACAAAATGGCGTGACCACGATACAGTGCACTATATGGGCGGCACAGAAGTACAGCAGTTAGCGCTCGTGCCACTAAAAACATGTACAATAGACAAGGATGAATGAGAGTGTGTTTGAGAGTTCGAGTGGGGGCCGGATGGAAATTAGCCCACCCATGTGAGTTCATTAACATGCCCTGTCCCGACCAGATAAACCAATAAATAAAACATAAATTAACTTTTTCGATTCCAGTAGCATCTTTTTTTCCCGATACCACTACCACTAGTTACTCATGAGTGTCGTACCTGCTTTGTACAATGGCTTGCTCCACCCGGGTGGACTTCTCTGCGAGGGGGGTGCCTGCGGAGTTCTGGCTCATGACTGACAGAAACTGAAGCAACAGTTTGGTGCTCTCCGTCTTCCCGGCACCGGACTCTCCGCTGAAACACAACAGAAAGGCAGACAGGGGGTCAGTGTTAATCTAATGCCGAGCTGGCCGACCTTCTGTGACATTCTCATATCTGCTTTGCTGTGATTCATTGATATTGAAGAATGAAAGCTGCAGCACATGGTCTTCCAGTCTATCTCGGCCACTGACTAAGCTGAAAATGGCCTGAGATAAATAACTGACCATTTGAGAAAAAACATGCATTATGCCACAATTCAAAACATAGAGCTACAGTTTGTAATATTTAAGTTGCTAAGTGTATTTTTTGGATTTATTTTTGGTAGTAATGTGAATAAAAGTGATGTGGAAATGTGAGTAAAATACTATAAGCAGTCTGAAAAAAGGGTATTACCAAAAACTGGAGCAGATTAGAACCATTAACAACTGAAGACTGGCAACAAATTGTGAATGGAATATTAGAGATGGTGATTCTGACTCATAGACTGAGGAGTCAAGAACATAAATGTCAAGAAAAACGGACAGATTTCACTTCAGCGTTGCATTAGTAAAACCAATTGTTTGACCATTTTTAAACTCAAACTATCACAGATAAGTTATTTGTAATGTCCAAAATTAACACAATAAAATGAAAGTAAAAAGTATTAAAAGTACAAATAATTCTAAAAGCTGTGAAAAATTACTTTGCAACTTCAAAAAACATTGTGCCTGACCCTATATTCAGAGATCACCATTATCAGACAATTCTTTGGCTTTTGAGCTCTTTTTGGGATCCATTTTAAAAAGTATTTTTAGGAGTTGCCCTTGGCCACCAAGGGGTGGTATTACAGCAATGTCAGCAGCCCGCCATGAGGATCAAAGAGAGGCTCTTCCCTCACCCAATGTGCCTGACAGCTAATTTTTTTTTATAGTTTTGTTCTGCCATGAACCAATCACAAGTCATGAATTTGAAACATCATGCGTATATCAACCAATCAGCTTAACCCTGACCCGACTCTAGCAACTAACCTTAAGGAGAGTGGGCTGGTGCCAAATCTTAATAAGTGTCTTATTGGATGAGAAATGTAATCAGTGGCAGAACATACCTATGAAAAAAAAATTCACTGCTTGACAAACCTTCTTTTTGGTTGTTAAGCCGAGTAGTTCTGCACAGCGCCCGTACTGCCCTGTAGTGTAAATGTCATAATAATGCTAAAATTTAGTTTTTTCTTTTATGTTTTATGTTTCATGTTTCATGTTGCACGATTGAACCCCCAAAAAAATCTTTGTCCTTGTTCTGATTCAGATTCTGATTCTCGTGGCGCTGTCCTTTTCATGAACAGGAATCAAAGCGTCTGAACAGCTCCTTTTCCACAACCTTGAATTTTACTTGGTCTGCATGAGCAACTGGCACAATCCATTAGGCAAATGAATATCTTGTGCTTATTGCTGGCAGGAGACCGATGCGAGCAGAGGTCGTATATACAAACGGCGATCGTGTTAAAGCCCGCCCCCACCTGATGAGGACACACTGGCTGTCGTGGCGTTTCCAGATGCAGCGGTAGCACTCGTTGGCCACGGCGAAGATGTGAGGGGGGAGCTCTCCGAACTGGTGCTTGGAGTACAAGTGGACCCGCTCCATGTCGTACATGCCCGTGATCTGTTTGTAGGGGTTCACCGCAGCCAGGATGCTCCCGATGTTGGTCTGCAGATAGAAAAGAAGACTGTTCGCCAAATAGTCGGTTCACAAAATACTAAAGCTAGTGATGAATTGCTGCTGGGATTTATTATGATTACTGAGTCATTCAAAGGCTTTGGGCGCCTCATATACCTAGCTCAAGACCAGGAGACAAACTTCTTATACCGTAACTCTAACCTTAATAATATCAAATTATGATCATTTTATTGGGGTTTTAAGAATGTAAGAGATAGAAACTGTGTAGTCCCTATCGGAGTGCAGCAGATTTGATTTGCAAGGTGCTTAAGAGTGAATCAATAGAACTATAAAATATGCTTGGCGCGGTTCCTTACGGCAGCTGAAGTGACAGTTAATGTAAGTCTTTTGTGATGGAGGATGAAAACAGTAAAACAGCCTGTGTTAAGCATCAAAATGTCAGTTATCCAACTTCTGCATCCGATTTCTCCAACCACCACCAATCCCATACTCTGAACATCTACATCCACAAATATGATACTAATCCGACTCCAGTCTGGGCTGATATTAATCTACAATCATGTAAATTGAGTTTAAGACAGAGCAGCAGGGGGCATGGAGGTAACCCAGTTTTTTAAATATCACAATGTTGCATTTTCTTTCACTTTAAGAGAATCCAATCAACCTCGGGATGCAAATATCCGATACTTTAACTTAATCCCGGTGAATGTGGATATTTAAAGGCCTTGAAACAGCATCATAATATTGCCCTTTTTTGTTGTATAAACGTAGCCTACAGAGCTAAGAAAAAAAAAAAAAAAAAATGTATATATGTTATTCAACCCATGCCGTACACTGTGTATGAGAACACAATCACAAGTTTCACTTTATAATCGGAATATGCCATCCCATATGAAAGCTAAGAGTTCAAGCACGGAGTTTAGCTAGTAATAGGTCTGCAGAGGCACCAAATAAGATTAGATTGGGTACATGTGCTGATTTTAGCAACATGATCTGGCAACCTAAAGTGATAGTGTTTAAGTTTAAATCTTTTACAAATGGAATAGATTGTGTTTAACCTCTTAACTCCCGCCTGAACCGAGAGCATTTTCTAGAGTTCAGCTTTACCCAAATCCTGTAGGCCAGTGTAACACCTCATTTGAAAGCTAAGACCTACAAAACTAAATTGATCTTTTGCCTCACATGATCAGATTTTTTTTCATCACTTTTTTTGTAGGGCAGTCATCTCATTTTTGTCAAATTTTCGTTTTTTTTTTTCACTTTTTTGTCAAATTTGTAGATTTTTTTTTGTCAAATTCGTATCACTTTTTCGTCAATTTTTTCTCAATTTTCCGTCAAATTTTTCAAATTTTTTGGTCAATTTTTTGTCAATTTTTGGCGTTTTTTTGTAAATTTTTTGTAAATTTTTTGACACTTTTTCGTCCATTTTTTCTCCATTTTTTCACATTTTCATCCTTGTTTTCGTCTCAGTTTTTTTTTGCTATTTTCACACCTTTTTTTCAGAAGCTTTTGGTTCAGGTTCAGGTGGGAGTTAAGGGGTTAATTAACTGCAGGGTGGCCGACAGTAGGTGAATTTCGTCATTCATAATCCTGTGCGAATTTTAACGCA
The DNA here is from genome assembly GCF_951799975.1 of Gobius niger. Lineage (NCBI taxonomy): Eukaryota > Metazoa > Chordata > Actinopteri > Gobiiformes > Gobiidae > Gobius > Gobius niger. Next base: position 6,406,048 of record NC_136867.1, read on the forward strand.
GAGCCACTAATAACATCAACGGCAGACGCCAGCCCTTCGCTGATTGGTTGACTCCGCTTCCTGCTTGCTTGCGTATGTTCGGCTTTGGAAATGGAGTTGATGCTGTGGTTGCCAGACTCAATTGCTGGTGCACCGGTGAGTCTGGTTTCCAGGCAAAGGAACCTCTGCTTCTGAAGTAAATTTACAAACTTTTGCAATGTTGAGGCCTAGAAAGACCAGGGAGGACCAAGTCTCTGTCACTTTCTGTTCCAAAGTTATGGACCTCATGAGGTTCAAAAATTAAAGCGCAGTTCAGCGCCCCCTCCAGCAGATGGCACCCTAGGCAGCCACCTGGGTCGCCTATGCCCCGGCCCCGAATAACCGTCTTGGTCTGACAATTTGACATGACATGAGTAATGTTAATTTTTTTTTTGGTAAAGTCCACCCCTTTGCTGATCTCAGTAACTAATCAGAATCCCCGGTGCCATCACTTTGACCAATGAGCAATGAGGCAAGCTTTCCTGTGAACCGGCCTGTCAGGTCTAACCGAGAGGGAAAGGGGAGGGAGCTTCAATGTTCTCTCTGTCTCCTCATTTTGAAATCTTACAGACAGTCACTTTTAGTGTGCTGCTCCTTCTGCCTAATAATTGGATAATTTTCTTGAGAACCAAAGCCAACTGTAAAATTAGCAACTCTTGCATTAAGTAAAATGTTTTTGACAGAGATAGATCATGTTTCGGAAATATTTGCAACAAAAGTACATACCCTACCTTTAAAGTATGTTCGTTAAATATGTGTAATATGCGAGTAATATGTGATTCCTGCCCAAAGTGGCTGCAGCACGAGTCATAATGAAATAAACAAAAACGGCACATTGGACAAATGTCACCAGCAATGTTATATGCCATCTTTTACAAAATATCAAAGTGCAGTCCAGTGCGCGCGTGTTTTTGGGGAAAATGTCACATATTCAGGGTCAGCAGCAGGCATCCATGGTGTCGCACTTCCCTTTGTCAGAAAAGTCCACAGCCGCTGAAAACCCCGACGCAGAGAAGAAGAGAGACGACCCGTTCGTGAATTCTTCTGATCAGATTATGGGAAATCCTTGTATGGATAATATTTCATCATCTAGATTAGAGCGGGGCCAGTGTTGTTGGACGTACGCTTGGTAATCCTTCAGGTTTGGGGGATTCCAAATGTCTCACCACGGGCTAACGCTTAAGAGTGCGACACAGTTCCGATACGATGAAGATGAAAAATGCAATAATAGAACCACAGTCAGGCATTGAGCAGTCACAGTCAATAATTGTAATGAAGTTATATTGAAGTTCAAGTCTCATTTCAGGAGTTATACATTACTAATGGTCAGTAATAACAGAGAGAAGCATATTTTCAACTCATTATCCATCCGTCCATCTGGGTCACGGGGGCAGCAGTCTCAGCAGAGATGCCCAGACCTCCCGATCCACACACACCTCCTCCAGCTGTTCTGGGGGGACCCTGAGGGGACACTCGGCCAGCTCGGAGACATAGTCCCACCAGCGTGTCCTGGGTCTTCCATGAGGCCTTGTCCCACTAGGACATGCCTGGAACACCTGGACCAGGAGGCATCCGGAACAGATGCCCGAGCCACCTCAGCTGCTCCTTTCGACGTGAAGGAGCAGCGTCTCTACTCCAAGCTCCTCCCGGGTAACTGAGCTCCTCACCCGATCTCGAAGGGTGTGCCCAGCCACCCTGCGAAGGAAGCTCATTTCGGCCGCTTGTATTCGCGATCTTGTCCTTTCGGTCACGACCCAAATCTCATGACCATAGGTGAGGGTGGGAACGGAGATCGATCGGTAAATCGAGAGCTTTGCCTCAGACTCAGCTCCCTCTTCACCACGACAACTGATTATACGTTTTCTAATATCCATGGATGTCAAAAAACAATATATATATTTATTTAGCTCAAGACAAAACCTAAACTTTTTGTCCATGAACGGTTCAGTAAAGGCTATGCATAGGTGGCAGTTATTGCTATCGCACGAATACACTGACACAATGGATTCCTTCTTCCCTGATGGCACGGGCATATTCCAAGATGACAATGCCAGGATTCATCGGGCTCACATTGTGAAAGAGCGGGACCTTGAGACATCACGTTCACACATGGATCGGCCGCCACAGAGTCTAGACCTTAAAGGAATAGGCCACCGTTTTTTACATACTGAGATATGTTCTTACCTTAGCTTTGACGAGCTCCAAAACTGGTCAAGATATAAGCTACCAAGCTCTTACACCTTTTCCCTATTTAAATATAAAATAATCCGCACAGTAAAGCGAAGATTACTGTGCGGATTTCGAACTTCTCCTGGTATTGATATAGTTCCCCCTTTTATCCGCTTAGAAAATCCACATTGTTTAATTTAGTGTAATTATACTTTGTAGTGGAACACTTCACGTAACCATATTTAAATAGGGAAAACGTGGAAGAGCTTGGTAGCTTCTATCTTGACCTGTTTTGGAGTAATAGTGGAGAGAGGGAGAGGCTAAATGCTAACGCCGTCTGCGCTGTGTTTACGTGACTGAAGGCACGGGTGAAGATCAGACAGGTCCTAAAGAACTCGTCAAAGCTAAGGTAAGAACATATCTCAGTATGTAAAAACGGTGGCCTATTCCTTTAACCACATTGAGAGTCTTTGGGATGTGCTGGAAAGAGTTTTGCGCAGAGGTTACACTCTCCCATCAGCAATACAAGATCTTAGTGAAAAATGAATGCGACAAAATTGAAATGTAGCTAAAAGCGGTCCAACCGAATCATAGAGTGTGGGACCTTTCTTTTTTTTGTGTTAGTCAGGCCATGTATTTTTTGAGGTACTACTTGAACCCCAGCACCAACACATTACTCTAATAACCTTTAACCCCCGTCTTCACCAAGAACATTTTCTCCGGTTTGAGAAGATAATAAAGTCGCCAAGAAACATAACGCATTTGTTTTCCAAAGGTGTAACAATGTAGCTAAAAGAGTTACATTCCAAAGTAACGCTAAGTCAAACAGTAAAGTAAAGTGGGTTGGTGATGTACCAATTAGTATTAACATAAGACTGTTGGCTGCACTCACGTAGATGTTGTCCTTCTGGTAGCGCTGGTACAGGTTGTGCATGATCGCCGCATCGTGGAGCTCAGCCAGAGCGGACATGTCCTCCACCCCGTCGATGCTGGACGGGTGCATGGCGTACACCTTCTCCCGGGTGACCTCTGTCGTCTGGAGGTACAGCACCTGCACACACACAAGCGACAGCACAACAGAGGGCAGTGAAGAAGCTACATAAATCAGAGGGGGCCTAAAAAAAAAAAGAGGCAAGTTTCCTGTCACGCACATGAAAGAGGAGAGACAGTGGGAGTAGTGGTGTAGTAGAGGGAGCAACTGATCTAATGTGACACCTCACCAAACAGGTAGGGCCTGAGGGTGCACGTTCAGATCATGCTAACACGCAGAGCACCCGCAAGCGCACACAGCTGACCAAAAGCGTCGCTATTTATATTCGTCTGTATTCACCGCAGCTCAGTCGGTTAAAAAGAAAACCTGGACACCGATATGATGAACGATTGATACCGCGCTATACCCGTGTGTGCTCCTGTACATCAAACACATTTAACACACTGTGGTGTCAAATGTAAACTTAAAGAGGGGTATTATGTAAAATCGACTTTTTCAAGCTTTACATCATGTTATTCATGTCATTCCCTCATTAAAAACATGCCTGAAGTGTTGCCTTGGCACATTCACGTATTTTTGAGTCATCTGATGGCGGCCATTTTAGGGATAGGTTTGCCTGAGTCCTCCTAGGAACGCCCCCACCTCCTGGAGACACCTCCGAGCTTTCGTCACCAGCCGAGTAACCAACCACTGCTCCTCAGCAGAACACCCTCCCCACTGATGCCACTGACAGCGTGTGGAGGGGGCGTGTCGGAAAGGGTCAGAGGTTCTTAAAGAGACAGAGGCCGATTTCAAGACATTCACTACAGCCATTTTGAGAGAGACATTTTATACAAGGCAGTTATTCTAATTTACTGCATTTACAGACCAACAGGTTTGGTCATCATTGTAGTGTGATATAGACTGGTGCTATGTGATGGAAAAAAGCATAATACCCCCTCTTTAAGTGTAACACAAGTTTTTTATTTTATTTGTTGTTGTGGTCACACTTTATTTTACACTACCTTGATAGATTGTACCTCCTAACTAAATTCCATACAATGTAATCTGCTTTGTCATAATCTGTATTAACTGTACCTATCTAGATTACAACAAAACAAATGTCCATTTTAACTTTTAAAAACTATACATATGATTTTTTTTTATATATGTATTATTTACATTATTGCAACACAAATAGTTTCTTCTGGTCATGATGGAATTGCTCATCATAATTAAGTCAATAAAATGTCGCCAACATAGCTAAAACGTAGCCCACATCACCATCTTAATAGCCAGTCAGCTCTGCTTAAAAGTGCACTTGTACAGGAGCGGGAGCAGCTGTTGTGTATATGTCTGCTGAGAGACGGGCAGAAGGCAGTGCTGGAGGCGTTCAGACATCCTGCTCTTAAATAAATGTATTTCTCTCCTCTGAGCCCGGTGAATCCACTGTGCCGGGCTGTTGCGTGCAGACAAAGCTCCCAGCATCAGCATCCATCCAACTGCATCCACCTCAAATGCTAAATGTGACCTACAAACAAAAACCTGACGCTCGAGCACACGTTTTCTGGACAGTGGATGTATATGAGGCTTTCCCAAATAAGCCAGGCATGATGATTTGACCTCATTATTGCCATCCCTGGTTACAGCACCGTTTCAGCAAGGCAAAGTTAACTATATTTGGAGAACATGATCTTTCCAGATGCTTGTCATTGACTCCAGGGAACCCCAGTGTCAGATATACGGGTGAGTGGCAGCGTGACTTGATGCTCGTCACTGATAACAGTGTGACCTCAGTGCATATGTTTATGCTCACACTCTGGTGAATTGACACGCTTAATTAACTGATGGCAAAGCATTAGACGTTGCTTGTTAGTCAAGGATGCTGCAGAGGACTGCTGACAAGTGATAAACAGCCCTTTTCAAACATTATCCCATGGTTTAAAGCAAAAACGGATTCTTTTTGCTCCACATCTTTGTCTTCTTCACCAGCGCATCTTTTGAACCCGCCCACACACTCTAGCGCACTGTCCTCCAGTAAGACACCCTCTCTCATCTCCGCTGCTGTTTGCATGATTTGTAGAGAGAGCTGTGGGCACACTGACCTATATATGCAGAGGCAGCAATCTTGGCAAGGGAAAGTGTAGCACTAGTAGCCTAAATGTAAAAAGCTTATTACTTAACAACATGTGGAGTTTATTGAATCGCACTTGCATGTTTTGGCATCTTTCTTGTGTCATTCTGTCCTGAAATTGAAAGTACAGAGTTGTAGTGAAATCTGGATGATTTACTGGATTACTTTGATAAGGGCAAGTCTGGGACAGTTTCGGCTTACAGGCTTACAGTTACAGAAGAAGCAGCTTGGAGTCAAGGGGCAGCAAGTTGAAGGGTTGAATGGAATTTTTCCATGCCTTCTTAAAACAGAAATGGATAACTTGTAACTGTTTCCTGTCCCCATGTTTTAAATAGAAAATTAAAAAATGAAATAAGATTAAAGACGGAAAAAAAAAGTTTTTCAATAAGCAAAACATTTTGGCCCTACTTCAACATTTATCACACATCAAAAAATACTGTTAGCCTTTAGCTCCAAGCCTAAATTCATAAACAGAAAATTCCCTCCAGTGAATTATTTAGACAGTACATAAAGATTTTAACATGTTGTAAGCGACCATCCACAAAGTGTTACTATTTATTTCAGTGGACATGGCTAACTTTCCATAAGAATAAAACATGGACAGGAATCAGTTCAAATCATGGGAAGATATCCGAAACTAGCATCACGTTGCCAGGTTCAACATTCCATGCACAGAACGAGATGTTCAAAGGTAAAGCAACGACAGAACTGATGACCATAGCATGAATCTATTCACCAACATTAGCAGAATATAGCTAATATATCACAAGGCTGATCTGATTGTAAATTGAAGCCTATATGCATTGGATTTTTTGTTGTTGTTGAACCTCCTAATATAGCTGAGGATATCTAAGTAAGCGAAAGAGATTGGGTTGTTGCACAAAGTGGCTTCGCTAGCTCCACTAACCTTAAGTTGCAAAGCGCCAGCGCATCCTGTCTAAAGTCTTTTCTAATTAAGATAAGCTTAGACAAATGTTTTTATTGCATGTGAGCCTTTAGCTTCAAGACAAACTCGTCTACCCACCTCCTCCTAAGTATTTACATCTTACATCAAGTTTTAACACACACGTATCATTTACCAGGAACTCACTATAGAATCTTTAGAAAATATGATTATTCAAATGGGTCTTAGTCTAATCCTAATAGGAAATGAATTAATACAGGAAGCACTGGCGATTGCAACTTCGGGTTAGCAGAACTAGCATAGCCACATCATCCCACAAGTCAATGAGTAGCACTGACACACTTACACCTCACATGCATAAATATACTAATTAGAAAAAAATATCTGTGATTCACTACTAGTCTCTGAGCCGGTTTTCATAAGTTTGAGTTGGCATTCTTAAAAGTTTCTCTATCTGTAAAAGATTCGAACATGCTAGCTAGCCGAGCATTAAAGTGACGACTAATTTTCAATCGTTAAATGTGTTAAGAAATGTGGCCCGTGGGATGATTTAATGTGGCCCTTTGTGGAGCATGAATTCCTGAGCATGTCAAAAAAAAACAGTAAGTCTCTATTCCATTCCTGTGCGGAGTTATGGATTTTTAATGAAATAACCAGTTTGCTCACTCCAGCCACTAGGGGGCGACTTAAATTTAAAAAAAGGAAAGAATTCCACACATGTCCAACAGAGGGCACTGACATAATAAGAGATCAGGATGTAAACAGCATATTATAGCCACCTTGGGCGGCTGTGGCTACAATAGTAATTTACTGCCATAGAATGTGGAGTGAATGAATAATCACTTCATGTAGCACTTTAAGAAACATGTGACACAGGCTGATGCGCAATAAGTTTAAGTCATTATTTTTCAGGCCACAGTCCTTCGACCCTCGACCCAAACGACTTCGACACCCCTGTGATACACATTTAAGACCTTTTGTGCTTCTCATTAGTCCATGAAACCCATAGTATCCTGAAGTAATAATGCTGACTGATTTTGTGTACTATCTTCTTGATCTTTCCAGTCAACTACTTGTCGAGCTCTACCTGGGTTGCTTTCGGTATACAAATATAGGTCAGTGGATGGGTTGACTACCTCGCTCGGCCCGTGCGCCCAATCAGCGCAGAGCAGTGATTTGTGCAGTGCAGGGGGAGCTCATTTGGCAGTGTGTCCGAGTGCAAGTTAGTCATGAGTGCACCAGGAGGACCATTTCCCTCCAGCCCGGCCTGTTCTCTGAGGCTTTCATTCTCCACTCTCAAATCCAGGTCACGCTAAAGAGATGGAGGAGAACAGTGAAAGAATTAAAACGGGACGGTGCGAACACAAATTCTGCCACAATTCTTGTTCCTGAGCACGTAATATTTCAATCTTCACCAAGTTGTGCTAATCAGTCATGTTCAAGCCGCCGTAGATTAGGTAGAAATCCTGATACTAAAACTGGATTCCATTTGTGTCTTAAATCCAATCCAAGGTCTTTCCTCAAAGCCACAGATTTTGTTGGTTGCATGTTTACCTACTTTTACGTACTTCCCCTGACCCACTTTCTGCATTCATCAAAGGTATACCCATGACTGATCTGATTATATTATCTACACTAAGCCCTGTGGTATCCGAGGTAAAAAAAAAAAAGAAGCTTCATCCAGTGCATCACGGGAAAATCCTTTGTTTATAGTTTTGAGGCTTAATTTTGTGCCACGTTTGACATTATCCTAACCACCAGTCATGAGATTTTATATTTCACCTCCTGTCTGACTACTCGACTTGCTTCGCCTGCATATTTCCATAATTTAAAATCTGCGGTAAAATATTGATGTATGCTCTTGGCGGAGAAAAGGAAACAGAAAAACCTACAGTATACACTACACTAAAATCACAAAGAATTTTCTCAAATTCAGTAACGAAGTAAATTTATTTAAGTAGAATTTTACATTTCTAAAAGGGCTCAGACTTAAAAAGTAAATATGTTTTGTTAAAGCAGTACTAAGTAACTCTTCCCCCTAGAGGCCATAAGTGCAACTGCAGGTGTAGTAGCAAGTTACGATTTTTTAACTTATTAATTGTCTTGGAGAGTAAATACTACGCTGACAGGAAAGGCGAAGGGAGAGAGGGTTACTGTGCATCCAATTATACAATGAAAATATTTTTTTTCACTCAAACTTGGCTGTAAATACTGTTTAAAGTGACGTTAGCCCGCAGTTAGCTTTGCCCGTTAGCATATTAGCTTCTTCTTCGTGATTCCATTAGTGTGTATTGCTTTCTCCGCACCGGTGGCAGTCAAGTTGCAAACATGGTTTTCTGGCCAGAGACACCAGGGGAGATGAAAGACCCTCCAATCATCCCATAAACACTTGTATCACCCCCACAGGGACTACGGAAAGGATTTATTAAGGTAAACAAGTTACTTAGTACTGCTTTAATTGTAGAACCCTAATAATGCACACTCCAAAACATATACTGTATACTGTCAAATGTCACTGACTCACAACATGGAAGAGGGTTTCTTTCTGCCATTGTATTTTTTGATGCTGCATTTTTAATAAAACCTTTTTTTTTTTAAACTGACTGACACTAAGTATTGTCAACAAATACAACTTTTACTTATACTGACAAGTAGCATCTGTCCTTTTACTCAAGCTCTGTGGATGCTAGCTAGTATTGTGTCTCAGTAAACAGTGATTCAGAAAGTGCAGTGTCATTCAAATGATGTCACCTGCACATTATGAATATCATAATATAATATAAGTCTTCAAGCAACATGATCGTGATTAGTTAAAATCCCATTAAGCAAGTTACTTTTAAAGAACACGAGCCGCCATTGAGCAAGTGTCTGTTTAGACTACCCCGAATTCTAATAGATGCTAAGTAATCGTTGCTAACAGCATCACCCACGGCGCCTCCATTAAGCACAATTACTTTTGTAGCGTGCTAGCGTACAGCTCTCTGGTGTAGAATTAAAAGCCTTATGAATGATGCAGAGTGGAGCCTGTTCCTCCCATGGCTTGTGCTGATGTGACACAAAGAGGCTTGATGATTTTTCTTCTTCTGCTGAGTTCATAATGCTGAGCGGGTGACACAATGAAATGGGTCAGTGCTTCCACTTTATACAGTGGTAAGTGTCAAATATGTAGTTTAAGTTTATGCAGCGAGATTCCATTCACAGTCCACATTATAAACAAGAGCTAAAAGGAAAAGCTGCGATCTGTGTCTTGAACATGACAATAACAATATCATTGTGATGTTTTACTATATTGCCAAAGTCATGTTGTTGCAATATTAGGTGAAAGCCAGCCAGACTACATGCTTTTCTTATTTTTTTCCCCCCAATGTAGCCTGGGACCGAGTGTGATTTCTTACGTAAGCAGTTTTACGATGCCATTGGCCAGTGGAGCGGAGACAAAGGAAAGATCTACATATGTTGTTTTTGCCACAAAAACTGAGGGATACAAGGAGTCAGCAACTCGGTTCAGATTTCAAATCGTGAGAGAATTCAAAAAGACAAATGTGCACGTGGAGATAAGTAGTTATCTGAAGTTGGGGAGCAGGACCACACCTCTCCTGCTGCCAGCCTATTTCAGCCCCCAATACTGACGTCGTCCTCTCATCTGGTGTTTCCAGGCCCTCCCTTCCTCCCTTTATCAAATTTTCTTCTGCTTCTCCTACAGGTACGGGGGGGAGGGAAGCCTGGAAGCTTCCCTCATCGAAGCCCCAAAATGGCATTTTATGTATTGTCTATTCGTTGAGATTGTGATCTTTGTGATTGAACGGCTGTTTCAATGTACGTTTGGAACGGGACAAAACTACTTTCAATAGATGGCAATAACAACAAGAAGATACTCTTAGTGAGTGTGAAGCATTATTTTATTATTTATTTATTTGTTTATTTGACAGGGACAGTACAAGGAAACATTGCCAACTCGTTGGCCGATGTTCTGTACATAAGGCGTCTAGCCATCGGCTAATTTGCAGCCCCGTCCCTGGTTAGGCTTTTGAGAGGGTTTATAAAAGAACAGAAAAATGAAAAATCAGTATCATTAGCATCTGCTTCTGAGAGTGATAAAAGAGATTGTGGACCTCATGGAAAAGCATTACGCAGGTACTTGTTGAGTAACATTACAATTAGGAATAATGTTTTACTAGCGGTTAATTCCGTCTTGTGACAAGGTGGTCTTTGATTGGATCGATAAAAAACTGGCTGGCTGGCTGTCCAGGTTAATTAGGTGATGCAATATCCATATCAAAATTTGATAAAAAACTTCCATCCAACTAAAACACTGTACTGAAATGGTTTAGAAAAGTACTGTAATAAACCCCTTATCACTAAATTCAAGACCGTTATCAAATATCGCTATTTTTTTCTTCGGAGGGGTGTCTAATTGGTAGTTTGTAGAGAACAGTGTAATACTAAGCGTTTGCAGATTTTGTGATTTGTTAATTGCGCATATTCGAATTGCGCTTTCGATTAGCGATTGATTCTTCATCCCTAGTGTGCAGGAATCCAAAGAGCTTAAACCTGCGTAACCCCTTTAAATCCACCACAACCTTTGGGATAATTGGGCACTAAACTAGCCCCGCAGCAGATTACGGGTCGCTTGCACGGGTAACTTCCTCTTCTCACTGTCTGATGTTTGCATCCTGCAGTTTCCTCCATCAAATATTCAAAAGCTTCTTGCGGCGCTAACATTTAAACACCCAGCGCTGGCAGAGATGGAGCAGCAGAGGCTAAGAGCGAGCGACCGAGCTAGCGGGGTGGGGGTTGGGTGCTGTCGCTGGCTATAAACGGACAGCCGTAATCCACAGCCGAGTGCGTTTTGGCGCAATCCCCCATTTTGGGCTGTCCCTGTTGCATCCTCTTCTTCTATAGCGTAGCAACATGTATCTCTGAAGCCTTTGTAGAATGTTCTTCCTCCAGGCAGTAGCAAGTCTTGTATCCTACTTTCAGATTGCAACGTTATAAAAGGGCAAAGCTTCTCTTCTTGCGGCGGTAAAACAAAGAAAGAAATGTGCCAAGGCCGAAAGATCTATTATTAGCGACTATGCCGGTTGCAAAGTATGTGCAAAGTGGTTCAACACGTCAAGAGCATAAAGCACAAGCTAACGTTTAAAAGAAGGGAAGCTAAGAAGTCTTATGTTTTGAGATGGTTTATGGTAAATATCTCTGCAATTACTTCACCTATTCACATGAAACAAAAAAACGGGCAAACCCTCTTCAGGGAGTAGAGAGAATGACATGCTATGAAGCAGTGAAAACAAGCTGTCACTTTCAGCGAACGGCACGCTATGGCACCATGAAGAACACACTTTGAGCGCAAAACTGCTCAGAGCGGGTTCAGCGATGGATTTTGGACCAAAAACGTGGGCATTTTTATGATTCCTCTATGATGCAGTGAAATCCAGGAAGTACAGATTTCGCTTCAGTCATAGACGAGGAAACAACTAATCGTAATCGTGCAAGAATGGAGAAAAAATATTATTCCAGGTAGGTTGTTAACAAGATTATAACATCAAAAAAATATCAATATCAGTTTTGCACGATATGTCTACTTTACCCACACTAATGCATTAGTATATTAGGTTTGTGGACTCGAAACTTTCAAAATTCCTGAATTATCCACAAAGCTGTATTGATGGGATTCATTCAAGTGATGCAAAATTCAGTCACTGTTCTCAGAATGGCGTTCATATTTTTCACATTTTGGTGTGGTGGTGTCAAAGGGTTGATTTAAGGCATGTACTGATCAGGCGTTACCTTTGTACAAAGCTAAAGCTGGTGTAGAAATAAGCATCTCCCCTGGCTTCCCTCCCTGGCTGCTGATGAATGTGTGTCACAGATGAATATAGAATATGAATAAGGAGGAGGAGGGAGATGTGGTGGAAGTGGGACATCCAGGACGGGATTGAGGATCACGACTTGGACATCAGATCAAAATCAACTTGCAAAGAATTTTCTCAACCGATAGGACTGCGTCATTTCTGATTGGAACGGTTTTGGACAAGCATTGGCAATAGCAAATACGTTTAGCATTTTACGTTTTAGAAGATTCAGCTCACAGTACATAGCTTAAAAAACTCTGAAGAGGAGACTGAAATATGAGCTGTTAAAGATAAGAATCATTTGGAGAGGTCTGAATTGGGTTAGGCAGGAAATCCTTATGGAGACATATTACCAAAACAATTACAGTTTTTTAAATGGATTATGATAAATTTTGTTGCCCTATCAAACAATCAGAGACTACTGGCAAAATCAGAAAGAGGTCATGAATGTGGGGTCTGAATGTTAGGCGTTGGCATGTTTATGTGAATACACCTCCACTGAGCATATTTCACCTGTAGTTGTGCCACTTAATGAATGCGTTTAAAGGGATATTTCAGGATTTTTGACATAGGGCCTCATTTCCTAGTTATCCAGAGTGTTGCTGGTACCTGGAGATATTTTTTTTGTAATTCATGCCGTTCTTATGTTTGAAGAGTTTCGTGGCGCTAGGCTAATGCAAGGCTAGCCTGCATTAAAAACAGTGTGACCCGCTCCACAGAGCACTTGAGGCAAATCACTTATAACGCCAGACTAACCATATAAATGTCTGTGTCGATAGATAATTTTAATCATTTTGCATTTAAAATAACTTATATTTGAGCAGCATCAGCGTCGTGGTTGTATAAGCTACGCGCTAGAAAATAGTCCCTCAAAATGCGATCATTCATGTGATGCAAGGTCAGTTATATTCCAAAAATTACTCTATCGACACAGACATTTATGTGGTTAGTCTGGTGTTATAAGTGATTTGCCTCAGGTGCACTGTGGAGCGGGTCACACTGTTTTTAATGCAGGCTAGATTACATCGTATAAATGCGCTAGCCTTGCACTAGCCTAGCGCCACGAAACTCTTCAAACATAAGAACTGCATGAATTACAAAAAAAATATTTCCAGGTATCAGCAACACTCTGGATAACTAGGAAATGAGGCCCTATGTCAAAAATCCTGAAATATCCCTTTAATGTCTTTATCGGAAAAACAACATGGTTCTGTTCTATCTGAAAACATTAATTGCAAAATGGTTTATTGATCTGGTAAACGAATGCAAGTGTAAACATGGCCTCTAAATAAGTTAGCTGCTAATTGCTGACAACACTTCCTGGTCCAAGTGGTGTCCATTCCCGTGGCCACTCCACTTGGAAACATTGTGTCCCATGTGAATTGAGCCTGTTTCTTTAAGCATTTTTTAGCCCGTTAAAATTATTTAAAAAAAACATGCAGTAGTGAACACACCAAACTGAATATCCCAATCTTTTACTGTGACATGTATTGTTTCAAAGTGTGACAAGCCTATTTGAAGCCACTTTTCTCTCTCTCCACAGAAAGGCTCATCTGTTTCTCTGCTCAAACATTGTCGCCTTCTTGTCTCGTGCTGCTGAAACACTGGGAGATTCAAATTGCGTGATCTACCGCTGTGAATGGAGAAGAGCTGGGATGTCTTACCTCTCCATAGTCAGTGGTGAGTACGAGGGTCCCATCGCTACAGGAGTTGACAGTAGCCGGAACCAGCTGCTCCTTCTCTCTCACCCACACACGGGCCCCCTGCAAAAAAACAACCGGCAGACTTAGGCCAACACTGCCGACTGACAAAGTGCAAAACTTTATGTTTGGTATTTCTTTCATGGTGGAAAACTCGTGGGAAATTCAGTCACCAACATAGGAACATGGAGGAGTGATTTGTTTAATCACAGAACAGCAGCTACTTGAATCAAGAAATGCGCAGCTGTCTTCATCTATCTGACTTCATCAATAATTCATCAATAAACCTGTTGTGTGAGACGACACTCAGGACCGTTAGAAGTTACAGCAACTTTGTTCTTCTTTAAAGTTGAGCTAATGTGGCCGACTTTCCCACAAATCGCCTTTAAAGCTGGAGCAATAGCTGAAGGCTGTGATTCCAAAATACAAACACGAGGCCAATGTGCTGTCGTAAGATAGAGCAGTATAATTTTTCCCATTCTCTAATGCAAAAGTATAAGTTTCCCCATACTCTTTAAAGCAATACTGAGTAACTTTTTTACCTTAAAAAAAATCCTTTTCGTAGTCCCTCTGGGGGTAATATAAGTGTTAATGGGTTTCATCTCCCTTTGGTGTGTCTGGCCAGAAAACCATGCTTGCAACTTGACTGCCATCGGGTCGGACTCACCAATACGCACTAATGGAATTACGAAGATGAAGCTAATATGCTAATGGGCAAAGCTAACTGCGGGCTAGCACCACTTAAACAACATTTACAACCAAGTTTGAGCGAAAAAAATGATCTCCATTGTGTAATTGGATGTACAATATCCCTCTCTCCCTTTGTCTTTTCTGTCAGCGTAGTATTTACTATCACGAACAATTAATAAGACAAAAAAAAAACGCAACATGCTATGACACCTGCAGTGGCGCTTACAGCCTCTAGGGGCACGGGTTACTTAGTACTGCTTTAATGTGTGTAATAATCAGGGCTTTACACTCGCTCATCAAGTTAAGTCTTTTGTCAAATGCAACTATTCACTTAATGGTTGTTACATGCCATATTTTAAGTAATAAGGGACCTAGACAAGACGTTGTATTACTAAACTGAAACTAGCCACACATCGTTGAAACATTATTGGACACTCTACTCCAGATTGATTGCTTTTCTTATTGAATGTCCGATTGAAAAATAAATGGAGTGAACATAATCATCAGTCAAACGTAAATTCAGTACAGAGCTGTAACATCTGCGCTCTCCATCAGTGACGGCTCGGCCCGGTGTCTGTTGGAGCTGGAGATGGTTCAGAGGAAGTGCACTCTCCCCAGACGCCTCCCCTCCTGACAAAGACTTCATTCACAAAGTCAGCGACCTCTGACCTGACACGTCCCAAAAGAAGCAGAGGGCAACAGAGGGAGCATATGAGGGGGAATGAGGGGAAGGCTACTGTTCGCGATATGTATATTTTTGTATATTTTTAGGTTCAGCCATTTTGACAAAGCATTCTGTGGAGCAAATAATAATCTCCAATGACTTCAAATCTGGCACAGAAATTCCAAGCAAAAGTGTTTAGTATGCGCGGTATTGTGGCCCACTGCCTCGGGACTTTTGGATTCAAAGCCTAAAACAAGCTTTCGCCAAACAACATGCATAATAAATGAATCGCATAATAAATCTTTTACATGAAAGATAATTGTTTAAAAAGTATGTTAATTGGTTCTGTAAAGCAAGCTTTCACCCACAAGTGGGCACTTTTTGGACAAAGAAAATCCCCTGCTGTCCTGTTTTCCAGGTTTATGATCACTAAAACTAGTTTATAAAATTGACTATTTTCCCCACAAATGTAAAAACAAAATACAGCAATGGGGTAAAAGGTATTTCTCATTTTTAGGCCCATATATAAATCAAATCCATGTTTGTATAAAGGTCAGTCAGCCGCGCAAATTCCACTTCAGTCATATATTTATATTTACAATGATGGCTCCACTTGACCTCATGACCCCATAAAGCCCTTGGGCAATGTTTACAACTCATCAGTTGCATCCTATTTTAACCACTCCTGTAGTAACGCCTCTATAAATCTATACACTCAGCCCTGGGAATTCAAGTATGAGCAGAAACCTGAAGTGCTTATTCCTAGTGAATTACTGAAACTGAAATTTTGGTCATGTTCGCTGGTACCGCACTACAAATTAGCTTATTAGGACAGCAGTGTAGGAGGCTAGGTCAGTAAGGTCACTAATATACTGTATGAAGGCAAAAGTTGTTTTGAAAATGGGGGGTTTGAAAATTTGTAGGAGGATATTCATAGTACAATGGATTTTTTAGTCAGTGTTGTAGTTTTTGAAGCAGGCTAGTAGCAAAAGAACAGCACATAGCACCATAAACTAGCCTTGTGCCAATCTAGCTTTATGCTAAATAGCAACTCTGCTAACTTAATAGCTCAATAAACACATTTAGTTCAGGAAATTCAATGTGTAGCCTATAAAACTGCATAAAATGCTCATCAAGAATTTGCAAAATTATCTAGCTATTTAGCTTATTCGCCTCTTAGCTTCCACTACTATCTTTCAGTTTTTCAGGATAAAGGATCCAGGAACTGTTTTGGAGGATCCGGCAAAGATTTGAGACGATGACTAGAGGCCGACTGATATGAGTTTTTCTTAGGCCGATGCCAATATTTCTATAATCCTGTTAAAAAAATACTTGGCCACTCCAGCACTGGCCGATTTTATTTCACTACTTTAGGTGATCCAATCATAGTTTCTGTCCCAGCTTTGATTAGTTGTCGTTAGCATTGGCATATTGTTGCTAGCCGCGGCATTTTGCACAGCGGTCAAAAATACAATAGTGGAGGTTAAAACTAACTCAGCGATTGAATTGTCCAGATTCTGCACTTCAAAATGACATGCAGCATGTTCATATTGACGGAGGTTTAAACTTAAAGCTAACTAATTTACATTGCGATGTTTCTCACCTAGGGAGGACTAGCGAGTTGTGGGAGGACTTATTTTAAAGCCCTCATTTTGCTCTTTCCCATGCAAAAAACAGGAAGTCTCTATCATTTTCGGACCTGGAAATATCGGCGCTAGATCAGCCGATAGCCGATATTTTAAAATCCCCAAATATCGGCCATACATATATCAATCGGCCTCTAATGATGCTGATGATGATGAGGATCCTGAAACAACATATTTACAAATTAAGCATTGCTAGCTTCTCTGTACTGTTAGCCATTGACACTGACTGTGGTGTCTCCATCTAAAAAGTGTACCAGCAAAAAGTCTGTCTGATGCAGCCGCCATCTTGGATGTTTACAAAACTCCGCCCTCACAATGTGATTGGTTCAGAAAGAATGCAACAGAGGAAGTAAAATCTCTATGAAGCGATACCTGAGTAACTTTGGTTACTGCTGTGTCTCTCAACTTTGTCTTCTCAGAGGGTCGTAAAAATGTCTGAAATAATGCTTGTCAGGGATCTTTTTTATTTTGAGATGTATTTGTGGGGGTTGTAGTTTTGGACAGGACCTATATGCAAACTCATCCAATTCTACATTTAACGTCAACATCACCCACTGCAATTTACTAGATTTCTTCTGTCCCTCCCCCCACTATACTGACCGCGACAGGAGCAGCCCAGCGCGTGACAAAAGGTGGTGATGCTTCCTCTGTTTTAGCCCTCATGTTTACAGACGGGCCCTCGAACACAGGCCCGGACAGGCCATTACCACCCCTGTGTTCCTTTGTGGACCAGTTCATCCTCCTAATCCTGTCAGTCAGTGCACAATGCAATCCAATCCACCGCAGTCCCGCTCCGTCCATCACTCCATCACCAAGACCTATTAACGATCACACACTCCAGTCGTCCTGTCAGCCCTAAACATGACCCCCGACCTCGTCTGGAGCCTCTTCTGAAGCTGCAAGTGACGGACGTGGTTGGTTGCTATAAAGGCGTAGAGTGCTCTTAGAGGTTTGTGTCTGAAGTATAGTAATTTGGATGCTTTCAAATTATACTTCTTCTCCTTAAATAAACCTTAACTATTTTGATTTTGAAGATGTCAAAAACAAGGCAAGTATGTTTCTTTCTTCACATGCATCAATCCATAACATGAAGATCACATTTATACTCAACAAAACTTGCCTGACCCGCCAGATTACAATCATTTTTCAAATTAAATCCTTAATTGAATCAAAAGACACGGGCTTCAGATCCTCTTGTGTTCACACATAGAAAGTAGGAGTAGCTGCACTTGAAATTGAAACTATACCTGTTCCTCATAAAATAAATTGCTGTCTTTTTCGTTACTAATGGCAATAGTCGGATTCAATGGGGATTTCTACCATATTTTATCACAAACAAGTACCCTTGCCATCATGCCCACTCAAAGATGTTCAGAAAGGCCTTTTACACATTACATTACACAGCTAAAACTAAGCTAACCAAATAAATGCATTCTACTCCATTGCTTTTTATTAGGGTTTGGCAAAGGGTCTATTTATAGTGAGCGGGGGCTTGAGGGAACGTTAGCGGGTGTGAGCAGTGATTCATCAGGGACTGTGGCCATGCTGTATTCAAATGGCAGCTTTGGAACAACCGCCAGAGCACACAGGCTGCAGGCTAAAACCATGCTCCAGGGAACCGTGCTTCTCTGCGTCCACATTATCTGATGCCCATACGTATTTTCTTGGCATTTCTTGGATCAACCTTCCCACCTCTTTGCAAAAAAACACTGCCGGGTTTGCTAAAGTTCAATTCCCTTTACAGAATATGCATCAAAAGTGACAAACGGAAAAATCCCATGCAGAAAACGTTTGTGGGTTTTTTTAAAAGAACGCTTGGACCCTTTGTTTATAAAATTGTTAATTACTTAATGATCGCAGTACATTTATAAACTGCGAGCTGTGAGATGCTAAGACTTACACATTTTTTGCGAACACAACCAAATACAAAATCGCAAGGCCATTTTGAAATGAAGTAAAGTTCAGTTTCAGATGAGATTTTTCACATTTAGCCCAATATTAGCCTTGTTCTGGCCTGTTTTTGTATTATTTTCAGTCTTGTTTTGACACAGTCGGTTGTGATTTCTGTAAATTCTGTACAATATTTGTCGTAACATACTGTGCGGGAATGGTTGAGTGAAGTATTGCAGTAACATTGTTCACATTTCAAGACAGTTGATCAAATACTATTTTTTTTTTTCATATCATGAATCCTACTTTAAAACACTATTTTAAATATTCAATTCGCTCGGCCATCTCCCAGCTGTGCTGCGACCCTCCTCCGCCCGTCCTATGCCTGGCCTCTCCTCGTCATTGTCAACTGGCCGCCCCAGGTCTCATCCTCTACCACTACTAGTGTCCAGACTCCGGGGAGAAGACTCCGTCAGCCATCCATCATTGCTGTGTATTTCATATCGTTTATTCAGTCTGAGCCCTAGTTATGATTCATGTCCAATAAACTCTCCCAACGCCACTCTGTTTCGCTGAGTCGAAGTGCTTTACGATCACATGCACAGTATTTTTTCCCCACAAATTAGTTTGCACCATACTGAACGAGTACAAACCAAATTCCCCCAAAAATCAGGGACAGGGCCTCTAGGTTGTATTGTAAGTGCAAGGTCCCTCAGTGAAAGTAAATGTGACAAAGATAAATAAATAATGTCAGATAGTACTGCGCGTTCAGGAAAAAATGGACAGAGACTAATGATCTGCGCGAACAGGGGGTGTCTCCAGGGACGGGGAGGTCAAGGGTCATGTTTGAGACTATCTAACTAATGTGCTACTGTTTGCGCTTGCGCTTTATTAATAAACTGCTAGCACTGCATGACTAAACAAACCAGAATCCACGATTTTCTTTTAATTCTGTCAGACACTTTGTTTCCGCCTGGTTTACGGGAGTATCCCTGTAATCGACCAATCCAGATGAACAAACACTAGCACAAAGTCTAACATCTTCACCATCAACACAAATGAAGTAAATGAGGTTAGCTTTCTCGCAGTATCATCAAAAAGTGGTGACCTGATTTGCACATTTGCGGCAAAAATTACATCAAGCCATAGGATTAATATTGATACTTTGGAATTTTTGATGTATATACCCTTTGAATACAAACAAAATGGTGGAAGTTGGTCTTTGAAGTGTGAAATAACCGACTGTTTGAGTGAACAACAATGAAAAAAGTCTTGCATTTCCCACAATAGTCAACATAGCCAGCGGCATGCATTGCACGCAGAATCTATATTTAGAGCATTTAGATGACCCATTTGTTCCGTCTAACCCTCTTTCTAAGCCTACAGATACAGTATGTTGGATGTGGACTGCGGCTTGACCAGAACGTTTTCCCTCCTTTGGGATATAGCCAATCGCCAATAAAAAGCTAAAGCTTATACAAGCCGTTTACGGGGACAAATAACATCTCCCGTATCCACCTCTTTCCTGTGACTCGTGTCGAAACAAGGATGGGGGCAATTTCCGGTGAGATGCTGGAAGTTGCTCTGAGCCATTGGTTTCCAGGGCGAGTTTTCGTTTCACATAGCAGTTTATTTCAACATTTCAAGATGATTTTCTAAAAGATGTCCTCACGCGCTGAAGAACATGTTTCGCTGTTCGCGGTTGAATTGAAAAACAGGGAAAGTGACGTTTGAGGCTTGAACCTGCTAAATGCAACTGACACAAACCTAAATATAAGCCAATATGGGCCACACTGTTATCGCGGCTTTCCCACATCGGAGTATGTTGTAAAATATTCAATCACAAATGACATGGCCTATACCTCCTGTATCTAAACATAGCATGCCGTATTAGGCTGCATTTGAGAAGGTCACCGGTCTGACACTACAGTGACAGAGCATTCCGGCCCTCTCCTCGCCGCGCCATGACCTAAAGTGTGTCAGCTCTATTCCATTAAAGGTGATAACGCCATCAGGACACATGGCTTTCAGCAGATTACAGCAGCTGGTGGAGTGAGTGTATGTGCGTATGTGCGGGAGGGGTCATCTCAGCTAACACATCTGGAGTCAGAGATAGTTTTTAACATGACTTTAAAGGCCCTGTACCTGATTTGTTTTTAATTAAATTTGATTTAGGGTAGGGTCTCCCAGGGCAAACAGGTCCTAGATGATGGGTCAGACAAAGAGTGGTTCAAAAGCCCCTTATGAGAGACCAACAGGCCCGGTTAGAATCATGAGGTCGTCTTTCTGTGGATCCACCACCTGCAGGAGGAGCCATAAGGGGCTGGTGCAATGTGATTTGGGCAACTCCAAAGGATGGATGGATGGATGGATGGATGGATGGATGGATGGATGGATGGAGTATATGGAAAGGTTAATGCATTCACAAAAGTATACGATAGCTTCTGTCTCTAGCTTTGGGTCTGGCTTAGACACCATTTAAACTATAGGCTATATTTGCCTGTATTCTATACTTTTTTTTGACATATGACCATCAAGACGATGTGCAATTTTGTAAAAATCCTTCCTTTAATCCAAAATCTCAAATACTTCTCCAAGCCAGGAAGACAACATGTTCAGTCTTTACCGCCTCCACATTCGGCTACACATTTTGTATACTCTGCCTCTTGCGGAGATATGAGAAGAATAACTTTACTGTGTCGATGGTGTAGGAGAGGCAACGCTAACCTGAATTGTTCTCAGTCGGCCCAGCTCCCAGGGGACTCGTACGAGCCCATTTATCATTTGACCAAGAACACGGACAACACAAGCTCTTTTCTAGAACACATTGATGCAACGAAAATAAAAATAAACAATACTGAGACTGTCTTTAAATGGCTAGCATGATTAACTTACACTCAAATGTTCTCCGCTGTCTCAATCCAGGACGGGAACAGGAGACTTTATGAAACCAAAATATGGTTTTAGCGTTTTGTATCTATTATGATTACAATAACATTTGCCGTCTTAGGCCACATTCACTCTTGGTCCATCAGTGAACTTTCACGCACTTCCAGTCCAGGGAGAAATACTTTTTGTAAAGTTTGGATGTGCCACTTACAGTTGACAACAGAAAAAAACCGAAAAACTGATTGGAAGTAACTTTTCTCACTCACGTGCTCTGTTAGATGTGAGGATGTTCTAGGATTTGAATTTGTTTGCGATCGACTGCAAAGCCATACAAGCTAGCATTACCTTAAAGCTGTGCTACCTGAATTACTCTCTTATCAAACTGGGAAAACTCTCAGCTATTGCTTAAATATGTTTCTAGATCTCACAAACACTCCAGCACATTCCAATTGTTCAGTTGAATTCATAAGAAGCTCAATGTAGATTTATGGTGCAAAAAGAAGTTTATTCTACTACAAGAATATAATTTGGTTGACACAGCTTTAAAAAGCGTATGCAACACTGTGCAAGTATGTCCAATGGTTGAACTAGAAATCATAGCAACTGGCAGCTTACTATTATGTCCTGTGTATTGAACAAATCTCATCCCAATGGGTATGTGCAATCGATCATGATAGCAAAAAGAGTATTTTTCAAATGTATGCCGCAATTTTTATCAGGAAAAAAAATGCACATATTCACCCCAAATTATTTCGAGCCAAAGCATATTAACGCGTATTAACGAAGCACCTCCTAAAAAGATTACCCTCGACCTTCAAAAACAAACATGGAGCTTAAACGGGATCACCGGTTTGTTCAGCTGTTGTCATGCGCCCACGTGTCGGCCATGTTGGTACTGTACAAATCCCCTTTCACACAACACATTGGCCTAATTATCGCCTTCTCTCTCATCTTGGATTAAAAACTATACAGTCACACACGCGCCCGCCCCTCCCCCCCCCCACCCACATCTACACCCTCCCCGGCAACAACACTCCTCGGCAACAGTGGAAGCAGGGTGCCATGGAAACAGCTCCCATCCGGGAAGTGGATGATGGGAGATGGAGTTTTAGGTGATGTAAAGGTATGTGTATTGAAGATGGTGCTACACTATATCCGGGTATATGCAGGTGGTAATGAGTCAGATTTAATGATTTTTAATGCTATTTTAACGAAAAACATTTGTTATGCAATGATCAGTGTTAAGAATTAAATTAACTTAATTTTAATGTCAAGTTAATAGACTAAACTCTCCCTTCGTGATGCTTATTTTATGACGTTTTGTCCGTTAGCAAGCCAGAGATTTCCAGGAAATAAATGAACATCACGACACTCACAAATATTGACATGTTTGGTATCCACGTGTAGCACGAAAGGCGACTGAGACGATGCTGTAATCCAAATATGGCAATATCCTTTCAAATGTCAGACATATACATGTGCAAAAGCACACGTTACAAAAGTTTTTCTCAAAAAGAGGCTGTCCTTACACTTTCCAGTCTTATACTTAACAATATTTTGAAGGATTTCAACAACAAAAACATACATTTAAACCTGTCTCTTTTTATGCAAAAAATGCCTTATTTTCATATGAAAACATAAAGTACTACTGTGAAGGTTTCAAATTGGTATCTCTACAGTAAATTTCTTCCCCCTAATTTGTTTAATTTCAGACAAAGCTGCAGTTGAATGTGCTATGTTAACAAACTTATGTGGCAAAAAGTCAAGAAATGTTGTTTTAGTGACTCGTCTGAAACAAGTTGAATGGTTTTTACATTTACGGCCTTAAATCTGGCACAAAAACTACTTTTTTTTTTACACCTGAATTAGATTCAGTTAAGATTTTAGAGCAAAAAGAATTGACAACTCAATTTCTGTCAAAGTCGGAAATGATTTTCTCCATTTCGAAATCAAAGTGCCAAATCAAAGTGGCAGATATGCATTAGGGTAAGAGGATAGAAAGAGATGAAGACGCTGGCCTAAATGTGCTGCTGGAGTGTGAAGGAGAAGGAAGAGGCTGCCGGGCGAGCGAGTGATCATCAGAGATATGAGGGGAGAGAGAGCAGAGCCGATGTTACAGCTGAATATAGGTCACACATCTCCAGTGACTGTGTTGCACTGGAGCTAACTGCAGAGCGGGATACTGTACCCCCCCAAGACTCAAGGAGGCACTGTGGTGGGTATGATGAATCTGTTGGACTAGAGGCTACGTTGTTTTTCAATAAAAATGCCATCTTGGGAATGATTATGGTGTTTTTTTGTATCACTGTAAGCCTAGGTGTTAAAATGGGCCTGAACAGCAGTCCAGCACCTTGTATCATGACAAAAAGAAACTGTCTGACAACCACTAATGTTGCCCCCTCGAAATCACCAGGGAGAATCAGTTGGCTTTTCAAAGTTTATTTCGAGCTCAAATAGTACAGAAAAGAAAAGGGTAAACATAGGTCCCCTGTGAATAAAGAATAAAATAGTTTAGCGTACTATGGATTAAGTTAAAATGGACAAACAGATAAAACGACACTTACACGTCCCAGATGTCACAAGGCTTAGGCCACGGCCCGACTACTGCGCCACAGCTTCTGCCCTGAGGCTGTGGGCCTAGCTCTTTTAAACTAGCATAAAGCGGTCACGTGATGGACGCGCTTCCGGTTTCAATTATAAAAAGACAGTGTTTAATTTAGCGAAAAGATTAATACTGTTATTTACAGTGAACCACTTACCAACAATAATAAAAAGTGCTTAAATACTTTGTTGAAAATGGGCGGACAACACCCTCCCCCACTAAAAATAATGTTAAGCCAACATTCCCTTAATCCTACTGGGGGGTCTTACTTGACTTAAACCATACATTGTAGCAAATAAACAATTTGAACCACAACAATACTTCACAAAAGAGTCCAGGCTAAAAGAAAAGTGTCCGTTATCCAAGAGTCCTTTGGCACGGCGGTACGCGCAGGTTTAAAGGTCCATTCCCGTATTTGGGTAGATAGTCCGTTGAAGCATTGGTGGGCCCCAGAATCTTCAGAAGTGACTCAAGGAAAATACCTTCTACCCAAGATTTTGTAGCAGCATAGCAAATCAACTTAACAAATAGCATGTACTACTTAAACCATAATTAAAGTACATTTACTACTATTGCACATATCTCTATTGCACACAAGCCACCTACTTTAAGGTGCAAAGTGCAAAGTGCAACTCAATTTGCAGGTACATAAAGTGCATGTTACTACTGCATTACGACTGGGAATAAAAAGGATATAGGTTGGCCGAGGTGCTGAAGAAGCCGTCTCGGACCCTCGCTGGTTTGGACACACCGACAGGACAGGTCTGCACTTCCCGGACCGTGGGCTCACCAAGCTGGTCGTAGGTGTACAAGCGCCTGGGCCGTCTGGTTCTGCCAGGTCTTGCAGGTCGCTCCGAGGAGTCAGAGGAGGATGCCTCTCGCTCAGATGAATCCGCTTCCTGTACTGGCTCTGGCTCCGGCTCAGGGTCAACCTCTGGGATCAGGATCACCACTTCAGCTCTCTCCTCAGCAGGTGCAGCTCCCTGTTCCGGCTGTCTTGGAGTGAGGACTCT
The DNA here is from genome assembly GCF_951799975.1 of Gobius niger. Classification (NCBI taxonomy): domain Eukaryota; kingdom Metazoa; phylum Chordata; class Actinopteri; order Gobiiformes; family Gobiidae; genus Gobius; species Gobius niger. The sequence continues at coordinate 6,431,189 of NC_136867.1, forward strand.
CGGTTGGAACTCTCTGGCAGTTGGATTGAGCGGCTGAAAAACGGGTTGGGGTGGCATGACGAGATGGTAGTCTTCCTCACTAGAGCTCTCTGTACCTGCAGGCTGGATGTTGCACTTAACACTTGTCCCTCTTCCTGGCGACGTTCTAGTTCTCCTGCTTCTCCTTTTAGGGTTGGGGACGACAGGCGCTGGTTCAACCAGGTAAGGACAAGGTAAGAGTAAGTTTCTGTGCAGCACACGTCTTCTCCCAACAGCATTCAGAGGCTCAACCACATAGACAGGGCTTCCAGGGCCTTTGCTCTCCCTCACCACATGGACAGTGTCCTCCCAGTGACTGCGGAGCTTCCCCGGACCACCTCGAGGCGTGAGATTTCTCACCAATACATGGTCACCCGGGTTCAGCGTGGAGCTCCAGGCGCGCTGATTGTAATAATCTTGGCCCTTTTTTGCTGACTTCCTCATGTTCGTCAGGGCAATGGCATAGGCTTCCTGCATTGCCTCTCTCCACTTCTCCGCATAGCCAGCAGGGGTCTGTTTCTCTGCGTCACCGAGCTTCTTGGGAAACAAGAGGTCAACTGGGAGGGTTGGTTCACGTCCAAAAAGCAAGAAGAAAGGGGAGTACCCTGTCGCCTCGTGGATGGTCGAGTTGTAGGCATGAACTACTTTGTTGAGGTGCTCCTTCCATCTGGCCTTTTGTGTCTCCTCCAGTGTCCGCAGCATACTCAACAGAGTCCTGTTAAAACGTTCGGCAGGGTTAGCTTGGGGGTGGTAAGGTGTAGTGCGAGAGTGTTGAATACCACCATATTCCTGGAGCTTCCGAAACAGCTGGTTCTCAAATTCTCTCCCTTGGTCATGGTGGATCCTGGATGGAAACCCAAAGCGTGGGATAAATTCGTCAAACAGCTTTCTGGCAGCAGTTTTCCCGGCCTTGTCTTTGGTTGCGTAGGCCTGAGCGTATTTAGTGAAATGGTCCACTAAAACCAGGATATACTCTTCCCCTCCGTTGCTTTTCTCCAGATGTAAAAAGTCTATTGAGACCATCTCGAATGGTGCAGAAGTTTCAATGCTTTGAAGTGGTGTCCTTGTGACTCTGTTGGGCCTTTTGTTTTTGATGCAGCTGCAGACACGTGTAACGTAGTGCTCCATCTCCTGCCTCATTTTTGGCCAAAAGAAGCGCTCTCGGGCCAGGGCCACCATCCGGTCAGCACCCAAGTGTCCCATCTCCTCATGGAGGTACTTGTACACCAGGGGCTTCAAGGGCTCTGGCACCACCAGTTGCAGCCTGTTGTTGGTCTTCCTCCACAAGAGTCCATCTTCACCCAGCTGCAGCCTTGGCCATTCTCTCAGGAGAACCCGGACTTGCTCACTCTCTGCAGCTTTGTCTCTGTACTTCAGGTAAGTGTTTTCTCTTTTCAGGTTGGAGACCCTCTGGATGGCTGGATCTGCATTCTGCTGGGCCTGGATGTCTTGGATGGAGAAGGGCTGAAGGGGTGGTACAGCACTGCCATCTGGTGGTAGGACATCCACATTACAGGTGACAGCAGAAATCCAGTTGATCTCACCTGTTTGGCTGCTTTTGACTGCTTTACAGATGCTGTCCATGACCTCCGGCTCACACTCTTCCGTGCACTCCTGCATGATGGTTTTGATGGGCTTAGGTCTGCGAGAGAGAAAGTCAGCATCTGTGTTAGCTGTTCCAGGTCTGTACTTGAGTGTAAATCTATAGTCTGCCAGCTCTGCAACCCAGCGGTGACCCGTGGCGTTGAGTTTTGCCGACTTGGTAACGTAAGTGAGTGGGTTATTGTCACTGTAGACTGTGAAGTGTGGCGCGTGGAACAGGTAGTCACGAAAACGCTCTGTGATGGCCCATTTCAGTGCGAGGAATTCCAGTTTTCCTGAGTGCAGCTTGTAGTTCTTCTCTGCAGGCGTCAGGGTTCTGGATCCGTAGCCAATGACTCTCAGTGCGCCATCTTGTCGCTGGTACAGCACAGCACCGAGCCCTTGCTCTGAGGCGTCAACATGGAGAATGAAAGGCTGCTCGAGGTCTGGATATGCCATAACAGGTGGATTTGTAAGTTGGTTCACAAGCGTCTCTAAAACTGCTCTGTGTATTTCTGTCCACTGAACCGGAGAGGAGGGTGGGAGCTGAGCACCTGAATGTTTTGTCCCCTTTTTGTGGCAGTGTTTTGGCTCACCTTTGGGCTTTGCCAGCAGCTCATACAGTGGCTTTGCAGTCCTGGAGAAGTCCTGGATGTAAGCTCTGTAGTAGCTCAAGAATCCCAGGAGCTTCCTCACCTCTCTCACTGTAGCTGGGGTCTGGTACGTGAGCGCCTTTACTGCCTCCACCTCTCTTGGGTTCATCCTGTATCCTTCTGCAGAGATCACACGACCAACATACGTTACTTGTGGCTTAAACAACTCACATTTTTCGGCTCTCAGCTTCATCCCACAGGCTCTCTGTCGCCGCAGGACTTGTCTGACGTTTTCCACATGTTGGTCAAATGTGCGGCTGAAAACAAGGACATCATCCAGATAGGGCACACAGACTTCATCCCTCAGATCTCCCAGGCATCCCTCCATGTGGCGTTGAAAAGCAGCCGGGGCATTTGAGAGGCCAAATGGGATCCTGGTCCACTCATAGAGTCCCCATGGTGTAATAAAGGCCGTGTATGGTCTGCTCTTCTCGCTCATGAAGCCTTGGTGGTATGCTTTGCCCTGGTCCAGGACGGTGAACCAGGAGTTTCCACCCAAGTTTTCCAGGATTTCTTGGATCCTGGGGATGGGATGACGGTCTGGCCAGGTCTTCTCATTCAGCAGCCTGTAATCAATGCATAACCGGAGAGTGCCGTCCTTTTTCCTGACGCAGACTACCGGTGAAGAGTAAGAGGAATAGGACTTTTGAACCCAACCTCTACTCAACAAATCCTGAATGTGAGCCTTGACTTCCTGATACAGGTGTCGGGGTATGGCATTGTATGTTCTCTGGACAGGAACAGAGTCTTTCAAATTAATGTCCATTTGCAAACCAGTGATACAACCAGCATCCCACTCATCTCTGGCAAACACGTCACCCTCCTCCACCAGCATCTGACGAACCCTGTGCTGCTGCTCTGCCGAGAGGTGACTCAGATCTACAGGCGGGACCCAGGGCTCCCTCTGTGGTGCTTGACTGGGCTGCTCCGGTGAGGATGTGGCAGTGCCCTCTGGTGACTTGGGCTCTAGTGGATAAACAGCATCAACACTGTGTAACCAGCCAAGCGTTGTGCGGCCACAAAGTTTAATATCACAGTCCGTTGTGTTTTCAACAGTTACCTTAATCCTTGTATTCTCTTGATGTTGAATGAGCTGTTCTCTTACTTTGAGTCCTGTGGGCCACGGTGTCTCCGGGTTAGGCTCCAACACGACGTGAGTTCCACAGAGCAAACCTTGCTGTAGATAGTTGCATTGCACTTGGATGGCGTTCCTCTTTGGGACAGTAACTGGCATTCTTCCCAGACGAGCAATGTGGGGGTTGTTTTCAGGTGACGGCTTCTGTAAAACAGTTAGAACAGCCCTCGCAGTTTCCTGACCCACATCAAGTGCTGAACAAAATCTCCTTACCATGTGACCAGAAGGAAAACAGCTTCCAAGACCCTCATTTGCCAAAGCCAGCTCCTCAATTACATTAAATCCAATAATAGGACGTTCCAGATCTGTAGAGGCGACTAAGATAGGAACAACTACTGGTTCATCACTCATCCCAGCAACAGCATCTTGTGACAGTGCAAACTTCACTTCAATCCAGCCCTGGTATGGAATCTTTGTCCCATTTGCTGCGGACAGATCCAGCCCTCCTTCCTCCAGTAACTCTTCCACCGGCCTCACAGTAACATCAGGTAAGTGTCTCAGTTTCCACTTATCTCCAATGATGGACACTTGTGAGCCAGTGTCCCACAGCACTTTGGTGTCAACATTGTTCATTGTGGCTCGAACAAGGCACCTCCTCCCCACCAGCTTAGCAGTTTGATGTTGTTTACCAGTGAGGGGCGCTGTGGTGCAGAATATGTCTGTGTTCTTACCAAGATGTACGCTGGTTTCAATCTTGTTGGTGGAGGCTGTGGTGTTCCTAGGCGCTCTGCGGCAACCAATGGCCCAGTGGTCTATGCTCCCACACTTGTAGCAGTGGTCGCATTTCCCCCCTGGATTGGTCCGCTGGCACTGGTGACACTGCCGGTTGGGGCGTGTCCTTGGCGGTGGTCTGTTGTAGCTGTGGCTGGCTTGTCCCCATGGTGGTGGTTGTCCGGGTGGCTGGTGCAGGCTTGACAGCTGAGTGGTGAGATTCTGAATGGCTTCACAGATGGCTTTGTTCCCCTGGTCTACTTTCTCCATCAATGTGTCACGTTTTTCAAACTTTTGCTTTTTATAACTGGTAGAGTTACTGTCATAACTGCTGCTCTCTGAATCAGTGAAATGTGAATCATTACTCACCGCTAACACCTTGGCTCTGGATTTGCTTGACAGCTTGCCCTTCCTCTCCATTTCCAGGTTGTAGGCGGCGGTCATTTTCTCCAGCAGAACTTCATCAGTTACTTTTGGATTTTGCAAATATGGCTTTAAGTCAATACGGATGGTGTCATCTCGGAGTCCAGTGAGTATGGTTTGCAAAAATTGATTTTGGATGAGCTCTGGGCTGTACTTCAAGCCAGTGTCTGCTCTTTCTGAAGCAAAGAGTATCTGTTGCCTCAAGTCCATAGCTCTAACTAAAAACTGGACTGGAGTCTCTCCGTAATCTTGTGCAGCACGAGTTAAGGAGTGGTACAGCTCATTAGCATCTTTTTCAACAAAATGAGTCCGCAATATTTGTTTCAGAGCTTTCAATGACAAATCATCTCTACTTTCCAGATAACTTCGCAGTTTTGTTCCTGGAATAATAGCTTGAAGGACTGCATCAATAATTTCGCATTCATCATATCCCTTCTTTAATGCTTTTGTAATTTGTCTTTCTAGACTTGCATATCCCAGCTTATCCGTTTGATTATGTTCACCAATTTGTCCATTAATTTTAAAGTCTTTTCTATACATTGGGTGAACAACAGTTTGAGTTCTTTCAGTCAAATTATTAGCGGCAGTAAGCGTGGTGGCAGAGGTGCGTGGTCTTACCACAGGTTCCGTGTTGCTGGGCGCAGTACCAGCTGTGTCCGCCAGAGGGCGGCGTGGCGACGTGGGACCAGACGTAGACAGCGTTTTTCTCAGTTCATCAATTCTGTCATTTATTTTCAATAACAATGACATTCCTCCATCTTCAAGCGACGTGACATCCTCACACTCCAAATGCTGCAGAATTAGCCTTCTCAATTTGCGAGGTGAGTTTTTATCTTCATCTTCAACATTTATTTCAAGTGTAGTGCATATTTTAAGAAGTTCCCAAGCAGGTAAGGCAATTAGCTTTCCCTCGATTTCTTCCAGCATATTTTCCCATTCAGACACTTGTTCGTTAAAGTCTGGCATGGTTGGAAAGTCTTTTACCTTGGATTTGATCGTGACTTGCGGTGGGTTGTGTCGTCTTCCTTGACCTCGCTTCCGTTAGCATTAGCTCCGTGATAGCTTCGTGTTGGCGTCTCTCGTAGCGTATTCCACTCACGAATATAGTCCACACACGCGCTCCGGTAGCCACAATCCACGGTAGCGGTCCAGGTCATCCACAAACTTAATCCGACCGGGCAGAAACACCAAGATTTTGTTGCCCCCTCGAAATCACCAGGGAGAATCAGTTGGCTTTTCAAAGTTTATTTCGAGCTCAAATAGTACAGAAAAGAAAAGGGTAAACATAGGTCCCCTGTGAATAAAGAATAAAATAGTTTAGCGTACTATGGATTAAGTTAAAATGGACAAACAGATAAAACGACACTTACACGTCCCAGATGTCACAAGGCTTAGGCCACGGCCCGACTACTGCGCCACAGCTTCTGCCCTGAGGCTGTGGGCCTAGCTCTTTTAAACTAGCATAAAGCGGTCACGTGATGGACGCGCTTCCGGTTTCAATTATAAAAAGACAGTGTTTAATTTAGCGAAAAGATTAATACTGTTATTTACAGTGAACCACTTACCAACAATAATAAAAAGTGCTTAAATACTTTGTTGAAAATGGGCGGACAACACTAACACCAAACACACAGAGAAGAAAGAGAGAGCGCAGTCTCTTGTTAATTTGCTGAAGCTGCACTGAACAGAAGTCCACACTGCAGAATGCAGGGAGACTGAGAGGAGGAACAGTGTTGGGGAGAACACTTTAAAATTGAATTTAGTTACAGAATACTGAATACTTGGCTTAAAATGTATTTTGCGACGTATTCTGTTACTTTGTATAATCAGAGTACTGTTCATTCACATTAATGTGCATTATATTTATGAATAAAAATGGCATATGACAGAAAACATGAAGGCTAAGCTTGTTGAAATGCCTGTTATGAACAGACAGTATACATCCATTATAAGTATTGCAAAAAAGCACTTAGCAAATGCACAGCGGGAGTGCTGCAGATCACATAACGCACGATACACAGGTGCGTTGTTTGCATGAATAGCATAATAATATAAGGAGTTTTAAATCTTTATTGTGTTTTTTTACAGTTTCTCAAAAGGAGTATTCGAAATACACTTATTCAGAAACTACCCAATACTGGGGAGGAAACTGTGCCAACAAAAACAAATCCAAACGTAGTTAACTGAGTCTTCAGGACCAGACTTCCACCACCAACTGTAGTCCACTTTAACCACTGCGTAAGTCTTTATTGTAAATGCAGCAAATAAACTGCACCATGTTTTTCTATGGTGGTCCATCCTGCTTCGCTTTGCCGTCTCATAAAGCTGTTTACAAAAGCCACATCATGCCTTTGATGATGTGGACAATATGGATGGGTTAGGGTTACGGTTCGAGCTAGAAACGAGTTAACAATGTATACCTTGTTCTTTTGATCATGGGAAAAATCAGGCCCCCCATGCAGCTTTAACAGTTAAATGAGCAAAAGACTATATTTAGTGCATACCATAACAATATATAGAGATGTACGGTGTCTAAACCCTACAAATAAACATGTTCTGATTGAATGCGATTGTTGTATCAGTTTAAAAGTTGGTAATCAAGAGCCTACCCAAATGTTCCTGCCCAGGACAGTGCGTGAACATCTCATTATAAACTGAATGTTGAACCATTTGGCAGTTATGAATCACAGCAGAAAGTAGCACTTTTGTCACACACTAATATTGTATTGTTTATGACCTAGTTTTATCAGATGACGTTCCTGTAATCCATACGTGGGCTGGCAGATTATATGCTTAATGGTTATGGACTTGCCATACTCTAGTTATTCTGAGCCAACTTGACATTTCTGTGAACCATCTTTTTAATATCTCAGGGAGAGAAAAATGCCCCTCCAGGCGATGTTGCAAAGTGCACAATTACTAGAGTCATGTTTAGTGTGGAGGCACGGAGCTCCAGTTATGCATATAGCTTTATTGTGAAGGAAGGGGATAGTTGCACAATATCTCGCTAAAAATATCATTAGGTGATGCAATATCCATGTCGCAAGAATCTACAAAATATCGCAAAATCACTGAAGTCTTTCACCAGACTGAGATTGACACAAGGAACTTATAAGGCAAGTTTATTGGAATTGCTGATTTCAAAGTGCTAACAGTTGCATAAAATTACAAGAAGCAGATACAATCAATCTGTGAATGTGTCAACGAGTATTTGTTGTGGCCTTGTTTTGATTTATGTTTAAATCTAATGGAACATGTGTTGTTGCGTTAAAACAGTTTAGTAATATTGCAACGATTTCATATCGCAATATTGCACACCTGTATTGCACAACGCAAGTTTTTTCCAATGTTGTGCAGTATGGCTAGTACAAAATATTGTTTTGCAGTATATCGCAATAGGTATTTGTTGTGATGTGTATTGTATCAGAAACCATGTATTGCAAATAATCTGTGACTGATTTATTTTTAATATACGTAATACATTTTGGATACGTGCACTCAATCTGGTGTGGCGTGTTTACATGCATGAGTCCCATATATGTTCATTAACATGCACTGTCCCGACCAAATAAACCAATACATAAATAACAATATATTGTATTGCAACACATATCGTATCGGGCCTGATGCGGATTGTATTGTGACAAAAGTGTATCATCCTAAGTATCTATTGTTCAGCTATAATTGACCTTTTTGCTGGTTTGAAAAATGCCTACACTTCAAGCTGCAGACGACACAAGCAAGTTTTTTTAACCTACATAATCTTTCGTTCCTTTGTTAAGCAGCTCAAAACCTCCATAATTAAAAACGTTTAATGCAGGAGTCTAAAGCCTTGACAACTTTTATGTGGTCAGGACAATATGCGGCAAGACCAATGTGACGCGAGGGCTGAAGAAGCCTCTTAGATGAGAGGTGAAATGTCAATTCTGAACCGCCCAGTTCATTTGAAGCGACTTCTTTTGCTTTGAAGCTTTTACAACGTGCATGTCACCGGAAATAAATGAACACTATCAGTAGAATCAACTGAACATGTTTACTTTATATCTCGGGGCACATAAAAAAGCAAACTTACTTACTTACTCTTAAGATGACACATTCTTTGGATCAATATCATGCGTGTGTATGTGTATACTGTTGAACATGAACTATAATGTGACTATGACATTTGACGCTGAGCTGCTCCCCGCGATCGCCTGAAGTTAAGGCCATCTTGACTCACTCCTTTTGGGGCAAACAATGACAAATGATCCGGCAGTGCGTCTTTGGAAACAGGAGCTGCATCCTTCTGCGGGGTTATGGAGAGGTTTGACACAAAGACTTGCTGAGTGGACGGTATTATCAGATGTTGAGAACAGGCCCAAAGTCCATTTTAGCAACCTCTAAACCGCGGGAGTGTCTGGCTTTGGGCTACAGACTGGTTATTACGGGGGTCTGGGAATCAATACAGCAATCAATACATCAAATGGACAGGGAGGAGAAGTGGAGCGGGACAAAAGAGAGAGGATTCCACTGTTGCTATGCGCACTGGGTTATCATTCAGTATTTAAAGGTGTTCTGCAAAATGGGGAGGAACTGCATGGAGCCCTGTTTTAGATGAACAGATCAAGGCAGGTAAACTGAGCACTGTTGTTTTAAAGTATTGCTAGATGGACCAAATGCCTTCTCTTTAGAATTGAATGCCTCAAATTCCAAATTTTTAAACGTAAAATTGCATATTTCTCATCAAACAATCTGGCAAGGCTTTCTTTCTGATCAGACACCAAAACAAAAATGTAAACATAATTTCTTCCTCCTCTGTAGATCGTTGTAATTTAAAATGATTGTCACTACCTTAATGGTAATTGGTTTACAATACTGGTACCTGAACAACACCTTCTTCCCCAAAATGTAGGTGCTTTTGTGTCATTTTGTGTTTGTTTTCTTGTGTCTGAATGTTATTGTGGTGTTTCGTTACCTCTTTGTGTCCTGGAGGGCACCGTTTTTGCCCGACCTGACTTAGAAAAACTACATTTTCAAATGTAAACAAACACTTATTAGAAAGTTATGGGTGCGCTCCGAATCTCAACTCCACGTGGGAGTGACAGAAAACAGAGGAGAGTAAGCAGAGGAGATATTCCGAGTCTGACCAGGCTGATCCACACAAGCCTCTGGTCCCATCTTTGCATATCCCGCTGGTTTGGCTCAACAATAATCTGGACAGGGCCCATTTGACCACCTTTTTCTACAGCAGAGCGGGCAGGGTTACCTCAGAAGGGGAGATGCCACACCCTCACCTTTACTTCATGATTGAGTCTTGGTCAGTGACAGGTCCGACAGACTGAAGAACAGCTTCATCCACCAGGCTGAACTCCCTTTCCCTCCTTCTGCTGTCCACTATTATGTACATTCGTATTTGGTATTGCTCTGTTTCGATTATCTGCATGTGGTAGAATTGACCACAATGCAAACTGAATTATTCATTAAACAGACAATGTTCATATTGCATAAAGGCATGTGAGCGAAAACAACTACAACTTTCTTCAGTGCTGTTTCAGGACCACAGGAACCTTAAGATTTCAACGCCTGTAGTAGCCTAGCCTGTGAAGTATTAGTGACTATGAATACATGGAGATTATTTACGAGTGGCACCTTATTACTATTAGAAAAACAACAACGACAACGATAGCCCCACATTCAACAACTGTCAAAACAGCAGAGACACGGCAACTTCCAAACGTGTGCCAAAACCAACTGCTACTTCCTGATGCACAATGACTGGTTGACCAATAGAACACAAAAGACTCTCTAAAAAAAAAAAAAAAAAAAAGGCCATGATGACATCACACTGGCAATATGTGAGAGCCATTTAAAGCCATATCAGATTAACTTGGGGGAGGGTGGGGGTATAAGAAGCTTGTATAGATGGGGCGGGTATTGAGAGGGAGACATGTGGACACAAATTAACACTTAACGCGCACTGAATGACTGATGCAAGTGTGACTGTAGCCAAAGCGAGCTTGTTGGCTCTTTCTTCTTTGCCTTAACCAACAACAAAAAAACGCATAGCCCTCCTCCATTCCACTCGCTCCTAAGTGTAAAAGCCCCTCTTCTTTTTCTCCCTCCCCACACAAGCACTCCTCATCCCCGCATGCTCCTTCCTTCCGTCCTTCCTTCCTCCCTTCCTTGGCCCTGTTCCCCTCACTGCTTCTGCTGCTGCTGCTGTCGCCTGCTTCCCACCTGCCCCATCCCACTCACTCCCAGCCACAAGAAACAGCAGCATATTGTTAACAGACTGCCGTCGCATGCCGCGCTACGGGGATGCACGGTTCCACCTCCTGACAGCTCCCCTTTTTGGCCAGACTACCCATGAATGCGCACAGCTTTGGCGTTCGAGTGTGAAACATGACATGAGGCAGGCATGGCAGTCGATACTGTATGTAAAAGAATTATAACTGACACAACACCTGGGCCACAGACTGCCAGCGAGGTGACTAAGGAAATCACACCGGCATCTGCAGCATCCCGAGCGGTGTGTGTGACCGTGTGTGGCAATAATAAACCCATCTTTTACGCACAAAATGTTTGAGTTACAACAAAAAACCGCTTACCTCCGTGAAGAAGGATTCCATGTTTCAGCTGGGAAGGGGAAGGAGGAAAAAAAAAAAAAAAAAAAGGATGTCTCGGCTCTCCGTCTCTCCGTCGAGATGCGGGTGGCTCTTTGCGTGTCTCTTTGCCCGTCTCCCATTCACCTCCTGCCGGCCCGATCGCGCTGTCACACCCCGGCAAAAACAAAAAAAAAAGAATGTTCCTCACGCTGCGCTCATTGAATTGCTTATGGGTCGTTTCTAGAAAAAAAAAAGAAGAAATAGAAGAAGAAGAAGAAGAAGGGGGGGATGGAAAAGAGGGGAGGGATACCAGTCGCTTTTACGCACACCGGCTACAAGGGCGCCTCCTCCACCAATGGGCTCACTACCTGCACACACTGCTGCCTGCTCCCGGGTCCTTGGTACCTCGCAGCCTGCCTGGCACACACACACACACACTAACACACGCACTAACACGCACACGTCACGCGCACACGCCCCCCACGCACGCGGACGCAGGGAGGAGAGGAGGATGTAGGTCAGTGTGTTTTTTGACGGTAAAGGTTTGGATTTGGTGGGGACATCTGGGCCGGCTGTGGCGCGCTCTGGCTCTCGACGTGCGTCCAGGTGTCGGCGTTGTTATTGAGCTGAGGGGAAACGATGGAGGACAGGCGGATTAATGCGTGACGAAATGAATGAGGGAAGTCTTAGTTTAGGGCAGGAGATGACGCGTTAGAAGTGTAGCTAAAGCTCTATTGAATCCTGCAAAGTCTTGAATTCGATAGCAGATATTTACAGATGGAGGCGCTGAATTGGGGTGATGTAGCCTTCAACAGAAAATCCATATGCTGCACATTATTTTATTGTTATTATCAGGGATTGTGCCCAAGAATCTACCATAAAAGCGACAATGAAAGAGGGAGTGAATGTTTAAACTGTTGTGTCCATCCCCATCTTTCCTAAAACGCCTTTTCTGCATCCATTTTCTCCACATGGATTGGTTTATAAGCAGTAATGCTAACAAAGGCTAGCATGCAAGCTCACAATCCATACAAAATGCTTTATAATTGACCTTTTGCAAAACCCTGCCCCAAAATGTTGTCCAATCACACCTTACTACCAGACATGCCCCAGATACCTCCCATTGAAACTAATGGCGCGGGACCTGTTTCTTGCCACTCAAAGCCGATAAACAAGCTAAACTAATACCTCCCGCTAACTACTAGCTAAGGAACGTTTACCGTCCTTCTTGTTGTTAGCCAAGAGTTTCATGAGCTGTCTTTGCTGGACATCACTGCAGTAAAAGCCGCTGGAATATCTGGCTACAGGAAGCGTTCCATCCGTCCATCCATCCATCCATCCATCCATCCATCCATCCATCCATCCATCCATCTTCTTCCACTTTTCCGTTTCCGGGTCGTGGGAGCAGCCATTGGAGCTGCCCAAATCACATTGCACCAGCCCCTTATGGCTCCTCCTGCAGGTGGTGGGTCCACAGAAGGACGGCCTCACGATTAACCAAGCCTGTTGGTCTCTCATAAGGGGCTTCTGAACCGCTCTTTGTCTGACCCGTCACCTAGGACCAGTTTGCCATGGGAGACCCTACCAGGGGCACGAAGCCCCCGACAGCAGAGCTCCCAGGATCATTCGGGTGCTCAAACCCCTCCACGTTAAGGTGGTGGTTCCAGGAGGGGTACAGGAAGCGTTTAGTTTGATATTTCAGCCGCGGGTGGATTTATTGGCACTGCGTGAACACGGGACATCATGGCCTAAACACAGATTATTATGTCTTTGATGGAGAATAATGACTTTATGTTACCTAGCTGAGTGGGGGAGACAAAGCCACTGCAGCCTGTCTCACCTTTGATCAACACTGCACTAACATAAGAAGAGATTAACTTACCAAGTGTATGAGTAGTCCACACAGCGATGCCTGTTGTATTTAAGGTATAGCTCTGGGGATTTTTTTTCTTTTTTGCACAGGTCCTTTAGCCGCAATAGTGAAGTGTCCTCTTTGATGCATATTTTAAATATATTGCTCCACTGAACATTGCACCCATTTTACCTCAATCTGGATCAGTCACTTACAGGCACTTCTCTCCTGTTACGATACGTGATGAACACCAATTCTTGACGGAGCTAGCATATATTGGCTCAGGGGGTGCTGCTTTTGTTAAAGAGGGGGTATTGTGCTTTTTTCAATCACATAGCACCAGTCTATATCACACTACAATGATGAACAAACCTTCTGTTGGTCTGTAAATGCAGTAAATTAAAATAACTGCCTTGTATAAAATTGCTCTCTCAAAATGGCTGTAGTGAATGTCTTGAAATAGGCCTCTGTCTCTTTAAGAACCTCTGACCCTTTCAGACACGCCCCCTCCACACGCTGTCTGTGGCATCAGTGGGGAGGGGGTTCTGCTGAGGAGCATTGGTTGGTTACTCGGCTGGTGACGAAAGCTCGGAGGCGTCTCCAGGAGGTGGGGGCGTTCCTAGGAGGACTCAGGCAAACCTATCCCTAAAATGGCCGCCATCAGAGTTTTTACAGATTACTCAAAAATACGTGAATGTGCCAAGGCAACACTTCAGGCATGTTTTTAATGAGGGAATGACATAATAACATGATGTAAAGCTTGAAAAAGTTGATTTTGCATAATACCCCCCCTTTAAAAAGTCAATTATATGACAATGTCTTTATCCCCCTACAAACCTCTACATATTCAATGCAAGCCTACTGAAGAGGGATAAAACCAAATTCAAAATTCGGGCCTCTAAGCTTGAAAAATGTTTTAACCGCTCATCTAAGCTAGTTTATCACCATGTGCATGTGTATGGAAAAGAAATCCTTACCCTGTTGGATGTGCTTGACTCGTGTCATGTGAAAAGAGCTATATACAAATTAACTTTGATTTTATGTAGGAATTAACCAATTCGTTTTTGCTTACTGAGAAGACATAAAACTTTAAGACAGTTTTTGTTTGGATAATTACATGATATAGGAAAGGAAATTGGTTTTGTTCTTCTGTATATTGTAAATGCTAATATTTGTGTGGGGGAAAAGACAACTGAGCACTGTTTAATTGTAAGCCTTTGATAAATCCATGAATAGCTCAATTTTGTTCTGATGAATCACGTTAAATTCCCATCCGAAGATGTTGTTTAGCAGCCCTATGTGTTCGACTGGTGCCTGGATCCGGATCTTAACCACAACCACAGATCTAACAACAATACAGGCAGAAAGCTCGCTGCCCACTGGTGTAATTACGGGGCGTGCGGTGAGCCTGTTTTAGAGAGTAATTGCTGTGAATAACATGTATACTGGACTACAGCAGGAAGTCACCCATTTTCCCCTGATGATGTCACGAGGTCGCTTTTCTTGGAGTTTGGCAATTCAGGCATTGCACATTGTTATTGTGTCACTCACTATTCACTATTCATGGTTAGTGGGATATATCGTGAGGCTATGGCACGAGGTGCAGACATTATGTATCCAAACACTAACAACGTGCTTATATACTCCCCCCTACAAAGAATACTGGGATGTTAAATGTGTTAGAAATTAACTTGGACCACAACATCCTATATAAAAGTCTAGGTCAATTTTCTCTTCACTAAGAAAACAGGTAAAAAAAAATAGGTTTAGGGTTTTCAACAGTCAATATGTTGATGGTTAATATCTGTGATTACCATAGACTGTGAAATAGCAATGGACTACGGGAGGTGTGGCTTTCCCCATAACATTCAGCGTGGGCTACCTGAAGCTCGTTTATGCTAGCAGTTTGGCTGGCTTCTTGGAGCCAGCTCCTCATATTTACGGAAAAAATAAATATAGGATGATGTTGAGAGAAACACATGGGGGTAAGAATGCCAAGCCTGTGTTCAACAATCACTTAAAGATGCCAAAACGTTTCAATGGAAAGTCCATTACAGCAAGGAACTTCTAGAGCAGGGGTCACCAACGTGGTGCCCGCGAGCACCCAGGGGCCCTTTGGGGCATGTCCAGTAGCCCTTGGGACTTTTTCTAAAGTGTAAAACACTTCATTTTTTTGAATCTAATTCTTAAAATTACAGTTATTTTGGTTCTTGTGACTCGGTATGAGTTTAAAATAAAGCTATTTTAATATAATATGGGGTCAATATCCTATAAGTGAACAGTGTACGTTTAAGTCTTTAGGATTTGTTTTTAACTGGTAGCCCTCCAACAACTTAATGCTCTTAAAGGAATAGGCCACCGTTTTTACATACTAAGATATGTTCTTAGCTCACTTTAGTCGAGTTAATATATCCCCGTCTGGTCTTTGTCCGCGCGCTCTGTCACGCAAACGGAGCACATATGCAGCCTCTCCCACATGTCACATAGCTCCGAAAAAGCTCACGATAGAAGCTACCAAGCTCTTCCACGTGTTCCCTATTTAAATAAAGTTACGTGAAGTGTTTTCATGCGAAGTATATTTACCCAGAAATGTAGCATGTCGATTTTATAAGCAAATAAAAAGGGGGACTATATTGTGAGGCGTAATGATACGAGGAGTAAAACGTCCGCGCAGTAACTCCTAAAGGTTATTGACGGAAGTGAGCGGGGGAAGTCTTTAGGAGTTACTACGCGGACGCTGTGCTCCTCGTATCATTACGCCTCACAATATAGTCCCCCTTTTTATTTGCTTATAAAATCGACATGCTACATTTCTGTGTAAATATACTTCGCATGAAAACACTTCACGTAACTTTATTTAAATAGGGAACACGTGGAAGAGCTTGGTAGCTTCTATCGTGAGCTTTTTTGGAGCTATGTGACAATGGGAGAGGCTGCGTATGTGCTCCGTTTGCGTGACAGAGCGCACGGACAAAGACCAGACGGGGATATATTAACTCGACTAAAGTGAGCTAAGAACATATCTTAGTATGTAAAAACGGTGGCCTATTCCTTTAAAGTAGCCCTCAGCTGAAATAAGGTTGGTGACCCCTGTTCTAGAGCCTGCTTCCATTTCATACTAGGCTTTCGGAAGAAGGGGGCTTAACTAGTCCATCGATATACAATCTCTGGTAGTTACTGGGTTATATCTGTTTGTAGCTTGTCCTCCAGGACTTACAGTGGAAGTCCAAAAGTTTAGGAGAGGGAAAGGGAAAATTTGATTCGTTCCCTGTGAATGAGGAGTTGCTCGGAAAGCTCGTCTCATTGGTCAAGGTGATGGCACCAGGACTTCTGATTAGTTGCTGAGATCAGCAAGTGGAGGGACATAAGGAAAAAGTGGTATAACATCACTTGCGTTGCATCCAAATGCACAGCCAGGCCGTCAATTATACAAAAGTTTAAATAAGTTTGTAAAACATTTCAACTTACAGACGACAGCTTTAAGTTGAATGGGAAAATACTACTGCCACTAATCATGGTCTAAACACATACTGTATCTATTTGATTAGTATGTGATCCGGCAACAAACGAATCAGACTGAAAGGAACCTCTTGATCTTGTTATATTCAGAATTAGGAATTTGAAACTTATCGCACTTCAAACCTGAAAGCCCTACTGCATCCATGTTTTTGAATCCATCACCCAAAAACAATCCCCTTTCCCTCAAGAATATGATCTCTGTTTTAGCCCCGAGGCACGAACTGTCAGCCGTATTCGTTCTCCATCCAAACGCCCCACACAAAGAGACATGATCCGAGGGAAGCATTCCATATGATCTCGCCTATAGCCATGGGCTTTGAATGAGACTGAATTACCAAGACCTTTCCAGTGGGTTGAAAATGATACAACCAAATCCAAAGGAGCAGTGCATGGAGCGGATGAGGCATCAAAACACTTTGTGAAATTGCTGGAATTTACCTTAATTTGAGTAAACCCTTACTTACCGACTATAAAAAAAAACGCCATTGGAATAAAGCTTTCTTTTCATAATTCCGGTCAAATGAGGTGAAATGAAATGCAATGAGAAATGTTATCCTGTTTTAGGCAGATTACTTTTCCTGCCTTCTCAAATAAATGCCAAAGATTCTAATTTAAACTCTAATTTACATGTACAGAATGTTCCCTGTCTGTAAAAATGAATCATCGTGGTGTTATATAGTCCCCAGGCCCCATCTGAAATAATGACAGCATATTGAACCTGTTCCCTGGAGCTATACGTTTGTTGTTTGACACGTGTGGTGGGTCGTAGTAAGATGAAGTGGGGTGTTATTTTTGGGGAGGTTGTGGGTTGCCAGGTGCAGCGGAGGAGTTCAGACCTATTGCAGATGGGAAGGCGTGGGCATCTAGGGAGTCCACTATTGTCTAAAGGAGGGCCTAGAGCTATATGGGGGCCTCGCGCACCCGTCTGTGGTTTTATACGTAGAGGTATTGTTGGGGAAGAGTGTTCCATCTTCATCACAAAAACAGCTGCGAGTTGATCCGGTCAAATGTATATGCCAATTCTGTAAATAAAATATATATATATACGGTAAAAGAGACACAAAAGTATCATCTGTGTGTAGTTTGTTCTCCTTTAGCATGAACTGTTTTTGCATGACAAAACCTATATGACAGAACTTACGTTTAAGTGTATTTTTATGATTATGTCACCAAGTCTAATACCTATTCAATCAATATGGTGCCATAACTTACTAACAAGGCCAAATTAAAATGGCTTTCAGAATGGTCATAATCAGTATTGAGTCTAAAATAAATTTTGTATTGAGTTGGAGATTTCAATTTTAGTAGCACTAATCTTCACACACACAACAATAGATAAAGTCACATTAAAAATACAGAGTAGACCGGGCTCAGTTGAGGATGAAATAGCAGTTTTGATGTCAGTCTAATGTTTCACCGATAGGTCACCGGTGCAAATGTTGTCATAGCCATTTGACATTGTGTGTACGTATATGTGTGTGTCCGCTTGTGAATGTTAGATGAGAAATCCTCTGTGGCCAAATCCTTTTAGTCCTGTAATTACCAGCAGAACCCCCACACTCCCCACACCACCCCCCGACTCCCCTCCAGGGACCGTCCGCATACGAGCTGTCTGCTCCACTGACTTTGTTTGGCCTATACACGACAGGATTTGGGCTGGGAAAGGTTCTATTCTGCAGCGAGTAAATCCACAGTCACACCTGCAGTCCTGTAAATTAGGGGTCTCAATAAAGAAGAAATTGTATTTAAATAAAAACAAGGCAGTTTATGCGTAAAAAAAAGTAAATAAAGGTTGGTTTTATTTCGTAAACATTTTAGACACAAATATTTGCTGAATTTTGATCTATCTTGATTATTTTTCGAATAAGCTTGTTATTAATGAAAAAATCTTGTTTTGGGGGTTCAAGACTCTGCTTTTTAACTGTGTTGTGAAGCACTTTGTGGCCTTTGTTTGTGAAAGGTGCTATATAAATAAAGATTACTTACTTACAATACATCAGGCAAGGAAACAGATACTTAAAAAGTCCTCTCTGCAAAAAATAAAACCCCTTCAAAATATTGTTAAGCAGAAGACTAGAAAGTGTCTTGCCAAAGGACGCAGCTGTGCACCCAGGCGAGGTTTGAACCAGCCAGCCTGCGAGCACATCTTCGTGCATTCGCTCACGTTGGAGCCTTGTCCTCATCCCCATAATCTTCCACAGAGCCACATTCCTATTAAAAATTCCCCATCTGATACTGTACTTCCTGTCTTTGTTATTAGACCCATCCGCAGACCCGCAACGTAAACCCCTGTTCCCATAACCCCCTTCTCGTCTGATCTCCCCCCCTTTGCAACAGGGTAACATTGGTCAATCTAGAAATTGGTGAAAATCCTCACCATTTCACAATAAAACAGCCGACTCCAGGCATCTGCATATCTGCAATCTGAAATTCAGAGAAACATTTTCTGTAAACCACAATTATTGAAGAATGTAATTCCATTCGACGCTATTTCGTTTACATCACGAGTAAAGTATTTAGCCACATACTGTTCAGGTATATATTTATTTCAGCGAGAAGCGGCTAACTCTCCATAGGAATCAACAAGCACAGGAACCAGTTGTTACCCTAGGAAAATGGTTAAAAAGATTTTTCCTTTAAGAAGAGGAAATTCACTATTGGTTTATTTCAAACGCTCTCTTCTCTCCACACATTCGACAGAGTGCCTGAATCCACCGGTGCGAGGACGTCATCTGTTGCGTTACTGAATCACATCTGTCATAATGTCACACACGGTTGGTTTTATGGCTCTGTTCGGTGCATAAATCTGTCTCCTGTGATGAGCCCTGTAGCCCGTCCTATTGTCCCTCCTCCACTACATGTTTACGACGCGCTGAGAGGACATGCTCAATCAGACTCTGGACAACCATGGAGTGTATTTGCTGCATAAACATGAGCGAGAAGGAAATTGAAGTGAAATTGTGCGTTTTTTGCGATATTGAAAAGAAAATTGTCATGGCTGTAGCTTGGACTGTATCTTAAATAAATGGCTACAGTTTGAAAGATCTTGTGTTGACATGAGGTTTTTCTATTGAGCTTACAGAACAAAGGGGAAAGCTATTAAATAGACTGCACTGAGCTAAAATTGGGACAGAGGAAGACAATAAACACCGTTGCTGGATAGAGGAAGCAATTGAAATCCTGAAAACATGTCCCCCGGGACAGTTAACTGGGATGAGGGGGCCTTTTTGCTTTCACGCACAGGATGCTGCACCGAAGAAGTCGTACTGCAGATGGAGCTGTCGTCCCAACTCCATCGGTCGGAAAACTTTGCCCAAATATGTGTCAATCAGCCGCTGAGACACGTCAGCATAAGCGACGTCACGCAACAACTCAGAGGAAGACTGCGAGAAGTGAGCAGTCGGAACTGAATATGGACAAGGCTATTTCTCACTATGTCTCCGAGCTGGCCTGGTGTCGCCTCGGGGTCCCCCCAGAACAGCTGGAGGAGGTGTGTGTGGATCGGGAAGTTTGGGCATCTCTGCTGAGACTGCTGCCCCCGCGACCCGGCCCCGGATAAAGCGGAAGAAAATGGATGGATGGATGGATGGATGGATGGATGGATGGATGGATGGCTATTTCTTACCTCCAAACCTGCTCGGCTCCGAGACGCCAAATTCCCATTCATTTTCCCCATAGAGCTTAACATAGAATAACGGCCACTCCATAAGTAATGACGATGTTAAGAGTTTAAATGAATAATGGAATAATGGAAAGTTGGACTACACTCGTCTCATTTAACAGTCCATCATTCTTGTGTTTTGAGTCAACAACAATGTAATGGACAGGGCCCATTCGAAACAGCTTTTGTTTGCTTTTTCTCACAGCCTCTTCACTCCTGTGGAGCCAACACTATGGAGTCTCAATACCTGCCAGACATATATTCATATAGTTTTTTGTGCATGTAGTAGAATCTGGTGTTTCTTGTTTTATAAATAGTCACACTATGACCAGTAGTTACCATAGCCCTGCTGTGCCTTTGAATAGGGCTGTCACGATAATTACTATATCGACTTATCATTCAATAAAAAACAGTTAAACAATATATATTTGGGCTCGATATTTATCGTCTAAACATTTATTAGCATCTCCCCCCTAATTTTTCCTTTGTAAAACTTTGACTTTTAACTGAAGCAAATTGAGTTACATTATATTTCATATTTATTGCAGCTTGTGTGGTATTTTAGGACATGATTATGTACTTTTAGAACAAAGTTTTACTTTAATTTCAATGTCCAAGAGTTCACAGTATCGAGTATCGTCAGAGTCAATATTATCGTTTATCACGATACTTTCCTGCCTCAATATATCGAACTTCAAATTTGTTATTGTGACAGGCCTACCTTTGAACCTAGTATTATTCAAAGTTTCTTTTAACCTCTTACCACCCGCCAAAACCAAATGCATTCTCTCCTCTTTGCCATTGTCATCACTTTTTATTTCTCTTGTGTGTTTTTGTCACTTTTTTATGGCACTTTTGTTACTTTTTTGCTGGATTTTGGTCACTTTTTTGTTGCTGTTTTGTCACTTTTTTGTTGCTGTTTTGTCACATTTTCTGCCGCTCTTTTGTCACTTTTTTGCTGAATTTTTGTCTTTTTTTTGCTGGATTTTTGTCACTTTTTTGATGGATTTTTTCAATTTGTTTGCTAGATTTTTGTCATTTTTGTCAATTTACATCCTCATTTTCTTCTCGTTTTTTGTCGCTATTTTGAAGAAGCTTTTAGATTTGGAGAACAGGAGAAAACATGTTCAGGTGGGAGTTAAAAGGTTAATTAAATTTACTTCTACAACCAGAGCATATTGGGAGGTGGGCATGAAGTGTTGATCTTCATTTGCCACATTGCACAAATATTTCTATCATTTCGAACCAGTGTATAATATTGAAATCTTGTGTTAGCCCAGGAATGGATATGTTAATTATTTTTAACATTTGCCGAGGGGGTCCATCCAATTAACAGACCCCAGAGAGATGACTTCATTCTGATTCCTCCTCACATCCGAGCCCTTCCCATCAGGCCCCCTCGCCGCCCCACCTCCCCGCACCCACATACCCACCATTCCCACAGCAGCAGCAGCAGGCAGGACAATAGCAGCCAATGGAGAGGCCCTTCTCCAGACAGACATGAGGTCATTCAGTCGACCGGGATGTTCTTCTGAGCACAGCACCCACTAGAATGCAAAGTCACATATTAGTCAAAATGAAAATATAAATTGTGAGTTTATGGATGGATCCTGCTGTGTTGGCGTGCAGTAGTTAAGCTTCACCAGTGACAGACTCTCAACTGGATTAAACTAAACGAAGCCTAAGCCTATCAGAGTAGATTCCATTAGCCAGATCAGTAATAACACGATTACACTCATAGACACCCCCCAGTCCCCCCCTTAAGAAAGACCAGACCCCCGTTACACACACACACACTGCCTCAATCTGTGTCTGTAAACACACCCATACAAACACATAGAACATATGACTGGAGGGTTTGCACATGCATTCTTTTCATACTCAATAGAACTCTTAACATTCCATACTGTGATGTTAGAGGGGTGATATCGACTTTTTTGAGCTTGAAACCATGTTATTATGTCTTCTACGGTGTCAGCTCTTCGTTCTGTACTTCCTTGATACAATTGTGTCATTGTAATAAACTGTCCTCCATAATCCAACATTATATCAGTTCTGAGCTCAAAGTGTGTTCATCATGCCGCGCTGAAGCTGTAAACTATGCCGCAAGTTTTTTTTTTAAATTGCGTTTTTTCCTACTGCTGCCAGCAGGAAGAGCCCAGTCAAGCACCTGTATACTATTTAATTATTACAGAGACATATGATAAAACGTAAAATAACATAACAATGCTAAGACAACAAAATAATAACAATTTTAAACCCCATATGCATGATATGTCCACTTCAAATCAATGCAAACTTGCCACTCATCTGGCTCTGTTGCTTTGCTGTTGCCATGGTGGAAGCAGGGGCGGACTGGGACTGAAAAACAGCCCTGGACTCTGACCAGCCTGGCCCAAATTAGCGTAATTGTGACACTTCCACAAATACATATTTTAACATTTTACCCCCCGCCTTAACCGAGTGTATTTTCCCCAGGTCGACTTTTCATTATTATTTTTTGATCGGTATCATCAGCAAAAAGAACTGGAAATGTGGTCGTAGAAACAGAAGCAAAATCATTAATATAAATAATAAATAATAGTGGTCCCAAAATTGAACCTTGTGGCACACCATACTCCACGGAATTCCTTTTAGATTCATATTTTTTTTATACTGGACTTTACCCAAATCTAAAAGCTTCTCGACTGAAGAGCAACAATGTAGCGCCTCATTTGAAAGCTAAGACCCTCAAAAGTGATGGTAGCTTTTTGTCACGTCATTTTTGTCATATTTTTGTTGTTTTTTTCATTATTTTTTCTATCATTTTTTGTTTTTCTCATGTTCTCTTTTGTTTTTGTTGCTTTTCCAGCACATTTTGGTTTTGTTTTCATCCTCTATTTCTCGCTATTTTGATGCTTTTCTTTTGAGCTTTTAGATTTGGGTAAAGCTCGGTTGAGGCGGGACTGGTGGCCCTAGAGCCAGTGGCCCTTCTGTGCTCTTCCAGAACGGACATGTGGCCAGTCCGCCCCTGGATGGAAGGGCATCTATCTGCATATTCTCTATATTGAAAGTATTTGCTATTATACATCTACTGTACCTTAATAAAAAGGCTACCTTATTTTAAGTTCATAATCTCAGTTAAAAAAGATGGAAAAAATAGAATAAAACTTACCTTGTGTCAGGTGTTTGTAGGTTAATTTCTCGCGACATATGCACTAACCTAAAATAATTGTGAACAAAAATGTCGTACACGTAACGTCAGACATTTGTGTATTGTGTCTCTTTCTTATCAAGCAAAATTCACACACGCGCCAGCCTCAAGACATTCTCTTTTTTTTTCATTCATTTTTTGCACGTGTTGTTGCAAAATCACTTATTCCTACATTGAGATAAATGTATAATATCAACGAGACGTTACTCCTGTTTGGTAGTTTAGCGGTTTTTTCTTCAGCTGCAGTCCTTACTTTGACCAGCAGATGTCGCTGAGCGCACAGGGCAGAGTGAACCAACATGGCGGCTCTGGGCGGGGCTTCTGGTCAAAACACGCTTGAGCCCGCCTTCCGCAGTGCACAATTGGCCATCCTTTTTATTATCATCGATGTCGTTTTCTGATTGGATACTGTCCGTGCCACTCTGTTGATGACAGGCACATCAGACATCACGGTGGGATAGCTGCTGCTGCTGCTGCTGCTGCTGCTGCTGCTGCCTACGTTTCGAAATAGAAAGTGATCACCACGTTTAGCTTTCGGAGAAATCACAAGGGAAACGAAGCGTGCACGGGTCAATCTGCCTTTTTTATTCCTGAGTCATAGCTCTTTACACGGTTAGCTTAGCGTTGCGGAATGTGATGTGCCATGTTTTTGGGAGAGGCAGGAGGAGGCCTATGTGCTGTGACAACAACACCTGAGTCAAGCTCTGCATTCTTACCTGTCCGCACTGTCTGGTGAGCTACATTTATCTGTTATGTTGCGGTTTTGTGGTGGCTTCAGCCACGACCCTTGGACCTTATAGTACACTGCATTAAAATGTGAGCAGTGCTCTCTTGTCTCTTCCTTATTTCTAGCTGAGATGTTGGGTAAACACAAGGGCTGGATTGGCTGTGCTTCACTGCACTGGAGGTAACATTTACATTTGCGTCCTAGTTACAGTCAAATACAACGTAATATGACCATCATGTATTATAAGATCACTAGTACATTATTGTGTCTTGAATGTTGAAAAATAAAAATGTGAACAACCTCTGAGACTACATCATCACAGTATGAGGCTCATTCAGTCTTTCTATCTAGGCTACATTTTGGAATAAATTATAATATAATACTAATTTATGCTTATGCCATAGATTAAGTCATGACATGTGTATAATGTAAAGCAGACTAATGTTTGCTTTGCTTCCAAATGATTCATAGTCACAGGTGTGGCTTGCCTCTTCTATGTTAAACAAACAAATGCAAAGCGTGACCTTTAAACGGGTAGTATTGCTTTGTCATCAATAATACTGTAGTACAACAATATGACTGACTGCTCTCGGTGTCCCCATGTATTCCAAAAGTTAGTATGGGTGCTCTTGGGAAAGGGATCCAACTTGGAAAAAAAAAACAGCAAACCCAGGCACTCCAAACACATGTGCAGAGCTTGAGTAAGTACTGAAAAGGCCTTTAATTATTTAGATGGCCAGGCCAACATGTATCGACAACCAGGGGTTCATCAGGGCTTAATATACAATATATTATAGATATTATATATTTTTGTCACACAGAGCTATGGTAGGTTATTAATAAAAGTGATAATGGCTTACGTTTCTATTGTGCTTTTCAAGCCTGTGCTACCAAGTTTCTCAAAATGCCACACTGAAATCAATATTCATTCACACCGTACTCGTGGCGATCACACCTGGGACGTTCTAGCTTTGTGTAGCTCATCCTAACTTTTATAAATGCCCATCAGATATTCCTGTATATGTACTTCATTTGACTAGTGCATGGTTATCTATTTTCTAACTCGTCTTTTCCCACCCGCTCTCGTCCATAGTGTGTAGTTGTGCTGCTGACTGTTTGATAAGGCTGGAGCTGCTGTTGCGATGGCACACTTTGACACAGAGTACCAGCGTCTGGAGGGGTCCTACTCGGACTCTCCTCCCGGGGAGGAGAACCTGCTCATGCACGTGCCCGAAGGCGTCAAATGTAAGACACTATACACGTATAAAGTTGCTCGTTTTTTTAGAATACAATGTAACCTACGTGCACTTTTTTTTTTTTTTACAGCCCAATGGCACCACATAGAGAACCTGGACCTGTTTTTCCAGAGAATATCCTTGTCCATCACTAGCAGTGGTTTTAATTGGCACTGAAGGGTATACGAACAAATGGGCATTTTGTCTGTGATTGATAATGTTGAATAATGGAAACACTTATACCATATACTGATTTACTTGTATTTTGTATATTGTTAACAACCTCACCTGAACTCTCTGAACTAATGCTGTTTTATGTGTTTATGTGGCCTTGACTCTTGCGATTTTCTAAATTTGGCTTGTTGCACGATGCGGCTCTGCTAGTTCCTCTAACCTGAAGTTGTGAGCGCCAGTTCTTCCTGTCTGTATTCATTTCCTATGGGGATTAGCTCAGACCGAATGGAATAATCGTACTTTCTAAAGATTACCTGGTGGACTGTGGGTTCCCGGTGGATGATCACTTACTTTGGGTTAAAAACTTGATGTAGGACGTAGCTACTGTAGTTCAGAGGAGACTGATTGTTTGTCTTCAAGTTAAAGGCGAAAAGACAAAAAAATAAATAAATCAATACCTATAAAAATGTTATAGACAAGACTATCGTTTTGATGCAGATTAGTTCATATTTGAGGCGCTATTTCAAATTTTGCAATGCTTTTTAGCTTCAAGTCAAACTCACTGACCTTCCTGACGTTTTCTCCACTTCCGTATTTACATCGTACATCAACTCGTTATCATGCAGTTAGTGATCATCTGCCACAGAATCTTCAGGAAATATGATTATTCGAACGGGTCTAAGCTAATCTTAATAGAAATTAATACGGAAAGGAAGTGCTGGCGCCCACAATTTCAGCTCAAAGCAACTTGCGTAGCCACATTGTGCAACATGTTGGAATGTCCCAATGAAATACACAGGCATGAGTTTAGAGGCCCATTTCCCAACTTTCTCGTTTAAGTTCACTACTTGTGAAGTAAAAATCAGAGTTTTTTTTCTACATTTCCCAGGCTCTGTTACAGACACTGTATAGATCTCCATACTCCAGACCAGGGGTGTCAAACTCATTGTGGGTCGTGGGCTGAAATGCAGCTCCCACGGCGGGTCGCGGGCCGAAGGGAACATTTTTCCAATAAATTAATAATAATAAGCTGTGATTTGGTAGAAGCCCCAACTTGACTGTAGCCTAATCAATAACAAGCTTACACTTGTATTGCACTTTGCAAACCTTTGTCACAAGTTTCTCAAAGTGCTCCATAGCAGTAATTATTCATTAACTCCACACTCAGTGGTGGTAAGCTGTTATTGAAGCCACAGCTACCCTGGGGCAGAATGAGCATTTACCACGTGGCTATAATGTGTTGTTCATATCTTGATCTCTCACATCAGTGCCCTCTGCTGGACACGTGAGAAAATCGTTTTTATTTTTAAATTTAAGCTGCCCCTTGTGGCTGGAGTGAGCATTCTGGTTATTCTTTAAAAATTCATAACTCCGCACAGGAATGGGCTAGAGACTTACTTTTTTTCTTAACATACAGTTAGCAGTTTTGTAGTAGCGTATAGTGCTTTGTGTATTATGCCTTGACTTTGTGCACGTTTATAAGCTCCACCAGAAAAACGGATTCACCTGCATGCTGCTGGGAGAGCTTTTTGAGCTCGTGTACGTATAACCCGCCGCCAAACAACTCATTTGTACACATCCTCCACCAAAAATACAATCACATTTTCGTTCACTGTATTGCGGCGTAATCTGTATTTTCCACTTTCCTTCCGTGTTTCTCTCTCCAGTCAGTTGCTGTTTGTGGTCGGCTTCACCGTGTTCCTCGCCAACTGTGTGGACTATGACATTCTCTTTGCCAACAAGTTTGTGAATCACACAGACTCCTCCAAGGTGACGTTGCCCGACGCCTTTATCCCGATGGACGTCTGCTCCGCTCGGTAATAAAATACATTTTGCCATTCTGCTGTTTACACCGAGTTGCTCTTTTAGTCATTCCCTCATCATGAATAATGTTTCCGCTCCAGAATAACGGAAAACGCCTTCGTAATCTTCGTTCTTGTAATCTCTGGAGTGTTTTGGCTGCATCGTCTGGTGAAGTTCATATACAACGTGTGCTGCTACTGGGAGATCCGATCCTTTTATCGAAATGCGCTGAAAATGAGCATGGTAAGACGAGAAGTGACGCGACTTACATGATGCGCCTTGTTATATATTCGCTCTAATGCGTGCTTTGCAGTCAGAGCTTCCTTACGCGACATGGCAGGAAGTGCAAGCCAGAATAGTGGAAACACAAAAGGAGCACCAGATCTGCATCCATAAGAAGGAGCTGTCAGAGCTGGACGTTTATCACAGAATTCTGCGATTTAAGAATTACATGGTAAGAAACGATTTCGTAATATGAAGTAGCGTAAGTAGTGCCGCAACCCTCTTCTGTCTGTTTTCAGGTTGCTATGGTGAATAAATCCCTTCTTCCAGTCAGATTTCAGCTCCCTGTCCTCGGGGAGTACGTCTTCTACACCAGAGGCCTCAAGTACAACTTCGAACTCATCTTCTTCTGGGGCCCAGGTTTGTGTTTGGGGAATGCAGGGCTGAACATGAGCACTAAATACATTTCGGTAGTATAAAAATAGTATAGTATAAAAAATTAGCTGCTAAAATTTAAAGCTGGAGTATCTGATTTTTCCTTCAATTCCGTAATCCCCTTTCATCCTATTTTAAGGCCTTGTATAAGTCTTTAGATTCGGTTCTTGGACGTCCACACTCTTCCTTCACTCATTCCTCAACCCTTTCTTGTGTTGTGTGTCATATTGCGTAGGTTCTCTGTTTGAGAACGAGTGGAGCCTGAAGCCTGAGTACAAGCGAGGAGGAAACCGGCACGACCTAGCCGACAAGCTAGCATCTCGAATCCTGTGGATCGGCATCGCCAATTTGTTGCTGTGCCCTGTCATCTTGGTGTGGCAGATTCTCTACGCCTTCTTTAGCTACACAGAGGTGCGTGCTCGCATGTTGACACCCACAGCCTCTTGTTTTCACATGAATGACTTGAAGACATGTTGCGTGTGCGTGTGCAGGTGATCAAACGAGAGCCCGGTTCACTGGGAGCGCGCTGCTGGTCTCTGTACGGACGCTGCTACCTGCGCCACTTCAATGAGCTGGACCATGAGCTCATGTCGCGCCTCAGCAAAGGATACAAGGTCTGTCAAACTGCGTAGACGGGAGCAACATCTGGGCGCTTTTCCTGAGGCCCCGCCCCCTCTGGGTGAAATCAGAGAGAGATATTGTATGGAGGCAGATGGAAGTTCTCAGATTTGTTCTCGTTCTGTGGATAAAATAGTCCAAGCCCGAGATCAGAACCGCAGGGAAATGAACAGCTCTGCTCACGAACACATCCGTTCCCTGGCAATAAATGACTGGGAGCTATTTAGTTTTGACTAGAAAAATAAAAGGGCTAGTGAATCGATCGCTGCAATCTGTCAAGGGTCAACAGCTCGACACAGCGGCTGTGTGCCATGCCCTTTGTGACTTCTTTATCAGCAAATATTCAGCCTGATTAAACACACTCAACATTAAGCTTAATTGATCATCTGCATCTTAGAACGCACATTAACCTTGCTGCTGCTGAACCATGGATATTTTGCTCTCACAATGAAGAAAACGGCATCGCAGAAAGCTACATGTTTATTAAAGGGGGGGTATTATTATGCAAAATCGACTTTTTCAAGCTTTACATCATGTTATTATGTCATTCCCTCATTAAAAACATGGCTGAAGTGTTGCCTTGGCACATTCACGTGGCGGCACATTCACTCTGATGGCGGCCATTTTAGGGATAGGTTTGCCTGAGTCCTCCTAGGAACGCCCCCACCTCCTGGAGACACCTCCGAGCTTTCGTCACCAGCCGAGTAACCAACCACTGCTCCTCAGCAGAACCCCCTCCCCACTGATGCCACAGACAGCGTGTGTAGGGGGCGTGTCGGAAAGGCTCAGAGGTTCTTAAAGAGACAGAGGCCTAATTCAAGACATTCACTACAGCCATTTTGAGAGAGCAATTTTACACAAGGCAGTTTTTCTAATTTACTGCATTTACAGACCAACAGAAGGTTTGGTCATCATTGTGGTGTGCTATAGACTGGGGCTATGTGATTGAAAAAAGCATAATACCCCCTCTTTAAATAACTATATAAAAGGGAGAGAATAATGCTGTAGCTTGAAGTGAAAAGGTTACTCAAGCAAATTGTAGAGATTACAGTGGGGTTCAGCTGCTCAGTTTAAAAAGCTTTAACTTATCTATGAATCATCTGACATTTACAATGTTATAAAATAATTGTAACATGCATATAAGCACCTAAGCATAGCAGCAATGTTACCTGCCATGTGTCTGTTTAAAGTTAGAGCTCATTGTCTTATACAGTCTAAACTTAATTGACTGAACAATAGAAATAAAACAATAAGAAGTTGTACTGTGTAAATTGTGCAGAATATATATTTTACTTTCTTTTTTTCCTCCCCATCTGTCAGGCTGCATCCAAGTACATGAACTGCTTCCTCTCGCCCCTGCTCACCGTCATGGCCAAAAATGTGGCATTTTTCGCGGGCTCTGTCCTGGCTGTGCTCATCGCCTTGACGATTTACGACGAGGATGTGCTGGCGGTGGAGCACGTCCTCTCATCCATCACCCTGCTGGGAGTGTGCATCACCATCTGCAGGTAAAAGACCGACGCAAACCGACGTGTACCATAAACGAACGGGTGTTAAGAATATGGAGCTGTTTGTGTGCAGGTCGTTTATTCCGGAGAAGCACATGGTGTTCTGTCCGGAGCAGCTTCTCAGGGTGATCCTGGCTCATATACATTACATGCCTGACCACTGGCAGGGCAACGCTCACCGCTCCGAGACCCGCGACCAGTTCTCACAGCTCTTCCAATACAAAGCCGTAAGTATCCATATCCAGCCACTTTTCATCCCTTTTCACTAATGCTTTCTTTGTTGCTTGTAGGTGTTTATCCTGGAGGAGCTGCTCAGTCCGGTCGTGACGCCCATCATCCTGATCTTCAGCCTGCGGAGAAAGTCCCTTCAGATCATTGACTTCTTCCGAAACTTCACAGTGGAGGTGGTGGGAGTGGGCGACACCTGCTCCTTCGCTCAGATGGACATCCGACAGCACGGACATCCTGCGGTAAGACGCAAGAAGAAATGAAGATGAAAATATCGATCTGCGTTGGGAGAGATTTTTTGAAGTTTCTTTTCTCTCCTCCTCAGTGGATGTCGGAGGGGAAGACCGAGGCGTCTATCTACCAACAGGCCGAGGACGGGAAGACGGAGCTGTCTCTCATGCACTTCGCCATCACTAATCCTCAATGGCAGCCTCCGCAAGAGACCACCCACTTCCTCAGCCAGCTCAAGGAACGGGTCCACAGGGAGGCCGCCGGGCTCGCAGGGGACACGCTCCACTATTCCCTGTCGGAGTCGGAGGTACAAAATGGAGCTCAACAATTATCGGAAAGATCTTTGTGCCATTTATGTGATTAGTAGTACATAATTTGAACAGGGATAAATGAAAGCTTATGAATACTACTACTTCTAAACCCTAAAGCTGAATATTAGGCCTACAATTTTAATTTTAATGCGCCAGATTAACATGGTGTTGTTGGATCTGATAAAACCTTAATTTACAGCTCTAAATGTTGTTCCTCCCATTCTTGCACCTAAACACACAACATTTTAAAGCTGTGACTTTGCATTTCTGATTGCTAGTTTTAGTTTAATCTTTCCGATGCTTTGTTACTGCCTTCAGCTAATTGAGGGAGGAAAGGGGTCTATTGGGCCCAAAATGGAATCTCTTCTGAGAAATAGCATTTGCCGGTAGCCAATTGCTGTGTTTTTAATGACTATTCTTAAGTAATATTCTGTTGGTGATAGTTTCATCTCTTTCTTCCAGCCGCGGAGTCTTATTGCGAACCTCCTGACCGGCCCGTCGACGCTGGGCTCCGTTCACTTTGCCCGGGACGCTTCTTTAGCCAACCACGCGGCTGCAGCCATCAACGACAGCGCGTCCGCCCTGCGCTCTCTGTCCCCCGTCAGCGGCAGTCTGTACCTGAGGGGCAGTCTGAGCGCGGCCCACAGAGGCCACGCTTCCTCCGTGAGCAAGGCCATGGCGGGCTCTGGGTAGGAAACGTGCTGTTGGACTGCACTTCACATACAGTCATTTACTTATCATGTCATTTCTGTGCGTTTCTTGTGTTGGTTTGTAGGACGGATGCGCGGACCGTGAGCTCAGGCAGCAGCGCGTGGGAGGGGCAGCTGACCAGTTTGGTCCTTTCAGAATACGCCTCCACGGAGATGAGCATCCATGCCCTTTACATGCATGAGGTAAAGTTGGAAAGCAAGCATATATACTGAGATTATAGCAGCACTGACGATGCCATCTTGGGGCATTTTGGCGGAATATTGTGACCTTTGTCTAGATTTTGTTTTTTATCTTCAAGCTGTTGTGTTTAGAGCAGTGTAGTTACATGGCTTGACCCCCCCCGAACAAACACAAAAAACAAAAATATAACTGTTATGGTCTGAGGCTGCTGCAGTTGGTCAGGTCTAGGTTCAGCAACACATGAATGAATTAAACTGTATCTTGTACAATGTAGGGCTGAAACGACTAATCGATTAATCGACGACTAATCGATTACTAAAATAGTTGTCAACTATTTCAATAATCGATTAATCGTTTTCTGGTTCACACAGACTCAAATAGGGCAAAAAAGACATGAAAATGTAGCATTTTTGATGAAAACCTACTTTGTTTTTCATAGTAAGGGTCTGTTGTGTTTTGTACATTGTAAATTTCATAAATATCCATTTGTCTCATCCAATCAGAAGCAGAATTAGCGCCAAGAGCCTCCAACAAACATTCACTTTAAGTTTCCTCCATCAACGTGTCCTCAAGCGGCGCCACTTAAGCTTTATGTGATAATTTTTTTGGGAAAAAATCCAATTTTCCTACACCATTCACAGCCAAGCAATTAATCGATTAATAGTAAATATATTCGATAGATTAATCGATGACAAAATAATTGTTAGTTGCAGCCCTAGTAAAATGCAATAAATAAAAACAGAGATTAGCTGACTGCCTGAACATCATGAGTGACCAGGTTACTCCATCAATTGATTTCTTCTTCCCTGATGCCACAAGCATATTCCAAGACAACAATGCCAGGAGAATCCTTTTTTTTCTGGCGAGGCAGTTTACTTTTGTATGTTGACTATCATACAACAAGCAAAAACTTGTTTTTAAATTAAGATTGAGAAAGTTTGACTCCTGTTTATTACTCTGCTAAAGCTATGTTCACACTGTGGGCTAAATCACTTATAATAATAAGAATAATAGCGCATTGCGATCAATCCCATAATTCTGCATTGGAACAAGTGGGAACACTAGGTGGTAACATTTCTTGCTCTGCCTAAAAAGTGGAAAGAAAGGGACATTTTTAAAGGAACAGGCCACTGTTTTTCCATGCTGAGATATGTTCTTACCTGAGCTTAGACGAGTTGATGCGTACCTGTCTGGTCTTTATGCTTGCACTCACTCACGCAAAAAGACCAAAGATATTGTTAGCATTTAGCCTCTCCTCCTCTCCTCTATGGGGCCAAATGGGGTTGAAGTTAGAAGCGACCAAGCTCTTCCACGTTTTCCCTATTTAAATGCGCTTTCGTGAGTAGTGACACGATCCAAGTCTATCCATCCATCCATTTTCTTCCGCTTTATCCGGGGCGGGGTCGCGGGGGCAGCAGTCTCAGCAGAGATCGATCCAAGTCCAAGATCCAAGTCTAGTCACACAAAATTAAACATGTTGATTTTCTAAACGGATAAAAAGGGGAACTATATATTGTAAGGCGTAATAACACCTTAGGAGCACTTCGAGGTCTTAAGGTTTGCAGTAATATCTTCACTTTACTGCCCGAGAGTGAGGAGAGGAGAGGCTAAATGCTAGCAACATCTTTGGTCTTTTTGCGTGACTGAGCGCACGCACAAAGACCAGACAGTTACGCATCAACTCATCTAAGCTCAGGTAAGCTCATATCTCAGTATGGAAAAATGGTGGCCAGTTACTTTAACTAAATATATACAAGTTAATGAGCTTTGACATACACACATTTTATTAAACCTGTATATTTACTGTGTATTACTTCCACTCTCAGAAGGCCAGCCCACACTCTGGGAAACGTCATGGAGAATCTCATTCATGAAACTCCTTAGTCAAACTTCAATTTCTCTCCCCTGCGTGGATTAGCACTTTTGTGTGGCTATCATGGTTCATACTTTAATTTCGACTCGCTTAACTTTTACTGTTCGTTCTTTTCTCTTCCCATAGTTCCACAAACAGCAGTCACGCGGGGACCTGCCCCGTCACACGTGGCACAGGCAGGACAGCGACGAGAGCAGCGACAGCATCCCGGACGAGGTGAGGAGCGAACCCCAGCCGCGCTCCCGGCACCTCCCCCGCTCGCACACCTTCCCCGCCGCGGTCCCCAGCCCCAGCGAGCTCCCCAAGTCCAACTCCGACACCGGCACCAACACCAGTGGCCAGGAGGGGGCGCCGTCTTCTGCTGACCGACAAGCGGGTGTTGGTAAGTAACTCCCCTGTTGTGCATGTTGTCTGAAATCATGTCACAAATCTTTCAAATACCTTTTTTTCAGTGCTTGATTTCATTACTTGAGTGAAAGTACAGATACTTTTGGTGAAATATTGCTCCGGTACAAATAAAAGTTACTCAGATGTTTACAGAAGTGGAAGTACTGAAGTATTTGCCGTTGAAAGCACTTGAATATCCAATGCAGAAAGTACAAATTGGTTTAAATAAGTTGTTAATAATAATTTGTGCCCAGATTTCGCACCCGTATGGCAACTTGAGTGGGACATACTGTACTTTCTTTCTTGTTGGGAGTCAGTGGCATAAATTTGACAGTACATGACAGCACAGCGCCACCTACTGCTCTGGAGTTTGCATAACAACCTTTAAAATAAACCAGACACATCGCCAAAGTAGTAGAAAGTAGAAAGTATTTTAATCTTTCAAAGGTAGTAGAGTTGAAAGTAGTAACAAACAAATAACTCCGGTGAAATACACTTGTACACATCCTCAAAAATGATACTTATGTACAGTATTTAAAGATGCAACTTTTTCTTTGGGAAAAAAACGTTTTCATTAGTGCTTTTTTTGTACCTTTCATTGACCCTGGGGCTGTATGGGTGGTTAGCATGGCACCTTTGCTTTCTATACAGGTGACCTGATGATGCATGAGGATGCATTTTATTTTAAGTTTTTAAAGCAGTACTAAGTAACTCTTCCCCCTAGAGGCCATAAGCGCAACTGCAGGTGTAGTAGGAAGTTACGATTTTTTAACTTATTAATTGTCTTGGAGAGTAAATACGACGCTGACAGGAAAGGCGAAGGGAGAGAGGGTTACTGTGCATCCAATTATACTATGGATTTTTTTTTTTTTCACTCAAACTTTGCTGTAAATACTGTTTAAAGTGACGTTCGCCCGCAGTTAGCTTTGCCCGTTAGCATGTTAGCTCCTTCTTCGTGATTTCATTAGTGTGTATTGCTTTCTCCGGACCGGTGGCAGCCAAGTTGCAAACCTGGTTTTCTGTCCAGAGACACCAGGGGGAGATGAAAGACCCTCCAATCATCCCATTAACACTTGTATTACCCCCACAGGGACTACGGAAAGGATTTATTAAGGTAAATAAGTTACTTAGTACTGCTTTAAGGGTTTCTGGTAAGTTTAATTGATAGAACATATACGTAACCATGGAGACAGTTACATCAGCAGTGTAAATCTACCAGAAACCCTAAAAACAATTGCCCTGGAGTGTCCTAGAGGCCACCGGGATGGAAAGAAAGGCACCACTGAAAGTTCACTGCAAGGTCACAAAAAAGGCGCATCAAAAGTTGCATAATGAACCTTTACGTACATTTACTTGCTGAACGCCTCTGCTTTTTTTGTTCTGATAACAAAGTAAAGTAAAGTAAAAACTGTATAGAAGTCGCCTGTAACATCACTTGTTTGTGTCAGATCCTTCAGGGGCAGGGACTAAGTTTGTGAGGACTGCGCGTGTGCCTATGGGAGGTTGGGCCGACGACAATCAGGCTACGCCCAGATACCCAGAGCCCCTTCCAGAGGAGAGCTCCGACGATGACATGCCCCCTCACATACATAAGGTGTGTACAAGCAGAAAATGGTGTATTGATATAAGTCTTCATAATGCTTTCTTTTTTTCTGTTTTTTTTTAAATCTTAGGTGACGTAACATTGTAGCATACCGGCTTCAGACATCCATGCTGACTGTTTACACTTCATATCCATCCTAAACCGTCATAATGAGCAGGAAGTATGGAAATCCTTTGAACCCACAGATCCATAGTAAAGTAATTCTAGACTTCAGTGTATCATGTGGGGCCACAGCATTCTGTTTATTGGCATCGACCACTGTAAATGACATTGTGTAGTCATGTCTCATTCCTGGCCCCACTTAAATGTGGTTTATGTTGGTAGATAAACAACAATGTAAATAATGCTTTTATTTATGTTCTGTAAAGTAATGTAATTTTGAGGAATGTTTATTTTAATATTGCTTTGCCAGATATTTTTTATTATTGAATCATACCAAGTAAAAACAACAACAACTGTACGAATACAAGAATTGCCAAACCGAAGATACCCCAAGCACAAATGATTTTTCTACAAGGGGAACTGTTCGAGACATCTCCCATCTCAGCATGGTTCATCTTTAATCCGTTCACCCGTACTTTTGCACTTTATCAAAACTCTTGGTGTCCTGAGGTTCATGTATTTGTTTGTACTTTCTATATTGTTTATTTATGGAAACAGGAAGTGCCATGGGAAATAATAAAGAATGATGTAATAAAGAATGAACCGTTTTTGGGGCATTGTTATTAAATGCTATTATTACCACTGGTGGGCTATTGAGTCTGAATTATTGGCCAAAGGGACAAGATAAAGACTTTTAAACGTGTTTGTTCTGTTCACTGCTCAATGTCGCATATTTCTATTTGACACAAGATTTACTTTTTATGATGAATTTATTTGTACATTATGAGTCTTTCTTTTTACTCTTTAATTTAATTTAAATTTTGGGACGTTTGATAGACTTTTCAGTCAGTGTTGCCACAATGAATTTCTTGCCTTAACATGGTGACATTATTACACTAGATTAAAATCCTGTATCTGAATGTGACTGGAGAGATTCTAGCCTAGATAGCTAATTTTCAGACCTTTACCATCTAAAAAAAAAAAAATCATAATACATAATGTATAGTACTCCATACATTTTTTTTTTTAATTCGAAAAACGGAAAATAAATCTTGTAATTATGAGATAGTACACAGGAAAAAAAAATATTTGGATTTTTCTTTTTTTTCTTTTTTTTACACTTTTACATGAGTGAAAAAGATTACTCGAGACAAAGGCCAAATAACTGTCCAGAAGGGGTTTAAAATATATAGAACTGTTTTTTGTTTTTCCTTCGTTGTACAAGGGCTGGGGAGTAGTATTCCTTTTGCCATAGAAACTTCAGACAAACTCACTGAAACGCTCAAACAGCGGGATATTTGTTCTGGCCATTAATTGGATGAATGCCCTGTCACTCACCCGGACCCACTGACCTGATTGGTCACAGACAGTGGACTTTGATTGAACTTTCCTCAAGTATGCGAAACCTGTCTGCGGCTTCCCATTGGCTGAGACTGCTGAAAGTCTTCATCTGATTGGTCCGTTTATTCAAGAAGGCACTATGAGGGCGGGTCAAAGCAGACTTGGCGGCCATACTCAACGCAGCGCTCTGTTGACAGTTGACTGAAGGAAGCTCAAACAAGGCTAACTTTTGTGTTAAAGACATGCTTTTGGTGCCTTTTTTCACGAGCTGGCAGTGACCTAATATAACTGCAGCGGAGCCATGGATGACGATGAACGCCAACGGAAACTAGAAGCTGGAAGAGCTAAGGTTTGTGATGCTCAACCCACGCTACTGGTTGTTAGCACTTTTAGCTAACTCTTTTGTGATTGTCCGCAGCTACCGACGCCCAGTGTTTACATTTGCATGGACTCGCTTAGATTTACTCGTTGCTCAGCGTTGGTATATCTGCGAGGCCAAAATGCTAAAAGAAAGCTTATTTCAGCAGGCGCTGGTGTGTTGCTCCAGTGCTCTGAGACTTCGATAACGATAATAGGATAGATGCCTGCGCTTAGATGAACGGAGGATTCAGTGGGCATACAGGTCCTTACCTAGCTTTACATTGGTATGAATAATGAAACAATGCGTACCAACATCTGACAGTTCCGTGATACAAAAAATAATTAAAAAATAAAAAGTTATTGACACACACAGTCATGGCATGATGCTTATCTAACGTTATGCCCTTTATTAACACCAAATGGATTGTGCTAGTACTAGTTATCCTACTTTATTATGTTAACATTACTGTGCGGCTCCTAGTTATATGCAAAAGTACTGAGCACGCATTTAACACTTCAATAGTGCTTCAACATGAGAGTGACGGCTTTGACACAAAGTCTGTTTTGCTGTCAGGGAAATGCCTCTGCTGTAACATTTTACTCTCGCTGTGCGACACACTGATGATACTCTGTATTGATAAACACACACTGGCATATCTTTGCTAACGTAATAATATCCCTGATGCACAGAAGTCCTCCAGCAAGTCTTCAGTCCAGTCGGTGAGTATAGGACATGGTAGCTGGCTGCAGTTGGGTTTTCCTGGCATCTCTGTGTGTTTCATTTATAGCCGGTCTATCACATATTAACCCCATGTCTTTCACAACAGCAGAATTTATTGTAATAATTATTGTGGGGAAAAATCTACCCAACTTGCACGCAACTGTGATCTGCTGATAGAAGACCATCAGGTGGTGCACTAAGCCTGAGCTTTAGCTGATTACGTCGCAAACACCACATCACTATTTGTGACGGTTAGTGTTGCCATAGTATTGGATTACTATTGTGTGCAGCACTTAAAAGCTTGCTTTCGTGATACGTGTTGGACATAATCTTGACCAAACAACACCCCATTGTAGTTATTTGACAGTTTGATGTTGCAGCGAAGCACGGTTGCATGTAACTTGGTCACGGTGTGGTCTGTCCAGCTGGTTAACTTTGCTCAGAAGTGACACAAAAAGCCTTTGGCCAAACACGGCTCATCTGCTGGAGCTGCTTCATATTTGATGTGAATGCTCACGGAGACAGATGGAGAGGAGAGGGCTCATGCACCAAGGATGTTTTTTTTTTTTTTTTTTTAAATTAACATAGACATCAAGCACGAATAAAACAGTGACTTGAGTTGAATGAATCTACAAATCTTTTACGATCTGTTTTGATGAAACTTTTTGACCTAATTTGACTTTTGAGTGTCCAATTAGTTACATTTATCCAACATTATTTAACAATGTTTTGAATTTGGAATATACCCTTCCACTGCCCTGACAGCCTTTTCTATGTCGCCAATCAAAGTATCTGTGCTCATAATCCGAATTGAGCGGGCGCTGCCTGCCCCTGTCCACTGCCAAGTCTCCTCCTCTTTGTGGATGCATCTCCCTCTCTCCACCCTTCTCCCCTGTAGCTTAGAACCATGCATGCTGCCGTCCCGGTACACATGGACTCTTCACTTGCTGTCAGTGACAGAGCGGGGGAGTGCAGTTATATCCTGAAGGACCTGTGTCATGGGCAGAGAGCAGGGCTGGCTGCAGGGAGCAGGCGGCCGATGGGGCAGTTCCATATTGGAGTAACACTGTGGCTCCATGCCCCCTCTGCTCCGCCATAATCTGGCATAAGCTGCTTTTCGGAACGAGACGGCGGGAGCGCTTTCAGTGGGATTTCTATCAAATCAATACCGCAGGAAGTTTTCTTTTTGTGATCCTATTTATTACAGACTTTTTTGACATTTGACATTTTTTAACCTCGCTAGTCTGCACTGGAAGTTAAACTAATGGGTGTAACCAACTGGATTCTCCTCATTGGTTAAATATTTATTATTTAACCAATGATTATTATTTGCTCAGAAATTGCCTTGTGTGAAATACTTGGTGACTTTTATTTCCACTTTGGTCTGCTGATGAGTTGGGGCTCACCAAATGGTTTAATCCGATCCATGACCAAATCTGAATTGATTTCTCCAAGCAAATACCACATCTTGAATTTATTTGTATAATGCCAAAAATAGTTCACTTTCAACTCCTGATCAATGGAGGAACTAAATGATCATCGGCATCATTTCTCAATCATAAAAAATCAAACCTCTGCTTATTTGAGCTAAAGATGTTGCCAAATAGTTCCTCTCAAATCTTAAAAACCTCTTCCCTATTAAGATCTTTGTGAAATCCCCCCCCCCCTCTGGTGCTTTCCCCCTTTCGGGCGGCGTCTCGGGACACTTCTCTCTCCTCCCTCGACCTCTCCTTGGAACTGAAACCATGCTGCTGGTCTGGTGGTGCTCTGCCGTCTTAACCTACGTGTCCGTGTACCTGTCGCTGTCTTTCCTGCGCAGCTTGCTAGCTACCGACAGAAGCGGGCGAAGGGCGGCGGGCCGGGGCCGGCGAAAAAGGCGCAGAAGGGGAAGAGCCAGGATGTCCCGCCGCAGAATGACCGCCCAGCGCAAGACCGCCACCTAGAGTATGCGCCCGCCTCGGCCAACAGCCACCACGAGAGGGGCAATGGCAAAAGCGAGGTGAGATGGCATTACTAACCAAATAAGTCTCTCTAACTGCATGTCAACTTGGCAGATTATTCCGATGATCTGCAAAGAAGAAATGGAGGAGATGACGAAGTAAAACATTTTCTGGTGCACAGAGTTTTGAAAATGGTTCATTTCCTAAATGTTGTCTTGCACCGGTGCTAATTTGAGCCTTTCAAAATGCAGTTTTAATGTGACTTACTGGACATATTTTCTCCACTTGTCTAAGTTCATCTGGTCACATTATGCTAACAAGTGGTGTGTGCCCCCACTCAGTAAACATACATGAGAGAAATGGGTCACTAACCATCACCGTGCCTGTGGGGTCTGTTGCCATGACGACGTGGACGTGATTGACTGCGGCAGTGTTTACTCCACTTTTACGGGAAAGGTTTGACAGGAAGCAAAGTGTGGAGGGAACAGTCTCATTGTTTTTTTAGTGACTCTGGTTCAAAAGATTGTGTTTTTTTGTGCTTCAAAGTCAATTCAAGAGTGGACTTTGCAGGCTCAATGTTAAACCTTTTACGTTTGTGCATTACTTTCACCTCTTTATTGACACAGATAATGATTTCTGGGTCATCATGTTATTTATGTGATTACAGTGATTCTCAAAAGACTGTGCCAATCTTATTTTAGGCTGATCAAAGGCCCAAGAAGGGGAAAGTCAAGCAGAAGATTGAAAGTGACTCATCTCCCTCCCCGGAGCGAAGCCTGTTCCCCGTAGAAGACTTGAAAGAAGAAGACCTCGCTGCGCTCACAAGCAAAGAGCAGCTCAAGGTTGGACACTTAAACATTTTAGTACTTTATTTAGGCCTTTTATGGCAAGATGTGCAAGGTTAAAAGAAAACACGATTGTTCATGCAGTGGTCAATCTTGTCCAGGAAGTAGCTTAAACATTGCACTGCAATGGACTTTTTCCCACGCTGATTCATTCACAGATATTGACATTTTATGTCCACATGAACTGTGAAAGTTATGACCAGCGTCATTGCGGTTCTGATCATTTCCTGTTTGGGAGACCGCTATGGTTAAAGATAAACTTAAGAGCCCGTTTTCTCAAAAAGGGGTTTCATTCCACTCTTGGAACAACAGCCCCACTTTAGTTGGTCCTACAGACTCCAAACTTTCCAGTTCAATATTTTGAAGGTTTTTTCAGATGTTTTTTTTTTCTAATTCTTCTCTAAGCCTGATATAGCTTTGAACCCCCAAAAAATCCTGCTTCACAAGATCAACTCGGATCAATGAACTAAAATGTTGCAAAACTGAAAAGAAAACTGGCCACAATACCAAAGCTAGATAATGACAATGCTAATGTGGTGTTTTTCAGCGTTAATAACGGTTGTAATGGAATAAATGCTAGTATTTTGTTGAAATGCTCTACATTGTGTCTTTAACTGCTGGATTATAGGACACCACTTCAGCACATTTTGATTTCCTGTAAGCCTTTTTTCGCATGGCTGCCCAAATGCCCTAATTAAGCATCAAGCATTCATAATTAGCATTTTACATTTCCTACTGTCTCCTTATGGAAAACAAAGACATGCCTGTTTAATCACAGTTGTCCTAGTTTTTTTTTTTAAATACTGAACAATTCAGAGATTGTTGTCATTGTTTTTATCAGTGAACTGTTGGGATTTACTGGGATGCTCAAGATGTTTGTAACTAAAATAAACATGCATGACCTGACTTGGCCTTTCTCTGTTTTAGCTCTTGCAGGAGGCTGTAGAAAAGCGGAATGAGATCATCTCCAAACTCAGTGCTAACCTGCAGGAGGCGCTGTCCAGCAGGGACCAGGTTCAGCTGGAGGCCCAGTCACTGACGGGGCAAATCCAAGCTCTTCAAAGGCAGCTACATCAGGTACGAAGGAGACGGAAATGCTTTTATTTGGGACATTAAAAGGCCACATTGTGGAGTTTGTTTTCAAACTTCACACTGAGGGCCAGGGCCAGGGTTAGCCAAACTGGCGCCCTAGGCAAGATTGAACTTTCTTTCTACTACTCAAGCGCTCTGATTTGTATTTCCTTGATATTGTACCACAACATGGAATCTAAAATCATTTTCTGAATTTTTAAAGTCCGTAAATCTTCACCAAACCTGCTCTCAGCTGTTCTGCACTCGAATTGCCATTGGTTTTAGGTGGTCGTTGGCTAGAAATGGTGATTTGGTTTTATTGTGACTTACAATTCACATTGCTGTCTGCAGTGGGCTTTCAACCAAACAAGAAAATGCAAGTCAACTCGGTCCTTGGTGAACTTTTATCAGTACCAGTTTCTCAGTACCTCTCACAACGTCTGACATTGTTTCACACTCCACAGGTTCAGAACCCCTGATCAAAATAGAATGGAAATAAGGAAACTAGCCTTTTTTTTAAAAACACAGCAGGGACAGATACGATCCATAAACCAGGTTCAATCCGACAAGCGTATTCATGTATTTTTGATCTATTGTACAATTCTTTCAGACAAGCATGGAGTTCTCTCGCATTAAAGGCCTACATGGACATTCCTCCGATTCAGACTCCAGTCATAAGGACGCGCCATTGACGGACTGCAAGTATGTCGAAGGATCCAACATGGAAAGCGATGACGAAACCACCGCTATCGTCAAAAAACTGAAGCTCGAGCTGGAGAACGAGAAGGAAAAAAGCCTGCGCATTTTAGCCGAACTCCAAGAAGAAAGAAGCGCTGTTTTGTCACTTCAAGATGAGAGGAGAGAGTGGCGAGAGGAGCTGAAACGCACCTCGTCGCAACTCCAGGATCTCCAGTCGCAGTGCCTTGAGATGCAGCAGTACAAAAGGGAAAAGGAGAGGCTCAACATCGAAGTTTCAGAGCTGAGAAAAAGACTCCAGGAAGAGGAAGCGGTTAATGAAGAGGCTGCCAGCTCGGCGCGGTTAGTCCGAAGCTTGGGGGAGGAGCTGGAGGTTGTCAAGAAGCAGCTGGAGGACAGGGAGAGGGAGCTGAAGTTCAGAGAAGAAGAGGTGCTCGGGCTGAAGGCGTCGAAGAACAGGCAGAACCAGGCAAGGGCAGGGTTCACGAGCAGCGACTCTAATCCAGGAGACAGCGGAGATGCGAACACGGAGAACAGGTCCGGCGAGGATAGCGCAAACGTGTCGCTAACGGGGGACGTGCTAATGGAGCGCTACCTGTCGTCCGCGCCGCCCGCCTTCTCCCAGTCCTCGCAGGTCGATGAAAGTTTCCAACCGTGTGACCAGCTGGACGTGTCTGGAGACTGCAGGTAGGTTTTTCAAAAAATGTTATTGAGCTAAAAGCGTTGGAACTAATGAGAATGTGTTTGCTCTCAGCTTTGAATTGAACAGCGAGGTGCTTGCCGACCACGCCTTGTCCTCCATCTCGAACCGCCTGGAGGAAGTCGACGAGAGCGCTCACGACCTGCCTGCCGCCGAGCCCCCGCTTCAGTGGTTCAACGACTCCAAGGATGACAAGCTGGACGTCAGTAAGAGCTCGGGTCACTCGGGGGACACTCACTTGGAAAAGGACCTCCTGTACCAGCAGTGTCGGGAGCTGCACGAGGAGCTGGCGCAGAAGGACCGAGACCTGAATGTTCTGAGTGAGGAGGTGTCCAAGAGCGCAGAGGAGCTGGAGGAGGCCAGGA
The DNA here is from genome assembly GCF_951799975.1 of Gobius niger. Taxonomy (NCBI): domain Eukaryota; kingdom Metazoa; phylum Chordata; class Actinopteri; order Gobiiformes; family Gobiidae; genus Gobius; species Gobius niger. Next base: position 6,474,906 of record NC_136867.1, read on the forward strand.
GCAGGTACTGTTTTGGGCACAGTATTTATCATCTTTATTTGCTTTTCGTCCCCATTTTTCTAATTGAAGGCTATATCTTTTACCCAAATGAAGTTGTATTGCATTTCATGTTTATTGTGGGATGTTTTAAGATTAAGTCCTTAAGGGTGTATTCAGACCAGAAAAGTCCTTTGCTCCGCTTGTTTGTTCCGGATCAGAAGCTAACTTTTTTTTTCCGTTTGGTGCAGTTCGTATTCAGACTGTACTTCTTGCGAGAGAACTATATTTTGTAAACACATACACGTGTGTGACAATCGAGGCTCCCATTGGACAGCAAGGACCACAACAAATGAAATAAAAATGAAAATTTGACGCTTAATATGATAATAAAAGAAATGTGAGAGGCTAAACCACTTACCATTAACCTCAGCTTCACCGGAGCAGCTGGTGGAAGAGGAGTTTTGTGCGGATGAAGGGTCGTCTGCTGAGCTGTTTGTTTCCATTATGTCAACAAAGTGTTGGTCTTGATCCTCCTCTCTTCTTTAATGCGTCTCGTACTTTCATTTAAGTTTGGCGAAGTTTTCTCCACTTTGACACCGCTGCGACGACCGCGGTTGTTCAGGAGACGCTCGAAGCCCGTCTGCTTCATTTTCTCGCTAAACACGAACGCAGTTGTGTTTGTGCATCTGCCCAAATATCCAGGAGGCTCCAGGTCTGTCCATGGCTCATTGTTTGTAGCATCCATCTAATATTAGCGTTAGCATCCGCGAAGGGATAACTTTTCTCACGGTGCCTTGCTACGGTGTTAAGCCCAAAAAGGCGCATGTATCCCGCATTTGTTTCGTATCAACAGTGGTTTATATTCACACCTGGAGCAAACTGGACCAGAGTCCGTTTGGAAGCCGGACCGAGACCACCTGAAAAAGTGGGTCTCGGTCCGGTTCTTTGATCCGCAACAGGATTCGTTTGTTGTATTCACACCTGAATAAAAAATCCGGACCAGCGTTCAAAACGAACCCTGATCCGTTTAAAGTGGACCAAACAGTGCAGGTCTGAATACACCCTAAGTCTTAGCGTTTGCGTTGGTTTCCATGGCATTAAAAGGTCTTCAATAATATCGTTTACAGCTATAGTTTCCTATCTCAATACATCAAACTTCAAATTTGGTTCGTTTATAATTAATATCCTCCAAGGATGTCCCAGGGATGTCACCATGTGTCATTTGGAGCAGGGGCCAAAAATGTAAACATAGTGTTGGTTGGTCGGAGGCCAAAACACACAAAACGCCTTTAGATAGACTAATTATTGATTGGACTTTTTATTATTATTTGATAAGCCTTTAATATGCCTTTAAATATACTGCACAGTAACCAGCCACATTTTTAAAAGCTTCCAGGGGTTTTCATAAGGCTTCTATTTGTTGTATATTTTCAAGTTAGAAATACAAACTCAAAGTGTAATAAGTTCATGTTGACTAATAATTCATGTACAGTGTTATTAATTAATGACACAGCGACCTCCATCAGACTGAACTTTTCATCTGTCCCACTTTATGCCTCTGTCACAGTGGTTCACTGCAGCTGTTTTAGGTTCAGAATTTAAATGTTTCCTCCAACACAGACTCATCCGTGCAGAAACATACTGAACAGTGTCTGTTCTAAACTTAACTTTGTGCTAGTTGTTGTGAGCAAATGGGCGCTTTATGACGCTCTGGGAGAGAGATGGTGAGATGGTGAGAGAAAGGGGCATCTGTCAGATGTTGCACGAGACAACATCTCCTCACTTCAGTCACCACCTGATGTTTTACACACGGATTTGGATATTCTTGCAAGTTGTGATGTTCGCTTTGTTATTTCATGTGGCTGTAAACGTTACCGGTACATGAGTCGCTGAACAAAAAGTTTACCCTCTCATTCTTAGACAGTCTCTCTACTGCAGGGGTGGCGAACACGCGGCTCTTGAGCCGCATGCGGCTCTTGGCCAATCAGAGTGCGGCTCTTTGCATGACTGGATAATACAATGTTGCTCTTTACAAGAGTGTTGGTACATATTTCCCATAAACTGTAAAACAGTCTTTAAGAATCTTGACCAAAAATCCAACCATAGTCCTACAGACCCGGTTTCCATCTCCACACGAATGAGAGCCCGCATCACCCTCGTTTTCCAGGCGGCGTGAAAAGGTGCCTGCCTCACTCACAGCAGGATGTAGGTTAAACAACAGGCAGGCAGATCGTGGCTCTGGGATCAGCTTCTGTGCTTTTCAGGTTTCTGATCAGCCTACTCTTTATTTGATGAAATTTGGCCTCATATTCACAGAAAAAGATCAAAATTAGGAAATGGAAAAAAGCGGAGCTCTAACGAAGCATATGATGCGAAGCGCGACATCGCGTACTGCGGAAATACGCAAAGTCATGACTTTTCTTTCACAAGTGACTGTAGCTGTAACAAATACAACTTAAAACAGAACCTCAGACGTCCTCCAGAGGCTCCTGATTAAAGTTTATTAACTTTGTGCACTGTGCAGCCTATAGTGCCTTCTCTCTGCGCAGTCCAGTCAGAACCGAGCTGCACTGAGCGCTCAGGCCAGGGGCGAATCAGAGGAGGGGGCTCAGTGGGCAGGGCCCCACATACAAACACACCCCAGCATTAAAAAAAAAAAAAAAAAAAAAAAATTCTAATTCTGTCCCAGTCAGAACAGAACAAAATGTCAGTTTATTTAATATATATTTATTTCAATCTTGGTGAGGAGTAAAACCAATACATCTAATACAATTATTGAAAATGTATAAAGTTATAGTTTATTGTGATTAAATATAACAGTGACATTATATTTAATCACAATAAAGTACCACCCCTGGATCTCACTAATGGTCGGTGCCTTTGTGGCTCTTCACAGGATCAAGGTTGAAAATTTCGGCTCTTGGTCTCTGACGAGTTAGCCACCCCTGCTCTACTGTTTCAGAAGTGTCCGCGCTCTCCTTCGTCTTTCACTCTGCTCATTTCTTTGTTGAAAAAAAGTTTAAAGAGCGGAAAGCCCCCGTTAAAAGTTGTCAGCATTAACATCGCTACAACGCTGGGAAAGGGGCTGCAATATTTGTGCTGGGGCTCGTGGGAAATGTAGTCTTAATGACATGGCAGCTAAGCTTTTATTGAAAAAAATGACAAATTGACAAACAAATGTATTCAGTAGTCTGATTTTTTTCTTTTTCAGATGGGCTCAAGTGACGGAGGAGCTCAGGGAGGCCCTGCTGGAGCTTGAGGAGGAAAGAGAGAAGAGGCTTCAGATGGAGAGTTTCCTGAAGAGCAATGACCGAGAGGAGCTGCAGACCAGCCCGAGCGCCTTACAGCAGGACAGGGACCAGGCAGAGGAGGACCTGCTGATGTTCTCCCCACTGCAGACTAAAGAGGGTTCAGGCTCTGCGACTGAAGACCGCCTCCAAACACTTCAGGTATTTTTTTTTTGTGAAGATATGTCACTGATAATGTAGTGTGATTGAAAATGGGCCAAAAGACTTCTAAAGCAGGGGTAAGCTAAACATGCAGAACGTTGCGATACAATCCTGTTACGTTTGTGTCTCTCTCAACCTGCTGCCGGGTTCTCTTCTAAATGGTCAACAAGCTTGGTCTCATCTTCTACAGAAGTTCAAACTGGTCCAGAGTAGAGCTGACAGAATTAAGGTCAAATAAACATGAAATTAAGCATGTCTATTTTCAGGAATGGAACATATACATTTTATTAATTTTTGGCTCATTATTGTTTTGGTTAAAAAAGTGACGAGCAATGCATTAATTAAAGAAGTTGAACAGAATGTGCATCATGGGTCCAGGTAGGGCATGCGACTGTAGATCTACCCTGATCAAAGTGATCCAGCCAAGTTGCTTTGGTGAAGTTTTTAACCCTCAAACACCTCCCCTTCAAATCCAGCGTTGTTCTTGTCCTGATGTTTTTAAATGCGTGCAGGCTTAATGATTCCGTAAGCCTCACTCAAAATGGAGCTGATGTCCGCAATGACTCTCAAGTACTTAAGTTTTAATGCAATTTTTAAAGCTATTCAGGAAAGCTGATTTCTACTAGTACTTATTATTGTTGGAACTGTGTTTTGAAAGGATGTAAACCGTCTTCAGTATAAAGTTGCAGGCTAAACCATAGACTGTATAATAGCGATGAACTAAGTGAGGGTGGCTTCCCCCAAAGCGTTGAGCGCGGGCTAACTGAAGCTCATTCATGTTAAAATTTGCGCCAGCTAGGGCAAGGAACTTCTGGAGCCTGCCCCCATTTCTTATTAGACGGTGGAAAAAATGGACAAAGCATTGCTATTAGCTGCTGAAGCCTATGGGCTAAACAGAAGAGTAAAATTCCCTGTTCGATCTTTTATTTCCCCCCTACTCTTCCCAGCTTCTCTGTGATGACCTGAAATCTGAGCTGGAGGCATCTAAACAGGAACTGAAAACCGTCATAGACCTGCTGGACCAAAGCACGCAGGACCTCGAAAGCTCCCAAACAGAGCTGCAGAGCATTCAGACCCGAATGGCTGAACTTCTGCTCGAACTGGGCGAGAGCAAAGCCAGTCTGGACCAGGCCGAGAAGGAGAAGAGCGACTTGGAATCTCGAGTGGGCTGCCTGACCCAAAATGTGGCCAACCTGGAGGAGACCCAGGCCAAAGCTGTGGCAGACAAGGAGGAGATGGCCGAACGAATCAACAAAATGGAGCAGGTTCTGGAGGAGGAGCTGGAGCAGTTTGAAAACCTGCTGAGATCTAAGGAGGCGGAGGTAAAAAAAAAAACAATTCAAAGTGTTTTGAAGAGTCTGAATGATTCTCTTTATTTAATTCTTAAAATGTGTCTTCTAGGTGACTGAAGAAAGGGAGAAATGGGAGGAGGAGAGGCAGGAGAAGGACAAGCAGCTCTCGGGTGTAAAGAGTCTCTTGGAAGAACTGAAGCAAAAGAGTGAGAAGGAAGTGAAGGAGCTGATGGAGAAGCAGTGCAAGGCCGTGGACGAGGCGACGGAGATGGTCAGGACGTCCTACCAACAGCAGATCACTGAGCTGAAACACAAGCACCAACAAGAGGTAGGTCTGAACTTGCAGCATACCATGGGCACTGTTTACATGGTAATGTCAAGGAAAGCGCAGCAGTCTCGTCCTCTCTCGATCTGCTTTCATATGAAAACGAGGACACGTCAACAAAACCACTGAAAGTGCAGCGCGAGCCTTTGTCCAGCAAATGGCACTGTGTTCCTAACACACGCTTTTATATGCACTGCGAGAACACGTATCTGTTCCTAGGATGAATATGGCTTTTTAACGTGACTCAATTTGCGTTTGAATATTGAAATTCTCTCTCATTTCTTGTAATGGAATTCATGTTTTTTATCATGTTCAGGTCCAACGTATCTTGGAGATGCTTTCCTCACCTCTCATCCTTTGCTAAGCTTAAGCCTTTCATCACATAGTAATATTGCATTGCCATAGCTTCACTACAACAGTACAGGCTGGCGGTGTATATATATATCTACATATATATTTTGTTTTAATTAAAACCACTGCAGAGTAAGAGGAGGGGCTTATGGGGAGATCGCGTGAAAATCAGGAAGTGAAACTACAGTATATTTTGTTTCAGCCGTTTCAAATAAATATTTCGTATTCTAACCAGCAGTGCAAGATTGTGATTATCTGCACTTTGTTTGCAGATGTTATGAAATAAAATAAGTACAGTTTGAAATGTAGTTTTTGGATATAAATATAGCATTCAAAGCACATTCTGGCTGCTACCTGTATAAACTAAATGGAATGCTCGAGTACTGAATTCCCGATGAAGTTTGAACAACCCATCTTTACGATGAGCCACTGGAGCATACACTGCTTTAAGTTCATCACCTTTTGATTTCAGAGGTCTGTTTGTAACCACACAACAGGCAGTGAATCATCCTTGACCTTTTAAAGACTTAAATGAACTCCTAAATGATCACAAAGTAAGCACTGTTGTGTTTTGTGTTTTAGTCCTCGGAGTTGAAGGCCCAGCTTCAAAACCAGCTCCTGGAGCAGCGGGCGACTTTAGAAGAGGAACAGAAGAAACAGATCAACCTCATCAAACAGGTACAACATACTCGAGTCATCTTTATATTTAACACATGACCTGCTGTTTTGAAATCGTTGTGCTCTTGACAATTGCCAGGTGACTGAGCGGGAGCACGAGAGGATGATGGCAGAGCTAGCCGACAGACACGCTGAAGAGCTGGAACAGCAGAGAACAGAGGCGACACTGGAGCTGAGGGAGAGCATGGAGGCAGCGCACCAGGTGGAAATGCAGCACGCTCAGGTAGACTTGGCCAGGACGTTTTATTTCATACTAGACATTAGACCACTGCTGTTCAAGCTGTTCTTGGACCTGCAGACTTTTTTATTCTAGTGTTGCTTGTGGCTAAATCCTAAACGCATGAATCGATCGTCTTCTTAGGCCCAAAAGATGTTGGAGCTGGAAGCCCTGCGCTTGAGCCTGACCTGTGCCCACCAGTCCCAGCAGGAGCTCTCCCAGGACACGGCACTGGGTAAGATCCAGGCCTCCATGACTGAGACCTTCACCCAGGAGAGGGCTCTGATCCAGGTCAGACATCAGACGGAGCTGGAGCAGGCGGCGGCCAGTCACAACGCTGCCCTTCAAGACAAGGAACAGCAAATGCGCCGCCTACAGGACAAGGAGGGCGAACTGCAGCAAGAGGTAAACCATATTGTTTATTCGCGTCATTTTTAACATGAAAAAAATAACCACTATGCCACGTTTGTTCTAGATTTTGAATTTGCAAAAGGAAAAGGCTCTTCTGAAGCAAAGCTCGCAGGAGGAAGTGGGTCAACTGTGGACTCAGTTGGAGAGCATGAGAACCAGTCGACAGGAGCTGGGAGGTGAGTAAAGAGTCCTAGCTGACGACTTTTCAGGAGCTTTTAGCCAAAACAATTTTTTCCATCACAAACAAACCAAACACGGACGGATTGTTTTTATGTGCACACATGGTCGTAATCCGGCATAGTTAATCAATTTTATGTTTTCAAAATGTTAAATAATGTTTCTCTCTGCTCACCTGGCTGACTTACGTTCTATGCTAGTAATTGTTTGGTAAGATGCAGGCACCACTACATAGATATTGGGTTTCACTTCGACCAATCTGTCTGTTTGACAACTGACCCACATTAGCAATTTTGCAGCCTCTGTTTTTAGCTTGCTCCAGGTTTTACAGTTCTTTTTCAGTTGCCAAAGCCTCAGTAAAACAATACTGTATTATAGGATCTTTATCAAAAGTTATTGAATAATTATATATTGAGTTTGATGAAGGTTCTTGAGTCATCTTTTGTAGTCTGTATTTGAAGTATTGGACGTTTTGCTTATCGGAAAGGCTTCGTCAGCAACACTATAGTTTCCAGCCTAAATACTATATATATATATATTTAGGCAAAAAACAAACATTGCGAGAAACGATATTATTGAGGACCACAACTCAAAAATTGGAAAGCTCAATAAAACCTAAATTACTTCTAAAATGAACTTCATAAAAATAGTTCTGCCCAAATATTACAAAAATAGGATAAATAATTTAACCCATAAATTTAATGAAGAAGACGAAACTTTATGTATATAGCACTTTTCACAGATAAAATCACAAAGTGCTTCACTTAGTTGTTTTTTATTCACTTGTTCTAAGTATTACACAAATTAGTATAAGAACAATCACAGCCTTGTCAACAAGCTCCTCTGAACTGAAGCATCTTCAGATACTTCTTAAAAGAATCATCGGTCTCGGCCACATGTAGAAACGGGGGAAAATAATTCAACAATTTAGGGGCAATGGCTTCAAACAGATTTGTTGAAACAAGTAAAAAGGGAGTTACCATAATAACGATGACAGTGTTGATCTGTCATTTATTGAACGATACGTCGATTTATTAACTATTGTTTCAGGCTTGTCATTTTTTCTGCTTTTCCGTACCTCAGAGCTAAAGGAGCAGCTGCGAGCTCGTTCATCTCAAGTGGAGGACATAGAGCGCCTGAAGTCGGAGTTTACTGAACAAAAACGTGAAATCAGGCAGCAGAACGAGGCTGAGCTGGAGGGCCTGAGGAGGTCAGAGACTCTTCGAACCATGGCCGTTCTATGTGCAATATACTCAAGTGTGGATGTCTCTAGGTACTTCGAGCAGAGATTGCATGCAGCAGCGGAGGGCTATCGGGAGGAGATCGCTCTGCTGCAGCTGAGGATGGTCGAGGGGGCGCTGGAGGAGTCTGTGCTGAAGATGACAAATGACTGGTACGCCAAAATGGCAGAGACATCGCAGCAAATGTTCTACAATGCTTTCTAGAAATGTATTAAGACTTTATATATTTCTGCATTTTTAGTGACTTCTCAAATTGTCCCGCTGAGGAGGAAAAGGAAGACGTTGAACAAAAGGTAAGCGTTTAAAAGCGGTGTTAGGTTTTGTAAATATAATCGCTCGATCATTTATTTTCTCTTCTCAAAGGAGATGGTTGACTCTCTGCGGCATCATCTGGAAGAGAAACATACAATGGAGCTGGCTGACCTTAGATCTTCCATGTCCGAGTCGTTCAAAGAGGAACTGCGGCAGGTGTGAACCCGTTGCTTTATTGTGGATGGTAAGTTATGTTCTGTAAAGACTGTGCTTACGCCTGTGCTGTATTTGTTATAAACAGGCTCGTTCAGACCTCACAGACCAGTACTACCAGGAACTACAGGAGAAGAAGTCTCGTCAGGCTTTAGAAATGGAACAACTCAAAGCCAGGCTGTCAGAGAGCCACCTAAGAGGTACTAAAAGAAACGTAAATGAGTAAATTAAAAGCGTCCCATGTAAGTAACCTCACTTATTTTCTCCAGAGCTAACCAGGCTCCAGTTGGAAGCCGCCCGGCAGACAGAGGTACGTCTACTGAACTGACATTGTCCGCTTGCTCATATAGATTTCTCCTGACTAACTCTTTTGATATTTGCAGGTGGAGGTGGAGCAGAGAACTTGGTGTCTGACTGAGGAGCTGAGGAACAGTACGAACATCATCCATGCTCTGGAGAGCAGACTATCCGCCCTGAGTAACCAGCACAAGGCAGACGTACAGAGCACTCTCAAGGTGCTTGTTTGACTCATGCAGAGACAGACACCATTTCTCATCAAATTCTGTTTAAACTGTAAACCGGTATAAAGTCTTTAATAGATGTCCACAGATATGACATGTTGAAAGTGTTTAGTTGGGGTTAAGTGAAAAAAAAACATTTCACAACTTTCAACAACTAGTTGCTAGTTCACCATTAATGAAAAGATGCACAAATGTATTAATCTAGAAAATAAATCCTATCAATAATCCCATATCCCATAAAAAAAAAACAACAACAACCTGATTCAAAGGCTCTGTTCCAGTTTCTTTTTTCAACTTGTGACGTGTGTGTTTGAACCGCTGCAGCTGAAAGAAGACTTTGCTGCTGAGCTGGCCCATCTGGAGGATGCACTGCAAAAGGAGAGGGATGATGTGGAGGAGAGGTTGTCTACTCTCCAAGCCGAGCTCATACAGAAGCACGAGTCTGAGCTGTGTGTTCTGAGAGAGGAGTTTGGGAGAGAGAAGGCCCACCTTGAACAAGCACTTGAAGAAGAAAACAACAGGCTGCGGTCGCTACAGGCTGCGCTAGACAGCGATAACGGTAAGGACTGAGCACATTCTTTAGAGGTAAATTTAGCAGAGGTTCCTCATTCTTTCTAACATGCCACTCTGTGTCTCAGGCCCAGAGCTCCTCAAAGTCAGGCAGAGACTGGAGGACCACTTTAACAATGAACTGCAGAAGACGAAGAACAGCGTGGAGGAAGACGCCAAACAGAAGCTGCAACAAGCACAACAAAGGTACTGTAGTCTTAATGGGCCTATATGACGCCAAATTTACTTTTTGTAGCATTTAACCAAGTGCTTCACCTTCACTTCCTTTCTGTTCTCTTCATTACAGTATTGCTCCCTGAAATGTTTGTGTGTGATAAAATAAGTTCTTTTGTGTCCAGATATCAGGAAGAAAAGGCTGCACTGGAGCGTAATTTATCCCAGAAATATGAACTCTCTTTGGCTGACATAAAAGAAAAGCATGAAGCTGAAGTGGCGCAGGAGAAGGCGCGGACACTGACGAAACATTCACAGGAGTTGGACGCCCTCATCGCCAAGCACAGTGCCCAGCTGGACGCCCTCAGTACCAGTCACAGAGAGCAGCTGGCAGCCATGGGCGCGGAGCTCCGGGGCAAGCACAACGCAGAGCTTGTTGCCTTGGAGGCGGCTCTCCATTCACAACGAAAGCTCGACCTGGCCAGCTTAGAGGCAGCCTTCCAGGAAACGAGCCAGGCTCAGCTGGAGGCACAGGAGGCAGAGCTGGAGCACCAGCACCAGGAGGACCGGGACGAGCTGGAGATGAGGATGCTGGGGAACATGGATACACTGGAGGCTACTTATCTCAAAGAAGTGCAAGTAAGAGAGAAAGTATCATAGAAGTTTGAATGGGAGTAATTGGTTTACATATACAGTGGCTTAAGGATGTTTTCACACTCCTTGATTTGTTCCTGTGTTAATTTAACTTAGTGGCTAAGCCTGTAAATCATAGAACACATAGCTGTACTGTACTGTAAGTGGCTACAGTACTGGATTCTGCTTCCGCTCTTAAGGCTAAATGAAGGCATCAAAAAAACGTAACCTGATTAATTTCCCTGTGTTTATTGGAGTTTTCAACAACTGCAGAGCCTCCACACTACAGCCAGTATTTAAACGTTGAAATAAAGTTTAAGTATTTTGCTTAAAATAAAAATACATTTCCTTGAAATGTCAAAGGCAAGAAAAAATCTGCATGTTCCATTGGCGTCCTATTTTAAGATAGTCCAAGTTTAATCAAATCTAATTGTTATGAATACAATGACTTCCACTTGTTTTCCCTCAGACTCTGCGAGACGAGATGATGGCGCTGGAGGAGAGGCACTGTCAGGAGCTGATGAGGCACAAGTCTGAGCGTGAGCAGATGATGGCGGAGCAGCGGAGCGTTCAGGAGGAGCTGAGGAAGCAGCTCTCACAGGGACACTTGGACAAAGTCAGCGCTGTGGCTGCGGAGCTCACTCAGGCGCACAAGGTACTGGCAGGAAATGGCAGAGAAATTCAAGATTTTGGAATTTCTATAATTGTTGCCTCAAGCACCTTTGATCTAATGAGGTGTATCACCTGCTCAAATTTTGAACTAAACATGACCAATACGTTCAGGGCTTCATCTTTGTCTGGTTGCACCAGTACACCTATGTGTTTTTCATTTAGGTGCATCTGAAATTTTCGACAAACAGGATTCACTGCCATTTTTGTGTTCAATTCATATTCATACATGTTGCATAATAATCACTGGATTCAATATTATTGGACAGTGATATTTTATTTTAATATTACACAATTATTCTTTTTATGCGGGGAAAAAGAAAAGTTGATATTTGTGCTTATTTGACCTTGTCGTGACCCAGCGGCTGTATGAGCTGTATGAGTCATACAGCCACTTTCCATCGCAGTGGTTTCTATAACGCTCCAGGATCAATTGTTTTGTAGGTTTTCTTTGCTGACGGAGCCTCTCACCATAAAACCTACCAAACAATTGATCTTTCCTCTATTGCCTTGACTGCAGCCTCATTTATATGCATGATGTCATCAAAACCATCTATCGGAATAAAAGGTCTCGGCTTCATCCCGCAAAATATCGCAAAAAACGATATATTGTCACACCCCTATTTTTAAGTGATCAGTGAGATATCTGAGGCTTGTTCTCTGGATACAGAGAGAGTGATCGTTTCAATAGCGGGTCTTCTAATGCTGCAGAGTAGGCTTTACTTTAGTTTTCACCTCAGCAGCGACAGCTCCATTATCTCAGTCTCGATTATTCCTGCTGCAAATAATAAACTCAAACTAAAATCATGAAACTAAAGTGTGGACAGTGTTTGAGCCCTGGTGGTCTTTTGTTCTTAGTGTACACCTTTCCATTCCCCCCAAGCTGCTTTTCCTCTGACATCAATCCATGTGGCATAACAGTTTGTTCACAATTCTTGTAGATCGAGATTTCAGCCCAAAAAGAGGCCTTGGACGCGGAACACTGCGAAGCATTGGAATTCCTTAAGAAACAAGTAAGTTCCTTTTCTTTGTTTTGTTTAGAAAAAAGATGTCATGAAATCAAGTGCCTTTTTCTGAACAATATTTTTTTTTTTGCCAGGTTTTGGAGCTTGAACACCAACACAGCGCCGCGCTCCAAGAACTAACCAGTTCATACGCCGCGGAGAACGGGCAACTCACTGAGCAGCACCGAGAACAGCTTCAGGTTCGGTTTATTCCTGCCTTCTTTGTGTAAAAAAAAATAAGAAATTGTCATCTATGGTCCAAAATATTGAGCGGCTTAAGAAATAAAAACATTCTGGAACCTGTGTAAATACCACACTACGGCCCGGGGATTACGCTGCTATTGTTGATCCTTTTCTAGCCTCTCTGTACGTCCAGCCTTTCTGCAGGCTTTTATAGGGGGCAGAGTGAGCATCTGGCCGCGCTATTAACAAACAAATCCACGACATGTGTCCGCCGCAGGAGCTGAGGAATATCTCGGCGCGGGAGCTGGAGGCGTGTCGTCGAGAGCTGCAGGAGGAGGCCTCCAGGCAGCGGCAGCACTTGAATGAGGAAGTGGAGCTGCTCAAGGCCCAATCAGAGGAGAGACTGCAGGAGCGGGTCGGCCAACTCAAGGTAAACACGACACCACGGATCAGGGCATTTCTCCTCAACTTCCAAATTTGCTTGTTTGCGCGGTTATGTAAGGCTGGATTATGACTCTGAGGTTCTGAGAAGGGAGGGGTGGGGGGGGGATGGCACAGCTCTAAGCTCCAGCTGGACCACTTCATAGACTCTTTCCCTTTGGAGCTTTATTTAAATTTCCCCATAATCCCACCCTCAAACGCACAAGTGACCATCCTGAATCAGCGTGTGGAGTCACTCTTGTCTGGGCAAACGTGGAAGATGGATTTGTTACGGTTCATTTCCTTCGGTTCGTTTATGCCTTTTGATTAATCCTGTTCTTTGATTGCGTTAAAAGGCGGAGTTTGAGGAGCAGAAGGAGGCGGAGCTTGAGGAGTTGAGGCGGAGTCACACTTCCGAGCAAGAGGAGAAGGAGAAGAGCTACAGCAGCAAAATGAGCCAGCTCACTGCGCAGCTACAGCAGCTGGACGCTGTGGTGGCCCAGGTACCGCTGGCATTAACTGTTTCATATTTGGTTGTGCAAAGTAGTTTCAAACATTCACGTAGTACTCGGGGGTTATCTGCAATTTTCAAATTTAGAGATAATTTCATTGATATTTTAGTGATGTTTGCAAGGTTAAGTATTTTTATTTGTAGAGCAGAATCATCGCGTTTAGTCCTAAGGCTGCGTTTTCAGCCTGTGTTTTCACCCATACAATGATTGAAACATTTTGAGGAAGGACACAAGATACCGATTATGGGTTAAAAAAAACTTTAGGGATGTATTTAGATTTATTTAAAAGTTGATGTTACTGAGCTAGAAATCAACAAACCTCGATAAAACCCTCCTTAACCACCTGTGCCCTTAAGAACAAGAAAAAAGGAACAAAAAGGTGCGGTGATCTTTGAAGCTTCCCCCGTGTTTGCACCGTGGATATTGAAATGCTTTCCGCACCTCTGGAATCTCTTGCCAAGGCGGGCAAGAGGAGCAGGGTGGGGAGGGGCTTATGGGGAAATGGTGTGAAAATCGGGAATTGAAACTACTTGATGTTTTAGTTTTAGCTGTTTTAGATAAATATGGCATTTTCTAACCAACAATGTGTAAGACAGTGATAAAGACGTGTTACCAAATACCTGCAAAAATCGAATACCCGCTCTTTAAAGCAGTACTAAGTAACTTGTTCACATTGATAAATCCTTTCGTAGTTCCTCTGGGGGTAATACAAGTGTTAATTGGGGGGGTCTTTCATCTCCCCCGGTGTCTCTGGCCAGAAAACCACAATTGCAACTTTGCTGCCACCGGGTCCGTGTCACAATACACACTAATGGAATCACGAAGAAGAAGCTAACAGGCTAACGGGCAAAGCTAACTCCGGGCTCGCGCCACTTTAACAGTATTTACAGCCAAGTTTGAGTGACAAAATGTATCTCCATTGTGTAACTGTGTGTAATATCCCTCTCTCCCTTTGTCTTTTCTGTCAGCGTAGTATTTACTTCAGACAATTAATGTGTAAAAAAAAACATAACTTGCTGCACCCCTGCAGTGGCGCTTATGGCCTCTAGGGCACGAGTTACTCAGTACTAGCCTGATAAACCAGACCCACCTTCTTTCTGCACGAAAGAAGGTGGGTCTGGCCGCGCACGGTAGACAAGTTGTTGATTGGCGGCTAAGGCCGAGCCGAACCAATCACGACCGTCACAGAGAAATGAGAAGGTTACGTCACTCGCTGCACCTCTATGTTTTTAGTTCAATTAACGTTAACATCAGCCCAAACTAATAATTGGATGAAGTAGTCAAGGATTTTGCCTCGCGTTCTCCGCGTGAGTTTATATTCATTTCATATTTGTTTAATTGGACACAGCTGTCGTCACGTCCGCTAATCGCCGATTGGTTTATTTCACTGACAATCTGTGCGCGTTAGGCCCGCCCCTTCAAACTGCTCCAATTGCTCCGTGACCAGACTAACTCCCTGCATGGAATGGACAGGGAAGAGTATGGCAGAGCCAGGCAAACTCAGTACTGCTTTAAAATGAGTTGCAACATGTGTGTGTATTAAAAGCAATACAATATTTTGCACTTACTTAATTTGAGTATTTGCTTTTTTTTTAATGCTTTTAAATGTAAATTTAACACGGCTAGGAAGTAATAAAACATGACACATTTTCCTTTTATTAAATGTCTACAGTAGGTTTCTAGTATTCTCTGTTAATCCTTAATGACATTTTTTTTATGGTTTGTTTATGCACTTGTTTCCATTGATGTGCTTTGT
The DNA here is from genome assembly GCF_951799975.1 of Gobius niger. Classification (NCBI taxonomy): domain Eukaryota; kingdom Metazoa; phylum Chordata; class Actinopteri; order Gobiiformes; family Gobiidae; genus Gobius; species Gobius niger. Next base: position 6,489,912 of record NC_136867.1, read on the forward strand.
GACGCTGTTAAACATTAGATCCGCAGCCTCTTGTGGTCTGGATGAAAACGGTTGAGAGGTGGGAGGGGGCTGTCGTCATGGCAACTCTATTGTTTTGCCGGGGCAGGTGCCTTAAGGAGGAGTGTGAGGGGGGAAAAGAAGAGGGAAACGATCAACTGTGAGCGAGTCCTTTCCAGTTCAGTTAGAGAGTACGACCCTGTGCCTTTTCTTATGGTGCTTTATGCCGAGGTGATGGATGCGCAATTTTGAAAACTCTTTACGAAGAACTAAAACATTTTGTGTCCTACCCTTTTTTTTCTTCCAGCTCAGAGAAGAGGTCGGCTGTCTGAAGGGAGAACTGGAGGGCAAGCGCTCCGAGATGGAGACCCTGGACACCCTGCTCCAGCGCAGAGAGCGGGAGAGTCAGGAGGGGGGCAACCTGCTCAAAATGCTCACCGATGACTTGCAGGCCGCCAAAGTGGAAAAGTAGGTTCCAGCGGCAAACGGAACATGGATGAAAGTTTGTGCCAAAATGCCAAATGTTGTTTCTCCCGTAGAGCTTCGTTACTCACCGCTAACGAGAAGCTGAGGAGGGTGGTCGTCGACATGCTGCGGAGTACCATCGCTACAGAGGACATGATTGGGCAGAAAATCCGCACCCGTGACAGGACCTCAACACAAGCAGGCCGCAGGAGAAGTTCTACAGGGAACAGAGATGCACAGGAATCAGGTTTGGCATTTGTATTATGGTTGTTTCTTTCAAAAGTTAACATTATATATAGAGCAGATGCATCTTCTGCACATCCATACACTGAAAGCCATTCAAATTTTTTTCCCAGTGGCTGACTTGTCTTCAGAGGACCTGGAGCTCACCCACGCTCTCTGTGAGAGCCTGCTGGTGTCTGACACAAAGCTCACTTCTGAGGGAGAGGAGGCTGCTCTGTCGGCCATCGGCAGACTGCACCGCGCTGTGGCCACGCTGCTGGAGCTGCTCAACCACGCCAACACGCAGGTACTTTACTGTGTGTGTGTGTAAATGTTCTAAAGCAGGGGTGTCCAAAGTGCGGCCCGGGGGCCAAATACGGCCCTCAGACCAATTTTTGGTGGCCCTCTGCCTTCTTGCTGAATCGGGACACATCATCAGAGATAGTCCTTTTTATTTGAAATGTAATAATTCTACACAATTCTAACCAAACAACTAACCTTTTACTGTGAGACAGAGCTGGCATGAAGGTTTTGAGCAGAAATAAAGGTGTGCGGCGCAATTTAAACCTCTGCTAGTCAAAGGTTTTGCGGCACTAACCACCGATCTATGGCCCTTCAGCCTGTGTACGCTTCAGTATGCGGGCCCCCATGAAAAAAGTTTGGACACCCCTGTTCTAAAGGAATCTGGTTTCTTTCCAGCAAAAATTACTCTTGTGAACAGAAAACTGATGGAGCAAATGGACAAAATAAGAGCCCCTTTATCTTGCATTTTAAAATATCAATTGGTTTATTGCTTTGAAGACGCAGCCTAAAGCTCTATTAACTAACTATCCAGTAAGACTAGGGCTGGGTACCGTAAAAAAAAATTACCAGTGCTTTAAAGATACTTGGTTTTCGATTGCAATACCTGAACTATACTTTTTCCAATATGTATACTAAAATATTTGTCATATAGAACCAGAAAACAGAAGAATATGGTGTGGAAGATCTGCTAATGTACAATATCAGTTTCATCTGAAATGTCAAGAAATGTGTGAAAAATAGGGTTATTTCACCCAATTTTCTCAAATTTTCCATCAAACTATTCCCCAACTCTAAAGACAACAATATAAACAAATGAGCAGTTGGCATCAAAATATTGCAAATAATTTGATCTGGATTGGCCCGGTTTGAGAATCATGACGGGAATGATGATGAAGGGTCCATCTGTCTTTGTTATATTGGATGTGCCCGGCTGGCTGCAGTGATGAAACGTTTGTGGCATGGTTTTACTCACACTTTTCTATTTTTAGCTGGAAGAGAGCCACACTCTGCATGTTTCCCTGGAGCAGAAGTTGAGTCAGGGCAGGGACGACTCTGCTCAGTTCATTGAGCAGCACAAGCTCCTGATGGAGCAGCTGAACCAGGAGGCCAAGCACAAGAGCGCGCTCCAGCTGGATCTGCACAAAACGGAAGGTAACGTCAGCCCCGATCATATAATCTGGATGTGCTGGAGCCTTTCGGAAGCAGCTTTTTTAAAAATATTCCAAACCTTTAGGACTTCTGCAAGGCTTTGTGGCTGAGAAGGCCATCCTGGAAGAGTCTCTGCAGCAGAAGGAGGCCCAGGAGGAGAGGCTGGCCGAGGAGCTGGAGGGGCTGAAAGTCCGACTCCATCACATGCAAAACCTCAGCAAAGAACTGGACATGCTGCGCGGGAAACACCAAGAACTGAGCGAGGAGCACGCCGTCCTGCTGCGGCAGAAGGAGCACCTCTCCGCCGACCTGGGGGAGAGGGAGAAAGGTAAACAAAGAGTTTAATCATTTCAGCATTTGTAAAGAGGACCTTTAAATTGTGACTATGTTTGTGTAATGTCTGTGCTCAGATGCATCGAGCCTCCGTAGACTTTTGCCGCAGGTTTGTGGGTCAGTGTGAAGTGGTGTGTGATGAAGGGGGTGGGGGGAGGCAGATTGTTGTGGTTTGAAACTGGCTTTGGGATACCATGAGATTTCAAACATTGCAGACATGTTTTTATTCATTATGCAAAAAGAGCTTCAAACTTGAAGCAGTTTTAGTAATTACCTACGTTGCTTAACTAATGCTATGTATCCTTTTTGTATTTGTTTTTTTGTGTTGCTTTATAACTACATAGACTGGAAATGAATTGGGTTCAAAAGCTAACTTCTGTTTTCTCATTCAGGGTTTGAATGAAACCAATAGTCCATTAAAAGACTGCTAGAACATTTTGCATACCACTGGTTTGCTGTTCATTGCTGTGTTTGGTTTTCCTTTTGCTTTAGAAGATTTTTACATTTTGATTTCTCCCCTTATTAAAGGAGACATATCAACTTTCTTTATTTTATTTAATTTTTCTTTGAACCATGTTGTAATATTGTTATCTCATCAAAAACATGAAGTATGTATTATTCACCTCAGTCAGCATTTGTCATGTTTATCCCTGTCTTACACTTTGTTTTAGATTAGATTTTCTAACCTACAACTGCAACAAAAATATCCTCTAGTTTCACTTCCTGATTGTCATGCAATCTCCCCATAAGCCCCTCCCACCCAATCCACGCCCCCACGACCCCTGTGGCTGTAGGGAAGCTATGTTTTCAGGAGGAATTTCCTGGCTATGTAGATTACTCATGTGTGAGTCTGTTTTTGATGAGAGAACAACTTTACAACATGGTAAAAAGCTCTTAAACATCGATTTTGTATAATACTACCCCCATGGACATAATTTCAAATTATAAAATGTTGAATGGCAATACTGCTGTACCCAAGAATGTTTAAAAGACCCAACATCTCCTCTTTAGACTTAAAATGACAACAACAACAAAATAATCATATGCACGATGTATTCACTTCTTTCTTCAGCTTTACTGGCAGAGGTGGAGCACTTGTCCCGGGACAGACTGGACCTGCAGCGCCAGGCAGAGAAGGACCATAGCTCCCTGTCCCAGCGTGTCCGAGCATTGGAGCGGGAGCTGGAGGAGCAGGAGGCCAAGGGCCTGGAGACCGAGCAGCACCACCAGAGCCACTCGGACGACCTGCACCAGAGGGTCCAAGCGCTGGAGAAGCAGCTCAAGCACAACAGGCACTTCATAGAGGTCAGCGGTTTGTTTTAGGCCTTAAAAATGAAACGTGTTTTGGACGCTAATCATTATGATGCTTTGTTTTCAGGAGCAAGCCGTGGAGCGAGAGCATGAGCGAGACGAGTTCCAACAAGAGATCAAAAAGCTGGAAACTCAGCTCAGACAGGCGGCCGGTACTGACAACAAAGGACTGAAGGTAAGATTTCGATTTGAATGCTGTGTTTTGTTTTTACCAGATACGCTGAATAACAACTGCTTTTGTGTTGAGTAAACTAAACAGCAATGAGATCATAATAGGAAAGGTTGATGTGCTGAGTACTTTTTGCCCGTTGACTGACTTGTGTTTGTTCCTGTTTTGAATGCTTTGCTGTAGTTTGAAGACATGGTTTTTCAGGTATGGCGTCTTAACTGTAGTATTCATTAAACTTGCTAGTTCATCTGACTCGTGCATGCTGTGTGTGACCATCTCATATTGCATCCCCTTTCATATCATTTTTCATTATTTTGCTTGTTCTTCATTCATCTTGGACTAAATATTATCCTCTCTTGGAGTAGTTGTAGTTGATAATCATCAGCATGGCTTGTTGACCTAAGAGCGTAATCCTATCACCAAGATTATGGTTTATTGAATTCCAATATTCGTCTGGGATTTTTCCAGGTGGAAAATCTCCAGTCTTTAATCAAGGACAAAACGGAGGACCATGCGACCCTCCTTGCAGCCAATCAGAAATCCCAGCGTGACCTGGCAGAACGTAATGAAGAGATCGATAAATTAGCCGGGAGGATCCGAGAGCTGGAGCAGGCCTTGCTCAGCAGTGCAGAGACCAGTAGAACTGTCAACCAACTGGAACAAGAGCTCCACAAGGCCAATCTGAGGGAGCAGGAGCTGACACAAGTACGAGGCTCTGTCACAGACACAGACACAGACACAGACACAGACACAGACACAGACATTGACGGCATGTTGAATTTCTTCCCACCGTGTTGTTCGTCAGGATAAGCAGGCACTGGAGCAGCAGCAGCTGGCTAACAGGCTTCAAATCTCCGCACTGCAGTCCAAACTGGACGAGACCAGACACTGTTACCAACAGAACAGTCATGACCCCACACAGGAGCTGAGAGACGCACTGGACACCGCTCAGCAGGACCTCCACAGCAAGGAGCAAGAGGTCGGCAACTACTGACTTCTTTTAGTACTCTGAAAACCCCAGCTTTATTTCTGCACAAAACTAACTGTAGGTTAGCAGTACTTGATTTCATTAGTTGAGTAAAAGTACACTACAGGTCAAATATTACTCCAATAAAAGTAAATGTTGCTCTGCCAAATGATCACTTAAGTGAAAGTACAGAAGTATTTGCTGTAGAAATACTCAAAGCTGCACTACCTGAATTACGTACACTGTTTTTAAACTGTGAAAGTCATAGGTAGTTTGAGGCAAATCTCTCAGCAGTTGCCTAAACTCGTTTCTAGCTCTCACAGACTCTCCTGCACGTCCTGATTGTTCACTTGAGTTAGTTAAAGGCACATTTCAGTCAGAGGTCACAGCGAGACAGAGTTGAGACCTGAATAGGGCGGACCGTCAATGCTAATGCTAGGCTAATTTAGCCTCTGCCTTCCCGGTTTGCACTAGAGGAAAATGTGCTATTTAGACACAACAGTGCACATGGTCTGTTTTGTTTCTGATGATGTTTAGTTCTATGGTTCCTAATGAAGTTTACTCTACTGCAAGGAAATAATTGTATTAGGGGGGGTCGCCGTGTCATCATGTCCGAGGCAAAAGTATTAAATGGATAATAATACTTCTCTGGTGGGTCAAAACAGCGCATTGCTTAAAAGATCGGCGCTGTAAAAGATGATGGTGATTTAAATAAACGGAATCATAAACAATAACAGCGATCCTCCCCATTACCACTGCTTTAAACTATTCAAAAAACTATTGATGTAAACATGTCTTTTTAAATAAAAGATTTTAATATCAATTTATCAATGTAGAAAGTACAAACCTGTATGGAAAAAAAACCTTACGGGGCAAACTTTCTTCCTTGTTGTGAGTCAATAGTATAAACACATGTACACAGCGCCCCCTATTGTTCTGGAGTAAAGTACAGATCCTCAAATGCTCAAGTCCTGTACTTCAGTAGATTGACTTTGTCTATTTCCAGGTGGAAGGGCTGCTTGTCCAGCTGGAGACTGTGCAGAGGGACCTGACCATCAAAGAGGTCGAGCTCAAACACCTGGCTCTGCAGCTGGAGATGATAACCAATCAGAACACAGCGCAAGTCGATGATCTTCAGGAACAGATCACCGCTCTCAATGTAAGTCTACTACCTTACTACTTACTGTTTTTCTGACAGAGAATATACTTACCAGTATTGAATAGAAACCAGTTGAGTAACTTGGGATGAACTTTGTGATCATATTTTTTTTCCCTTCTCTGTCGTAGGACAATGTGTGTGCGCTCACCGTCCTCCAGGAGCAGAGGGAGGAACATCCTGAGGACACGGAGGCCGAGGATACCTTTCCCTCTGCTCTGCTCCTGGAGAAGAACCTGGAGATCGACCAGCTTCATCATGAGATCCAACGGCTGGAGCAGGAGCTGGAGCACGGCACTGAAGACAAGGTTAATACATGGACGCAGAAAATGCAACAAATGTTTTCGCATGAATCCAGTTTTTATCAGCTTTAGAGACGTAAATTGGTGGGATGTTTCAGGATGGCCATGTTTACCGTTTCATATTGGTTGGTCAAATTTTCGCAGAGATCTTCACATTTTAGGATTTACAACTGAGCTACTGTCCGTTAATGAAGCCTAGGTGTCAGTTTGGCAGAAACACACGATGTCTAGTTCAATTAGGTCAGATGTTTACTCAAAAAACGTTCAGAAAACAGTCGGTGTGCTCTTAGACTTATGCTAGTCCCAAAGCGCAGCAGTGAGGAGAAAACTAGCTAAAAATCTCAACATTGATTCATTTTCACCTGCCGTGTCTCGCCTTTGCTCTCAAACACTTCTGCTAAACCAACATTTCCTCTTAATTTAAGGATCTGGTGGTGGAACAGCTGCGCTCACAGCTGGAGGAGCTGCGCGCTCAAGTGGAACACCTCCGATCCGAAACCCACCGAATCCGCCAGGACAAGGAGGAGGAGGAGGAGCGCCTTCACGAAGTCATCAGCACCCTGCAGACCGAGCTGGCCACGCTGGGCCCCAACCTGCACGAAGCCAGCGACTCTCAAGACGGCGACAGCATCAACCCCTCTCCCGCCCCCAGCCCCGAACCCCCACACCACCACCACAACCACCTGAGCGTTCAGCCCAGACCCGTCAATCTCAGGCAGGAGCTCGGAGTCAGCAATCCTGCCTCCACGCGGAACCTAAGATCTCGACTCAAAGCTCTGCAAAGTCAACTGGAGACCGTGGCCGCAGAGAAGGAAGGTTTGGAGAGGCTGCTGCACAGGCAAGAGGAGGAGTACAGAAGCCACGGAGAAGAGTTCGGGAAAAGGCTCAAGCTGGAGGTGGAGAAAGTCGAGGAACTTCAGAGACTCCTGAATGGCAAAACCGCCGATTTGGAGCAGCTTCAGATCCAGTTGCAGGTCCAAGTGGAGCGATTGAACGCCGCAGGAGACCAATTGGTTAGATATCAAGCTGAAACAAACGAAAACATCAAAGTTCTCTGTGAAGAAAAGAGCCAACTCCAGTCTCAGGTTCTGGAACTTGAAAGCAAAGACAAAGCGAGGTTAGAAGAGATCGACGTCCTAAAGGTGAAAGGACAAGAGATGGAGTTGGAGATGGGGGTCCTCAGGGGAAACGGCGCGACTTTGGAGAGGCAGATCGAGGAGGTACGGGCGCAGCTGCTGGATATGGAGGCTCTGGTCGCGGAGGAGAGGAGTGGAGTGAAAAAGTTGGAAAGCGCCAAGGAAGAGCTAGCGGCACAACTGAGGAGCAGGGAGGAGGAGCTTCAGCAGGACGTGGACAGGCTGAAACAGGAGGTGGCAGCACTGAGGCGGCGTGTCCAGGAGCTGACGGAGGAGCTGAGGGAGAAGGAGATTAGCCGGGGCGAGGAGCGGAAGGCGGTGCTGGTGAGTGTGTTTTTTTGTCTTTTATATTGTAGGTAACGGTTGCTTAATGTTGTGTTTTATTTGTTTGAATTCTGTTAGAGCTCAGATGATATTTTATCTTTCTTTCAATCACAGAGATAGAGACAGATTTCAGAAGTAAACAATCAAGTTCACCCCCTCCCCTCCTGATTGACCAATGAGACGGGCTTTTTCTGTGAACAGGCCTGTCAGGTCCAAAGTGATGGCACCCGGGATTTTTGATTAGTCACTGAGATCAGCAAAGGGAGGGACTTTAGAAAATACTTATATAATGATATTTAGGCAAATCAAATCGCAGGCCCAAGCAGTCAATTATACGCCATCCATTCAATTTGTCAAACATTTACAACACTTACAGACCATCACTTTAACCATGAAGGTGATGATTATTATCTTTTAACCCCTTAAGTCCCACCTGAACCGAGCACATTTTCTCCAGCTTTACGCCAATCCAAAAGCTTCTGGAAAAAAGGTGTGAAAATAGCAACGAAACTGCGACGAAAACAAGGATGAAAATGTGAAAAAAGTGACAGAAAAAGTGACAAAAAATGTACAAAAAAATGACAAAAATGGACAAAAAAGTGATAAGTATTTGACAAAAAAAATGAGAATAATTTGACGAAAAAGTGACAAAAAAAATTGACAAAAAAATCGAGTTTTGTAGGTCTTTCAAATGAGGTGTTACACTGGCCTACAGGATTTGGGTAAAGCTGAACTGGAGAAAATGCTCTCGGTTCAGGTGGGAGTTAAGAGGTTAAACAAGCGCCCTCTGAAGTACCAACTAAACATGAATATACAGCGCCCCCTGCTGTCAAAGTTTAAAGATCATAGGTGAGGCATTTCAAAGACTATTATTTTATTATTTAATATTATTTATTTTTCCCCAATAATTGGTGTTTGCCTTAGAAAAAAACACATTAGTCGACCTCCAATAGATATATTTCTATGATGATCGAAACTTTTAATATAATATTACATAATATAATAATAAATGTTTAACTATAAGCTATTTGAATATCGGCCTATATATCGGTTATCAGCCAACCCCCTGCGTATCGGACCCCAAAATCCATATCAGTCGGGCCCTAGAGAAGTATAATTTAACCTTTTCTTAAAAACGGTTTCAAATATTTTATTAATTGACGTGATTTGCATGCAGTTTTATCAGTTTGAATGTTTGTTCGTTGTTTGTAACGACATCTTTTCCAAAATAGATTAGATTTCTAAACTTTATTCCTTGATGTGAATGCTCCATCGCTTCTATTTTAATGTGCGGGGATGTTGATGATTAATGTAGTTGCCTGAAAATGTGGAATAGTTTGACAAAAGATGAGATAATTTAATAATGTGTTTGTAAGATACTGCCCTGACGTAGTAAGCCAGCGTTTCCTAGGCGCCCCTGCAGCGAGCGCGAGTGTGGGCTGGAGCACATCTGGATATAGTTACAGCTGCACCACGTCACCGCTCACAGGAAGTGGTGCCTAAATGAGGAAGAACAACAGCGAAGAGACGGCTTTTGTGTTTTTAGCCAGCCGCAATGCCTGGTTCTAGCTCTCAAAGTTCTGCTGGGTGGGTTTAACAGTAAAGCAATGTTTTTTTTGACGGTTCCTTTGTTGCGGGCAGTCCGACTCAGATTCTACACATTGCATTTCGGACTCTACCAAATGGACTTGATTTCTAACTAGCATTTGGTTTGTTTTCCAGGGTCAGGCTGAAGTGACTGCAGCGAAGGCAGAAACTGTGCTGGAGGAGAAGGAAGTCGAACGCCAAACTCTACGCCAGGAGTTAAACGCTGTGAAAAGAAACCTCGAAGAATCTGTGAAAAAGGCTGAGAAGCTCCACACAGAGGGACAGGTGACGACGTCTGTGCGGGTTTAGTGATCATTTAAAGTGCCGTCAAACTGACTGTCGTTGTTGTTGTTGTGACTCGTGTTAGCGTAAGGAGCAGGCGTTTGCCGACTTGGAGAGCCACAACCGGCAGCTACGGGCAGAGCTTCAGATCCTGCAGGACGATTTGGCCGCTCAGGAAGAGGAGCTGGCCCTTCACCGGAGAGAGCTGCAAACACTCAGACAGGGTTATCAGCATGACGGATCGCCACGGCAACAAACACGCAAGAGTAAGGGTCCGATTCTTGGCAAACCAGTCCATGCTCCTTCACTTGGCCATTTCAGCTCTCAAATTGCCTTTATTACAAAAGCTGTATCTCTAATATCTAGTAGTTGTTGATTCTTTTTAGCCCCATTCCTAACTTCAGTGGGTCATCTGCTGAAAAAAACGTTTAGTGTACGGACATAATGGTAATAATGATTGTATACAGGTTTTTCTGCAGTTTCAACCTCTTAACCCCCGCAAGTGTAACACCTCATTTGAAAGCTAAGACCTACAAAACCCATCTAAATTGAGCTTTTTCCTTGTGTTGTCTTTTTTTTGCGTTTTCGTTCCTTCCTTTTTTTAATATCGTTTTTCCTCGCTTTTCATTGTTTTTCCATTGCGACAACCTATAGGCCAGTGCAGTGTCTCATTTGAAAGCTAAAATTCTGATCTGTGCGAGTAAAACACAACTTGCATGTGGTGGATTGCAGGGAACGGGTTTAAAGAGTTAACCATGAAGCCAAACTTAAAGCAGTACTAAGTAACTCTTCCCCCTAGAGGCCATAAGCGCAACTGCAGGTGTTGTAGCAAGTTACGTTTTTTTAACTTATTAATTGTCTTGCAGAGTAAATACTACGCTGACAGGAAAGGCGAAGGGAGAGAGGGTTACCGTGCATCCAATTATACAATGGAAATATTTTTTTTCACTCAAACCTGGCTGTAAATACTGTTTAAAGTGACGTTAGCCCGCAGTTAGCTTTGCTCGCTAGCATGTTAGCTTCTTCTTCGTGATTCCATTAGTGTGTATTGCTTTCTCTGGACCGGTGGCAGTCAAGTGACCATGGTCAGAGACACCAGGGGGAGATGAAAGACCCTCCAATTATCCCATTGACACTTGTATTACCCCCACAGGGACTACGAAAAGGATTTATTAAAGTAAACACGTTACTTAGTACTGCTTTAAAGCCTGAATATCATTAGAAAGTATTAAATTGGCCTGAAAGTTATGAACAGTTATTTTTACAGCTTCCATGTTTTTTGTATTTTCAACAATTCATCTCCTTTATATCGCAATATATGGTGTAATTTTTCCATGGGTGTCATTAAACATTTGGTAAATCAAAATGACTCACAAAATACAATGCACAGTAAAAAAAAAAAAGTGAAAACAAAAGGGGCAACAAATAAGAAAAGCCCTAATCTTCGTCTCCGTCTTTCAGATTCGTCCCACCCGGCGTTTGAGGATGTCCTGAGCTCTCACGGGGAGTCGTCCCTGAGCTCTCCGGAGGTGCTGAGGAGGCTGGACTGTTCCGAGGACCGACTCCCACAGCGCCTCCACCACACTTCAGCGCTGGAGTCCCGCCTGTCCGAGCTCAGCGCCCTGAACGCCTCGGCCCTCAAACCCTCCCCCAGGATCGTCATGGAGACGCCCCACTCCAGGACCATCACCCCTGAGCCGGCGTCGCGCAGCAGCCACTCGCCACAGTCGGGGTCCAACTACTCCACCATGGACTCCCTCGACACCGACAAGGTACTGCGGATCTGTGCGTTTGTCTCTCTCTTCACCCCCGCCTGAACCGAGCACATTATCTCCAGTTTGGCTTTACCTAAATCTAAAAGCTTCTTGAAAAGGTGCCAAAAGAGCAACGAAAACATGACGACGAAATGACAAAAACGCTACAAAAAAGCAATGAAAAGAAATGTCAAAAAAGGTTGTGACAGTAGAGCAACAACACAAGGAAAAAGATAGGGCTTAGCTTTCAAATGAGGCGTTACAGGCCTGTGGGCTGTAAACTTTTAGATTTGCCAAGAAAAAAGGCTGATCAATGTGTATAAATGCAACTCCAGAATGATCAGTGTTTGCTCTATGTTGAATACTAAGTGACAAGTTGGTTTAAAACACCTAAATGCTTGGAGCTAAAAGCTAAAGAAGTGGCTTTGCAATAGGATATTAAATATTTAAATGTTAAATGAAATCACTAATCATGTTCTCTGTATCGAAGACCAAGAAATCCATACGAGTTTGGTCTAACATTTGAAAGTGACATTCCCAAGATGTAAACGTGACAACCGCCAAAAGGTTACAGCCTAAAGGCCAGTGTAACGGCGCATTTAAAAGCTAAGACCTACAAAACTCATCTGAACGGATCGTTTTCCTCATGTTGTTTCTGTGTAGTCACTTTGTGGACTTTGGTTTCATTGCTTTTTTTTCACTACGTTTTCATCACATTTTTGCCACATTTCTGTTACTCCTTTTTTGTTGTGTTTTTGACTCTTTCCTGTAGTGGTTTTGTGGCTTTTTTGTCAGCTTTTTCCCGTTCTTGTTGCTCATTTTGTTTTCGATTTGGGTAAAGCCGAACTGGAGATAATGCGCTCGGTTCAGGCGGGGGTTAATAGGTTAAACTGCGTTCTTTTTTTAGTATGTGATAAAGGTTTATTGTCTTGGATTAACAGGTAATCTATGAAAGTAACCCACCTGTGCTCGATCTTTGTCTCTAAGGTACAGGAGCTGGAAGGACTCACGACTCCCTCCTCTCCTCTGGGCTCCACCTCCTCTCTGTCCGCTCCGGAGTGGGCCAGTGATGGATATGGAAGCAGTGAGTCTAATCTATTATATTATCTCTGAGTATTTGGTCTTTTGCAAATTTCCTGCCAACCCTTGGAGCTCAGACCTCTGCTTCTTGTCTGTGTGGTTCTAACACTTTGCACCTCGTGTGCTCAGACGTGAGTTCGGAGCTGGGAGCCCGTCTGCGCTTGGAGCTGGAGCAGACGGAGCGGCTGGACGCTCAGTTTGTGGAGTACCTCCGCTGCAGAGGCATCGACCCCACGGCCAACACGGACAGCGCGGCGGGCAGCATGAGCTTCAGCGAAGAGCTGCTCTCGCCAGAACTACAAGTAAGACACAAAAGCCGCTAGTGTGAGCAAAGGTATTTCACAAAACCACACCCGTCCCCTGTTGATCGCGACTCTTCTTCGCAGGCGTTACTGAGGAAGGTGTACCAGGAGAGCTGCCGAATCCTCACTCTGTCCCAGCGCCATCAGACGTCCGCTGGCCCCGCTGTGACCGGCCTGTCTCCCGGTCGGGCCCTGCAGCAGCGCTCTGTGGACGGCTCCTCTCTCCGGGACCAGCCCAGTCCTCCCATGAGCTGGCAGCAGGAGAAGAGGGCGCTGCAGGAGACCGTCATCGCACTCCGGGAGCTGCTGTGTCGCATGGCCCAAAGGCACAATGTGAGATATATGCTAATACTGCCACGTGGATGGGGGACCTCTCTTTCCTTAAGTGACCTGTGACCCGTGTTCTCTGCAGGCGGACGGAGGGGGCCAGCTCCAGGACGGGCACATGGAGCTTCAGCTGAGAGCCGAGCTGGAGGAGAGGCAGAAAGAAGTGCAGCGCGCCCACAACGTTCAGCAGGAGCAGAAGAACAAGATCCAGACCCTCAGGTGAGGATTATGACCACATTAGAAGACGTGTCTCACAGCAAGGACGTTCCAGCAGACCAAAGCAGTGTAAAAGTGGCTTGCAGCAAAAAATGATGTACTGAAATGTTGCTGTTTTGCAGGAAAAGGTTTAGAACTTGAGGATATTTCAGCCGTGTTTTGAAAATGATGAATGTGCACAGGCTTTGTTTGGCATCACTCTTACAAACTATTCTCCACTGACCCTTTTAGTTGTACCTTTTCCTTAAAGGACTACTGTTGAAGAAGGCGAGGAGGCCTTACGAAGGGAAAGAAGCAAAGTCCAGATGCTTCAGCAGGAGCTGGAGCAGGAGAGGACCCACAGCCTCCGCAAAGACATCGAGGATGGGGAGAGACGAGAGGTGAGCCCACACACTGTGTATGGATGTACTTGTGTACTTAGAATGTACAGCGTGATATCATTTTTGCCAGGGGTCTCCAACCTTTTTAACCCCATGAGCTACTTTGTCAAAATAACAAAAGAATAATGCTAATGCTAATTCAGAGACACAAAAGTATGGAACTTTTTTTTCCATAAAAAGAATGTTTCATCTCAATGAAACTCTGACCAGAGCCATGAAATGAATTGTGTCAAATCAGCATTATGTGAAAGGGTTGATTTGGTCATTTTTTCAGTCTAAAATGGTCCCTTACGTCTCTTCTACAGGCTGAACACGCATCGTCTGAGCAGCAGAGGTCAGAGGCGATGGCTCTCAGGGGTCAGGTGGAGCAGGAGAGAGTGGCCTGCAGCAACTTGAGACGAGAGCTTCAAATAGAACAGTCTCGCTGCTTGTTACTGGAGAAACATCTGCAGGACGTCCGACAGGAGCTGGAGCAATCCTCCCTCCAGCAAGACGCCTCCTCGCAGGACAAGACGCGGCTCGAGCATCTCCTGAACCTGGCGGAGTCCCGTCTGGCCGAAAGTCAGGGAGAGCTCGACGGGGAGAGAAGCCGCTCCTCCAAACAGCTCGACGAACTCAACCGACGACACGAAACGGACGCGGCCAGAGACAGGAAGTTCATCTCGGATTTACGCGCGCAGCTGGACCAGGAGAGGAGGCAGAGCGAGGAGCTGGCGTCCGAGGCCGACCGGCTGAGGGGCGAGCTGCTGCACGGGCGGAGGAAATGGGAGGAACAGGAGAGGGCCCTGAGGGAGGAGACGCTCCGGGAACAGGAGGCCGTGACCAGGCAGAAGGTAGCTTTGGGGAGCCTGGAGGTGCAGAGGCAGGAGGCGTGCGGCGCGCTGGAGGCACAGAAAAGCCTGTCCAAGCGTCAGGAAGAGGAGATCGCGGAGCTGAAGGAGAGGCTGCAGCTGATGAAGAGCAAGGAGCGGGAAAGGGAGGAGCAGTGGGAGAGGGAGAGGAGGAGGGGGCGACAGGAGCAGGCGGAGAGGGAGAAGAGACAGCAGAGCAGCTACAGTAAACTGGTGAGTGTGGGTAGATTTAGGTTCAAATTAAATATTTCATTATTGTGTTGAAATGATAGCAAAGGTTAGTCAGCAGAAAAAAACTGCCTAGACTTCATTTACCCAAGCTAGTCCAATCTTCTCAACTCAAAACTATATTTAATTTCAAGATCTTTGTAGCTTGATAGTTTATTTTCTTCTTTGTACAATTATTTTTCTTTGTACAATTATTTATTTCAAATGCTCTCCAATGTGTTGTTCCCTCAGTGTGAGCTGGAGGCTCTGAGGAAGCAGGACCAGCAGCGCCTCCAGGAGCTGCAGCGAACTCTGGCGGAGCTGGAGAAGGAAGAGCGGGCGATGGCCACACAGAGGCTGGCTGGACTGCACGGCAAAGTCCAGACCGACGCTGCTCCACACAGCCAACAGGTATTCATGGCTTTCAAATGATCTCGATATTCTAAACCAATAAAGGGATGCACTTTTCTTCTCTTCTGAATATGGCCGTTTTATCCTAGGTGCCATCGGTTCCTTCTTCAGCGCACACGGACGGGTCGTCTAAGGAGAACTCCGACCTAAGAGAGCAGCTGACATTGCTGATTCAGGAGAGATCGATGCTCAAACAGAAGATTAGCGCGTTGAGTCAACAGCTCCGGCGCACAGAGAACGAGCTGCTCCAGACCACGTCCCAAACCGAGAACAGACACGATCCAAGCGCTCACAGCAAGGTCAGTCACCGAGCGGCACGGACTGGGCTGCAGTGTTCGCGACTGAATCGTGCCATTTGATTTGTCTTAACCCGTTCTCCCTCCAGCTGCAGCGGCTGTACGAGCGGTACCTCCGTGCAGAGAGCTTCAGGAAAGCCCTGGTTTACCAAAAGCGTTACCTGCTGCTGCTGATCGGAGGTTTTCAACAGTGCGAGAGGGCCACGCTCTGCCTCATCGCCTCAATGGGAGCGCGGCCCTCGCCTTACCTCTCCACCCCCATGCGCGGATACGGCCGCTTCAGAGCAACCGTGTGCGTGGTCATCGCCATTTCAAGGTTAGCAACTCGACACGCGATCGCACGTTTAGTGAGCGATTCCCTCGACTAATTCACACTGTTCACAGAATGAAGTTTTTGACGAGAAAGTGGCAGAAGAATATTCGAAGAGTGTCTCTTTCTGGTTCCATGAACGGTCCAACTTCAGGTGAGCAATTCTTCTATTCAATGCTGTACTCTATAATCTGAGCGTGTGGATTCAGTCTTTTATAATCTTCCAGGTTCCAAAGCAGCAGTTTTAAGACCGCAGCAGCCAAATCTGGAACTCGCAGCGTTACGAGAAACCGTCGCACCATTTGTTCCCCCCAGCAAACCGTCCTTTCGCCTCCACAGAAGGTTAGCTCTCTGGTTGTTATGTCAAACGTTACATTATTTAGGATTGAAGTGACAGGTTTTTATTTCTCTTTTACGCAGATCGTCATCCAGCTCTACCACGGCCTCGGCGCAGACTGGAGCAACGTCCGCAGATCCAGAGAGATCGCTGACAGAATATATTCAACATTTAGAGAAAGTTCAGCATCGGTTGGCAGGAGTCAGGCAAGGTAGGTCATGTAGTTTTCAAATTTGGACTGAAAGAAGAAAAGAGCTGTTAAATCATTCTTTCTCCTTGTAAATAACTCTCATTATTACTTAAACATTCCACTGTTGTCTCCTCAGGTTCGCCCGTTCTCCAACCCAGCCCAAAGAAGTCCGAGCGATGAATGAATGTATCCTATCCGCACATTGTTTTACAAACGTCCCATGCCTTAACTGAAGATGTTTTTTATAAGCACATAATTTATTTTTTAAATGTTGTGTTTTATACGGTCTAAACTTCAGTATCGACTCCAAATAAATGCTTTTAAAAGTACTTCTATTTTTACACATGTTTTTTGTACTACTTGAAATTAAGAAAGCACTAATCTTCACTGGACGAGATGCCTTAAGTCTGTTTCTTTGGAGTGACGTCAGAAGGAAATGATCACAGTATTTGTTGTGTAATCTTTGTTTTTACGTGTAAATAAATATGTACATTTATATCGGCGTGGGTGTGGTTAATAGTTCGTGGTTTTAGCTAATATTCTTTCAAAATTAAGACTTGCTGGACTAACCTTTCCTGTTCTTTAAGAAGGGGCTCGCTGGTCAGGCTAAATTACTGCAAGTTAATTCACTGTTGATTCACTTGTCACAAACTTTTGGATTGATTTGCATTAACAGAAGGTCTTTATGTGTAAATAAAGCTCTTACACAATCTGTTTTAGTGAACACAAGGATAGTACTTCATGTGGTTCATCCCAACTAAAAAAAAAGGGTGAGGACTTCTGGGGTGAATCTTTTTTGGGGGTGAAATTGGAGCCCTCCATAAAGCAAGCATTTTTGTGGTTCCCAAGTTTGTGGGTCAGTTTTGTAAAATGTGATACCAGTTTGAATTCTTACATGATGCATATAATTTGACCACTACATTGTAATACACATTTTGACATTTTTCAATTGCCTTACAAAAGGGCTACAAACAAATCATTTCTAGAAAATTTAAGGGGATAAAAATGTTCACCAGAATGTACCCAATGTTACAATTTCCTTTTTATTAGATAAGTCCTGACTCGCGTTTACATTGTTCTACAGCTATATTTACAACAATTACATAATAACAAATGCATCAAAATAACTGGCCCCGTGTTCTTTCACCTCTGTCAGGGGTTCGCTTGTTTTGCGCGTCTCCATAAACCTTTCAGTCCGATATCGTTTATCCAGCACCGCGCCCTATCACCCCGCCCGTCTCTTCATCACCGACATTAAAATCGAGCGCCCCTCTTCGTGTGACGCACTATCCTGACAGCGGCTAAGCTAATGCTAATGCTAAGCTAAAGCGCGTCCAGTGACCGTACGTGTCGCAGGTCGGAGACTGAATTGAACCCGTCCCGTCCCTCCCCCTCAGTCCTGGCCCACGTAGAGCAGCTCGGTAACGTTTTCGGGTACTTGTCTGGGATGTATGGATGGATAGCTGACGGAATCTCATCGCTGTTTGAGCCCCTCGCCGGGCAGAAGTTTACCGAGTGCTCCGCGGAGGAAGGCGCCAGCGAGGGCAGCGTGCGCCCGGGATCACTGCGGCTGGAGACTAGCGGCAGAGCGGCTAAAAGGAGCTACCACAGGTCTTTAAACCACGAGAATGCTCTTCAATGATCCGAATGTGTCTGAGCGATCAGTGAAAGACAGCGAGGGGACGTCGATGTCATCACGTCTGTTATTGTCTTTCATTGTAAAGTCTTCACATGGTCGCGATCTGGCATTTAGCGTGTGTTTAACATTTGACATGTGTATGTAGATCTTAATCCGCTCACTTTTTGACACCTGATTTACTTGTCCTAGAACTGTATCTCGTCCTTGATTAAGTTTAGACCAGGATTTCACGATTTCGATCTTGTAACTGCGATTATATTTGTGATTTCTGTGATTTCTTCTATTCTGAGATATGTTCTTACCTGAGCTGAGACGAGTTGATGCGTACCTGTCTGGTCTTTGTGCCCGTTGAAGAGCTTGGTCGCCTCTAACTTCACCTCGTTTGGAGCCATAGGAAAACATTGGGAGAGACCAAATGCTAACAACATCTTTGGTCGTTTTGCGTGACTGAGGGCACACAGTTCTTCCATACTGTGATATGTTGTTACCTGAGCTTAGACGAGTTGATGTGTACCTGTCTGGTCTTTGTGTGTGACCGTGGAAGAGCGTGGTAGCTTCCAACTTCACCCCTGTTTGAAGATACAGGAATATGCTGGGAGAAGCTAGATGCTAACAACGTCTTTGGTCGTTTTGTGTGAGTGAGGGCACGCACAAAGACCAGACAGGTACGCATCAACTTGTCTAAGCTCAGGTAAGAACATGTCTCAGTATGGAAGAACGGTGACCTGTTCCTTTAAAGTCTACCAAAAATTAATATAATAATCGCATAACAAGAGATCTTAAGTAGAGCTTGCACGATATCGGAAAAACGTGCGATATCCGATACGCATGTGCGATATTGCGATTACTATCATTATCCGGCGTAGACATAAAGAGCTATAGAGTCATAATAGTAGGGTTGGCGTGTTTGTGTAATTCTAATGATTTAATTAATGTGCACCTTTTTTCCCTTTGCAGCATTGACACAAATGAAAGCGTTTACAAAAGTGAGGTGGAGGTTAAGCGACGCAAGCGTGGTGAGTTTTGGAGCGTGAATCTGAATTCTCATTTTGCGTCCTGATTATTATTTTTTGAAGCGCTTTTACTAACTCTGTGTTCTTCTTTTCCAGATGTAGTGCTAAGCTTTGTGAAGAAGACGGTCGCTGGAGTCGCCAGGCTCCTCCGACTGCGAAGGCCGGTCAAAAACAGCTACCACCAGTCCCAATATGACGACACACAGGTAGTGGTCCTCACGAAAACGCTCTTTATTCTAGCGCCGCAGTATAAGCTGTTGTGTCCTTTGGCAAGACACTTATCACGCTGTATGAGTGCGAGTGCGACTGAGTGATTTCTTGTTGTAAAGCCCATTGGAAGTAGAGAATGGACCATTTAAAGCAGGGGTCCTCAGACTTTTTTCTCTGGGGGCCACATTATTGTTCCTGACTGTGATGGGGGGCCGGACCGGGTTGGCTATAACGTATAATTGTTTGACTCAGACCAAAATGCCTCATGGTGAAGTAGAGATGACTCGCCTGCACAGTCGTCCCCACGACGATATCCACAAGATCAACACTTGATTCAGGCACATACTGTATTTGTTTCACTGTAGTGGTTTGCAAAAATAGTGATCAAATCTTCACACTTTGTTTTAATTTCCATTTATTTTTATTTTCAAATAAAACATCATTATGTAATGTGACCAAAGTAATAACTTCTTACACTTGTATTGTGCTTTACAAGCCTGTGTCACAAGCTTCTCAAAGTACTGTAGTCATTGTTCATTCTCTCCACACTCTGTGGTTAAGCTTCATTTACCACGTGGCTAAAATGTGTTTATATTCTGATCTCTTACGTAAGTGCCTCTGCTGGACACCTGCGGAATTATTTTTTATTTATTCAAATTGCCCCCTAGTGGCTGGAATGAGTAAACTGTTTTTTTAGTTAAAATATCCCAACTCCGCACAGGAATGGGCTAGAGACTTACAATTTTTTTTGACATACTCAGGGATTTGTGCTCTACAAATGGGGGTCGGATTAAATCATCTCGCGGGCCGGAGTTTGAGGACCCCTGATTTAAAGGAATAGGCCACCGTTTTTACATACTGAGATATGTTCTTACCTTAGCTTTGACGAGTTCTTTAGGACCTGTCTGATCTTCACCCGTGCCTTCAGTCACGTAAACACAGCACAGACGGCGTTAGCATTTAGCCTCTCCCTCTCTCCACTATAGCTCCAAACGAGGTGAAGATAGAAGCTACCAAGCTCTTCCACGTTTTCCCTATTTAAATATGGTTACGTGAAGTGTTCCACTACAAAGTATAATTACACAAAATTAAACAATGTGGATTTTCTAAACGGATAAAAGGGGGAACTATGTTGTAAGGCGTAATAATACCAATAGTTTGGCGTCCGCCGTCCGCACAGCAAAGTGAAGATATTACATCGCAAATTTCGTGCATGTATTGACAGAACTGAGTAAACGGGACAACAGTAATTTTTGCAGTTTGCACAAGTCGTGATTTTATGTAGCATTTCTTTGACTCTCCTTGGTGGCCCATTGTTGTGACACGCTACTGTTTTGTTGCAGCTTGTTACCCCGATGGGGATAGATGAGCTCCACACCTCGTTTATTCTCAAATCAGACTGGATCATGGGTAAGAAGAATCATTTACATTTAAACTCGCAAAACAGTTTGTTTGTTTGTTTATTGTTCATTTTTTGGTTATTTGTTTGGATTTTTGTTGCAGATAAACCAGGTGGAGTTAAGCACCCCTTTAAAAGCTCTTCTCCTCCTTTGATGAGGAAGCAAAGGCAAGTATATGGGAATTGTCTGTCTATATGGGCAGGCAGTGTAATTACAATGAGTATTAGTATTAGTAGTGCTGCACTATACGAGAGACAAAAAGCTATAATTGATAACTGACTCGAATACAGCAAAGGCAATATTATTCAGATAAAAAGTATTAAAAGTCATGAAACTAAAGTAGACAAAAGTAGCCCAAAAACATGCAATTTATTCATATATTTACTTAAATTACGTTCACTAATTAAACTTGCATGAATCTTTTGTTTTTAGACCTTTTATGAACAGATCAGATGGAAGACTTCTGTGACTGTAATATTGTGGTGGTCTTGTGTTGACAGCGGGACGGGCCTGGCTGACCGAGACAGACGAGGCTCTCTCCAGCTGCTCCCGTCCAGGCCCGCTCTGAGGCTGGGGCCCAACACTGTGGACCCCGTGTGCGCCGGCTTTGGACACAGCCGCTCCCATAAACCCAGCCTCACCGTGGAGGAGGTAAACCTGCTGACCCACAGGCCGTGTTCAGTTTAGATAAAGGAGCTTCTGAAAAGGCATGACCCCCATTTTGTTTTTTTTCCAGGCAATTAGACAAAACAACAAAGAACACTACAGACGTTTGCTGGAGATGGTGTCGGAGAAGTACAGCAAGAATCAGCCACTACCTTTTACCCAGTCAAAGCCACAAAGGTAAAGCGTTTTTATTTTATTATTTGCTCACATAAATAACAATACCGTAAATGCTCTAGTATAGTCCGGGGCCTTTATTTACTCAAGGGCATGTAGGACCAGGCCTTTATTGGAACCAGGCCACAATTAGAGACAGGCCTTTATTTCTATTTGAGCAAAACGGACGACCAGGAAAACGAAGAAAAACGAGATTTGTGTCCATTTGCACCTAAGATATTAGGTTCATTTATTAATAAACATTGCAAACCCTCTCCCAGCGGCTGAAACATTGACGCCTTTTATTTTGTCGGGACAACAGGAAGTGTTTCGTTGCTGTTAGCGGAGCTTTGACATCAATGTCACTGCAGGTTTCTGTTTCGTTTTTACCGCGGACCGGATTATTTGTTGTTATCTTGTGTAAAAGTTGAGTTTAGACGGAGCGTTTGTGTTTGTGATCGATCATGAGACTGACCCGAGAGAAGACGAGACGCTCGCGCTGATCGGAGGAGTTATTTTGAGGCGTGGGCCTGACCTGCACACGGAGCAGCTGGACGTGCTTTGAAGACGTGACTTTATTAAAACCCTGGAGGGTCACACAACATTTGTTGCTTTCCCTGTTTCTACAAACAGTCACAGGAGGTTTGAAAAGTGGCTAAATCTGTGTCAAAGTTACTCTCGGATCAGCTCCTCCGCAGCGTCCCCCTCGGCCCGGGTTCCCGTTTGTTACTTCCTGCACGTGAGTTTTCATTTACACGAGTATGAGACAAATTCCTAACATGGGGAATATTTCTACCGCTATAGTTTCTAATAAAAGCCCCGGCCTGTTTTAGAGACCGGCTTTAATTTGCCTCCGCCAGCCGCGAACCTGGCCACTGTTAGAGACCCGGCCGCTAATGGAATACAGGCCAGTATTAGAGAATTTACGGTACATTTACGGTATGTTACATTTTGTCTTCCAGCGAGACAACAACGTCTTCAAAAAATGAACACTCGACTACCTGGAAACCATTTGTCGCTAAGAAGACTGGTGTTAATTCTGGTGTCTTCACATGGAGGAACCAAACTCCAAAGGGCAGGTGAGCGTGATCACAGGTTCATTTGCATTCAGAACACAAATACAGCGGTAAATGGGGGATATATCTAACCTACTTTGAATGACTATCCCACAACAACAACAATCCACACTTTGTTCTAATGAGAGACAGTTAGATTAAGTTGAACAAAACCTTTTTTTCCACAGATGGTGCGCTGCCAATTTCAGTAACTCCTTCAGCGGGCCTTTCGAGGACACTCAACATGCAAGAGGTGCCAAGGTAGCCATTTTTCTCTTGCATGATCTACCCTGCTCTGATTGATGTAGTGTTTTTCTAATTCTCCCACGTGAACCTCCTCCAGAAGCAGACTGCGGAGCTGGACCTCTCCAGTGAAGTGGCCACTCGCTTGAGTCTGATGGACAAAGCCCCTGCAGCGGTCAGCCTCCCCGAGCCGTATCCCACACACGCTAGATACGCTGATGAAGACATACCCAGACTCAGCAAGGTGAAGCACTGGATAAAAGATTTTATGCTACACACATACTGACAGGAATAGTCAGCTTTCCTGTTTTAAAACAAGTAACTGGCAAGTCACAACAGCCGCAGTTGAAGTCATTTATTCTCCCAAAAGAGTAACTTTGCATGAGTAAAACCTCTGTAGTTTAGACCTCAACCATTAGGCTCTAAAATGTATTTGGTTCTTGTGTTTGTTTAGCAGATCATATTAATTCTCCTAAACTAAATCCAGATTTGAAAACATAATCCTCACAATTGGATTAAAGTTGTATTTGCACAACAAGTCACTGGTTCCTGATTTATATCAACTGTGAATGTATTCGGTGTGTTTTCAGGAAATGACAGCAGAAGTATCCTCTGCTCTGGCTCAGAGAGATCCCACCCTGGTTTTAAGCGCAGCGTTTAAACTGCGGATCACACAGAGGGACCTGGCCACGCTGCAGGAGGGCGGCTGGCTCAACGACGAGGCAAGTTTCTATCCTCCTCGCTCTTTCCATCCCATTATCAAGGCGTGTAGTAACATTCGCGCTCCTCCCGCCGTGTTCCTGCAGGTGATAAACTTCTACCTGTCCCTGGTGATGGACCGGAGCTCCAAAAGCGGAGGTTTAAAAGTCTACTCCTTCAGCACCTTCTTCTTTCCGAAGCTGCAGGGCACAAGCGCGGGGCAAACGGGGGGCCACGCGGCAGTGAGGCGCTGGACTAAAGCCGTGGACCTGTTCTTCTGCGACCTCATCCTGGTCCCTCTGCACCTGGGAGTCCACTGGGCACTGGCTGTAAGTGGTCAACGGTTATGGTCAGCAGTAGGTAAAGAGGAGAACCACAGATTTAATTAATGTAGTTTCCCCATTTCTCATTCGTAGGTAATCGACCTAAAATCAAAGACTGTGAACGCCTACGACTCGATGGGCCAGAGGCACGACGACATCTGCTACCTTTTACTGTGCGTATTCTCCGATTGTCCAAATACACGATCTGTTACCGATTACTCGATGCAGAACGCCTTCCTGTTACAGACTGTACATCCAGGAGGAGCACAAAGTGAAGAAAGGCCGAGAGCTGGACGTTGGTAAATGGACAGTTTGCAGCATGAGGCCCGGTGTACGTATCGCTGACCCAGTTCAGAGCTTTTGGAAACGTGCTTTTGTTCATTCTGTGCTCCACACGTGTTTCTGCAGGAGATTCCGCAGCAGAAGAACGGCAGCGACTGTGGGGTTTTCGCTTGTAAATACGCCGACTATATAGCAACAGGTCGTCCGCTCACTTTTAAACAGGTACGTAGCAGCAAGTATTCATGGCAAAAACTCAATCTCCTGATAGTTTAATAGAATACATTGAATAATAGAACAAAATCTAAATTGCTGATCAATCCAAGAACCCTAAACCACTCGAGTCCAACATCTAATAACAAGTCAGGTCATTTATAAAACTGTCAGTGCTTTATAAATAATTGCCTAAAGATTTTTGCCTGTGTTGTCAAAAATAAACGCTCATTCAGTGTTAATTTCGTCGACTAAAATATTTAGTCTTAATTTTAGTCAAAGTGATATTTTTGACGACTAAAATTGGACTAAAACTAAATTAAAAGTTTTTCATGAGACTAAAACTATGACTAAAATGTCCAGATATTTTAGTCGACTAAATAAGACTAAATAAAAATGAGAGCGAGAGACTAAAATCAGCCAAACTTCTATTGAGCGTCTGAAAGAGCCTCAGATCAGATCATTCTCTGCCAAAGGATCAGCTCTGAGCTTTGTTCATGTGGAGCAGCTCCATGAAGCAGAGGAACAACATTAAATATGATTATGATGAATATTATAAAAGCAAAGCCGACTAAATTAGTCTTAGTTTTAGTCGACTAAATTTACTTGCAATTTTAGTCAACTAAAACTAGACTAAAATTGAAAAGATTTTTTTGACTAAATCTCGACTAAAATTACACTACATTTTAGTCAAAAGACTAAGACGGGCGGCACGGTAGCGCAGCGGTTAGCGCCTCCGCTTCACAGCTAGAAGGTCCCGGGTTCGATTCCCACCAGGACGGGGCCTTTCTGTGTGGAGTTTGCACGTTCTCCCCGTGTCTGTGTAGGTTTCCTCCGGGTACTCCGGTTTCCCCTACCACTAAAAACATGTGCAATAGGTGAATCCTCCAGCCAGGTGATTCTGACCATCAGCCTGGCTCCACATCATGGAGATGGGCCCCCGGGCGCGGCACGGCCGTCGACCACTGCTCCTTACGGGTTGCCCCAGTGGCAGAGGACAAATTTCCCTACGGGGACAATAAAGTATACAAACAAACAAACAAACAAAGACTAAAACTAAAATAAAATATGTTGTCAAAATTAACACTGCGCTCATTGATGTCTTTTCTTTTCTCCTCACAGTGCCATATGCCTCTCTTCCGCAAGTTAATGATTTGGGAGATCCTCAATCAAAAGCTGCTATAAGAAGTTGACCACAGCGTAACTTGGAACCACACGCTAATTGGATGAATGTATTTAAGAAGACCACGTGAAAAGGGCCAAAGCCGGTGGACGTTTTATTATAAGCTGACCGCTGTGTCTGGACAAGTCTTAACCAAGTCGTC
Source organism: Gobius niger (assembly GCF_951799975.1). Taxonomy (NCBI): domain Eukaryota; kingdom Metazoa; phylum Chordata; class Actinopteri; order Gobiiformes; family Gobiidae; genus Gobius; species Gobius niger. The sequence goes on from NC_136867.1 coordinate 6,515,494, forward strand.
TTATGTCCCTCAACTCTGCGGGATGTAACGCAGGTTTCTTATCTCTGAGTTTTAATTGGAGACATTATGGGATTATCGAATCGCGCCACATGCTTGGGTACTACTGACGTCTCAAGTGCCTTTCCGTCCTGAGCAAGTTGTTTTGTAAAGTTAGAAATTGACAAAGTAGATCTAATTGCCGTCTTTGGGTCTCATCCTGTCAAAACATGTTGTAAGATTGTAATTTATTATTTATAGAATGGCTGACTGAAGAGGTTTTGAAAGTGTAAATAGCTGCTATTTGTTCGGATGCTCATGTGAAGCTTTAAATTTTTATCTTTGAACTCAGAGGCTGTTATTGTTTTTTACTATGATATTGTAACTTAGCAATCTACTGTAACATTGTGCTTTGTTTTCGGTAATATTTAATTTGCTCCCTAGCCTCACTACCTATGATTGTAATAAAGTATTTCTCTGCAGTATTGATGATCTCGAATCTCTAATTCAATGGTTAAATAAGAATGTATCTGTTGGGAAAAATTGCTTTAATTGTATGTTGTCAAGGATGACCATGTAACAAACTTCTCAGCTAAATTTATGAGCTGTGGAATTAAAACGAGCAGGTGTACATTATGTTCACGATTTTCTGATTCATCTAGCAGTGGCAACATGTGGTGGCTTCAGGTGGTATTCAGGGTTATCTACAATTTTAGACTTTAATTATAATTATGCCCTATTATGCTCTATACCCTTCGGGTGCTCGAGGGTTCGTGGGAGTTCGCCCAACCAGTCCACATGTGTTTTGTGGATCTGGAGAAAGCGTTCGACCGCGTCCCTCGTGGTGCCCTGTGGGGGGTGCTCCGGGAGTATGGGGTCCGGGGCCCTCTGCTAAGGGCTGTCCGTTCCCTGTATGACCGCAGCAGGAGCTTGGTTCGCATTGCCGGCAGTAAGTCAGACCTGTTCCCGGTGCGTGTTGGTCTCCGCCAGGGCTGCCCTTTGTCACCGGTTCTGTTCATTACTTTTATGGACAGAATTTCTAGGCGCAGCCAGGGGCCGGAGGGTGTCCGGTTTGGGAGCCTCAGGATCTCATCTCTGCTGTTTGCAGATGATGTTGTTCTGTTGGCTTCAACGAACCAGGACCTTCAGCACGCACTGGGGCGGTTTGCAGCCGAGTGTGTAGCGGCCGGGATGGGGATCAGCACCTCCATATCTGAGGCCATGGTTCTCCACCGGAAAAAGGTGGTTTCCCTCTTCAGGTCGGTGGGGAGTCCTTACCTCAAGTGGAGGAGTTCAAGTATCTCGGGGTCTTGTTCACGAGTGAGGGACGGATGAAGCGTGAGATCGACAGACGGATCGGTGCGGCGTCAGCAGTGATGCGGTCGCTGTATCGGTCTGTCGTGGTGAAGAGGGAGCTGAGTCGGGGCAAAGCTCTCGATTTACCGATCGATCTACGTTCCCACTCTAATAATAATAATAATGCATTGGTTTTATATAGCGCTTTTCTCGACACTCAATGGCGCTTTACATTGCACTATTCGTTCACTCCATACTCGGTGGTGGTAAGCTACTATTGTAACCACAGCTGCCCTGAGGTAGACTGACGAAAGCGAGGCAACCAGTCTGCGCCATCGGCCCCTCCGACCACCACCAACCACTCATTCACTCACTACATTCGCTAGGCTTCCTGGTGTTACCAAACGGTCTCCCATCCAAGTACCGACCAGGCCCTTCCCTGCTTAGCTTCCAAGGTCTGACGGGATCGGGCAGAGCAAAGCCGCTATGGCCCTCTCACCTATGGTCATGAGATTTGGGTCATGACCGAAAGGACAAGATCGCGAATACAAGCGGCCAAAATGAGTTTCCTTCGCAGGGTGGCTGGGCGCACCCTTCGAGATCGGGTGAGGAGCTCAGTTACCCGGGAGGAGCTCGGAGTAGAGTCGCTGCTCCTTCACGTCGAAAGGAGCAGCTGAGGTGGCTCGGGCATCTGTTCCGGATGCCTCCTGGTCGCCTCCCGCGGGAGGTGTTCCAGGCATGTCCTAGTGGGACAAGGCCTCGTGGAAGGCCCAGGACACGGTGGTGGGACTATGTCTCCGAGCTGGCCTGGTGTCGCCTCGGGGTCCCCCCAGAACAGCTGGAGGAGGTGTGTGTGGATCGGGAAGTTTGGGCATCTCTGCTGAGACTGCTGTCCCCGCGACCCGGCCCCGGATAAAGCGGAAGAAAATGGATGGATGGATGGATGGATGGATGGGTTATAATTATGCTTTGGCAATGCATTTAAGTTTAAGTAAATTTTATAAGGGAGTACCACTGATATAAAATTATTTGTGCATGGTTATTAGCAGTGGGGTATTTTTTCTAAAGATTATGCATTTGTACAATAATAATAAAATAATAAAATAAAGAATAACATTCTTGACAAGAAAAAAAACAAAAACACAGCACTCAGCCCATCGTAAAGCTCAGAGCCCACATTGAGCACTTGAGCTCGTGCTCCTGAAGAGGACTGTTGTTCCTTTGTCTCTGACCAGTTGGATCAATCAACATTTCGCTGTGGCCCTGCCTCTTGGTGAACTACCAGAACGGACGGTTAAAGCCTCAGCCTTAAAGTGACTGTTGACTCTTCTCTGAAATGACTCATTTATTTTTGGTAAAACTGTTGTATGTAAAATAGCTGTGCCTAGTTGTTTTGCAAATATTTTTGTATTGTCTGTAACTGTAACAACTTTGAGATGTATATAGTTATCTAACTATTGATTAAAAAGAGATTTGTGAATGTGTCGATTTATATTTGCAAGGATAACATAAGTGATAAGATTTGCTCCGAGCGTTTCACTTTCCACCAGTCCAAAAGCTTCTCTGAAATGAATTTTACAGTAGCCCCCTTGGGAATTTAGATTCAGAAAAATGAATGTGAATCCCACTTTTTCCAGATTTCTTTTGGATTGCGATATGACTGGATGCTCATCCTGTAGTAATTAACATCCATTAAAAAATATTACCAACTGTGTTTTGTTAGGCATTAATTACAATAAACTAATTTGCATGACGCATGTTGCGTCAATAAAACTGTTACTTCTTACGTAGGACATTTTACTTTTTAAAGGAAAGAAACCTAATTACTATTATATTATATTACTATCGTTTTTAATAAAATAATTCCGCAAAATGAGCTAAAAATTATATATAAAATTTTATATTTACGTTAGTCAAAAAGGGGAAGTAGTCCGCTGTCCACTCTGACCAATCAGAGGAGTCGCTCGCCAAAACACTTCCGCCTTGTGGTCCGACCTGCCTTTCCACTGCTTCGGCCGGTGTGATCGCGTTCATCTGGAGTTCAACATCACAAGCTCAGTCATTTACCAAGGTGCTTTTCGCTGATTTCACTGGACATATCGTTGAATAACTCACACCAGCGCAGCTTAGCTTCGGGGATTGCTTGTTTTGCCAAAACTCAGGCTGGAATCGGGTCTTGTTAGCATCCAGAAGCTACCACATGCTAACGTGTGTGCCAGGAGGGCTGGGGTGTGAATGAGATGACAGCACCAAGCATGTAGAAGCTTTCAGGACAAATGAGCCTATAAATAACACCACTGATCGATATAAATTTAGACCTTTTATTTTTTTATTCACGGATTAGCATTGACACGAGCTCTGTAGTGACTTGGTTGTTGTCATTTGTGCAGATCATGCCTCCCAAAAAGCCAGAAGCCCCAAAACCACTTCCATTAATCGGTCGATTCGGAACCTCTTTGAAGATAGGAATTGTGGGATTACCTAATGTTGGGTAAGTGCACTTTTTCAATACTCCAGAGACGACTCATAACATAAGAACAATAGTTGTGCAAGTGTTTGTTATTGTTGTGATTAAAGGCGCATTATGCAACTTTTTATTTGAAAAACAAAGATGATATTTGTGCATGTTGGACCTTGTCATACCCAGCGGCGGTATGTGGGGTTAGTATGGTACCTTTACTTTCCATCACAGTGATCTCTAGGACGCTCCAGGATCAATTGTTTGGAAGGTTTTCACTACTCTTTCCAAAAAAAACAGCAAAGCAATTTATCCTGGAGCTTTGTCGAGAACATAGAACAAAGGCGCCATGCTGACCACTAACCGAGCCGCTCGGTCACTATAAGGTTAAATACACAATAATATCAACTTTTTTTTCCACATAAAAAGTTGCAAAATGCGTCTTTAATATTGTTGTGTTGGGTACAGCCAATTTAAAGGAATAGGCCACCGTTTTTACATACTGAGATATGTTCTTACCAAACCGTAGTCGAGTTAATATATCCCCGTCTGGTCTTTGTACGTGCGCTCTGTCAGCCAAACGGAGCACATACGCAGCCTCTCCCACATGTCATATGGCTCCAAAAAAGCTCACGATAGAAGCTACCAAGCTCTTCCACGTGTTCCCTATTTAAATAAAGTTACGTGAAGTGTTTTCATGCGAAGTATATTTACACAGAAATGTAACATGTCGATTTTATAAGCAAATAAAAAGGGGGACTATATTGTGAGGCGTAATGATACAGGAGCACAGCGTCCGCGCAGTAACTCCTAAAGACTTCCCCCGCTCACTTCCGTCAATAGAAGCTGTGTGACTTGTAGAAGAGCCTTTTACAACAAGCAGAAAATATATTTTCGTAAAGTGCTTGCGCATTCCTACCTCATGGTCGAGGTCCTGAGTCCTGTGTCGTCGTCCGGGGTGAGTTGGAAATCCGTGAAACATTACTACACTATATACTTTCTGCTTGTTATCACAGCCCGGCACGATGCACGTAAAAGGCATTGTTCACAAGTTACCCACGCTTCTTCAACTGTTCTCTGCGAGCTCTCTACAAGTCACGCAGCTTCTATTGACGGAAGTGAGCGGGGGAAGTCTTTAGGAGTTACTGCGCGGACGCTGTGCTCCTGTATCATTACGCCTCACGATATAGTTCCCCTTTTTATCTGCTTATAAAATCGACATGTTACATTTCTGTGTAAATATACTTTGCATGAAAACACTTCACGTGACTTTATTTAAATAGGGAACACGTGGAAGAGCTTGGTAGCTTCTATCGTGAGCTGTTTTGGAGCTATGTGACATGTGGGAGAGGCTGCGTATGTGCTCCGTTTGCGTGACAGAGCGCACGGACAAAGACCAGGCGGGGATATATTAACTCGGCTAAGGTTAGGTAAGAACATGTCTCAGTATGTAAAAACGGTGGCCTATTCCTTTAAAAAAAACAAAAACATGATGAATAGAGCCAGGTTTATAACTATACTCTAAATGTTGGATTGGGTTCCAAAAGGTCTCTGTAATCTCAAAAGGTTGGTCTGTGTTAAGAAGTGCTGTGGGGATGTGTGGTCACAGTAACAACAAGCTGCCTTTCCGTGCTTTAGGAAATCCACCTTCTTCAATGTCCTGACCAAGAGCCAAGCGGCAGCTGAGAATTTCCCGTTCTGCACAATCGACCCCAACGAGAGCAGAGTGCCGGTGCCGGATGAACGCTTCGACTTCCTCTGCCAGTACCATAAGCCAGCAAGGTACGCGAAATGACGAGGAAATGCTCCCAGTTACCATGTTTGGAATAATGCCATTGTGCATTTTGTAAAAGGTCCTTGAAGCCATGCAAAATGAACTATTAAATGTTGTGTTGACCAAACGTAGATTTAGTTGACTGAACTTGCATGACATTAAAGAAGCAAATTAATTCAAATGGCTACTTCATGACAAAAGAGAAAAGAAGAGAAATGAAAAGGAATCGTTTATGTTTACCTGAGAACATTTGTACCCGCAGTAAAGTGCCGGCCTTCCTGAATGTGGTGGACATTGCCGGCCTGGTGAAGGGCGCCCACTCGGGACAGGGTCTGGGAAACGCCTTCCTCTCCCACATCAGCGCCTGTGACGCCATCTTCCACATGACGCGTGAGTGCCGTCGGCAGCTGTTTGGTTCGAGCCGCGTGGTCTGGACATGTGTGCTTCTTGTGGTGGGGCAGTTGTTTTCTCAGCTGGTGTCGCTGTGGAGGCCACCCTTCAGTGTTTCGTGACATGACGGGACTCTAACAAAATATACCAATTTAAACTGTTAAAAGACGAATGTGCCAATTGCCCCTGTTTTAGATTTTGTTATCACTTGAGTTTGGCCAGTCTTTATCACAGAAATTCCTTATTATCGAAATCTACAAACTCCTCCACAACGCACCACACGTGACAAATGTAGGCTTGGAACCTTAACGCCTCTGTCTCTCACTGAAATGTTATCAATTGTACCTGTATATTGCGCAGGTGCGTTTGATGACGAAGACATTATCCACGTGGAGGGGAACGTGGACCCGGTGAGGGACATCGAGATCATCCACGAGGAGCTCCGGCTGAAGGACGAGGAGATGATCGCTCCCATCCTCGACAAGCTGGAGAAGACCGCCGTGAGGGGAGGGGACAAGAAGCTCAAGCCCGAATATGTGAGTCTGGAATGGACTATGATGTGTCATCAATGATAGATATTTTTTTCATAAATATTGGGACATCGACTCAATTCTTATGTTTTTAGCTCAATAAACCACCACACTGGATTTGAAATAAAACAACAAAGATGTCCTTAAACAGCAAGCTTTCATCTTTAATTTGAGGGTATTTATTTACATCCAAATCAGATAAATGGTGTAGGAACTACAAGCGTTTTTATGTGAGCCTCCCACTTTTTAAGGGACCAAAGGTAATGGGACAAAGTAACAGTTGTAAGTCAAGCTTTTTCCTTTTTAATATTTGGTTGCAAACCTTTGTAGTCAATGACAGCCTGAAGTGTGGAAGGCACAGACGTCACCAGACGCCGGGTTTCATCCCTGGTGATGCTCTGCCAGGCCTCTACTGTAAATGTCTTCAGTTCCTGCTTGTTCTTGGGACATTTTCCTATCAGTTTTGTCTTCAGCAATTGGATTTATGTGAGGTGATTGATTTGGCCACTCAATAACATTCCACTTCTTTGCCTTAAAAAGCTCTTTGGAGGCTTCGGCAGTAGCTTCGGGTCATTGTCCATGTGCACTGTGAAGCGGCGTCCAAGCATTTGGCTGAATATGAGCTCATAATATTGCCCCAAACACTTCAGAATTCATCCTGCTGCTTTTGTCAACAGTCACATCATCAATAAATACAGTATAAGGGAACCAGTTCCATTGGCCCAAACAAGCCCAGGCCATGATGCTGCACCACCATGTTTCACTGAGGAGGTGGGATGTTATGGATCATGAGCAGATCCTTTATTTCTCTATACTCTTCTCTTCCATCACTCTGGTACAAGTTGATCTCAAGTTAATCAGAACTGTAAAGGCTTTTTTAGAGTTTTTTTGGCAAGCTCTAATGGTTATTCGTCTGTGTTCTTTCTGGTGAAGTCTTCTCTTGATTGTTGACTTTGACACACACACGCCACCTCCTGGAGAATGTTTTTGATCTGACCTCTTGTTGTGAAGGGGTTTTCTTCACCAGGGAAAGAATTCTTTGGTCGTCCACCACATTTGTCATCCGTGGTCTGCCAAGTCTTTTGGTGTTTTTCAGCTCACCTGTGTGTTCTTTCTTTTTAATAATGTTTCAAACTGGTGATTTAGCCACGCCTAATATGTTTGCTCTCTCTCTGATGGGTTTGTTTTGATTCTTCAGCCTAATAATGGCTCGCTTCACTGACAGTGACAGCTCTTTAGATCTCATATTGATACTTAACACACTTGAAATGAACTCTGGACGTCTCATCTGTTCCTTATAAATGGGATACAGAGGGAAGAGCAAACACCAGGCCATGGAACAGCTCAGCAGGACTTGTCCCATTACTTATGGTCCCTTGAAAAGTGGGAGGCTCACATAAAATTATGTTAAAGTTATAATTCCTACATCGTTCAACTAATTTGGATGAAAACACTCTCAAATTTGAAATCGATTGTGGTTGTTCATAGAGTCAAAAAGATAAGGATGTCAATGTCCCAATATTTATGGACCTGACTGTATACTAAGGCTGGGACGATCCACTTTTGTCACAATCCGATACGTATCACGATACTCGGGGGGCCAATTCGATATGTATCACGATACAATAAGTAATTATGATCAGTGATACGTTTACCTTAAAAAGTGTCAAAAGTTTATAAACCAAATGATATTTATTGTTATATTAAGTGTTAAGATTGAAAAGCGCATTAACACAAAATGTATCAAAGTGCTGTGTAACGGTTACTGGAAAACAAAGGAGTGTGTGATAAAAATGCCTCCAAACACAAGTACTGAAAGTATTGAGATACTTGATAAAGTATCAGTACTTGGTATTGAAGTGTTATGATTGGATCTGATATTTTGTCCCAGCCCTAATATGTTGGTCACTAATGTAAACTATAGTTGTAAATTTAAAAATAAAAAAGGGTGTTACTAGGACAAGTTAGCCACTCCTGTAGGTGTTTCTAAAGTCCGCCTGTGGCCAGAGATCTTAAAGGAATAGGCCACCGTTTTTACATACTGAGATATGTTCTTGCCTAACCTTAGTTGAGTTAACATATCCCCGTCTGGTCTTTGTCCGTACGGAGCCTCTCCCACATGTCACATAGCTCCAAAAAAGCTCACGATAGGAACTACCAAGCTCTTCCACGTGTTCCCTATTTAAATAAAGATACGTGAAGTGTTTTCATGCTAAGTCTATTTACACAGAAATGTAGCATGTCGATTTTATAAGCAGATAAAAAGGGGGACTATATTGTGAGGCGTAATGATACAGGAGCACAGCGTCCGCGCAGTAACTCCTAAAGGTTATTGACGGAAGTGAGCGGGGGAAGTCTTTAGGAGTTACTGCGCGGACGTTGTGCTCCGTTTGCGTGAAAGAGCGCACGGACAAAGACCAGACGGGGATATGTTAACTCGACTAAAGTTAGGTAAGAACATATCTCAGTATGTAAAAACGGTGGCCTATTCCTTTAAGTGTTGCTGATGAAGCTTCTTGAATGTGAAGCGAAACGTCCAACAGTTCAACTACTAAGTACAGATGACAGCTCAAGGCATTTTAAAACGTAACATTGCTGTGTTGTAAAGTAATCTGGAGCGATTTATACAAAGGATCCTAACATGGTGCAAATTTAGCATTGTTTACACCTGTTTCATTTCACTGTCAGCTTGGTAAATTGTTATGAAGTGGCCATCGAATCATTGAACCTCATAGCTTGGATTGACGGGGTTCACATCTTTGTTCAGGACATCATGATCAAGGTCAAGAACTGGGTGGAGGAAGAGAAAAAGCACGTGCGCTTTTACCATGACTGGAACGACAAAGAGGTACGTCCTGGCTGTGTTCGGTGTGTGTTCTCCTATTTATTTACTTATTCATCCACAAAATGAACCAAAGATAATGAAGTCATAATAGAATAGATGACCAACCTACATGACAGTATATTCATCCGTCTACTTGAATGTTGTTGTTTCCACAGATCGAGGTCCTGAACAAGTACCTCTTACTCACGTCCAAGCCCATGATCTACCTGGTCAATCTGTCAGAGAAAGATTACATCAGGAAAAAGAACAAGTGGTGCGTAGTGAAAAACCCTCCTCACTAGATCCGTCACTGTGGTGTTTCCATTTGTGACGAGTTCACTGTTGATCGCAGGTTGGCTAAAATAAAGGAGTGGGTGGACGCCCACGACCCCGGGGCCGTGGTCATCCCCGTCAGTGGGGCGGTGGAGTCCAAACTGTTTGACATGGAGGAGGACGAGAGGAACAAGTACTGTGAGGAGCAGAAGACACAGAGGTGAGATTTGAGGCTTCGTGGCAAGACATGGATGATGTTTACTAACTTTGCATCACTAAAACGGTGAAAAACTTTTATTCCCTGTGAATTACCTATGTTTGCCAACAGGGGGCGACAAATATGCCAATCTATGCTTTCAGATTTACAGGTTTTGGTGGAAAAACTGAACTTCTTAACTCCCACCTGAACGGATCCCATTTTCTCCAGTTTGGCTTTACCCTAATCAAAAAGCTTCTTGGGAAAAAAGCACCAAAATAGCCAAAAAAAATGAGAAGAAAACAAGGATCTAAATGCAACAAAAATGTGACAAAAATTCAACAAAGATGTGACAAAAAATCGACAAAAAATTGACAAAAATTCAACAAAAATGTGACAAAAACTCAACAAAAATGTGACAAAAACTCCACAAAAATGTGACAAAAACTCAACCAAAGAGTGACAAAAATTCAACAAAAATGTGACAAAAATTCAACAAAAACTCAAGCAAAGAGTGACAAAAATTCAACAAAATGTGACAAAAATTCAACAAAAATGTGACAAAAATTCAACAAAAAGGTGAAAAAAAATTCAACAAAAATGTGACACAAACTCCACAACAATGTGACAAAAATTCAACAAAAACTCAACCAAAGAGTGACAAAAATTCTACAAAAAAAGTGACAAAAATTCAACAAAAAAGTGACAAAAATGTGACAAAAAGAAGGAAAAAAAAAGAGAAAAAAAAACATACATAACGGTGACACAACACAGTAACAATGCGAGGAAACAGAGGCCTATATAATAGTCAAAGAGGACAGAATGCATTTGGTTTAGGCGGGTGGTAAGAGGTTAACCAAGCGTGTTTTCTCCAGTTCAGCTTTTCCCAAATCTAAAAGGTTACAGCCTACAGGCCAGGGTAACACCTCATTTGAAAGCTAAGATCTGTGTTTTCATCAAATTTTTATCACATTTATGTTACTTTTTTTTGGTCACTTTTTTGTCGTGTTTTTGTTCCTTTTCCATTGCTCTTTAGTGACTTTTTCATCACATTTTTGTCGCTCTTTTGTTGCATTTTCACCCTTGTTTGGGTCTCTTTTTTGTAGCTGTATAAAGCCAGACTGGAGAAAATACACTGGTTCAGCACGTTTTCTCCAGTTTGGCTTTACCCAAATCTTAAAGCCTCTTGAAAGAAGCGTCAAAAAAAAGAAAATAAGACGTGCCAGAAAAGCAACAATAACACAATATAAAAAGTGATGGAACGGAAACAAAGAAACAACAAAAATGTGCCGGAAAAGAGACAATAACGCTGTAAAAAGGCGACCAAAAACACAACAAAATAGTGACAAAAGCAAAACAAACAATGACCAAAAAGCAATGAAAAAGTGACAAAAAAAAAAAAAAAAAACTATGAAAATGCAACAAAAAAAGAAACAAAAACACTCCAAAAATGTGACAAAAATGCAGCGACAAATTTACAATCAGTTCGGTAAGCTCCAGTCGAGAAGCTTTTAGATTTGGGTAAAGCCGAACTGGAGAAAATGCCCTCGGTTGAAGTGGGTTAACCTCTTACCACCCGCCAAAACCAAATGCATTCTCTCCTCTTTGCCATTGTCGTCACTTTTTATTTCCATGATGTGTTTTTGTCACTTTTTTTTAATTACTTTTTTGCTTTTCTTTTGTCACTTTTTTGCTGGATTTTTCTGTCTTTTTTTTTGCTGGATTATTGTCACTTTTTTGCTGGATTTTTCTGTCTTTTTTTTGCTGGATTATTGTCACTTTTTTGCTGGATTTTTGTCATTTTTTTGCTGGATTTTTGTCATTTTTTTTTCTGGATTTTTGTCATTTTTTTCTGATGGATTTTTGTCTTTTTTTTTCTGGATTTTTGTCTTTTTTTTGCTGCTCTTTTGTCACCTTTTTGTTGAGTTTTTGTCATTTTTGTTGTGTTTACATCCTCATTTTCTTTTTTTCTTTTTTATCACCGTTTTGAAGAAGCTTTTAGATTTGGAGAACTTGGAGAACAGGAGAAAACATGTTCAGGTGGGAGTTAAAGAGTTTAAGAGGTTAAAGAAACAATGTTAATCAACATAACATGGTTGCCGGGACCCTTGGTTTTGGATTGAGAAGAGCGCTCCCTAAAGAAAAATATAATCTCTTATCGCTTTATTCACAGTGTACTGACCAAAATAATAAAGACGGGTTATGCCACGCTACAGCTGGAGTACTTCTTCACAGCGGGACCAGACGAAGTGCGAGCGTGGACCATAAAGGTAAAAACATTTGCTTGTTTTAACCTATTCATATTATATACATCATGTATCTGCATTTTTAAAGTTATAAATGTTTCTTCATTCTTCAGAAAGGATCAAAGGCTCCTCAGGCCGCTGGGAAAATCCACACCGACTTCGAAAAAGGCTTCATCATGGCTGAAGTGATGAAGTACAGCGACTTCAAAGAGGAGGGCTCCGAAAGTGCAGTTAAGGTACGACACCCTTCCTACGCACACAGGTGGATAACGCCGAGAATACTATTGATTTATACCTTTTTTTTTTACTTATTCTGTTACCAGGCCGCTGGAAAATACAGGCAACAAGGAAGGAACTACATTGTGGAGGACGGGGACATTATCTTTTTCAAATTCAACACGCCCAATGCGCCCAAGAAGAAGTAAACGGGCTGACAAGTTCACAAAACGACTCCCCTCGCTTTTCACCTGTTCAGTCAACGGAGGACCACTCACTGCATTCCTGTTTTTGTGTCTTGGGAGTACGGATATTTCTCAGCGAAAGGAAATAAATAATATTACCTTGCCATTACACATTACAAATTTCTGTTTTACGCCAATATGTACACGACGTTAAATTCAAGAAATGAGAAGATCCAGAACAATTCGGTTACATTTGATATAATTTACTATTTCATGTAAATTTATGCTGTCTCGTTCTACTCTATATTTTGGCCAGCTACGCTAACAGAAATGGGGAACGGATCTGAAATTTCACATCCGGAGTCAGCGTGTGTCAATAAAAAGAACAGCGTTGCCACTTTTTACGGGTTGATGTTTTTTGAAGTTTCTCTTTCGCTTTTGTCATAATGAACTGTGCACTGGATGTGCCCGAGTCCATTTAGGCGATAACTGTGAAGAACCGTGAATAATGATGGGCGGATGATGGTTCAAGGTGTGAGTTTTCCCCTCTGTTGGTTTGAGAAATGCATTACAGCAGCCTAAAAAATGTCAACTCGTCACAGGCTGAGCAGAAACTATTAACCAAATGACCGTCAATGTTCTCGTTTAACCTCTTACCCCCCCGCCTTAACCGAGCACATTTTCTTATGTCGCATTTTTAAAGCAATTTTTTACATATTTTTGTCCTTTTTTTGGTCACCTTTTTGTTGTGTTTTGGTGGGTTTTTTTAGTCATGATTTTGTCCTTTTTATTGTGTGATTGTTGCTTTTTTTTGGGTCACTTTTTTGATTCTCTGTTGTGGCTTTTCCATCACTTTTTAGTCGTGTTTTTGTCGCTTTTTAAACCGTGTTGTTTCTACAGCAGAGACTGACTCAGTGCACATATTAACAATACTGCTATGCTTCAGCTCATCAATTGGTGCATTGTGCTAGATTAATATAGGACACAGAAGTAGGGGAGGTACTTCTTTGCCAAAATAGCCTTTAAAACAACTAATCTCTTCAGGGTCTACATGGGGATCCAATAATCATCCAATTTTGGGTAATGTTTTCCAGGTTACATGTTGCACCCACCAAAAAGCATGCATTGTTTTAGTGGCCAGTTTGACAACACTTTACAGGATAAGGATTACTTTCACCCAAATTTTAATCTCATAAACTACACAATACCTAAAGTGATCACTTTAAGTTTTTATGGTATGCATGCAGTTTTTCATTCTTCGCATGACTCCAAACTCATTAGCCTGCAGCTATATCCTACTTTGAATGATGTGTCGTTGCCAGTTCAGTTTGTGTTCAATGAGATTAGAGGCTGTTATAGAGGGATTCACGCGCTGGGGGCGAGTGCCGTTTTTGCCTCTTGCAGCTTTAATTTTTTTTTTTTTTTTTTTTTTTTTTGTTCAGCTTTGTAGAAGTGCACCTTTTTAAAACTTTGCAATAATCGCACAAACATTAAATACCGCGCTCTGTCGCGTTTATTCGTGTTACACAGCTTTAGTTTGTGAAGGAAATAAAGTGGAACACGTTTATACATGAAAAGTAAACTGCATTCCTTTTAGCTCAACAACAAACAGGAAGAACACGTCCCATAAATGTGACAGGCAGCACGCTCAGCCAATGAGGCTTCGGGAGCGCTGTGTGTCGACCAATCAGCGAATAGAAGAAGGGCGGGACGTCCTGTAATATGATGCAAATTCGACGGTCAAGCTTGTTAGTCCCACCTTTTTGTGTTTCCCGCACCGTCAATCAAAATAGAAAAAAAATCGACCCGAATTCACCGATCAACACACTAGCCCGCCTTTGATAAAATAATCATGTTTGGAGTTTAGTAGTTCCGATAACCCGGAGGTTACTGCCGCGTGCACTATGACGTCTACGTAAACATTTAGCGCGACGAAGCGTGCTTCTGATCGGTGAGTTTGTGCAGCCTACAACGGAGCGAGCGCAGTCTTTTATCTGCTTGTGTCCTGCTAACTGGCTAGATATGGTTAGCTAACGGAGCTAGCAGGCTAGCCCGAGAGTTGACAAAGTAAACAGCCTGTGGCCGCAGCCCGCAGAGCCTGCTGCAGGGTGCACGGCGGCCCGCTCCTCTCGCTCACGGTGTGGGGATGTTTTGCGGGCTTTTGTTGAAGGCAGGAGTCGACGCTTATAGAGTTGCGCTGAGTTTGCCCGTCTCTCCCTGCTAGCGCGTAGCAGCATCTGAAACAAGGAGAAATGGCGTCCGCGGACGTGGACAGCAGTCAGAGCGAGTTTCTACAGGCCGCCGGCGCCGCGGACACACAGGTACCACACGATCGGCCTCTGTTCTGTCGGTTTGCAGCGATAGTTTGGATCTGAGAGCATGAAGTTCACACGTTTAAACATTTTGATGGCATGGGGTGAAGCTGTACACTTCCTGTGTTCCCCTCAATAACGGCCACCCACTTGAGCCGTGTAAAACCCGCCCATAGTGGGTAGGACACTAGTCACTGGGGTCGGCTCACTGGTACAACCGGGACGGTGATGTGAGGTCATGGTGGATCAGTGAGAAGCAGGGAATACCGGACTGTGCTTCTCCGTGTGTGGAGATGTTTGGCACCCATCCCCCACTCTCACTTCAAGCCTGTTATCTCCGGTGTGTGCCGAGGTCTGCTACTAGTGGCCATTGTACTTTCTTTACAATGTTCATATTGGAAAAACATCACACGGTTTTCCCACATGTACTTCCACTGTTTGCTTCCATAACTGTGCATATCCCCCAAACTCCACAGTGATGAAGCGCTCTCGCGCTGATGGATGATTATGTGCCAATTGTGTTGCAGACCACAAACATGTCAGCGCTGCAGCTGACGAGCACGGACAGGTGGGAGGTGCTGGCCTCAGGGAAAGAAGACCACGGAGCTGTCCACATTCCAAACTCGGGGATTGTCACGTCCAACGGGCAGTATGTGCTTCCTATCAGCAGTCTTCCCAGCCAGCCCATCTATGTCACCGCGTCTGGGACTGAGGCTGCAGCCAATGGGGTGTCAGGAATACAGTATCAGGTAAAAGTGACCTCAATCGTTCATTACTTTGTAAAAACATGCACTGATATGATATGAAAGGTTCTCTTTATCCAAGTGTACAAGGAGCGCAACATAATTCAGAAACACACTGATAAATGATAGGTCAGTGCTGACTGAGTGTGGCCTTGTGTTTCTTTAGGGGGAGGTTCTGTGCTTTGAGTGTATGTGAGCTGCTCATGGCAGTTTTGTTTTATTGTTTAGATAAAGGTCCTTTTCTAAATGATGCACTTGTGGCCGATGGAAAGAAACTGAACTAAATAGAGCTATAACATTTGAATGTTGGCTTTAGTTCTGTGATACGAAGTCCTGGTTTTATGTTTAATCTCTCCTTTTCCTCTTCAGGTTATCCCACAAATTCAGAATGCAGACGGGACAATTTCTACTTTCTCAACCCAAGGACTGACTGATGGCACAGGGCAGATCCAGCTCCTTCAGGATGGGAGTCAGGGCACTATTGGACTCAGTTGTGCCACAACAGCCACCACGGACCTGCTGACCCAGGCGGGACAGGTGCAGTCCATCCAGGGAGTTCCTCTGACTGGGGCCACAGCTTACAGTGGCTCTATGCCCATGGGGCTGCCCAGCAACATCACCTTTGTCCCCATCAATAGTGTGGACCTGGAGTCTCTGGGCATCACTGGAGCTCAGACAGTCCCTATAGCCACAGGGGTGACTCCTGAAGGCCAGCTCATTATGAGCGGACAGACTCTTGAGGCTGCAGCTCAGGACCCCAAACAGAGCAGTGAAACCAGTGCAGAGTCCTCCCTGTATGTGCCAACCTCCACCAACACCAACACCTCTCTGCCTGAAACCATAGATGGCACCGGGGTCCTCACCCAGGCCACTGCAGTGTCCGCAGGAGTGTCAGACCCCTCCTCCACGGGGAACTTCAACTCCCAGAACCACCTGCAGATCCAGGTCAGTGCGAGCTTTAACCATCGCTCTTCAAATGCTCAGTGAAAGTGAAAACCATTTGAAGAAGTCCGCTTATTGTACCCCTATTGGATCTTTGCTGTAGGTTCCGTCTTCCAGTGCCGGCAGCTTGTCCCAGCCTATTCTGCAGCTGTCGGGGGAGGCTGTGGGACAGGAGCTGACTGAAGGGGGGCAGAACCTTCAGAGTGTGCAGCTAGTCAACCCCGGCACCTTCCTCATCCAGGCCCAGACGGTCACTGCCACAGGCCAGATCCAATGGCAGACCTTCCAGGTGAGCGCTGCTTTGTTTCTCTCACACTTGTGTCCCCGTGTCAATAGTTTGATCTGTATTTGATCTGTGCTGCTCTGTTGCTCAGGTCCAGGGCGTCCAGTCTCTGCAGGGCCTTCAGCTGAACCAAGGCCAGGGCCAGCAGCTGACTCTCGCCCCTGTGCAGACTCTCCCTCTGGGACAGACGGGCCAGGTCAGCCTTCCAAACCTTCAGACGGTCACAGTCAACTCTGCGGTGCAGGCGGGGGTACATTACACTCTGGATGGTGAGGAGGGCAGTCCTGCTGGAACAGGTTAATAGTATGTTTAAAACATACAGTAGCCGACAGTGATCTACGGGATTAAAGACACTAACTTTGTTTAGGCATTCATATCAAAGAGGAACCAGACTCTGAGGATTGGCAGCTGAGTGGAGACTCGACTCTGAACACCAGTGACCTGAGCAACCTGCGCGGGCCTCTGGGCGAAGAGGACCTGGACCTGCCTGGAGAGGGCAAAAGGCTGCGGCGCGTGGCCTGCACCTGTCCCAACTGTAAAGACTCCGGAGGGAGGTGGGTGTTTGCACTCCCTCACAGAGAAATGTCACAAGTTTCACTTTAAAATGTGTGTTCCTGTGAAACAGGGGCTCTGGTATGGGGAAGAAGAAGCAGCACATCTGCCACATCGTGGGCTGTGGGAAGGTGTATGGGAAGACGTCTCACCTGCGAGCTCATCTGCGCTGGCACAGCGGGGAGAGGCCCTTCGTCTGTAACTGGATGTTCTGTGGCAAGAGGTTCACCAGGAGTGACGAGCTGCAGAGACACCGGAGGACTCACACAGGTCTGTGCTGCTCCACATTGTTCTTACGTGACGTATCAGTGCCTCCTGAGACACTTGTTTCTTCTGGTGCAGGGGAGAAGAAGTTCGTGTGCCCCGAGTGCTCCAAGAGGTTCATGCGCAGCGACCACCTGGCCAAGCACATAAAGACTCACCAAAACAAGAAGGGCGTGGTGTCAGCGGCGTCGCCCCCCACCGACACTGTCATCGCGGCGGACGGGACCACCCTCATCCTGCAGGCACACGATCTGCTGGGCGGCCAGGACATCCCACTGCAGCTGGTCACCGTGGCCCCGGGGGAGGTTTTAGAGTAAATCTGTAAGGACTTTTCACAGGGACCCTTTTCTCCTCTTCTACTTGTAACTTTTTTTACATATGAATATATACGTAAATATATATGACAAATATATATATTTTAAGTAAGAGGTATCATGATTTTGGTTGTTTTCGTGCAGTCTTTTTACAGGCGCAAAAACTACAACCACGTTGTTGCTATGTACACATGCGTAAATGGACTTCTTGTAACACTCAAGATTAATCCTCAACTCAACGAAATGCCTTATTTTGTATGATACTCTTGTGTAAAATGCTGGAGGACATGCATGTGTTTTTTTAAGCTTTTGCAGAAAGTTGTTAACGGCAGAGAAGTCAACCTCGCTTAAAACAACTTAAAGCCACACTGCGGAACATTTCAGGTATTCTATTGTACGTCACAAATCTCAAAACAAACGGTATTTTTCACCAATAAAACGCTCATGTTATTCTGTTTTATCGGAGAAAAGTGCCGCAGTGTGGCTTTAATCAATTTTAAAACCCCACTGTTCCACTCTGAGGGGGAAATGGATGCAAGCCGCCTCTTTTCAAAGAGGGGCCACCTCTTCTTCCAGCGTCTGGTCAGTGTCTCCCCCCATCACCTTTTGTACATTTTCTCCCCCCTCAAATCTATATTTTTTTCCCACCTTTTTTTTTTTTTGGGAGCGTTGTCAACTCAAGGCCATGTAATCGCAGGACTTTACCGCCGTTGCCACGGGGACGCAAGAAATCAGGACGGTATTATTTTTGTCAAACATTCCAGTCGGGACGCCAGATGATTGCGAACACTCTGCGGAAAGGAAACAATCATGCCATTTTACTTGTTTTTTTTTGTTTCAAGTCATGTACTCCCACCCACACTTCCTGTTGTTTGTCGCATTTATTTACATGTGTATTCTCACCTCGTTTAGAGAAGCCATTACCTAGTTACCCCCAATTTATTTGTGTATCAACATTTTATTGATTTATTTTTTTGTTTTGTTTTTTATGAATTGCTGTAAAAATCGAATGTTACCTTTTGTAAAACCCTTTTTCAAATGGCTCACAATAAAAATCTGAAACCTTCCCGTTGACTTTTTTTACTCCTCATACTTGTCTCGTCAGGCAGGGGTGGACTAATCGAGCTTTACCCAAATCTAAAAGCTTAATAGAAAAGCATCCAAAAACAAAAATGTGCTGGAAAAGCACCAAAAATGTGACAAAAACACAAGAAAATGTGACGAAAACGTGATGACAAAGCAATGAAAAAACAATGACATGGAAAAAAAAAAAACCTGAAAAACAAGAGACGAAAAAGTGACGAAAACACGGCAAAAAGCCACAAAAAAGTAATGAAAAAGCAACAAAAACTTGACAAAAATGCAGCGACAACGTGACAAAAAGTTACCGTCACTTTTCCAGATTTTAGCTTTCAAATGAGGCGTTGCAGAGTTGTTCTCCAGTCAAGAAGCCTTTTGATTTGGGTAAAGCCGAACTGGAGAAAATGCTCTCGGTTAAGGCGGGTGGTAAGAGGTTGGCATATGTATTTGTGGAAGTGTCACATTTACGCTAATTTGGGCCAGGCTGACCAGAGTCCAGGGCTGTTTTTCAGTCCCAGTCCGCCCCTGTCGTCGGGTAACCTACAAAGTAACAACCATGTAGAACAGCACGTGCAAGATTATTTCTTTTTTTGTTGTGAAGCAAGATGTTCAGTCCTCAGCTCTTCTGGTTAACCAAGATTACATTTGAATTCCTACCATAATAGCCCCCCATGTCCTACAATAATAGCTCATTTCCTGACACTAGCTCCTATTCCCCCTGAAGGTCAGCTGTTAGGTCCCTATGCAGCTCATTATTTCTAATTCTGAAGCTCCAGGCTGAATGGCAGGCAGGGTTAACAGCGTCAAAGGCCTTTATGCCACATGTCCACCCCCCTGGTCCCTCACACACAGTTTGAGAGCCTCATGGCATCACTCAGAGAACTGATGGGCAGTTACTGAAAGTAACTCCAGGCTGCGTACTTCAGAGCCGCTGGAATCAACTCCCTTTGTGACATTTACAGTCGCTTCGCTCACTTCTATCGGCCAATCTATTGTCCACATGGGACTGCCCTGCTAGTTAGAACGAGGAGAGCGTTTAATCAGTGGACGGTTGACGGACCCCTGTGTCCGCGTATTGCTTAGCCCATCACAGAGAAGACATGGGTGACAGCCGAGGGGAAAGTCACCTGCCCTGACCTGATGTGTAAGAGAGGTCAGTGTTCTGCTCCACTTTGACATAATGTGGCAAAGTTCAGAGGAAATGTGTCGATTAAACAGTGACTTGAATCCTGAAATACTATGAATGCTGTTGTAATGACTCTTTGCCACTAGATGTCCCTGTGGAGAGACGAAGCTCCTGCAAAATCACCTCAGCTGCTTTCATGTTTCCTAACCTCACTTTGCCCATCCCTAGAAACATGAGATATTAAAGCTAGAGGTGCTAGAGTTTACTTTTATTGTGAACCGAAATACTTTTTTGTTGTTGCTATAATCAGCTCCACTCGTGCTCCTATAATCACCTCCACCTGTGCTCCTATAATGACCTCCACCTGTGCTCCTATAATGACCTCCACCTGTGCTCCTATAATGACCTCCACCTGTGCTCCTATAATGACCTCCATCTGTGCTCCTATAATCAGCTTCACCTGTGCTCCTATAATCAGCTCCACCTGTGCTCCTATAATCAGCTCCACCTGTTCTCCTATAATCAGCTCCACCTGGGCTCCTATAATCACCTCCATCTGTGCTCCTATAATCACCTCCACCTGTGCTCCTATAATCAGCTCCATCTGTGCTCCTATAATCACCTCCACCTGTGCTCCTATAATCACCTCCACCTGTGCTCCTATAATCACCTCCACCTGTGCTCCTATAATCATCACCTGTGCTCCTATAATCACCTCCACCTGTGCTCCTATAATCACCTCCACCTGTGCTCCTATAATCACTTCCACCTGTGCTCCTATAATCACCTCCACCTGTGCTCCTATAATCACCTCCACCTGTGCTCCTATAATCATCTCCACCTGTGCTCCTATAATCACCTCCACCTGTGCTCCTATAATCAGCTCCATCTGTGCTCCTATAATCAGCTCCACCTGTGCTCCTATAATCTCCTCCACCTGTGCTCCTATAATCACCTCCACCTGTGCTCCTATAATCATCACCTGTGCTCCTATAATCACCTCCACCTGTGCTCCTATAATCACCTCCACCTGTGCTCCTATAATGACCTCCACCTGTGCTCCTATAATCACCTCCACCTGTGCTCCTATAATCATCACCTGTGCTCCTATAATCACCTCCACCTGTGCTCCTATAATCATCACCTGTGCTCCTATAATCAACTCTACCTGTGCTCCTATAATCACCTCCACCTGTGCTCCTATAATCACCTCCACCTGTGCTCCTATAATCACCTCCACCTGTGCTCCTGTAATTAGCAGGTGATGAGCTCCACCTGTGCTTCTACACTGAAGATCCCGCCCTTTTCCACTGGGCTGATTCCTATTGGCTGAATTCGACAATATGGCTGATCTTTTTGGCAGAGTTGGCTCCTCGTAGCTAAATATAGGAACGGGCTATGGTAATATGAGTGCTTATTGGTGTGTATTTTAACTGGACAGGGATGGTCAGGGGTCAGCACCAGAAACTGCAAACAAGTCCATACATTGAGGCTAAAGTTTTAAGGCAGTTCCATTAGTTAAAAATAATAAGATGGATTTCCTGGCCCTCATACAAAAACATAAATGTAACTACCACGGATTTTTAGCCCGAGCTGCAACATTATCTCCTACTCCTAAATCTGATGAATGGTCGCATTGTATTTTGGTTAAGTTGGCTTCAGGGAAATAACTAGTGTGTTGTGACTCTGTTCTAAAAGCAGGTCGCGAAGAGAAAGAGGTCTTGTTTAAAAAGAAAAAAAAGAAGAGGGGGAGGCATAAAGAGTCAAAGACAGTGGACCACTTTATTTGGGAATGCATCAAATACAAAATGACAGGGCGAAGAGTGGCGTGGACTTCCTTCACTTAATTTTAACAGATATTTTTGACCGATGGATTAACCTCTTAACTCCCGCCTGAACCGAGAGGATCTTTTTCCTCATGTCATAAGATTTTTTTTCCATTTTTTTGTTGGGTATTCAACTCATTTTTGTAACTTTATCATTTTTTTTTATCACATTTTTGTCATTTTTTGTCACATTTTTGGTCAAATTTTTATCACATTTTTGTTCTTTTTTTGGTCAAATTTTTATCACATTTTTGTCACATCTTTGTAATTTTTTCGTAAATTTTTTGTGATATTTTTGTGACATTTTTGTGACTTTTTGCCACTTTTTCATCAATTTTTCGTCACTTTTTGTCAATGTTTTCTCACTTTTTTGTCACATTTCCATCATTGTTTTCATCTCAGTTTTGTTTCTATTTTCACAGCTTTTTTCCAGAAGCTTTTGGACTGGGGTAAAGCCAAACTGGAGAAAACGTGCTCGGTTCAGGTGGGAGTTAAGGGGTTTATTGACAAATGTTGTGGAAGTAAAACAGGGCTGCATGATTTTGGGGGAAAAACATGGAATTGCAACTGCGAGTTCAATTAGTGGACATTTTTTCTCACATCCAGGAGCATTAACATTTGAGAGTAGACTTACAAAATGATAAACAATAATCACGTGCATTTTCGTCATATTTGGGAAGAAATGTACGAAGCAAGAGAAACATCCACTGAGAACAGAGTTGAATTTGCAGTAACTCTCCAATGGTGGGCGCTTACCTTCACCGTGATGAAACACTTCTAAACCAAGCAAAGTGTTTGTTTTTTTTATTTGTAAAAAAAATTAGTGGTCAAACTGTGGCCTTAACCATGAAAACCCCATTTCCCCTTGAACACAGCCAGAACCACAACATGATCAGTGCAAATTGTACAGACTTACAGGAAAACAGAGGTACATTAAAAAAAATAAGATTCGACATCCTTATCGTTCAAACACCCGGATTAAGTAAAAACATGAGCCTTACAGAACAAAAAGAGGGCAGCGGTCTTCTCTTCTGTGCAGTAGGCAGTCCAGTGGGGTCAACTCTTTCAACAGAGTGTGTCTAAGCAGTTCTCGGTCCTCTTCAGAGCTCTGTGTGGGCATCTGAGTCAAGAGATACAGTGTGGCCTTTAGTGGACAGTAAAAGAGACAGAAGTAGGAGATTTGCAAGAGCCATAAACTATATTCTGTTCATAAAATTGACTGAACGCCCCACTAAAACAAAGACCGGACTATGATGCAAAATTACAGAATTGAAATTGTTACTGAAGTGAATGTACTAAACTATTTTCTGCATAAAATACTTCATTATTCAAGGCAGAAAGTACAAATCCGTTGAAATAATTGTTATGAAAGATCACTTGGATGACTTTGCTGCTTCAAAAAAACAAAAATTGTGCCTGAATTCCCCTCCTGTACGGCGACAAGACGGGAGCAAAGCTTCTTCCTTGTTACGAATCAGTGGCATTTGACGGTACATACGCACAGCGCCACCTACTGCTCTGGAGTGTGCATTATTGGACTTTTAAAATGAACTAAACATGGCCAATTTTATATTTTGCTTTACAGAAATGTAGTGGAGTAGAAAGTGATATATTTGACTTTCAAATGTGGTGGAACAAAAGAAATAAGTTCTTCATCAAAATACTAGCCACACAAAGAAAAGATCCTCATGAATATACTTTGACTGCAAATACTTACCGTTAGAAACACGTGCAACCATCCTCGCACATTTTAATGCCATAAAAGCAAAGACTGATGCATTTATAATCCGACATTCCACCAAACAGAAGAGTGATCAAACTCAAACTGCATACAATTGCTCCATGTGGGAGGTATGGTAAGAGCTAGGAACGAGTTGCTCCAGCAGCTAACAGTTTATTCATAACTGGCTCTGGCTTCACGGCTTTAGCTTCACTTGAGTTACCTGTGCTCTGCTGTTGCGTGGTGTGACTCGGTGCGAGCTTCTCCTGGACGACGTTTTGTAAGCGTTTGATTTCCTGGTCGTAGTCGCTCCACTCGGACACGATCCTCACAGCCGCCTGCAGCTTGGGCTCCTTCGTCATGGGGTTATTGCACTAGGAGGAAAAAGGCCAAGGTGAGGATCCCACTACTAATCTTACGTACAAGTCCATTATATTATCTTTAAGGACATTTATAGGAGGTGTCCAGTTATAGAAGACTATTATTTTGTATTTCGCATCAGAATGACTTTACTGCAGCGTCAGATTCATAAACGGGACTTGAGTATCTCAGGTAAAACATTTTTATTCTGAAACGTCTTTAAAATACGATCTTTTCGTCTTAGCATTATTTTGCACAATTCACCTGCTCAAGTTCACTTGAGGTAACTGGCTAAATAGTGGTCAAATTCTGTGTCTTTTCTTCTGTCGTCCTGTGCTCATACAAAGTAAATGATTGTTTGGGAAGGAGCAACGTTAATCTGCCATGTTCTTTCCTTCTGTGACTTCAACTTTGCTTAATATAATATAATGCAATACAATTGTAAAAAGGTCTAGTGTTTGCATATATAAAACAGTGTGAAATAGCATGAAACAAATGTAAATAATATATATGTTTACAAAAAGAAAATGTATGTAAAATGTTTCTAGCTATGTTTGTACTACTGTTTAAAAAAAAATTAACTGAGTGGTGCTGCACCCGGTTCAGAAATGCAATGAAATAAAAATGACTTTTTACAGGAAGTGCCTTTCATGTGTAAGAGTGTGTACAATTATTAGGTTAATTGATGAGAAAAGACTGTTGCACTGGTCCTTAACACCGCCCTCTAGTGGACAAAAGCTCTACTACCGTCCCAGCTGCTAAATAACCAAAAGCACGATGAACCTAAAATGGTCTTTTAATGCTTTTAATGGCATTTTAATGCCCTGAAATTATATTTTTAATGCATGATTGCAACAAATCCAAGTATTGGTTATTTCTTTAGAAATTGCCCTTATAGAGGATTGAGAGGAAATTAGATATTTAGGAAGTAAATTGGAAACAATAGACTAACCTTTGTGCTAAAATTGATGGAAATGAAAGAAAACTTGCCTTTTTTCATTCAGGACCATTTTTGTAGTTTTGATTAAGTGATTGCATTAAAAAATCAAGCCAAAGTAAAATGAAGGGTAATGCATGCTGGGAGTCAAATGCACTCCCTGATTTTGTCACGAGTCATTGAATGACTTTATTACCAGGTCGATGGTCTTGGCGCTCTTCTTGGAGTGGTTGTCACACCACGTCTCGCACCACAGCCACTCCTGAGGCAGGGACTTTATGGGCACCTGGTGGATCATGTTGTTGGGCAGATCCTGGAACCCACATCGAGCCAATGTTACGAAACAACAACAAAAATGACAGGGTTTTCATAGTGTTTGTGATAAAGACTGGTGTCAGACCTGGTCCAGGTTGGACAGACTGTTGGGGTCCTGGCTCAGCCCCTGGTACTGCCCTCTCAGTCGGTCTCCTGCCGCAATTTTACGGAACTTCTTCAGATCCACCACGTACAGAGCACTGCAGGGATACAACAGCAATTAGAACAACTCATTTTACTTTACTGTACATAAGTATTCAGCCAGCACAAGTTTCATAGTGTAGGAATGCTTGAATAACCCATAGGTATGTGGGTAAAACGCCTATCCACATTTTAACGTGCATTAAAAATAAAACAAGACTGAGAAGACAGCACCAAACTTCAAGTAATAGTTCAGATGTTAGTTTGTCTGTACCACTTCAGCATTTCAAGCTCAGAACCTATTCACTCTTCATTATGGTTGGTTGCTGCACAGAACAGTAAGCGATGTGTACATAAGTTCGGACGGACCTGATGTGGTACTTGCGTCCCGCTAAGTGGCTGGCCCAGTAGCCAGACTTCCAGAAGCGGTATCCGTCCATCTCCCTCCTGCTCTCGCAGAACGGAGTGTACCCATAGGGGGCGCCCTCCAAGTCAAAGTCCCGCAGCTCCTTCAGGTCCGTCCGCACAATCTGAAACGGGAGTCGTAGAGCTTTAGGTTCACGTTGACACATGGCAGCGGGATCCGAGACTCCGGACCTGGTCTGCGTCCACAAACAGGATCTTGTCCACGGCCAGGGGGAACAGCACGTCCAGGAAGAGGATCTTGTAGCCCCAGATGATCCTCTGCTTCTCCGTCTGATGGTGCAGCCAGCGGGGCCACTTGTACTGCACCAGCTCGTACTGGAAGCCGTACTCGGAGGCCATGTGAGGGATGAACTCCTGACGGGACAGGACACAACAGGAAGCATCCGCATTTACACTGGGGTTTGGTAATATCGTCAAACACATCTTTATCACACTTTGCTGCTTAGAAAACGAAATGATGAAACAAAATATCCAGCAGTTTAGTTTCCTGATTTTCCAGAGAGCTCCTCATAAGTTCCTCCCACCCTCTGCTCTCACTCCCCTTTGCTGTGCAGCCGTTTCAATACAGAGGTGAAGGAAAAGAGTGTGATCTGTGTGGCTGTAGTGAAGCTATGACAAGT
Organism: Gobius niger; assembly: GCF_951799975.1. Classification (NCBI taxonomy): domain Eukaryota; kingdom Metazoa; phylum Chordata; class Actinopteri; order Gobiiformes; family Gobiidae; genus Gobius; species Gobius niger. The sequence goes on from NC_136867.1 coordinate 6,541,819, forward strand.
ACTTTTCCTTGATGATGAAAAGATTAAGTTTAGCAAGAGATCCAGCTGTAAGGAGAGCATTTCCTGGATACGTAGGACCTCAGGAGGAAGCTTCAAAGATTACTGAAAGATGCGCTAACGGCTCAAAACACCACTCCCGGTCTGTTTTTGATGAGAGAACAACAAGCTATCTTTAAGTGAGATGCTTTTGTCTGGTTTTTGAGAGGACTGAACATTTTACAACCAGTTTAGGCAAAATATAGTCAAATTTAGTTATATTTAGTTATCTTTAGCCTGTTTTTATCGTGATCTAGGCCTGGTGGAACCTTGTTGTGAATAGTTTGAGAACCTCTGAACTATAGGAGTGAAATACGCTAGGGAATTCTCAGAAAACCAGCCACATAAAACATTCAACGACAAAATGGCAACTTCATTAGATCATCTTTCTATTTTGCCATTGCTCTTTTAGCAGCTAAAAGAGTTATTGTTTAATGCCATGAAAAGCCGATTATAAATTATCATTTGGAGGGAACAAAACAGACTGAGCGAGAGTTGATAAACGTGTGTGAGAATTCCCACCTTAAAAGTTGGCGACAGGTAATTCTTGAGGAACCAGAACTTGACAGGAGTTTTGGTGTGCTTCAGCACCGACATCATCATGATCCTTTAAAAGAATCATCAGAGTTATTCATCATTTGGACAGCGTTATGTTTTCATTTACACAATACAAAAGCCAGCGTACCTCAGAAACCGCTCGTACAGATGTCCGGACGCCAAGGAGAAGATGTTGATCACGTCGTCCTTGTCCGGCTTGGGCTCGTCTGCTTTGCCTCCTCCAGTGAACCCTCTGGAACAAGCACACAGGGCTGTCTATCTGTCTCTGGCCGAGTTCAGACCTGATATTTCAGTGGCCTCAGCTCCACATCTAGATCAGTCAGTGTAATCTCGACAGTCTCGCGCTTCAGTACCTGGTGAAGGAGTTCCAGAAGCCAGTGTCGGGCTCCTCTGTGCCGTCGCTCAGCAGCTCCTCGTTGAACTTGTCCGGTTTCTTTTGCACCTGTTCGACACATGATTTTATGTTAAATATCAAAAACAGGGTTGTAATTAAAGGCACTAGCACAACCTACAGAAAAAGGTGACTAAAATATATGAAAGAAATTGGCTTTTCTTTTAAACTAAAGGTTTGTAACAACATCTCCAGTTTCCGCAGCTCCTACAGACTCCAAACTTCCCAGGCTTGGACTTCACAAGAGTGTGAGCATTTGAGGGATTTTTTTAATATTTTAGTCCTTGCTGGATTTATTGAGCTTTGAACCCACCAAAATAAGGCATAATAACCGCTCAGATGATAATTTAGATCTTTAGTTTTGAATAAGATAAACGACTACCGGTAATAAATCAACAAAATAAAACCATACATTTGAACTAGGCTTGATGCATTTTTCTTAAAAGTTTCGGTAACACTTTATATTAAAGAGACTAGATGCAAGTTGTTGTCATTTTTATACTCACTACTGCCACCTCAGGTCTTACGCGTAACTGCAGGTTCTATACTAAGCTCATGCATGAACACCTTTTTGAGTGACAGACCTATTCACCACAACTGCCGCTAAAATCTTGCACTGAGCTCATTCTACACATTAGGACATTGCTGGAACATGTAGAGGGAGGAAAATACATAATTTCTATATTTTTATAGCAATACTAAGTAACTTGTATTACCCCCAGAGGGACTTCGGAAAGAAGAAGATTTATTAAGGTAAACAAGTGTTAATGGAATTATTGGGCGTCTTTCATCTCCCCCTGGTGTCTCTGGCTGGAAAACCACAATCGCAACTTTCCTGCCACCGCTTTGCAACGGGCAAAGCTAACTGCAGGCTAGCGCCACTTAAACAGTATTTACAGGTTTGATTGAAAAAAATGATCTCCATTGTGTAATTGGATGTACAATATCCCTCTCTCTCCCTTCGCCTTTTCTGTCAGCGTAGTATTTACTCTCGCAGACAATTAATGAGTAAAAAAAGCAACTTGCTACGACACCTGCAGTGGCGCTTATGGCCTCTAGGGGCATGAGTTAGTACTGCTTTAAACTCCCTATAGTCCACAGTCATATTGAATAGTTCTTCACATATTCACTTATTCATTGTTAAGTAGTTATTAATACTTAGTCACACTTAACTAATGAATTGTTCATGTTGAATCAAGTGTCAATTCATCATGTGTTAAGACTAAATAAGGTGCAGTTGTCAAAGTGTTACCGAAGTTTCAAATCAATATCTCTAAATTGCTTTTTTCCCCCCTACTCACCTGCAGCGCCTCCGATAAACTGACCTTGACTTTGATGATTCGACTCTTGAAGTTGTTGAGGACGACCACGATGTCGTCGGAGTCTGCTGGGGAGTCTGTGCCGTCGTGGCTGAAATTCAAAACAAATACGGCAAACACGTTTATCCCTCGCCTTTACAGTGTCGAAATGTATTAGAAACGCTGTGACAATCTGCTTCCCAGTGACATGATTTGAAGTTATAAATATGGTTTGACATAAACTTGTTCAATCTACCAATGTTTGGATTTGTAGCGCTGATGTGAATTCACCAAAAGCATGTTTAAAATAGGAGGTTTCTGGAAAGGCCTGAAATAAGTCACTACGGTGCTCCATTCTGCAAAAATGTCCACTCTAAAAACGAAATGAAGGCATCAAAGAGGAAAAAACAATCCTTACTCTGTGATTATAAGAGTTTTCAGTGTCTGCAGAGTCTTCACAGTCACAGCTCAGGGCGTTAGCGTTACCGTCCGACACCCTAAAAGACGTACTCACCTATAGATTCTGTAGATCTCATCGGAGCGCCCTTTCCTCAGCTTCAGGATGTAAGCGCCGGGATTTGCCTTCAGCTGAAAGTAGCCCTATCGTGGCACAACAGATGTTAGAAAGCTGCTCGGAACAACGATGCTAACGTGAGGAGTAGGAAGAGTCTCACCAGGTTGGCCATGACGATGGTGTCCACAATGACGGGCTCCGACGCTGTTCCTAAGGTGAACTGCAGACCTCGGGGCGGCTGTCCGGAGCTCACGTCGAAGCAGTGGCCTTCCAGCAAGAGGTGCTCCAACTCGTACTCCGCCGCTATTATCGTGTCAACCTGGAGAAGGCGGTGAAATCAGGAGGATTTAGTCTTGCCCCAGAACACAATACTATATGCCTGTGGCTTAAAGCGAGCGGCCCACACCTCCTCCAGGTAGATGTTGTCCAGGTCGTATCTGGTGCGCACCGACTCCACCATCCAGCTGTCCGGGGTGTTGAGGTTCAGCGTGAACAGAGGAGACTGGGGCATGTCCAGGAACTTGGCCATGGGTCCTGGGGAGAAGCTGCTGTCGGCTTGGAACACCACCTCCGGCTCCAGCACGTAGCGGTAAAAACTGACGGGACGTAGAGGAAATTAGGTTATAATTACTGATTATTATAAGAAGCAGACACAGTCCCTACATTTAAGACTAGCCTCAAAACGTACCTCTTCGAATTAGCTTGTAATCAGGTCAGTTTGGTAAAGCTCTGACCCTCAGCCTGAAGTAAAGCTGCCTGTGGGAAGTACGGTCCACTGAGCGCTATCCTCTTCTTCTTACTGCAGACTTTATCTTATCATGATACAATATTTAATTTATCTGTAGTCTGTCCATCACTATTCACATGGTGTCTCCTGTCCCACCCCCCCTCGGGAGTGCCTGTCTAGATCGAACGGAGGAACCTGGGTGAACGGAGGAACTGGCATTCTGGAATCTGAGGACTGGACAGTCTGTGATCTTGGCCCGTCTGCTGAGGGATCCTTCGGCCCTGGGTCTCTATAGCCTGTCCGTCCATGGGAGTGGTTCTCTCCTTCTGTGGTTCTCCCCAAGGTTTCTCTTTTCTCCTGCCGGGTTTTTGAGTTTTTCCTCGCCGTGCTGGAGAGTCTAAGGACGGGGGACGCCCACGCCGCTCGTCGCTACCTCCTATTGGACATTATATTTGCCTGGATTCACCTGAACTTTTAATTGTCATATTTATTGCTCTGTTTTATTGCCTTAATGTTTGGTGCAGCCCTTTGAGGCGGCTTCTGTTGTGATATTGGGCGATACAAAACCATTAAACTTGAAACTTAACCCCACATTTCTCAATAAACAACAGATTTTTCTCATATTTTTCTGGGGGTTGGCTTTGGGGCTCTATGTGAGGGTTTGTCAGAGTGAAGAAAAAGCCCCAGTGACTCTCCACGTGCCCTTCAATGGCCTTATATCACAGACATGAGCTCCTGATAGCCCGTTCCCTCACCTTTTCAATGGCATTTCGGACAGTTTGGATTGGCAGTTCATGAAGACCCGCAGGTTGACATTTACCAGCTGCTTCATAACCTGGGGAGGCATGGGGACAAATGTTACGGCCCGCCGATAACAATAAAGCTGAAGTGCGGAGCGGTACAGGCCAAACAAATAAAAACTGGGTTATTGCATTCTTTTTTTATTTTTATTAACATGGCAGGGCAGGGAACTCACCAGCAGGAAAGGGGCCAGTTTTTGAGCGTCTCTCGTTACGGGGTCGACCACGGCGACGACGTCAAAGTACACGTCTCCCTCTTTTGGGCGGATCTTCACTGCGCTGATGTGAAAAGAAGAAAAAACAATGTTCTGTGGTTCCAAATCGGTTTGCTATATTAGAGACGGGTTATTGAAAACTATTGTTACTAAATCTAAAGATGATTTATCCGTAAGGTAAAGGAGAATTGTCTTTTTTTCCTACAAACTGGATTACCTTAACGCTGTTCCCTCGTCAAAAACAGACCTGGAGTAGTAGGACTGGGTTTAATTAATCAATTTTAATATATTTTCCTTTGAATAGACCAATATCTATAATTAAAAAAACTGAAATCGATCCTTTTAATACGTCTTTTTCCCATCATAATGTCCTGTTCCTTCTTGCATTTTTGTTTTGGTCAGGTCATGTTAAATAAAAAGTACATGGGTTCAGTTCTTAATGTAAATATTCATATTTTTCACTCATATTTTATTCATATTTTTACTAATGCACAAACTTAGTTTCCATTTGCAGCATTAGTTCTTCTGAGAATGTCTACCATATCCAAGTTAAATTGGTGTAGCGTGATATCCTTAACTGAACTGAAAATCAATCGAATTGAATCAATTTGGGAAATCCGAATTAATACCCAGCCCTATGGAGTATGGAGCCCTATGCACTTCATTCACGCATTCATGGTTGTTTCTTCTTCTACTGTTCGAGCACTTCAGTCTGTATTTCCTTGTGTCAGTTAAAATCCCAAACTGTCCACTACTTATTTGAAGCCCATAATCTGTTCTCAAAGCCATGCTGTAAATCGAAACTGAAAGAAACTTTTCACCACGTTAATCTCACTGCTACCTACAGGGGGAGCCCCAGCCCCAAGTCTTCCCCTGCTCTCGCACATGGTTTCAAATTATAAAACGGAAAATGTCAATGCTGAAGCGTCAAAATAATGTTTTTAAGTCTATAAAGCCCTATAGGCATTATGTCCACATGAAAGTGGATTCTAGTACTTTGTTATTCTATACGTTCATCATCCTGTTTCAAATACATTTCATTAGTGATATTTTCTGTCAGATTACAACAATTTTCATAGGTGCAGTTGTGTCCTATTTGATTTTAAATATCACAATGTTCCTTTATTAATTGCTTTGCAAATCTTATGAAGTAAGTTTGTGGCCTTAGTAATATTGTATTTGGGAATTAACATTGCTTTGCAAATAATGAAATTTGACTTTCTGTATAAATCTTGCAAAAGAATTTCAGATAAAGCTTCATTACTCTAACAATAAACATTGTAACACATGTAAAAATGTAAGAAAAGCTTTCCTTTGACGTACCAACATGAAAGGTAGTTTCACCTTCTTTAATAGTAACAAAAAACTTGACTTGAGTACTCCTCGGTACGTGTTCGAAACACTGCTTTATACATTGTATTGGCTTTACCTGTAGCGGTCATCTGCAAAGCCGTACTCCACTCTGGCCTCTCCTTTGGGCTGAGAGGAGAGCAGAGCGTCCACTTTCATCACCAAGTCACTGGCCCTGAGGAGCACACGGTTCATTAAAGTTAGCTGAAAACATAATAGCGCTAACACCAGCCTCTTACCGGTCCTCCTCGATTCCAAATTGCTGCACTTTGCTCTTGATCCTCTCCCCGGACGTCTTCAGGATGATGCTCTCCAGAAGCAGGAAGTCGTCCTGATTAAAGACCTCCTCCTCCTCCAGAGGGCCGATGATCTGGAGAAAGAAAGGCAGCGCATGAGAGCAAAACAGAAGTGTTTCCAACTGAGAGGGAACTAGAAAAACGCCAAAACAGGCGACAAAAAGTGACATAAACAGTGAAGTGACAGACTTACTCGTCCGTTGCTGATGACCGCCCTCTGTCCCTTCTTCAGTTTGAGAACGTCTCTGCAGAAGGCGGCGTGGGACAGCAGGAAATCATACTTAGAATCCTCATAGGCGCTCTTGAACAGTGGCATATCCATACCCTGCAAAACACAACATACCGGTTTGCCTTAATGAGTAACAAAAAAGTATAACCAATTGCAAAAAAAAAAAAAGAAAAAGGAATCTTCTTACCCCAACTGCAAACTCCCCGATATCCGCCCCCTTCCCCAGAGCCGCGGCCGTCTCCTCTTTGGCCAGCTTGGTGATGAAGTTCTTTGCGTTGTTAGCCGACTGCGTTTGCATAGCTGCCCAGATGGCACGTGCCACGCGGCTCGTCTCCGCGGAAACAGGGGCGGACGGGTTGTTGATCATCCCCAGTCGGACGTTGTTGCTGGATTTCTGTAAAAGACGATAAAGAAAGAATTGCTTTAGTGTTTTGTTGTTTAGCTACGTTTTTGAGACTTGGCTGTGGTTGGTTAAAGAGGGGGTATTATGCTTTTTTCAATCACATAGCACCAGTCTATATCACACTACAATGATGACCAAACCTTCTGTTGGTCTGTAAATGCAGTAAATTAGAATAACTGCCTTGTATAAAGTTGCTCTCTCAAAATGTCTGTAGTGAATGTCTTGAAATAGGCCTCTGTCTCTTTAAGAACCTCTGACCCTTTCCGACACGACCCCTCCACACGCTGTCTGTGGCATCCAATGTGCGCTGGCTGACCACGACACTGGGGGCCGCCATTGCTGTAGTACCTCCATATCCCCACTAGGCCCCCATTGAAAAGCATTGGAGTTTAGACACCTTAAAAACAACTTTAACGCCTGGTTTCAATTTTTTTAACACTAGACTAGGCTAGGTAACGCTGGGTTAATCACAACATATGAAACCAGGCTGGTTTTCGTAAAAAGAATTTTTGAAATCTCGTACTTAATGAGGCTCGGATTGTTAGCATTGGAGCAGCGCGAGCTACACGTCACGCAAGGGCGGAGTCTACGGTGAAAATCCCGCCCGTATCTCCTTTTTAGGAACATGCTTCGTCAGAGCTGGGGAGGGGGAGTCTGCAAATGAATTGCCCCACGACCGTGGACATTATGGTAAACGGGGAGGAGTGAGCAGAAGAAGTCCATTATTTTTTACAGTCTATGGTGGCATTAGTGGGGAGGGGGTTCTGCTGAGGAGCAGTGGTTGGTTACTCGGCTGGTGACGAAAGCTCGGAGGCGTCTCCAGGAGGTGGGGGCATTTCTAGGAGGACTCAGGCAAACCTGTCCCTAAAATGGCCGCCATCAGAGTTTTTACAGATTACTAAAAAATACGTGAATGTGCCAAGGCAACACTTCAGGCATGTTTTTAATGAGGGAATGACATAATAACATGATGTAAAGCTTGAAAAAGGCGATTTTGCATAATACCCCCCCTTTAAAAACGGGGTGCACTTGATCCAATCAGCAGCAGACAATGTATTTAATAATAATAATAAATAAATGTATTTACCATGTGTCTGATGGCATCATAGAGCAGCTTGCGTCCGGACGGAGAGTCAAAGTCAGCCACCACCCAATAGGTCACGGGACGGATGTAGCCGTCATCTGAAAGGTTTGAAATATAATCAAAAAACAGTGACGTCTTTAAAGTTTTACCATTAAAATGTGCAAGATCTAATCATGCTCCTAAATTCTAGCCAGATATTGAGCATGCAGAGTTCAAACTGTCCGCTCAGGACGGTCAACAGCTCCACTACTGCTATACAGTGCAGTTCTAAATCTACTCATGCATTACCAGTGCATGCTAAAAGACTAAATGAAGAATCACTACATGTTTTTGGAGCGCCCTCGGAAAGAGAAAGCTTTCACTTTGGAGTTCCTGATGCAAATCGATGGCACTGCAATGAACACACTTTGAGCGTGAAAATGCTCAGGACAAAACTGGGTGGATTATGGGCTTTAAAAATGATAAATGGTAGAAGTCGTAGAAGAAGAAACAACCAAAGTGAATAGAATTACTCCAAAACCGTCATTATAAAGTGAAATACTACTCCAGGTATGTTTTTGATGCCGTGAATTTCGAACAAATCCTCGCCCAACCAAAAATAAACTTCCACTGATCGCTTTTCCGACTTAAATGGCATAACATAGATTATGCACAGGCAAACCAAGTATCCGACTCTAAGCATCGTTTGCCACACATAGAAAAAGTAAGTTAAAATGAAGGAAGCGCTTGATTTCGACACAAGGGGATGTGAGGAAAGACAAAATTACCATGTTTGTTGGTAGAAGTGAGGCCTGAAACCGGGAAAATTCAACAGCACACAAAGAGGAAAGAACGGACAACGGGACAATACATGAGGAGGAAGTATGCACACACATTTATATAAAAGGCTAAGAAAGCACTCTTTAACCTACGCACCTTTCTTTGTCATGTAGTTCATACTGTTTGCAATAGCGGTGTTTTTCTCCTTCACGTCCAGAGTCGAGAATCGAGCGTAGTCGTCGATGAAATAGTTATCTGCAAAGACACACATTAGAATGAGCTCTTGATCCTGCTTATGAAATGTGCTATAGAAATGAAGCTGGGTCAGATGGGACCTCTGCCCCGCGCTCACTTGTGTCGGACAGGTCCAGGTAGGCCCTGTTCGTGGACAGCACTCTCGGGTTGATGCGCGGGACCACGTTGGGCTGGTTCATGATGTAGTCGATGACGTCGTGATCCGTGGCCAGCTCGCCCTGAGAAGGAAACAAATTCACAAAGTTTTTAAAGGGACTTCCAGAGTGAGAATTTGTATCCTCCTATTTGACAGAAATGAATCCAAATCACGCCACTTATACAGCTCTGTGCAATGGGTTCAGACAGTCTCATTTTCATCATACTCACTGCAGGTGAATAGGAAAACTTTCAAGCGGTACTGAGTAACTCTTGCCCCTAGAGGCCATAAGCGCAACTGCAGGGGTCGTAGCAATGCGTTTTTTTTAACGTATTAATTGTCCGTGGGAGTAAATACTACATTGACAGAAAAGACAAAGGGAGAGAGGATATATTGTACATCCAATTACACAATGGAATCTTTTTTTTTTCACTCAAACTTGGCTGTAAATACTGTTTAAAGTGGTGCTAGCCCACAGTTAGCTTTGCCCGTTAGCCTGTTTGTGATTCCATGAATGTGTATTGGTGGCTCCGACCCGATGGCAGCAAAGTTGTTATTGTGGTTTTCTGGTCAGAGACACCAGGGGGAGATGAAAGACCCCCCAATCATCCCATTAATACTTGTATTACCCCCAGAGGGACTAAGGAAAGGATTTATTAATGTAAACAAGTTGCTTAGTACTGCTTTAATTTCAAGTTTTCTGTCTCAAATTTGGTTAATATTTTCAGTGAAAGAAAATCTAGAGCCAGGTTTAAACATATGGTTTCATCGATATTTACACAAGTTTCAAAAACAATAGCAGTTTCATCATTTATGGGAATTTTTATAGATTTGTATTTTGTAACAAATATGAATAAATGGAAACCATTTTCAAACTGCTGCATAATAAAATTATCTATATTTTGGTAAAGTGTTTGTGAAATCTACAGTCGCTAAGAAGAGCGGCCATTGTAAAGCTCCTTAGTCATTCAATCATTCAAATACTTTTACTTTTCCAAACTAGAATGGTGTAAGCGAGTGAGTACCAGGTAGACGGCCCTCTGGTAGAAGGTGGTGGTCTCCAGGATCTTCTGCATGGTGACCGTCTCCATCTCGTCCGGGTCCAGATGTTCGCGCAGATAGGGAATGCCGTTGTACAAGGCGACAGGCAGGGGCCCCACGCCGGTCTGAGCGTAGTACGCCTTCGCCTCCTGAGGGGTTTGAAAATCTTATAAGATTATATTGCCGAAATGCATGTATCAGTTCATATCTCAGTCTATTTCTGTTGTGTGGCTGAGCTGAGCTGGACTTTTAAAACAGGAACTCAAATCAATCAATCGCTAATTGAGAAGCCCGGGCTGTGGTTTTGCTGCTGAGCTCCAAAGTTGAAAGGAATTAACGACCTCTTTCATGGAATGCATGCGTTTCTAACTTAATGCCGCCATTTTGAGGAAGGAAGTAAAACCATACAGTAATACAAACATGGAATATCTTTACTCTTTACTGAATGTAATCGTATTCATTGCTCAGAAAGACACAAAGCTGCAGAGAGCACATATTTATATAAACAAACCAGCAGGTGGTTCTGTTTACAATGCAAAGACGCAGCACTGTCAGTCCAGCCACAGCAGGATTTACCAAAAATCTGCTTCCACTCCTCAGACTAAATGACTGCATCAAAGAGGCAACAGAAAAGTCTTTCTTTGTACAGTCAACAGAGCCTCAGTCGGAGTCAGTGTTTAAGCTTCTCAAGACATGCATGGTACACAGTTAGCATTTAGCCTCAACACAATAAACACATCTGTGGCTCACAGCTATGAACCCCCAGAGTTCAGCTCTAACCTCTGTCACATGTTGTATCCAAGGCTCGATGTTTGGAGTTTGGTTCAGGGCTTCCACTTAGAGAGGTTTGTAAAAGCTACGTGACTGAAAGGTGTCCTTCAATTTCTATCTATTCTATCTAAAATCTCAAAAGTCTGGCCCGGTTCAGGACGCGGAACAACAAGCAAACTTTGGACCCTAATGCAGTCACCTGCATTGTTGTTCCTACATCTGTGGTTCAGTCAAAGCAGGTAAAATAAATGATCCTCCTTGTAAATGCATTCATCTTAGGGCTGCTCGATTATAGACACAACTATAATCACGATTATTTTAGTAATAATTTAAAGGGACTATACAGAGTTTAAAAATGTTAAAATGATATGGTATCATTATGGTATTTTCCTCCCCTGCATGTTCCAGCCATGTCCTAATGTGTAGAATGAGCTCAGACCTGTTCACCACAACTGCCTCTAAAATCCTGCACTGTCACTCAAAAAGGTGTTATTTCGGGTCCGAAGTGCCGTCATGCATGAGCTTATTATAGAAGGTGCAGTTACACGTATGACCTGAGGTAGCAGTAGTGAGCATAAAATGGCAAACTTGCATCTAGCCCCGTTAAATCAAGATTATTCAAACGATTATATGTTGCCATTGAAAAAAACAACAACTTTATTTTATTTACTTATTTTTCAATAAAAAAGAAAAAGATTTTCTTTGGACAGATAAAAAAGTCCAAATTATATTAAACTAATCCTCTATTAGAGACATCCCTGGCTCACCTGCCCCCTGCTGGTCAGCCCTCACACCTGCCCAAGAAAACCAAGCGCACGGCCTGATGACATCATCAAACAGCACTGTTTCTGTTTATTTATGTCGGACCAAAGCATGTCAGTAGCACGTGAAATGCAAAGGGAACATAAACACTCATCACGGGGGCATGAAATAATGCAAGTTTGCTTTGAGCTGCGTTTGTGAGATCTGCTCCTCTGAAGAGTTTTAGACTTTTCTGTAACAACCAGTGCCTGGGCAAAGGATGTAGAACCTCCTAAACTTTGGTTGTCGTTTCAGCAAAAGGTGAACACTTATCAGTAGCGTTATCTCAAGAGCTACATAATAAAACTTTCATTATAATATTATTATTATTTTCACGACAAATACAACAACACTACGCTGGTATTTCAGCCGACCGGACGCATCACACAAACCGCACAGGACGGACTTTCTTCACTTTGGATGGACAAAGGAGGGCATCCTTATAGTTTTATCTCGATAATGTAATAATGAAAATCGTAATTGAATTTTGATAAATAGCACAGCCCTAATTCATCTTTGTGTGTAGTTTTAAGGCTTTTCATGTCTTAGCCACACACTGAACTCACAAAAATCCCCTTCTACGTTGACACTATCCACATCCTGCCACCCAGTGTCTGCGTGCATTGGTGTATGAATCAGAGTATGAATGGGTGAGTGGATCCTTGATGTAAAGTGCTTTGAGTGCCTAATGCAGGTGGAAAAGCTGAGACCATTTACTGGGCGAGGTCATGTGAGTGAAGCGTCTAGAACGAGGACACAATGGCAGAAGACGCCACAAGACTATCGCCCCAAATTCAGCCATAAACCCGGCTGAAAACTCCCCAGTGTGCGCACCTTTCTGTTGGTGTCGTAGTTGGAGTCTGAGCCGAGCACGCTGCTGATCTCCACGTACGGGAACCTCTTCTCCAGCACTTTGACCACGTCTGCTACGGTCAGCTGTCCACCGGGGGCCACGCGGTTGAACATCTGCGGGACAAACGCACAAGCTCAGGGTAAAAGGACACCTGCGATATGTTTTGTTTATTTTTTTTCCGTTGTAGAAATGTGCACGGACCGTCATGACGGCCTCGAAGGCGCTCTGGCTGTTGACCTCGTCGCACATGTAGTTATAGGCTCGGACCAGGGCCACGCCGGTGTCCTGCATCCCGTCCACGTCGTCCTCATCCGACACCACAAACACAAGCCCGATCCTGCGGCGCACAAAACACACACGTGGGGGAATATCATTTAGTTCCCGAGACATAAAAGATTATTACTGTAACAAATACACAAGAATCTGAGGGTCACATGAGGTCTTCTACACAAACCTCAGAGGAATATTATTGGTGTAGAACATCTCCGCCACATTGAGGAGGTCGGCAGAGTTCTCCTGAGTGGGGTCCAGGATGATCACCTGCTCACACACACACACGTTACACACACACAGCCTTCACATCACTCCGCTCTGTTATTCTCATCGTCTCTAATCCCCAGTGCAGGACTGAGCGCACGCACCAGGTTGTGGAAGTTCTTGCGGATTTGCCGGATCACCCCGGGGAACGTCGGCCTGAGCAGCTCCTGGACGTTGTACGGCCACGAGCTGTACCTGTGGTCCGTCTCCAGGTTGTTAATCCACTAAAATGAAATACAAATGGGATTAGATTACAGAGGCAGGCAGTATATGTTTTGGCTGTACAAAGAAAAGCGATATTCAATCACGATCCAATGCGGTAATAATATGTAAGAGAGCACAGGGGCAAAGCAAGTTCAAATCAAGTATCAACCAGATATTTTTCCACTCATCGTTTGTAATAATGATTGAATAAGTACATATCTGGTCATATGTTTTTGTATTTGAGCAGTTTGTAGCAAAGAGGAGAGTAACTATTGTAAACAGGCCAAGGTTTCAAAATAAAAACATGCTTTCTTTCCTATTCCATAAGAAGTCTACAGTAAGTGCATCGGGTGGAGCCTAGTGCCATTAGTTTGTCATCCACTTAAAGGTGACGGTGATAGTCTGCTAGTTTGAATGTTTTACAAATCATACAGATTGTGGATAATTGACCTGCAATTTAAAGTTACTAAAGTAATATGAAATTATTTTATTTTTTCTAAAGTCCATGCCTTCGCTGATTTCGGCAACTAATGAGAATCCCCGGTGCCATCACGTTGACCAATGAGATGAGCTTTCCTGTGACCCGTCCTCAGGTCAGGTCCAATCAGGAGGGAGGGGAACGGAGCTTGATCATTTACTTATGAAATATCTTTTTTTGTCTTTCTAATTTCCCCCCCCTTTTGCAGTCTTACAGAGCATCACTTTAATATGGTTTGTAAAGCATGTTTCACAAAGCCACCAACCGACTTAATACTTCATAATACTTCGACAGCATGTAAGATGTAGTTTGTCCCTGTGTGTTGCCGTAGTAATGCTGTACAGCGAAGATTTTGAATGACCCAAAATGGCGAATGACGAGGTGAAAACTTGACTAAGACAATCCATTATGGTTGTTTTTATATATGTTTAAAGCTAAGGCGATAGGGTGGAAATAGCATGGTAACCAGGGGTAACGTCAGATAGAGCATTTACAGCCCTGTTTACGCATCATTGCTGATAATATGAACCATGTTTAATTTACGGTCCTCTCTGGGTTCGGGTAAGCCTTGCCTTATTTGCAATAAGTGACATGTTTCTCCTGTTTGCATGTAATCACCATAAATTCCATATTTTTGTGTTTTTGGATATATGTCACAACACAGGTCATTCAAGTCTCAAAAGTAGAACAAACATGTGTAAGTGTTTAGTTTTCTGTGGTGCAGTGGTTTCATTTTGCAGTAAAAACAACCCTGTAGCAGAAACAGTGGAAATCTCACGCTGATGGCCGGGTGTCGGATGTCCACGGCGTAGTCAGACTCTGAGGGCTGCACGTTGAGCTTGAGGATGTCGTGGATGTAAGGCGTCTCTATGAGCAGAGAGCGCAGGCCCTCCATCACCCTGGCCTCGCTGCGCAGCACGTCCAACACACTGCACGCACACACACACACACACACAGGGGGAGACAGGTCAGGCAATGGAAGAACGGCTGCAGGCGCTTTGAGTCAAACATGTGCAATAAGGGACCTGTAAAATGTGTGGGCCAACCACAATGTTTGACAGAAGCTCTCATGCAATGTGTTTTTTGTGAACAACTGCTGCCCTCTGGTGGTCTGCTGTATACTAACACCACATGGGGGAAATAGCTCATTATGAAGAATGTGAAAACTGAAAAACTGAGAGTTGCACTTGTATTTGTATTGTATATGTTCCTTGGAGAATTTCTGAAGGTGAAATGATTTGTTGTCGTTGCCTACAGTTTTTTGTGCAAAATGATATTATAAAATGATAGGCTTCTTGCACACAGGGTTTACACAGGCAGAAGCAAGTCAAATTTAATGCCATTTTAAAGTCCAAATACTATTTTCAATGCCACAAACGCACAAAGAAATCGGTGCATCTTTAATTTCTTAAGATTTGCCAAAATCAAACAGGAAAGCAAATTGGGGCTACATACAAAACGGGCTACATTGGAGGGAAAAAATGTGGTAAACTGGTTTGTTTTTCACCAAATGTTGGTATTTTTGATGAACTTATACAGCAAAAATTGTTGAACAATGTCAACATTTTCCAATCCATGGAATTTAAATTTAATGCCAGTTTAAATCTAATTTAATTTCTAATGATGCGTTGATTTTGGAAACTTCCGTAAGTATCGGTTTGTTGTTTCAGTTTTATTCCTATGGGGAGTCAGCGTGACTCGTTTAAATAAATAAAGACATTTAAGAACTATGTGTTGGACAATTAGCAAAGGATCGATGGTCACTTACAAACAGGGGCAGCCAGTTAGCTTGGTCGCGGGCTGATTTTCATCCGTGTCAAAATATGTCTCAAGCCCACATTAACTAAACAGTGGGGGCCGGAGGTCCTCCCCCCGAAATGTTTTAAATTGAAAACATTTTTTTTAGTGTTTCAATATCTGTTTGGATATGTGCTGTGGGGCCTGAGGATAAAGCTTGGGGCCGGATTTAGTATTTAACAAACTTTAGGCATGATGTAAATACTTCTGTGGAGGAGATTTCTGTGTCCATAGAAAAAGCTTTTTTTAGTCTTGAAACTAAAGGCTAACAAGTATTTGATGCCAAATAAATGTTTCACAATTCACACATTGTGTTGTTATGCTACCCCTGATTAAATATAAAAAATGTTTTATTTCTGACAAACGGGAAGTGTAATGTAGCCAAAACAAATGTAATGCATTACTGATTTTGTTTGTTTTTTATCTGTTTTTTTTAAATACCTGAAGATGTCCTGCGTGTCCAAATCTATGTGCAGTCCGTTGATGAACAGAGCTGAATCTCCGGGCTGCAATCCGAGCGTTCCTTTGAAAAACTGCAGATAAAAAGAAGAATGAAAACCATATTTACAGATCCAATTGACGCTTTCAAAGTAAATTACATTCCACAACTAGATCCTTAACCAAAGCGAGACATGACAGCGGCCCTAAACAACAATGACATCTCTATTTAAAATCACCGCAATCATTCTCCGCTGTGAATAAATGTAATGATCAGACTCCGGGGCAAAACAAAAAAAAAGAAACATTCAAAGCCATTGTATGGGAAGTCAAATCTCATTACCGCGAGACAAAGACATCGGAAAAGAATTACAATCCAGACACGGCAATTACTAAACTTGTGCGTGTGAAAAAAAAGAAGGGAAAGGAGGAGGAGGGGGGGGGGTTTGAAAATGTGTCTAAACAGCTTCAATCAATAGTCATTTCGCCCAGCAGGAGGCGCCGCGCTTGCTGATGAGTCACAGATTTGGTAATTAGGATGTTGGCTAGGTCTGAGCGCCGTCTGCAGCGTGGAGGAAATGGAAAACAGCTGGAGAAGGTGCAGAGGTGACGGGAGGCCAAGACCGATGGGGAAAATAACAATCACGCGCTATTCATCCGGCACTTAACCTACTGTATTTCACATTAGCATTCGCCGACGTGGCGCTGTGGCGGACAAAAACAAAGCTAAAGTTAAAAAGTTAAATTAGCGAAATTAAGAATGGTGATTTCCGGATATTTTCACTGGTAAATATGAGTGACGAGACTTTTGCATTGACTATTAGAGCAGGGGTGTTGAAGTCGTTTGGGTTGTGGGCCGACATTCAGCCCCCACGGCGGGTCGCGGGCTGCATATATTGTAAAGGACTGTGGCCTCATAAATAACGGCTAATGCTTATTGTGCCTCATCAGTCTGTGTCACATGTTTCTCAAAGTGCTACACAAAGTAATATTCATTCACTCCACTGACCATTTACCACATGGCTTTAATATGTTGTTTCTTTGCTGATCTCTCATTATGTCAGTGCCCTCTGTTGGACACGTGTGGAATTCTTTCCTTTTTCAAATTAAAGCTGCCCCCTAGTGGTTGGAGTGAGCATTCATTCTAAAAATCCATAATTCCGCACAGGAATGGGCTTTTTTTTTGACATGCTGACAAAGGGCCACATTAAATCAAAGCCTTGATCTTGACACGTGTGTATTAGAGGTTCAGTCGATAAAATCTGCATTTGGCTGACAAAATAACAACAATGATAAAAAACATAATAAAAAGGGTTAAGGTTTGGTCAAAAGACAAAGACTAAAAGGGAAACATTTTTTTGCAAAAGTAGGTCTAGGTTCTGTTAACCTCTTAACTCCCGCCTGAACCGAGAGCATTTTCTCCAGTTCAGCTTTACCCTTTTTTTGGGGGGGGGGGGGATTGAACTCCTTTTGTAACTTTTTAGTTTTTTTTTTAAATCAATTTTTTGTCTTTTTTTTGTCTTTTTTTGGTCACATTTTTTGTCTTTTTTGTAATTTTTTTTTATTTTTTTGTAATTTTTTTGTAATTGTTTTGTAATTTTTTAGTAATTTTTTTGTAATTTTTGGTCACATTTTTAGTAATTTTTTTGTAATTTTTTGGTCACATTTTGTCATTTTTTGGTCATTTTTGGTCACATTTTTGTCACATTTTTGTCACATTTTTTGTACTTTTTTTGTAATTTTTTTGTAATTTTTTGTCACATTTTTTGTCACATTCTTTGTCACATTTTTGTCACATTTTTGTCACATTTTTAGTAATTTTTTTGTAATTTTTTGGTCACATTTTGTCATTTTTTGGTCATTTTTTGGTCATTTTTTGTCACATTTTTTGTCACATTTTTTGTCTTTTTTTGTCATTTTTTTTGTCTTTTTTGTCATTTTTTGTCACATTTTTTGTAATTTTTTTTGTTCTTTTTTGTCAAATTTTTGTCATTTTTTCGTCACTTTTTCATCAAAGTTTTCTCACTTTTTCGTCACATCTTCATCATTGTTTTCGTCTCAGTTCTGTTGCTATTTTCACACCTTTTTTCCAGAAGCTTTTGGACTGGGGTAAAGCCAAACTGGAGAAAATGTGCTCGGTTCAGGTGGGAGTTAAGGGGTTAAAAGGTTCCAGCATGATGCAGAGAAAAAAAAACTTACTGCTACAACTGACCAGATACTACTGGTCCAAAACATTTAGTATAAAGAAAATCTACAGTGGGATGCAAAAGTATGGGCACCCCTTTAACTTTTCCACATTTTGCCATACTATGGGGATAAAGTCATTGAGAAGTATAAAGCTGGGTTAGGTTATAAAAAGATTTCCAAAGCTTTGAACATCTGTCAGCAGTGAACCCTGCTCTCGCCCCCCCCCCTTCTCACCTGGCTTTCCCACCTCACCCCCGCCCCTCACTCCCCTCCACACGCTGCTCTGATTATGGATTCAATGAGATACAGAAATCTCATTAATCTTGTGAGCAACACACATTTATCAGCATAAACAAGACATGCAGCAAAGTCAACATTTTGAGACTTGCGTAAATGTTGTTTTTGCAAATAAATAGTTCTAAATGGAAATGTTCTAAAAGTTTACAGTGTAGAAGTCTTTTTCCCCCGCAACCCTTGAACGCCTCACAGTCTCCCGGTGCCTGCTTTGCTTTTTAATCATAAAAAGGAGGAAAAAGACCCGACGGCTCCCTGTAGTTATTGGATTATTAAACATTTCATGAGGATTTAGTCGTAGCGTGTTAGCCGCTAACTGTTGCGGCTTCGGCTGCTTCAAACATTTGCGATCTCTGCATGTGTTTGTGTTCACAGGGTGAGGGGCAGGTGAAGGTGAGGGGCGTGTTGGGGGGTGCACTGTGAGGCGGGGGAGGTGCGACGCTCATCCTATTCTGTGGTACAAAGTTCGCTCGCCGTTTCAATGTGACGTATCTAGTGATGCAATGTGGGAATGCCACCATTCCGGTCTGGAAAAATGTATCTGAGGGCAGCTTTAAGGAAACAGGTTTTGATGCCTGGTTGGTCAAGAAACAAAAAAAAAATCAGACTTTATTTTAATTGGAGAGCGTTGTATCCTTTAAAAGGGACTATACGGAGTTTAAAAATGTTAAAATTATGTATTTTCCTCCTCCTACATGTTCCAGCCATGTCCTAAGCTCAGACCTGTTCACCACAACTGCCTCTAAAATCCTGCGCTGTCACTCAAAAAGGTGTTAATTCGGGTCCCAAGTGCCGTCATGCACAAGCTTAATAGAGAAGGTGCTGTTACATGTATGGCCTAAGGTGGCAGTAGTGAGTATAAAATGGCAAACTTGCATCTCGCCCCTTTAATGCATCCAAGTTGTTTTCCTTGTCCTTTTACTGCGCTTTACGAGGCTGTGGATCTGAGCCATCGGCCCCTCGCACCACGAAGCACTCACACACACACTACATGGGTGAAGTGTCTGGCCCAAGGACACAATGACAGTCTGCACCTACGGGAGCCGGAATTAGAACCTCTACCATCTGGACCACTGCCACCAGAGCCTTTCTAAACCCGCTTTAGTCCTCCTGTGATCTTGGTCTACCCCTGGTGGTACAAATCATTGGGGGGAAACTAAAGCACTAAAATAGCGTCCAGTCCTGGTGAAAATGAACACTGATGGCTTGGTGATGAGGGCGTTTGCGGCTTGTCCACCTCCATCTGCAGAGCTCCTGTCTGCGACGGGAGGAAATGGGACACAGCTGGACAGGGTGCAAAGGTGAAAGAGGCGCGGTCCAATGAAAAAGCAATTACCCACCGAGTCAGCTTGTTTTAGGGACTTTATTGTCTGAAGACGAACAAATAGTCGAGGTATGTTTTGATGCAGTAGTGCAGTTGTGTTGTGGTTGGATTCCAGACGGCCTTTTTCTCTTCCTTTTATTCCTTTTCTCTTAGTAAGATTATCTTTATTATTCAAACTCATATTTAGTTTGTCACTATTAAGCCAATGCTGCAAGAGGTAGATTTTTCTGGTGTGGTGTGTTCATTAACCTCTTAACTCCCGCCTGAACCGAGAGGATCTTTTTCCTCACATCAGATTTTTTTTCCATCATTTTTTTGTTGGGTGTTCAACTCATTTTTGTAACTTTTTTGTCATTTTTTTGTCATTTTTTGTCACATTTTTGTCATTTTTTTGTCAGATTTTTGTAGTTTTTTTTTCAAAATTTCATCACATTTTTGTCATTTTTTATTACATTTTTGTAATTTTTTTGTCACATTTTTGTCATTTTTTGTCACATTTTTGTAATTTTTTATCACATTTTTGTAAATTTTTTGTCACATTTTTGTCCTTTTATCGTCAATTTTTTATCAATTTTTAGTCATTTTTTGTCACATTTTTGTCGTTTTTTTGTCAAATTTGTATCACATTTTTGTCACATTTTTGTCATTTTTTTGTCACATTTTTGTCATTTTTTCTTCAATTTTTCGTCAATTTCTTGCGACATTTTTGTGACATTTTTGCCACTTTTTCATCAATTTTTCGTCACTTTTTTGTCAATGTTTACTCACTTTATGGTCACATTTCCATCATTGTTTTAGTCTCAGTTTTGTTGCTATTTTCACAGCTTTTTTCCAGAAGCTTTTGGACTGGGGTAAAGCCAAACTGGAGAAAATGTGCTCGGTTCAGGTGCGAGTTAAGGGTTAACCTCTTAAGTGCATTTTTTACATTACAATTATCCGTAAAACCAAGTTTGCCTCATGTCTGTGGATACAAACCCTTTACATTTACTGTGCAAACTGGCTGCATTTTCATCAGATCTATTTGACTCTTTTGGGTAATCATTTCCCTAATACGTTTTGTCAACACGTCGTACCTTCTGGTTCTCTCCGATCTCCTTGCGGATCTCGGCGCTCACGACGGTTTTCGTGATGGATCTGGCTTTGGTGGGGAAGTTCTGACTCAGGACCTTCATCACGTTGAGGGCCTCCACGGCGGGCGCGGCCAGGATCCGAGCCGCCGTCTGGAAACTCAGGTCTGGAAGGGGGAAAGAAAAAATGATTTTTCTAGGGCTGAAATGACTAATCGATTAATCGACGACTAATCGATTATTGAAATAGTCGACAACTATTTTAGTAATCGATTAATCGTTTTCTGGTTCACACAGACTCAAATAGAGCAAATCTGACATGAAAATGTAGTATTTTTGATGAAACCTACTTTGTGTGTATGTAGTGTTTTGTATATTGCAAATTTCCTAAATACCCGTCTGTGTCTCATCCAATCAGAAGCAGAATTAGCGCCAAGAGCCTCCAACAAACATTTACTTTTTTGCTATTTTTTGTCATTTGTTATTTTTTGTCACATTTTTTGTATTTTTTTTGGTCATTTTTTTGCTATTTTTTGTCACGTTTATTATAATTTTTTGTATATTTTTTTGACTTTTTTTTTTGTCATTTTTTTTGTTATTTTTTGTCACATTTTTGTCATTTTTGATCAACACGTCCTCAAGCGGCACCACTTTAGCTTTATGTGATTTTTAAAAAAAATTTTATCCAATTTTCCTACACCATTCACAGCCAAGCGATTAATCGATTAATCGTAAAAATATTCGATAGATTAATCGATGACAAAATAATTGTTAGTTGCAGACCCTAGATTTTTCCTATTCTTTACTAGGGCTGAGATACCAGTACTTCAACGATACTTGGTTTTCGATACCGATACCTGAACGATACTTTTTTCCACACCTATAATAAAATATCTGTCATCTAGAACCAGAAAACAGAATAATAATGTGTGGACGATATGCAAATGTACAATATAGGGATCATCTCAAATGTCAAGGGAAAAAAAAGTGAAAAAATTGAGGAAAGTGGGCTAAACAATGGGCAAAAATGGGAAAAGAAATAATTAGCAGGTGGATTAACCAATCAAGAGAAACGTCCGGTTGGAACGAGCGGTATCGTGATGCAAAATGATCCCGATGTGTCATGAGCGATGCTTTGGCAGCGCCCTGTTACAAACTGCTTCACTTTTCTAACAGTAGTTGTGATGCATAAGAGCTGTGAGGTGGATGTTTGGTGCGCTGAGCTCGTCTGTCTGGCGTTATAGCCTGTGTGATTACTGCCCTCTGGAGAGCCCCCTCCTTCTCCCCCCCCTCCCCATCTTCTATCTGTAAACACAGGGAGTTAATGAGCCCCGCGGGCCCCGGATAGAGACAGCACAGACAGAACAGACAGGCAGCCTCCAAGTCCCTCCAACAGGCACTCACAAATCACAACAGGGCAAGACCTCCCATCAAAGCCACACTGCGGATGTATTCAAACAATAACTGGAATCAAATACAAGTCATCATTCAGTCATGTTTTTGTGGTTTTGGGACCGGACTGGGAACTTTGCTGGGCGTGGGACATCACCTGCCCGTCACCTGCGTCTATGAGTGTAGACTCAGACGTTTCATCATTTTAGGAGAGCCAAAAGCTGAGCACATACTACAAGATTTTTTCTATCTTAACCTCTTAACTCCCACCTGAACGGATCCTATTTTCTCCAGTTTGGCTTTACCCTAATCAAAAAGCTTCTTGGAAAAAAAAGCACTAAAATAGCCACAAAAAATGAGAAGAAAACAAGGACGTAAACGCAACAAACGTGACAAAAAATCAACAAAAATGTGACAAAAACTCAACCAAAAAATGACAAAAATTCAACAAAAATGTGACAAAAATTCAACAAAAATGTGACACAAATTCCACAAAAAAATGACAAAAATTCAACAAAAATGTGACAAAAATTCAACAAAAATGTGACAAAAACTCAACCATACAAAAGGTGACACAACACAGCAACAACGCGAGGAAAAAGATCAGTTTCGTGGGTCTTGGCTTTCAAATGAGGTGTTACACAGGCCTATATAACAACCAAAGAGGACAGAATGCATTTGGTTTAGGTGGGTGGCAAGAGGTTAAAAGATTATGTGAAGACTGGAGGTCAACAGTACACGAGTGGATTTAGTGCGATTATAGAACGACTGGGGGTTCACACATAAAGACTGAGAATGGTAAGAACGGCAGGGGCTTCCTGAACTTGTTCATAGTTCTGTCAAATGGAAATAAAAGTCGGTGACAGGAAGAAGCGGGACCTGCACTGCAAAAGGCGAGGGAAAAGTGAACCTGAATCTGTATTTCCAGTGGATTTAATAAAATAAAGAGATGAACATCAGCCCCGAGACGGAGACGTTGGAGAGAAGTAGCTGAATAGTTGAAATGGAGCTGGAAAAAGTGTCTATGGCCATTAACTAGCTCTAACAAATAAATTGCCACAGCCCCACGCAGACCGCACCGCTGCTATGACAGAGAAATGAAAAGGGAAGCAGCTACGGTGTTTTTCTGTCTGTGTATTTCACATTTCATTGGCCGCTGCATTCTGTGTGTCACATTTGGGACGCTAAAATCACCCACGCTTCTCCCGGGCAATCCAAAATCGGGCTTAAAAACTCAAACACGTTTTCCTGCAACTGAGGTTTTAGTCGCGTCTTTCTGCCGCCCACATGACACGATTCAGACGCGAGTGAACTGACTCGCGCCGCGAGACGCAGAGAAGCAAAATCAGAATCCTGCAGACTCACCTTGCATCTGCCAGACTTTGAGCGGAGCCATTTCGTTCGTGCTCTCGATCAGATGTTTCCTCAGCTCCTTCAGCTGCTCTTTCAGCTCAGGGTAAAGGGTCCTGGGGGGGGAAACATATGCATTTAATGCTACGTATGAATCCGAGACAAAGATGGGAACCAGAGCCGTGGGAAGATGTTTTAGTTCGGGGGTGCTGAGGGACAAAATTTACCCCAAATATGCTTTTTCTGTGCATATTTCCTATTTATTAATATTGTCTGCAGTTCCTAAACTATCCACCAGGGGGTGCTGCAGCCCCCTCAGCACCCTGGGTTCCCACGGCCTTGATGGGAACCTCACAATTTGATACAATATGCGATACGTGGCTCGCAATAACCTCACGATTCGCCGATATCGTGATAATCGATATACATAATCACCATTTTTCACTACAACATCTACAACAGCCTGAAACAAAACATCTTGTAGTTTCATTTACATGCCCCTCCCCCTCCCTCCTCTTGCTCCCCTTCGCTGTGCAGCCTCTTTACGTTTTTGGAACATGGTAAAACTCTGCGTATTTGAATCAAGAGTTGAATTAATTTATCTCCGAATCTCAAACAACTCGAAATAGACGGCGCCACAGACGGCAGAGGAACGCCGTGGGTAGATGTGCTCATGTTTGCAGCGAAGATTAATTTCCCATTAATATTTTGGAAAGGGGAGATAAGGTGGGAGGGGGCGGCTAAAGCCTCTGCCAAATGGTGGAGAAATCTGCCTCGTATTATCACACGCCGCTCACTTGAGTTTGCCAAAGAGGAATCCCTGGACCTCATCCACGGGATCGTTCTCTCCGATCACGGTGGCGTTCACCTCCACTCCTGAAGCAGAGGCAGGTTAGTTTGATTAGCGCTTTGATCAGCTGGTTCTCCGCGGTAACAGCGCTCTTACCCTGGACCTGTGTGTCGTCTTTGGCCTTGTACTCCTGGTTTTTAATGGCCAGCTCCACGCCGTACCCGGACAGGTACACCTTCTTAGTGCTGGGTTTCTGAGAGAGGAAAGAACATCGTTAGTTGGTCAATTGTTTGAAAACACCATTTTAATTTTCTCAAACATTGCACATCAAGCACCACCTCACGATATATTTGACCTTCCAAATACCATCAGGCCTGGATCAAAGTTAGACGTATTATTAAAGCATAAATTAGATCATTAAAATGAGTCAAGTCTAAAATTACACTTAGCCCTGAGCCCCACCCGTAGAAGCACAGGTACTAATTAATAAAATTAAAAAAAAAATCTAATCACAGTGACATTATTTCCCCCAAAAGTCGATAGGAGAAATGAATGAGATTTCAGAGAATGTCAAAAATATCCAAAGTTTGGGGGGAAAAAATATGTATATGGAAAGTAATCAGCCATGTATCTCGTGACTGATGACCTTAAAGGGACTATATGGAGTTTGAAAATGTTAAAATGATGTATTTTCCTCCCCCTACATGTTCCAGCCATGTCCTAATGTGTAGAATGAGCCCCGACCTGTTCACCACAACTGCCCCTAAAATCACTCAAAAGGTGTTCATTCCAGTCTGAAGCGCCGTCATGCACGAGCTTAGTATAGAAGCTGCAGTTACGTATAAGACCTGAGGTGGCAGTAGTGAGTATAAAAATGACCAACTTGCATCT
The DNA here is from genome assembly GCF_951799975.1 of Gobius niger. Lineage (NCBI taxonomy): Eukaryota > Metazoa > Chordata > Actinopteri > Gobiiformes > Gobiidae > Gobius > Gobius niger. The sequence goes on from NC_136867.1 coordinate 6,567,085, forward strand.
AGCCTCTTTAAAAAATAATGGTTGCACTTTATTTTCCAGTTCCTTGATACATTGTACCAAATTAAATACTAGAGTATAATACTGCTTTGTACCAATCGATAATAAACTGTGCCTGTAGTACACGATGTAATAATGTGTATTAGTACTTTGTAGGCACATAATGTAATAAAGGTTTGGGCTTAAGGTTAGGGTTAGACTAAGAGTCTTATGTCTTATCGATACAGACGGCCTCTCGTCATACAAGGGGGCGTGGCCTTGCCAACGGGGAAGGAAGTATGTTTTGGGAAACAAAATTCCACTCTCTTTAGCCGCTTTCTGGCGGAATATAAACTTATTTATCGCACAGAAATAAGGTACAGTATAAATCGGGTCCATATGGATGTTTTTTCACATCAGATTGTTCAGTAGAAGTGAAAAAACGACAGTCTTAGCCAGTGTTAGCATGTAGCATGATGCTAACATGAAGCATCATGGTAAATGGTCTCAACTTGTATAGCACTTTTCCACCTACATTAGGCACTCAATGTGCTTTATATAAAGGAACCAGCCACCCATTCACACTTTCATTCATACACCAGTGAACACAGACACTGGAGGTCTTGCCCAAGGACACAACGACAGTGCACCTTCAGGAAGCGGGATTCAAACCCCGACCTTCCAATCGTGAGACGAGCTGCTCGACAAGCTGCTCGACAAGCTGCGCCATTGTCACCCCATGACACAGTCATGGTCGCATTCTCTTTGAACCACTTTGCTCGTCTCCATGTCTGTGTCTTTATTGGGTAGAAAACAATATTGTTACAGGGACTAGATGGAGTTTAAAAATATGAAAATTATGTATTTCCTCCCTCTACATGTTCCAATGTCCTGGAATGAGCCCAGACCTGTTCATCACAACTGCCTCTAAAATCCTGTCACTCAAAAAGGTGTTACTTCGCGTCTGAAGTGCCGTCATGCACGAGCTTTATATAGAACCTGCAGTTACACATAAGACCTGAGGTGGCAGTAGCGAGTATACAAATGTCAACTTCCATCTAGTCTCTTTAAGAGATGCTGTCTGTATCTATTACATCCAAACTACAAATACATATTATTCCACTGTGTATGTAACCTATTGGTTCAAGTTATTAGACATCGTTACAGAGCACATTACACCGTACGTAATTTGGCAGGTACAATGTACAAGTGTAGTGTAAAATAAAGTGGTTATTTGTTTATTATTTATTCATCATTGTGTGTTTTATGTTTTATGTCAACTATTTGGATTACCACAACCTTTGGAAAGCCGAAAAGTAACATTAAAGGCACTCTGCAAAAAGAAGTACAGTACATGTGCCCTAGATTTGTGTAGGTAAGTAAAAACAAAATCAGCCAGTTGAACAAGTATTTTTTAACTTGGAGTAGGAAAATCAATTAAACAAACTGACTTCATGGAGGATTTCAGCTGGAAAAACACTTACTCCAGAGGCACAGGTTTTATTAAAACACTTTACTTCAAGATATCATTCTCTGCAGTGAACAGTGGCATCACTAAAAGAAAAATGGCAAAGTTTGGGATTTTAACGTATATTTAAAAGAAAAAAACTTTATACAGAATGAACAACAAATGTTGGAACTTCCTTCAGCTCGGCTTCATTTCGATGCAAATCTCATACGGTGACAACCTTCACGCGCGGAGCGTCAGCTGTTGATAAGGCGCGTGTTGTCTGGAGTCGTCTTTTAAACGGCAAACTACAATGAAAAGCCGGCGCGCGTAACATCCTGACCGCTGCCCAGCGCGGCCGCCGAACAGATGGCGGGAATAATTTTACATAATCATCAGGCGAAAAAAAAAAAAAAAACAGAATTGGAATTTGAGAGAAGCAGGAAGGGAAGTCGACATGTTAACTCGCTGAATCTCTCTCGGAGGTGTAAATGAAAGAGCTAAATTTATCCTCCCGCACTTCTGGAGGGAGAACTGGCGTTGCTATTTTCAAATGCTTTCCAATGCTAACTTATTTCACTTGGTAAAATAAAACTAGACACTCGACATGCATATTATTGTGACTGTACGGCTGTTAGGGCTGCGAGGTTTATCGAATCACAATTGAGGATTTGACGACTGCAATGACCTAACCTCAAAAGGCTATGGTTTATTTTTCCTCTGTCTTTTGAGCGATAGATGTTCACCGATCAGAACTGTCCATCCTTGCAATCTCAGGTTCAGCAGAGTTTCCATAAAGGAGATTCTAAAGAGTTTAGATGCTCTGTGATTCATCCCGGACTTGTTTCAGGCACGTGGCTGTCCCCCGGTGCTACTCTGAATGTCAGGGAAACTCCGCCAAATGCATTAAATATTTAAAGAGGGGGTATTATGCTTTCTTCAATCACATAGCACCAGTCTATATCACACTACAATGATGACCAAACCTTCTGTTGGTCTGTAAATGCAGTAAATTATAATAACTGCCTTGTATAAAATTGCTCTCTCAAAATGGCTGTAGTGAATGTCTTGAAATCGGCCTCTGTCTCTTTAAGAACCTCTGAGCCTTTCCGACACGCCCCCTCCACACGCTGTCTGTGGCATCAGTGGGGGGGGGGGGGGTTCTGCTGAGGAGCAGTGGTTGGTTACTCGGCTGGTGACGAAAGCTCGGAGGCGTCTCCAGGAGGTGGGGGCGTTCCTAGGAGGACTCAGGCAAACCTGTCCCTAAAGTGGCCGCCATCAGAGTTTTTACAGATTACTCAAAAATACGTGAACGTGCCAGAGCAAACCCCCCCTGCCTGCTGTGATGTTTGAGTGAGACTTACCGCCACATAATGCCGGAGCACATACGCCGCCTGGCCTTGGCTGACTTTAGAGAGCAGCTGCTGGTGAAGCTCCCGGAATTGGGGTTTCCCAAACTCGGCGTACAGGATGACCACGGGGCCGTCCGGGCTGGAGCCGGGGTATTTGTGATCGCCTTTGAACAGGTACGGCTTCGGTCTGAGAAAACACACAGTTACATGGCGTCACGCAGGCACAAAACAAAATGTGTGGATTTATTTGTTTTGGTCACAATGTATTTCAATTATAACCTGGAGTAGCTCAAGTTAGTATTTTGAGTGGACTTCTTTGGACTTAATTAGGTTTATCTTACAGAAGAAGATAGAAGTTGGACTGTATTGCACATGCCGTGTGTTACCTCTCTGATGCTGTTTGAAGCAGCGAGTCTAAACTCTCTGGATCACAGCTCTTCTGTCCGTGGACGCTGAAAAACGCTGAACATTCAGGAGGAGGCGGCTCGTTGGAGGCGATCTGCAAATTGGAACAGAATTAAACGGACGGGTCTAATAACTGGTCCAATGTTGTTGAACAGAGGTTTTCATTTTGGCCTTTACATGTATCGCCAGCAAAATAAAAATGTAATCAAGGAATAACAAGTCTGAACACGGATGAAACAATTAGTAAACCATGATTTGAATGACAATAACTTGGTTTAAACTAATCGGACGAAAGAATCACATTTGGAAGATTATGCAGCCATATTCATCAGCTGTTGACATTCACTGTGACCGAAAAAAACTAACAAACGGTCACACGCTTTAATCCTTGGTTGTAGCACCTTTAGATTTGATTACAGCACACATCCGCTGTGCCGTTGCTTTAATCATTTTAAGCAATGTCAAAATATCCAGTGTCGCATTCATTTTTCACTCAAATCTTGTATTGGTGATGGGAGAGTGTGACCACTGTGAGACTCAAGCACATCCCTAAGATTCTCAATGGGGTTAAGATCTGGACTCTGTGGCGGCCGATCCATGTGTGAAAATGATGTCTCATGCTCCCGGCTCGGACAATTTGCTGGATGACTCTCCCTGCTCTTAAAGTGATAGTCTGTAGGTTTACAGTGAAGTGAAGAGGGATAGAGTGAAATCAAATTCCTCCCGTCTTTAACCAGAAAGCCCTTCAAAATGAGGAGAGCAGGAACAGATTTTTTTTCAAAAGTAAACGATCAAGCTCCTCCCCCTCCCTCCTGATTGGACCTGACAGGCTGGTTCACAGGAAAACTCGTCTCATTGGTCAACGCGGGAGGATACTAGACTAGATTTGTTGTCGAGATCCAGGAAAGAAGGACTTTACAAAAGATTATACATAATATTATTACTAACTTGAAATCAAAATGCAAAACCAAATCAAAAGTTATATAAAAAAAAAAATGCAAAGCCAAGTGCTCGACTTTGCACATTTTATAAAATTTGTAAAACATTTAGACTTCCAGACTATCACTTTAACCCCCTGTGCCCCCACACAAAAAAAGATAAAAATAAATCTCCTCAGGCCTGACGCAGCTTTACATTATCAGCTCGACTCCATGGAAAGGCTGCTCGAAAGGTTTAAGGAGTAATTATGCTAAAATTCACTTTTTCAGAGCTTTTTATGATGTTATATCAATAACATAACACAAGCTCTGTTTCAATTATCTACCAATCCATCCTCTGTCAAGCTTGATCCTCCCATCGCAAAGAGAAAACACTCGCCATAGCTTCACTACAGCGACACTCTCTCTTTATTAAAACATCAAAGGGAAGCAAGAGAAGGGGGAGCTCTAAAATTCAGGAAGGGAAAGTACAGGATATTTTGTTTCTTCATCAATCAAGATCACATTGCCTAACAAACACAGTGTGAGACAGTGATAAAGATTGTGTTTGCAGACAAAATCCAAACCTGCTGAAATGAATGTATGGTTGCGGAGTAGACTCTCAGCGACAAGGCGAACTTCAGCATGTTGACTTGGACGGAGCTCAGCAGGGCTCCAGCCTTCTTCACTATCAGCTCGTAGTAGGCCAGATCCGTGTCTGAAGCCAAAAACACATACAGTGCGAGTGGGTGACGCTGCTCAGCATTTATCCTTAATGTTGCTCCTGCAGCCGTTGTTTATCGGTGGCGAAAACAAAACATGAATAAGGCAGAACTGTGGGGCACTGGGTAGCTCTGGTTAGCACTTACACGAGAAAAATACTGACACATTAGAAGCTCTTCCCTACCGTCATGCTCGCCCTCGATGTTCTGATTAGCCTCCACGAAGTCCCAGAACTTCTCCTGGCTCTCCTCCGCCATGAACTCGCTGAGGAAGAAAACCCGGTGGGAGGCGAGAAAGGCAAAAAGATGATTATCATATTCACAATTCCCGTACACTGTATTTTTGATTTCTGTTTGATTTATTCTGAGCTTGTAATTCAATACAATTCAGACACTTGACGCATGATGCTGTGAGATGAAAACAGCAGTAATGGAGCAATACTGCGTTACAGCACGGTGTCACAGTAGAATCGTTGGCAGTAGGGCTGAAACATTTCTCATTTGTATTGAACATGCCATGTACGTTTCTAGAATAATTCGTTTGTTGTGCACACGTGAAGCACTGTATTAATCTGCGTCTAAATTTAACGTCTTTACAGCAGGTTATTGATGAAAATATGAGGTGGATTTTTACAGGGAGAAACAGTGCGAGAGCGACACATTTATTAGAGAATAATTAAAACTGAGCATGTTTTTCTGATAACTCCTAAAATGCCTCTTGTAGATTTGTATCTTGTTGCTGCTTGAAGCTGAAATGTAACAACGGAGCACCATGATGTTTAACAGCAGACGTTTATATGCAGCTCGACACTCAATTGCATGAATAATGAAATATATAAAGGCTATACAACACATAAAATATTAAAATCGCAAATCAAATCGCAATATCTGTCAGTCAAATCGCAATTAATTTTTTGTCAAAATTGTGCAGCCCTAGTCTCTAGTATTGAGCTTTATAATTTATCAGTGTATGTGGTTTACACATCAAAGTTCTATTACTTTGACTAAACTACCACAATAACGTAGTAATGATAGCGATTGGGAATTCAGGACGATGAGTTATGGCACTTACAATAATTATAAGAACAGAGTTAACCTCCAGAACAATTTTAAAGGGGTTAGATGCAAGTTGTTCATTCTTATACTCACTGCTGCCACCTCAGGTCTTACACGTAACTACAGTCTCTATATTAAAGGAACAGGTCACCATTTTTACATACTCTGATATGTTCTTGCCTGAGCTTTGACGACTTGATGCGTACCTGTCTGGTCTTTGTGTGTGCGCTCAGTCATGCAAAATGACCAAAGATGTTGGTCGCATTTGGCCTCTCCCAATGTATTCCTATAGCTCCGAACGGGGGTGAAGTTGGAAGCGACCACGCACGAAGACCAGACAGGTACCCATCAACTCGTCTAAGCTCAGGTAAGAACATATCTCAGTATGGAAAAACGGTGGCCTGTAACTTTAAGCTCGTGCACGACGGCACTTCGGACCCAAAGTAACAACTTTTTGAGTGACAGTGCAGGATTTCAGAGGCAGTTGTGGTGAACAGGTCTGGGCTCATCCTACACATTAGGACATGGCTGGAACATGCGAGGGGAGGATAATATGTAAATTTAACATTTTTAAACTCTATATAGTCACTTTAACTGTACAATCCCGACGGCCAAGTCAGATGTAGACCTACCTGGCTTCCAGCAGCAGCGGCGTGTCTGTCCATTTGGTGGTCAGCGTGGTAGTGACACCTTTAGAGTCCACACTCCCAGACACCACACAGAGCAGGGAAAGCAGCAAAACGCTCGGAAGCCACATCCTCAAAGACTCTGCTGCAAGACAGTCAGGGGACACGATCAAAAAACTACAGCGTGACTGTATTCACCATGTTATGACCATCAAAACATGGTCGTGACTTTTTCATAAACCGGTTGTTCTTAGCTGGAACGGTGTCAGGAGGACCATGACTGTTGGATGACATGCCATGATAAAAGATACTGCAGCTCCTCCACAAATGAGAGTTGAATAAGCTTTAACCCTTTAACTCCCACCTGAACCGAGCACATTTTCTCCAGTTTGGCTTTACCCCAGTCCAAAAGCTTCTGGAACAAAAGCTGTGAAAATAGCAACAAAACTGAGACGAAAACAATGATGGAAATGTGACAAAAAAGTGAGAAAACATTGGCTAAAAAAGTGATGAAAAATTGATGAAAAAGTGGCAAAAATTTCACAAGAAATTGACAAAAAATTGACCAAAATGTAACAAAAATGTGACAAAAAAAGACAAAAAAATGATTTAAAAATGACAAAAATATGACAAAAAATGTGATAAAAATTGGACAAAAAAATGACCAAAATTTGATTAAAAACAATTGACAAAAAAATGACCAAAAATGATAAAAATTTGACCAAAAAAATGACAAAAAAGTTTCAAAAATGAGTTGAATGCCTAACAAAAAAATTATGGGAAAAAAATCTGATGACGTGAGGGAAAAGATCCTCTCGGTTCAGGCGGGAGTTAAGAGGTCAAGTCATCATCATCATCAACCTTTACTGCAGACTCGAGGTCCAGATAAAACAAAAACAAAACAAAAACAAACACACAGCAACATTTAGAGCAGACAACTGTACCAGTGTGGCCACAGGTCAGACTGGTAGCGCGTGGCACTGACTTTGATGTTTGTCAAGCTCATAATAATCATATTGGCACAGTTGTTGAGCCGACAAATAAATCTGTACATTAAATTTCTCAAAACAGCATGAAAAGTTCTGATGCCAGCAGAAACAAATAAGTGGCTGGCACTCTCCCATCGAAGTCTTTTCAGCAAAATTCTTAGACAGTCGTTATATGCCACGTTAAGTTTCCGTATGCTCGAGCGTTTATAGTTTGACCACAGGTGTGCTGTATAAAGTGGGGTATACAATAGGCACTAAACAGTGTCCTTTTCACTACATTTGTACACGCACCAAACCTGCTAGCCTGCACATACATCATGCTGCACTGTCGGAGCACGTCATCATCGTCTGCCAAATCATCAGTGATAAAATGTCCCAAATATTTGTATTTACTACACAAGGTCAGATTATTCCCGCACAAATTAAATGGAGGAAAGTTCAACACCTTATCGTCTCTTGTTCTGCAAATCATTATGACACCATATTTGGAACACACGTTTAAAAGTTCCAGCATCCCAGCACCGCTTGGACTGAAAACAACAACGTCATCGGCGTACATGAGATGATTTACAAGGGTAGACCCGATCATACAGCCGGTCCTGCACACATTTAACAGTTGTGACAATTCATCCATATACAAACTAAACAGTACAGCGAGAGGATTCCACCATGTCTCACTCCATTGGTAACACCAAATAGGGCCGACACACTACTGCCCCATCTCACCTGCATCACCTGGTGGGCGTACCAGTAGGCTAAGATTCTCAATATATACTTAGGTACTCCTCGCTGACGCAGTTTGATAAATAACTTTACATGGTTCACACGGTCAAATGCCTTGGATGCATCAATGAAGCATATGAGCATAGATCATTGTTAATTTTGACAACATGTTTTAATTTAGTTTTAGTCTTAGTCTTTTGACTAAAATGTAATGTCATTTTAGTCGAGATTTAGTCAAAAAAATCTTTTCAATTTTAGTCTAGTTTTAGTCGACTAAAATTGCATGTCAATTTAGTCGACTAAATTTAAGACTAATTCAGTCGACTTTGCATTGATAATATTCATCATAATCATATATAATCTTGTTCCTCTGCTTCATGGAGCTGCTCCACATGAACAAAGCTCAGAGTTGATCCTTTGGCAGAGAATTTACATGATCTGAGGCTCTTTCAGACGCTCAATAGATGTTTGGATGATTTTAGTCTCTCCCTTTCATTTTTATTTAGTATTATTTTAGTCGACTAAAATATCTGGACATTTTAGTCATAGTTTTAGTCTCATGAGAAACTTTTAATTTAGTTTTAGTCCAGTTTTAGTCGTCAAAAATATCACTTTGACTAAAATTAAGACTAAATATTTTAGTCGACGAAATTAACACTGGCATAGAAGATGAGTTTTTACTCTTATACTTTCTGATATTTTCCTTTAAAGCAAACATGCATAAGTCCGTGCCATGCTTTGCCTCGAAACCACAATAATTGATAAGAAATAATGAGGATGAAAGGATGAAAAGAACTCACTGCTAGACTCAGCTGATTCCAGACTTTTTTGTGGATGGATATTTATGAAATGTTGCCTGGAAAATACTTAAACAACCCACTGAAAAATGCTTCCGCAACCCACTTTTGGTTGCTCAAACTATCAGAAAAAGTGCTTTTCTTTTTTGAAAAGGAAATATTTGACACCAGAGCGTAAACTTGAGCACCCAATGGGACACCTGAGCGTGTCTCCTCTGTCCAATCAGTGCACAGGTCGGACACCTCGTACATTTGCCATGACAGCGCTACCTGACCTGTCAATACACCGCGCTGGGGGGACATATTTCAATATATATACATTTTAGTGAAAGACTGTCAGGCTGTGCAGACAACTAGAAAACTCCCCGCATCTTAAACAAGCCAATAAGGGCTAAAATCAGAAGGCACTGTCGCATTGATGTTAGCAAACTACGCTAACGAGGCTAGTTTGTTGGTGTCTGTTGCCCAATGGAAAACATCCGATTCATGGCATTTGCAAGCACAACCTTCGGCCAGGGGAAGCGCCACTGTCAGCACCGATCAGACACGATGGTAAACACTTGCTCACAGAGTCACATCGCACAAAATAGCGGAGAAAAGCTCACCGAAGCCGGCTCCGCTGCTGCTTCTTCCGTGTTCAGTAGATCCGGGGGGCGGGTCCTCACGCTGCCCGTTTAGGCGTCCGCAACTTTTGCCTGTACGAATATGGAGGTGACAATAAATGACAAAGGTTAATTTAATTTAATTGTTTTGTAATCATTAATACTAGATTAATAGATAAGATAAAACTTAGGAGCGTGCGAGTGGGACAGGAAGGGAAAAAAATAAATAAATAATAAAATAAAATAATAAAATAAAACATTAAGGAGCTCTGGAACAAGGCTCCCCCACCTGCATCATGTACTACCCTATGGGTTTTTAACTGCACCACATATCACAAATTTGTTAATGCACCGCACAAGGACAGAGATGCAGGTGGGGGTGGTCAGAACTAGGGCTGCTCGATTATTGAAAAAAGACAAAAATGCAGCAAAAAAAAAAAAAAAAATCCAGCAAAAAAATTACAAAAAATCATCAAAAAAAGACAAAAATCCATCAAAAAAATGACAAAAATCCATCCAAAAAAAAGACAAAAATCCATCAAAAAAATTACAAAAATCCATCCAAAAAAATGACAAAAAATCATCCAAAAAAAAGACAAAAATCCATCAAAAAAGTGACAAAAATCCATCAAAAAAAAGACAAAAAATCCATCAAAAAAAAGACAAAAATCCATCAAAAAAGTGACAAAAATCCATAAAAAAAAAGACAAAAATCCATCAAAAAAGTGACAAAAATCCATCAAAAAAAGACAAAAATCCATCAAAAAAGTGACAAAAATCCATCAAAAAATTGACAAAAATCCATCAAAAAAAAGACAAAAATCCATCAAAAAAGTGACGAAATCCCAAAATTAAAAACTAGAAAAAAATAAATTAAAAAAATTAAAAAATACAAATGAAAAAAAAAAGATATATATATATATTATAATCGATTTTTTGCGATTATGCTAATTTTGTAATCGTTTACTGTTGTAATCGAAATCGTAATCGAATTTCGATTAATTGCACAGCCCTAGTCAGAACTTAATATTGTAGTTTCCTGTTTGTTCTCTCCCTTTTCTTCCTCCAAATCTAAATGGTTTATATGATTTCAATCTTGAATGTTTACCCTTCCTCATGTTCATTACCCCATTCAGTTCACCTTTACCTCTATTATTATTGTTTCTTTACTATTATTTGTTGCTATCATCATTTTTCATGTTCCACGATTTGTTTCCCATGATTTACTCTTTGCTTTCATCTTTTTTGTTTTGTTTTCTCCCTTTTTCATATCTCACACCTACTCAGCGCACACACCGCACATCCACGCCATGCAGAACCCAAGAACGAAGAATCAAATATGTGCCCTACCCTTATGTGTCTTTCCTTTGTCTATGTGCTATTTGTAAAGCTTTGTTTTGTGTCAATAAAAAAAAACAAAAAAAAAAAACTTAGGAGCGTGTGTGGACAAATTAATGTATTTATTTATTACAACAAATATGCCCAAACTTATGTACGCCCATCTTAATTCAAAACATGAAAGTGTTCAATTCATTTCAACCTGAAAGGACTGACAGAAACAGAGTGGCATTAGGAGAGTTTTATTGGACATGAATCATGATTGGGGCTCAGACCTCGGCGGAAGTTTGAATGAACGATATGAAATACACAGCAATGATGAATGATTGACAGATTCTTCCCCCGGAGTCTGGACACTGGTGGTGGTGGAGGATGAGACCCGGAGCGGCCAGTTGACAACGATGAGCAGAGCCGAGGGGAGGCCAGGTGGAGGAGGAGGAGGGACGGAGGAGGGTCGCAGCACAGCTGGGAAACGGCGAGTCATGGATGAGGAAGCTTAGAAAGGGGATCCTGGGCGATGAATGGCTGAAGCAGGAATGTGCAACTGCAGTGATTGGCTGTCGTGGAGGTGAGGCTTGAGATGGGACTGTGACTGGATGATTGGTGAAGAGCTGGCGGTGATGAGGCAATGAATGAGTGCTTCCAGGTTGAATTTGCGCTTAAGCTCCATTTCAAATAGGCTAAATGTATTATTTGTTTATAACAAGTAAATTGCTCCCCTGGCCTCTGGTCCGTGATAAAACAATGTTTTTTATGTAACCAAATATAATTTATTAAATTAGAGAAAATTACCCTTCGCACTCTTCACTGTAATTCTATTTTATACAGAATTTTGCATTTTATTGACAAAATGTATTTCAAAATTTCATAGTTCACCATGTTTGAATATCATAAACATGCAGTGGCTTTTATAATAACATACACATAGCACACTATCTTAGTTTAGTCGTTGATCTTTACCTTTATCTTATCAAGCAATAGGCCTATGTTGAAATGATTGAATAGCTCTTCTTTTCTTTGTTCGTGCAATCTTCCAATACCGTTGAACCAACCTGTCTGCAGCAAAGGGAGGCCATGCATCCCAACAGCAATGTTGCTCCGGCCTGGACCCTTTTCCAGATCTGGAGCCAGGATCCCGGTCAGGCACTTGACTGGAGGATTCAAGTAACAATGAACCGGACCACTCACAGAAAGAGACCAATCTGGGAATTAAACCTGGGACCTTCTGTGTTTTTAAGCAGAGGTGGGTAGAGTAGCCAAAATATTTACTCAAGTAAGAGTAACGTTACTTTAAATAATTTGAAGTAGAAGTAAAAAGTTGAGAGTAAAAATGTATTTGGAGAAAATGTTACATAAGTACTGTGAGTAGTGAGTAACTGTTGAGCGTAGAAGTCTGATTTGTTTCAGTTGTGGCATAAATCATTTTTAGTTTCTATTTTTTTTTTAGTAAGAGTACAAATACTTCATTTTAATATTACTGAGTTAGTAGAAGTAAAAAGTACAGTATGAAAAAAACTACTTGCAAAAGTATAGTTACTTCAGAGGGTTACTTAAAGGTCCTATATCATGCAAAATCGACTTTTTGGAGCTTTTAGCCATGTTGTTATGCTATTTCCTTATCAAAAACACCCCCCGAGTGGTTTGTGGCTTCATTCACGCAGCTCTCAGCAATCCTCCTGAATCCTGCTCTCTGAGGCTCCTCCCTCTCCTGGTGAACGACTGAGTGTTCAGTTGTGTCGTCACAGCGGAACGGAAGTGCTCGACGTCTGTAATGTAATGTCTTAATTCTATGCTTACGGACGGATTTTAATTTGTAAAACAGCTTTTTCATTATTTCTGTCGTAAGAGAGAAACAAAGAGAAAAACAACTTATTCTGGACACACCTGTTCTTTATTCTTACCTAACGATCATGTCACGGACGGAGAAAAAGAAGCGCGTTTGACTGCGAGGACGGGAGTTTATTCAACCTTTTTCAAGAAGAGGCCACTTGAAGTTGTTTTTTTCTCCGGGATTCAGTGACTATCACAAAATATTGTTTTTCTGTGACTGTCACTGATGGATGTTTGGTGAACCTTCGCCTGAATCAAAGTGGATTAACTTTTATAACCAACGCGAGTCCCATAATGTAAACAGCAATGGACCAGAGGGTGAGTCAATCCAAACACGGGTTAGCTTGTGTGTTAGCATATTAGCATGTGTGTTAGCATATTAGCTTGTGTGTTAGCATATTAGCTTGTGTGTTAGCATATTAGCATGTGTGTTAGCCATTTATGAAGCTGTGTTGCAGATGTCAACTCCTTATAACTGCATCGTGAAGTATCTTCACTTATTGCTGTTTATTTATATTACGGTAAAGTATGTGCGGAGAGAGGGGGCGGAGTTAACTGAATCGAAGCGTTTTGTCTTCCGGGTTTGAAAAATACCTCCAGAAAACACTTATATTTATCACAAAAATGAGTGCTCCATAGTGGTAGAGCTACAATCATTCATATAAATGCCTATACTTAACTTTGGAATGGCTAAAATAGCAGGATATAGCTCCTTTAAGTACATGTACTTAAGAGAATGTAAGTACCACCCATCTCTTTAAGTACTACATTCTCACTTCGATAGACGATTGGCAAAATCTTAAATATATAAACTGTGTTTCTACGTTGTGGTGAAATGGATCGAACCAGCCGTGCACTTTAACCTCTTTACCCAGCACATTTTTCCAGTTTGACTTTACCCAAATCTAAAAGCTTCATGGTAAAAAATGTCAAAATAGCAACGAAAATGAGGATGAAAATGCTGCAAAAGAGCGACAAAAATGTGACAAAAAAACAATGAAAAAGTGACAAAAATGTGACAAAAACACAACAAAAAGGCCAAAAAAGAGCACCAGGGGAGTGATGAAAAAGTGACGGAAAAAACAACGTGAGGAACAAGCTCCATTTAGATGAGTTTTGTAGGTCTCGACTTTTGAATGAGGCCTATAATCTGTAGCCTTTTAGATTTGGTTGAAGTGCACTCGGTTTAGAGGTTAAGTTTACGGTCATCTTCTTATTGCGACCGACCTTACCCGAATAAGAAGCGAGGTTTCATAAAAGACAGCTGCAATCTGCAAAAAAAAAAACCTGCCCCGTATAAACCAATGTCGATCTACTATTTTTACTTCCCCAATCCCGCGCTCCGCTGCCTAAATGAACATGGACAGCTCACTCTCTGGCGGGATAGACTTTTGATTTAACATAGCATCAACCCAGCCACATTAATTACCCTGTTGACTTTGACCTTCAAAATGACAGGGCCTATACACACGGTCCCCCATGTGTAAAAAAAAAAAAAAAAGAAAAAAAAAGTACTCCACATACCTGCCCGTGCCGCACCACTATTTTCAGCGCTCGAACCAATATGGCGTCCCCACACGCACACCCACCGCTGCGCCGCGTTCATCCGCCCGCCATCTGACACGCACAGATGAATCATGGGACTTGCTTGTCATCCCCTCTCGGGTCACATTTGAGATATTAACCCCCGCCCGGACTCCCCTCTCCTCCCCCCCCCCACCACCCCCCGCCCGCCCTGTCACACTTGTCAGCCATTTTGGAGGTCGAAATGCCTCAGCAGGGGACCAAGGCGACCTCAATTAAACTCGCATTAATATTAATACACTTTTTTTTGGGGGGCGTTTCACGTGAGTTGCCGCTAATTAAATGCGTCCCCGGTGTGCGTAATGGGGGTCAGTGGGGGTCCGGTGTGAAGCTAATTGACTACATTACCCAGGGTGCAATGGGGCGGTTGGGGAACGGGCTTGAATACTGTACAGAGATGGAGGAGAAGCAGATGAAGAAGGAGAAGAAGAAGAAGAAGAAGGGGGGAAAGTGGTGGTTACCTTGGACTGTCAAAGTTGGTGGGACGGGGTCAAGCTGTTTCCTTATTCACTTCCGTTCACTTGTGCGTGTCCATGGTTTAAAGGTAAAGGGCAAAGTAAACCAAGCTAAATTAACCTCAGCATGTTGTGAAAGCTGACATTTGTGAAAACAGACCTTTTAAAGCAGCGCATTGAGGCTGTTTAAGTGGTGATTGTGATGTTGTTTACATAACCGTGACTGTTTGGACTCAGACGGACATCTGGGTAAGTGTGACGTGACCCCCCTCAGCTGTTTGAACAGTTCTTATGCAGCAAACATGCCAAGCGTGTGCCGTGTGGCGGGTTGCACCATTCACCCGTTAACTCCCACCTGAACCGAGCACATTTTCCCCAGTTTGGCTTTAACCCCAGTACAAAAGCTTCTGGGAAAAAAGGTGTGAAAATAGCGACAGAACTGAGATGAAAACAATGATGAAGATGTGAGGAAAAAGTGAGAAAACTTTGACAAAAAAGTAACGGAAAATGACGAAAATGTGACAAAAAATAACAAAAAAATGACAAAAAATGACAAAAAATGTGTCAAAAAATGTGTCAAAAAATGTGTCAAAAAATGTGACAAAAAATGACAAAAAAATAACAAAAATGTGACCAAAAAATGACAAAAAAAATGACAAAAAATGTGACAAAAATTTGACAAAAAAATGTCAAAAAAATGACCTAAAAAAAAGTTACAAAAATGAGTTGAATACCTCCTCCCAAAAAAAAAGATGGAAAAAAATGTGATGATGTGAGGAAAAAGATCCATTTAGATGAGTTTTGTAGATCTTAGCTTTCAAATGAGGCATTACACTGGCCTACAGGACTTGGGTAAAGCTGAACTGGAGAAAATGCTCTCGGTTCAGGCGGGAGTTAAGAGGTTAAAATCGCACAATCGCTATTGGTTCATCATCTCCTGCTAGCGAGACGGCTTCCCAGACCTGTTTGAATTGAGCGTTCTACCCCTGCAACAATGAATGGAGAAGTCAGGCCCCACATTAAACTATGGCGAGGTATGACATGGCCTCTTAATGGCATTTATAAATTAGGTTAATGTAACAAGATGACGTTTACATGACTGAACAGACTGAACATGATGTAACATTTATTTATTATTTGGTCGGGACAGCGACATAGGCTAATTTGCATCCATTGTCCCACAGTCACACTCTCAAACACACTCTCATTCGTCCTGGCCTATTGTAAATGTTTTAGTGATTGGGGGAAAATCAGACGCCACTAATTCTTAAAATTCATTGATTCATAAATGATTTCTAACAAGGCTGTGACATCACCTACATGAGGTTCATGGGTCGTCAACAGGTGTGATGCTAAATGCTAACAGCTAAAGGAAAATAGGCCTATACATTAAACAGACAGCAGAGGCCATCTTGTTAACTGTCTGCAGGATCGAAGGCCATTTGGTATCACTTTATTTTACTGTAGTGAGTATAAAATGGCCAACTTGCATCTAGCCCCTTTAAGGTTGGGGTTAGAGTTATGTCTTATTACATTTTGCACCTACAAACTACAAATACATATTATTCCATTGTCTATCTAACCCATAGGTACGAGTTTTTCACACATTGTTACAGAGCACATCACATTGTATCAGGGGTAGTGCAACATAACGTGTTACCGCCATTTCTTTCTTTATTTATTTCTATAATTGTATGATACGTAAAAGGCCACAGATTGGTGTCTTTTTGTATTCCATTGAAAGTATAACCACGGTATTTTCACCTCATCTAATATGGTGGCATCTGTTGCCATGACTGTCACATGGTCATGATATGCTTATAAACCCATCCCTATCAAGAATTGGGATGGTAAGAAAGTTAGAAATGAGTCTAGACCATGACTGACAGTTTAAAATGAACATGCTCCCCCTTTCATCATTAGGTATAGAACCTTTAACCCCTTAACTCCCACCTGAACCGAGCACATTTTCTCCAGTTTGGCTTTACCCCAGTCCAAAAGCTTCTGGAAAAAAGCTGTGAAAATAGCAACAAAACTGAGACGACAACAATGACGGAAATGTGACAAAAAAAGGGAGAAAACATTGACAAAAAAGTGACGAAAAATTGATGAAAAAGTGGCAAAAATGTCACGAGAAATTGACAAAAAATTGACGAAAAATGACAAAAATGTGACAAAAAATGACAAAAATGTGACAAAATGTAAAAAAAAAACAACCAAAATATGATAAAAATGTGACAAAAAAATTACAAAAAATGACAAAAATGTGAAAAAATGTGACAACAAAATAACAAGAAAAATGACAAAAAAGTTACAAAAATGAGTTGATCCATTTTATGAAAAAAAATCTGATGACGTGAGGAAAAAGATCCTCTGGGTTCAGGCGGGAGTTAAGAGGTTAAAGTGCATATGACACATTAGTCAACATTTTTACAAAAACATAGTGACACAAATATATTTAGGATTTTGCAAAGAAAACTACCCAGCTTTCTTTAGTTTGACCAATTTTGTGATGTTTATAGTTTCACTTCCTTATACGTTTGTTAAGTTGCGCCACTGTTTTCATCAGAGGTCAAATCCAAGCGTTGAAAAGAAAAAGACAAAGTAAAAGCGGCGGTGCTTCAAAACAAGTTTCCCGAGGCTTTCGTTTTCATCATTCTTGCCTATCAAGAAAAGCTGCAATGCCAGGAGCCCTCTCAGTCATCACCCTTCTTCTTTCCGCACAGTGATTTGACAGTTTTCTGCAACAGATGCCCTCCCTGTTCCAGCGCCGTGTCGGTCGCCCGTCGTGACAGAGACACGGCAACGGAATCAAAGGTTTGAGCTGGTGATTTCAAAGTTTGACGGCCGAACGCTTAACCCGCTGTTGCCACTGTTCCCCTTGTTGTCCCGACGATGCGCCTGTGTCGTTTTGTTCCACTCAATACAGCCTCCCACTGTTTATATTCCCCGACAAAACACGGTGCATGAAAACCCATTTCAGCGGAGATTTATCCTTTGTGCGTTTGCTGATGAAGGCCTAATGTCTCCACTGGCAGCGGCTCATCCTCGTACAAAAGGCTCTCTCCGCCGCGAGCCAATAAGGGGCGTCCCTCCAGAAATACATTTGTCTGGCTCCATTTGAACTTCCCCGCTGGATTCTGTGGCGAAAATAAGCGATATTAAAGCCACAGCGTGCTTTTGTTTGCATGAAAGCGGCATCAGCTATTGTGACCTCTCCATAATGGACCGCAGCCGTGAGCCCAGGCAGTTAAAGCGCGAGTTCTGGCCTGGGATGTGCGGAGAGGAGTCACAATTTCTTTTTTTTGGGGGGGTTGCTTGAAAAGGAGAGGGATTATGAGCTCAAAGGGGATTCAAGTTTGTTGTGTGTAATCAAATGCAGTTGCCAGAAGGTTGCACTTTGTTTTTTCAGATGAACAAATAGGTCTCGCTTTCACAACATGTGTCTGTCCTTGACGCCGCATGGCACGCTGCGTAAATCTGCGCTCATGAAAATTTGCTCTTTGCACGAGATTTCCATAAGGTCGATGCCTGGGCTTACTCTGCAACTCTAGTAAAAACAATCTAGCCTTTGGTTAACTTGAATGAGTGCCAACAAAACACCAGTCCAGTTGTAGTGATTGTCTAAAATGAATACCTCAATACTTTCTCATGACCATAGGTGAAGGTGGGAATGACCAAAAGGACGAGATCGCGGATGCAGGCGGCTGAAATGAGTTTCCTTCGCAGGGTGGCTGGGGGCGCACCCTTCGAGATCGGGTGAGGAGCTGAGTTGCCTGGGAGGAGCTCGCAGTAGAGTTGCTGCTCCTTCATGTCGAAAGGAGATGCTGCGGTGGCTCAGGCATCTGTTTCGGATGCCGTCTGGTCGCCTCCCTCGGGAGATGTTCCAGGCGTGTCCTATTGGGAGGAGGCCTCGTGGAAGACCCAGGACACGCTGGAGGGACTATAGATGTCTTTCTACATGCAGGTGTGTATCAGCCGAATGGCTCTTTCACCCGCTTCGTCGAGCTTTTCCATGACTAAGGACAAACCGGTCTGACCAGGTGTAGGTTTTGGGACCGATCTCTGGCTGTGACCAAAGCGCTGACCTGTGTCTGATGTGACGTAAACAGACTCTGGCCTCTGATTGGCAATGAGAGAGTGGACAGCCCTCACTATTGACACGCAGGTCATACGGATTTAATATTTCACAACATCATACCACTATTAGCATTCGGTCACTGTTTGCGCAGCTTTAGCTGATGTTAGCATACATTTGCATGTAGCTTACCTTCATAGTTGTATTTAGCGGTTTCTTTTCAGTTTTAATCCAGCTTGGCACCTCTGAATGATTCCATAAGTCCCACCAGAAGGCAGCATTTGTCCACATTTTCTCTCATAGCGGCTCTAAAAACTTTTTATGACGATCTGTACAGCGTGCTCCTCCATGGGGGCCGCCGCCCACAACAAATGCGGGTGTGTTTGTGGTGGAAACAGAAAGGTCTGCGGGATAGAGTCGATACGTGCACGTGGAACTGGAGGAGGTGTGCGTGGATCAGGAAGTCTGGGCATCTCTGCTCAGACTGCAAAATGGATGGACAGATGGACTTTCTTATTAGCAAAAAAAAAAAAAAAAAAAAAATCATCAGAAATGTGCAAAAATGTGTTGGCAAACATCTTAATTTAGATTGATGCGTCCCTCAAAACAGGTAATAGATAAACACAGTATTGCACACATGGATTGTTTTTTTTCTGTTATTTCAAGACTATTTACATTGTAAATTCTCACTGAATGCATTCATTTATGAATGAACACATATGGAATTATGTTTTAATGTTGACATAAATAATAATAATAGTCGCCTTTTGCCTTGATTACTGCTTTGCTGCACTTTTTACTTGTTCTCAGTGAGCTTCATGATCAAGTCACTAGTAATGGTTTTGACTTCACAGACTGTTGAAGACCGTCTCTTATTTTTCATTGAGAAATTGCCCAGAATAAAAGGTGATGAATTTAAAACACAAAACATGAGTTTTTTCCATCCCTTTTTTGTTTCCTTCAAAATCCCATGTGTTCATGGTTTAATGCCTTCAATAAGTGTAAATAGTGTTTATGAAAAGTGTTTCCAAACTTTTGACCAAACTTTTTGACCCTATCCAAACATACTGGGAGTGGTGTTTCGGTTCATTCGCATGTTTCAGTGTTTAGTCCATCGCCCTCTTCCTCTTTCAACCACTGGCTTGTCAACCAAGAAGCCCTCCATGTCCATCATCTGACTTGTTCTGATCATGTACATGGTCAAACTGTCTTCTCTATGCACTTCACTAGTGTTTCATTTGCACAGAGCACCTGGTACAACTGTTATACCCTCTGTTGGCAATTTTTAGATATTAAATTTATCACAACATTGTCCTGGAGTTTTTTTTTTTAGGCACATACATTATTCTTAGTTATACTACACTGCCTGACCCCCCCAAAAACAGTTGCAACAAAAAACCTCCTTAAAAGGGCTTATCTCACCAGAGTTGTGGACTGGCAGTCTGACTGTGCGCATACACAGGGCCCATCTCACCAGCCTAGAGACTAGTTGGAGACTAGCTGAGACTAGCTAGTCACCGCTAACCACAGAGATGTCTCCGATACCCCTGGAGATAAGGAGAGTCTCCAGGTGGTCTCTGTGAGAATGAACAAGTTAAATTCCGGCAGAGTCCTTGCCTCGTCTCCGAGAGGTCTGCACGGTCTCAAGCAGCTGTGGCAATGTTGCGAATATTATTTGTTGTCTGTGACGTCCCTACAATGTCTCAGAGACCTGTCATTTACCAAGGAGATCTCAAAGAATCATGCTGACATACATCTTTAAGATCTCCTGGTAGGGACGTCAAAGAAACATCTCACAGGTTGAGGACAACAAATAGTATTTGCGTCACGACTGCTTGAGACTGCGTAGACTTGCCTTATCTCCAGGGGATGTACTGTATCTGTGACCAGCGGCAACTTGAGTCTCCAATTAGTCTCCAGGCCGGTGAGATAAGTTCTTTACCTTTGAGTACAGCACATTCGCTGTGGCATCTGGACTCTGTGGCAGCCAATCCATTTGTGAAAATTATGTCTTATTGCTCCTTGAACCACCCTTTCACAAAATGAGTGCGATGAAACCTGGCATTGTCCTCTTGGAATATGCCCGTGCCATCAGGGAACCTGGTCATTCAGGATGTTCAGGTCATCGGTTGATCTCATTCTTTGGGCACATAGTATCGCTGAAGTGAGACCGGACAAACAGCAGCGACCCCAGATCAGAACAGCTAGCTACATCCAGGCAGTGAATAAGAGATCCCAAGGCTGAGGTGTCCCTAGTATAGTTTAAAAGCCCATAGGATCTTTAAACGGGATCATTGTCCAAGGACAGAAGCCACATCCGTGCTGACCTGTCCTCCCCGGCAGCGCTGAAGGGCGGGCTGTATAAATGTGCATTAATGCGAGTTAGCCTGCTCCCTGAGGACAGAGAATAGAATTAGGGTGTATATCAGCACTGACAAGGTTGCGGGAGTCACTGGGTGTCATCCATCCGGGCGGCCGTGGCTGCTTTATGAGGTCAGGGGCTGTGCAGGCCAAAGGGGAGGGGTGTCCTGTAGGTGAAGCCAAGCCGTGGATCCCAGAAAAACATTAGAGCTCTGAGCGAGACACTGGCGAATGGGAACAAGGATACGATTTAGGGGCAGTCTCCTACCTGATCTGTATTATGTGTATTTTAGCTCATCTATTTCTGATGCTATCTGCGAATTTCTCCACTTAGCGATCAATACAGTCCAATCTTCTCAAGGACCCCGCGAAGGTTAGTGAAGAATGGGGGGGAAAAAACACAAAGCCACACTTTGTTCTGTAAAAATGACATATTTTAATAGGTGGTTTTTGATGATTCGTTTTTGCAATCATAAAAAAACAAAAAACAAACCCAGAATGTTGCATACAGGAGGAGACAGACTGCACACCATTCCAAAACCATTACCGTTTAAAAAAAAAAATAAAGGGTGGGAGAAAAAATAACGCTTTCTGCCTCTTTTGAAAGGAAAAGCGTGGTTAAGACATGAAGGACATAGTCGGACATTTTGTTTTCAAGGGACTCTGTTGCAGTTCCTTGGCAGCGGGCATGGCTTGAACGCGTAATTTATGTGGCAAAACAGTTCAACTTTCAAAAGGGTTGAAGTTGAATACGTTTATGAGTTTTGACGTATGTTGTTGTGATGTGTCACGTCAGCTAATTTACTCATCTCCAAAAGAATCACATTATGGATGGGTCGCTTAGGAAAGGGAGCAATAGAAATCTAAAAATGTGCTCACAGGGCAGTAAACCGGGACGAGGGGGCCTTTTTTGCTTTTGCACACTTAGGATACAGTCTAGATCGGCCGACAAGACACGCCACAGCAACAGAAACATCAAAATAATACACGTTTTCAAGCAAATTTCGGTAATTCAGCTTAATATGAACAATACACTGGCACCATTTGGACCCAGCTTCGAAATGTAAAGTCTTAGTCAAAAGTTAAGGTTAAGCCAAAGCCCGTTTTGTCGGCAAATACACATTATCATGTTACAAAATGGCCGATCATTTCAATGCGAGGTCTCAATGGTGCCAAAACATTCATTTAGATCAAACAGTGCAGTGTAGTTCAGCCATACATTCCTACAACCATGGGTCTTTCAAGCGATGCCATTGCAAGCATGAAATCAAACTAAATATTCGATCTTTTGAAAGGCCCAGTGCCTGAAACCCGTGGAAACCAAACCTGCCCATTGACTCGCGTTGTTCTCGTTGAAGCACATTTTTGGAGCTGTGAATGCGTTTCATTAATTCAGCCGTCGGCATTGAATTCCCCACCTTTTCGAATTCATTTCATGATCCAAAAAATGCGTCAATGAAAACACATCGAAACTGTTGGATCATTTGCAAAGTCCTGATACATTCAGGTAAAGAGCAGATTACTGAAACATCTGTGATTTCACATTGTACATGAGAGACAAACATGTGATACGCCTAATGCCTTCGGGTCAGTCCAGAATTTTGTAAGTGATGATGGAAACTGTGTGGGTTGAGTATAGCCCAGAATACACCCAAAATAATATGAGATGGGCAAAATCTATTGATTTTTAGACACATTGATTGCTTCACTAAACAGACTCAGAATCCAGTACATTTTATATAAACAACCAATTTGAAAAGAACAATCTCGTATTACTATGTGTTGAGGAAATTTAACCTCTTACCACCCGCCAAAACCATTCTCTCCTCTTTGCCATTGTCGTCACTTTTTATTTCCCCTATGTGTTTTTGTCACTTTTTTTTATGGTACTTTTGTTACTTTTTTTGCTGGATTTTGGTCACTTTTTCGCTGGATTATTGTCACTTTTTTGTTGCTGTTTTGTCACATTTTTTGCGGAATTTTAGTCTTTTTTTTGCTATATTTTTGTCTCTTTTTTGTGTATTTTTTTCACTTTTTTGCCGAATTTTTGTCACTTTTTTGCCGAATTTTTGTCACTTTTTTACCGGATTTTTGTCACTTTTTTGCCAGATTTTTGTCACTTTTTTACCGGATTTTTGTCACTTTTTCGCCAGATTTTTGTCACTTTTTTGCCGGATTTTTGTCACTTTTTTGCCGGGTTTTTGTCACTTTTTTGCTGGATTTTTGTCATTTTTGTCAATTTACATCCTCATTTTCTACCCTAGCTTTAAAGTGCCTATGACAGTTTTGAAAGCTTTCGAAAATATGACTTCTTAGATGAATCACATTGTTGTAAGTGACAATTGTCATTTTATTCCAGTGAAGCGGCAAATTTAACGACTAAATATTAGGGAGAAAAGTTATTTTTTATTTGGAATTATGAGCCACCGACAGGAAGTGACATAGATAAAAGGTAACGCTCTTAGCACGGTCGGCACGGCAACAGTTTAGTGTCCGATGAGGAACTACAAACATCACAAACAATGGTCGAATTAAAGAAAACTGGGTCAGTTTTTGTTTGCAAAATGTTAAATATAATTGTGCTAACTATGTTTCAGCAAAAATTGTGTCTAATGCACTTTAAACAATGAGGCTTTTCGTCATTTGGGCACTTCTGATTCGGAATCGCATTGTGAAAAAGGCCACATATTCCCACCACTATGAAAGACTCCGAATATTTAAGAATGATTAGCGGTCGTCCTATGGTGTCAAGTCTCCAATAGCAATATATATACGTGGTAATGGTAAAATACTAGCCATCTCAAAACACATTTACGCATCCCATTACAAAATGCTGGACTGGAGGTACAGATTATGACACCGCGTACCCAAATCTCATTACGCAGTGGCCATTTTGTTAGACATTGAAATACGTTTTGAAAATAAAACCATGAGAAGAGTTTCTTGGCAAAAACAGAACTTCTAAGCTTCCACTTAATCCGTTTTTGCCAATGGACTCTTTTCCAAAAACAGCGGGCATAATGTTAAGTTTGGCTCGTGTCACGCATGTCGCCATATTGGAATGGAACAACAACAACAAAAAAGAAAAAAAGAAAACAAATATATCATTCTCCAGATCAGGCACGCTTATTTTACAAAGGCATTCACATCAAAAGGCATTCTGTACATAATATTTACACACGCACACACACCCCAGTCACTCTCGAGTAGTCAACATGTGTTAGCCTTCGCGGTCAGCTCGGAGAGAGGCACTGCTCGGCCTCGCGGGAACTTTCAACCCGACTAAAGCGGACGTGAGGAAACTGCTGGTCCACGGCAAGGCGGCGCGCACCGGAGCGAGATGGCAGGACGGAGACTTGTTTGCAAACGCGGATGTGAAATGGCTTTAGCTGTAATAAGATAAATCGTGGAGCTTCTACGCTGGAAATGTTTGGGTGCCAGAAATGGGTCCAGAATGGGCAAGAACTGATATAGATAGAGGCGGCATCTTTAGGAGCAGCCACAAATGGTGATGTTAGAGAGGGAAAACGGAGTGGAAGAACTCTTTCGCCTACTGCTCCACTACTTCCAACAAATGCTGAATTATAGGTGTAGTTTTTTAAACCAAAGAAAGCTACAGAGACACGGACACGGCCCAAATTTGGACATATAACAGGCAATGCTAAGATAACCACCTAACCATGCAAACGTTAGCTTCCTTCTACCCGCTAACCGCTAGCTTAAAGTGCAGCTTTTAGACAATCGGCTCTGTCAAAGCATTCATTAGTACGTGATTTTGACTTGGCTTTATTTGTGAGTGCTAATGATGCTTATACGTCTATAAAGAGTGAAAAAAAATCCATAACACACTTAAAGCAGTACTAAGTACTAAGTGCCTCATTAATTGTCCGTGAGAGTAAACACTACGCTGACAGAAAAGACAAAGGGAGAGAGGGATATTGTTCATCCAATTACACAATGGAGATACATTTTTTCACTCAAACTTGGCTGTAAATACTGTTTAAGTGGCGTTAGCCCGCAGTTAGCTCTGCCTGTTAGCCTGTTAGCTTCTTCTTCGTGATGCCATTAGTGTGTATTGGTGACTCCGACCTGGTGGCAGCAAAGTTATAATTGTGGTTTTCTGGCCAGAGACACCGGGGGGAGATGAAAGACCCCCCCAATCATCCCATTCACACTTGTATTACCCCCAGAGGGACTACGGAAAGGATTTATAAAGGTAAACAAGTTACTTAGTACTGCTTTAATATGACGCATTGCCGTCTGTATAATTATCAAGTCGCAATATAGTACTGTTTTTGTTGTTGCTATAACTGACTCCCACAAAAACACTTGCTTAATAATGTGAATAAAGTTCAGTTTTGCACAGTTTTATACACCATTTTAGCCGTAGTTAGTCCTGATAGTTACAATTTTAAACTCCTTTGGACACCATTTGAGGATTATTGAAATTGATTGTGATTTCAGTAAAATATTGCAATAATATTATCACAACACTCCAGACAAGTTATTGAATATTGAGGTTTTTTCCCTCATATCGTGCTGGACATTACTATTTCATTGTTAAATTGTCGTCTACCGACATGTGGCTAATCATGAACAATGAGCAACAGCGCATTTAGCGAAACGAGTTGCCTGTGTCCAAAAAATATTTGTGCGAACGTTAAAGGGAAAAGAGGAAAGAAATGAAACGAAGCCGTGGCAGCGGGTTCACACATTGCCATGGTAACCAGCAGTTTCACATCTTCGCCGTTTGTCTGAGGTAAGGCTTCCAAAAAGCTCCGCAGCAGGGGTCCTGGCACCAGCCTGCTTCAAAATCACTGCCCTCCATCTCGCTCGCTCCCTTTCAGTTCACATCTAGACCGGAATAAGACTCGCTAATCGGCTGTGAGTCCCGACAAAGGGAAGGAGGAAAAGCAAAGAGCCAGTAAAAAAAAAAAAAAAGTCTGCCAAAGGCGTGTAGGAATCAGGGCTTATAGTGGACGTATCATGCATAATTATTTCTTAATATGATGCTTATGGGTACCTTGGAGCGCCCTTTGATGGCAGCAGTGGGACAGATAAATGTTTAAAAGATTACACAAGCAGCTGTTTTTTGCCAACCACATGCTAACAAATCAATGGCGTCATAATTATTATTTATTTGTGTCTGGTGAATGTTTAAGCAACTTCCTTTTTGAGATCCCCAGACATCCCCCAGTCAAAAGCTTACAAAAGTTGACTTTGCATGACACGCCCCCTGTAATGCTCGAAGAATGACAAGGTTTTAGTTTGCATAGTGAGAGGTCTCAAGTTAAGGACGCTCCCATTGGTTGTTTACGCTACTTGTCATCGGTCTATAAATGGAACTTGATGATACAGAGAAAGTGACGCTTCCAGGTTAGTTTCGACATAATGCCCTGTAAATTTTGAGGTCCAAATTAGATTTAGTTCAACAAAACAAAATTAAAAAAAAGGTAGCTAAGATACTGGGGCAGTCTTCAGAAACTATGGAAGCCTTACCTGGACAAAAGAGACAATCCTTATCCTGTAGTTCAAGGCTTCAGTAATGGCTATGGTCCGACTATCCGACTATATCCGATCCGACAGAAAATAAAAATCAATAAAGAAATAAAGGAATTCTTTAGGCAGCAATTATTGGTCTCAGTGTTATTACAATGTTGCTTCAAAACAAAAGGAATATACAGATGAATCATTCAAAAAAAAAAAAAAATTAGCACGATCCAAGCTTGTTCATGGGGGAAATGGCTGATTTCATAAAGCAGAAAGTTATTTTTAAGTCTTTTTTTCTCCTTTTCCCCCCCCCACTGTCCGCACTGTTCGGTTCAGCCAATATACTTTCATCGTCTTCCAGGAAGCAGCCCGGTCCATTGCGAGGATAAAGTGGGAATTTTGTGTAAAGTTCTCATGCTTCAGGATGAGATTGCAGAAGAGGGCTGCTCGGACAGAAGCGAATGGGGCAACGGGGTGCTGTAATGTCGGCCTGGCGTCGGATGCAACCAGCCCCCGGTTTCCATAGCAACCACATGGACTCGCTCCCCCCCCCTCCCCCCCCTCCAGAGCCAAATGTTGAGCGTGATGAAGGTAGTTTTGTGTCTTTGTCACCCATTGGTAAAACTGAGTCAAACTTTTTTTTCTTTGCATTTCAGAGATAATTACAGTTTTTGTAATCAAATCAAGCAAAACTGATACGAGAAAACTCTTAAAAAGAAATAAAAATGGTTAATGCAAATGTAAGTGATAAAATAAATCTTTAAAAAATAAAAATATTAAAGTGTAACGATTTTTTTTCTACAATTTTTTCCCAGCTGGACTATTGTCGGACACCTTAGCCTTCGTATTATTGTAACAAGTGAATCTTAAAATACCCCTAGATTGTTATAAAAAAAAAAGTAAAATACGCCAACATAGGGCGCCTGACAAACATGCTATTCAGCAAGTTTGATGAAGGTGTCCAAACTTTAAAAGACAGAGGAACTTTATGGAAGAGTATGTCAGACTGGAGTGGGAGAGTAAATCAAAAATACCACGCCAGGTTCAAAGCTCAAAAATAGAGGATTTTGCATGATACATTTATTTCTCAAAACTCTAATTAAAAAAATCTAAAAGTATAAATTGTCAGATTGCATGACAAAAGTCCTAATTAAAACCCAAAGAAGCTGGGAGAACCCGTAATGGAGGAATGGGCTCTGTGCACGGAAAATGGCTAAGTAACGTGATGCTAACTTCCGAGAGCAATGAATTCCTACGGAAAGTTAGCATGCGTCTCGCTGAAATAAATACATATTTAAACAGTGCGTGGAAGAAAACAAGTAATTGGATAATTGTTTACAACAAACTTTGTAAGTAAACTCCAGTCACTCTGGATGTAATTATTTCACCAGAGGAGACTTCTGTGTTTCTAACTAAAGGTTTTAACCTCGAAGCTAAAGGCTAACGTTAATTTAATGCTAACAAATGGTTAAACAGCCCACAATTTACTCAACTCATTTTTATAAAACGCACTTGGCTTGAATTGAAGTCTTAAAAATCATATTTTTAATTTATGGTAAATTGTGGACAGGAAGTAGTCTTTACCCTCCATTGGCCAACAGGAAGTTAGCCAAAAACACTCCATGCACTGAGCCTATTCATTAATATGAATCCATATATTAAAATGCCCAAGCAAAACATAAAAAAATGAGCAAATGTGAAAACAAAAACTCAAAATTCACACTAATAACAATTAAAAAAGATAAAAATTCAGTATTGTTTTTGTTTTTTTTGTTGATAAGACACAAAACCACCTTCACAGCATCTCCTCTCGCCGCCCCTCAAGGCAGTCCTCATGCTACCAGCGGTTGATGATCTGGTTCATGTAGTCCTCGGTGGGGAGCCTGGAGGCCCCCATCTCCTCGGTGCGGCCCCCCTCCTCCGCCTCGTCCCTGCCCTCCGCCGCCCCCTCCTCGTCCTGGGGGGAGGAGGGCCACAGGCTGACCCCCAGCCCCAGGCCCTGGTGGGACTGCAGGTGGTGCTTGATGCGCTGCTGCCTCCGCTCCTGCTGCCTCGTGTACTGGTAGCGCTGCTGGAACAGGTCCCTGGCGTAGTCGTAGAGCTCCATGTCCAGCTCGTTCAGCTCCTCGATGCGCTGGATCTGCGGGGGACGAGGGAGAAGATTTAGATATGACGACGAATAAGGTTAACTTCACATTATTGAGTATTGTAACATAATAGGACCTAAGGAGGAGCTTTATGGGAGCTGAAAATAGCCTCGAGAAAGATTCAAAGATGCTAGCGGCTCAAAACACAGCTCTAGGTATGTTTTTGATGAGAGAACAACATAGTAACAAGGTGGAAAACTTTAAAGTTGAATTTCATATTATCCCCCTTTAAATTCTTACATAGCCTATACCCTTAAATGAAAAAAAAAAAGAATTGTACTTGTGCAATACCATAATGAATTGCACCTTGGGGGGTTTGCTGCTGTAAACAATATGGCTTTGCGAGCTGTCATCGAAGAGACTAATGTTAATCTTCCAAATACCATTAAAAAAAAAAAAAATCCAATCCATAGCTTAAGAAAATCTGTACCTTTTTATCTATTGATTGTGAAAAGTCGATCGGGAAGAAAGCTCTCGTTATCTTTGCGTGCAGAGCTTTGTAGTTCTGGATTATGCTTTTGATTGTTGGAGCAATTACGAGCACAGCCGTTTTTCATCACTGTTTGTCTGTAGCTTCACTCGCACTCAAAGGCTTCTAGGTCGCAGCTGCCCCCCAAGGCGCAAAAAGCATTATGGGTTATGTGCAAGTAGAGAATGGGAGTAAATTAATCAGCCTATAAATATTGCCTATAAATCGGCCTATAAATATTGATAAAAAACATCTTCTAAGACATGTTTCCAATCTTCTTGGCTTGCGTCTCCACAATTATTGAAAACATTGGAAAAATAACCTCTGCATCGACAATATATTCTCAAATTGTAAACAATGTCTGCGTCAACCCCTCCTAGAACCGCCACCTTAACGTGGTGGAGGGGTTTGAGCACCCCTGGTAGGGTCTCCCAGGGCAAACAGGTCCTAGGTGACGGGTCAGACAGAGAGCCGTTCAGAAGCCCCTTATGAGAGACCAACAGGCCCGGTTAGAACCACGAGGCCGTCCTTCTGTGGACCCACCACCTGCAGGAGGCGCCAGAGGGGCTGGTGCAATGTGATTTGGGCAGCTCCAACGAACGGACGGACGGACGGACGGACGGACGGACGGACGGACGGACGGATGGATGGATGGATGGATGGGGTCTGGGTGGGTGGTTGGATGGATGGATGGATGGATGGATGGGTGGATGATGGGGTGGGTGGGTGGGGTCTGGGTGGGTGGGTGGTTGGATGGATGGATGGATGGATGGATGGATGGATGGATGGATGGATGGATGGATGGATGGATGGATGATGGGGTGGGTGGGGTCTGGGTGGGTGGTTGGATGGATGGATGATGGGGTGGGTGGGGTCTGGGTGGTTGGATGGATGGATGGATGGATGGATGGATGATGGGGTGGGTGGGGTCTGGGTGGTTGGATGGATGGATGGATGGATGGATGGATGATGGGGTGGGTGGGGTCTGGGTGGGTGGTTGGATGGTATCAATATTTAGTAATGCAAGCACTCACTGGGAACTTCAATGTACTCATATCAGTTTGAGAAAAATTGCTTTAGTAAAATACTATGTGCCACTGGAATACGGCCGCCATTACTTTCTGACTGGTTGCCGCGTCGTCTCCGTGGGAAAGCGAGTCTTGTTCGGAGTCGTGATTGTGATTGCTGGAGATGATTTGTGTGCAAAACAGAGCCATCAATATCAGCTGGAAAATTATATGTTGATGTACACAGCGAAAACGGCACAATGGGAAGCTTGTCAACACAACGCGGCGCCCAGTCAATCAGGCGCCGAACGCCGCGATTTTCGGAGCAATCTCAAATATCATTTTGGAAACAGACTTTTTCCCTGTCGTTTAAGCAAACTTTGGCGGCCCGCTACGCTAGCAGCGGGCCCGGAGGTCTGTTATTCTGCCCCTGTCCCATCTCATTTCACAGCGCTGATGCACAATTATTCAAACTCTCGCCACTTTTCCTGCTCGGTAATAGAATACATTTGACAAATTTTACACATTATTCACCATGTCGGAAACACCAACACGGCAATGCAATGTTGTTTTTCTGAGCTGAAAGTCTTGGTAGGGGAAAAAAAAAATAAAGTCACACTCTTCTTACAAAGTGGTTCAATTATCCTTCAGACATCGACTTGTATTTGGAGAGTTCTAAGTGGGGACAGGCCGGCACACATCAAGACCTTATTAAACCGGTCACTCACAGTCACTTATTGGCACATTCCAGTCACCGCTAATGTGCTTTAAGTAGAAGTGGTGAGAAAATATTCTTGGTTTTCCACTTTAAAAAAAAGCAAAACAATAAAGGCTCCATTTGTCGGAGTGGAGACAATAAACAGTGCTTTTGTTTAATCCGCCCCTGGTTCAAAATGTGAGTCAGTTGAAGCTAATCTAATGAGAGGTTTGTGTAATCTCCATCTCGTACAGGAGTCAAACCGTTGGCTACAAACATTTCCAAGTTTACGTAGCGGCACTGACCGTGGCGTTGTCCAGGTCCACCCCCGCCGCCCGGGTGCTGTTGTACTGCATGAAGGGCCTGATGAAGCGCAGCCGGAAGGTCCGCTCGAACAGGAACTGGGTCTTCCTCTGGTACTCCGTAAGCCCGAAGAAGGCCATGTCCCGCAGGTTCTTTTTGGCCGACTCCAGGAGGAGCTGAGCGCGCTTCTTCTCCGGCACCGTGGACATGTTGTAGCAGCCCACCAGGCTCAGGTCGGCCAGCATGCGCACCTGCGGAGAGGGAGCAAGAAGTGTTGTTGGTCGTACAATTTCAGATCGTACAGTTTTGTTTGCACCTTTGTGACCGTCAAATCATGGCGACAAGCTGTGACCCAATCAGAAACAGTAAAGGTTCTGCTGGCTCTTACTGGGCCTTGGTCGTGGACAGGTGCTCGGATTGAGGAAGTAGGAGAGAGCATTTGCAAACCGGTTTTAGCCACAGGATCTGGCAACCCAATGTGTGTTGCTCATTCAAATTTCTGATTGGATCGTTACATCAAGAAACCAATAGAGGTCAACAGTCCCACCCACTTACGGTCGCGTGTCTGGATCCGATGTAAAATGTTATTTTTAGCATTGATTTTGTAGAAAAAATCAAATAGGCCTATTGAATTAGAGTTTAACAGCACGACGCCGGCTAATCGGCTATGTACCAACTTATCATGGACATAACACACACAAGATTAGATTGAAGTTTTGTCTAAAAGTTATACAATCATTTATATTGAAGCATTGAGTGTTTTATTTCTTGTCAAATATCCCATCAATGGTCGGTAGTTAGCACGTAGCTGTTTAGCCGGCATCGTAGTAGCATATTTGTATTTTTCGGAAAAATCAATGCTAAAAATCAATAGGATAGGTCAAAAAATGGTGGCCTCGCATTCGGCCCAGGAACGCGCCATTGTGGAGGGTAGACGTCAAAGCCCGTGTTCTTCTTGGTGGGACGCTGAGTGATTATGTTAGCTACCACTAAACAGAAGAGTTTGCAGCAAAAAAAATGGTGAACAGTTGTTGCGTGAAAGGTTGCAATAGCAGTTCCAAACAATACACCGTTACCATACGCTTCTATTCACCTTATTCCGCCCACTTTTGCCTCTTTTTGCTTTGTCTCGGCACTTCCGTCGTCCTGACACTTCCGGTCGAGCGCGAAGCCCGTTTATTCAGTGGAGAACGAAGGGAAATGTTCACCGCTCAAATCTGATGTTTAGTCGATTGATTTGTGTAAAATGGCCAATGTTCATTTGCACCAACATGTCAACACTGCCTGGATCTCAGCCATGGGCGCAATGACTTCCTTCTCTCTGTGCTGGAAACCAACACAACGAGTAACAGGAGTCATGTGACACACAATGGCACCCTCCAGCGGAGTCGTTTCTCACGTGTCTTCATTTGACTGATTTTACGTCAGATCCAGACGGAATTACAATTGTTCACTCTTTTAATCCGTTTTCTGGCGAACTATAAACATATTAATCACACCCCAATAAAGTTAAGCCACAATCAAGTCCATGTGGATGTTTTTGTCACAGCAAATAGTTCAGCAGAAGTGAAAAACAGCACTCGTTAGCTAATTTTAGCATATGTAGCATGAAGCTAGCGTAGCTACCTGGTTAGCATTGTCATTTATTTAAGTATTTAGCCTCTTAACTCCCGCCTGAACCGAGAGCATTTTCTCCAGTTCAGCTTTACCCCAAATCCTGCAGGCCAGTGAAACACCTCATTTGAAAGCTAAGACCTACAAAACTAAGTTGATCTTTTTCCTCACATCATCAGATTTTTTTTCCATCACTTTTTTGGTTGGGCAGTCATCTCATTCTTGTCAAATTTTCGTGACTTTATTTTTTATTTTTTTTGGTCCATTTTTTTGGTCACTTTTTCGTCAAATTATTAGCATTTTTTTGTCAAATTCATATCACTTTTTTGTCCATTTTTTGTCACTTTTTCGTCAAATTTTTCTCACTTTTTTGTCAATTTTTTGTCCATTTTTGTCATTTTTTTGTACATTTTTTGTCACTTTTTCGTCAAATTTTTCGTTTTTTTTTTGGTCCATTTTTTTTGTCACTTTTTCGTCAAATTATTTGCATTTTTTTGTCAAATTCATATCACTTTTTTGTCCATTTTTTGTCACTTTTTCGTCAAATTTTTCTCTCTTTTTCACATTTTCATCCTTGTTTTTGTCTCAGTTTGTTTGCTCGGTTCAGGTGGGAGTTAAGGGGTTAAGAGCTGTTGAAGCACCTCTCCACGTCTCTGTATCTTTATTTAGTAGAAAAATATATTCATAATTCAGCATTTGCTAAGGTAATGGTGGAGAAATGGGAGAACGTTTTCCTGTCTGTACCTATACAAAAACAACCGTGTCACTGGGGTCACCTTACCGCTAAAAACAAATATCTCCGGCAAACTACCTAATTGAAAAAGTTGTAATGTGATCCCGCTGCTGGAGTAATATGGCCCATACACAAAAGCACATGGAATACCACAGGGATAAATATACACAACTCTGGCAGCGCTTTTGCAATATGACAATCACTACAATAACTCTCCTCGTAATGAATCGTATCTATTGTTCTTGCCAAGTGTATTGTACTACTACCGACACCTCCATTTTTAACTTGGCACGCGCAAAATGGTTGGAAGTTTGAATCCAATTCCGTTGCCCTTTTTAGCGCTGGCAGCGAAACGCCCGGAAAGTGCGCAAAGGAATTCACACTTTTCCGATTGGGACGCTTCCAGTCTGCCAGTATACGTGCGAATGCAGGATGCGACCCGGAGAAATAGCACCCTGAGGAGGCGCAGATGAGGATGAGGAGGATGGAGTTAAGATTATAGGAGGGAGGCAGGGACGCTGGTGTGAAGAGGAGGTGTGAACAGACGCCAGAGCCACATGTGCGCAGCTAAGCACCTATAATATCATTCCGGAGGATTGGCAGCGCTGGGCTGGGTGATTAATTGAAATTCAATCAAAATCGCAATCTCTTCTCTGGTCAGTCTCAAGAGTCGTCATGGGACTTTAAAATCACCAAGTTTGCAGCCATTTCTTTGCAGAAACGGTGATGGTGAGAGCCGATTTTCTTCATTGTAAAAAGACCAGGGGTCAAACCTGACAATTTTAGCCAAAAGTAAAGCACCACTTTCTACAAATGCCAGTGCTGTGCATAATATATGACCTAATTTGGCATTCTGTTTGGACATTTTAAGTAATTGACAATAATTCTCACATTTTTACAGTCCTTAACCCCCTGCCTTAACCAAACACATTTCCTCCAGTTCGACCTTCCCAAAATCTAAAAAGCGTCTTTAAAAAAAGAATCAAAAGAGTGAGAAAAAAACCCAAAACCGACCAAAAAAGTGATGCAAAAGCAACAAAGAATAACAAAAATGCAACAAGAAAAGCAACAAACATGCAGCAAAAAAAAAAAAAAAGTGAATCAAAAACCGTACTTCAGTTTTAGGTTGTAAACTCCAGTCGAGAAGTTTTTAGATTTGGGTAAAGCAGAAGTGGAGAAAACGTGCTTGGTTGAGGTTAAACTCCAATATGATTAAAGTAAGTAATAATATATAGTAAGTAATAATAAAGTAATAATTTCTCAAAATCATCTTGAGGGCCAAAGGTTCTAACCGGAGGGCCTGACGTTGCCTACCTTGGTTTAGTAGTTAAAGCAGTACTAAGTAACTCTTCCCCCTAGAGGCCATAAGCACAACTGCAGGTGTAGTAGCAAGTTACGATTTTTTAATTTATTAATTGTCTTGGAGAGTAAATACTACACTGACAGGAAAGGCGAAGGGAGAGAGGGTTACTGTGCATCCAATTATACAATGGAAATATATTTTTTCACTCAAACGTGGCTGTAAATACTGTTTAAAGCGACGTTAGCCCGCAGTTAGCTTTGCCCGTTAGCATGTTAGCTTCTTCTTCGTGATTCCATTCGTGTGTATTGCTTTCTCCGGACCGGTGGCAGTCAAGTTGCAAACATGGTTTTCTGTCCAGAGACACCAGGGGGAGATGAAAGACCCTCCAATCATCCCATAAACACTTGTATTTCCCCCACAGGGACTACGAAAAGGATTTATTAAGGTAAACACGTTACTTAGTACTGCTTTAACATCCCAGTCAATGTCTCGCTGTGTAAAAAAGGAGAAAAAAAACCAACCTAATCCTAAAATTGACGTCGCTCAGAAGAGATGTTTTGTTTCTATTCCGTCCTAAAAAAAAGAAATGAAGGCTGCCACTTCTCTCCGTGTTTGTTATGTGAAAACTTTAGACACCGGGCCGGTTTTGGAAACCTCTGGAGTAAAGTGTGCCGTAAACTGGAGCACCGACAAGATCAGATGAAAGAGCAACTTTTCAATTCCCTCAGTCATTTCATTCAAGCACCAAACGCCTTTGTTGTTGTTCCCGCACGTACGGAGAACACGCTACAGCTGTCAAAGGCTCAAGTGTTTCTTAATTCAGATTTTTCCTGAACGTGCCAGTGTTCAAGAAGCTCAAAGTGCTGCGATTACGTTTATGCATTAAATGTGCTGATCCACTGTGTTTTAATTTTATAATTTCATAAGGTTTTTAAATTAGTTAACCTCTTAGCCCCCATCTTAACCGAACGCATTAGCTCCTGTTCACCTTTACCCAAATCTAAAAGCTTACAGCCTATAGACCAGAGTACGGCCCTCTTGAAAGCTAAGGATTACTACTTACTTAACTCTTTTGTGGCTTTTTTGTAGCATTTTCATCTTTGTTTTGACTCCATTTTATGTTTAATCGTGTTTTCCACATCACATTTTTTGCAATGTCGCTCTTTTGTTGCGTTTTCACCCTCTTTTCTGTCGCTATTTTTTTTAATGTTTGCGTAAAGCCAAACAAAAAATGTTGCTCAGTTCAGGTGGGGGTTAAGAGGTTATCTCTTTAAAAAGGAACAGGCCACCATTTTTCCATACTGAAATATGTTCTTACCAGACAGGTACGCATCAACTCGTCTAAGCTCAGGTAAGAACATATCACAGTATGGCAGAATGGTGGCCTGTGCCTTTAACCTCTTAACTCCCACCTGAACGGATCCCATTTTCTCCTACCCTAATCAAAAAGCTTCTTGGGGAAAAAGCACCAAAACAGCCACAAAAAATGAGAAGAAAACAAGGATGTAAACACAACAAAAATGTGACAAAAAAACACAAAGATGTGACAAAAACTCAACAAAAAAGTGACAAAAGCTCAACCAACAAATGACAAAAACTCACCAAAAATGTGACAAAAATCCACAAAAATGTGACAAAAACTCAACAAAAAGTGACAAAAAAAACAAACAAAAAACATCAAGGCAAGGCAAGGCAAGGCAACTTTATTTATACCGCGCATTTCGTACACAAGGCAACTCAACAACACAGCAACAACGCGAGGAAAAAGATCAGTTTTGTGGGTGATAGCTTTCAAATGAGGTGTTACACAGGCCTATAGTGAAAGAGGACAGCATGCATTCGGTTTAGGCGGGTGGTAAGAGGTTAAATGTAACTAATTTAATTTAATTTTGATTTTAATGCTATACACTCTTCTACATAAAATGTATAATTTTGTTATTTTACTAACCTAATTACTCTGATAGAATCTGATAGAAATAGAGCTGTGCCCCCAGTTCCCCACTGGCAGCTGTACAACACCAGAACAGAAGATACTGCATGATGCTTGGTTTATGTCATTCATTGCTGCTTCGGCCTAGCCTGGCTAACACCAGACTAAAATCACAAGTGATATTTAGTCTGGGGTCACCAATTCATTTTCTCGTAGGAGAGGTGTGGTTTACGATCGTCCATACTCGTTTATTGGGCGATACGAAAAAAAAAAAAAAAAGTCTCATGCGTCTGCACGTAGCCACAGCCAATCATATCATCGTATGAGATGACGTATGACGTACCCGCTGTAAACTTTTGAGCTAAATTATTTAGAACAAAGTCTAAAGCTTGATCAAAAAATACCATCGTGTCTGCTGCTGTCACGTTGGATCCGTAAATAAACTTTTTTATTATTATCCGTAAATAAACTACAAGCTTCCGTATATCGAATAGCGCGTCATCGTCTTGCCGTCCCTCCTCGCTCTGTGATTGGTTCCCAAATCCACCGGAGATTTCGGCCATGGTCCCCAGGCTGTTGTGCAGTTCGAAATAATTCGAGCGCACACAGCAGCATGGTGTTAGCCAGGTTAGCTTCGGCCACCGGTTCAACAGCTTTGTATCTCCTGGAAATCAACGGTGCAAGAAATCACTTAATGTTAACCCGCCCCAAAATCACAAGTGATCTAACAAAAGCTTATGGCCAAACCAGGCTACAGTAACAGATAAATTAGACTTGGACACAGTACGGATGAAGCACAGGCCGCTCCACGTAAAGTCTGACCGGAGAAGCGCGTGAGGCATTGACACATGTCGTATTCACCGACTTCTCACTGTTTCCCCGTGACAAATGCAGCCGCTCATATGACAGCTGCTTGTGGGGGCGGGGCATCACTATGGTGGCTCTCCATCGTGATCGTCCTAGTTCCTAACTTTTCTAACATATCTGTAACATCCCAGTCCACGCTCTCTCTCTCTCACCTGTCTGTTGTTGGCCAGGTTGTACGGACAGTCCATGAACTGCTGCAGCGTGCACCCGGACCAGTCGGAGCCCTCGTAGCAGGACGGCAGCTCCTCCGGCGTCGGGGTCCGGCCGTCGCACATGTGCAGGGAGGTCTTCCACGTGGCGCCCCGCTGGACATGCCGCCACTCGCTCAGGTACCGCGACACCGGGTCCCTCAGCAGCGTGATGTAGTAGAACTTCCTATAGGGGAGAGGCAGAGGAGAGGCGGGGGATTAGCTACGAGTCTTATTGCATTTTGAAATGTTAATACTTTGGCAGCTTAACAGGGCTGAGGCTGAGCTAAACCAAGTCTGAACCAGGTAAAAACCTTCAAGAAAAAGCTCAAAAAGGGCAATGCAGAAAAAAAGGACGACGGCAGAAGTTTCACACATCAGAGGTTCCCAAACTTTTCAAGCCGCGACCTTCAGAAATGATCGTCCGGGACCCCCACAGTGCAACCTAATTAATGATACAGATCAACTACTCCAAGTCCTGAGTGTCGTGGCCCCCTTATCGAACGAAACATCCCACAAGGGCTGCCCCAAAAACGATAAATCACTCTTACAGGTTTAAAATAACATAGGAGAACAAATGGCAATGACGATATGAATAAAACAGGGATTTAAAGTTGTTCTTTTCACAAATATCGATCTCCAGTGTTTTTCAATCTACATATTTTGGACCCAGACCCCACTTTACCACCACATCACATCATACTTTTTTATTTTGCACATGAGCAATAGGAGGTCGAACAATAGAAAAATACTCCACACTCTATCCATTTCAAATAACAGCGCTACAACCCAGCGACACGGTTTTTAAACTAACAATGCCGTCACCCGGGTGAAAATTTTGACTTCTCTCCCGGCCTGTGAGAGAGACATGCACAACAAATCCGCAATCGATGAAACAAGCCAAGCTTTTAACGCGGACGCGCAAAGTCTCATCGGGATATTGGCAAAGTAGTGGAGTGAATCTTTCCCGGCCTCTCCCGCGGGACCAATTCGGCTGAGGGATTAAAGCAACGGATGTGGCGCCGTGCAGGAGGAGGCCGCAGTTCTCGCGCCGTCCATGGGGTGGCACTGTCCGACAGTTGAGTGAGGAATGCTTTATCTGAGAGGTATGTGGCAAGTGCTTTGACAGGTTTAAAAAAAAGAAGAGGCACTGATCAAAACCGAAGCAAAGTTGAAGCGCTTCATTTCTTATTGACCGGTTATAGTTCTCGACTCTGATTTTCTTTGTGATTCCATCAATTCATTATTTGTGCTGCGGCAACCGTTTCTTCGGTTCAGAGCCTTTTCATTTTTAAAGATGTCTATTCTTTGTCAGATTGCAGCGACTCCCTTTTTCAAACCTTTCTCGGCTGCAACATTTTCTATTGGCTCTCTATAGGCCCTACACCTGATCTTTTTTAAATGACAAACAATGAAAGAGGAAGCCACTAAGTCAAAACGTTAGTTGTGGTAAAAAAAACATTTCCTAGCATACTTTGTAGCCTCCCAATTCTTCACAGGGACGTGTTTATAAGGACATTTCACAATTTGCAGGGTCACAATTATGCAGAAAAAAATTGCAATATTTTTAACGATGAAAGCCAGGTTTGACAGTGTTATTTTAGCTGATATAATAGTTGCAAAGATAGAAGCGATTTTCGAATCTTGCAAGTTATTAAATCTGTAAAAATTCAAATTTCGCCTCATTTGGAGTCAAAATTCAATAAATTAGACCACATGTGTCAAGGTCAAGGTCGAGATGATTTAATGTGGCCCTTCCTGTGCCCATTCTGTAGCCCATTCCTGTGCGGAGTTATGGGTTTTGAAAGAAATAACCAGTTTGCTCACTCGAGCCACTAGGGGGCAGCTCAAATGTGAAAAAAAGGAAACAATTCTACACGTGTCCAGCAGAGGACGCTGACATAAAAAGAGATCAGGATGTAAACAGCATATTATAGCCACGTGACAAATGGTCAGTCTGCCCCGGGGCGGCTGTGGCCACAATAGTAACTTACTGCCATCGAGTGTGGAGTGAATGAATAATGACTTTATGAAGCATTTTGAGAAACATGTGATAAAGTGCAATAAGTGTAGCCATTATTTAAGAGGCCACAGTCCTTTTACAACAGTGTTTTTCAACCACTTTGCCGTGAAATATTGTCTGGTGTGCCTTGAAAAATTATCCAATTTCACCTAGTTGTTTTTTTTTTAAAAGAAATTCATTATTATCCGCAAATAATGTAGCGTTTTCGAGTGTCTGTGCTGTCTAGAGTAGAGTAACCATGTAATAAATACTCCATATTAGGTCGCTAATTAATTTGAAACAGCAGAAATAGTGATGCATGGATGCGGCAGGTGGCGGTGACTGTGGCATTGTGGGTAGTGAGACTATACAGTGTTCTATATACTTTGATGTGAACGACTGAATATAGGCTACAGGGTTACATTTTTTTTAGATTATCTGCTGGTGGTGTGCCTCGTGATTTTTTTCAATGAAAAAAAAGTGCCTTGGCTCAAAAAAGGTTGAAAAACACTGCTTTACAATATATGCGACCGGCGGGCTGAATTTCGGCCCCCGACCCAAACAACTGCAACAAATTCAACACCCCTGAATTAGACTATTAGTTAGAAATCTAAAAAAAAGTCTTTCAGAAAAACACCTTCAAAATATTGTGAAGTCCTGGGCCGTTTGCCGTTTGTAGGAGTGAGTAAAGTGGAGAAATTGTCAGCAGGAAATGACCATATTTGGATTGCAGCGTCGCTTCGGTCACCTTTCACCGAACGTGCCAATATTTGTGAATGAATACGAAAGACGAGTGACCGCAGCATTGCTGATCTTAATAAGCATTAAAACTAAGATGTTGAATTCCAGCAACAAACATGAGCAATTCTAATTTTCTTTCTTCGAGCAAACCAAAACAAGACGTTAAAATATTCAGGGTCAAAGCAAATGAAGCCAAAATCTGCCGCTAAAATTGGACTTTGCCACGTTTTGAAGCTAAAACGCGACTTATATTTATCATTCATTTAGTCAGCGAGGAAACGCAGGTGACCGAGCGGCGCGTTTGTTTTGGAGCTCCTGAAAGTGAGTTCACGAAAGTCGTACGTGTGATATGGAGATGCGGGCGTTCCGAGATTAATTACTTTGGCATTTGGAGCGGTGGCAACAAAGCCGGTGGGCGGTGTCGCAACAACGTGTTTAATAATGGATAAAGAACAGGGCGCGTGTAAAAAAAAAAAGCTAATTTTCAATGTCATTTACGCGACGCACCGGGACAAAGACGGCCACAATAGGTTTGTTGACTTGAAGGAAAAAGGCATCCGACAGTATAATGGGAGTTGTTGGGAAAATGTATTATTTGGAGTAACAATGGGCCTTAGAAAACTCGGCAAACTTAATCATTCAGAATGGAAAATGTAGTTTGAATGGTCGCCAAGACTGTGTTTACGTTATCCGTTGCAAACATCAAAATGTCTCCATGAGGTTTTAATCTGCGCAGAACCCGCTGACCCTGTAGTCTTAACCCCCACAGAAAAATGCACAAAGCAACGGATAAACGAATGATCCTCTAAGTAACGCCGTAATGTCACGGATTACAAAAGCAAAACTGATAATTAGACAATGACTTTATCAAGCGACTATCCGTTACCTTTTCTCGAGTGCAGAAAACGGCTTATAATTCATAAAATGAAAACAACGAAGTGGCAGATTTATGATGCGTCCGCTGGCATTAATCTAAGCAGCAAAACAAATACAGCATGAAGCCGGGGGGAGAAAACTCGCTGGAAATATGGTTATCATTTTGACATTAATTGAAGTTCATCTCATTTGTGCAAATATCGTTGTTTAAGAGAAAAGACTTGGCTAAAGCATATCTGGAGCTGGGATTAGCGCATCTTTGAGCGATCCTTGAATCTTCCAACACTTCAAAGATTGCTTCAAGAAACAAAAACAGTCGCATTGCTTCACTACCCCCCCCCTTTTGAAATGGAGAGGAGCAAGTGGAGGGAGGAGTGGGTACGTTTGTTAAATGTGACGTCGCGACTTCCGCTTCCGGGTCCTAGCATAATATGTGAGAACCATCAACCATCAATATTTCTGACACTCAACTGAGAGTTACTAAAACTACTTGATTCTCAGACTCATTAGCCTAAAAAAGTATTATTTACTAAAGTCAGTACTTCTGGGGTTAGCGTAGCTGCTGCGTCGTTAGCATTTATCTCCGCTAACCCGGATGTAGTGGTAAATATTACTTTTATAGCAGTAGGTACAGCATTTTTGGCTAATGAGCCTGATAAATAAGTATGTTCAGTAACTCCTTGTTGAGTTTCAGGAATATTGATTGTGGTATTAAAGAGTTTTTTGTAGTTTCTCGCACATCTGCGAACCCGGAAGTAGAGCTGTGACGTCGCTACTTAAAGGGATAGTTCAGGATTTTTGACATAGGGCCTTATTTCCTAGTTATCCAGAGTGTTGCTGATTTCTGGAGATATTTTTTTTTTTGTAATTCATACAGTTCTTATATTTGAAGAGTTTCGTGGCGCTAGGCTAGTGCAAGGCTAGCGCATTTCTACGGTAACAGCTAGCCTGCATTAAAAACAGTCAGACACACTCCACAGAGCACCTGAGGCGAATCACTTATAACGCCTGAGTACTGATAAATGTCTGTGTCGAATCCGATAGAATAATTTTAACCATGTTGCATTTAAAATAACTTATATTTGAGCAGCATCAGCCTTGTGGTTGTATAAGCTACACAGCGGCGGAGTGATCTGCTAGAAAATAGTCCCTCAAAATACAATCATTCATGTGATGCAAGGTCAGTTATATTCCAAAAATTATTCTTTCGACACAGACATTTATATGGTTAGTCTGGGGTTATAAGTGATTTGCCTCAGGTGCACTGTGGAGCGAGTCAGACTGTTTTTAATGGAGGCTAGCTGATATCGTAGAAATGCGCTAGCCTTGCACTAGCCTAGCGCCACAAAACTCTTCAAACATAAGAAGTGCATGAATTACAAAAGAAAAAAGAGAGATCGCTTGAAAATCAGGAAGTGAAACTATAGGATGTTTAGTTTCAGCTGTTTTAGGTCAAGCTTGCATTTTCACAAGTGTTTGACATCATTACCAAATACCTGCAGCTGCTTGTTGTATAAAAGTATTGTTAATAGCACCACACACCCGTAGTCCGTGCACACGTTATTGTACATTTTGGGGACATTTTATAGCATTTTATAGCATTCCGTTTTATAGCATTCCGTTTGCACATACAACTCCGGGTGCAAACATTCCAGTGACGTCATGCTACTCCTCCACTCTCTGGCTCTTCTTTCCCCTTTTTCTCTCCTCCCCCCCCCTCCCTCCCCCCCCCCTCCCTCCCTCCCTCCCTCCCTCCCGCACCTCACCCCAGGCCCGACACGTCCGTCCGGCTGTCCGTCCGAAAACGAGCCGGCGTTGATTGATTCCACAGCGTTAATTAGCACCAAGGCCGGTTTAGACGCGGCATCGCCTGGCCTGTTTTTTTTTCTTTTCACCTCGTCATCGTCCAATCACGGGAGCTGCAGTCTCCCCCACCTGGGACTATAGGCACACATGGTGGATGCGGTGCAAAACAAC
Source organism: Gobius niger (assembly GCF_951799975.1). Lineage (NCBI taxonomy): Eukaryota > Metazoa > Chordata > Actinopteri > Gobiiformes > Gobiidae > Gobius > Gobius niger. The sequence continues at coordinate 6,610,687 of NC_136867.1, forward strand.
ACAAAAAGAAGACAAAAAAAAAAGATTTCCTCGAGAGAAAGACAGCATTTGCCGAAAGAGTGAAGGTTGAGTAAAACGTTGCAAGCCAATTAGTCTGCGGGTTATTTTGGTCTCGCCGCCCTCGGTTCAGAAAGTTTTCAGGCCTAATCACTTTCATTCTCTCGTCTGGGGCTAAAATGTAACATTTCTTTTACAACAATACAAAGTTTCACAGCGGCAACTATAACGCACTTCTTTTTCTAATTTTTGATGTCCTATGTCCATACCCAAACACGCCTCAATATATCGCTCAAAATCCCCGAGGACTCCTCCCCTCTGAGGTGTTTCTAACTCGAAAATGTGCTAAAGTTCAGTTTTTTTTTGCTAACCTGCAAGAGCTCTGTATCCCGCGGAAAAAACAGCTACAAAATAAAAACGCAGATATCGCCATAGAAACGGAGCAGATAACAAAGCCTCACTCGGGGATAAATCCAGCCGCAGCCAAAACCCAGCGGTCATCGAAGGCTCCAATCCGGCTCAGAACGCATACGCGATTATACCGAGCCCCCCCCCCCCCGCCCCGGAGCTGGCACCGAGGCCCAGGCGGCGAGGGAGGGGATCACGCACAATGAGAATGGAATAAAACCCCTCCGTCCAGGTGCAGCAACCGAAACACACACACACACACCCCTCCGGAGCCGGGGCGCTGAAGGAAAATCCTGTTTAGGTGAAGCTGAAGACGCGGGATCGGGACGGGAAGTGGGGACGGGGGAAGTCTTCAGCTCCCTGCGTTTATGCTCGTCTGGTGCTGAGGAAGTTCCTGTCAAGATGATCCACTCATTTATGGGAAAGATGCAAGAGGAAAGAGGTTTTACCAGGCTACGAGCATGTCTTATACGTTTGGTGTTGGTAAAATGTTGGTAAAGCTTCATTTAAATTTGTGGTGAATAGGGATTTTTTTTTTTGTATTATGCAAAATTGACTTTTTCAAGCTTTACATCATGTTATTATGTCACTCCCTCATTAAAAACATGCCTGAAGTGTTGCCTTGGCACATTCACGTATTTGTGAGTAATCTGTAAAAACTCTGATGGCGGCCATTTTAGGGATAGGTTTGCCTGAGTCCTCCTAGGAACGCCCCCACCTCCTGGAGACGCCTCCGAGCTTTCGTCACCAGCCGAGTAACCAACCACTGCTCCTCAGCAGAACCCCCTCCCCACTGATGCCACAGACAGCGTGTGGAGGGGGCGTGTCGGAAAGGCTCAGAGGTTCTTAAAGAGACAGAGGCCTATTTCAAGACATTCACTTCAGCCATTTTGAGAGAGACATTTTATACAAGGCAGTTATTCTAATTTACTGCATTTACAGACCAACAGAAGGTTTGGTCATCATTGTAGTGTGATATAGACTGGTGCTATGTGATTGAAAAAAGCATAATACTCCTCTTTAAGAGATATCAATTTGAAACTTTTGCTGAACATTACTGATATAAATATGAGGGGAAAAAATGTATTGCAAGTTTTCTGTAATTTTATGTTTTCATATAATTTCATACAAAATTGCGACAAAATCTACTTAGTGGATACACCCATATTTAAATGTATGGTTTTATTTTGTTTGCATACAACAGATTTCTCAGAGGGGATCTTGTTTAGTTTTGAATAAGTTAATAATAGATGAAAAATTGTGTAAAAATGTTGCCTTGTTATTATTTTGGGTTCAAAGTTGTATAAATCAGCCCTAGACTGGAACCTTTGGAGTCCGTAGGAGCTACAATAGTGGCTTATTTTGGGAAAACCAGCCCTAAAGAATGAATGCACGAGGGAAAGCTGGCTTTGTGAAGTAGTAGCTACTTCCTGGATATCTCCGCCTCGCTAGCAACAAAATCATCAGAAAATAAGCATTGTACGGGGTAAGATTTGTCTTTTTTTTTTTTTTTTACTCTGACATAAAAACTAAGATGTTAAGAGAGGAAACTAGCTAAAAAATCTCCACTTGGAGAAAAATCAATACGTTCAACCTGCCGTGTCTCGCCTTAATGCAGCTTAGAATTGAGATATCAGGCATGTGTTCAGAAAGTTAGAACGAAGCTAACAGTTTTCATGTACAGTGCTGTGCAAAAGCTTAAGCATCCAAGTTTCTATTGATGTGAACATCGAAGCTCTGGAAAGATAAAATGATTTCCACTCTGGCCAAAAAGTCATGCCGCTGCAAAACTTTTAGACAAGTCTCATTCATTTGAGACAAAAACTGAGGTTAGTAAGAAGTATAACCTTCTTTTTGGCCTGAATGAGCAAAATCTGTTTGGAGAAGAAGGGGCACAGAACCGTTTAGCCTGCAGCCAGCAGCACAGAATGGATTCAATTAAATTCCAACAAATTCCGGCGGAAAATGGGTCTGTGGTTGCAAGAATGGGTTCAGCCAGGGTTAAAAAAAAAAATCATCAAATGCCAAGTCTACAATCAGCAACTCCTGACTATTTCGTTGTTTGCCATTCAATTCCAGTAACGTGTAAGACTTAACAACAGTCGCAGCAACAATAGTGAAAAACTTGCAGTTAATCTGTCCGAATGAACAATGGATCGTAAACCTCTTACAACTCAAAGCCATCATTTCACACAGAGTCAAGGCAGCCCAGTCTTTCTTGACAGGTGTGGAGTTGAGAGAGAGGGGGGGGGGCCCAGGAGCCGACCGGGGCCCCGACATTATGGAGATTCCTCTGGTGACATTATCTGGATTCTTCTCACCTCCCCATAGAGCCCTCCAGTGTGGCGTGCATGCGTGTGTGTTTGTATGCGTGAGAGGAGACTACGCCTATTAAATCAGCGATGACATTTCCCCTCTTGGCTCCGGTTCCTTTAAAAAACAAGCCGCTGTTTGGCCCCAGACTGAAAAACACCAACTGGAGACTGGAGAGAGAGAGAGAGAGGTCGAGAGAGAGAGGGAGAGAGTGAAAGAAGGAGAGAGCGAGGCGGAAGAGAATTTCAATTAGTTTTCTAATACTGGCAAAGCAGCAAGGGCCCTGAGACCAAAGCGATCTATCAAAGTTATGGCTGCCGCAATAATGAAGGCTTGGGCATATTACAGGCTAAATAAAAAAATAACACAGTCGCGAGCCAAAAACGCAAGAGGGGCGGACGCGCTGAAGCTAAATAAATGATCGGAAATGGGGCCGTTACGCTGTAGTTGTTGGAAGTCAGCGGGGGCTGAGAGGTTCTCCAGGTGGATGTCCTGACCTGACACACAGCGGTTAAATGCTCTTTGTTCTGCTAAATTGCAGATTTTGGGCTTATTTACTATAATAATTTAGGGTGGGGACCTCTGTGTAGCTCACGATTCACTACGATACGGTACACGATACTTACGATACTCGCGATACGATACTCACGATACGATACTCACGATACGATACTCAAGATACGATACTCAAGATACGATACTCAAGATACGATACTCAAGATACGATACGATACTCAAGATACGATACTCAAGATATGATACTCACGATACGATACTCAAGATACGATACGATACTCAAGATACGATACGATACTCAAGATACGATACGATACTCAAGATACGATACGATACTCAAGATACGATACGATACTCAAGATACGATACTCAAGATACGATACTCAAGATACGATACTCAAGATACGATACGATACTCAAGATACGATACGATACTCAAGATACGATACGATACTCAAGATACGATACTCAAGATACGATACTCAAGATACGATACTCAAGATACGATACTCAAGATACGATACGATACTCAAGATACGATATGATACTCAAGATACGATACGATACTCAAGATACGATACTCAAGATACGATACTCAAGATACGATACTCAAGATACGATACGATACTCAAGATACAATACGATACTCAAGATACGATACTCAAGATACTCACGATAACAATAACCTCAATAACAATCGATACTTCAACAATCGATATATTGCACTTAGTAACCTACATCACATTTTTTACCCTTTAACATTTTTACTTTACAGACAACTCCATAGTTCATATTTGATTCTGATTTACATGTGCTTTCATCATGTGCTTGATTCCCTTTTTCGTCGGTGAATAAATGATCCCTGACTCTCTCAGTGAAAACGGCCCGATGGATCGTGTGGAGTCGAGGGCATCACTTCATAACATTTAAACACACAGCAAACAGCAGTCCTGTTTCCGAAAGAAGTAAGTTAACCAAGCTTATTTATAATTATAAACACTATCGCACTCATTTATTTTAGCGACTGTAGCATTTGGCCTCTCCCAATGTGTTCCTATAGCTCCAAACGGGGGTGAAGTTGGAAGCTAGGTAGTCCAGACAGGTATGTATCAACTCGTCTAAGCTCAGGTAAGAACATATCACAGTATGGAAGAACTGTGTGCCCTTAGTCACACAAAAAGACCAAAGATGTTGTTAGCATTGGCCTCTCCCAGTATATTCCTATAGCTCCAAACGGGGTGAAGTTAGACCAAGCTCTTCCACTCATGAAGACCAGCCAGGTACGTATTAACTCTTCTAAGCTCAGGTAAGAACATATCACAGTATGGAAAAACTGTGAACTATCCCTTTAAAATGGATATATTGTCAAACTCTGGGTCATGAAGTTCCCACAATAAAGTTATACTTGTGCAGTAAACTTGTGCAGTAATCAGGAGAAAGAGTTGCCAAGATGGTATTTGAAAGTTTAGTCCTTCACATTGATCCAGCTGTTCGCAGATTGTGTTAAAAATGTTCATGCTGCTACATACTACAAAAACACACACAAAATAAACTGTTTCAAATGAGGTGATGCTCCACTGTCTTCCTCGCAGGACTTGTTTTGATCATTTCAGCGATTAAACTGCCTCAACCATCCATGTACTCTATAATATGTGGCTCCAGTTTTACCACCTCATGCCTATTTATGCCAGAAGATAAGTCCGTATGTCCAAGAGGATGTTAAAACCGCTATATTTGGATTCTTTTATAGCCACGGTAACTATGGTGAGAACATAAGGAGGTCCACAGCACAGTAGGTTTAACACTGCGACTTATTTATATCATTATACATAACGCTGGCCTGTCAGCAGTCGCGGCGAGTTGCAAATGCTCCTCCATTAGCAACATAGCGAGGCCGATCCCAGAGCTATTTTAAAAGCGGATTTGAACGCGTGCTTTGGAACAGCTCAACGTTAGCGTGGAAGACGTTTAACATGCCATTCTTCACGACTTTAATTCACAGCCCGTAAACAAAAGCACCTTTGGCAGCTCATATTTCAGTCTCCTCTTAACTGTTAGTCCTTCTTATAGAGGAGACACTTTCAGATTGACCTTTCAAAATGCAAACTTTGAAACAATGGCCTGATTGACAAAATACACTGTTGTCATTGCATGGAGTCAGCGATGTGACAACAACGAGAAGGTTTAAAGAGGGAGGACGAGCCATCAAGGACAAAAAACAGTCTCTGGTCAATATAGTAGTTATTCTTCAGAATTCAGCCAATCGTTCAATACTTGACAATACATTTTAGGGCCCAATATTTATCGTCAGTACATTTATTTGCACCCCCCCCCCCATTTTTCTAACGCAATACCTTATTTTCAACCCAAAGTAAGCTGTGCCTTTTTGTATTTCACGTTCATTGTGGGATATCTGAAGATTAAAGGGGGGGTATTATGCAAAATCGACTTTTTCAAGCTTTACCTCATGTGATTATGTCATTCCCTCATTAAAAACATGCCTGAAGTGTTGCCTCGGCACATTCACGTATTTTTGAGTAATCTGTAAAAACTCTGATGGCGGCCATTTTAGGGATAGGTTTGCCTGAGTCCTCCTAGGAACGCCCCCACCTCCTGGAGACGCCTCCGAGCTTTCGTCACCAGCCGAGTAACCAACCACTGCTCCTCAGCAGAACCCCCTCCCCACTGATGCCACAGACAGCGTGTGGAGGGGGCGTGTCGGAAAGGGTCAGAGGTTCTTAAAGAGACAGAGGCCTATTTCAAGACATTCACTACAGCCATTTTGAGAGAGCAATTTTATACAAGGCAGTTATTCTAATTTACTGCATTTACAGACCAACAGAAGGTTTGGTCATCATTGTAGTGTGATATAGACTGGTGCTCTGTGACTGAAAAAAGCATAATACCCCCTCTTTAAGTACTTTTTGGACAGATTCTAACAGTCAGTTTTAGAGCTTCATGAAGAACCTTTATCGAATCGAAATTGAGGTTTTAGCGACTGCAATGAACGAACCCCAAGGCGCTGAGGTTTTGCTTTTTGTTTTTTCCCCTGCCGTGCGCTGTGATAGCCACGTTCACCAATCAGAATTATCGCAACTAGGAAACAGCCATAGTTTCATTATAGGGACTGTTTATTGTGACAGTTCAATACATCGAACGTTTGGATTCTGTCACCGTGACCGGCCTAGATCGAGCCTTATCCCACATTTCTGCCACCGCCGCCTTTTGTCCTCATACATTCCAGTATCTCCTATGTCTTTCTTAGTCACCAACGCACTTTCTTTCCCAACCTTACCCCCTGACATTTATTGCTCCGTCTAAACAATCACAAAGCTCCGTGCGACATTCTTCCGCAGCCTCCCCTCTCTCTCTCTGCGTTTGTGTGAGCCTGTGACGACTGTATGCTTTGGGGACTGTCGAGTTTAGGGCCTGGCTGTCAGCCGCATGCCCGCAAACCACTAAGTACCCCGGGAGGCTTCCTTTACGCAAACCAAAACTCTAATACGTTTTTTCCCCAGCGCGGGTTACCTCGCTGATTGGACGCCTGCGCTACCTCGCTATGCGCCACTTGCCATTTTTAGGCTTTTTATCGAGCCAATTAAACGTGTTTGGAGACATTTTTCCCTCCTTACCTTCTAACTCTGCGAAGGTAACAGGATCCTTTTCCCTTTTTTTTCACCCGTTTGTCCCTTGAGAGTGTGAAACGGTGAAAGAGGAGGTTTCAGATTCAAAGTTACGAGGTACGCTTTAACACGTCGTCAGGCACACGAACCGAGGAGCAGACGCCTGGGGTGCAGACCACTTATGATTTATTAATAGACAGCGGATGTTTGCGGGAGCTGGGATAATGAGACCAGGAAGCTAGGCCTATACCCTCAAAAAGTGGAATGCAGATGTGATGATAAACAAATTGCAAAAGAACAGATTGTGAAAGAAAACTAGAGTAAAACAACTTCCCGTGCGGTCGTTATTGGGGGTTTATGCAAACAGAATAAACTGGGCATATTGACTCACATTCTGGTGACCTGACTTCACGGTATAAAACTGAAAGCATACAAACAGAGTGACACCAGTTACCCTAATACTCAGGCAGACATACAGACCGACAATAGGCCTGCAGACGCCATCTTTGGAAACACCCATAAATGGTCACGGTCGGGGGGGGGGGACTCTCTCACCTTCTACTCCACAAATACTCTAACAAAAGTTGAATATAGATGCATTTTCAATTTCAATTTCTATATTTGTGAAGGTAACAGGGAAAACTAACCGTAATGTTGACGTTAGCTTCATGCTACATGCCAACAGCTAGCTTCAAGTGCCCAACTTAAGAAGAAGAAGAAGATCTTTATTTATATAGCGCCTTTCACAGACATAGTCACAAAGCGCTTTACATGGGACAGTTGTACATTCACTCCATTCTCGGTGATGGTAAACTACGTTTGTAGCTTCAGTTTCCCCTGGGGGAGACTGTCAGAGGCGCTTTCGCGACTACATACGTCTGCGCCAACGGACCCTCTGACCACCACCATACATTCACTCACACACATCATTCATCCTGGCCTATTGTGCATGTTTTTAGTGGTAGGGGAAACCGGAGTGCTCGGGGGAAACCTACGCAGACACGGGGAGAACATGCAAACTCCACACAGAAAGGCCCCGTGCAGGTGGGAATCGAACCCGGACCTTCTAGCTGTGAAGCGAGAGCACTAACCGCTGCGCTACCGTGCCGCCCAATTTAGACTTGAGAATGACTTGTGTGTTTCCGACGTGTGATTGGTACATTTATAGCTTTAAAATTCAAAGTGTTACAGACAGATTAAACCAGTGTGTGAGAAGAGTGTTGCTCCTTTGTTAATTGTGAGTATTATTGCGAGGGTAACACATAGTAATGTTTCTTCAACTCAACACAGTTCCTTTGTATGTAATCTAATCGTCGCAATCGATCAATAAATCTCCCCAAAATATTTGCAATAAAAACTGCCCTTTCATGTGAGCTAGCTTCTACAGTGAATGCATAGACACGAAAACCAGACAAAACACCTCTTTTCCAGCTGGAATGTCTTGCACCCGAATCACACCAAATCATTTCTCCCACAAGTTTGGTGTCGATCCAGTCACAGAGGCTTATTAGCAATGCATCACTCAGATGCTGAAAACTCAAATATCCTGCCATCTAGACTGCAGGGCACATGAATGCCCCCCCCCCACAACATGAGAGGTTCCAACAGCATTCGTACCAAAATGTCTGCAACTTCACCATCTGAGCGTATAGCCGGAGTGATCAGTAAATCAACAGAGACACCAGCAAAGCAAACTTGACCTCTCGCCCTTCCGCCCACCGCTGCCCCGTCTCCCGCCCCCTCCTCAGGTCATCATGTGTCTACTGTCCTCAGTCTAATAGCGACGCAGTGGGAGACAGACACAAATAGCGCCTCCGGTTCGGCTGTTTCTAAGTGTGTGCCAGTCAATCAATATCAGTCTGAGGCGTCACACACGAGCAACCGTCCACGCTTCCGACGCAGCAGCACTGTTATTATTGGCCAGAGAAGAGGGTTTGATGGTTAAAAGCAAGATGGAGCTCTGTGCGTGGGACATAGCTACATTTTCACTTAAAAAGCAAGTCTGCATCTATTTAGACGGGAGCAACATCTACGTCACTGAGAAGGTTAGCATCTACGTCACTGAGAAGGTTAGCATCTACGTCACTGAGAAGGTTAGCATCTACGTCACTGAGAAGGTTAGCATCTACGTCACTGAGAAGGTTAGCATCTACGTCACTGAGAAGGTTAGCATCACGTTACTGAGAAGGTTAGCATCACGTTACTGAAAAGGTTAGCATCTAAGCCACTGAGAAGGGTAGCATCTACGTCACTGAGAAGGTTAGCATCTAAGTCACTGAGAAGGTTAGCATCTACGTCACTGAGAAGGTTAGCATCTACGCCACTGAGAAGGTTAGCATCTACGCCACTGAGAAGGTTAGCATCTACGTCACTGAGAAGGTTAGCATCACGTTACTGAGAAGGTTAGCATCTATGTCACTGAGAAGGTTAGCATCTACTTCACTGAGAAGGTTAGCATCTACGTCACTGAGAAGGTTAGCATCTATGTCACTGAGAAGGTTAGCATCTATGTCACTGAGAAGGCTAGCATCTACGTCACTGAGAAGGTTAGCATCTACGCCACTGAAGGATAGCATCTACGCCACTGAGAAGGTTAGCATCTACCCCACTGAGAAGGGTAGCATCTACGCCACTGAGAAGGGTAGCATCTACGACGTCACTGAGAAGGTTAGCATCACGTTACTGAGAAGGTTAGCATCTATGTCACTGAGAAGGTTAGCATCTACTTCACTGAAAAGGTTAGCATCTATGTCACTGAGAAGGTTAGCATCTATGTCACTGAGAAGGGTAGCATCTACGCCACTGAGAAGGTTAGCATCTACGTCACTGAAGGATAGCATCTACGCCACTGAGAAGGTTAGCATCTATGTCACTGACAAGGGTAGCATCTACGCCACTGAGAACGTTAGCATCTACGTCATTGATCAGGTTAGCATCTACTTTACTGAGAAGGTTAACATCTACGCCACTGAAGGATAGCATCTACGTCACTGTGAAGGTTAGCATTGTGTGTTTCAAAACTCAGGATCCTAAATCAAGCTTAATGCTGATAATGTTTAATCAGGCTGAATTACCGATTAAAGAAGTCCCCGAGGTGATTATGAACGGCCACCAGGTGGAGCTGTTTCCAAATAATGACCCTTGACAGAGAGTAGCAATGGATCAAATAAGTATATCCTGAATGTCTATTGCTCATTATACATTGATCATCATGCGATGAACGGATGTGTTTGTGAGAAAGACCGGCCATGGTCCTGATCACTGGAATAGATTATATTATCCTCAGAGAAAAGTTTTGAGATTTTGTATGCACTGCCAGGGTGGCGAGTTGGCAAAAGTCTCCTGATGTTGCTCCCATCTATTGTTTTTAGACTTATTTGAACTACTTCGGTCCACCCCAACATTAATTGCTTTATTTTCCTTGCTGAAACACAGCCCTCTAGGTAGAGCAAAGAAAGAGACCAATATAAATGCACTTAATTGAATTTTATGCGCAGGAAAAAAAGTTAGTGCTTGCCTCGCAGACTGCAGTCGATATTGTGAGTCCCAAAAACGCAGCTTTATCATATTAGCCTATCAACATCCAAATGACTTTTAAAACAAGTCGACTTGCAAATAGAAATACAGAGAAAACAATTAAAGTTACCGCCGCAACCATGGCAACCGCTAGAACGTCACATCGATTCAGGGACAATATTATTCACAAGGAACAATCGCCGAACCAGAAACGACGCTTGAAATGCAAAGAGAAAATGTGACAGATGTGTTAAAGCAAAGCCGTGTCTAATTTATGGACTGTTGGACCCGTCAGATGTGGTCAATGAGAAACAGTGAGATATTTGGGTAATGCGTGAAAACTGAACGTTGGATATCCTTTTTTTTTGGGCAATATGATATCTATGGAAACAAGCCGCAACAACGCAACTCACATTATAGAGGTGAACTGCGCAGAATGGCATTAGCGGTATTGAAGCGACTTTTATGGTAAATTAAGATACAACAAATGAAATGTTACTTTTTTACTGAGACCATATATATTAAGTTTTGCATAATGCTACTGTGAAATCGATTGCATAGTCCCCATCGCTCAAAACAGGCAAAAAGTGCAAAGCTAAGTGCATGAATACGTGCAACTAACTTAGCAGAGGATTGGGACACATCCATCTATTTATGGATAAAAGGGACAGTGCCCATTAATGACCATTTTTGCAACGCAGTAAATGTGCCTGAATTGACTAAATTAAGCTAGTTTCCATCGGTAGTGTCTTTAGCAGATGTTAAAGCCAGGCTAAGAAGTTTACAAAGTTAAACTCACACAATGCAATTACAAAAACCCATACATTTACACTTTTTGGGCTTTCTTTTTAAATTAATAGAATAAGGGAGACTCCTTGATAGCTTCAGGCACTGTGTTCCACTGTTGGGACGCTCTATAAGATAAGACAGCCTGGCGAAATGCAGCTTTTTTTTTTCTTCCTTCACTACGATTCAGAGGGGCATTCAGACCCTCAGTCCCTTTTTACTTCTTAGAGGTAGGACAACAACCCCATCTGTAGCCTGGCTTCAGAAGTCCTTGCCGTTTCCTTTTTCCACATTTGCACAGAACAGTAAACCGGGATGAGGGGGGACTTCTTGCTTTGGCACACCTGGGAAGTCTGACAGCATATTGCGCTGTCGTCCCAACTAGACCGGTCAGAAAACAGCGGCAAAACCTGTTTGAATCAGCCGGCCAGGACAAGTCATAGGTACACCGCAGTCCAATGTCAGGGTATAACAACAAATCCATGGTCTTATAAATGTATCACCAGATAAATTCCAGTCCTGCCTGGTTAGTCACCTACTGTTTTTTCGGCATATTGCTCAACGCTGTAGTCTGTCAAGTGAGAACACGGCCAGTTATCTTTCCAAGAGGCTGAATCATTGTGCAAGGCATTTGGCAAACGCTTTACCACACGTCCACCCCAAAACATCATCTTTCATCGATTATCTCAACCCTGACGTATACACATCTGCAGGTGCAGCCCCGGTTTGGACTCTTTCACAACTGGAACAGACAAAAACCCCCGACAAACCGTGCGACTGGCAGAGTTCGGAGGGGCTCCCCCCAGAGTGCGCAGCTATGTGGAGCAGCAATGTTCTGGCGCCTGTCCGCTCATGTAACTGCGCTGGCTCCGGCCCAGAGATCTGTCACACACACCCCCGTTGCAAAACCGAGGAACCGCTGGGTGGGGAAGACGAGACAAGCCGCATGATATCCCACATCATTTTTTCCTGTGTGATGGAAGAGCTTGGAGACATGTTTTGTTTGGATTTGGAAGATCTATGTTGTAAAATGAATTCCCTCACTCACTTCAATCACATTTAAGCAAAGACGAAAATATGGCATGCAAAACTACGATTATAAAACAACTGTGCCAAGGGGTTCCGCAAGGTTCAGTTCTAGGTCCACATCTGTTGCTAGTTTAAAAACACTATCTGTCAACAACTACAATAAACGTTGATTGCAGCCTTGTTAAACTGAAATATGATACAGGTCTACACATTTTTGTTATATTCTATTGACAATATAGTTTGTAAAAAGCTTTTGTTAATGTACAGCAGTCTACAAAGTCTGTAATATGTTTAGTCAACCCAAAAATGTTTTTAAATGTATTATTCATATTGCATGGCTTAAGGGACCTTTTGGCAAGCACACAAAAGACCCAGACTTGTTTCAGTGCGGTTTGATTGAGAAGAAAAGAAACTAAAATTCTAACCGCCTCATTTGGGATCTAGTTTGAGATTGAAATAAAATTACCCAGAAAGAAAATATGTCTCATGTTTTTACACACAAGGCCCCGTGGAGAGCAAGTATTCCGTTCTCGGCTTATCGAGGACCTTAATTTAACCAAATGATTACACCGTCTGTGCCATTAAATTACTCCATTCAATGCCCTAGCAATCTTCACCTCTTATCTGATGCAGTTATGAGTTGAAAATTTGATTTGCACTTATCTTAATAGATCAATGAGGTCTTCCAAAAAGGGCTTATTGCAAAACTACAGTCCCAACAGCAGTACTTCCATGGCGAGCCCGCCATGTAAATGAAAATCTGATCAGTGGCCAAGAGGAAAAAAGCATTCCTCATTGGAGTCTTTTGGTTCTGGGCCAAAGGAAGAGCTGCACTGTACCGACTGTCATGCTATGCCTTTGGGCGGTAGCTGTACTCCGGACTAATAAAGAAGACATTATTAACTGGGGTTTGATACAATAAGAACTTGAAACGCATCCAATCCGACGGCCGGCTGGGACCAGTCCGAAGCAAGCAACTACACCGGGGCATGACAGAAATTTAATAAAGGGCCATGGAATATGGAAAATTGGATCGCGTAGTATCTAAAAATACAGAGGTGACATGGTTATGCTAAATCTACTTTTTATGAGATTCTGGGCGCGTTGTAATGTTATTTCCCTCTTCAAGAATGTACCTGCAGTGTAGAAATTGGGTTTGTTCATGCATTTTTAAAATAATATTGTAATGGGATGGTGCCATTCTACTACCAACATGAATCACAAATCATTATCAACTTTCACCTTCTGCCTTTTTCGGGTTTGTTCTGATCTTTAGTTGTCAAATTGCCTTCATTAAGGGGAATCGGCTAATATCATGTTACAATGATGAGCTTTCTAAACAACGTTCATTACCCACTGTTGCCAGAAGAGGTCGACATAATACAAACTGCAGTACAAGAACACACTTCCAACATTACAGAGGACATATTATGCATAGATTCATTATATTATAATTGAGGTTTAAAAACATTATTTTGGGAACTTCAATATTGATATTGTACATCGCACATAAAATAATATATGTAAATAAAAGACATAGAGAAGCAGTGAGAGAATGGGCTGGTCAGGCGGGAGAAGGAAGGGCATGTTACAAAATAAAGAATACAAGCTTTAGAACTGCTCAGAAGGGGTCTGGCGGCGGCTTATTGGCTTTCACAATGTGGAGGACAGTTTTGTGATCCATCTATGATGCAACGAAATACAGGAAATATAATTCTGAGCGCTACAGCAGAAGAAGAAGAACCGTCCAAACCCGATGGAACAGAACTGTGTGATTGAAGCATCAAGTATTCAAAGTAAATATTATGGAAAAAAACGGAAAAATCACTCTTCGTATACGGCGACATGGCGGGGACAAACCCTTGTTCTTGTTGTGAGCCGTGACCCCTGTAGAACGCCACCTACTGTTCTGGAGGGTGCATTGTAAGGCTTTTGAGATGAAGAAAACACATCCAAATGGATCAGTGCTCAATAGAAAGACGATTACGGAAATTGCAGTCCACGTCAGCCCCGGCGAAATCCTCTCAAACAAGAGAAAATGTCTTCTTTTCTTACAATAGAATACAGTCCATGCACAACAAAAGGCAGGCATTTATCAACATGGATGCGCTGCCTCTGCAGGCAGCGCATCTTTAAAAACGTCTTTGAGCAAGTGCGGCCACTTTGCGTTCATTACAGCTCGGAGCACAACATGAATTTCACTCCGACTACCCTTTTCTTTTCTCTTTACCCCATTATGCACCAGAGCGCTCAGATTTCGCACCCAACAAAAGGCCTCCGAACATAACGCCAACCTCCTCATTCTGTTTAAGGGTGAGAGCCCATTGTGCCTGCGTTGTTGCTCGAGACTTGACAAAAAAAAAAACCCAAGCCACTGTTGGTCTACTTTTCACGCGTACCCAGTGAGGGCTGTATCCTCGTGCGACTTTCCTGTTTTGTTTGTTTTCGGAGAGAGAGAGAGAGAGAGACTTGGGGTAAGGCTTCTCCGAGCGCAGGGCTCTGCCTGGTGTGCGTAATTACAGCCACATCAGCCTGTGGGTTTTCTTGCCTGGGCACACTCAAACCTCAAACAGCTTATTTTTCACTTTCCCCCACCAACTCCTCGGCTGCAGACAGAGATTCATTATGCTGGGAGTCTAAGTAAACAAATGGAGGATAATGGCATACAATTGGTACGAAGCAGATGGAGGATTTAATGTTTACAATGACCAATTAGGACTCCAAACACGGCTCCGAAGAATACGAACTCGCACCATGATATTTTATTTGCTTTAGCTGAGAAAATAAATAATAAACTCGTATTTTGTCCTTTTACACTTTTGTGGAAATCAAGTTATCCACATATAATTGTTCCTGCACACTAAACGTTTTGTAGATTTTGGTGCATTTTTGAGGTTTTCATGATATTTGACATTATATACCGTAAATTCTCTAATACTGGCCTGTATTCCATTAGCGGCTGGGTCTCTAACAGAGGCCGGGTTCGCGGCTGGCGGAGGCAAATTAAAGCCGGTCTCTAAAACAGGCCGGGGCTTTTACTAGAAACTATAGCGGTAGAAATATACCCCATGTTAGGAATTTGTCTCATACTGGTGTAAAGGAAAACTCACGTGCAGGAAGTAAACAAACGGGAACCCGGGCCGATGGGGACGCTGTGGAGGAGCTGATCCGAGCGTAACTTTGACACAGATTTAGACACTTTTCAAACCTCCTGTGACGATATTTGGAAACAGGGAAAGCAACAAATGTGTGACCCTCCAGGGTTTTAATAAAGTCACCATCGCGTCTTCAAAGCACGTCCAGCTGCTCCGTGTGCAGGTCAGTCCCACGCCTCAAAATAACTCCTCCCATCAGCGCGAGCGTCTAGTCTTCTCTCGGGTCAGTCTCATGATCGATCACAAACACAAACGCTCCGTCTAAACTCGCCTTTTACACAAGATAACAACAAATAATCCGGTCCGTGGTAAAAACGAAACAGAAACCTGCAGTGACATTGATGTCAAAGTTCCGCTAACAGCAACGAAACACTTCCTGTTGTCCCGACAAAATAAAAGGCGTCAATGTTCCAGCCACTGGGAGAGTGTTTGAAATGTTAATTAATAAATGAACCTATTATTTTAGGTGCAAATGGACACAAATCTCGTTTTTCTTCATTTTCCTGGTCGTCCGTTTTGCTCAAATAGAAATAAAGGCCTGTCTCTAATTGTGGCCTGGTTCCAATAAAGGCCTGGTCCTAGATGCCCTTGAGTAAATAAAGGCCCCGGCCTATATTAGAGCATTTACGGTAATATGAAGTTTGGTGGCTGCTGTGGGACGAGCTTCTTAAAAAAAAAAAACTACCTTCCAGTTTCGATTTACAGCGCGGTTTACAGCCTCAGCAGCACGGCGTGATAAACACACTTGGTGGGCATGTTAAGGATCGCATGTAGCAACTCAATCGGCCACATTTACAAATCAGTCTCCTCATGCGTCTGCTCTGTCATTCAAAATCAAAGGCTGGTACAATAGCCCAGTAATACGCACATCATTTCATCCATTTCGTTTCCCGCGCGCATGCCAACTGCCTTATCACGCCGATTTCACACGGCCGGGTTCAAACCGAGGCGCCTCTTGCCCCGGGTCCCGTGTGCGAGGCTGATTATCGACCAGGAGCTCACAAGATAACACAGCGAGGCGAAGGGAGGGGGGGGGGGTGGCGGTCCCTTTTTTTCCCCCGACTGACGCAGCCCCTAATCCCAGCCGTAGGGGGCGCTTGTTGGCGCTACCCTTCCCTGTGATAATTGTGTGTGTGTGTGTGTGGCTTTCGTCTCCATTAAAGGGGGCCCAACTGTCTCCTCCTCATTAGGCCTGTTACCCAGTCCTGTAATTGGGATGAACTCTCTCCTCCTCCCCCATTCTCACTCCGATCTCTCCCTCCAAAGGCCCCTCTCCAGTGGGACTGGGAGGGGTAGTCTAAATAAACCCCTGGGACACATCAGCAGTAATAATGGGACACGGGGCCCTGTGGAGTGGGGAATGCAACAGAGTTACCAGGGAAAATCAATGTGGTTTTTCAATGGGCTTAAAACTGAGTCTCATATAATTCAAAGTAGAAATGGGGTTTTGGGAAATGGTAGCCCATGACAGAAAGAAAGACCACATTAGTTTTAGACGTTATAGGTTATGTTCATGTGACATCACAACATTCTCAAGAGCCTGAAGTTTAAAATTCAGAAGGTGGGCAGGTGAAAAAAAACATGAAACAAAGACCGTCTCAAAGGTTCCGTGTCTTCCCTGTCAGCGTGTATAAACTAAAGTCCAATCATTTTCTCTGAAACGTGTTCGAAAGTTGTGACAATATTCAAAAACATGTGTTTTGGTCATGGGTTTGTGAATCCAATCACTATCGAATATATATATATGTACAATATTTCTTTCCAAAACTGTATCTCTGATCATATTTTGGTTAGTGGGTGCCGAGGGACAAGATTTTCCCCCAAAATACTTCTCTGTGTTTATTTCCCATGTATTAATATTGCTTGCAACGTGCAAACCATCCACCAGGGTGTGCTGCAGCACCCTCAGCACCCTGGGTTCCCACGGCCTTGATCTCTAAGCTGTATTGGCCCTCCATCAAATTCTAGAACGCAGCCTGTTCCCTCATGAAAAATACTTTATGCAGCATTACATGAAGGAAACAAATCACTACTCAATCAGCCCATTTCTTAAACGTTGAAGTACTTAAAGTAGATCGTTGAGACTTGACACAATCAAGCGCCCATCGATTCATTTGAGGCCACACCATTGACGGCACGAGCCAATCGCATGGCAGTGCTTGTTACTTGTCAGTCATTTCTTTATAAAGATAAAGCTGTCAGTTGAAGCGCGGGGCTACAGAATCTCCCGGGAGCCATCAGTAACGTGGCACAGACGAGCCCGTTGAGGAGGGGGGGTTGGGGCGGGTCACGCTCGGCAGGTGCAGGGGTGGGGCGGCGCGCTGAATTAGGAGCCCTGATTACTCTGACCTGCGTGTCAGGAGACGGGAGTGGGACATGCTGTTGGTAAAGGGGAATTCAATCCACACATGTTTTATGGGGCGTGTAATCTGTGGCTCGTAGATTTGTGTCACGTTGGGAAAAGCAAGATGGATTTCAAAAAGAGCTCAGCGAAGACGTGAGGGAAGGAACAATCCAAAGACAAAAAAGGGAATTTGTAGCTTATATAGCATAGCACAATATATTAAAAATACTGAAGAACTGTCAAGGACATTGTAATCATTTTAATGTGTTATTTACTGAACCATTTCAACTCACCATGTCATTTTAAATTTAAACAAAAAGTCCAAACCATTCTTTATAAAGCTGTAATTGCTGCATCCAAATTCATTTTAGCCTTTCCCGACATGTCTAATATTCCCATTCTTCAAAGAGATGAGTTAATAAGCAGGTTTCTCAACATTTCTAACAACATTTCGTTAGCAATGTTAGCGTAGTCTGCTTGTCCTTGAGTAAAAACAGCTTGATTCACAGTGTACTTTCACAAATGTTTACATCTATATTTGACTGGAGAAAACCTGGAAAAAATATGAGGTACAGTGGCTTTAAAAACAAAACGGAACCACAATTAAACTGAACTTTAGCACATAGAGATCGGGAATGTGACGTCACATCGCTAAGCATGATGGGATTAGCAGCAATTGTAAACTAATGGAGATTTTAAAAGTTCAAATACTGGAGTTATTGTTCACATTAAAACACTTGGGCACCACAGTATGTTAGATGTATTTACCAGCAGCTCCACGCTATTTTCTCTACTTTTTATACTGTTTTTAGCTAATGTTAGTCAATGCAAAGATGGCTGATCTCCACGGTAACTAACTTTTCCAACAATTCCCTGAACTATCTGTACTAAATTAAAACTCTGGTTTGCTTAGGGAGATACACATTAGTTCCTTCTGTTAAAATAAAAAAGTTCAGGCTAAATTAAATTCTTCTCCCATTTTTAAGCGGAATCTCCTTTGCCTTACAATTATCAAATATCCCCAAACTGCTCCGAGCGTCTGAGCTTGAACCCTGCCCTCTGAGTGGACCATATTTCAGCCCGGTTTATGCACGGCCTGTAGCTGGGCAGACAAAGATAAAAACAACAGTCTAAAACTGTGCCGCCGGCATGTGTGGCCCCCGTGACGCAAGCTGGGCCAGGCCTGAGAATATCAACGCCGCGGCTAACGCTAACGGCAAGCGCTAATGGCCATGCGACCAGGCGGGCCCACGGAAACGCCCCGGGGCCTGGATTTTACCGTAAAGCTGGACCGCTCCCTCGGGAACAATGCGGGTGCTTTTTGAAGGAGGGGAGGGAAAGGAGGAGGGTGTTACATATGTGTGTGCAAGCCCAATTAAGCCTGACACCATGTCGGAGGGCCCGCGCCAAAACATGGCCCACCTGTTTGGAGAGGGGCTGTGGGGGCTAATGAGCGCTGGCCCCAAAAGGGAGGGTGGAGGGTGGCAGACGGCCGGGGTTGGGGAGGCGAGGAGAGGAGCGGAGGAAGACGGCGGAAAGGGAAAATCGACAAAAGAATTCCAAGGACTGATGACAACATTCCCGGGTTGGAGCCCCGGAGCTCGGTCTCATTAGCGTCACTGGAGACGGGGCTGTCAGGGAGTCTGTGGCGGTTACACTGATCCGCTTCAGAATCATCACAGCGGCAGGCAGATGCGCGCCAGTGACAAGGCGCCGTGATGAGGGCAATCCAAGTATAGATTTCCATATTTATCAAGTGCACAAGCGCG
The DNA here is from genome assembly GCF_951799975.1 of Gobius niger. Taxonomy (NCBI): domain Eukaryota; kingdom Metazoa; phylum Chordata; class Actinopteri; order Gobiiformes; family Gobiidae; genus Gobius; species Gobius niger. Next base: position 6,630,143 of record NC_136867.1, read on the forward strand.
CGGCAAAATGGGATGAAGCAGACAGACGCTCAGGTTCATTTGGTCAACATAGATACTGGGTCACAGTTCTTCTCGATGGGCTGCGTTCACATTGTTAACGGCGTGTAATTTTACATGGAGTTGGTGCAGCTGGGAATTTTATTGTGGTAACAATGGCAACGGTTCAAATGCCGAATGTTGGACTTGGTTAATGGTTAATATTTCTGGAATGGCCGGATCTATTTACACGAAACAAAAACTGTCACAAAGTTCAACATCTTTTCTCTCAGCACAAATGAACTAAGGTCACATGACTCTCATACAGGCGTCCAAAAGTTCGAACAACATTCAACATGTGCTTGTGAATGGACTTTCAGCCACAAGATGAATGAGGCAGGTCCAATCACTTCCAGACAGTGTTAATTTTGTCGACTAAAATAATTAGTCTTAATTTTAGTCAAAGTGATATTTTTCATGACTAAAATTGGACTAAAAGTTTTTCATGAGACTAAAACTGTGACTAAAATGTCCAGATATTTTAGTCGACTAAAATAAGACTAAATAAAAATGAAAAGAAGAGACTAAAATCATCCAAACTTCTATTGACCGTCTGAAAAAGCCTCAGATCATTTAAATTCACTGCCAAAGGATCAGCTCTGAGCTTTGTTCATGTGGAGCAGATCCATGAAGTCGAGAACCTGGATTAAAAATGATTATAATGAATATTATAAATATAAGTCGACTAAATTCGTCTTAATTTTAGTCGACTAAATTGACATGCAATTTTAGTCGACTAAAACTAGACTAAAATTGAAACATTTTTTTTGACTAAATCTTGACTAAAATTAAAATACATTTTAATCAAAAGACTAAGACTAAAAGTAAAATAAAATATGTCAAAATTAACACTGCTTCCAGGTAATAATCGTGGGAAATATTTGGAGATTTTCAGTTTGGAGATTACGTTCCAAAACTGTCTCTCTTATGAGTTGCAAAGGCGTCGCGCCTCCAGCTGAAATTTTGGCATCACATTCTAGAATGTTGTGAATGCAGCCTTTTAATGAGACACCGTTTCTGGTACATAGCATACATTTTTCTGAATGCTGCACACGATTTTCTTCATCAGGGCCAAAGTCCCAGGGTGTTGGGCAGTGTTAATTTTGACAGCATATTTTAATTTAGTTTTAGTCTTAGTCTTTTGATGAAAATGTAATTCGATTTTAGTCTAGTTTTAGTCAAAAAAATATCTTCAATTTTAGTCTAGTTTTAGTCGACTAAAATTGCAAATAAATTTAGTCGATTAAATTTAAGACGAATTTAGTCGACTTTGCATTGATAATATTCATTATAATCATATTTAATCTTCTGCTTCATGGAGCTGCTCCACATGAACAAAGCTCAGAGCTGATCCTTTGGCAGAGAATTTACATGATCTGAGGCTCTTTCAGACGGTCAATAGAAGTTTGGATGATTTTAGTCTCTCCCTTTCATTTTTATTTAGTCTTATTTTAGTCGACTAAAACATCTGGACATTTTAGTCATAGTTTTAGTCTCATGAAAAACTTTTAATTTAGTTTTAGTCCAATTTTAGTCGTCAAAAATATCACTTTGACTAAAATTAAGACTAAATATTTTAGTCGACGAAATTAACACTGGTGTTGGGAGGCTGAAAGCGCACTTTTAGGTTTAAATGTTTGTCGTCAAACCTGCCAACAAAAAGTTGGTGGCTTAGTGACTGAAACAAGGCAGCGGATGTGTCCCAACAGCCACCAGTCACTCGCTCACTCACGCATGGCACGGCGGGCGAAGTGTCTTGGCAAAGGAAACAGAAACAAAAATCACTCAAGATTGACATTTAATGGTCAATATTCAGGACAGTTATAGGATATCGCAGTTGTTTCTCATATCGTTCAGGCTAATATAACACAACTTTAAAGAACAGCATCCATAGAACTTGCAAAAGGCGAACTCCAATAGAAAATCGTTATTCCCTTACATCGTCTCGCACAGATCCATCAAAACATTGCTCCTGTATCTTTTTTTTTTAGGTCATCGTAGAAGAGCAAGTGTATAACAATCTGCCTGAGAACTGTTTGCATGACCCCCAAACAATTCATTACTTGGGCATAAAAGTTGCCTCTGAAAGAGAACAGACTTCTTTCATTGATTCCTCCCAAAACAATGCAGAGCTAAGTTTCGAATGTAGAAACCGACTCTCGACAAGGGCAGCGTTTGTGCACCAGCACAGCGGCAGCTATCAGCCCGGCACAAACAAGCAGGCAGCAAATTAAAGGCATGGGAACGAGACCGAGCCACAAGCAGATAATGAAATAATCAGCGCCCAGGATTGTGTAGCAGAAAGAGCCGACTTCACACAGAATGAAGAATGGAAGTAACAGCTTTCACATGTGGAGCTTGCTAAACTGTTTACGGCCTAATTAAGTCATCTGACTGGATTTCTGTGCGCCCCGCTTCAACAGCTCCATACAAGGACATTGATGGACAAACGGCTTCATTCATGTATAAAGCGGAATTTACATTTTCCAAGGAGATGAACATAGCATTAACTATTGAGAAAAGAGTGAAATATGACCAACAAATACAAGAATCACATTTCAGAACAGGGTTAGCAGGTTTGGATATTTTTGTGGTTTGTGGACATAATGCACCATTCATATTGTGTGTTTATACATTTATTTTTTGATTGTTAAAGCAGTCCATTGACAAACAGGAGAAGCCGTGTATCGATCCTAACGTATGCGGACAGTTAGCAAGCCAGCTAGTCAACTTTTATGAACAGTTCCGTGCTGAAAGTGTGTTCATCATGAAGACATCAATTTGCTCGGACGCCGTTAGCATTAACCTCTTAACTCCCGCCTGAACCGAGAGGATCTTTTTCCTCACGTCATCAGATTTTTTTTTCCATCATTTTTTTTGTTGGGCAGTCAACTCATTTCATTCAATCATTTTTTCGTCAATTTTTTATCATATTTTTTGTCATTTTTTTGTCATTTTTTGTCAAATGTTTGTAATTTTTTGTCACATTTTTTATCAAATTTTTGTCATTTTTTTGGTCACATTTTATTCATTTTTTGGTATTTTTTTGGTAATTTTTTATCACATTTTTGTAATTTTTTGTCAAATTTTTATCACATTTTTGTCATTTTTTCATCAAATTTTCATCAATTTTTCATTATTTTTTGTTACATTTTGGTCATTTTTTGGTCACATTTTGGTCTTTTTTTTGTACAATTTTTATCACATTTTTGTCATATTTTTGCAATTTTTTTTTGTCACATTTTGTAACATTTTTGGTCATTTTTTGTCAATTTCTTGTGACATTTTTGCCTCTTTTTCATCAATTTTTTGTCACTTTTTTGTCACATTTCCATCATTGTTTTCGTCTCAGTTTTGTTGCTTCTTTCACAGCTTTTTTCCCAGAAGCTTTTGGACTGGGGTAAAGCCAAACTGGAGAAAATGTGCTCGGTTCAGGTGGGAGTTAAGGGGTTAAAGTGAAAGCTTGTTTTCACTCCTTTTTGGCGTCTCAAACCCATGACTGCCTGCTGAGGGCACTCCAGGCCAATTCAGTTCCCTCACTCCTTACCGTCTTTTCTTTACATAGACATCATTTCAAATTGTAAAATCCACTCGTCCATACATGCGGTTTGCTTTTAGCTTCAAATGGCGAGGGCTCCATCGAGATACCTGTGCACTACAAGTCAGCCTTGGTCTGTCAAAAATCAATGTGCCTTTGCCAGCGAGAAAAGACGGCGTTCAATCCAATTCCAAAAATTATAGTCGCCTCGGGTCTATTCAATTTCCCAAACTTCATTTGTCTCCTGGGGTCAATTCAAGAGCGCGGAGAGCAGTTTGCACATAACAGCATCACAGGGTCCAATGTTCCAAACACAAGATAGTAATAGAATTTGAATAAGAATTTGAGCAAATGTGACACCGACTGTCGATGTTTTGTTTGCTAACCAACTGAATGAGGCAAGGCAAGTTCATTTGTAGAGCACAATTCATACACAAGGCAATTCAAAGTGCTTCACAGTTAAAGCAGCATAAAATATAAGAAAAACAAATACAATCAATAAAAACATCAACATAAAATTAATCAATTACAGTAAGAGGCAAGAGTGTAGATAAAATACTTTCAGTTATATGCATTTTTAAGTCTTGTTTGGATTCACTCTGTCTTGAGAACTATTTTAAGTCTTGTTTGGACTCGCTGTCTTGAGCACTATTTCACTCTGTCTTGAGTACTATTTTTAAGTCTCGTTTTGACTCGCTGTCTTGAGCACTATTTCACTCTGTCTTGAGCACTATTTTTAAGTCTCGTTTTGACTTGCTCTGTCTTGAGCACTATTTTTAAGTCTCGTTTTGACTCTCTTTGTCTTGAGCACTATTTTTAAGTCTCGTTTTGACTCGCTTTGTCTTGAGCACTATTTTTAAGTCTTGTTTTAACTCACTCTGTCTTGAGCACTATTTCACTCTGTCTTGAGCACTATTTTTAAGTCTCGTTTTGACTCGCTCTGTCTTCTTGAGCACTATTTTTAAGTCTCGTTTTGACTCGCTCTGTCTTGAGCACTATTTTTACTTGCTCGTTCACACAAAGTTACCTAACCTCTGTTTTGTCGCTCCTTCTCCTCTGGACATCAACATACAAATTTATCATTTACAGTAAAAGGCAAGAGTGTAGATAAACTATTTTCCGTCATATGAATGGGCAAAAAGAACTGTTTTCAGCCTGGATTTGAACTGAAATAAAACGTCTACTTGTACCCTCAATCGACAGACTTAGAGGGTTCTTAACAAATCAACTCTCCCGGTGTTGCTTTTGTCATGAGGCCGTTTTGCGTCTCACCTCGACAGGCAACAAACGTCCTTTCAGCAGCTGGCTGAGAACACCCACCTATAGGGGGAGATTATAAACTGATCTCATATGGAAAGATCGTTCCATTTTACCCTTGTTTTGTCATCGCAGGTATCCCGTTTTCCTTCTCACTAAGCCCTACCTATAACCTCAATCAATGTGGCCGTTCCAGGCTCTTTCTTCTTCCACTCCGTCGACTTAACCTCCATCTCGTAATTATCGCCTCACCAACAGTTCAAGAACAATCCCACACTCCACTCGACTGCCCCCGAGGGAAGCTTAATTCTATTTCGTTTACCGCACCTGATCACATCGTTGTTGTGTTTTTTTGTAGCACTTTCTTGATCCTCGCAAGGAGAAGAGCACATCTGCAGACCTCTGAACATATAGCGAGCGAGGTGAGCAGTCATCCAAGCGCTACGCCGGCCAGCCGAGAGGAAAAAGGAGGAAAAGAAAAAGCCGAGCACCATCTGTCAGCTGCGGACCGACCCGGGACTCGAAAAGACTACACTTAGCGGCGCGCGCGAAAAGGTCAGCGGAAAGGCTTTTAAAACAGTGTTCGCGGCCAGATGGAAATTAGAGGAGGGGAGTGAGGCAGGTGAGAGGAGGAGGAGGAGGAGGAAGACCCATCACCACCGGGTCCGGCGCCAAACGGGAAAGATGTGCAGGGATTTGCGCCGCTGAGAAACGATTACACCTGGAACTGTAGGGTGAAGGCATGCGACAAATAGCTTTTCCGTGCAAAGAAACGGAACTGCTTCGAGGGCCGCTGCAGCCGGTTCACTTTAGGTAATGCGGCGTTTTTGAAGGTTTAACTGCCTGGACTTTACTGCGGGTCTTCAACATACCGTCTGCTGTCGATACCACAGCACTTATTAGAAGAAAAAAAACATATTTTTTGTGCTCAATCAATTGTGAGCTGTTTCAAGGAGTTTCCAATTCTAGGTTCCTTGGTGAAACGCTTGGTTCAGAAGAGTGCCTGGTAAATTGTCTTGCTTTTGTCAGATCTCAGTCTTCCAGGAGTTTGCTCTTTGCTGACATAATAGTATGGTCCACATGATCACGGTCATGGGAATGAGCTAGAAATAGGGCTGCAACTAACAATTATTTTGCGATTTTACGATTAATCGCTTGGCTGTGAATGGTGTAGGAAAATTGGATAAAAAAAAAAAAAATCACATAAAGCTAAAGTGGCGCCGCTTGAGGACATGTTGATGGAGGAAACTTAAAGTAAATGTTTGTTGGAGGCTCTTGGCGCTGATTCTGCTTCTGATTGGATGAGACACAGACGGATATTCATGAAATTTGCAATATACAAAACACTACATACACTTACTATGAAAAACAAAGTAGGTTTTCATCAAAAATCCTACATTTTCATGTCATTTTTGCTCTATTTGAATCTGTGTGAACCAGAAAACGATTAATCGATTACTAAAATAGTTGTCGACTATTTCAATAATCGATTAGTCGTCGATTAATCGATAAGTCGTTTCAGCCCTAGCTAGAAATGATCCAACGGGAAATAGTTCCACCCCATTTCAGGGCAATCGTTAAGGCGAGACACGGCCGCTGAAAACAGATTTTTTTTCATACAGTGGTCAATGAGATTTTTAGCTAGTTTTCTCCCTTAAAAGGGCCTAGATGCAAGTTAGCCATTTTATACTCACTACTGCCACCTCAGGTCATACGTGTAACGACACCTTCTATATTAAGCTCGTGCACGACGGCACTTCGGACCCGAATAAACACGTTTTTGAGTGACAGTGCAGGATTTTAGAGGCATTGGAACATGTAGGGGGAGGAAAATACTTCATTTTAACATTTTTAAACTCTGTATAGTCCCTTTAACATCTTATTTCAATGTCAGAGTAAAAATGAAGACCAAACACTCTTGCAACAACTTTAGTAGCTCCTACAGACTCTAAACTTTCCAGTCTTTTCCAGTAAAAATGTCTTTTAATATCTCATCCATAGGCTGATATATGGAGCTCTGAACTGCAAAAAAACAACCCTTTCCGATTGCGTTGCTCATCAATCTGACTCTAAATCCAAAACACATCAGATTGTGTGACGCAAAACACAAATACCCGAGTCCACTTTGACAGTAAATGGGCCACACTCGCCCGGCCGTGGCTGAAATAAACTTGTTGAAAGGACACCACGCCGCCGCACTGATCTACCTTTCCACCCCGATGAGAAACGTCAGATTACAGACATGTTTTTGAAGAGCATCCATGGGAACAGGCAGGCAGAGGGGCGGCTGGCATGGAGCAGGAGACAGGGGGGGAGAAGACGTGGATCTTTGGCCGGGAGCGCGTTGATATGACAGCTCGATTTTCTGGGCTCTGGTGTGAAGCAGCATCCCTCCATTATGAGGCCCGTGACACTCAGCCTCTGCACCTCGGTGCCCCTCACCCACGCAATTGAAAAAAAGGGTTATTTTATACATTCACTTTGAGTTTGTGTCTGTAGGATGTACTGCTGTTGTGTCCTTTGCAAAAATAGAGGGGAAGGGAACTTTGCATGTGTTGGATTTGGATTTTCAGCAGCTCAAAGTTCAAATGCACATTGGTGTTATTGTCCAAAACATTGTGCAGCTCCATTTCCACCGCAGAGCCATTTTTCAGCGTGAACACAAAAGCACATCATATAGTTCTGGAGAAAAAAAAAAACACATCCAGAGAACAGATCATCATCATGTGCACAAAACTCAATTCAGCTTCATTAGAATTTGTTATGTGCCTATACCTTCAGTCCGAGCTCTGAAAATTGTTGAGTTAGTATTTTTCTAATTACAAAGATGTATAACATGTGTGTGTAAGTGGCCCCCCAGACTCAAAAGGCTAAAAACCTCCCTCTGTAATGTCAGATATTGGTCTAAAAGCTGCACAACCAGCTACATGGGCGTTTAGAGACGGGACTTGGCTGACTTCCTGTTGGCCGGAGTAGGGTATAGAGATACTTCCTGTCCACATTTTAACATAAATTAAAACTAAGAGAAGAAAACTTAAATAAACATCACGCTAGGGCTGGGCAATATATAAGACATATCGATAGACTTTTAAATGAGATATGGAATTAGACCATATCGCATATATCGATATAGCTCAAATTTACGCTGTTATACTTATTTTATAGCCTACTTTTATTTAAGATTGTTAACATGCACCGTACAGAGCTTTGTTATACAGTGTTTATGTTTATATCTTATAGTGAGTTTTCAATAAAACTACGCGTATTTGGCTTCGACTTTGACTTAACATTTCATTGCACAGCTCTCACTTTGCGGGAAAAAATATCGGGATATATATCGTATATCGATATTCAACTTAATTTTATCGGCATGTGACTTTTGGTCCATATTGCTCAGCCCTACATCACGCTGAGTGTGTTTCATAAAAGTTTAGATGATTTCTTAGCTAAGGCTCTTACGCTAGTCTTTAGCATTAAAACTGAAACATTAACAGTTAGCTACAACAGAAGTCCTCCCCGGTGAAGAATTTACAGCTACATATTCTATGCTAAATACGGTTTAAATATTTAAATAGTCCAGTGAGACATGGCAAATACACCAATGGAAAAAAAGCAAGGACAGGAAACAGTCGCTAACTTGTGAAGCTAGCATCATATTGCATCGAGAATCAGGACAGTGATGTCACATCCCTTAGCATCATAGGCTTTGCAGCAATAATAAAGTAATGGAGATTTTAAAAGTGTAAAATACTGGAGTTATTGTTCACATTTAAACATTTAGACATTACTGTGTGTTAGGTGTATTTACCAGTAGTGACCCAGCAGCTAACAGAGTTGCATATTTCTCCACTTTTTATAGCATTTTTAGCTAATGTTACCTACGGAAAATGTTTGCTAGCACCCACAAACATGCCAGATCTCCATAGTAACAGCGGAGCCTCCCGAACTTTATTGCTTTCTTAACTTGTAGAAAAAGTATAACAAAACACCCTTTAAGACCATTACTCGTCCACCCCATTGACCCGACGTTACATATGAGGTGCAGTTGTGCACAATGACACACATAGTCACTGTTTAAACATGTCCAGTATATAGTGGAGTTCGGCCTGACCCTATGCAGCTGGGGGGCAAAGACCACACTAACGGGCAGAGCTTTTCGAGCACACTGGGTCTCTGTGTGTCGCCCCCCCCCCCCCTTTTAATTCATGCTGTCAGAGTCTATTAGGCGTTCAGCAAAGGCCCGAGCCAGAGCGAGCCAGGCTGGATAAACAGAAAAGCAAAATGTTGGGGTTGGAACTGTGAAGATTAAAATAAATAGGTAGTAAATTAATTTGGAAATCTGGCATTCTCTGGCAGTTCCTGCGGGAAAACTGCAGCGCCTCTCGCAAGTTGCACCACCTGGAAGGATTTGGCAAGAAAACCTGCTCAATTTGTCTGAAAAGCTAAGTTGGCATACGCGATTCCTGCTGCAGTAACTGAGCGCAGCATATGAGGAGGTTTTTTTTTTTTTTACTTGCTGAAAGATGAGGATAGTCGTGCACACACCGGTTATGGCTGTGAAACCTCCTATTTTGACGCTTTCACTCTGGCTTTATTAGCTTTGGCCACTTGAAACTATTATTTACAACACTCTTGGCCCTTTACTAAACCGGATACATCTACAATCATGTGTGATATTGTGTGTGTGTTATTGATTGGTCTGAACAGTTTCATTTGTCTATCAATGTGTCAAAGACCAAGGACATGTTGATAGATTTCCGCAAGGCGCCCCCTAGTGGTACCAACACTGTGATCCAGGTAAAACCGGTTGAAGTAGTCTCCGAATACAAGTACCTCGGGACTATTATTGACAAAGACTTGCGCTTTGAGTCTAACACTGACGCCATCTGCAAAAAGGTGCAGCAAAGACTCTTCTTTTTAAGAAAAATGAATTCATTTAGAGTTTGTAATGTCCTCATGACTATCTTTTATTGAGTCAGTTTTAACATTTTGTTTTGTATCTTGGTTTGGGGCTCTTTCTGTGACCAACAAAAATTGTTTGAGGAAGTTGATCAGAGTAGCAGGTAAAATCATTTACAGCCAAAGGGTTGTACGAAAAGCCCAACAGAAAATGTGTCCGGACCATCCGCTTTTTAAAGGAATAGTTCACTGTTTTTCCATACTGTGATATGTTCTTACCTGAGCTTAGACGAGTTGATACGTACCTGTCTGGTCTTTGTGTGTGCCCTCAGTCACGCAAAACAACCAAATATGTTGTTAGCATTTGGCCTCTTCCAATGTATTCCTATAGCTCCAAACGGGGGTGAAGTTGGAAGCTCCCACGCTCTTCCACGGGCACAAAGACCAGACAGGTACACATCAACTCGTCTAAGCTCAGGTGAGAACAAATCACAGTATGGAAGAACTGTGTGCCCTCAGTCACGCGAAAAGACCAAAGATGTTTCTAGCAATGGCCTCTCCCAGTATATTCGTACAGCTCCAAACAGGGGTGAAGTTAGAAGTGATCAAACTCTTCCACGGGCACAAAGACCAGACTGGTACGCATCAACTCATCTAAGCTCAGGTAAGAACACATCACGGTATGGAAAAACGGTGGCCTGTTCCTTTAAGGAGTTTAACCTACTCCCCTCCGGACGCAGGCTAAGAATGCCCTGTACTGGAACTCGTCGGGCCAGGGCCTCTTTTATTCCAGAGGCTGTTGCGAAGGTAAATGATCATATGTTGCTCAGTGAAGCTGCTGCAAATTAGGCTTTACTTGATCTTATTCTGATTGTCTCTCAGCTTCAGAGCCGGACTGATGATGGCTGTGACTGTATGATCTTTGTCCCAAACACAATTGTTGTCTGAATTGTTTTTGTTTGTTTTTGCTTTATCGTGTGTGGACACCTGCTGCATAATGATTTCCTTCGGGACAGTAATAAAGTTGAACCTTGAACCTTGATAATGCAGTCTCCAAATATCAGGCAAAAGACAATCATCTCAACAGGTGTAAGCCATCGGCACACAGAGCATGTTATGAGAAACCCTTTGCTAACATGGCTAACAGTGGAGCATAGATAGATAATGACATGCTAAAGGTCAACACCTGTATAGCAGATTAAAGGCCTTGTGGTAAACAAGACCACGGCAGCAGCAATGACTGTAATATGTCAGGAACATCAATGTGCGCCACTGTAAATGCAGCTTTGCAGGGGTGAGCCGAGCAGTTCATGTGACAAAAGCAGCAGTGCAGCCTAATTTCTGCAAAGTTGACTTATTTTCGTCACGTCCTCGTCAAAAACCAACCTAGAGTGGCCATTTGTTTCGCTTGTACATTTCCGTAATCCCGCATAGTCTCCCTCTTCTGCGCACGAAACTGCAGACAACGCTTCGGGAAAGTCACGCGGAGAAATCCAGGAACGCTCGGCTGTGTTTTCAAACCCAGACGTTATCGCCAAAACGTGTGTTCCGAGCCCGTCCTTGGCCGAACCGTCTCACCCCGCGCTGATAAACATTTCTTACAAAAGGCGTTGAATAACTTTGTAACTTTCTGGAAACACGGTGTTCTAAGTTGTATTACAAAGAAATATCAAGGCTGAGGTGTCTGAAGTCGTCGTGAAAGCCTGAATAAAGCACAAGAGGACCTTTGACTTGGCTACGAGCAAAGATGACGCGCTCCGATTGGCTGAAAGCGACAAGATGTGCACTTAAGCTCTTCCAATCACCTCAGAAGTATGTTTAGCTTCTTGCCCAGTGCACCAAACTGCAACAACATCAAAATGCACAGTCAACGTGTAGCAGTAAAAAAAGAAAAGACAAAAAAAAAAGCGGCCAAGTTTGTTTCTGGGAGATATCAGAGCTCGTGTGGGCGGGTGCTGATATGTAATTAATTTCATGTGCCCAGCCAGAAGAGACATGACTGCTACTCGCACGTACACGCTCATAGATAAAAAGGGGGAGAAAAGAAGGGGGGAATCTCCGAGAATCCCGACAAATCCTAGCGATCAGGTCCCGGGAGGGTGTGAGAGTGGAGGGGGAGGGGGGTGGGGGGAGTCCCTTGGGTGCGTGCATGTAGACTGCAGTTTGGAAGGAGGACAGTATAGTGAACTGGCTTCCCCCAAAGTGGTCACTGGAGACGCTGCCAGGCTGGAGCTCGCGAGGGACCGCCGAGCACCGGGGGGAACAATGTTTAATGCAAATGAAGGCAGCCCGTATGGCGAGGGTGCTCTGCCGTGCGAGCGAACATGGCTCCGGCAAAGCAGGCGCCCCGCAGTTCAACATCGAAGCGGCAACTGCGCCGGCGTTAGACATGCTCATTTGGGGAAACGCCGCTGATGAAGTCTATCAATGGCGACGCATCTGCCAGTTAGTGCTAGAGCCAGTGTTGTTGTTAGTGAACCTGAGAGCGCGGTGCCTCAAAAAGTAAAGGACAAATGTGTTCTTACAGATTTGGGATCTTTGGTGGATGCTATGTAGGGCTGCACATGATATCGCCAAATTATAGTCATCTGAATATTCAATGTAGCATTTAAAGCAGTACTAAGTAACGTGTTTACCTTAATAAATCCTTTTCGTAGTCCCTGTGGGGGTGATACAAGTGTTTATGGGATGATTGGAGGGTCTTTCATCTCCCCCTGGTGTCTCTGACCAGAAAACCATGTTTGCAACTTGGCTGCCACCGGTCCGGAGAAAGCAATACACACTAATGGAATCACGAAGAAGAAGCTAACATGCTAGCGGGCAAAGCTAACTGCGGGCTAACGTCACTTTAAACAGTATTTACAGCAAAGTTTGAGTGAAAAAAAATATTTCCATTGTATAATTGGATGTACAATATCCCTCTCTCCCTTCGCCTTTCCTGTCAGCGTAGTATTTACTCTCCAAGGCAATTAATAAGTTAAAAAATCGTAACTTGCTACTACACCTGCAGTTGCGCTTATGGCCTCTAGGGGGAAGAGTTACATAGTACTGCTTTAGCATTTCAACAATTAGAAGAAATCACTGAGATCTTCCACCTGACAAAGATTTACACTATTTTTTCCAACACAGCCTGAAACAATGTTTTTTTTTTGTCTAATTGAGTCCCATTGTGTGACCTTGGAACGTTTTGTGACTTTTTCGGGGGTCACCACAAAAGAGAAGTTAATTGTCATTGAGATGTTGAGAGTTGGTGATCATCATCTTCACAATTATATCATGTGAAGACGATGATGATAAAATGATCATCTCTTAAAATTCATTAAACCCATTTGTTTTTTCCCAGACGATTAACAATTGCAATCTTGCCAAACAAACCTCAACAATAGAATTTATTAGATTAGAGAAAAGCATTTCTGGAAAAAAACATCTAATTACTGCTTTTCTGCAATGTATTGGAGCAGTGTTTTTCAACCTTTGTTGAGCCAAGGCACATTTTTTTCATTGAAATAATCACGAGGCACCACCACCAGCAGAAAATGTTCTCATCAAAGTGTCTTGACCAGGAACACCGTATAGTCTCACTCGCCACAATGCCTCAACACTAATTCCCTTGTCTCAAAGAAATTAACTACCTGATATGGAAGAGTATAATATGGTTACTCTGCCCATCAGACAGCACAGACACTCAAAAACGGTACATTATTTGTGGATAATAATGCATTTGTTTAAAAAAAAAAAAAAAAACTAGGTAAGATTGGATAATTTCCCAAGGCACACCAGACAATATCTCACGGCACAGTGGTTGAAAAACACTGTATTGGAGAATTAAAAATGAATGTTCGAAATCAATAGCTCACAGTGCAGATTTTAAACATCATTGAAACCGAAAAGGTTGTTGCTTGCAATATGAAAACCTAGGAATTGCTCGAATTACCATCCCAGGTAAAATAACATGACTAGTGCTCATTTTTGTACGAGGTTCCTAGGCTTGAAAACCATTTCATTCTGCAATTCTTAATGTTGACTAGAACCATTTCTGCGCCAACACCGGCCATCCAGCGACCTTCATCAAAACAATCATGCAGAAGTTGCCACTTGATAGCGACTCGCCCGCGTTGCAAATACGATTGACCCATATGTCGAGTGCATCCCCTCCCATCGCCCAAACCGAACACGTCTCCTCAGCAAGCGCCGGCAGCCTATAGCCTCATTCACATGCAAAAATCTGCAAAACCTCCTCTTCTTCTTCTCCTCCTCCTCCTCAAGAAAAGAAAGAGCGTGCGTGCAGAACAGACTGAAAAGGACGAGGAACCGCTTCGCGTCGCCAAAAATGTCCGCTCCTGCAGCCGGCGATTAGCGCTCGGCATCACTGCGGGGGAATCAGTTAGCAGTCTGGCCCTTATCACCGACTGCCCGCGCAAACCCTCCTACACCAGGTCACCAGCGCTTTTCCCGTGTCTACCACAGCCCATTATCTCTCCTCATCCGCCCACGACGGTTCATCCCGGTCCAGAAGGAAACATTATTAACTGCCCGGGATAGAAGAGAGGGAAAAAAAAAAAAAAGAGAGAAAAGAAGAGACCTCAAAAACACACTAGAAAAAGTAATCAGACAAAAGTGCTCCAGGACAAAGTCTGCTTGCGCCGAGATTGTCTTCCCACCAGTGCCTACACTTTCTAGACGGCTTTCTTGCTCTTCTTTTTTTCTCTCTTTCGGACTTGCCTCCAGGGGCACCACCGCAACGCGCCCGCGAGAGAGGAGCAAAGGGATCGGCGAGAAAGAGATGGAATTAAGTGAATCAAATATAGACTTGTCTGGAGGTTAGGGAGAGCTGGGAAAGAAAAAGACTATGAGAAAAAGCACTGCGGAACTAGCTTTGAAACCGTTTTTTCGCTAAATGTTTTTGCCAGTTTGGGGTTAGTGCATTATGGCGCGGAGGTGCATGGACAATCGGATGGAAATCACTTCGCTTCACTTTGAAGCAAACGCTATAGGAGCGGAGAGGTGTTCATGAATCTGGCGAATCTCTCCTTGGAGCGCTTTGCAAATGTGACAAAGAATTCTTTCAGGTACTTCTTAAAGAGGTTCTAACATTCAGAAATGCAAACATTCACAAATGAAGCTCAAGGACCTTTGCAAGTAGAAAAATATCTCATCTCCTCATCTCTCATCGCATTTCACATCGTTCTGTCCTACTAAGGTCAGTTCAGGACCTAACAATTGGAGAAAATATGTGATTTTTTTTTTTTTTTTTTTTTTCATATTAGAGGGTTGGTAGTTTGTCCATAATAAGACCTTGTAGAGATGGGATTTTGTGTTCTCTGGAGGCCACTTAACCGGAAATTGCAAGCGTTCAGTCATGAATGCGACTTGATTGTGGTAATACCTCTACCTCGGGGTCAGCGCGCAATATCTTCCCCGTTGCGGCATGGAGCCTTGGAAGAGGTCTGCCAGTTTTGCGTGGCCTGAAACAGCCCTACGCACCTCTGGGTTGGGGTTAAACGTTTTTCTTCTCTTCCTTTCCCCCTCCCTTCGCTGGTTGTACAAACTGCTTTTCCAAACGGAATGTGTGTACGGAGCACGTCGGAGAGGAGGCCTGGATGGAATGATGATCCTGATTTCCCCCGGGGGCCACATCTGCCCTCGCCGAGAGCCCCATCCTACATTCCTCAAGCATTCCACCAGCATTCAGCGACCCCCCCCCCCATTCCCCGTACTCCCCCAGTGATTCCTCCCCCCCACTCCCACCCTGACTCGTCCAACTCTGAGTAATCTCTGCAATGTCTCCGCTGAAACAACCCAGATCGCCTTCTTCCCCCATTGTTCTCTGCAGTTCATTCTTCATTAATCAGCCAACAACAAAAATAATAACATTGGGGCTGCGGATTTGCTACGCAACAAGAGCAACTGAACTGTTGTAAAGGTCATTCACAGTGAATGAACATACAGTAGCACGCTTAATTGAGAATTTGAAATATGCTTTTGGGTACCCCAGCTTACTTTATATATCATTTTAAAATAATAATGTCTATACAGTATATGTAAAACAGTGATTCCGAAAGGGCCAAGGCAGGTGAGGATCTTTCTTAGAGCTCCCCCTGTAGGTAGCTGTTGGAATGTTTCAGTGAAAAGCACAGTTAGCAGCTGAACACATATTGCGGGATTGTGAGCTTTAAAAATGTGCTTGATGCTTTCTCGATGATGCAACCCAGGAAGTACAGATCTGAGCGTTTCAGCAGTAGAAGAAGAAACGACCAAACTGATTGATGTCAGATACAGCACCAATCAGATGGACGCCAACAACGATTCTATTTTCTGCAAAGGGTTATCGACATAAAGTGTTTGGAAAAGGACAAATAATATTCTCTGGCTGCGTCGCACATAGAAACGCCGACAACACATCTATAAAAACATCTGGATCGCACATCATTTGCGATGTTTGACGGCCACTGGACGCTAACGACTATGGGAAAATACACTGACTAGGACAGGGGTCACCAACCTTATTTCAGCTGAGGGCTACTTTAAGAGCATTAAGTTGTTCGAGGGCTACCAGTTAAAAACAAATCCTAAAGACTTAAACGTACACTGTTCACTTATAGGATATTGACCCCATATTATATTAAAATAGCTTTATTTTAAACTCATACTGAGTCACAAGAACCAAAATAACTGTAATTTTAAGAATTAGATTCAAGAAAATGAAGTGTTTTACACTTTAGAAAAAGTCCCAAGGGCTACTGGACATGCCCCAAAGGGCCCCTGGGTGCCCGCGGGCACCACGTTGGTGACCCCTGGACTAGGATAACGAGCTCTAAAAGGTTTCCCATAGTACTCCACTTCTAAAATGTCCACATAAGTTAGGAATACGAGGATATGTCTGACTATGTCCCACAACGTCACACACACAATCTTGTACTGCTATCTTAGTGAGAACACTCAGACATATTGTATGACCCAGACCATAACCCTAACCTTAATCCTAACCCTAAATTTGACCCAATTCTAACACTAATGTCCTCACTCTGTTGGTTAAAAACTCACACTGGTCCTCACAATGTCGTAATTACAAGAACACACACACACACACACACAGTGGGGCCAGTTGGATGTTTTACGTTTCTGTTGTCGAATAATGACATTTTAGAGCTACTTTTCACCAATAAAACACCAATAATCAAACAAACGCTTGTATTCCATTCTATTCGTGGCCTTTGAGATTTGATGAATTACACAGATCTCAAAGCTAACGACTATGGGAAAATACACTGACTAGGATAACGAGCTCTAAAAAGTTTCCCATGGTACTCCACTTCTAAACTGTCCACATAAGCTAGGAATATGAGGATATGTCTGACTATGTCCCACAACGTCACACACACAATCTTGTACTGCTATCTTAGTGAGGACACTCAGACATAATGTATGACCCAGACCATAACCCTAACCTTAATCCTAACCCTAACCCTGACCCACTTCTAACCCTAATGTCCTCACTCTGTTGGTTAAAAACTGACACTGGTCTTCACAATGTCGTAATTACAAGAACACACACACACAGTGGGGACAGTTGTATGTTTCTGTTGTTGAATAATGACATTTTAGACCTACTTTTCACCAATAAAACACCAATAATCAAACAAACGCTTGTATTCCATTCTATTTGTGGCCTTTGAGATTTGATGAATCCCACAGATCTGAGAGCAATTCGTCTCACAGCCCGGGTGACGTCTCCTCTGAAACAATCCCGATCTCTATTTCCCCATCGTTCCTCCGAATCCACCCTTCATCCGTCACTCACTCCATCTCGCCGACCCCTCCGTGGGATCCCGAGCGTTTCTTAATAGAGGCATCTCGCATGTCCTGCTAACGGCCTCAGCAGCTGGAGAAGGCGACGCCGCGCTCGCTGTACATTCCTGCGCTCGTGTGTGTGTGCGAGAAGGGAGTGCACTTGAACATCTGTGCTCTGATGGGAAATAATGTTGCAAGTCCCGGGAAAAAAAAGGTTCTGTCACAGTTCGGCGTATCAGCGCAGGAAAGCCCCCTTCGAAACACTTCATCATTCACTCGCGCCCGAGCCCATGTGATTATCGGGCCAGACGGGGGAATTTAGCAGGAATTCGCGAAAAGGGAAAAAGTTGGATTCCGGAGATGCCGTTTCAACAACAGGGGTCAGGGGGAGATGCAACGGCCCAAATGCATTCGCGTTCGCTCTGGAAGTGGAGCGAGTTCAAGACGCCGTCAGTGGCAACAAAAAAAAGCCTTGTCAATACGCTATCGATTGACTTAAGTTCAACTCCAGCATGCTAAAGCGGTGCTGTTGTTTGCGATTAGCGAGGGTGACTTGGAATGCCAAGAAGCTGTTGTGAGGGATGTCGGGCCTGGGGACTAGATCTGGCCCTATACAGCAGGGGTAGGCAACGTCGGGCCCGGGGGCCAAAACCGGCCCTCGAGATGATTTTGAGGAATACTATGACCCAAATCAGAGCTCAAATGCCTGTTAAAGTACTCTAGAAATGTTAAAAATACTGTAAATTCCTTTAAATGTCTTAGCAGAGCACCTTTTTTAGCTATAATCCTAAAAGAATACTCTAAGAATACTTGAATTAAGGCATTACATCTAAAGATTGAGTGGATTTGGTCTGGCCTTAAAGCAGATAAAACCTATTCTTGCCAATGGAACAATCACAAGTTTTTCTTAATTCAGATTATTTAGTATAATTTCAAGTGAAAAATAAATATTTGTTTTACAGTAAAAGTTAATTTGTTTGATTTCTAGTGGATTTTCTATTTGCTCAATTGGCATTGGTGTTTTTATCTGATCTTAGATTAGTTCAAAAACTTTATTCAAGCGATTTTAAGTCATTTATCTCATTTACGATGGACATTTTTCCAGTGTACATGATGTACAACACTGGCATATGTAGAAAGTGATGCTTTACTTCAATTGCTTCAATTGGAGGGTCCGGCCCTTGGTCTTTTGATGATGAAGAAAACTGGCCCTCCACCGAGCAAACTCGCCCACCCCTGCTATACAGGGGTGATGATTTCATGTATGGCTTTCACTGATTCAAGCCGATTTTAGATCTGGTTTTGTTCCGATTTGATCTTAATTTAGGTCTGGTAGTTACTTAGAAGGTCAAAGGTGTTATGAGGCAGTGTTCTGGTGTGAAAAGTTTGAGATGTACAGTGGCTTTATTTGTAGGGTTTTCGTCGCCTTTTTGTCCAATGAGCTTTTAGATTTCTGTCAAGTTTGTAAAAGCTCCTTCAGCTCCTGCCCAAACTTGAAAAAGGCCTGACTCCGGACAAAAGGACGCTGGGACAACTCAACTCCATTTGCCAATTTATCTTTAATTTTCTTCTAGTCGAGGAATAGGTTGATAACCTACAACAGACAAAATACATCACATGAGGCTTAAGTGACAAGACAATTACTTCTTGAACCAGTTTTGTTTGTTCATTTTGGGTTTTTAAATTTAAATCATACATTTTACCAAATCATGGTTATTATCTAACATATTTTAACACAAGTTTTTTTATTTTAACTTAGGTTTTAACCACATAATTGATGTTTTTCACTCAACTAAGGTTTTTTACTGCATAAGACATCAAATAATACAATTGTAGGTGAAACCAGTAGTGTCTTTGGTTGGAGTATTGGGCTGAAGGTCTTTGTCTTTGTGTTGGGATGAACAATGGGACAAGCTGGAGAAAACGTGCTCAGCTCAGGTGGGGGTTTAGAGGTTTGATGAAAGAGTGACAATCCAGACCAAATTCCACCAGTATATCCTGGTTCAGATCATCATTTCAACTGCTGCTGATTCCCAAACAAGAACAGCACATCCACAGCACATCCACGCCGCCATTGTCGTGCCAAAACTCAAGAAACACAATGCCAAGATGAATTAAATCAGAATATGCAACCGACAAGGCCGACACCGCCAGTCAAGACGACCCACTCCATACGAGCGCTTTTATCACGCGCCATAAATCAGCCATCGCCTAATTGTCCCGGCTTCCCTCCTCTCTGACAATCTGCTCCTTGACAACTCGCCCATAGAAGTGACAAACGGCGGCCCCCACAACTGTCGTCCCGGGCAACCGCCGCGTTTATCAGGGCCCCCTCGAATTTGGCACGGTTTGGGGCTTTTTCGGCTTGAAATGGTCAGAAGTTTGATGGCGAAAGGTGGAATGCCATATTTTATCTCCTGCTGTCCGAGTCTGAATGGAGGGAATTGCTTTTTCTTCTCTGTTTTTTTTGCAAGTCTGTGATGGAGTCTTGGTGGAGGATCGTCTACGATGGAAAAAGGGTCGATGCGGTAACGGTTTTTCGAACTTATCGATCCTGTTAAGCACAAACCCCACGTGGACAGTCCTCGAATCTCTTGCTGTGCGGTGAGAGCACCAAACACTGTGCCGCATGCAGCCCAGTATTAAGAGACTTATGACTAATCCAGTATTATTCAGACAGAAGGAAATTGCCCAGGTTTGACATAAAAAAAAAAGAAAAAAAGAAGTGCTGTAATACGTTTGGACCTGGATGGGAAAATAGCGCTGCGTCGCTTTAAGCAACACAGGTAACCCATCAGTCTCTGTGAGTAATCGCCAGTACGGGGCCGCGAGTTAGCTTATTGCGCTGGAAGGTGGGGGAGCCAAATTATGCTGAATAGGACTGCAGTGATATCCCCAGCGCTGTCGAAACAATGTGTCGCCGCCAACCACTTTTCATC
The DNA here is from genome assembly GCF_951799975.1 of Gobius niger. NCBI lineage: Eukaryota > Metazoa > Chordata > Actinopteri > Gobiiformes > Gobiidae > Gobius > Gobius niger. The sequence goes on from NC_136867.1 coordinate 6,650,603, forward strand.
GAGACAGCGGCATCAAAGCAAGAAGAATGGATCGGCTCTGAAACCTTGGCTCGATATCTGCTGAGACAAAGCCCTCATTGTTGATGTGCCTCTCTCCCGCTCCCTCCTCTGCGCATTCATCCCGCTGTTAATCCTTTACACATTACGGCGACTGCACTGTAGGCCATTAGGACTGGAGCGTTACAAAGCAACAGTAATCTGGTCTACTCCCACATTCAATCAGCCCGACAGACCCGCGGGGAAGGGAAGGGAAGGGAAGAGTCTCGGTGTCTATGAGGAGATGAGACGCGTCGGGGTGATGCAGCAAATGCGAGATACTAGGCGGCAGAGGAGTACAAATGTGAATACGCTGAACGGGAGGACGTGTTCAATGACAGCTTTTACAAGAGCCCTGGCCCTAGAGGAGACCCTATTGTGCTTGTTTTACGGTGAAGGGGAAACCTATATGCGAGAACAACAGGACCAATTGGAGGCAACATTCAGGGTCACGAGGGGTCTTGCTAGTTCTTAGGGAAAAAGCAAAAGCGTTGAGGACACTTCACTTAAAGGAATAGGCCACCTTTTTTTACATACTGAGATATGTTCTTACCTTAGCTTTGACGAGTTCTTTAGGACCTGTCTGATCTTCCCCCGTGCCTTCAATCACGTAAACACAGCACAGACGGCGTTAGCATTTAGCCTCTCCCCCTCTCCACTATATCTCCAAAACAGGTCAAGATAGAAGCTACCAAGCTCTTCCACGTTTTCCCTATTTAAATATGGTTACGTGAAGTATTACACTACAACGTATAATTACACAAAATTAAACAATGTGGATTTTCTAAGGGGATAAAAGGAGGAACTATATTGTAAGGCGTAATAATACCAGTAGTTTCAAATCCGCGCAGTAATCTTCACTTTACTGTGCGGATCCCTATTTACTCCTGGTATTATTACGCCTTACAATGTAGTTCCCCCTTTTATCCGGTTAGAAAATCCATATTGTTTAATTTTGTGTAACTATACTTAAAACTATACTAAAACGTGGAAGAGCTTGGTAGCTTCTATCTTGACCTGTTTTGGAGCTATAGAGGAGAGAGGGAGAGGCTAAATGCTAACGCCGTCTGCGCTGTGTTTACGTGACTGAAGGCACGGGGGAAGATCAGACAGGTCCTAAAGAACTCGTCAAAGCTAAGGTAAGAACATATCTCAGTATGTCAAAACGGTGGCCTATTCCTTTAAAGAGACAGGAAAACAATTTAACTCCACTATCTGGAAATGTATCTGGTCGGGCCTTAGAGTCCTTATAACGTGACCACACTGAGGAAAAGTGACAGAGCGGGCAGTCGAAACCACACTGGTCAGATAAAAAGAATCTCATAAATGGCAACAAAGAAATGCTTTGTGGGTTTACGGTGTGGAGGCAGCATCCCGAATCTTTACGAGGCAGATAAATGGCCCGCGACAAAACCTCAAAACCACATACAAACGCCCTGATGAGAAATAATGACTGACACGGGTAGAAGCAACGGCATTTCCCAATAGTTCACAACGTCCACCTTTCCTTTTGTTTCTTTCAGGTCAAAACCAAGACCGACGTCAACTCGACTTGTTTGCGTTAGTGAAGCTCGATCGGTGAGCGTTGAAAGCTAACAGATTGGACCTTTCCCCAACTGGTCAATTCGCATCGTAGCTAACGTGTCGGCTTTTGGTTCCCGCAACGTCTGGGAGCAGTTCCACTCATCGACCAATTGGCTAATGCGATTTGTGAATCACCGGCAAGCGAAAAGTCATTACTCCTCGAAACCGCTTCACGCCGGCAATCGTTGATACTGTTCCATTTCATTTTGTTTACCTCGCCCCGTGCTGTCCTTTTTTTGCGATGCGCTGTAGCGCTAGCCGCGGGCAGGAAAAACAATGGATTTGCCATTACGAAAGCAACCGGCGTCCGTCTCCGCAAAACGGCGCTCGTTCTGTAAACATCTGGGAAGACAATCGGCGCAGGGGTGAGTAAGATCCATCCCATGGTCTACACTGTGAAAGGGCTGACCGCGGGGTTAAAGAGGTCTGACCGCAAAAAAAAAGGAAAAACTACAGGATGCTATTGACCGTTGATCTATACAGGCACAAACACCGGAGCTGGCTGGGAAAAATAGACGTAACCGAGCGAGGACGGGGAACTGGAGACAGCGGTGTTGATGATGGAAATGGATTACGCGCTAATGATTCCATGGCTCCCCTGGCTCCAAATGGGAGACAATGGTGGAATTTGTCAAGCCGTTTGGAAGAATTTGTAAAACTGTGGAAAAATCCCGAGCAAACGCGTAAAAAACGCATTGTCTACTGCCGGAGTTGAGGGCCTTGTAAGGAAGGGATTACAAGCAACAAAAATGCCCCCGAGGTTATGTCGCGAGACGGTTGAATGTCTGAATTGAACGTCACGGCCATTTTTGTCGACAAAATTTGACGCACATTTCTGTTCCGTTTCTTTAATCGGTTCATCGGTTGCTTTATCAAATGGATTGAGGGATTCGGGTCATTTTACATATTAACTCTGTAGAAACATACTTTGCTACCTGGATGGTTGTGTTTGATTACCTTTTCCTACTTCAAGTTGCTACGAGCAGCAGTCTTGGGGTTTGTGAGTTTGTTATACCAGAGTTTATGAAAAATCAGACATGCCCTTCCTTTTGGACTCCGAAAACAAAACGGAAGTGGAGTCGGAAGCAGGCGTGGGTTTCGTTTCATGCCGTTCTTTTCTATGTTTTCAGCGGAGGGAAAAGACCGTTTTTCTGTCGGTGTACGATCCCTACGGAGAAGTTAGTCGTGTCTCGCTGAAATAAACGTATATTCAAACAGTGGCTGAACACATGCAGCTGTTGGATGATCACCGAAAACATATTAAAAATCTTTACTCAGGATGTAAAAAAAAGTCCTGGAGAGTCCTGTGTTTATAACTGTTTTTTTTTTACCAAACCCACTCAGCTTGACATTTATTTAAGATTTCTTTGGTTTGTTTATTTTATTTTGTTTATTTAAAATATGGACAGGAAGTAGTCTTTACCCTCAGTGCTTCCTTTGATGCCCTGTTTGGGAGAACGCATTGCCCCACCTTTCAGTCTTTCAGGGTAAAGGATCCGGGAACTATTTAGGGCAGGGGTGTCGAAGTCATTTGGGTCGAGGGCTGAAATTCAGCCCCCACGGCGGGTCGCGGGGGCTGCAAATATTGTAAAGGACTGTGGCCTCAAAAATAACAACGGCTTACACTTGTTGTGCTTTATCAGCCTGGGTCACATGTTTCTCAAAGTGCTACATGAAGTTATTATTCATTCACTCCACACTCAATGGCAGTAAGTTACTATTGTAGCCACAGCCGCCCTGGGGCAGACTGACCATTAACCACGTGGCTATAATATGCTGTTCATATCCCGATCTTTTATTTTGTCAGTGCCCTCTGTTCTTTCCTTCTTTTTAATTTAAGCTGCCCCCTAGTGGCTGGAGTGAGCAAACTGGTTATTTCCTAACTCCGTACAGGAACGGGCTAGAGACTTACTTTTTAAATATTATATAATACATATATTAGAAAGTAAACCATCTTCCGAGCCGCATGTGGCCCATGGGCGTTGACCTTCACACATGTGAGGGGGATTTAGGGGGGATCCGGCAAAGATTGTGATCAAAAGTGTTCCTGAAACTACCATCCATCCATCCATTTTCTTCCGCTTTATCCGGGGCCGGGTCGCGGGGGCAGCAGTCTCAGCAGAGATGCCCAGACTTCCCGATCCACACACACCTCCTCCAGCTGTTCTGGGGGGACCCCGAGGCGACACCAGGCCAGCTCGGAGACATAGTCCCACCACCGTGTCCTGGGTCTTCCACGAGGCCTTGTCCCACTTGTCCAACTACTAATTTACAGATGAAGCACTGTTTACCCTCCACAAACCAACAGGAAGTTTGCCATAAACATTCCATGCACAGAGCCTATTGTTGCAGTTGCTCTTTGACAAGAGTATAGCAACTTTGGCTAGTGGGACAGAAAACTAGTCATCTTCCAAATATGTACAGTAAACAATCACATTTGTGTTATTATCGGGGCACATCTGCTTTTACATTGGGGCTTTCCAAGGATACTTAATCAAAAACGGACGGGAAAGGACAGCCTCTTTTGAATCTAAATCAGCGGTTTCCTCGATTGCATCACACACGCAGCGGCCTCTCTGACGACGATCCCTCGAAGTTTAATTAAAACGAGAAACAGATGTTCCGCGTTCATTGTATTCTTTGCTTGGTTATACCCAGAAAATGTTACATAATGGAGAAAAGGAGCATGTTTTTTCTTTCTTTTTTTTTTGAATGGTACCATCGGCTTCTCCTGTAGCGGTTTAATCTTCGGCACCCGCCCACATTTCTAATCAGCACAGCGGGATAGGGAAAAGGCTCTTAGCTCTGGCACTGCCTCCAGCCCCCCCGGCCTCCAGCTCCACATCGGGACGTGCGGGGTTACAGAAGATGCACATTACAAAGTCATGGCTTTTTAGCGCGAGCATCACAGCTGTGGTCAAACCAAAGGATGAGAGTTCACCCCAGTGCAGTGTGACACAAACGAAGAGTAACCAAGGGCAAAAAGATCACCAACAGGATATCACAGTGTGGCCAAAGCAAAACGTCTGCACATGTTTATGTCATTGTGCGTTTTGGTTCAAATCTCCTGGAAAAACACAAGGACTTCACGATATTGCGCCACCGAACGTACACCTTATGTTTTGAGCTTGCGCTTATACTTTTTCCACCATTGTAAATTTTTCTATATACGAGTAAAAAGTCTTTCCCCCCGTTCATGAACAGCAACAGTTACGGCCACAACTCCTTTCTAGCTCTGACAAAGCCTTCTGCTCATCCCAGTTCTTAGTTATTTTAGAACACGTGTCATGGTCAAGGCCCGCGAGATGAATTAATGTGGCCCTTTAAGAGCATGAACTCCTGAGCATGTAAAAGTAAGTCACTTGCCCATTCCTCAGAGCTATGGATTTTTAATAGGGCTGAAACAACTAATCGATTAATCGACAACTAATCGATTACTAAAATAGCTGTCGACTATTTCAGTAATCGATTAATCGTTTTCTAGTAAACACAGACTAAAACAGAGCAAAAATGACATGACAATTATGTATTTTGGATGAAAACCTGCTTTGTTTTTAAAGTGAGGGTCTGCAGTGTTTTGTACATTGTAAATTTCATAGATATCTGTCTTTGCCTCGTCCAATCAGAAAGCAGAATTAGCACAAAGAGCCTCCTACAAATGTTTACTTTAAGTTTACTCCATCAACATGTCCTCAAGCGGCGCCACTTTAGCTTCATGTGGACAAAAAAAATAAAAAAAATACAATTTCCATGCACCTTTCACAGCCAAGCGATTAATCGTGAAAATAATCGGTAGATAAATCGATTATCAAAATAATCGTTAGCTGCAGCCCTAATTTTTAAACAAAAACAATATAAAGCTCACTCTAGCCACTAGGGGGCAGCTTAAATTTAAAAAAAGAAAAGAAAGAACTCCACAAGTGGTCAGCAGTGGGCATTGACATAATAAAAGATCAGGATATAGACAGCATATTATAGCCTCGTGGTAAATGGTCGGTCAGTCTGCCCCAGGGCGGCTGTGGCTACAATAGTAACTTACTGCCATCGAATGGAGAGTGAATGAATAATGACTTCATGTAGCACTTAGAGAAACATGTGACACAGGCTGATGAAGCACAATAAGTTTAAGCTGTTGTTATTTATGAGGCCACAGTCCTTTACAATAAACACGGCCCCCGACCCACCGTGGGGGCTGAATTTCGCCCCTCGACCCAAACGACTTCGACACCCCTGTTTTAGAATACGCTTCACGGGGTCTGGAAGAATGATGCTCTGCTGCAAGGGAAAAACATTTGGGCACACGCAGGAGCTTCAAGCATTTGGCAACATGATACGTTGGGAGCGAATGTGATCACATTTTTGTTTTAAACTTTTTTTATTCCTCAAGGTTCTCAAACTTAGAACTTAATCCTTTTCCCAGAGAAACAGGGATGTGTAACGCGCAGACTTCAGGGGTTCAGAGAGCGAGGGGAAGTGAAAGCGCTTGTCTTTTTGACTGTAAAAGAGAAAAGTCGAGCTCCGCTGTCAGACGACGGCGAGTCAAACTTAAAAGGTAATTGCCAAAGGTGGTGGTGTGCGGCACATGTACTTACTTGTAGAGCATATACGTACATCTGCACATCAAAAGATTCCTGGGGTGACTGAAAAGTAACTGCTTCTCGAGTTTGAGGGTCCTTCCAAAATTGTGATCAGTACCTAATGCTTCTCAAGAGACACAGCATAGAGACACAATGCTGCTACAATTACTACAACAACTATATCAGCTACTGCACAATGCTAAAACTGGGGTGAATACACATATGTGGAACTCAAACTTTGTCCTGAAACAAGTTGCCGTTTGCAGCTCTGCTTATTGTCTCTCACCTCCGTGTCACAGGAAGGACAGGGGGGAACGTTTGCCAGGAAAAAGGCCTGTAACAACACGACACACTTCCCTCATTCGAAGGTGTTGTTCAAACTCTGCAAGTCCGAAAAAGCCGGATTGTTTTACTTTTGCACCTGGAATATGAGCGTAGCCTGACCTCACCCCTACCCTTCTGCAGCCAAACACACTTCGCTTGTGCTCGGAAACGCTTCGGACGCTCATACGCACTGCCCGCTTACAGTTAGTTATGTTGTTTGTCAATCATGAGTGAAGAGAGTTACTTTTAGACTTTAGGTGAACAACATATTCTTCTGAAATTGCCCCACATTAGACACAATAGTTTACTTTCATGATATTTGGTTTTGTGTGGACAGCACCCTCTTCTGGAGGAGTTCCCTCCACATTCAGAGAGTACCACTGCGGGACAGCCATGTGACCGGGATGGAATCACAGAGCGTCTACTCTAAACACTTTAGAATCTGCTTTATGGAAACTCGGACAAACTTTCATCTGTTGCAGCTGAACCTGAGATCACGAGGCTCCACAGTTCTGATCAGTGACATCACTCGAACGCCAGAAACAGAAGGACAAAAAACTAGGGATGCACCGATACCGATACCAGTTTCGGGAGTCGGGCCGATACCACATGCTTGTACTCATTCATGAGGTCCCGATACCAAAACTGATACCACACCTCTCAGCTGAGGAGAGGAGAAGCAACAAACTGGAGAATGCTTTAGTGGAAATAATGGGCACTCCCCATAGAGTGCCTGTGCTGGATTTAACCAGAGCTAAATGTTGTTAGTGCTGCAGCGTCTGCGGTGTTTACAACATACAGGCTAACGTTGCTAACTCGCGGCTAGCGCAGTTTTGGCCATTCTGACGCCGTTTTATGCCCAGGGGTTTATTCATCTGAAAAACTAACCCAGCGACTAAAAAGTCCTCAGAAAATCCAAAATAAAGACTGGGCTTTTCTGTCTATGATGGACAGTGCAATAAAAAATAAAAATTATATTGAATGAAAGAAAATAAATAAATGGCATCAGCACAATTCTAATATAACTGCTCTTAAATGTGTCGCCTACTTTACTTAAGGAAATGTACATGAGTAAATTAACCAATTACAAAACAATCTGCTGTGAAAAAAGTAAGAATGTTGAAGAAAATGCCTTGTACTCGTATCGGTATCCGGCATCGGCGAGTACTTAAATCAAAGTACTCGTATCGGTTTCAGAAAAAGCGGTATCGGTGCATCCCTAGAAAACACCTCAGCCTCTTGAGGTTCTGTTACTGCAGGAGTGATTCGACGTCGATAAACCTCGCAGCCCTATGTTGAAACACTTCATGTAAACCTCAGAAAGTGACGACTCTAAAGAGGTTCGGCCTTGGCTCGGCTTGAAAAAAAGTTGCCATTATGTCTTTATAGCACTGTGTAACTGCTTGTTCTGAAGTCCTGGTCAGGGATCGATTTCGTTCGAGCGTTTCAAAATCGTCCCTAATCCGTTCTCCCGAGCCACAAATGCACCGCCAACGTTTGATCCCGTCGCTCTGTCTTTGTCACGTCTCCGCTTGAAGCCGCTTCGCCTGGCTTCGTGTCCAGACTACTCTCTTCCTGGCCAGGCTATGAGAATCTATTTCATTGTTATGCTTTACTTCCTTTTTACTGTAGACCGTGTGCTTTTCTGCGCTCTACACTGTACTTCGGAGACCGTGTTGGCAGAATGTGCAGCACAAACAAAGATGGAAAAAGGACCGTATTGGACATCGAAGGTGTTCCGAGATTTCACCGCACTCGGTCGGAAAGCGAACGCCTCCCAAAATCCTCCCCGACACCTGTAGCTCAAAGGAATCTGTTTTTTTTTTTCTGTGAGGGCACACGCCGGCAGCAGCTTTGGGGCGCCCCGAGTTCTTATCCGGTTTGATCCAGTCCCAAAAAAAAAAAAAAAACACAGCCGGACCGAGGTCAAGGACACCCCCCCAGAACCGTCCGCCTGCCTTGCCTGTCAGCGCTAGGGGCGGCGGGGGAGGGATTAGGATGCGACGCGGGGGGAAGAGGAGAGGACAGATTAGAGGGTGGCGCGGGTCGAGGTGTGGAGCGGCAATCTGTGGAGCAGTGGGGATCCCTGAATCGAGCGGCAACAGGAGAGGGGGGGGGGACATGTGAGAACAAAGACATCAGAGCACGAGCGGGAGATACTCGGACTGAAACGGCACTGAATTTGTCTAGATATTTGTTAACCGTGGTGCATTTCACATCCGAAAAGCCGGTCTTCATTTACACCTTTCAAAAAAAAACTCACAACAAAAGGAATTTCTTCAAGACCTTTGCCTTTTCGAATAATCAAAGCAAAGTCACGTTACTTTCAAACCTCATTTCCGACACCCAAAGACTTCCGAGGGATGAGTTGAGATTCCAAGCGCGTTTCAAACCTTTTTATGCCGCCGTAATGTGAACAACAACCACCAGCTGCGAGTTGGCCCATGGATGAAAAGGATTTTATAACAAGATGCCCAAGCTCGCAAGGTTCTTTTCGCACAAACCTCCGCTTTTGAGGACAAACCGGCGCTCGAGAAGTCGGGACAAAGAGCTCTAAAGAGAACAGTAAAAGATTTGACATGTTGATCTGGCTTTTTTTCCCCTTTTTGATGCCGACTCTTGACATCGCACTTATCATGCATTTTTCATCCCTTTTTACGCAAAGCCTCAGGAACATTGTCCCTTCTTTTCATTTGCGGGTCCTTGAGCGCGTGTACGTTTTTTGTAATCGGGCCACTTTCCCTCCCGTCCAACGCTGTTACCTCAACAAACCGCCCCGAGTCACGATGAGTCGGATTCTGCGTTTTCCGCTGTCATTTCTTCTGCCACTGCTGCCGTCTTGAAAGCTTTTAAGCGAGCCTAAGGAACACGACCGCAGTCACCACAGAGAACATCGGTTTCCTTTTTTTTCGTTTTTATGCATGCAGGCTCTGTGGAGAATGCAAGGCTAACCCGGGACTAAATCAGGACCGGAACCAACGGAAGCCGAGTCTAGATGAGGAGTAAATCCGCAAAATCATCCCGTTCCCTTCAGGCCAAAACAAGAGAGATGTTTATTTTAGTCAAACCCAAGAGATCCAGGGCTGAGGACAAATCCAAGACTAATGTAAAGTGGACTAAAGTAGGTCTGAACCATTGCTAAAAAGATCTGAACTACACATTTGTTTCTACCACCTCAGAGTACATTGTAAATACAGACTTTGTTGCATGTTCTTAACCTAACCATTTATCAAGCGATAGAAGTAGAATCTAAATTAGTGAAATTTCTTTCTTTCTTCACTTTGCCACCGCTCAAAGCTGTACACAGGCTTGAAACGTGCATACAAACAATTTGCTCAAGCAATTCGGGACACGGGAGGGATTGTGAGAGCTAGAAATGAGTTTTGGGCCTTATCAAAAAAGGGTAAAAGTTTGTGCAGGAAAAAAATCAGATACTGCAGCTTTAAGAGTATATACATAATCATGTCACGCAAATCATATTATATTCCTTGAACTGGTAATTACGACTTGTAAACTCAGAGATGATCAGAGGGCTCCGAGTTCAGATACAAGACGGCGACCCCCAGTGGAGAAGTGCAAATAATGATGATCAGACTTTAAAGAGAGGGGGTATAATGCTTTTTTCAATCACATAGCACCAGTCTATATCACACTACAATGATGACCAAACCTTCTGTTGGTCTGTAAATGCAGTAAATTAGAATAACTGCCTTGTATAAAATTGCTTTCTCAAAATGGCTGCAGCGAATGTCTTGAAATAGAACTCTGTCTCTTTAAGAACCTCTGAGCCTTTCCGACACGCCCCCCTCCACAATGAGGGATTGACATAATAACATGATGTAAAGCTTGAAAAAGTCGATATTGCATAATACCCCCCTTTTAACAAAACCACTATCTGTGATGTGAACGTTACTTTTGGACACAGCCTTCAATATAACGCTAGAAAAAGAAGCGTCCGTATAACGTTAGCATCTTAACAGCTAACTGTTGTAGCATTAGCCGTTTTCTTTCCAAACAAGTATATTCAGCTGTAGCGATCTGAGGCTGCAAGTCGCCTGGAACACATGCATTAAATAACAAAAAAATAAAAAACCTGGATTTGTTCAACACTATTATTTTTCCTCCGTTTAATTCCAGCTGTGTTCTCTTAACACTCCTTCCCTGCTCTTAATTGGAACAGTCTGGCACCGTTACTACATTAGTCATAACAGTGCCCGGGCCGAACGGTGGTGCAAAGCTCTGACTGCGTAATGAAAACGAGTCCACGTGAAGTTCAGCGCGTTTGAGAATCCCGTGCCGTTCCGTTAATGGCCGTATTGAAGGAGCATAAATAGACGGGAGAACTTTTGACCCCCGGCGGCACAGCTTGGCACGGCTCGACCGGCCGCAAAAGGCACACGCGAGTAATGCCCGACGTGATTTGCGATCCAAGTCATGACATCAGTGGAAAGACTAATGCAAGGGCAGCAGAAATATTCACCCGAGGCGTGTGAGGTGAAACGGGCAGTTGTATCAAAGGGACGAGTGTGTGAAGGAACAGAAAAACGGTCTTGTTTGGTGACACTGTGTTCGCCTCGGTGACTCTTTTCCACTCGACCAACACAAACCGAGACTAAAACTAGAACTTTGCTAAAGAAGACTTCAGCAATTGTGGATAGAACATTCACACATTTCATCCAGTCCATTTAGCCTCTGAACCCTCACTTAAACTGAACACATTTCCTCCAGTTCAGCTTTATCCAAATGTAGCTGACAGCCTATACGCCAGCGTCACGGCTCATTTGAAAGCTAAGACCTACGAAACCGATCTAAGACTTTTACTTTTTTTCGAAAAACTTTTAGATGTGGGTCGAACTGAAGAAAACATGCCCAGTTAAAGGAACAGGCCACCGTTTTTCCATACTGAGATATGTTGTTGCCTGAGCTCAGACGAGTTGATGCGTACCTCTGGTCTTTGTGCACGCGCTCAGTCACGCAAAAAGACCAAAGACGTTGTTAGCATTTGGCCTCTCCCAGCATATTCCTATGGCTCCAAACGGGGTGAAGTTAGAAACGACCAAGCTCTTCCACGGGCACAAAGACCAGACAGGTACGTATGAACTCGTCTAGCCTCAGGTAAGAACATATCTCTGGATGGAAGAACTGTGTGCCCTCAGCCACGCAAAAAGACCAAAGATGTTGCTAGCCTTTGGCCTCTCCCAATGTATTCCTATAGCTCCAAACGGGGGGGAAGTTGGAAGCTACCACGCTCTTCCACGGGCACAAAGTCCAGACAGGTACGCATCAACTCGTCTAAGCTCAGGTAAGAACATATCTCAGTATGTAAAAATGGTGGCCTGTTCCTTTAAGGCGGGGGTTAAGCGGTTTAGTCAATAACAAATCTAGCTAGTATTGTATTGTACATCTGTGTCGTAAAGGAGCTGGTCAATAGGCTTACAAGACTAAGACTATAATGACATTAGCCAGATTAACTGAATTGAAATATCGATTTAAATAGCTGCACTTAGTGAAATCGCAAAGGCAACAATTTATATACAATTTAATATCCACCTTAAAAGGGGGGGATATTATGCAAAATTGACTTTTTCAAGCTTTACATCATGTTATTATGTCATTCCCTCATTAAAAACATGCCTGAAGTGTTGCCTTGGCACATTCACGTATTTTTGAGTAATCTGTGAAAACTCTGATGGCGGCCATTTTAGGGATAGGTTTGCCTGAGTCCTCCTAGGAACGCCCCCACCTCCTGGAGACGCCTCCGAGCTTTCGTCACCAGCCGAGTAACCAACCACTGCTCCTCAGCAGAACCCCCTCCCCACTGATGCCACAGACAGCGTGTGGAGGGGGCGTGTCGGAAAGGCTCAGAGGTTCTTAAAGAGACAGAGGCCTATTTCAAGACATTCACTACAGCCATTTTGAGAGAGACATTTTATACAAGGCAGTTATTCTAATTTACTGCATTTACAGACCAACAGAAGCTTTGGTCATCATTGTAGTGTGATATAGACTGGTGCTATGTGATTGAAAAAAGCATAATACCCCCTCTTTAAATGACAAAATAATCTCCATAAAATCTTGTCTATGACCCGTCAACCATCACGTTCTGAAATGTATTTGATCATACTCAAAACTGTCCACTTGCGATACTTAACCCACAAAAACTGCTCTGAGGTGCTAGTCTTTTAAGTCAGCGCGCTTTCCAGTGGAGTTCCGCGTGTTGGGCGGCTCTAAATGCCTCTGCTTTCTTACATAAGTCCACATGTCTAAGTTGGCCACATGCATAGACTTGGCACGAGTTCACTGCTTACATAGATCGCGCATGTATAAGCACACGGGGAAACACGCCTGAAGGTACTCCGCAACCGGTCAAACTTTCACCTATGGCCACCGGGTTCAAGGACGCCGGGGCGTTTCACACGGAGCCGCCCCGTCTCCCGCGCCCCGCACCGCTTTCGCACTTTTATCAGCGCCCTCCCCTCCCACGGTTTAGCTCCATTCACTATTGCAAAATGTGGAAAAACACAGCCGGGCCCCGCAAACACTGATTTAATTAGCTGATTTAATTAACTGATTACTAAACTTCCATCTCGTTGCTACAAACGGGGGAGCCGGCAATATTAATCTCGGCGCAATGAGCGGCACTTCCCACACACTGCTGAACCGAGTTAACCCGACACGGCGGCGCTTTGACTCCGTTTCCACGCGCGCTGTCTGGACTGCTTATTAGCGGGACGTGTTTAAATGCTTGTTAATGCAAACGGCTTTAATCGCGTGGCATTGTTTTGTATCGGCGGCAAACGCGTTACCTGGAGCGGCAGATGGGATTCTATGGGGGCACAGAGTCACCGAGATCAATTTCATACTCCTCAAAGCGATGTTGTTTACATGCGATCTACGAGAGTCGAGGCCACTGTTTTTACACACTGAGATGTGTTCTCAGCTTAGACGAGTTGATGCGTACCCGTCTGGTCTTTGGTCTTTTTGCATGACTGAGCACACGCACAAAGATGTTGTTAGCATTTCTCCCAGTGTATTCCTATGGCTCCAAACGGGGGTGAAGTTGGAAGCGACCACGCTCTTCCATGGGCACAAAGACCGTCAACATGTTCCTTTAACCTCTTAACTCCCACCTGAACGGATCCCATTTTCCCTTTTCAGTTTGGCTTAACCCCAATCAAAAAGCTTCTTGGGGAAAAAAAGCACCAAAACAGCCATGAAAAATTAGAAGAAAAGGATGTAAACGCAACAAAAATGTGACAAAAATTCAACCAAAAAGTGACAAAAATTCAACAAAAATGTGAAAAAAATTCAACCAAAAAGTGACAAAAATTCAACAAAAATGTGAAAAAAATTCAACCAAAAAGTGACAAAAATTCAACAAAAATGTGACAAAAATTCAACAAAAACGTGACAAAAATTCAACAAAAAAGTGACAAAAATTCAACAAAAATGTGAAAAAAATTCAACCAAAAAGTGACAAAAATTCAACAAAAACGTGACAAAAATTCAACAAAAACGTGACAAAAAATTCAACAAAAATGTGACCAAAATTCAACCAAAAAGTGACCAAAATTCAACAAAAAAATTACAAAAAACTCAACAAAAATGTGACCAAAATAAAAACATAAATAAACGTGACACAACACAGCAATAACGCTAGGAAAAAGATCAGTTTTCTGGGTCTTAGCTTTCAAATGAGGTGCTACACAGGCCTATATAAAAGCCAAAGAGGACAGAATTAATTTGGTTCAGGCGGGCGGTAAGAGGTTAAAAAGGAATTCTTGTGCTGGGCTAAAAAGTTAGAAAAAAAAATCATGAAAAAATGACACATTTTACTTCTCAATACAATAGCATCATAATTTAAAGCTGCATTATGCAACTTTTTATGCAAAAAAGAAAAAAAACAAAACAACTTGATGTTTGTGTGTAATTGACCTTTTTGTGACCCAATAGCGGGTCAGCGTGGCGCCTTTACTTTTCCATTGTTTTGTAGGTTTTCTGGTGAGTGGGTCGCCGGTGAAAACCTACCAAAAAAATCTAAAAACAACTGATCATGGAGCCACGAAAAGGTCGCAATAATAACATAAAAAGCTCCACAGTTCACCTTTAAATAGAGAACAGAATGATGTGCAAGAAGCGCTCATTTGGACATGCTAACATCCTAACAGAGCAAGATTAAGTCCCAGGAATTCTCTGCCGTTTAGGCACACATACCATCCCTGTACGGAAACGTGTACTTTCCTTTGACCAATTCTTCAACGACCTATTGTGCATGTTTTGGTTGATGGAGAAACCAGAAGGACACGGAGGACACAAACCTAGACGCGGGCAGAGAGAGAAACACACAAACATAGAAAAGATAGACGTCGCAAAATCAAAACTCGCTGAGAGACAAGAGCACTTACTTAACCACTATCCGAGTCTGGGGAAGATCTTTTATGCTCCGTCTTTGACAAGTAGGACAACGTGTCAATTTAGTTTCAGTACCGCTAAAGTGTGAGGGAGACGTACTGTTAATGAATATTTCATGCTCACTTCTCCTGTTACACTGAATTGAAATAAAATGCATACAACTAGAGAGGGTTCAACTCCATTTCTCATTATGGTCCTTGTGTCCAGTCTCTCTTGGTTGCAGTATGTAGCTTAATGCAGCAAAGTCAAGTTTTAATGAACATACAGTACATGGGACTCATACACGATTGTAGCTTTAGGATACTTTGCACCTGTTGTCCCCCACTCGATATTGTTGCAATAGTGCGGACCAGTTTCCTCAAAATGAGGTTAAGTTGTGCTATGTCTGCACATGCTCGTGTATGTAGCCCTCATCTTTAGCCGCCGTCGTCTCCCAGAAGGGAAATGACCATATTTGGATTACAGTGTCATCTTTGGTATCACCTTTCATATGATACCAAACATGTCAATATTTGTGAATAAAAAAAAGTCGTAAATTATCGCAAAAGGTGACTCCTTTTTCCATCTCTGTTCTGATTAAAACAATACTATGGGACAAAACTAGCTAAAAATCTCCACATTGACCACTGCGTGAAAAATCGATATTTTCGCTTGCCTTAACCCCTGAACTCCCACCTGAACTGAGCACATTTTCTCCAGTTTGGCTTTACCCCAATCCAAAAGCTTCTGGAAAAAAGCTGTGGAAATAGCAACAAAACTGAGACGAAAACAATGATGGAAATGTGACAAAAAAGTGACGAAAAATGGATGAAAAAATGGCAAAAATGTCACGAGAAATTGATAAAAAATTGACGAAAAAATGACAAAAATTTGATAAAAATGTGACCAAAAAAATGACCCCAAAAAAGACCAAAAAAATGACAAAAATAAGTTGAATATCCAACAAAAAAATGATGAAAAAAAAATCTGATGACGTGAGGAAAAAGATCCCCTCAGTTCAGGCGGGAGTTAAGAGGTTAAATTCTGCGAGCTCAGCGAAAACCCCCTTGCGTTTTTGCTCCAGCCGCAAGAAAGCCGCGCACACAAACATACGGCAAACGCGAAAGACTCGAAGAAATGAATTAAATTGACCGTCAAGGTTACCCGCTATCACCTGCCCTCTTCGCCGAGGAGTCCATACCACTTCCCCATTGTCTCCTGCCTCTCCCTGACAAAAGGAACGGCGAGCTCGCGGTGAAATTAGTGCGTTTCATTCCATCAACGTTCATCACTTTTTCATAAGCCGCTTTAATATTTGATGCGACTGGGGGTATACGTCGGGTGTTTATGAGTGGCTCCCGCGAGTGGCTGCGCGCATGTACGGACGTGTGCGCGGCGCAGGCATTAAGTATTAAGCAAGCCAGGGGTCCGGGGTCCTTCTACTATCTCCTGGCACGCTTCGCTGCTCCGGCGTGTCTCGTCTTTCCAGGATAGGTGTCTGGGGAGCTGTCAGACGCACTGTGCAGCTTCTTCTTCTTTTTTTTCTTTTTTTACCTCGTGTTGGAAGAATAAGGGGCGACTGGTGCGAGAGCTAGATGAGTTACTAAAGCTTTTTTTTTTTTTTTTTTTTCCCCGTTGGCACACACAAACAGTGGGAGGCGCCGCGTGACATGTGCCGAGCTGTCCTCTCCTATTGCGCGTCTGCGTTCCTGACAGCTGGGACAGAGGAGGACTGAGAAGAACATCCAGTACGTAAAATGTCAACAACAAGGCGACTCGTAGGGGCTGGGATATGGAGGGTGTTAAAGCGCTTCGATGTGCGAGAGAGATTATTATGCGGTTGTAAAGTAAAATTGCCAATATATTGCAACGTAATGAGCAATAGGGCTCCAAGAATTGACCTCTCAACTCCCGCCTGAACCTAGAGGATCTTTTTCCTCACGATTTTTTTTCCCATCATTTTTTTGTTGGGTAACTCATTTTTGTAACTTTTTTGTCATATTTTTGTCTTTTTTGTGTGTCTTTTTTTGTAATTTTTTTGTCAAATCTTAATCACATTTTTGTCATTTTTTGTCACATTTTTGTCCATTTTTGGTCCATTTTTTATCAACATTTTTGTCACATTTTTGTCATTTTTTGTCACATTTTTGTCATTTTTTTGTCATTTTTTGGTCAATTTTTTGAATTTTTTTGGTCAATTTTGTATCAAATTTTTGTCATTTTTCGTCACATTTTTTGTCTTTTTTTTTGTCACATTTTTGTTATTTTTTGGTCCATTTTTTATCAACATTTTTTGTCATTTTTGTGATTTTTTTTGGTAAATTTTTTTGTCACATTTTTGTCATTTTTTGTCACATTTTTGTCATTTTTTGGTCCATTTTTTATCAAAATTTATGTCACATTTTGTCACATTTTTGTCCTTTTTTGGTCCATTTTTTAATCAAAATTTTTGTCACATTTTGTCCCATTTTTGTCATTTTTTGGTCAATTTCTTTTTCAATATCTTGTGACATTTTTGCCACTTTTTCATAAATTTTTCGTCACTTTTTTGTCACATTTCCATCATTGTTTTCGTCTCAGTTTTGTCGCTATTTTCACAGCTTTTTTCCAGAAGCTTTTGGACTGGGGTAAAGCCAAACTGGAGAAAATGTGCTCGGTTCAGGTGGGAGTTAAGGGGTTAATCGCAATTTGAATGGTCGCATTTGATGATTCCCAATGATCATTCCCATTCACCCCTGTTTGGAGCTATAGGAACATACTGGGAGAGGCCAAATGCTAACAACATCCTTGGTCTTTTTGTGATCATCATCAACTCGTCTAAGCTCAGGCAAGAACATATCTCAGTATGGAAAAACGGTGGCCTGTTCCTTTAAATGGAAAACCTGTTAAACATTCAGCTCATGTTATTATTGATCTTGATGCTTTTGTCATTATAAGAAAAAGTGAAATAATATAAATATGCAGTAGAATATTATTATTAGCTATACCTAAAATATCAAAATGTAATCGTAAAATAACAACTATACACAGCATATACTACATATCTCCTAATTTTCTTTGCATGAAGGAGGTGCAGGAGGCTTTCCATCCTCCTGAGATTGACACCTTTTTTTCGAACTTGGCCTAAAACCAAAAACGCATGGCCATTTAAAAATGTGCTCAAGGTCAGGATTGTAAAATACCACAACATTCACGGCAGTTGTCGAACACTGCCATTTTTTGTCTCTATTGTGCCGTCCCTATTCAGCCGTCAAATCACTCCATCATTGGAAAGTGTCTGCCAGCATGTTGCCGCACTGACTGGGGGCACAAAGACGAGACCGAAGCGACTGACGGGAGAAAGGAAGGAATGCGTCCCGGCGTTGACACGAAGCAGGTGTAGCCACTAAATTTCCCCTCCTCTCCCCCACCGCCCCACACGCCACCGCCCCTCTCCAGCGCCTCATTCATCCTGCCTCATCCTGGTTCTATCTGGGTCAGCCTTTCTTCCGTCTCCCCGGGGTGCTGCCGCAGGTACAGGGCGAGTCAAAACCCAAGGAGGAGCGCAGATAAAGGGACAAAATAGATGTACCGGTCACTTAAGCACAGGCCTGATCCCACTGGGCTCTAGTCATACGTCTTTCGAGAATGTCCTGCATTTCACAAACACGCAGCAAAGTGAGGCACTGGCAAAGGTCATCGTACGCAACATGCACACACATGATGTCAAGGCTAAGCGTGTACATTATGCCGGTCATAAGCAGATCAATGTTATGTTATGTAGGACATAACACAAAACTGTAAATCCTGCTGCAAAACATCGTTTAAGTTGTTTAGTAGCCTGGCCATCCAGACCCACGTCCGAAAAACAAGTGTGACATATTTGTAGAAAGTCTCTGTAGTTTTTCAAATGCTCTATGCAGGCTGCTTGGGCTAACGTAGGGCTAGCTCAGGGCTAGCTTTAGGGATGCACCGATACCAGTATCGGGCCGATACCACATGCTTGTACTCATAGTCATTCATGAGGTCCCCATACGACTTAGAGGGCGCAGCTCTCCGCTGAAGAGAGATAATAGGAACAAACTGGACAATTCTTTAGTGGAAATACAATATTCCACATAGAGCTGACTTTATCACAGACGACACTCCCTCAGAGTCTGTGCTGGATTTAACCAGAGCTAAATGTTGTTAGTGCTGCAGTGTGGAGTCTGCAGTGTTTACAAGATACAGGCCAATGTTGCTAAAAGTAGCCGCTAACTCGCGGCTAAGTTCTGGTGATTCTTGCACCGTTTATTGCCCAGGGGCTTATTCATCTGAAAAAACTAACCCAGCGACTAAAAAGTACTCAGAAAATCCACAATAAAGAGATACAACATGTCCATATTGAGTGAAAATGAGCAGCAAAATGCTGTAGCTACTGGTTTAGTAGCTATAAACACGAGATAATCTACACAGAGCTGTAGTAAAGGCGAAAAGAGACCATTTCGCTGCAGTAATAAATAACCATCTCAATACTTGTGCAATAAAAATAATAAAAACAAATTCAATTGCATCTGTTAAATTCTGAAATAACTTCTCTTTAAAAGTGTTGCCTACTTTACTCAAGTAAATGAGTAACTTAATTGTTACTAACCAATCTGCCGTGAAAAAGTCAGTCTATAATCTATTCACTTCAAAAAGTATGTTGAAGAAAATGCCTTGTACTCGTATCGGTTTTTGGTATCGGTAAGTACTTAGATCAAAGTACAAAAATGAAAAAAAAAGTGGTTTCGGTGCATCTCTTAGCAGTGGAGTGATGCACAGTGACTCTGAAGATGTTTAGCCCTGCTCACATAAATAAAGAAGCTACAGTCACTTTGTCTTGATAGCATCCTCCTGGCTTGATGCTGTGTAACCGTTAGCTCTTGTAGCTCGCGCTAATCATTCTGAACTCCCGGCAAAAGAATAAACATCATCATAATCAACATAAATTTAAGAGTCTTTTAGAATTCATTTTCGGGGTTCATAAAAACAAAAGAATGCGGATGGTTCGGTCTTTTTTTCTCCTAAATTTTGTGGAAAAATCATCCTACAGCCTTCGCCAATGCCACCATAGTGCGCCGCCATGTTTGATTCTCTTGCTCTGCTTTCGTCACGTTTGGCTACCAGTCTTATAGGGACTGGATGCAAGTAGGTCATTATATACTCACTGCTGCCACCTCAGGTCATACGTGTAACTGCAGCTTCTATATTAAGCATGATAGCACTTCAGACCCAAAGGAACAGCTTTTTGAGTGACAGTGCAGGATTTCAGAGGCAGTTGTGGTGAACAGGTCTGGGCTCATTCTACACATTAGGACATGACTGGAGCATGTAGGGGGAGGAAAATATTTCATTTTAACATTTTTAAACTCCGTATAGTCCCTTTAAGTCTGGCCTCCACATGAAGCCGCTTCACCTGGCAGGCACATTTTTTTCATACCATTATCTGTTCTCATGGTTGGCACAGTTCACGGTAACGCTTTTGCATGTTTGTCCCACATTTGTTTAGAGAATTCATCGTCCCCGTAGGGAAATTTGTCCACTGCGTTTGAACCCAAGCTTCAGCCCACGCATGGGCAATCTAAGGCCTGGGGGGCACGATGAGGCCCGTCAAGCGCTTCAATCCGTTAAATGTTAAATGTTAAAATGTTAAAAAGTAAGTATTTTCCTCCCCCTACATGCATGTCTGTTCACCACAACTGCCTCTAAAATCCTGCACCGTCACTCAAAAAGTTGTTAATTCGGGAACCTGCAGTTACGCATAAGACCTGAGGTGGCAGTAGTGAGTATAAAAATGACCATCTGGCATCCAGTCCCTTTAACTGCTGCTATTTTGTTGCTCTTTTCATGTGTTTAGGCGATTACAGTCTATGTGAGAATTGTAATCGTTTGAAACTAGGGCTGCTCGATTATTGAAAAAATAATAATCACGATTATTCTAGTCATAATTGAAATCACGACTATTCAAACGATTATTTGTTGCCTTCAAAAAATAGTCTTTATTTTATTTATATATTTATTAATAAAAAAAACTATGCTGAATATTTTCTGTTTTCTGGACAGTCATAAAAGTACAATTGATTTCATGTACGCCTCTATTAAGGAGAGGTCTCTGTTTCACGCCTGCCCCCTGCTGGCCAGCCCTCACACCTGCGCAAACAAACTGAGCAGCGCGGCCTGATGACGTCATCACACAGCGCCGCTTGTTTTGATGCCAGGCAAAAGCATGAGCCGTGGCACGTGAAATGCGAAGGGAAAAATAATCCCATCTTCTTTTCGATTATGCTAATTTTGTAATCGTTTAACGTAATAACCGGTCAGGCCCCGGAGGGAAGTTCAAACACCCAATGTGGCCCTCCCATCCAAAACTTTGCCCATATCTGCTTCAGCCGGCGCCTCAGAGCAACCTGTCAGAGAGCAGTGGGCGACCGAGGATCATAGCTGGTATTTCAGTTTGGATTGCTATGATTCCAGTCTCCAAACAAATCAACCTACGGGTACGAATAAAGAAACCATTAACTTTGAAGCCTTGGATGTTTTTAGCCAACAGTTGTTCGATATAATGACAAATAAAGCACCTCAACCTTCACACATACACCTGACCCGGGAAGCGAACTCTGGACATTCGTATCGACCGATGAAAAAGTTCTAACCAACAGACACTGCAAAGCGAGGAGGAGGAAGAATTGACTTGAGTATTGTTTTCAAGGAGAGTTTTGGGAGAATTTGTACTTTACTTGCATAGCGTTTTTGTAGAGATATAACATGATACTCCATTCACCAGTTGCGGTAAAGCATTGATCGTGTTCCAATACTACGGTCTTCGTAAAACACACCGTGACGCGTCTCCAATTACGTGAAACCTCGTTTAAATCAAAGCCTTCTATTCCGAAGCTAACCCGTGTGGACATTATTGGGTTATGCTGCTCTGGTTGCTGCCGCTCTGTCCTCTGGTTTGTTTAAAAGAAGAACACGAGGCGGAAGGGATGGAGGGAGGGAGTGGAGGAAAAAAAAAACAGAAAACGGATGAAAGAGAGAAGTGGGCGCCTGGCTGCTTTCATGTCAGCATCACTGGACTGAACCAGGACAAGTGCACCGATATACTCCGCAAAATACAAAAACTACACACACACACACACACACACAAACAGACTAGAAACGAGCGGAGGTAGTGGGGCAACGGGCCGGAAAAGGCGCGCTCTCAACATATCGTGAGAAGCGAACTGAGAGGAGGAGGCTCGGGGAAACGGAGAGACGGAACAAGAAAACAAATGGAGGACGAAGAATAAGGGGAGAACAGATTGAGGAAGCAGAACGTGGAGGGGAGAGAAAAAACAAAACACAAACACAAACACGGCGGAGCACCTGAGCACAGCCGGTGCAGACACACTGCCAACCGGAGATAAGCAACGACTGGAGAGGATACTGACGAGAAAACAAACATGGCAAAGCGGAGTCAAAATGTAAAGACGCGATGACTAAAGTGTGAGACATGCAAGGGGCGCGTCCGTAAACGAGCCCGATGGGGGCGCCATGTCCAATGGGTGCAGAGGTTGTCAAGTCATGGTCAGGAGCTTTGGGAAACTAGACTACTTGGTAGGGCTGTGCAATTCAGTGTTAATTTCGTCAACTAAAATATTTAGTCTGATATTTTTGACGACTAAAATTGGATTAAAACTAAATTAAAACTTTCTCTTGAGACTAAAACTATGACTAAAATGTCCAGATATTTTAGTCGACTAAAACAAGACTAAATAAAAATGAAAAGGAGAGACTAAAATCATCCAAACTTCTATTGACAATCTGAAAAAGCCTCAGATCATTTAAATTCACTGCCAAATGAACAGGTCTGAGCTTTGTTCATGTGGAGCAGCTCCATGAAGTCGAGGACCACGATTAAATATGATTATAATGAATATTATAAATATAAGTCGACTAAATTAGTCTTCATTTTAGTCGAGTAAATTGACATGCAATTTTAGTCGACTAAAACTAGACTAAAATGGAATAGTTTTTTTTTGTCTAAATCTTGACTAAAATTAAATTACATTTTAGTCAAAAGACTAAAACTAAAACTAAAATAAAATATGTTGTCAATATTAACACTGGTGCAATTAATCGAAATTCGATTACAATTTAGATTATTACATTAAACGATTACAAAATCAGCAAAAAAAAATTTCTTGCATTATTTCACGGCGCTGGGATTATTCTCCCTTCGCATTTCACGTGCCACGGCTCAAGCTTTTGCCTGACATAAAAACAAACGGCGCTGTGTGATGATGTCATCTGGCCGAGCCGCTCAGTTTGCTTGCGCAGGTGTGAGGGCTGGCCAGCAGGGGGCAGGTGTGAAACAGAGACCTCTCCTTAATCGGGGCAAACTTGAATCATCATTTGTACTTTTATGACTGTTCAGAAAACAGTCTTGAATAATCGTGATTTCAATTATCAATCGTGATCATTATTTTTTCAATAAATCGAGCAGCCCTACTACTTGGATACCAAATTTGAATGTCTTGGATGACTCAAGACTTTGTCGTCTCAGCAGAACTATCGTTTATGGATTTAGCTTATTGCTCATGGTTCATGTTGATGAAAAACCAAACAGCTAGCAGCTCCAAACAAGGCAACTCCAAACAAGGCCTCACAATGCCAAGGAATGGAGCCTGTGAGAGAATGAAATGAAATCACTATTCATCATACTGGATCATGCTCTACCGTCTCTGCTCTGTAGCCATAACGTGGCCTCTCTGCACCTGCTCTCAGGCGCTGCTCATCAGTATGACGCACAACAGAGGTTATTTATCCCTCTTCAAATGCTTCGAGCTCACATCTCACGGGGTTGTCCTGTTTTCTTTTTTGCTCTGCTGTTATTTACGGCTTGACTGCTTAGCACGCCGAAAAACACAACCGCTCGACACCAATGGGAGCGAATCAAAACCTAGTCGATTTTTTCAATAACTTTTTCCCGGTGCCGTTTGCCCAGAGCGATTTCTTTAGATCAGCAGCTCCAATGCGGATAGAGAAGCGCAGTGGAAAAGCGAATTCGACAAATGACAACAACGTATTAATACTCACAAGGAAAAAGAATGGGAGCGACTGAAATTACTGGCACCGCAACCTCCCAACAATGACTTTGCACCCGTTCAACCCCGCGCCTCCATCAATCACACAGAACTAGACAAACAAATCCCTTTACAACCCCAGCAGACTTAATATTCCACTAAAATCAACAGAAACAGGGGGCGGAGCCGGCTCGAGTCGTCATTTAAGCTTAGACAAATAAAAGAAAAAAGCGTATCCAGGGGGGAGAGAACAGGCCGTCCCGGGACCTGTTGTTTGTTTAACAGATGAAATAGCGCTTTAGTCCTACACCAACACATCAAAGTGCGAGTTCTTACCTGCTCGGCGGAGAAGGCGGCGGCGGCGACGGGGTCAGGAGAGGACGACCATGGAAAACAAGAGAGGAAAAAAAAAAAAGGAAACAGTTAATAGATGTGACCTTGCGTAAACAGTAAATAGATGCGCAGCGGACGGTTCGAGAGCTGAGAATGACCCGACTTTGCTCATTTAGAGGAAACACGATTTAATTTGACAGGTAATTGACAAGAGGGGAGGAATTAGGAGCGAGGAAGACCGTCTGTGAACCACTTTAACAGACTGAGAGGTCGGGGGTTGTTTGTTTGATGGGCTGCAGGGTGACAATTCAAGACTTTAAGATTGATAAAACATTTTTTTTGCCATGCCGAGCGTCTCGACTTGAATTAGGATGAGGAATGAGGAACTTCCTGGATGGGACTGTGACCATGGAAATGAGAAAGTGAACGTTAGCAAGCGAGCAGGAAAGTGTTCAGAGTCCGTTAGCCGACTCAGTGTGTTTTCCCAATAGCAGTTAGCATTTAGCCATCAAACATCGCAAATTATGAATCAATGTGTACTTCTTTTAAGATTTTACTTAGATCTAGCGTCATCTTACCCTCATACTCATTTCGTACAGAGGGTCTGGATCTTTACAATTGAGCTCCGCTTTCAGGTGTAAGGGGTTTGAAGCGATTGGATCCGATTTTACCCAATCACTAGCGTTTGGTCGTGACGTATGTAATGTGCCAGAGTGAGTAAAGAAAGCTATCATAAATCTTGGGGACCGCAGCCTTCAATTCTCATTTACTTTCGTATCCGCCGCCATTGCCAAACTACAACCAGCAATTCCAGCACCAATGCTGAATGGTAACCGATGAAATGCAGCCACTGAGATCAGACCCAGACGTGCATGTAGGGAAAAAATAATTGACCGGAGTTTACAGATGGCTATTAGCCAGTAGGGCAGGGCGATATGGCCTAAAATCTATATCACGATATAAAAAAAATATATTACGATAACGATGTATTTGATGGTATCATTGACAATGGACAAATTACTTTTACAGCTTACTAATTTCCTCGCAAATATGAGCTACTCAAGCAGTTTACATCCTTCATTTCATTTTACTTTTTAAGCACCTGTACCCGTGTTCTACAGTCAGCGTTTATGCTGCTCTGATGGAGCTGAGCGCAACATAAACGATATCGTGTCCACAACGATACAAAAAAATTACAACAATATAAAAAAATCATATTGCGATAACGATATGCGATACGATATGGCTCACCCCTAAAGGCCAGGCTACTTTAGATCAGAATTGGTGTATAAAAGTAGCCTCTGAGCTAAATGCTAAATCATATTTCAGTTTTCTGCTTTTTGTGGGCTCGGATACATGTTCAACGGTCACTAAGCATCATCTTGTGATGTGTTAATTATGGAGTAATCACAGAAATGATTTAAAGGCCATGAAATGGTCTATACCTTGAGGATAGAACGGTGAATGGAAACTGTACGCATTTGCAGGAACAGAACCGTGATTTCTATGACTGTGACATTAAGCAACTCTGAAATGTATAAAAACCGGCATGCTGTTGATATGTATGACACATTGTCGCAACAATCAGCTAACTCTGTTTTTATACTACCCACATGCAATCTAACAATAAAACCTTTAAATAAAAAATGAACCAATCATCCATCACTCCCGCCACTGCTCGAGTTCCATTTCAAAACATCCATTCCACCTCTTTTTCAAGGCTCGCCGGGGGAAGCATATTGGACTAAAACAGATGTGGACAGCGGACGGAGGGGAGACTGGACTTGTCACCGACATCTTTCCAAAAAAAACCTCGAGCCAGTGCCCCGTCCCGAGGCTTGACACCTCATTATGAATGAATGAGATGCCTGCTTGGGGAAGAGGCAACAACAGCCAAAGCCGCACGTCTCCGGGGAGCGCAGACGGACAGGTAGAGGGGGGAAGAAATGCTGGAGTCCTTTCATGTGTCTCCAGCCCTGGTGCGAAAACCGGCGCCGAGCTTCTGAAGTGCATCCAACTCGCAGCCAGACTGTGACTCCCGGCAGACCCGCGCACACACACAAGGCAGGTCGGTGGAGAAAGTCTATTGTTATTAGGGTTTGCTGCCGGGCCCGACATGAACTTGCGCACAGGCGGCCTTGGCTACATTTTTGGTCGTAAGCTTCTGGCAGCTGGAGTTTGTTATTTGTAAAGCAGGGCTGTGCAGCGTAAAGGGGAAAAAATGCAATAGCGCTGTGTGTTGGACAAATCGCAAAGACAGCTGTAATATAGGCCGGTGGTTTTCAACTCGTGTAGTTCTTCAAGATCCACCTTTAATCTCCAAAACTAGCCGTGACCCAAACGCAATTATTTCCTTCTTAACCTCTTAACTCCCGCCTGAACCGAGAGGATCTTTTTTCCTCACGTCATCAGATTTTTTTTCCATCATTTTTTTGTTGGGTGTTCAACTCATTTTTGTAACTTTTTTGTCATTTTTTGTCACATTTTTTGTCAAATTTTTGTACTTTTTTTTTTTTCAAATTTTTATCACATTTTTGTAAAAAATTTTGTCAATTTCTTGTGACATTTTTGCCACTTTTTCATCATTTTTACGTCACTTTTCTGTCAATGTCTTCTCACTTTTTTGTCACATTTTTTTTCCAATTTTTATCAATTTTTTGTAATTTTTTTAATCACATTTTTGTCATTTTTGGGTCACATTTTTGAATTTTTTTTTGTCACATTTTTGTCATTTTTTTGTCACAATTTTGTCATTTTTTCTTCAATTTTTTGTCAATTTGTTGTGACATTTTTGCCACTTTTTCCTCCAATTTTTTGTCACTTTTTTGTCACATTTCCATCATCGTTTTCGTTTCTCAGTTTTGTTGCTATTTTCACAGCTGTTTTTTTCCAGAAGCTTTTGGACTGGGGTAAAGCCGAACTGGAGAAAATGTGCTCAGTTCAGGTGGGAGGTAAGGGCTTAAAGGGGCTATATCATGCAAAATCTACTTGTGCTATGCTATTTCCTTATCAAAAACACCCCCAGAGCTGCTCCGCCCTCTGCTGATAAATGACTGACTTGTCCAGTTTGTGTCGTCAGAGCGGAACGGAAGTGCTCGACGTCTGTAATGTAATGCCTTAATTCTATGCTTACGGCCTGATTTTAATTTGTAAAAGAGTTTTTTCATTATTTCTGTTGTAAGAAATAAATAAAGGAGAAAATAAAAACAAAAAAAGCCAACGCATCCCCTGAGCGTCTGAACAGATGTCATGTTTGCACTGGAAGCTGTGAAGAAGGAGCTCTTTCTAACCTACTCTGGACACGCCTGTTCGCTTTCCTTACCCAACGATAATGTCAGAGAAAAGCGCGTTTGGCTACGAGGACGGGAGTTTACTCAAACTTCCCAAAGAAGAGGCCACTCGCCAAAATATTGTTTTTCTGTGACTGTCTCTTGATGGATGTTTGGTGAACCTTCGCCAGAACCAAAGTGGATTCACTTTAATAGCCAACGCGAGTCCCATAACGTAAACAGCGATAGACCAGAGCGGCGAGTCAGTCCAAACGCGTGTTAGCTTGTGTGTTAGCATATTAGCATTTGTGTTAGCCATTTATAAAGCTGTGTTGCAGATGTAAACTCCTTATAACTGCATCGTGAAGTAACTTTTTGCTGTGTATCTATATATTTCTACTACTGCAAGAGTTGTATGAGCAGAGAGAGGGGGCGGAGTTAACTGAATCGAAGCGTTGTGTCTTCCAAATTTGAAAAAACCTCCAGAAAATACTTATATTGATTACAAAAAGTAGTGCTCCATAGTGGTAGAGGTACAATATATCATATAAATGCCTATAGTTTACTTTGGAATGGCTAAAATAGCATAGATACAGATCCTTTAAACTATAACTTGAAGTGTTGGCCTTTTAGGCAACATCAACAACAGCAGTTATATCATTTCTTTTGGGAAGAGGACGGACATTTTTTGGGGTAGTTGCTGCTGATTGGATCAAACGCACCTCGCTTTAGCCAATCACAGCCAAGTCTCAAACTACAGCCAAAAAACAAAGCAGGAGAGCAATTAAATGCTTCGCTTTTATAAATGCTTTGTGTTTGTGAGTGTATAGGACCAACTATTCTTCAAAAGGCGGGATTGGTTGAAATCATCCATACATTTTTTTGCATTTGAAAATCAAGGCCAATTTGACTTGCTGTTATCTGCCAATCCCCGTACATAAAATGTATTGTGTAATGGTGGTTAACAGCTAATCAATAATCGCTTTTTAAAGGCCATAATTGAAATATATGAACCACCATTTTCCTAATCACCACCACCACAAACAACAACAACATTTTGCCAGGACACATAACAATCACAGGCACAAAACCACCCCCTATCCAAAGCTGTAGAGACACATGACAGTGGATGGGCCAAATCCAGCGGGAGGAGAAGCCAGCTCTGGCGGTGTTGACAAGCGCCAGCCTCTCCCCCAAGCCCCCCCCATGAAACAGTCCCGATGGCAGCTGTCCTCTTCCATCTGATCACCACCACAACAGGTAACAATATAGAGCCCTAGATAGCGCGCCCCATTCTGCCGCAGTCAACATGTCAAGCTGGGGAGAATGGGGGGGGGGGGGGGTGTTCACTCGTGGAAGGGCTGCGGTAGGTTATGAAGCATCAGTCACTTCGCCTTCGCCTCCTAGTCGCTCTGATGAGAGGGGATAGGGAGCAAAAGGCTGGCAGCTGACACGCGCATGGCTCTACATAAGGATTAGCACATTAGCATTCCGCCGTTGTATCCGCGATAGGACAAACAGACATGGATACAGAGGCGGGATTAGGCGAGGAGGGATGTCCAAGGGATGTTCATGATTAGGCTTAATGGCTGATAGGAATGTAATGGATTAGGAAAGTGTTGAAAGGTAGTGAAGGTCTTGGCAGCTACAAGCTTAACGGGCTTTTGGATCATACGCATGAAAAGGTATTGGATTTGACTGAAAACAATAGTGATGTTGATTTACTGTATGTAAGATCACGATGAGGTAGAGTTTTGGTTTGGCTTTTGGGCCAGTTATTTGCAGTTTGTTGCCCAATGTCCCATCCTATGGTTAAAACCAGCTTGCAATAATCTTAAAAGAACTCCTTTTCCATTCATCCATCCATCCATCCATCCATCCATCCATCCATCCATCCATCGTGGGAGCAGTCGTCCGAGCTGCCCTAATCACATTGCACCAGCCCCTTATGGCTCCTCCTGCAGGCGGTGGGTCCACAGAAGGACGGCCTCATGGTTCTAACCAAGCCTGTTGATCTCTTTGTCTTCTCTCTTTGTCTGACCCGTCAACTAGGACCCGTTTGCCATGGGAGACCCTTCCAGGGGCAAGAAGCCCCCGACAACAGAGCTCCCAGCATCATTCGGGTGCTCAAACCCCTCCACCACGTTAAGGCGGCGGCTCGAAGAGAGGAAGAACTCTTTTTCACTTCGAAAATTCCTGCACAAATCTGGTTCAACGCTAAAACACAAACCTCCATTGGATCAAGAGATTCTGAGCTTTCAAATGAATGAGCATTTTAATCCGCAATTTGAGTCAATGACCTTTGTCCATTTGGCTACTCTGAATCACTGTGGCCACTACACAAGCCATACACAGCCATGTTGGTTTGGCCTGTGCAAAAAGTACCTTGTCTGGCCGTATGTGCCGCAAAAAAATGTGTCCGATTAGTCCACATTTAGCTCCCGGGGCCGCACTTTAGTTTCTCCAGCAAGTTCAGTACATCAATACGTTGTTAATATAGTCCAAGTTGAGTCATAAGTCAAAAAGGGTAGCGAAACTGACAACTTTCACCTACTTCCGAGGAAAGGAAGTTACTGGCAGTCTTAGAAGGTGCATTTTGCCTAAAGCACTGTATGATTCATCTTCATAATACAGAACTTTTCCACCGCGGCAAAGTTCTTCAAAAGCATCAAAAAGAACTTGCTTGTTTAGCGATTGAAGACTCATCCAACAGACTTCATAGCAGTGTTAAATTTGACATATTTTATTTTAGTTTTAGTCTTTTGACTAAAATGTATTTCAATTTTAGTCAAGATTTAGCCCCAAAAAACTTTTCAATTTTAGTCTAATTTTAGCCGACTAAAATTGCATGTCAATTTAGTCGACTAAAATTAAGACTAATTTTGTCGACTTATATTCATAATATTCATTATAATCATATTTAATCAAGGTCCTCAGCTTAATGGAGCTGCTCCACATGAATACAGCACAGACCTGTTCATTTGACAGTGAATTTACATGATCTGAGGCTCTTTCAGACGGTCAATAGAAGTTTGGATGATTTTAGTCTCTCCCTTTCATTTTTATTTAGTCTTATTTTAGTCGACTAAAACATCTGGACATTTCAGTCATAGTTTCAGTGTCATGAAAATCTTTTAATTTAGTTTTAGTCCAATTTTAGTCGTCAAAAATATCACTGACTAAAATTAAGACTAAATATTTTAGTCGACGAAATTAACACTGCTTCATAGTCTGTTCCACGGGTGCACTGATGAAGCCTCGTGGATGAGAGGATCTCCCGTTCATAACATGACAAGCACATCTGGCTACTTTGGAAGCTCAACCGACATCACCACAAACAACGCCATCTTCACACCTCACACCGCCACTGAACACCGGCACGTGACTGCTTCTCCAAACTATATCGAATACTCATTTGCACCCACGCCCCAGAGCATGTTTGGATCTCCCTTTGTCTCCCGAACAATCCCTTCCCCAAAAGCAGCCCTCCTTTCGTGTCCGGCAGCGAGTATTCAATCACGGTGGTCGACAAGTGTTCCCCCTCCCTCCCTTCACGCCAGGCAGCTGTAGCGTCCCGGCGGATGGGGCACGATGCAACAGAGCGCTGGGCAGTTGTTCACTTCAGATGGCCACTCCAGAGCGAGACCGGCCTGACCCCTGGCCCCGGCACACACACACACCAAACGGGACGACCTCTGCGCGGCGCTGATTAAAATTCCAACAGTAGGAAGTAGGAGGGGAGGGTGGACGCTTTCTAGCTTCTCACGACACGGATGTAGCAGGAGTTTATTATTGACGGGGGAAAAAGGGATGAGCGAGTGTTGGGACTGCGATTAGATTCACCGACTTACATGTTGTGAATCATAAACAGTGACGTATGAGCAGCTAAATTGATTCAACAATCGCTTGCATTTCTGGACATGTTGGTAATTGCTCCAGGATTAGCCGGATCTGCACACAAGACTCGACGGGGAGAGGAGAGTTTGTACTTTGCAGAAAACAATCTTTAACAACTGCAGCCGTTTGCACAAAACAAACATTCAACTTCACGGTTATTCCATGTCGCCCCACAGTCCTAATCTGATTATATCTATAGTTCTGAACAGCATGTAAGTTTGAAATTTGTGGCATGGAGAAATACATGCAGCCATGAAAATAATGTGGCGGGTTTTGTGAATCCAATCACTGTCAAATAATGATCAGGGAAAACATCTGGATGTTGTAGATTTGGAAATTTCTTTCAAAAACTGCTTCTCACCCATAGAGTTGTATTAGCACCTGCCCTCAAACTGAGATAGAATTCTGAATCGTGAACACCACCTATTGCCTACAGATGTTTCCTGATGATTTCTGAATGATCACATGTTGACCCCATGACTAAATAGAGTCGACCTGTGTGTAATCTAATGTCACTTCAAATACAGCTGCTCTGTGATGGTCTCAGGTCTGTGAAGAGACTATTGTGGAGCAGAAGCATCATGAAGTCCAAGAACACACCAGACAGATCCAGGATAAAGTTATTGAGAAGTATAAAGCTGGGTTAGGTTAGAAAAAGCGTTGAACATCTCTCTGTGTACAGTTAAATTCACCATCCAGGAATGGAAAGAGTCTGGCATCACAGCAAACCTACCAAGACCCGGCCGTCCTCCTAAACTTACTGACCGAACAAGGACAGCACTGACAGGAGCTGTTACCAAGAAGCCGATGATGACCCTGGATGAACTGCAGAGAGCTACAGCTCAGGTGGGGGAAACTGTCCACAGAACAACTGTTAGTCGCACACTGCACAAATGAGTGGCATTTTTATAAGAAAACCATAAGTTCACAAGTCCTGTTTTGTGGCTTTGGCAAACAGCAAATGGTTTTTTTCCCCTATGGTTTTCTTTCAAAAATGGCTTGTTCTAGCCACTCTGCCATAAAGGCCAGATTTGTGCAATGCACACTTTTCAGCTTTTTTATTAAAAAAAAAAAAAATGTAAATCATGTATACATTTCCTTTCACTTCACTTCATGATTGTGTGTCTTTCACACAAAATTTAAATAAATATATGTATGTTCATGGTCCATACTTTAGTATGGCAAAATGTCCAAAAGTTAAAGGGGGGCCATACTCATGCACACCACTGTATGTGAACTTGTATTGCTTTTAATGAAAAAAAAAAGATAAAAGGGGGTCCCGGAGGGTCCTCCCTAGGAAGATTTTAAAATTCACTGGTCACAGATAAATTGGGTGTAGTATTTCTTTGCAGCACATCACTCACATATGCACTTTGTGGGTTACATTTTTCCCCATCAAAGCTTAAAAGAGCCGCACCAAAGGTTGAAAGAGCTGCGTCTGGCTCTTGAGATAGTGGTTGCCAATGCCTGCCCTCGCGGCAACCCCTGCCCAAATGTGCGCTTAAATGTTCCATCTTCCACGATTTTGAAATCGTGAGCTTTCGTGTTTGTCAGCTGATAAAGTCATCTCGCAATAAATTCTCGATGTGTGTGATGTGAGCTAAAGAGCCATGCTGGGTAAAGTTCTTCATCGGAGTTTTGGCTTTATTCATTTTTCTTCGGTCTTACTCACTGATGAAAAAATGGGCTTGTTCGTAGCATGTAACTGGACGTATGTTCCGAGCCTGCCTGTTCCCGTGTCCTTTCTCCTGTCCCGAGCCTCTCTTGTTTGAATACTTGTGTATAATTATGGCAAAGCTCACAATGGCCTCTCTATCCCACCCTGAATGTGCCGCAGCGTGTCGTCCGGGGCATGTCAGGACAGGCTTCGTACTTAGTGAACATTAGACACCACTGACTCACCGCTGAGACCAGGAGCATGAATCACATTTATCAGAAATGACTTTTCAGTACCATTGTCTTAACGAAGTATGTCGCTCCTCGGAACTGATAATTGGGTGTTTCATTAAGTTGCCTGCACCTTTCTGTTCCATCCAGAGCTGCGAGACGGTGATCTGTCCACACCGGTGACTTGTGATTTCCTTGGGGAGAGGGGGCTGCTTTAGCGAAAAAAAAAACTTCCCACATCGACGTTCGAAATCCATTCCTACAGCTTGGAATCCTATGCATATGTTGACGCTTGTATGTCTCCTTTAAAAATACCAAGTCTGTGTTATCCAGTTACAGGAAAGCACTGACATCAATGCTACACTAATGAACAGGAGAGTGATTGACAGCTCGACAGCTTCATTTATGGAACAGTCTCATATCTACATGTCCTTCAGGTGATTTACAACATGTTTCATCTTGTGAACACAGATCCTGGCAAACACAGATGCTTCCAGTTATATTGCAAC
This sequence comes from Gobius niger, assembly GCF_951799975.1. NCBI lineage: Eukaryota > Metazoa > Chordata > Actinopteri > Gobiiformes > Gobiidae > Gobius > Gobius niger. The sequence continues at coordinate 6,684,475 of NC_136867.1, forward strand.
TACAATACGTAACTAAGAAGGCTTAACGTGAGCTTGGACACAGATGCATTAGCTGTACTCTCATGTAACACCGTTATAATGTTCATTATGGAGTATTATGGAGTATTTAGAATGAAATAATTAGGGCTGAAGCAACTAATCGATTATTGAAATAGTCCACAACTATTTCAACAAATCGATTAATCGTTTTCCAGTAAACACAAACTCAAATGACGCAAAAAATGACGTGAAAATTTAGTATTTTTTTTTTTATGAAAACCTATCTTTGTTTTTAAAGTTTGGATCTGTAGTGTTTTGTACATTGAAAATTTCATAAATATCCGTCTGTGTCTCATCCAATCAGGAGCAGAATCAGCGCCAAGAGCCTCCAACAAACATTCACTTTAAGTTTACTCCATCTACATTAGGGCTGAACGATATGCACACAATTTCATATCTCGATATTAATGCCAGATATCTCGATACGATACGATATAACTATGGGTTAGGTGAAAACTGAGCATTTTTCAGAAAATTACAAAACAAAAGAGTGCAGTTTTATTGATGAAAATCTATATTGTTTTCATCTTGTTTTTTCAATTTTAGTATTTTGAATGTTCATATCTCAATATAAATACGATGACGATTTATTTTTCTTTTGCGATATTGATATCTTGAATGTTCAAATCTCGATAACGATAACGATATATCTTTCAGCCTTAATCTACATGTCCTCAAGCTGCGCCACTTAAGAGTTTTGTGATGGGGAAACAAATCCAAAATACAATTTTCATATAGCCAAGCGATGAATCGTTTCATTGTGAAAATAATCGGTAGATTATTCGATTACCAAATAATCTTTAGTTGCAGCCCTAAAATTAATGTTGATGGCAGTGACAGCTAATACAGCAGCACACGCATTTTGACTCTTGCAACAAAAACGTCAAAAACTCTCAACTCTCAACTCTCAACTCTCCATAGGATAACAGGCCACTGCTCAACTTTTTTTTTTATCACAACACATAAATACACTATACATGAATACAACATGCAGTTTGAATTCATTAGATATAATGAAAAGTACTGTATTGATATAATGAAAAGTACTGTATTGATATAATGAAAAGTACTGTATTGATATAATGAAAAGTACTGTATTGATATAAAATGAAAAGTACTCTATTTCTCCACAGATGAAAACAACTCATTTGAACGCTGCTTTTTGTACATTTTCAGAAAATAAATATTGATGTTCCCTGATGGAAAAAGCTGTGAAAATGACTCGCCAACCCACTTTTTGGTTCCAACTGACCAGCTCAGAACTGCTGCTTTAAATAGTTGTATATTTGATAATAATAATTGCTGCTTATCAGAAAAGCTAACGTCTCTCATTCCAAAAGAGTTTCCTAATACTGTTTCTCCACAAAAAAAAAACCCAAAAAAATCTCGTCAAATGTCTGCGGCTTCTCATTTGCCACGGGCCAGCGAGGAGCACTCAGTCACATGTCTGCTCTCAGAGTACAGACAAAAACTGGCCCGCTCTGTTTGTGTGCAGTTAAGTGTGAGGCGGACTCCAGCTGAGAGGGAGGCAATAGCGATTCCCACTGACCTGAAAACAGCCGCTGCCTGAGCACCCGAGCACCTCCAACACACCACAAACCGAATGTCAGCGAGCAGCATGCAAATATCAACACTCGCTACCGGAATTCTTATCACCACTTAGCGGCACGCGATGGATGGACTTCTGGCGGCGAAACAGCAGCATGTTGTGGCTCGGAAGACACGCAAACCCAGGCCATTAGCTTGCATGTTGCTTCCCCTGATAAACAGGAGCTCGGAAAAGGTCTTGCTTGCTGTTATTGATAATGGCTGATAATGGCTAAGTACAGGAATGCCTTTGCTCTGCCTCTTGCAAAGGGCATTGTAAAAGCTCTGTGAAAGCCCAGCACAAAAAAAACAACAACTCCCTTCCTTACCAACCAACACGCTGTCAGGTTTTTACCTTGTTTTTATAGTGGCTTGTTCTGGCTCAGTTATTATTCACTTAAAGAAAATGGAAGCTAACTGCAGCATTTGGACAGTAGTTGGATAAGAACATTTACCGAATCACGTGAACATCCTTCTGTCCCACACAGGTGCAGTAAAGATCAAGGGGGAAATGAACGGGGCCTCAACACCAACTCCTTTATACCTTCAGCTTAGGTGAATAGAAAATAGAAAAGATGAGACTGTAAAAGGCTGCACCCACCCAAAAGTTGATAAAGCGAGTTACGCGTCACCTGTTTGGGCACGGCACAGGTGGAAGAGATACCATCTACAAAACGTTAATACTCCTGCTTTGAAAAGGAAAAAAATAATGTGGTGTATAGAGTCATAAATACAGTAAAAGTTCACGTGGGGGGCGCCGCCATGAATTGTGCCCGGCCCTTCACTTGTATTAGTTTACATAGGACTGGAGAAGTCTCAAGAGATAATCAGTTCTACATGGACACAAAGCTGATTTTAGGCCGGATAGAGAAACGCTGCAGTGTTGACATGTTGGTGCATATGAACATTGGCCGTTTTACTCAAATCAAATCGACTAAACATCAGATTTTGAATAGGCAACTATGTTTGGGATTAATTTTGTGAAAATGAAATACAGAATTAGACAATGTTCAAAGACCCTACTAGGATAAGATACTTTAGGGTAATAAAGCAATACCTTAATAAATCCTCTCCGTAGTCCCTCTGGGGGTAATACAAGTGCTAATGGGATGATTGGGGGTCTTTCATCTCCCCCTGGTGTCTCTGGCCAGAAAACCACAATTGCAACTTCACTGCCACCGGACCGGAGCCACCAATACACACTAATGGAATCACGAAGAAGAAGCTAACAGGCTGTTAGTTTGAGTGAAAAAAAAGATCTCCATTGTGTAACTGGATGTACAATATCCCTTCGCCTTTTCTGTCAGCTTAGTATTTAATCTCACGGACAATTAATAAGTAAAAAAAACGCAACATGCTACGACACCTGCAGTGGCGCTTATGGCCTCTAGGGGCAAGAATTACATGTACTGCTTTAACCTCTTAACTTCCGCCAGAACCGAGAGCATTTTCTCCAGTTTAGCTTTACCCAAATCCTGTAGGCCAGTGCCTCATTTGAAAGCTAAGACCTTCAAAACTAATCTAAATGGATCTTTTTCCTCAAGTCATCAGATTTTTTTTCCATCTTTTTTGGGGGGGGTATTTAACTAATTTTGTAGCTTTTATGTCATTTTTTGTCACATTTTTTATCATTTTTTAGTCATTTTTTGTCACATTTGTCATTTTTTGTCACATTTTTTGTCATTTTTTTGTCACATTTTTTGTCACATTTTTTGTCTTTTTTTAATCAATTTTTTGTCACATTTTTTGTCTTTTTTTGTGTCATTTTTTGTCACATTTTTGTCATTTTTTCGTCACTTTTTTGTCAAGGTTTTCTCACTTTTTCGCCACATCTTCATCATTGTTTTCGTCTCAGTTCTGTCGCTATTTTCACACCTTTTTCCCCCAGAAGCTTTTGGACTGGGGTTAAAGCCAAACTGGAGAAAATGTGCTCGGTTCAGGTGGGAGTTAAGGGGTTAAATAAGGGCATTCAATTCAAAGAACAATAATACACAGTGAAATTCAAATAGCAAAATTGCTTTAATTATTGTTAAAGTAAATCCCCTTTGCATTTCTAGAACATGCCACATTTGAACGAACAGTAAACAACAACAACAACAACAGTGGCCATATTGTGCCGCCCTAAAATTTCAGTCTTCCGATTTGCCGATTGCCGTCATCAAAGCTTAATGTGACTGGATTGTAAAATAAAGTAAGGGAGCGTGGGCATACTTGCCTTGTGCCCCTTTAAGGTCTCCCCCGGTCAGGGGGCGATCCTTTTACTCCGCACTGCCCTGGCCCCCCCTCCTTCCTTTTCATGCACTGCTCTAAGGTTTTTCATACACTCCTCCCAGTGTGTTAGCGCGCCGCTGAATAGCACCCTCTTTGCGATGAGTGACTGATGAATGAGGTAGCCTTTGAAGCCAAGAGTCACGGCACGGCTGGTCGAGCATGAAGAGACTCCGCACAAAAGCCGATTGGGGGGGCAGAGGCGGCGAAAAAAAGAAAAGGAAAAAAAAAAAAAAAGCTATGGGGGGGGGTGTATTCAAAATGCGGTGGGTGAAATAGTGGACACGCAAGGAGAGGAAGGTGATGGAGGAAGAGGGAGAGAGCGCGGGTATACGGGGGCTTTTTGCATGAGCGACTCCAGCCATTTGCATTGTGTTTTGAAAGCACAAGCAAGCTGGACCCGGCGGAAGAAAAAAAAAAAAGGGGGGAAATAAGCTGGTCAGCGAGTGTGACAGCTTTTTGGACAGGCTTGTTGATGTGTAGTGACCGCAGTTCAGAGCTTTTGTGGCAGCCCAGGCACACTTTGCGAAAGGCGCAGTCGAGTCAAAAGATGAGATGCTTTTCAGGGGGAGGAGGTGATGTTTGGAGGGTGTGAATCCGACAGAGAGCGTCAGAATGTGCCGCTCGGTACATGTCAAACAATACAGCAGTCACAACTCCAGGAACTGAGGGCCTAAAGTGGAGAACACAAAGAACAATGGCGAGTTCACCACCCGGTTTGGTCTGCATTTTGTCGAACTTTTCAACCATTTAAAACATTTAACCGTCCAAGTTTGGCAGCTTTGCCAGAACAGCCAGGGGTTTGTAAGTTGGAACGGCAGTGGTTGTGGTTGTGGCCTTAGACAAGACACTTAATGTAATGCACAGCAGATGAAAAAGGTCCGATCTTATCTTATGGCCAAAAAAAAAATCCATTTTGGAGGTCTGTGAACGATCATCTTCCAAGCTAGGTCCCAGAGTGAAAAGATCTGTAGACACCATCTACACGGCTCCATCGTCACGGCCTCTCAACAACAGTTTTACTGCACAATCCTCTGCTCCTCTGCTTAACCACGAGCCACAGGTGACAGAGAAACAACACACAGACTGGAGAGGTTCATGTGGACGTTTTCGGAATTATACGCATTGCGTCTTAGCGTGTGTCAGTGTTAATTTCGTCGACTAAAATATTTAGTCTTAATTTTAGTCAAAGTCATATTTTTGACGACTAAAATTGGACTAAAACTAAATTAAAAGCTTTTCATGAGACTAAAACTATGACTAAAATGTCCAGATATTTTAGTCGACTAAAATATGACTAAACAAAAATGAAAAGGAGAGACTAAAATCATCCAAACTTCTATTGACCGTCTGAAAGAGCCTCAGATCATGTAAATTCTCTGCCAAAGGATCAGCTCTGAGCTTTGTTCATGTGGAGCAGCTCCATGAAGCAGAGGAACAAGATTAAATATGATTAGAATGAATATTTTAAATGCAAAATCGACTAAATTCGTCTTAAATTTAGTCGACTAAATTGACATGCAATTTTAGTCGAAACTAGACTAAAATTGAAAAGATTTTTTGGACTAAATCTCGGCTAAAATTATATTACATTTTAGTCAAAAGACTAAGACTAAAACTAAACTAAAATATGTTGTCAAAATGAACACTGGCGTGTGTCAGTTGTTGGTAGAGGTCGAGCGATATGGGTTTGTCTAAGGCCGATGACGATTATTTTGAACTTTTATTGTCCAATGCCAATAAATGTGCACAGCTGATATTTTTGACCAATATTTGTAGCAGATTTTTCCAAATGTCTGGTCTATAATCCTGTAAAAACACAAATCCTTGGCCGCTCCAGCAGAGGCCAATTTATTTTACTACGGATTCAATCATAGTTCCTTTTCCAGAATTGATTGGTTGCGTGGCGATCAAAAATACAATAGCGGAGGTCAAAACTAACTGAGCGATCAAATTCTCCAGGTTCTGCACTTCAAAATGACAAGCATGTCCAAGCCATATTGACTGAGGCTTAGTTTAAACTCGTGTTCAACAAACTTGTAGCCAACCAATTTTCATCACAATGTTTCTCTGTTCCCCTGAGGCCTAGGACGCTGTCGGAGGACTCGTTTAAAAGCCCTCATTTCGCTCAAGTCTCTATCATGTTCGGTCCTGGAGATATTGGCTTTCATCGGCGCTAGATTGGCTGATATTGTAAAATCCCCAAATATCGGGCCTATAGATCAATCGACCTTTAATTGCTGGATTTGATTTTATCTGTGTGTGGAATACATGTTTCAAAGCGTACATCAGCCTGAGCAAGAAATCAATGCCTTCCACTGCAGGACCACTTAACACGAGAAAAAAAAAAGAATCTGTCTAAACTCAACTCCAAACGAGCGGTTACTGCCTTTTACACCAATCTCAGAAGGACTTACAAATTCCCTTTAAACGTATCCTCCATAATGATCATCTTCAAGCCAACAATTACACGAAGCTTCGACTTCTAGCTTGATGACAGGTTCATTCAAATTCTAGCACATTTTTGCAGCCTAGTAATAAAAGCTAAAAAACCACTTCCGAAATAAAATTACATTCCAGGGCATTAATTTTCACACACATTTCGAGCCCGTCTGTGAAAAAAGCGAGTACAGAAACACTATCATTAGCCCCGACTGCCAAATTACAAATTATTCCAAGTGATTAACATGCAACTCGTAAGCAACTGAAACTAAACAGTGAAACACCACCCCGCTCTTTGCACCAATTTGGTTTGGACCTGACACCGGTAATTGGAAAAAGTCTGTTTAGTGCAGCGATGAGGGAGTCGGCCCCCGTCGTCGGTGAGGCTCGGTGATCCGCTTCTAATGGCGGCTGACAGTGTATGGAAACATTTAAAACACCCCGACACTGCCTTACACATGGACGGAGTGAAGCGGTCGCCCTCTGTGCTGCGGGGAGGCGCGCCATGTCACTCATTTGCATTAGCTTTGCATCAACATGGGGCGCGGTGTCACATTTCCCATGGGCCAATTGCGCCTTGTCTACGGCAATTTGGTCGGTGCGTGTCTTGTGATTGCACTGGTTTGTAGAAAGATTTAAATTGTGATCAAGTTTAGCCAGTCAGACGTTCCACTTTGCCGCAGAATAGTTTAAATAGCTTTCATTTAGTTTGTTATAGAAAATGCAGTGTTGGTCTTGTGTGTTTGTGCTGTAGTAGCGAGGCCCAGGTGTATCTTTGGATTTTGTTGCTCTGTGGAAGAGGAAATGGGGTGCTTGGGCCACGGGAGGGGCGCTAACTGGGAGGGAAAGTCCAAATAAACTGAGGCAGGCCTCCTAGGCACTGGCGATGTAAACTTTGACATCGCCAGTGTCAAAGTTTACCAAAATGTATCTGAATTACCCAAAACACAACACTAGGAAGAAGCCACAATAAATCACAAAGTCACTCAACCCTTCGATCTGACTGACATAAAGACATTTTTGCAACTTCTGCCTAATTTCCACTGCGTGATGATTCAAAGAGAGAATGGTAGTTTATTGTAATGAATATCAGGCTACAGAAGGCGTGGCTTTAGCTGAGGAAGGTGCTGCATGCTGGGCTGGCGGTGTTTATACCCGCGGAAAAGTGCAGGGAAAGTGCTGTAAAATGCGGAGTCGGACCCGCTCACGCCTGGCCTCTGCTGCTTATGACTCTGGCGGCGTGCGGTGTTGACGGGATGGCTCACTCTGAGACCCGCCTTCCAAAACATCAGACACTGCACTGGAGCTCATTGGGTTAAATACTGATGAGAAATTCGGGTGGGATTAAATAAAGATTTTATCTTCCAACTCTCTTTCAGGCAGAATTTGTATTTTTTTTTTTGGTCCTCGTAGTGGGGACTGTGTTCTCCCAAAATGTACAAAATCTTTTGGACGGTCCAGTTTCTCTTTTAATGGATCCAGACTGCGGAAGTCTCTGCCCGCTGATTTTAAACGACAGACTGACATGAGCAGTTTTCTCAGAGGCCTGAAACAGTGGCTGAAGTCAAATCAAAGCTGCACACATGATAGCACTGCATGAAAAGTATACTGATGATGTGTATTGTTTACCTTTTAAATATTGTACTATGTACTGTATTGTGAAATGTGTAGCCATATGGACAAGCGTTGCAAATTAGCACTTTTGCTACAACACTAAAAACAGTGTATCTGGTTGGTCCAATGCTGCATGTCCACATCAAATAAGGAAATAGTAATAATAGTATGACTCAAACTGGTATTGCTTTGTCTCACTTGTGTTCCATTGTGAAACGCCATTGTTTGAATGGCAAATAAATAGATAAACAAGAAAATGTTGGTCCCAATTTTGTGTGTTTTTTAAGTCTTGTTTTGACAAATTGCTTGACCTATGATTTGTTTTTTAAATTGAATGGAACAGACCCATGAGGAAATGATTCGACTTTTTCAAGCTTTACGTCATGTTATTATGTCATTCCCTCATTAAAAACATGCCTGAAGTGTTGCCTTGGCACATTCACGTATTTTTGAGTAATCTGTAAAAACTCTGATGGCGGCCATTTTAGGGATAGGTTTTGCCTGAGTCCTCCTAGGAACGCCCCCACCTCCTGGAGACGCCTCCGAGCTTTCGTCACCAGCCGAGTAACCAACCACTGCTCCTCAGCAGAACCCCCTCCCCACTGATGCCACAGACAGCGTGTGGAGGGGGCGTGTCTGAAAGGGTCAGAGGTTCTTAAAGAGACAGAGGCCTATTTCAAGACATTCACTACAGCCATTTTGAGAGAGACATTTTATACAAGGCAGTTATTCTAATTTACTGCATTTACAGACCAACAGAAGGTTTGGTCGTCATTGTAGTGTGATATAGACTGGTGCTGTGTGATTGAAAAAAGCATAATACCCCCTCTTTAAGAATATCTCAATAATAATATTGCCGTATCACATATCGCTATTTTTCTCAGTATCGTGCAGCCCTAGTTGTTAGATTTTTTTTAATTCTTGACACAAATTGTCCCATTCTTGACTAACTTTGTTGAAACAGCACCAAATATTCAACATTACATTCGATCATCAAAGGTAGTCTGCTTAGGTGTTGCAGGTCTAACTACTGAGCTCGACTTCCGTATCAAAGCCGGGCCACATCTTAGCCGATTTGCTCTGCGCCAAAAGCCCCACCGCCACATCTTACCAAACATGGCTTTTTTACGGTTTGTTTATTCCCAGCGGACAACTGCAACGGACCATCTGGACTGGTCTGATTATCTTTGAATCTCAAAATTACAGCGCAGGGGCTGGCGATCTCCCGCTTAAACTTGCTTTGCCAAAATCTCAGTATTTCCCTCCCATCAACCAAAATAGCATCCGTTTTGCTTTCCACACTTTGCCAGAATCCATGTGGCGCAGTTCCCGGCGTATTACGAGGCAGAAAATGGCATTCTCCTCCACCATCGCGCCGAGGCATCTCCGCTTGTTCTAACCAAACCGCGCAGCATCTGAAAATTTGATGCACTTTGTTCCCGCTAAGAGGTGTTTCTCCCTGTCAAAACATGGCTCGCTTTTATGCAAACTTCCGCGCAACTCTGACACAAAGTTTAAAGAAGAAATTCTAATTTTCCCCCCTCTCTCTCTCTCTCTCTCTCTCTCTCTCAGTCAGCTCCTGCCTGTCAAGGAAATACAACCCACCGCCCGTCATATTTGGTGGCACCATCTTGGAAACGCAACATCCCTACGCTCGGGAACACATTTTAAACAAGTCTCGTCTCGCATTCTCTTTGTAATTTCGGCAATCATCATCACATCCGCCTAGCCGGGGCAAATAGAAGGAGAAAAAACAAAAAAAACACAAAATTCAGCTCAGCACGAAAACAGTGACTAGGGCTTCTCCCTCTTTCTCTTTCCCACTCGCTCGCTCTCTTCTCCCCCCCTCGCTCTCTCTGTTTATCTCAATATCACATCGCATGAGATCAGATCGCTTGGCAGATAAAAGCGCTTTCCCTGACGCATCACTTCCCCTCTCTCCAGAGGAAGCTGACACGGCCACGGGAACCCAAGAAGACAGGCGACAGAAGGGCGGAGGAGACGCGGCGAATGAAGACTTTTTCGAAAAAACGACACAGTGGCGGAAAAAAAAAGAAAGAAAAAGAAATAAAAAAATATGGGGGAAAATGCGGCGAAAAGTAGAGTAGTGTGTGCCCCAGATCTTACTTCGAAAAAGGAGCCGCACTAAGAATAGGCACGTCGAGGGTTGGCTTCGGCGTTGACCTTTTTCAAAACGCGCTTGCCGTCACCTGCTTGGAACCGCTCGGCGCCGTTAGCTAAAACGCACACGGAGGAAAAGCCAATGGCGGAAAATAAGCGTCGGTTAACGCTGGGCTCGCATTTTCGGTTTTCCTGTAAACTCACATCGACTCGCAGGACCACGATTTCACAAGGTTTGACGCGATGACAACTTTGCACATGAAGAAATACTAGTAAACAGCGCATTTATGTGGATAAAAGACAGATCAGACTTACAACTCAGTCAGAAGTCCGGCTAATCCACTCCACGCCTTCCTCCTTTCTGAATTTTTCCCCTCTGAAATCCACACGGTCGAAATAAAGCGATAGTTTGATCTCTTCCAAGGTGACACTTATTCCAAGAGAGCACAAATAATCCTCCGTGATCCTCCGACATCTCCTCCGTGGCCGCCTTTGTCTGTTTCTATTGTTTACATTAGCCTAGTTAGCGCAAGTTAGCAGCTATTCTGAAAATTCACTATATCTTCCCTGGCTGGTGCTCGACTTCCTGTTTGGTGAGCTTGATCGGAAAGTGCTGCGGCGTTTACGGAGTCCGTCAAACGCACCCTTCTCGTGGATTCTTTCCGTTGCGCCGTACGGCCTCGGTGACTGCGCGGGGCTAGTGTGAACCATCAACATTGATTTGAATGACTTTAGATTCCGAGCGGAGACTGCGCTGGAACCGTTCAGGATACAGCGTGAATCTACTCGTGATTATAATAAAGGTCGATCCGGATAATCACGTGGTGCATTTTAATCGAGGAGAATTGGCCAGTCAAAAAAAAGGCCAAAAAAATATGGTCAGGACAATCCCAGGGAAACACTCGGCCCAAACAAACAGGAAGCACAGGATGACACATGCGGCAGCCAGAGGAGAGGACCTGAGTTTACCTTCGAAGAGGAAAATTATCGATCACTATTTGGACCGTGTGGATTCGTTTTGAGGCAGATGTTTGTGTGTTGCTTGTCCAGGTGAAGGGGTGACATGGGGCTGTTGTACTGTGACGCTAGAGGTGTGGTGTTTGTTTTTGCTGCCGAGTTAGCTGCAATTCTCAGTTTGGCCACAGCATCTGTTTACACGCTTGTCAAGGAAAGACCACATTTATTATTTTTTTCTTTTAAACAAAAAAAATCAAATTGAAAATCGAGATCAATCAATGTTGGGATTTTCTTTTTTCTCCAAAATCGCCCAGCCTTACGCAAAGGCAAACAATGAGAAGCAACTGGCGCCCAAAATGATTAGCATTTTAACCTAGCTAAAAATGCTAATGACTTTGTTTGCCAGCAGGCTCGCACAGATGACGGCTTGAGAAGACCATATCTTGCAGAAATAAAAAAAACATTTTTCCAAGGCCTTCAGATTGCAAATCCAACACGCTGAGAACTGCTGGCAAAAAACTGGCTTTGCTGACTTGATGAGACAAATTGTTTTCATTGCTCCAAAAAGAATCAATTTCTACTTTCTGCTGATTTTTTTGTTTTTTTTTGTTGACAAAGTGCAGGCATGGTTCAGTGGGTTTTGCAGAAATAGCCGTTTGTCGGGACGCTCACACAGCTGTCGGGAAAAAAAAAAAAAACACAGCACGGTCTATGCTACACTCGACAATAACAATGTCCTACACCAAACAGCGCTATACATTCATAATCGTCTCGTTCTCGCACGATCTCACTGCCGCCGGTGAAAGCTTTTAATAAAACATGGCTCTCGGCGGCTGACCCTCTGCCCATTTGAATCCCAAGGACTTCAACAAGGAGATTTTCAACGTGCCAGAGCAACAGGAGAGAGAGGGCGAGCGCTGACTGCAAGCAAAAAACAGGTTGAAAACTGGCCAAGTTTATTCATGATTTCAACAGACATTTGTTTGAAAGCACAGTCGTGAAATCGCAATGGATTGTGGAGGCCGGAGTGTGGAGCCTATAAGTCCATTCTGGAAGAGCACAGAAGGGCCACTGGCTCTAGGGCCACCGGTCCCGCCTCAACCAAGCTTTACCCAAATCTAAAAGCTTAAAAGAAAAGCATCAAAATAGCGAGAAAAAGGGGATGAAAAGTCAACAAAAAAATGAAAAAAACACAACAAAAAATGATAGAAAAAATAGCTCAAAAAGCAACAAAAATGTGGCGACGTGACGAAAAGTTTCCATCACTTTTGTAGGTCTTAGCTTTCAAATGAGGCGTTACATTGTTGATCTCCAGAAGCTTTTAGATTTGGGTAAAGCCCAGTATAAAAAAAAACATGAATCTAAAAGGAATTCTGTGGAGCATGGTGTACCACAAGGCTCAATTTTGGGACCATTATTATTTATTATTTATATTAATGATTTTGCTTCTGTTTCTACGACCGCCTTTCCAGTTCTTTTTGCTGATGATACCGATCAAAAAAATAATAATAAAAAGCCGAACTGGGGAAAATGCACTCGTTAATGTTATGGCGGGTGGTAAGAGGTTAAAATATGTATTTGTGGAAGTGCAAAATTACGCTAATTTGGGCCTGGCGGGTCAGAGTCCAGGGCTGTTTCTCAGTCCCAGTCCGCCCCTGGCCTATGTGAGAATTTGTGTTCCTTGAAATTCTCCTGAAGATAGAGAATAACATATCTTCAGTGACTGTGACGGGATTATCAAGGCGAGACACTGGTGGAGAAAGAAAAACTACTTCACAACATTTAGAGATATCAATTCGAAACATAGATTACTGATATCAATGGGAGAAGGAAATGGGTTGCAAGTAGGGCTGTGCAATTACTCGAAATTCAATTACGATTTTGATTATTACACTGAATGATTACAACATTTGCATAATCGGGGGAAAAAAGTTGTTTTGCTTTTTTTGGGGGGGGGGGGTTATTTTCCCTTTGCATTTCCCGTGCCACGGTTCATGCTTTTGCCTGACATAGAAAACAAACATGATGACATCTGTGTGATGATCATCAGGCCGCGCTGCTCAGTGTGAGGGTTTGGCCAGCAGGGGGCAGGTGTGAAACAGAGACCTCTCCTTAATCGAGGCAAACTTGAAATCATTTGTACTTTCATGACTGTTCAGAAAGCAGAAAATATTCAGCATAGTTTTTTGATTAATAAATAAAATAAAGAAACAAATAACCGTTTGATTAATCGTGATTTCAATTATGACTAGAATAATCGTGACTGTTATTTTTTTCAATAATCGAGCAGCCCTAATTGCAAGTTCTCTCTCATTTTGTGTTTTCAAATAAAAGTAAGGCGTTCTACTGTATGCATAAAAATGGCCAAACTTTCCTGTATATTCAGGAACGAAAACTAAACAATGAATCGAGCCAGGTTTAAATGCATGGTTGTATTTTGTTGACATATAGTACACAGATATTTAGAGGAAGTTTGGAGTCTGCAGAAGCTTCTCAACTGGAGATATTTTTGTCAAGAGTGTAGAGAAAACCACAGTCTGCGGAAATCGGCTTTGTATCGTCTGCATATACGCATATATTTCTGCTGTCTTTTGCCGCAGCTACGGTCACAGCTGTCTCTCAGAAAGGAAATGGCCATACTTGAGTAACAGCGTCATTTCGGTGACCTTTTGGATGCCAAATATGTTAATATTTGTGAATGAATAAGCGTGGGAAACCGGCCGGGGCGCCGCAGTGTTTCAGTTGTTTCAGGGAAATGGGCATTGCATAGGGTGAGCTTACTTTTTTTAGCCTGACTTGAAATGCGTCATCATACATCACCAGTTGTCCGCCTTCGTTTTAAAAATAAAATGCTATCACAATGGATAATTTGCAATGAGATAGTTTCCCATCATTTGTTTTGCTTGCATAATGAAACGTTGAAAATAAAGCCTTGCGAGGGAATCTCTCGGATCAGTGTGCGCAGCGCTGCTACAAGCTGACAGAGGTCTGACAAAACGATGGGAAAAGGCCAGGGACTGTGAAAAACGCCACGACATCACTATCCGTCAGTCTCCTCTGCGGATGTGGTCAAAGTGATCCCGCTGGGTCTGTGTGCGAGGATCGGTTAAGCCCCTCCCACCCATTCAAAGGGGCAAGCGGGGATTTGCATTTTTCCCACAATTCAATTAACACGCCTGTCAAGCCTCCCCGGTGCGTTAGCTAGCGTCACTCACACACACACACAAATACAAGCCCGTCAATGAGCGCTTCTATGGAAATATATGCAGATATTTATTTGTCGACAAACAGCTGAGAGGGGAGCTCCAGCTGAGACGGGGATGAGGCGTTCGAGGGTCACATCCTGTCCCCACTTGTCGCATTCGAAAAAGACGCTGCGAGGTGTTGTGTACACGGCTAATGGATGCGCGGCTAGCAAGACTCTGGGGGTGGGCTGTAGATATCATAGAGGCGGGTTAGGATATCTGCGCCTCTTGATACAAATGCACACTATTATTTGGCATCACTGAGAGTTCTTTCTCCATTCACGCCATAGACAAATGAAAAAGTGAAGCTAACTCCCATAGGAAACAATTACATGATTTCATAGAATTTATTCACTCATGAGTAGTATCTGTAAATATATTTAAAAAAAAAAGAGGTTTAGTGGCCAATAAATTCAAATCAGAATTCAAAATGCAAGTACATTGATAAAAATTGAGTTTGAACGGAAATGTATGCGTGTTTTCTCAAATGTGCTACTTTAAAATCAGTATTTAGCCAACATTTTGTGCCATTTGCTACTTTTTATGCAATTTTAAGCTACAAAACATAGCACATTCCTTTGAATAAAAAACATTTTTATTGTTGGGGGACTCCTTGGTAAAGTCCGGACTTTGGGAATGGCAGATTTAAAGAGTAGCTACATTCAGTACTTTAATAGTTTTAATCAGTCACTGACATCATTTGTAGTTGTTGGGTTAACAACTGCCAAAAACTTTTTTATAGCTTACAATTAGCAAGGTTTGGCTAATGCTAATACATTGAACAGGCTAAAGAATGTTGAAATCTAGCCGGCTTGCCAACTATACGAAGCAATAGCAAAATGGCTGATTGGACATATTGTTAGCCACATAGCATAATTACCTAACTCATTTTTGTTTTGATTTTGGAAAACATGTAAAAAGACGTTTTATAGGAAACACATTGTTTTTCTCTTATTGCCATTATAACAATACAAAATGACTTAGGCAGTTTGCTATGTGGCTAACGATATTAGATTCCGCAATTTCCCCCATAATATTATTTGAATGTAGTTGTTGGGTTGACAACAGCCAAAACTTTTTTGTAGCTCACAATTAACAAGGTGTGGCTAATGCTAATGGAAAAAAGGAAAATACATTGAACAGGCTAAAGAATGCTGGAAACTATCCGGCTAACTATATATAAAAATAGCAAAATTGCTAATTGGACATATTAGATTCCACAATTTCCCCCATAATATTTCTTGTTTGTCCTTAAAAATTTACAAAATAAGTCAAGAAAAGATACAAAAATAGAGGCACATGGCAAATTTGCATAAACCAACAACATGGCGTCTGCCGCAAGTCACAAAGATGCTAGTGTTTGCCAGTTCTCATGTCAATCACAATTTCCTCTGCACAGCTTCACACTTCACTTCTCTTTGCACAGATAAATGCTCCCACTTTGAACGTCTACATAGAGCATGTTTACAACACACTAAAATGCTCACTCGGCTTTGTAATCTCGACAATCTTTGCTAACATGGACAGTCTGTTTCTGGGAACAGGCCTCGTCAGCTTTTTATCTTAGGTTGTCAACATAATGAAAACTTTAGCTAGCAGGAATAAATGTGTGGGAACATGTTGACATCGCAACCCAAGAGATGTCAGGATAACCTCATTACGCAGTTGAGGGATGTTCAGAGTCATCCTACAAAACATCCTTTAAGTCTTCCCTACAATAAAAGAAATATTCTCATGGTTGCAGATCTCTAACTGAACTGGGCCAGTATCCAGCCGCCGAACAAGCCGACTAGCCGCACCAATAACCTTGTTTGTGTACCCTTTGCCAGAGTTCAATTTCATAAACTGATTAATTGTGTTTATCCGCCCGCGCCATGCCTCTATTCAAATTGCAGGCTGCCATTTATTCCGAAAGAGCGAGACGAGCTCCATAGACGTCTCAGGGTCACATTCTGTCCCCACCCTGTCAAAGTCAGGGACATGTAGACACTGTTCGCCCTAATGGATGCGTTCGCTAGTCCCGGGGGAGGCCTTCCCCTCTTCTGCCTGTCCTTCTCTGTCTCCAAAGAGAAGAAAAATAAAGATGGAAGAAAACGACTGGGAGCCATCACGGCGCGGGACATTGAGAGACATTATATGCGCCGCCGCTTGGTCAACGGGGGACGAGGCCGAACACTAAATTTAGCAGTCAGGAAGCGGGAGCCGGCGACGCTATGCCGACTTTGCCACGGGGAAGGCTAATGACTTTGCCTCCCCGTTCAGATTAATTGCTTGTAATCCCATTCTCGAGGCGCAGCATAGCGCGGCGTGTCACGGCACTATTCATTAAAGCGCTATACAAATTCCAATTAATGGGCGCTACATGCTAAGGCTAAGCTAATCGATAGGCGGTAATCCCATTGGTGGACGGGCGGCATTACCGAGGCGAGGGAAACCGTCGACTCATCATTCAAGGGCCGTGCTTTTTGCAGGAGGATTGACGGCCTTTGAGAACATTCTTGTTTTGTTGCTACGCTAAATGTGTCGGTAAAGTTGCTGAAATACACAAATTATAAAAAGATTGAAAAGTTCTGCTGCTTTGTTGCTAGTTGTTAAGTCAATGACTGTATGGGCGGTTACCATGGCAGCTTTACTTTCCACCACAGACGCCTCTATGACACTCCAGGATCAATCGTTTTTTTATGGTTTCTGGCAGGTTTTCGTTGCTGATGGAAACATCTCCATGATTTCCATCCAGAAAACCTACCAGAAAACTTTAAAAAGTATTGTTCAACTGTTGGTAAAGTAAATGGTAAATGGTCTCAACTTGTTCCACATATTAGGCACTCAAACCGCTTTGCATCGAGAAACCAGTCACCCATTCACACTCTCATTCATCACATGGCTGTGCGGGATTTGAACCCCCAACCTTCCGATCATAAGACGACCCGCGGTACCATCTGTACAAGGAGCTGGGTCCCAAAAAAGGACAAAAAAGACATACTGATATCTTTATTTTTCTCACATAAAAACTTTCATAATGCACCTTCATTGGTCACTATTCACATGGTGTCGCCTGTCCCACTCTAGATCGAACGGAGGAACCCGGCTGAACGGAGGAACCCTGCATTCTGGAATCTGAGGACTGGACGGTCTGTGATCTTGGCCCGTGTGCTGAGGGATCCTTCGGCCCTGGGTCTCTACAGCCTGTCCGTCCATGGGAGTGGATCTCTCCTTCTGTGGTTCTCCCCAAGGTTTCTCTTTTCTCCTGTCGGGTTTTTGAGTTTTTGAGTTTTTGAATTGTCATATTTATTGCCTTAATGTTTGGTGCAGCCCTGAGAGGCAACTTCTGTTGTGATATTGGGCTATACAAATCCATTAAACTTAAACTCAAGCTCATTTATCTGAATGATTCTGCAACACTGACAATATCCGCAAGTCTTAACCCTCTAACCAGGGTGTAACCAGTTCTAAACTCACCCAAAGCTCATACTAGAGAGACTTCACTCAAAGTGTGCTATGCTCTTACCAGAGGTGTGTAGTGATCAGCTGTGTACGTTTACTTGAGTTACTTACTATACTCATACAATAAGAATGGAATTTTGAAGGATCAAAAATTCCGTTATTGTTCTTACAGTGAGTGTGGACACATGAAATGATATAAAGTCAGTGTTTTCTTGAAGAGAACTTTCAAATTATTACTACTTAATATGGTTTGTGGGGGTTTTTTTCACGGCGAAACACTACTTATTACTTGTACTTGACTTGTACCATTTTAAGAAACATAACGCTTGCTTTGGTAAATATTTGTTCCCGCTCTTTCCACCTCCGCTCTTGAGAAATGGCATTACAAAAACAGGCATAAAATAAAAAATAAAGATGTTTTTCTCCATGTCGCCCACCCTTACTTATCTGTCCGTGGGGTTTTAAAAAATGGCTTTTGTGGGAGGGCTGACATTTGACAGGCCGGGTGACACAGCCGCAGCCTCGCAATGATTAACAAACACATCACTGCGCTTTTTTTTTTTTTTTCCTTCCCTGCGTCATCCTGGTTTTATCAATCAACGGGGGGAAAAAACTGCGCTGATCGATCGCAAAGGCTTGGAGGCGGACCAAAGATCGCCCTTCACACGCCAGCACCGGCAGCACAAGCCGACATTAGCAGTCACATCTCCGCCGGTTTGAATCGCGCAGACCACAATCAATGGGAGAGGTGAGCGGTTTGAAATCAGGAGGAGGATGTATAAGCTTCGCTGGAGAGTTGGATAATGGAAGAAAATTAACCCGTTGAAGCCAAATGGAGTTGAGAATGGCCATTAAAAAGGCTTTCAAGGTTTATGAGTCTATGAAAGATATAGTAAGGGTCAAGGGCTTGATATAATGACGCCATTCAGTGATCGCATTTTTGAAAGAAATAACTAAACAGAAATGTGCATAGGTTGAACAGGACATTTTTTATGCAATAAGGATTGTGTGCAAACATTTCCTGTAATTATCTTGAAGCTAAAAGTATTGTGATTGTGTGATTGACTTAATAATTGACTCGTGCATAACTTAAAAATCATAACAACGCCGCCCGAGAAGTGACTTCCTGTTTCGATCCAGCACGCCAAAATAAAAGCACCATCTTACTCATTAGTTCAGCAGTTCATTAGTGCAACTTTCTTCCTGCCGAACTATTACCAGACAAAACACTTAAAATGTGTGTGTGTAGTTATATTCTTGTATTGTTGCAAGTACCTGCTGAACTAATCAAAGAGACGAGCTGTGTGCTTTTATTTTGGCGTGCTGGATCGAAACAGGAAGTCACTTCTTGAGCGGCGTTGTTGTGATCTGAAGTCATGCTCAGTCAATTAAGAAAATCTGGTGGCTAAGGCTTCTGCATGTGCACGTGGTATGGGTTTAGTGATGACGATGACTAGGTACCATTAAACGATACCAGTCTGGTATCGGGAAAAAAGTGTAGGTACAAAAAGAAAATTAAAGATATCGAAAGCAGGAACCAAAAAATAAATCTTTACATCCAAGTTTGAGGCTGTTGGTCCAGAAGTAAGTTTTTCCCATTCTTTCAACAACAAAATTGCCCCATTTTCCCCCATTTTTTTCATATCTTGCCTATTTTTTCTTGTTTT
Organism: Gobius niger; assembly: GCF_951799975.1. Classification (NCBI taxonomy): domain Eukaryota; kingdom Metazoa; phylum Chordata; class Actinopteri; order Gobiiformes; family Gobiidae; genus Gobius; species Gobius niger. The sequence goes on from NC_136867.1 coordinate 6,703,859, forward strand.
TCCAATTTTTTTCCATTATTTTTTACTCAGTTTTTATTACTATATCTTCCCTATTTCACCCAAATTATTCCCCATTTTTCTCCATTTCTTGATTGTTCGTTGTCTCATGATTTGAACAGGCTAGAATACTTGGACTTAACTGATGGCACTACCCTGGTACCATCGACATCTGACTATTCGCTACAATAAACAAGCTTTCACCTATTGTGGTTCGGACTTCAATGGTAGTCATGTGCCATCAAAATTGTCACCTAACCCTGACTCAAACTTTTCCTATATTTAAAACTTCCAAGATTGGTTGGAATCCAGTGTTTGAGACGTTTGGAACCGTCCTGACAACCGTCTGTAATAATCACATACATGCTATAATTTCCTTATCTAAATCAAAGTCTACAATAGCTTATCAAATTGATTCAAATTGCCGCTGAAATTAAACCTACATGCAACGCGGCGTCCCGAGCGGAATGCGGATCGCCTGCCTCATCAACGCGAGCTGAGAAAGTGTTCCTCTTGATACCGGCGTGTAAACTGGTGATCCTGGAGCAGATAAAAAAGGGCACGCCGCGTCATGTCTGCGCGCATCACGGAACAACTGTAGCAGTAAATCTCTGCTAATGCCATTCACGACGGCGGCAGCCATTAATTACAGCCGGTAAATTGCCAGTGGTAAAGCCGGATACTTCAATGACGCTCTCTCACAATGCACAACAAGGATAGAAGTACAGGATTACACAATAAGAGAGCGCGCAGTAACAATCATCGAGGCATATTTTGATGTAAATGCTATCATTAGTAAAAAGCAGTCGGGATAGTGCCGGTGTTTCCAAGACAAAATGAAGCGGAGTTGTCAGATTGAGCAAAGGGTTGAACAGATTTCGGAATCAGATAGGGCTGTGCAATTAATCGAAATTCGATTACGATTTCGATTACAACAGTAAACGATTACAAAATTAGCATAATCGCAAAAAATCGATTATATATATATATATATATTTTTTTTTATTTTTTTTTTTCTAATTTTAAAATTCTGGATTTTTGTCACTTTTTTGCTGGATTTTTGTCATTTTTTTGCTGGATTTTTGTCATTTTTTTGCTGGATTTTTGTCATTTTTTTTGCTGGATTTTTGTCATTTTTTTGCTGGATTTTTGTCATTTTTTGCTGGATTTTTGTCTTTTTTTGCTGGATTTTTGTCATTTTTTTGCTGGATTTTTGTCATTTTTTTGCTGGATTTTTGTCATTTTTTTGCTGGATTTTTGTCATTTTTTTTGCTGGATTTTTGTCATTTTTTTGCTGGATTTTTGTCATTTTTTAATGGATTTTTGTCATTTTTTTGCTGGATTTTTGTCTTTTTTTGCTGGATTTTTGTCTTTTTTTGCTGGATTTTTGTCTTTTTTTGCTGGATTTTTGTCATTTTTTTGCTGGATTTTTGTCACTTTTTTGATGGATTTTTTTAAAGGCAACAAATAATCGTTTGAATAATCGTGATTTCAATTATGACAAAAATAATCGTGATTATTATTTTTTCAATAATCGAGCAGCCCTAGAATCAGAGCACCTCGCTGTGGGGGAAAATATACTTGCTCCGTTACCCGTTGTTGACCTCCTCTCGGCGTCTCGCTTCACTTCGGAAACCTTACACTACACTTGCAACACCTACTCCAAGCATGTTGCTCCATCTTTCCATCCCTCCACACTAGAGTAAAAAAGGCCTCACCGGAGACATGTTTGGTTGTGTTTCCGCGGTGACCTCCCCCCCTCTCCCCCCCCCCTCCCCAGCCCCGACCGGCATTTGAACTCCCGGGCTGAGAAGAGGAGGCTGTTGTTGTAGTTTTAGGAGCAGGCTGTCAACGCCGCAGCCTGCAGCTATGTGCTAAGGAGGGACGGCACCGGGGCCGCATCACACCCGGGATGTGGTGTGAAGATTAGGTGTGAGCATCTCGGCCTCTTAGCGCAGGGATTGCAGCGGTCTCATCCACGAAAGAGCTGGCGACACGGCCAACTGTTGGATAGGAGGACGGGCCAATTACGCGTTGAACTGGTTTATGAGTCTTTTGTTTTGGTCTGTGAAAAGAAAGGATAAGCGGAGGACGATCGGCACCGCAAATGAAAGCGTGTGTTTGTGTTTTTTGCCAAGCTGGGTCTTGTTCAGGGCAGCTTTTAATACAGTTGTGCAAGATGACAGTTAGTATATGCCGATTATGTCAGTGAATCATATGTATTGTTTTGCTTTTCGTTTGTAGAAGGAAACAAACTAAGACCTCACTCACAACAGGATTCTCTGCAGACAATAGTGTATTAATCATGGACTGTGAAAACCACGCACGTAGCATCGCTATTAGCTGCTTAAGCCTAATAGGAAATGGGAGAAGGCTTCGGAAGTTCCTTGCTGTAATAGGCTTCCGATTAGAACTGTCGCCTTTTCAAGTCATTATTGAACACAGGCTTGTCATTCTTTACGCCACATGTCTTCAACACGTGCCACATTGTCCTATTTGTCCTTTTTTGCTCTATTCTAAATATAGGAGCTGGCTTCAAAAGATACAGGTACAGTTATCCCTGGCTGATTGCTATGGGGGAAACCTTCACTTAGTCCACCGCCTTGGGAATATGCCTACATTTCAATTACGATTAATCTGGCAACGCTTTGATCAACGTACACGTAATGAAGAAGCTTCTTATGCAAAATCTGCACAACCCTATTGCAGCACTGTACAGATGACGCCTTCAGAATGTTTTATCTAATCAATGTAAAATTTACAGCATCGTTTGTTATCAATGTGAAAATATGAGAAGGAAACACAGTTGTGCCACAAATAATCTTAAAAGGGGGACTATAACTACTTTTATACACTCCGTAGAAATCCATTATGCCCCCTTGCGATGTATTGTGATCAATCGTGAACCTGGAAGTAGCACAAATGCTAAATACAACTATCTGGGTGGAAGCTAACATTGCAAACATTACCACTCTACTTCCCTCATAAAACCGTCATCCTCATGAAGAATCAGGATGTTTGGACCAAATTGAAATGAACAAAGTCCATTCTGTCGGTTTAAAAGCGGGGGAAATGGGTGCAGCATCTTGCAACAGAGCACAAAACAACACCGGCTGCATCATTGCAATCAAATTGAAATTGCGATTTGAGTGATGGCGATTAGCATGTGGCCAATACTTGTGTGAAAATTCTCAAATCAGATATGTATGTTAAATTGGGCAGCTGTAGTTATGAAAGAAAATGTTTTTAGCCACATGTTCCCCAGCGGCAAACCTGCACGCTCCGTCCTGGGACTGCCGCGGGTCTCTTATCCACTGAAATATCAAGTATTGACAGCGACCTGGCCTTATCGCCCCTCACCGACGGAATAATAACAGCAGTGTGCACTATTACTGTAGCGTAAATCCTCTTTGTCCAAACACAAACAAAGCCGGGTGCATTATGGGAGTCTGAGTATTGATCACTGCGGCTAATCCAATCACGGGCAGGTTTCCAGCGGGATAAGCGGCCCCCGGATTGATAAGCGAAGGCGGTTTAGAGTCAGGCAGGACCGGCCGTGGCTGGAGTTTCGCGAATGCCCCGGCAGTCTGCAGCCGTACCCCAGCGGATGAGCCCGCGTAACCAGCTTTCGGAGCACCGGGCCGCCACCGCTTACCTCGGGCTAATCTGATTGGATTAACACTGGCCGGCTTGGCTACACACACACACACACACACGCACACACACACGTTGGGTTTGTGTTGTCTTGTGGGAACTTTGCATAGAATTGGATTTATTTGCACACTATCTACCCCAGTGCCACAGAAGGGATGGACATTATTTCTAAATTCCCAAAGCTTGTAAATTGTTTTGTATTTTGGTACGAGCTCCTTTGACAAGTGTCGGGTTTTCTTTGTACTTTTAACCTGTTCACTTGACCTCTCGAGAGAGCTGCGCTGCAAGTATTCCGATGTGCACTCACTGTTGTGCACAAACGGTGAACAAACCCCTCGTCAAATGCAGGAAAGACGCATTTCCTACAATGACATGCACTTAAACCATATCAACTATTAACAATCTATGCCATCACACAACAATAATGGGTCCACATCCCCGCATGACTTTGTAAACAAGTATATTGGAATACACACCCACGCACACACATACAATCTTGTACTTCTGTCTTAGTGAGGACACTCAGACCAAACCCTGAACGCTGAGCCCCTAACCCCAAATCTAACCCTAAAACCACATCTTGACCCTAAAACAGTCCTTCAAAGAAATGAGGACCACCCAAAATGCCCTCACTTTACAAAAATGTCTTCACTCAGTGGTTAAAAACTCAAACTGGTCCTCACAATGTCGTAATTACAAGAACACACACACACGCTTGTAATGCTATCTTAGTGAGGACACGCATAGACATAATGTATTTCCCAGACCCTAACCCTGAACCCTAACCTTAATCCTAATCCTAACCCCAACCTAAACCCAAGTCTAACCCTAAAACCACATATTGACCCTAAAACAGTCCTTCGAAGGAGTGAGGACCACCCAAAATGTCCTCACTTTACAAAAATGTCCTCACACTGTTGGTTAAAAACTCAAACTGGTCCTCACAATGTCGTAATTACAAGAACACACTAACACACACATGTTTGTAATGCTATCTTAGTGAGGACACACATAGACATAATGTATTTCCCAGACCCTAACCCTGAACCCTAACCTTAATCCTAACCCCAAACTAAACCCAAGTCTAACCCTAAACCCACATCTTGACCCTCAAACAGTCCTTCAAATGAGTGAGGACCACCCAAAATGTCCTCACACTGTTGGTTAAAAACTCAAACTGGTCCTCACAATGTCGTAATTACAAGAACACACACAAACGTTTGTAATGCTATCTTAGTGAGGACACGCATAGACAAAATGTATTTCCCAGACCCTAACCCTGAACCCTAACCTTAATCCTAATCCTAACCCCAACCTAAACCCAAATCTAACCCTAAAACCACATCTTGACCCTAAAACAGTCCTTCAAAGAAGTGAGGACCACCCAAAATGTCCTCACTTTAGAAAAATGTCCTCACACTGTTGTTTAAAAACTCAAACTGGTCCTCACAATGTCGTAATTACAAGAACACACACACACACACACACGTTTGTAATGCTATCTTAGTGAGGACACGCATAGACATAATGTATTTCCCAGACCCTAACCCTGCACCCTAACCTTAATCTTAACCCAATTCTAACCCTAACCCTAAAACCACATCTTGACTCTCAAACAGTCCTTCAAATAAGTGAGGACCACCAAAAATGTCCTCACTTTCCAAAAATGTCTTCACTCAGTGGTTAAAAATTCAAACTGGTCCTCACAATGTCGTAAGTACAAGAACACACACACACAGACACGCGGAGGAGCCAATCAGAAGGCAGGCTCCGCAGTTTCCTTGACTTTATGCAGATTTTTTGGGATGTCCCGGCCGGCACCACGCTGAGCTGCGAGGCACACGACTACAAAGGCGGCACTCTAGTCCACGAGGATATTTTCGGAAGCACATTTTTCCATCAACAGCCAACACACCTCTCTTTAGGGGCTTTTTGGATACAGTGCAGGCGCGCAGCTGTGCCATGCGCGGCTTGAAACACCGGGCATAGCATGTCCAAATTGGGGACGGCGATGAAGTGCAAAGTGATTGTAAAATAAGCTAATCCCATGTGTTGCCGAGGAGACGGAAACATTTTGCTGGCAGAGTCTTGAAAGAAAATCAAGTCCTAGTTGAAGCTGCATGGGGTGCTTCAAATTTATCCAATTTCAGACCATTAAGAAGCAGGTCGTGGAGTTTAAACTGTTACCCTAACTCATTCCCAGCTCTCACAATACATCCCTGCACATCCCGAGTGTTGGCGTACATGCTTTTTCATTTTATACACATTTTGGGCATATGTACATTATACTATATGGTGACAAAAACAACAACAATATACTCATTTTGAACTCATATTGCAAAAAAGTCTCACTTTATTCAGCATGTTTATCCAATATGGCACATTTTTATCACATTGTGTCGCTGTGAAAAGATTCACGGTTTCTCTCTTGCCTTGAGAAACAACAATATGGGCTCTGTTTTTTTTTTCACAGCACAGTAATTCTACAGCACAATACGCTCTCTTATTGTGAATCAAAGGCCAGCAGACAATACAATAAGCACAATCTCGAGCAGTGAGTCGACACAGCCACCATCGCATCACTGCCAGGAGCTTCAAGTTTCTTTCAAATGATGTTTCTACTGACTCAGTGTGGGGCTTTAAAGCAATACAATGCAACTCGTGCCCCTAGAGGCCATAAGCGTCACTGCAGGTGCCGTAGCATGTTGCGTTTTTTTTTACTCATTGATTGTTCGTGAGAGTAAATACTACACTGACAGAAAAGACAAAGGTTGAGAGGGATATTGTTCATCCAATTACACAATGGAGATAATTTTTTTCACTCAAACTTGGCTGTAAATACTGTTTAAGTGACGCTAGCCCGCAGTTAGCTTTGCCCGCTAGCCTGTTAGCTTCTTCTTCGAGATTTCCATTATTGTTTATTGTTTATTGTTTATTGAAAGGATCCCCATTAGCGCAGTCATGCTGTCGCTATTCTTCCTGGGGTCCCACTAAATCCATTCACAAAAAGTATAAACAGTATTTAAATCCATACAAAATGCGTATCAATACATCTGTATATCCATTAGATCCCATTAACATTATATTAGCCCAAAAGGGACTACGGACCGGATTTATTAAAGCCACACCGCGTAGAATTTTACCCCAAAAATAAAATTGAAATACAAGCTTTATTTTATGACAGATATTTTCAGCATTGAAAAATACCTCAAACAAACATGTGATTTTGCTGTGAGCGGCTCAGCTCTCCTAAGAGATGACATAACTTTACCGGGAGTGGGTGCGTCGCCAGCTCGTTTCCATGGAGATGTCGACTAAAGTCAGCAGAATTTGAGGTTAGGGTTAGGTTCCCATCCAAATCCATTCTTTGATTTCTCACTGCAGTAATAGCACGTACTGTGTGGAGCTGGTCATTAAGAGCATGATTTTGATTTTGGTCCAAAATGTTACACAGTGTACCTTTAAGGCAAACTAGTTACTTAGTACTGCTTTAAATAAATTCCAATTCATAGCAAAAGAGTGGAAAAGCCTCAAAAAAGTCCCCCCAAAAAAGCCACAGGTTCTCTCCAGTTTAGCTAGCATGCTCACCACGTGCCTGCTGAAGTTTCCCCCATCACTTAAAACACGTACAACGGGGCTAGAATGAGCGTGTGTATGTGAGAGCGAGTGCAGAACACCTGATGGAAATTAGCCACAATCCTGAATTATCCTGATAAAAGTTTCCCATTTCAACATTCGTCTAATATTTGCGTATTGTGTAGCATATTCAAAACATCTGAACTGTGTGGTAGAAAGCGTTTGGGGAGAGTCACTTGGCAAAGGGGTGGAGGAGTGACTGCTAGCTTCCGAGTTACTGGTGGGAGATTCCTGCGCTAGCTAAAAATGGGCATTAAAAAGAAACTAAAAATAACCTCTTTTTTTTTTTTTTTTTACCACAGTGTGAAAAAAAAGTCCTCACCCAATGCCAAGCTCTCGACAACCGTGCTAATTCGCTCCCTCTCTCGTTTTTATACGTCCGCCGAACCGCTATATGCTAGCAACCCTCCTCCTCATTCCGCTTTACCCCACATCTATGTCCCTCTACTCCCACCTTTCCCACCCACCCACCTAGCGGACCCCCCACTGTCGCCCCACACCCCCACACCCCCACACCACCACCGACACACCCCGGTCATTCATTAGAACCAAAGGCAGTTGTCCATTAGGCAAAGCAGCCATTTTGGAAATTGCAGCAAATCTTCCATGAAAAGACATTTGCTTCTAATGCGGCAGTCACGCTCCGAGGAAGAGCAGACAAAGCGGCGGAAGGGACGGGGAGGAACGCAAAAGTCAAAAAAGAGAGAGAAAAAAAGAAAGAGAGAGAAAGATGGAGAGACAGCCCCGCGGCCATAAAACCGGCGAGCGGAAAGCAAGACTGTGTTTGATTAGAAAATGACACTATGGAGGAGAAGGATGGAAGGACAGAGAAATTGGTCCCATCATTGGCTTGGTGGCGAGGACGCCGGTGACACGCTGCGCTAACACACGCGGAGATGGCGCTCGCTCGCTCGCACGACAGATGGGGGGGGCGCTAATTTGAGCAAAGTAATGGGGCCCTCGTTTAGCCAATTACAACGGGGGAAGGTGGCGCATTACGGGCGGTGTTCGCTTTGCACTTTTGAACTGGCACAGAGAGTTTTCAGACCTCGATCTGTTTTGCGATGTGGGGGGGGGGGGGGGGGGGGGAGCCTTTATTGAACTTTAAGTCATCACTGCTCCAGGCGTAATAACCTAGCACATTATTAGTGATTATTGACTGGCTTCTATATGTAAATAAAAGAAACACTATGAAAAAACAGGGGGCGTGACTCTGCTAAGGCGGAAAGGAAACTTGAGAATCACAGTTTTAGACTCTTTTTAGATATTTTTCTTGGCAGACTACAACATATTTAGCACACACAAAGTCCAAAATAGGTCCTTGTGAATGTTTTGTCTCATGCCTGGTTCAGAAACATCAACAGATGATGCAGTAGAACTTAAATCCGGCACTCAAAGCTATCAATTAGCATGAAGCTAACGTTAGCTTTCTCTGATAGCATTCTCTGTTAGCATTCTCTGTTAGCCTTCTCTGTTAGCCTTCTCTGTTAGCCTTCTCTGCTAGCCTTCTCTGCTATCCTTCTCTGCTAGCCTTCTCTGCTAGCATTCTCTGCTAGCATTCTCTGCTAGCATTCTCTGCTAGCATTCTCTGTTAGCATTCTCTGTTAGCATTCTCTGTTAGCATTCTCTGCTAGCCTTCTCTGCTAGCCTTCTCTGCTAGCCTTCTCTGCTAGCCTTCTCTGTTAGCCTTCTCTGTTAGCCTTCTCTGTTAGCCTTCTCTGTTAGCCTTCTCTGTTAGCCTTCTCTGCTAGCCTTCTCTGCTAGCCTTCTCTGCTAGCCTTCTCTGCTAGCCTTCTCTGCTAGCCTTCTCTGCTAGCCTTCTCTGCTAGCCTTCTCTGCTAGCCTTCTCTGTTAGCCTTCTCTGCTAGCCTTCTCTGCTAGCCTTCTCTGCTAGCCTTCTCTGCTAGCCTTCTCTGCTAGCCTTCTCTGCTAGCCTTCTCTGCTAGCCTTCTCTGTTAGCCTTCTCTGTTAGCCTTCTCTGTTAGCCTTCTCTGTTAGCCTTCTCTGTTAGCCTTCTCCGTTAGCATTCTCCGTTAGCATTCTCCGTTATTTATGTATTTATGGGCTGTTGAACCACTTTGCTCCTCTCCATGTCTCAGTGTCTGTGTTTGGTAAAAAAAAAAAAAGCATCAATAATTCAGCATTTATTAAAGTAGTGCTGTAGTAGTCGGTGAAATAGTAGTTCTTTCTCTCTGGCCGCTTCAAAAGTGACCGTTTGCGGACCTTCCCAGAGATGCTGTCAGTTGAGTGCGTTACCGTTGCCGCGGCAATGCTACAGTTGAATGAATTACCGTTACCGTGGCAATGCCCCTCAATGCTTCAGCTTACGGTGAGTATTTTAAGACATTTGCTCTGGTAATATATTGCTTTTGTATATAGTGTATATGTCAAATGTATTTAAAATGCTACACAACTTCATTTAACACATTTTCAACAATTAGTTTTATTATTGTTGCAATTAATCACAATATTTGATGAAGTTAAAATCTTAGTTTTATCGGCAGTTGGCTCTTAACTGACATTTGTAACTGTCGGATCATTTACTAAGGCACTGATAGACACAGACGGCATCTCAGGAATCGCCCATAATCACCTTACTCCGCCCACTTTTGCCACTTTTTGCGTTGTCCAGACACTTCCGGTCGAACGCGAATATTCTCTGTTCAAATCTGATGTTTAGTCGATTGATTTGTGTAAAATGTCCGATGTTCATTTGCACCGACATGTCGACACTGCAGCGTTTCTCAGCGCGGCCTGAAAAACTCCTTTGTTTTTGTGTAGTGACTGATTTTATGTGGACTTCTCCAGCCCCATGTTAACACATATGAGAAAAGGGGCGGCACAGTTCATGGCGGCGCCCACGCGAGCCTCCGGAATAAGGTGAATATGGTCATGTTGGAAAACAGTTAAGGGGAAAACAATTTAGAAAAAATTAAAACTTTCTCTATTACTCAAAAACTACTTTAACAAACGCTGAATTATGAATATAGAGTTCGGGAATGTCCACAGTTACCATGGAGATCCGCCATCTTTGCAGCTGTTAGCATACATTTCCATAGACTAACATTAGCTAAAAACAGTGTAAAAAGTGGAGAAAAAAACAGTGGAACGACTCCGTTAGCTTCTGAGTTACTGCTGGTAAATACATCTAACTCACTGTGGTGTTTAAGTGTTTTAATGTGAACAATAACTCCAGTATTTGAACTTTTAAAATCTCCATTAGTTACAATTGCTGCTAATCCCATAATGCTTAGCGATGTGACGTCACATTCCCGAACTCTATAGTTTTGCACTAAATAAAGATACAAAGACATGGAGAGAAGCAAAGTGGAATGCTAACATAATGCTACATGTTAGCTAACCGTTAGCATTAGCCCAATGCTAACGTTAGCTAGAACTGCCGTTTTTCCACTTCTACAGAACAATCTGCTGTGAGAAAATATACATATGGACCCGATTTGCACTTGACTTTATTAGTATGTGATAAATAAGTTCATATTCCACCAGAAATTGTCTAATAAGAGTAACAAATTGTGTTTCCCAAAAGATTCTACTTTCCCCCTCGGCGAGGCCACGCCCCCTTCTATAGCGAGATGCCGTCTGTATCTATATTAGGGACTTTGAGGTTCATTTTAGGGCTGAACGATAGACAAAATTTCATATCTCGATATTCATACCAGATATCTCGATATCGATACAACTATGAGTTAGAAAAATGCATTTCTCAGAAAAATAGAAACAAAAGCTTTATTGATGAAAATCTATATAGTTTATATCTTGCTTTTTCCGATTTTAATGTTTTGAATGTTCATATCTCGATATCGATACGATAACGATATTACTATTCCAGATAACAGTAAAGAGGCAGAATCGAGCTTTAAATTATTCATTTTCCATCTTTTACTATGAAGATTTGAATTAGAAAACACAACATTCACTTGGTGCTATGAATCTGACATCTTGTTAACTGTTGTCATCATTTCGAGACAGGGTTTGCGAAATGTCTAAAGTCAGTGAGTTCAGAGCACGTGTGAATGCGCAGCTGACAGCGGCGGCTGAACAGATATTCGCGCTGTTCGAGCGGACGATGGCGGAGTATGAGGAGGAACTGCGTCGCTGCAAAGAGAGGGAGCGTTGGAAACAGCAGCTCCTGGCCGCGGTTTTGACCTCGAGAGTCATGCTTCTCCAAGTAGGGCCTAGTCCCGGTGGGAACCACAAAATCACACAGACTGCACAGATAAAAGAAGAGCCCAAGGAGCACAGCATCACAAAGGAGGAAGAACAGCATCCAGCGTAAGCTTCAGCCACTTTCAAACAGGTCCAACTGTTTTGTACTTTTGCACTATTCCTTCCTAAATATCTATTTCACATACATTTTTCAGAGCTGGCGTTCAGGAGCTCTCACTCAATACAGGTCCTGGTCTTAAGCACAGTTTCACACAAACAGCACAGATTAAAGAAGAGCCAGGAGAACAGAGCATCACCCGGGAGGAAGAGCAGCTGCCGGTGTAGGTCTCAACCACTTTGTAGTTTAGTCTGAGCTGTAAAGGCTCGTGTTCTGACATAGATACAGAGACGGCATCTCTGGAGTTGGTCATGTCTGAAGCAGATGAGGGGGAAAACAAAGAGGAGAAAAATCTAAACTCTTTATAATTACTCCAAAACTACTTTAACAAAAGCTGAATTATGACTATAGTTTTCTACCCAATGAAGATTCAAAGACATGGAGAGGAGCAAAGCACTTCAACAGCCCATAATCACATAAATAACCATAACCATGACTACTGTTTTGTCACTTTGACTGAATAATCTGCTGAAAAACATCCATATGGGCCCGATTTACACTCAACATTATTTCTGTGTGATAAACAAGTTTGTATTTCAACAGAAAATCCCCCTTGTATGATGCAATGCCGTCTTTGTCTATAGTTCATGTCTCTAACGCTATTAAAATCATAATTCGCGGGGGCGCAACAATAAGGATTTTCAAAAATCTATTAAATTTCAGAGCTGGGGTTTGGACCCCTTCCACAAGTCCTGGTCTGGTCCACCAGTCCACACAGACGGCACAGATTAAAGAGGAGCCAGAGGAGCAGAGCCTCGCCCAGGCGGAAGAGCAGCTAACGTAGGTTTCAACCACTTTCAAACTTTTCTAACTGCAATTTCACAGACAAATAAAAAATCTTTAGGTTCAGCGGAGTCAGTGTGAAGTCAGAAGAGCATTCGTCGCTCCAACAATGCCAAACTACGCACCGGGATATTAGCTCAGAGCCACATTTCCACAATGAACACTCCTCTGACATTGCTAATGATGAAGGGGAGCCTCCATTCAGCCGTCCAGATGCACCAATGGAGATAGAAGCTGATGGAGACCACCATTCAGGAACTCATGATGAAACCGTTACTCAAGAAAATGATCTGTATGCACACGGCAGAACACACACAGGCCAAAATCCGCTTAGCTGTTCGATCTGTAAGAAAACCTTTGCCCGCACAAGTAGCCTGGTAAGACATAGGAGAACACATACATGTGTCAAACCATTCAGATGTTTCGCGTGTGAGAAAACCTTTATTAAGAAAAGTGGTCTGAAATCACATAGAAGAACACACACTGGTGAAAAACCTTTCAAATGTTTCACGTGTGACAAAACCTTTACTAAGAAAAGTAGTCTGGAATCACATAGAAGAACACACACGGGTGAAAAACCGTTCAGATGTTTCACGTGTGACAAAACCTTTACCCAGAAAGGTAATCTGAAATCACATAGAAGAACACACACAGGTGAAAAACCGTTCAGCTGTTCAATCTGCAGCAAAGGATTTACCCAAAAGCAGAGTTTCACCACGCACATGAGCACCCACGCAGGCCTGGACCTACAGCTCCACGGAATCCAGTTTGACGTTTATTTCAAAGATTTTTCTTATTGAAGCTGCTGTTGCTTTTTGCCTTGAGTTTCAAGACATTGATGTAATTTCAGAAGTCGTTAAATGGTTGGTTAAAGTTTGCTTCAGGCAAAACAGCAGCATCACTACGTTTACGGTTTGATGTTTCATATTTCGCTATTTGAGTGCAATATTTACTATAGAATTGTATTTTGTTTACTGTACAAAGCTCCATAAAATGTAATAATCTCTGCTACTTTTAAATGGATTTTAAATGCAATTATAATATGTGATGTTTTTCTCAGAATAAAATGATTTCAAGTTTGAATCAGAAAATGTCAAATGCTCATATTTCTCATCACCGGGTTAGTCTTTACTATTTTATTGTCAGTGTGATAAAAGCATTAAAAAAAAAACTCGTCTCAATAATCATTCCAAATGAATCTGAAATTACCTGAAAACTGGGGCTGCACAATATAGCGCAAAAAATATCGTATCGTGATATTAGGTGATGCAATATCCGGATTGCAAGAAGCCACACTATAGTGCAACAGCCCTAAAGTCTTCATCTGACAGAGACACATTTTTTGCAAAAAAAAAAAAAAATTCGTACAAAGCTCAGATTTAGTTAAACATTTACTAACTTAGTTCAATTTTAATCTTGTTTTGGTCCTGAAGTAGTCTTTCTTTAAAGGGACTACATAGAGTTTAAAAATGTTGCAAGTATTTTCCTCCCCCTTCATCAGGAGTCTCCAACCGTTTTTATCCAACGAGCTACTTATACACAATATGAACATCGGAGAGCTACTTATGTTCAAAAACACTTGTGAAAAACACAGCTTAGGTGGAGTTCACCCAGAAGAATTACTTGCCAAGTTGGTGACTTGAGTTTAGTCCTTATACTTTACTATATTGAACCAACTGTTCAATATTCAACTTTCAGAACAAACAGAAAATGCATCTAAAATCTGAGTTATCAAGCGTGTAGAGATGTCAAAAGCCTTTGGTGAGCTACTGGTAGCTCTCGAGCTAGGGATGGGCGGATCGATACCAAAGTATCGATATATCGATACCAAACGGCTATTTTTTGAGTATCGATATTGGGCAAAAAGTATCGATGCTAATTTGCATATGTTAAAAGAAGGCAGGGCAGCAATTATAAACACACAAGGATGATTTATTTCTTTTTTCGGAGCCAAAACAGTCACAACAGCAAAGGATTGAACTGAGCCAGTCATATCATTCTGGTTTAGGTTCTGTTTGTCATTTAAGTATTAATTTTAATTTTTGTTTATATATTCAATTTCTCATTAGTATTGTTTAATTAATCAGTTAAAGTAATATAATTTTAACTGACCAGTTAATTATATATAATAACCAGTTTTAGAGATGTATATTGATTGAAATACATTCACCCATATGAAATGTCCAGTATCGGTATTGGTATCGGTATCGGTATCGACAAAAATGACCCCAAAAGTATCGGTATCGTATCAATTCCAAAAAATGTGGTATCGCCCATCCCTATCTCGAGCTACTGGTTGGAGATACAGCCCTACATGTTCCAGCCATGTCCTAATGTGTAGATTAGAATGAGCTCAGACCTGTTCACCACAACTGCCTCGAAAATCCTGCACTGTCACTCAGAAAGCCGTCATGCCCGAGCTTAATATAGGGACTGCAGTTACACACAAGACCTGAGGTGGCAGTAGTGAGCATAAATGACCAACTTGCCTCTAGTCTGTTTAAGTCTTGTTTTGACACAATTGGCTGAAAAACTAGTTGATTTGAGTTTAATTAGAATGGAACATATCGTGTTGAAATGGTTTCGTGAAATACTGCAATAACATCGTCATCGCATAATTGCACAGCTGTATTGATATCGCAAGTTACTTCAATATCGTGCAGCCCTTCTGAAAACGTTACAATTTTTGAGCAAATGGTTGAACGCTTGTGGTCATGCTTAAGTGAGAAACTGAACACAGCCGTTTGAGGAAACAAAACTATCATTTCCTCTTTGGTGATTGCTGTTTTGATATCGGATTTCCTGAGCATGTGGCTTTTATACATTAAATTGATGCCGAATAAGCCCTTTTGCTTTTCTCACGCTTCTCCTTTTGCTGCAATGGTTGGTGGTCAGCACATGATTTTAAGTTCTTCAAATCTGATCGCAAATGAGTCACTTCTGAAGGCTGTTCCGCATCGCTTTCTTGTAATCTTAAATTGTTTTTGCTAACATTTGTCTCTACTCAAGGTTTGCGAGTTCCCCTCATGACGGATCCTCAGCTCTCGCATCGATGACTCGCTTAAGATACATCGGACGCTTAACCTCTTAACTCCCGCCTTTGTCATGTTTTTAGTCAATTTTTCATCAAATTTTTGTCATTTTTTTGTCGCTTTTTTGTCATCTTTTTGTCAAATTTTTGTCATCTTTTTGTCAATTTTTTATCACATTTTTGTCATTTTTTGTCACATTTTGTCAAATTTTTGTCATATTTTTGTCATATTTTTGTCATATTTTTGTCATCTTTTTGTCACATTTTTATCATATTTTTGTCACATTTTTGTCACATTTTGTCAAATTTTTGTAATTTTTTTGTAATTTTTTCGTCCATTTTTTTTTATCACTTTTTGTCAAATTTTGTCATGCTTTGTCAAGTTTTCATAAAAATTTTGTCATTTTTTGTCACTTTTTTGTCATCTTTTTGTCAAATTTTTATCACATTTTTGTAATTTTTTTGTCACATTTTGTCAAATTTGTCATTTCTTTGTCATATTTTTGTCATCTTTTTGTCACATTTTTATCATATTTTTGGCACATTTTTGTCACATTTTGTCAATTTTTTGTAATTTTTTTGTCCAATTTTTAATCACATTTTTGTCACAGTATGTCATGCTTTTCGTCAATTTTTTATCAACTTTTTGTCATTTTTTTGTCACATTTTTTATTTATTTTTTCATATTTTTGTCACATTTTCGTATTTTTTTTGTCACATTTTGTCAAATTTTTGTCATTTTTTTGTCCATTTTTTGTCAATTTCTTGTGTCATTTTTGTGACATTTTTGCAGTTTTTTCATCAATTTTTCGTCACATTTTTATGTCAGTGTTTTCTCACTTTTTTTGTCCCATTTCCATCATTGTTTTCGTCTCAGTTTCGTTGCTATTTTCACAGCTTTTTTCCAGAAGCTTTTGGACTGGGGGTAAAGCCAAACTGGAGAAAACGTGCTCGGTTCAGGTGGGAGTTAATCACTCCTTTAACAAACCCACCTAAAACTGCAGCGGGAAAAAGGAAAGTATGTTGATGTTCACAACCCAGTGACTCATCCAAGCTGGACGTGGGACATGACAAAGCGACTGCGCCGTCCCCCCCCCCTTGCGCCGCTGCTAATCTCTGCCTCATCTGATCAGCTGTCAGGACTCACACCTGTCTCCCCCTGTGCCAACCATTCATCTCCGCTGTACCCCCCGTCACCATGCCAGAGCCTCCCCCCAGCACGGTGCATCCATCCTGGGGAAGATTCCACTCACTCCCCCCCCCTGCCTCCACTCCACCAGGTTGTGACGGCCCAAGCGCCTCTGGCACACTGAGGGTTAACAGTGCATCACAATGAGGCGCATTTGAATGAGAATTGCCTTCTAATCTTTGAGTTGACCAACCCGCCCTTCCATTATCTGGATTTCGCTTCCTTTCAGGCAGATATCCCGTCTCTCTGACTTAACAATCAATCATAATGAAATCACTATTTCACCCGCTGCAATTAGCAAATCTAAGTCTGCAATTAGTTTGGTAACATGATGTTCTTTTCTGAGAACAAAATCTCCATGCTTATTATGAACTGGGCAACACTGATTATTCATACAGCTGTACATTTCTACAAACATTCCCTGATTCTTGTAATAGATTAGCAGTGAAACGAAAATAAGAGGGGAAAAAAAAACTGTTCAGCCCTTATGGTTGTTCAAATATCTGCCTGTTGAGCCTGACGTTCCATAATTCTCATCCCACACGGCAAAAAGTATTTAACTAGATCAGTATAAACATCTCAATTTGAGCACAATAATCCAAATTTGTGTTGTTTTGACTAGTTAAGAAGTTCTAGGGCATTTGTCGTAGATTATTTCACTTGTTCTGAGATGTTTCTGACTCGTTTCGATACATTTTGTCCTTATTTCAGGTCATTTTCTTTGCCAATGGGGTAAGAAACTTGGTCTTATCTCATTGGCAATTTTACTTTCTTATTTCAAGCGAGATTTACCCTAGAACTGGTCTGAAATGTCCTCAAACAAGCAAAGCAAACTTGGTCCGATCAGGAAAAGTGTCTAAATGAGTGAAAACCGCTCAAAACAAGATACATTTCCTCAATTCAAGTCAT
Source organism: Gobius niger (assembly GCF_951799975.1). Lineage (NCBI taxonomy): Eukaryota > Metazoa > Chordata > Actinopteri > Gobiiformes > Gobiidae > Gobius > Gobius niger. The sequence continues at coordinate 6,721,403 of NC_136867.1, forward strand.
TTAAGCCAATGCTTAATATTCACTTTTTGTAGTGCATTTATCCAAACACATTGCAAAAAAATAAAATAAATCTAAAGCCATACATTCAATGTGATGCGTTTCTACGTCTCAAGAAGATCAACTAAACTGTCATACAGTAAAACAAGTACATAAACTTAGCTACGATACCAAACATGCTCCAAATGCTAAGCTAAGACACAGTAGGGCTGTGCGATATGGGCTTAAAGTCATATCCCGATATATTTAGGTTGAATATTGATACATGATATATATCGTGATATGTTTTCTGCAAAGTGAGAGCTGTGACATTAGTTATGTCAAAGTCAAAAGGCAAATACGAGTAGTTTTATTGAAAACTCACTATAGAATGTAAACATAAACACTGTATTAAAGCTCCGTAAGGTGCACATTTCAATATTACAATGTCTTAAATAAAAATGAAATAAGTATGACAGCGCAAATTTATAATAATAATAATAATGCATCAGTTTTATATAGCGCTTTTCTGGACACTCAAAGACGCTTTACATTGCACTATTCATTCACTCCATACTTGGTGGTAGTAAGCTACTATTGTAGCCACAGCTGCCCTGGGGTAGACTGACGGAAGCGAGGCAACCAGTCTGCGCCATCGGCCCCTCCGACCACCACCAACCACTCACTCACTACATTCACTAGGCTTCCTGGTGTTACTAAACGGTCTCCCATCCAAGTACCGACCAGGCCCTTCCCTGCTGAGCTTCCAAGGTCTGACGGGATCGGGCATCGCAAAGGCGGTGTGACCATTTGAACAATATCGATATATGTGATATGGTCTAATTCCATATCTCATTTAAAAATGTATCGATATATCTTAAATATCGATGCATCGCCCGGCCCTAAGACACAGACAATGTTATTGTTTTCTATAGTTTATTAAATTTGGAAGAGTCAGCTCTGAGCACAGACTGTAAATTAGGAATGGACTTTATGCCATTATAGTCTCCTTCTTCCTGAAGCCATACGGAAATGGGGCAGGCTCCAGAAGCTGTTCGCTCTAATGGACTTTCCGTTGAAACTTTTTTGCATCTTTAACACTTGCAACATTGTTCTAATTCTTCCTTTCGCTATTTCTATTTTCCCTATTCTTAATTATGGGGTTGGCTTCAAAAGCTCAGCATGCATTAAACACTATAGTGGAAGCCACCCTCACTTAATTCATTCTTAATTTACAGTCTGTGGTTCTGAGGAACGCTTGTAGGGCTTGTATATAGTAAAAAAAAAAAACTCAACACAGGCATTGAATAGGCTTCAGCATTTTTTCTCACCCCCAAAAATGCTTCCACTCTATTCTACTCATGACTGAAATGTTACGCCCCGTGGCTTCAATAGACCGCTTCCTGTCCCCATTTAAAGTATAACCGTTAATATCGCTCCAAACCCGGCAGATCAGCCCCTCACGTTCACTTCTCTGGCGGCTGCTTTTCGTGCGCCCGAGCCCAGCGTATAGGCAGCATTCTTGCAGATTCTTTTGGCATATTTGCACAGACTTTCACTGGCGGCTGTGGAGAAACAGGCGTGCATGTACCACCGCCAAACATTTCTTAAAGACATTGATGGAATTTTAACGTTTCGAATCGGTTCACAGACGCGGCTTTCATTCAGCAGAAACGGAGCACTTAAAAAACACGCCGAACGGGGAATTCGATGTGTGTTTATAGAGCACGGTTCGGCAAGAGGAGGGATTTCGAGAGACTGTGATCCGAGGAAAGTGGAAGAAAATTGATTTGGCTTAACTTTGGCTGTTATTCACTTTGCACAGATTCCAATCAAAGCTGCTCTGGAGAAAGACCATGTAAAAGCGTCCAATTTAAAATCGACAATGCAATATAAATAATGTGAACATTAGCATTGGTCACGGGGCAATGCATCACGACGCAACAATCTCATTTAGCATGTGAAGAAACGAGAGTCTGAACCGGTACTGACTCTCTTTATACGGTCACACGGGGGTCATGTCCCAACATGCTATAACAAGTTATCCGAGTGCCGTAACTACCAGATCATTAGTCGTCGCTTTACGGGAAGCATGTAAACAACTAAATCCCCGCCACGGCACATTCCAGGGAGCACACGTACGTACGGTTATAAACTTTGGGAGACTCTTGCACTCATTTGAAACTACTACGCACCATGTCTTAACAGTTCTGCCGTGGTGGGATAGACAGACATTGTTTATTTTTTATTTTATTTATTTATTTAATAAATAAATAAAATAAAAATAACCCTAACCCTACTAACCCTAACCCTAACCCTAACCCTAACCCTAACCCTAACCCTACTAACCCTAACCCTAACCCTAACCCTAACCCTAACCCTAACATGTGTGAACAATAAACATGTAGCACACTACAACATTTATAGCCAAGGCTAATTTGCAATGTCCGTCCCTAGAAGGGCTTTTCAAATTCACACAGAAAGTACAAAAAATACATTTACAGTAACATTAATTAATTAATTCTGACATTACACAAAGGAAGTGCATTGAGTGCAGACTAAAAATGATTGCAGACTTGATCTCTTTTTAAAATACGCTTTAGTTCATTTTTAAAAGCCCCCAGATCTAAGTCCTGTTTCAGCTCAGAAGGCAAAGAGTTCCAAAGTTTAGCACCCTGGACGGTAAAAGCTGACTGTCCAAAGGTCTTTTTTTCTAACGGGTACTTTCACATTTCCATTAGCAGCTCCTCGTGTGATGGAGCCACTGATCGAAGTGGAACTATGAGCCGTCTGAGAAAAATCAGGGGCTGTGCAGACATGTGTACATTAATTTTAAGTTACAGAATTTAATAAAATTTTCAAAGTTAAGAAAGTTTAACCTCTGCAAGACTCCACAATGGTGCGTCCTGACAGATGTTTTGTCTAAAATTTGTAATGCTCTATTGTAAATCAGTCTTAAAGGCCTGACTGTTGTGGCTGTTGCCTGTGACCAAGAGGTTATGCAGTAACTGAGATGAGAGAAAATCATGGCATGCATAAACACACTTGCTGCATGTAATGGTAAACAGTTCCGTATGTATAAAATTGTATAAAATTGCTCTCTCAAAATAGCTCTAGTGAATGTCTCTTTAAGAACCTCTGAGCCTTTCCGACACGCCCCCTCCACACGCTGTCTGTGGCATCAGTGGGGAGGGGGTTCTGCTGAGGAGCAGTGGTCGGTTACTCGGCTGGTGACGAAAGCTCGGAGGCGTCTCCAGGAGGTGGGGGCGTTCCTAGGAGGACTCAGGCAAAACCTATCCCTAAAATGGCCGCCATCAGAGTTTTTACAGATTACTCAAAAATACCTGAATGTGCCAAGGCAACACTTCAGGCATGTTTTTAATGAGGGAATGACATAATAACATGATGTAAAGCTTGAAAAAGTCGATTTTGCATAATACCCCCCCTTTAATAGAAAGCTGTGATGAAGGCTGTCTTTCTTTTTACATTAAGCACATTCAATCAAAAAAACATAGTTAAAGGGACTATAGGGAGTTTAAAAATGTTAAAACTATGTATTTTCCTCCACCTACATGTTCCAGCCATGTCCGAATGTGTAGAATGAGCTCAGCCTTGTTCACCACAACTGCCTCTAAAATCCTGCACCGTCACTCAAAAAGGTGTCACTTCGGGTCCGAATTGCCGTCATGCACGAGCTTAATATAGAAGGTGCAGTTACACATATGGCCTGAGGTGGCAGTAGTGAGTATACAATGGCAAACTTGCATCCAGCCCCTTTAACATTTTGCCAACTTTAATACAATAGAGGTGAAGCCATACATCTGACCTCTACTGAGTGCGGCCAAGTTGTTTGTATATTTTTCTGCATGTGGGCCTCAGTGAAAAAAAGCTTGGACACCCCTGCTATAGATTATCAATTAAAGTATATCATGTTATACCACCTATTATGAAATCCATTTGCTGTCTGCGCTCCAAAAGAAAAAAAGAAAAGAAAAGGTGTCTGTGAACTTTTGGATCCAAAGAGCCTTAATCCCCCCTGAAATACTTAAGTCTTAGCTGTAAAGAATGGCAGCCCATTTTGATCAGTGCCTTTACAGTGAAAATGAGGGCTAAACCAACACTAAACAACCTTCAAATTAGGCCTGAACGAGGACTAAAACATGTCGTGCATCCCGGCAGAAAGCAAACCAGGAGGAGCACTCTGCATTTAGTTCACTGAGGGCTGACAGCTCGACTTAAACTAAAGGACGCCACATCGTCCTCATTGCTGCGATTGCCTTACGTTCCTTGATACATCCTCTCCCTCGCCCCCGCATTGTCCCGTGCTGTCGGGAAGCATCACGACCTCCATTACCAAACCGCTCACGGTGCATTCAAAGACCCAGAATAAGCTTGTTTTTTCTTTCCTTTTTGCGCGCCTTCCTGCCTTTGTGTTAGCCTGGCCTCTCCTGTGCCCTTTCAGCTGCACAGCGAGTCCGTAGACAAATATTTTTCACCCCGAGTTTAAGAAAATATTCCTGTCTACGCGAGAGGGAAGGAGCTTCAAAGACAAACGGAGCGAGCAGACTACTATCTCCACAAAGATTTCCTCTAGAGTGTTTGAAATACATCTCAGGCAACAGGTTGTAACTATAAATGGTAGGATGTTCCTCCCAGTCGAGCCGTTTGCTTTAGAAGGTTGTTATAAATAATAGCTTTAGGTTTTGGCAAGGCATAAAAGTTAGAGTTGGTTTAAGGTCTTTGGTCTACGATGGAAAACTCATGCCCAACTGACAGCTCACGCAAACACGTTCAAGAGCACCTGCCGTGTTTTATGACTGAAGACGCAAAGGAAAACCACACAGAAACACTCGAACCTATGACCTTCTCGTTTACCAGTTTCTGAGGCGATTTCAAAAGGGTGCCCTTTCCCTTTACTTAGCTTGGCCTCTCAGGCGAAAATAACGGGCTCATTTAGCTGCAGTGTTAAAGTGCATATGACACATTAGACACAGTTTTTACTCAAACATGGTTAACACGATTATATTTAAGATTTTGCTAAAAAAAAAATTGTACCCAGTTTTCTTCAGGTTTGTTTATACGTTTGTTAAGTGGTGACGTCACAGCTCTACTTCCGGGTTCGCAGATGTGCGAGAAACTACAAAAAACTCTTTAATACCACAATCAATATTTCTGAAACTCAACAGAGAGTTACTGAACATACTTATTTATCAGGCCCAGTAGCCAAAAATGCTGTATCTACTGCTATAAAAGTAATATTTACCAAAATCGGTACATCCAGGTTAGCGGAGAAAAATGCTAACAGTGCAGCAGCTACGCTAAGTACTACGCGAAGTACTGACTAAATAGTAAATATTTTCTTTAGCAGTAGGTGAGGCATTTTTGGCTAATGAGACTGAGAAATAAGTAGGTTCAGTAACTCTCCGTTGAGTTTCAGAAATATTGATGGTTGTTTTTAAGAGTTTTTTATGTTCTTTTTCTTTCATATTTGCCGGTTTGCTAGCACCCGGAAGCGGAAGTTGTGACGTCACACTTAACAAACGTACGGTTTCACTTCCTTATTGGACACTGACAGGAAGTGACATAGAACAAGGCAAACAATTTTAAACAGTTGCTGACCATGTTCAGGGGGAAATGGGAAATGAATGAGTCAAACTGCTGTGGAACGTTACCTTCCTGTCAGCAGCTTAAAAACTAATAAAAATAACTTTCCTGCCCAACATTTCATATTTAAAATTGCTGCTTCACTGAAATCAAATGATAATTTTGCAACTGATGTTATCCATCTAAATAAGTCATATTTTCAAAAATATTAAAACCTGTCATATGCAGTATAAATGGATTCAGGAAGCTAGCCATGTGACGTTTAGCAAAAAACATTTTCGGAAATACAATCAGCATTTGGGTGCACAGCTTGAAGTATTTCACCAGGCGACTGATAAACAGCTGTAATTGGTCAGATAAGAATGACTTGATTAGAAAAGTTCAGAATCTGCCTAGAGAGCCAGACAAGCTATTAAAAGCTAGCAAGATAAGCGTTACATTGATAAAGCATGTAAGGTTGAGTGCCTATGCCCAAAAGCATTCACCACTTACTGTATTGTCCATATTTTTTAAACATTTCGATGCAACTGGATTGAATTGCCAATAAATGCGTTACGTCACAACAGCAAAGAGATTGTTACAAAATGCTAGTACATACTGGGAAAAAAACATGCTAGCACTACCAAACAAGTTCCTAATGTTCAGCTAGCTAAACAGATCATTCTATTTTACAGCAATAGGGACCTACACATCAGCCTAACAACACGCAAACGTCCACAGTAGATCTCGGGCGATATCTTTTGAGCGCGGTCACCTCTGACCCGGGCAGCGACAGGAGTCCGGCCCGACGCCAGTAGCAAATACCAGCGGTAATGGTGCGCCTATGTGTGCGTCCCCTCGGTAATAATCACCCGGATTAGAGTGGAGCCAAACCCCCGCAGGGTCCCCTCGCCACCCCCCTCCCCCGACATCCCCCCGCCATTAAATCCAATGTACTGTAGGAAGTTTGGAGTTGTCCAGTAAAACGAGCAAATGTGCACGGAATGTTTTTGGCTAACTTCCTGTTAGCCAGTGTAGGCAAACAGCTAGTCCCTGTCCACATATTTAAACATATAATAAAAAATAAAATAAAGAAAGAGAACGACTAACTAAAGTAGGGCTGAAACGACTAATCGATTAATCGAAGGCTAATCGATTATTGAAATAGCCGACAACTATTTTAGTAATCGGTTAATCGTTTTCTGGTTCACACAGACTCAAATAGAGCAAAACTGACATGAAAAATGTAGTATTTTTGATGAAAACCTACTTTGTTTTTATAGTTAGGGTCTGTAGTGTGGCTTCATGAAAACTGCCTTCAGCTGAATTCTAAAAAGACTGAGACTTTGATTATTGCTCCAGAGCAGAAAATCCCCTCGATTGTAAACCACCTTGGTTCCCTGGGCTCCTCGGTTCAGTCGAGCATCAGAAATCTTGGTGTTTGGTTTGACCAGTCTTTGTCTCTTGACAGTCACTCGAGGCACCTGGTGAAAAACTGTTTCTTCCATTTGAGAAACATTGCCAAGTTGAGACCAATTTTATCCAACTCTGATCTAGAACTGTTGATTCATGCTTTTATCTCGTCTCGTTTAGATTATTGTAACTCCCTTTTTACTTGTTTTAACAAACCTGCTTTGAATCGTCTTTAAATGGTTCAAAATGCTGCAGCGCGGCTTTTAACAGGAACTAGCAGACGGTCGCACATCACTCCCATTTTATCCTCGTTGCATTGGCTCCCCGTCAAATTTCGAATTGAATTTAAAATTTTAGTTTTGACTTTCAGAGCGCTGCATGGCCAGGCTCCCAGATATGTATCTGACCTGCTGTGCCCTTACTCCTCGGGTCGCACCCTTAGGTCCTCGAGCCAGAACCTCCTCACTGTCCCAAGAACCCACTTTAAAACCAGAGGTGATCTGTCCTTTGAAGCCGTTGCTCCGAAATTGTGGAATGACCTTCCTTTGTCGCTGCGTACAGCCGACTCTGTTGATTCCTTCAAAAAGCAGCTGAAGACGCTGCTTTTCAGACGAGCTTTTAGTTGACAATGCTGTGATTGTTCCTATGTAAATTATGTAATGTTTTTTGTGATTCTCTGTGAAACACTTTGTGATTTTATCTGTGAGAGGTGCTATATAAATAAAGTTTCTTCTTCTTCTAGTGTTCTGCACATCATAATTTCATGAATAGAGCCTCCAACAAACATTTCCCTTTGTTTACTCCATCAACACATCCTCAAGCAGCGCCGCTTTATGCGTAAAAAATAACATTTTCCTACACCATTCACAGATTAATCGCTTAATCGTAAAAATAATCAATTCATCGATTACAAAATAATCGTTAGCTGCAGCCCTAAACTGAAGCCTATGGTTTATCCAAGAAAATGTGTTCAGATGTGGCGCTGTTTAAGCATCTGCTAGCGTCACATTAAAATTAGCCTTTAGCTTCAACACTGCGTCATCCAATAATAATAATATGGAGATTTATTGCGCAGCCCTGTTGTGAATGACTTTTGCTCAAAAATTATCCAACAATTTAACAAAAGTTTGACATTTAAAAAGTAGGCTCACCTTCTTCTGTAATCATTCTGAGGACCCTTAGCTAAGTGGTCGTGTACGCCCCAGAGTCCCTGTACGTCTGGTGGTAAAACACAAATTTAGAGATAATAACCCAGTCGAGATACGAACTTTTAGACAACCTTTCGTACAATAGTTTTACTGGGAGAAAAATCTGCCCTGAATGAAAAAACATAGGACCATTGCAGCCAGGGCCAGTTAGCAATTACGGACAATATATTCTGCCTGATTAAAAGTCCATCAAAAGATTAGTCATGATAATGTCCAAACCTGGAAAGACTAATATGACTGAAATCCATAAAAAAGGCCAACACTCCAGAGCTCCAGGCTGGAAGAGCTGGAAAAATGAAGGGGGAAAAAAACAGACAACAAAGAACAAGCAAGGAATAGATCAAGTATGAACCAACACTGATGGCTATATCGATATTACGAAGTTGACAAATGACGTCTTTCTTCTTTGGTAATGTCACCATCCTCATAAATAACGTTTCTGCGCCGTCCCAAAGCCGTCCAGGCACCGCCATGGGAACTCACACATACCCCCAAAACCATTTCTCTCCCCCCCCCCAAAAGCCCCCACACTGTCCTATTGATCCGCCATAGCCCGAATGAAAAATATTGAGCAAGCGGAGGCCGTACACAGACACATAAGCCATCGGACGAGCGTAGCCTTTAACCACAGGGGCGCAGTCAAACGGAAGTTGATACGCCCGTCGATAAGTCTGAGAGATGCGGCGTGCTGGAAAACGACATGGAGGGAGGGAACGCTAAAAATCGGGTTAATAACAATGTCTGCAGACCGGGAAACAATCTGGGGGATGTTGACTAAAAGCAAATGAAAAAACAACAAGAACAGCTGCTACTTTCACACAAAATAATAGGTGTTGAATAGGGATGCAACTAACGATTATTTTGTCATCGATTAATCTGTCGAATATGTTTACGATTAATCGATTAATCGCTTGGCTGTGAATGGTGTAGGAATATTGGATTTAAAAAAAAAAGAAATCACATAAAGCTAAAGTGCCGCCGCTTGAGGACGTGTTGGTGGAGGAAACTTAAAGTAAATGTTTGTTGGAGGCTCTTGGCGCTGATTCTGCTTCTGATTGGATGAGACACAGACGGATATTCATGAAATTTACAATATACAAAACACTACAGGCCCTTACTATGAAAACAAAGTAGGTTTTCATCAAAAATACTACATTTTCATGTCAGTTTTGCTCTATTTGAGTCTGTGTGAACCAGAAAACGATTAATCGATGACTAAAATAGTTGTCGAATATTTCAATGATCGATTAGTCGTTTCAGCCCTAGTGTTGGAAGACGTATGGGGCAGGGCTGGGCGATATATCGATATATATTTTTAAATGAGATATGGAATTAGACCATATCGCATATATCGGGATATTTCAAATTCAGAAAAGCTATTAAGCTAGCAAAAAGAAACAGCTAATCTCAAGCCGATTTTAAAAAGTTTATCTAAAACTGAGCACTTTATTTTGTTATCCCTTTATATAGAAATGCTGCCTTCAGAAAAAGACTGCCCTATTTTATTTTCTAGGCTATTTTTACATGTGCACTTTACGTAGCTTTGTTGTACGATATACACTACATTTTATAGTGAGTTTTCAATAAAACTCGTATTTGGCTTCGACTTTGACTGAACATTTCATTTCTCACTGCTCTCACTTTGCGGAAAAAATATCGGGATGTATATCGCAAAACGATATTTAACCAAAATATATCGGGATATGACTTTTAGACATATTGCCCAGCCCTAGTATGGGGGATTTGGCAACACATCTCAGATAAGTCGGGCAACAAATTGAATTAACCTCTTACCACCCGCCTGAACCAAATGCATTCTGTCCGCTTTGGCCACTATATAGGTCGGTGTAACACCTCATTTGAAAGCTAAGACCCACAAAACTGATCTTTCTCCTTGCGTTGTCGCTGTGTTGTCACCTTTTTTTTTTTTTTTTTTGAATTTTTTTGTCACATTTTTGTTGAATTTTTGTCACTTTTTTGTTGAATTTTTTCAATTTTTTGTTGAATTTTTGTCACTTTTTGGTTACATTTTTGTCACATTTTTGTTGAATTTTTGTCACATTTTTGTTGCGTTTACATCCTTGTTTTCTTATTTTTTTGTGGCTGTTTCTGGTGCTTTTTTCCCCAAGAAGCTTTTTTGATTAGGGCAAAGCCGAACTGGAGAAAATGGGATCCGTTCAGGTGGGAGTTAAGATGTTAAAGCCACACGGCGGAAAATTGCCGGTTGGACACACAAGAGCAACAGTTATCAACATAAAGCGTTCGGAAAAAGACAAACAGTATTTAAAGCTTAAGTTTGTATGTTTGATAAACACATCAGTATTCTGCTTGTGTCCTGCTCCCAGCAAAGCAACAAACTGGATCAGAGGAGAGTTGTCGTTTTTTTGGGAGGGGCATTTTTGTGACTAATATAAAACACCTGTACTGAACCAAAGACATGCATTTGTAATCCACTTATTGGGTGCAATGTTCTGTAGTGTGGCTTTAAAGAAGGACATTGATTGGAGGAGCGTTACATGGGGCGGGCAGTAAGCAAGTCATCTGTGTAAAAGGAGTAGCCGCTAAAGGCTCTCAGAAGGAAACGACATCTGGCTTTCAAATCAATACATGTGATCAATACAAAGCAAAAGAGAAGAAAGATTAATGCTAGTTTAAAAAGTCACGGGTTTCACCAGCAAAAATGAATTCAAGAAGAAAAGAGACAGGGTTAGGGTTGGGGTTCATCTTCAAAATATTGCTTCCTTCATCCAAGAGTCAAGTAGACGATTCAAAGTACGCAAGACGACACACATCGCAAGTCCAGAAGCATGTTCAGAACACGACCTCGTCTCTTATTCAACAGCCTTTAAGGAGTGATAGTATTGAGAAGAAGCGGGGGAAAAAAAAAAAAGAGTCAAGACTTCGGACTCAAATAGATAGCGAAGCGTTATCCATTAACAGCCTGTGCACTTCAGTCTGCAGCGGCTATTGTGTCATGTTTGATCAGATCTACTACGGCTCCGGCAACTGTATAGCTCAGCCGGGCGCATGAAAGATTTATCGCACTTGAAGGGCAATATTTGCAGCCTGCATGAAGGGGTCGGAGGAAAAAAAAAAAAACTGCAAGACTATCCAGACAAGGCTTACCCCGTTTTCCTATTCACAATTTTAGCACATTAGATTGAATACGGGACTAAAGAATTGCTTTTCTATACCCACAGGAAATGAAAAAAAAACAACAACGTATGGGTACTTCGCAACTCGCGGAGATGTTGCTCGAAACTATTTCTCATTGAAGTAACAAAAGCAACACTGAATACAAGATTAAATCGGGATTATGTAAAGAAAATGGTTCAGCTTTGTTTATTTCAAGGCAATTTCGGTGAACGAAAGACCAGAGACCAGAAAACGATGCCACAAAGACTGCCGATTTAAAGCCACACCGCGGAGGATTTTCACTTATAAATAAAATTGAAACACTAGCATTTATTTTATGATAGATCATTTCATCATTGGAAAAAACACCTCATAAATGAACAAACAAACATGTGTTTTCGCTGTGAGCGGCTCAGCTCCCCCAAAGACATGACTGTAACTTTACCAGGAGTGGGTTCGTCTCCAGCTCGTCTCCATGGAGATGTGACTAGAGTCGGTAGAATTTGAGATTAAAATAGGCTAGATCCTCATCCAAAACCATCCTTTGATTATTCTCTGCAGTTAGAGCTTTTTATGTATTGGGCTGGTCAATAGGAGCATGTTGTGCAACAGTATAGTCCAAAATGTTACGCAGTGTGCCTTTAAGTAGTTGCTAATCACAATGAATTGCAATTTGAATGGTTTCATTTAGCAAAATCGCTGCAACTGCAATTACTGAGGCGGCACAATATTCTTTGCAAGCCACAGCATGAGCTTTTGTCCATCACTTCACAAACTCTTCCAGATGTGGCACCCGTATTTGCATCACAACATTGCCCACTAAGAATTTACGATCAGCCCTTTATCCATAATGAGCAAAAGCACCGTCGAACCTACAACATGGCTTATTCAACTCTTTCTCCCTCTGTGTTAAAATTGAAGATTTTCTGAAAGGAACGCCTTAGGCCCGGAGGCTCGATCCGACAGGACATTTCTGGGTGAAAGGGTGCGAAAGTGAATGAAGGGGCATTGATCCTCACAGCCTGAACTCTCCAGACTGCTCATTGAAGGCTTTATTTACAATCTCAACACTCAAAATGAATCAAATCCACCCAGTCCGGCGTGTGCAAGAGGCGGTTCTCCGCATGAGCTGAACTTTATGTGTCCACACGGCGGCCAAACAAAAAGCACCACTGCTCCAATGTCCTTCTCCAACTCCTTCTGCTGATGTGAAACAAGCCGCAGACTAGGGCAGCACGATATTGAAGTGACTTGCGATATGCGATACTGCTGTGCGATATCGCGATAACGACATTATTGCGATATAGGGCTGAAACGACTAATCGATTAATCGACGACTAATCGATCATTGAAACAGTCGACAACTGTTTTAGTAATCGATTAGTCGTTTTCTGGTTCACACAGACTCAAATCGAGCAAAACTGACATGAAAATGCAGTATTTTTGACGAAAACCTACTTTGTTTTTCATAGTAAGGGTCTGTAGGGTTTTGTATATTGTAAATTTCATAAATATCCGTCTGTGTCTCATCCAATCAGAAGCAGAATTAGCGACAAGAGCCTCCAACAAACATTTACTTTAAGTTTCCTCCATCAACACGTCCTCAAGCGGTGCCACTTTAGCTTTATGTGATTTTTTTTTTTTTTTAATCCAATTTTCCTACACCATTCACAGCCAAGCGATTAATCGATTAATCGTAAAAATATTCGATAGATTAATCGATGACAAAATAATCGTTAGTTGCGGCCCTATTGCGATATTTCACTAAACACGATTTTTTTCAGCAAATTGTGTCAAAAGAAGACTTAAAAAACACCCAATCAGGACCAAAACAAGGGTAGAATTGAACAAAGCTAGTAAATGTTCGACTAAAACTGAACTTCTACACATGACTTCAATGCAAGAGTTTGAGTTTGCAAAAAAAAAAAAAAAGGGTCGATCTTAGTCAGATGAAGGCTACGGTGATGTTGCGACATATCGTGGCTTCTCGCGATACGGATATCGAATCAGCCAATATCGCGATACGATATTTTTCGCGATATATTGCGCAGCCCTACAGCAGACGATTAATTATTTAGACATTGCCATGATTTAGGACTTTTTTATGAAGAGTCCTGCACTGGCACTGAAGGGCTGTTGCCTCTTGTGAAACAGGGAGGACCAGATTTCCACCTGTGATTAAAAACAACTGTCAACAACAACATTGCAAGAGAGACGTGCAAGTCTCCAGGCAGAATGTTTAACAAGCCTTCCTGTTGACATCCCAAGTTTCCACCTGGTATAGCCCGGATTCCTCAAACTTGGGTTCGTCACTGATCCAACATCGGTCCACCTGACCAACCTCAAACACCCGGCGTCCTCTCCACGGCACCGTCCTCCAAAAAAACGCATGCCCCCCTCTGCCCGCACAACTCACCTCGGGCTCTGGCTCTTGCTCTCCTTCTTGTTGAGCACGCCGGGCACGCAGTTGGTCAGCTCGGTCCAGTCGGCGTGCAGCCCGCAGCTCCAGCCCGTGGAAAAACGCGAGAACAACCAGGTCTCCTTGCGGTTCGGCCGGTAGCACGTACACTTCTTCTGGCCCGGCCGGCAGTCGCACGGCACCTCCAGGCGCACGTTCTGGACCAGGTGCCTCCCGAACGTGGTGCCCCCGGTCTTCTGGATGTGCAGGAACACGATCACGTCCTCCCCCTTGATCTGGAAGTCGATCGTCCGCTCCAGGTCGCGCACGGGGAAGTAGTATTTCTTGACGTAGTGGGGGTCCGGGGTGGGGAAGATGTCCACCTCTTCCCCCTCCGCGAAGTAGCCGTGCGGGGAGCCGAAGCTGATCACCCCCGGGGCCACGTACTGGTATAAAATCAGCATGAAGCAAACCGATCCGACCACGACCAGTAGGAATTTGCTGCTCCTCTCGACCATGGTCCTTGCTTGCCCGCGGTGCGCGCTACCATTTCCCGGTGAAGCCGACGAAGGGCAGTGGTGGCTGCGGGGCGAGGGGTTCCGACATGCTCGCTGCTGCCTCGCGTCTTCTCCTCCTTCTCCTTCTTCCCAACCACCGGCGGGGACGGCTTGGATTCGGCGACGGGGGATCACAGGCGCCACGGTAGTAGTAGAAGTTGGCTCATGGCGCACGAAGACGCTCCAAAAAAAGAGAGAGAAAGAAAGAAAGAAAGAAGGAGGACAAACAAGCGGGAAGTTGGTTCTAAAAGAGCTCCCTCGGAATCGATCCTGCGCGGACTTTACGCACACGACGGGCACGGGCGCACCGCATCACCATGGAGTTTTGGGGCTGTGTGTGTACCCAAGATGCAGCGCGACTCGTACCTTTTCAACAGGGCTCGCTCTCTCTCTCTCTCTCTCTCTCTCTCTCTCTCTCTCTCTCTCTCTCTCTCTCTCTCTCTCTCTCTCTCTCTCTCTCTCTCTCTCCCCAAACCAAACCAGCGAAAGCAAAAGTCGGTTTAATCCTTTGGTTGACGCGCGACGCCCGCCGCTTTTCGCCCTCAGCCAATGGAGAAGCGGGATTAAAGACGAGCCCACTCTGATTGGCTTGCTGGGATTTTGGTTGGTGGAATTTCTGTCGAGCGATTGAACAACATAAAAATGGATCAAATAAATGAATTAAAGCAGACGATTGGAGAAGAAGGGGAAAAAAAAACACGACCCATGCGTGCGTTAAAGGTGCATTCTGCAACTTTTCATGCGGGGGGAAAAAAAAGTCTAGATTTGTAGATTTCTAGATCACAGACCTCATCCAAATTTACCGCCCCCCACGCGCTTTGAGGTCTGAGGGCCAGCTCCAGCTCGTGGTTCCGAAGACAAACCGTAAAACCTCTGCCCCTCCACATCCGTACGGCCCCCACCGCGGAGTGTTTTAAATCTTGTCTTAAGACTCACTTTTATTCTCTGGCTTTTAGCACCGCGTAAGTTGTGTGGTCCCCTGTGTCTTTTATTTATTTATTTTATTGAGTTTTATTCTTATTTATAGTTTTTAATGTGTTTTTATTCATGTTTATTGTTTTACACTCATATAGCGGTAGAGCTCATTTGTATTGTTTTGATTTGATTGATTTTGTTGCATGTGCAGCACTTTGGAAACGTTTTGTTGTTTAAATGTGCTATATAAATAAAGTGGATTGGATTTGACCTCGCAGTGACCCAGTGGCTGTATGAGCGGTTGTTATGACGCCTTTGTTTACATCACGGTGGTCTCAACAACGCTCCAGGATCAGGTGTGGATTTTCCGGTGAAAACCTTCCTCTGGAGACCCCTGTGATGGAAAGTAAAGGCGCCGTGCAGTCACACAGCCACTGGGTCACTACAAGGACAAATGCACACTTATAGCTATAATAATAATAATAATAATAATAATAATAATAATAATGCATCGGTTTTATATAGCGCTTTTCTGGACACTCAAAGACGCTTTACATTGCACTATTCGTTCACTCCATACTCGGTGGTGGTAAGCTACTATTGTAGCCACAGCTGCCCTGGGGTAGACTGACGGAAGCGAGGCGACCAGTCTGCGCCATCGGCCCCTCCGACCACCACCAACCGCTCACTCACGCATTACATTCGCTAGGCTTCCTGGTGTTACTAAACGGTCTCCCATCCAAGTACCGACCAGGCCCTTCCCTGCTTAGCTTCCAAGGTCTGACGGGATTGGGCAGAGCAAAGGCGGTCTGGCTAAGAGCTTCCGCACGTGAAAAGTTTCTTAAAAGTTGCACCTTTAATCGTTTTTTAAAATAGTAAATAGTCTTGTTTACATTCTGGTGACAGCTTCGCGCAATCAAACCGTGAAAGTCGTATGTCGAGTGTGTAAAATCTGTCAGCTGTTGCCTGAATGCGAGACGTGAACGTGGCGGACTAATGCTAACACCGTGCTAATTTAGCCTCTGACTTCCTGGTTTGCGCTGGAGGGAAATGCGTTATATTTAGACGCGTAACAGCCCTTTATATATGTTGCAATTACAATGTAGATCTATGGTGCTAAGTTTATAAGTTTACTGTACTGCGAGGAAATAATTTGAATATTGCTCCTCAATGATAAGAAAAAATACACATAGCATTGAGTTAAATGTTAAATACACACTACATTTAACACAATAGCATCCAGTGGCTGTGTGACTGCACGGCGCCTTTACTTTCCATCACAGGGGTCTCCAGAGGAAGGTTTTCACCGGAAAATCCACGACTGATCCTGGAGCGTCGTTGAGACCACCGTGATGTAAATAAAGGCGTCATAACAACCGCTCACGCAGCCACTGGGTCACTGCAAGGTCAAATACGCACAAATCGAAACTTTTTTTTCCCGCATGAAAAGTTGCAGAATGCACCTTTAATGCACACATGGGTTGTTGTTGTTTTTTACATTGCTGCACAGCTGTTTTGCCTCTGGACTTCCATATTGTGGGAGGTTGTTGTTTGCTTATTAGTCCACATTGACGTATTGTTTTATATGATGATTGTTTATAACTAACATTGTTTTATTTGGTGTATGCAACAGGCTCAGGCTTATAATGCAAAAAATATAGGCCTAAATAGATAAATAATTAAGTTGTAAATATTTCCCATAAAATAAAATAAAAAGCCTATGAGTGTAAACATATTTTTTTTATATAAAAGTGTGTCTCTTAGTCGGAATTCTTGTTCAAGGTTAACAATTTGCTGATCGTGAAGCCCTCCCAACCCACCTACAACATCTGCCCGTCATCCGCAAGATCAACGCTCCTTCTGACGCTTTTCGCTGCAGTGCGCGTTTCTGCCGCTAGTGGCCGTGGTCCCGCGCGCTCTCCCCGCAGCCAAACTGAAATGTCAGCCTTATTAATGTGCTTCCCAGGGTAATTGCCGACAAGCATGTTTTGACTGATCACATTCGCGAGTGGAAGCGAAGCAACGACGTGCTCACGTAAGAATAGCACACCACTGACGCAGTGCTTTACGCAAGGCACTTTGGAAGAGGGTATTTCCCCCCATTTAGATCATTTGTATAAGGAATGAGTTACATTTATCTGAGTTAGGCGCCTTTATTACAGTGTTGTTGCCCAGGTGCGGGAGGAGGAATAAAATGAAACAATTCGTTTTATTTTTTAATTGTTTTTGCAAAATCGTTTAAAAAACAGAATGTTGCATTAAAAAATCAGTTAGCCTCTTTACCTTCACTGTAACAGAGCGCATCTTCTCGAGTGCGTTTTGTGTTGCGTTTTTGTTGCTCCTTTTATGCTTTTTTTTTTTTTTTTTTTCTATCTTCATTTATGTTGCGTTTTTGTTGTAAATTTGACGCTTTTTTCATGCAGTTTTTAGATTTGGGTAATGCCCGGAAATCTGTATAATAACTGGAGAAAATGTGCTCGGTTTAGGCGGGGGTTAAGAGATTTAAAACCCCTTGTCAATAATTAAATACATTGTATATGGTACTGTTTTTAACCTGGCTAACGCCATGCTGCTGTGTGCGCTCGAATCATTTGGAACTGCACAACAGCCTGGGGACCATGGCCGAAATTTTCGCATGGATTTGGGAACCAATCACAGAGCGAGGAGGGACGGCAAGATGATGACGAGCTATTCGATATACGGAAGCTTGTAGTTTATTTACGGATAATAAAAAGAAAGTTTATTTACGGATCCAACATGACAGCAGCAGACGCGATGGTGTTTTTCGATCGAGCTTTAGGCCGTGTTCTAAATAGTTTAGCTCAAAAGTTTACAGCGGGTACGTCATACGTCATCTCATACCATGATACGATTAGCTATGGCTACGTGCAGACGCATGATAGACTTTTTTTTTTCCGTATCGCCCAATAAACGACTATGGACGATCATAAACCACACCTCTCCTATGAGAAAATGAATTGGTGGTCCCCAGAGTAAATATCACTTGTGATTTTAGTCTGGTGTTAGCCAGGCTAGCACTGTTTAGCAATTTGGTTGCTTCAGCTTCTATGTCAAATTCAATTATGCAACAAATATATTGACTGCGGCCCATTCTATTGTTGAGATGGATTTTGCTGTGTGCATTTTGGAGCAAATATTCGTATACATTGGGCGGGCTATATGTTTGGTCGGACCAACCAGCTGGAGGATTAGCCTATAGTGTGTATGTTTTGGGTTGATAGGAGAAACCAGAGCACCCAGAGGCCACATGCAAACTCCGAAGGAACACACAAGACCCCTAACGTTATGGAAATCAAATCTACACACACACTAACCACTCTGCCACCTCCGTACACCCTCCACCGCCGCCTCGCCAAACTCCCAGCGTCACTTGCATCAAACCAAACTTACTGATGCTGTGTGTTTGCCATAGTGCTAATATGTGTGTTAGCGGCATGTGCTATGATGGCTGCGTTGTGTTGCTTAAACAAAGATGGATGGTGGCAGAGCGGTGCCCTCTGGCTCCGCTCTACGTCTCACTTCATCATCGGCACCAGTTTATTGTTGCCTTTTTGCATAATGGCTCTGCTCAGACGGATATGTTCCGAGTACGGCTACAGGCGACGGCGCGTGCAGAGCTGGTTTGAGTTTTTTAGACAGACTGTATGTGCAGATTGTAGTGAGGATGTCAAATATCGGGTCAGTTGTTGCACGAATTAGACCTGGCAAACAGTGACCCCAGATCCAGGTGACAACTGTTTTTGATGGACCAATAGCAACAGCTGCTCTGCCACAATGAAGCATGGACAGACGGAATAGTGGTCTCTTATGAAGCGCTTTGTGACCGAGGTCTGTAACTCCATTTGACCCATCCTTCAGTTTTCAGGGCCATTTTCAGTGGATCAGGGGCCTTTGTCTCAAATCACTGTTGATAAAATGTTTTGATAGTTTGCCTTGTGATCTCCCCTCCTGGAACCGCCACCTTAAAGGAATAGGCCACCGTTTTTACATACTAAGATATGCTCTTACCTCACTGTAGCCGAGTTAATATATCCCCGTCTGGTCTTTGTCCGTGCGCTCCGTCACGCAAACGGAGCACATACGCAGCCTCTCCCACAGGTCATATAGCTCCAAAAAAGCTCACGATAGAAGCTACCAAGCTCTTCCACGTGTTCCCTATTTAAATAAAGTTACGTGAAGTGTTTTCATGCGAAGTATATTTACACAGAAATGTAGCGTGTCGATTTTATAAGCAGATAAAAAGGGGGACTATATTGTGAGGCGTAATGATACGAGGAGAGCTTGGTAGCTTCTATCGTGAGCTTTTTTGGAGCTATATGACATGTGGGAGAGGCTGCGTATGTGCTCCGTTTGCCTGGCAGAGCGCACGGACAAAGACCAGACGGGGATATATTAACTCGGCTAAAGTGAGGTAAGAGCATATCTCAGTATGTAAAAACGGTGGCCTATTCCTTTAACGTGGTGGAGGGGTTTGAGCACCCGAATGATTCTGAGAGCTCTGTTGTCGGGGCTTCGTGCCCCTGGTAGGGTCTCCCATGGCAAACAGGTCCTGGGTGACGGGTCAGACAAAGAGCGGTTCAGAAGCCCCTCATGAGAGACCAACAGGCCCGGTTAATCGTGAGGCCGTCCTTCTGTGGACCCACCACCTGCAGGAGGCGCCATAGGGGCTGGTGCAATGGAAAAGTGGAAGAAGATGGATGGATGGATAGATGGATGGCCTTGTTATCTGTGCTTGAATCAACAGAATTCAGAAGGATTAACGGACATTGATGTCAAATCCACTAAAATATGTGCTTGTCTGGATGGTTCCAAAGAGGGTCAAAGTTATACGAGTTGAAAATCACTGGTCTAAGAGTCCGAAGCAGGATAAGGCTCCGGTTGAAGGCCTATATACTCTTTTTCCCCAGCTTAGCATTAAACTAAATTGTTATAGTTCAAACTCTTTCCTAAGCGCATTTGTCACGCACCAATTCTTCACAGAAATTAGTTTATCAGGACGTTTCAGAGAGAAAATAACAGCAAGGCTTCATAATTGGATTGACATTGTACAAAAGTCTATTTAAAATGCTTTGTTTACAATATAATCAAGGACGAAAATATTAAAATACTATTTGTACTCTTCTTATTCCTGGGCCTTTATCGGTTTGTCTTGGGTTGTAATCATGACCAGCCCAACCCCAACCACTCTGACTTTGCGTTGACGTCTTTTTACTCTGTATTTACATGGACTGGTTTCATGGAATGCGGCGTTTGCGAGGTTTCAAAATCCAAAAAGTCCGTCACATTCGACAGGAAAAAAAATAGCACGGGACTGACAGGCCAGTTTGCAGAACTGTGCAAAGCAAACAACCCTGGAAGTGACTCCAAACTCTGAGCTAACTCACACCCATTGAATTCCAAACTCAGCCAGTGTTGCAACAGTCAGAAATGTCACTGCGGCTCAATATCTCAGATCCAACATGGACACTGAGCGCTGAGTGTGGACAAAAGTCAGAGGAAATGCAAAATACGCTGTTTTATTTCCTTGGATTTGCTTGGATTTTGGAGGTTTGAACAGTTTGACTTTCTATCTTAAAGACAGCCATGAGAGAGAGATTTAATCAAGTAAAGTGTCTTTCCAGTGTGTGATGCCTGATGTTCTCACCGCCAACAATTAAAACCTTCACCTACTAACACATTAAACAAGAAGCTCGACTATTCGTTTATGCGCATTCTAGCTGGAAAGGTGAGGCCTGTAAATGGTGAAACCCGGTGTATAAGAGCAAGAATGTGAGATATTCAGGCTCCCGTAAACATGTGTTGTCTTAACAAACTCCCTGGTCCTGACCATTTCCTGCTGAAAGGACAGAAGGTTTGAAAACAGCACATTCCAGTCTGGGCTCCGAGCATTAGGTTTTGTGTGCCGCGTAAACAGCTGCAAACTCAGAGCCTTCAGAAAAGTGAAGTTTGTAAAGTTCTGTTCTGTCAGACAAACATGCGTGTCTTTGCTGTGAGCCGCTCTCTGTATGTAGAAACCAGGAGTGTCTATGTCAAAACGTTCCAAAGTTCACGAAATAGAGATAGTCGACGTCCGGCCTGAGGCAAAATAGGCCCCCGTTCACCCCTCGTTTGGAGCTATAGGAATACATTGGGAGAAGCCAAATGCTAACAACATCTGGGGTTGTTTTGGCACGCACCAAGACCAGACAGGTACGTATCAACTGGTCTAAGCTCAGGTAAGAACATATCTCAGTCTGTAAAAACGGTGGCCTGTTCCTTTAAACCAGGGGTAGGCAACGTCGGGCGCGAGGGCCAAATCCAGCCCTTCAGCACAGCACCTCTGGCCCTCAAGATGATTTTGAGAAATGTATTATATATTATAAATCAGAGAGTACTTTTAACCAGTCCTCATGTGTTTTGTGGACCTGGAGAAAGCGTTCGACCGCGTCCCTCGTGGTGCCCTGTGGGGGGTGCTCCGGGAGTATGGGGTCCGGGGGCCTCTGTTAAGGGCTGTCTGTTCCCTGTATGACCGCAGCAGGAGCTTGGTTCGCATTGCCGGCAGTAAGTCAGACCTGTTCCCGTTGCGTGTTGGTCTCCGCCAGGGCTGCCCTTTGTCGCCGGTTCTGTTCATTACCTTTATGGACAGAATTTCTAGGCACAGCCAGGGGCCGGAGGGCGTCCGGTTTGGGAGCCTCAGAGTCTCATCTCTGCTGTTTGCGGATGATGTTGTTCTGATGGCTCCAACGAACCAGGACCTTCAGCTGCTCTGGGGCGGTTTGCAGCCGAGTGTGTAGCGGCCGGGATAAGGATCAGCACTTTCAAATCAAGCCAGCTGAGGTGGCTAGGGCATCTGTTCCGGATGCCTCCTGGTCGCCTCCCGCGGGAGGTGTTCCAGGCATGTCCTAGTGGGACAAGGCCTCGTGGAAGACCCACGGTGGTGGGACGGTGGTGGGACTATGTCTCCGAGCTGGCCTGGTGTCGCCTCGGGGTCCCCCCAGAACAGCTGGAGAAGGTGTGTGTGGACCGGGAAGTTTGGGCATCTCTGCTGAGACTGTTGCCCCCGCGACCCGGCCCCCGGATAAAGCGGAAGAAAATGGATGGATGGATGGAGAGTACTTTTAACAATATTTGAGTTAAATGGGAGGAGAAAAAAAGGTAGAAATACTGTCAATATACTTAATTAGGTCATATATTATGTACAACACTGGCATTTGAATGAACTGGAAAAAGAATCATTGTTTTAAGGAAGAAATTACATACATGTACTTGAATTAAGAAATTAAATCTAAGGTTTCAGTAGATTTGCTCTGGTTTTAGATGAGATAAAACCTTTAGTAGTAGTTATTCTCTTAATTCAGACAATTGTGTGTCATTTCAAGTGAAAAACAATTATTTGTCTGATTTCAAGTGGGTTTTATTCTCATTGTTCAAACCGACTGAAAGTCAACATAGAAGAACTTTTATTCAAGCAAATTTGAGTAATTTATCCCATTTAAGACGGTCATGTTTCCAGTGTTGTGCTTCACTTTGGGCTAGTAAACATCGGCTTCGGCCCTCTGTCTCTTTACAACAAAGAAAATCGACCCTCCGCCAAGAAAACCTGCCTACCCCTGCTTTAAACCATTACTGTGTTTATCACATCCCCTTGAGTTTGTCATAGCATGCCATCAGCCAAAGATCGAGGCTCGCATATTGTGTTTAGCACGTTTAATTGCTCTCATCAAACTTGGAGACACAAACCAGCCCCGTCCTCGGAGATGTTTCATTTAAACGCCAACCACTTGGTCGTCGTGCAAGAACGAAGTCGAAGGGATCTACGAAATCCGTTCGTGGGGTCCGGGGATTAGGTCGGCTGTTCCTCAAATTCGTAGACACAAATATTGTCCTTGGAGTCGCCCCGGGGAAGGCGTAAAGAGACAACATTCCCAATATCCGAGGATTTCCGCCATTCCGCAGAGTGTTGGTGTAAGGAAGGGAAAATATGCACAGCAGGGAGGGGGGAGCAGCGGAAATTAACGTCTACAAAGTGTCTCTGTGTTAAAGATACAAAGCAAAAAAGGGGTTCCATTGTTAGATAAGACTCCAGCCACAAGGGGTCAGTAGTGCAGCAAATACTGTTAGACTGTGTGGTCCCCCCTAAAAGCCCAAAGTCAACCACAGAAGATAAACAGCTATGGAGTTTATGCTATTATAAGGAGAGATTCCTGGTCTCTTAAAGGAAATGGATCTGATGTTTTTTTCCCGCTAGCAAACTGGAACAGAGGGATCTACTTAAATGTGTACGATTAAACGAAACCCATTTAAGTTTTCCTAACGCATTCTGAACATTCAAACTCTTCACAGGGATGAGTTTCTAAGCAACGGGGCAAGGCAGAGCTACACAGTCCAGCTAATGCTAACAACGACTAGCCTGCTAGCATTAGATTGGCGTTACTTATGGCTTTGCAATAGCTTTAACCTCTTAACTCCCACCTGAACATGTTTTCTCCAAATTCTCCGAATCTAAAAGGTTCTTCAAAACAGAGGCCAAAAACGAGAAGAAAATGAGGATGTAAACGCAACAAAAAAGCTAAAAAGTGCCCCCCAAAAAAAGCTCAACAAAAAAGTGATAAAAATTTAGCTAATTTTTTTTACAAAAAAGTGACACAAAACCAGCAGAAAAAAGATAAAAATCCAGCAAAAACGTAATAAAAATCCAGCAAAAAAAAAGACAAAAGTCCAGCAAAAAAATGACAAAAATCCAGCAGAAAAAATGACAAAAATCCAGCAAAAAAATGACAAAAATCCAGCAGAAAAAATGACAAAAATCCAACAGAAAAAATGACAAAAATCCAACAGAAAAAGTGACAAAAATCCAGCAGAAAAAATGACAAAAATCCAACAGAAAAAGTGACAAAAATCCAACAGAAAAGTGACAAAAATCCAGCAAAAAAGTGACAAAAATCCATCAGAAAAAATGACAAAAATCCAGCAGAAAAAATGACAAAAATCCAACAGAAAAAGTGACAAAAATCCAGCAGAAAAAATGACAAAAATCCAGCAGAAAAAATGACAAAAATCCAGCAAAAAAAATGACAAAAATCCAGCAAAAAAATTACAAAAATCCAGCAAAAAAATGACAAAAATCCAGCAGAAAAAATGACAAAAATCCAGCAGAAAAAAATGACAAAAATCCAGCGGAAAAAAGACAAAAATCCAACAGAAAAAAATGACAAAAATCCAGCAGAAAAAATGACAAAAATCCAACAGAAAAGTGACAGAAGAGCAACAAAAAAGTAATAAAAAAGTGACAAAAACACATAAGGGAAATAAAAAGTTCCGACAATGGCATTGAGGAGAGACTGGATTTGGTTTTGGCGGCTGATAAGAGGTTAAAACGTTCATAATACGATCCAGACTGCACACTCTCTTTACCCCCCAAAGACTGCTATGAATTGGGATGCTAGAAACGCGTTTGAAAAGTTTGGAGCTTGGACCAAAACTAAAACATGAAAACGCTACAACGAGAGACACATTGGCTCGTCTAAAAAAGTGAGCGAGTGCAATCCTCTGGCACAAACTTCTCTCCGCTTTTAGCTCATAATCATCAAGTAAATAAAATCAGACCAAAATACACGCTTTAACTGCCTGGGCTCACGGCTGCGGTCCATTATGGAGAGGTCACAATAGCTGATGCCGCTTTCATGCAAACAAAAGCACGCTGTGGCTTTAACATCGCTTATTTTCGCCACAGAATCCAGCAGGGAAGTTCAAATGGAGCCAGACAAATGTATTTCTGGAGGGACGCCCCTTATTGGCTCGCGGCGGAGAGAGCCTTTTGTACGAGGATGAGCCGCTGCCAGTGGAGACATTAGGCCTTCATCAGCAAACGCACAAAGGATAAATCTCCGCTGAAATGGGTTTTCATGCACCGTGTTTTGTTGGGGAATATAAACAGTGGGAGGCTGTATTGAGTGGAACAAAACGACACAGGCGCATCGTCGGGACAACAAGGGGAACAGTGGCAACAGGGAGTTAGGTGTTCGCCCAGTTCAAACCTCTATCGAGCGCGAGGGCGGGTTCTCCAGCGGGCCGATGGGTCGTTGGGTTATGGCGCTACGAATGTGGACACCGGAGCCGTGCAATACCTGATATTTTGTTATTGATTAATGCCAGGTATATAGTGGAGCAGCTGGAGCCAGAGTTGCCAATAGGCTCTGTGCATGGAAGGCTTTTGGCGAACTTCCTGTTGGCCAGTATAGAGTCAAAGCTACTTCCCGTCTACATTTGAAGGAAAATTTAAATAAAACAGGATAAAAGAAGAAGAAAACGTGAACAAACATTCAAGCCTGGTGTTTCATAAAAATGATTTCACATAGTGGAGCTATTTTAACATTTGTTAGCATCGACAACCCATTAGTCCAACAACCCATTAGTCCGACGTCCCTAAACTCCGAGCACATCTCTGTTTATGGTCGGACCAATGGGCCTGTTTTGTCTGACTGAAGAGATGTCGGACTAATGGCACCTCTGCTCAATAGAACATTTTCGGAGTGATGACACGTTGGACTAATGGGTTGTTGGACCAATGGCATGGACCACCTTTTTTGCCTCGCGGACCCCTTGAATTGTTAATATCAACTCCGAGTACCCCCAACTTCGAGAATTCTGCCAATACTTTCGCAGCGTGGTCAACTAAACTCAGATTATCCCAAATTTAGAAGAGGGTTGTTGTCAAAATGAAGCAAAGATACTCACAAATCTAAAGATTGTATTAAAAAACATAATTCTAAACTTTCATGCTCATTCATAAAATGGCCGGAGAATATTGTAAGACCCCGAGATGTAAAGACCGAAAGAACAAGATCGCGAATACAAGCGGCCGAAATGAGTTTCCTTCGCAGGGTGGCTGGGCGCACCCTTCGAGAGTGAGGAGCTCAGTTACCCGGGAGGAGCTCGGACTAGAGTCGCTGCCCCTTCACGTCGAAAGGAGCAGCTGAGGTGATTAGGGTCATCTGTTCCGGATACCTCCTGGTCGCCTCCCGTGGGAGGTGTTCCAGGCATGTCCTAGTGGGACAAGGTCTTGTGGAAGACCCAGGACACGCTGGTGGGACTATGTCTCCGAGCTGGCCTGGTGTTGCCTCGGGGTCCCCCCAGAACAGCTGGAGGAGGTGTGTGTGGATCGGGAAGTCTGGACATCTCTGCTGAGACTGCTGCCCCCGCGACCCGGCCCCGGATAAAGTGGAAGAAAATGGATGGATGGATATTGTAAGACACACTGGGGGTCATTTTTTGCAAAACAAGTAGCACGTGTGAAAGTGAATCATCAGCAGAGTCATTTATGTCATTTTTTACTCACGCAGCATTCTCTCTTTTACATATCCGATTTCAGGCTCAATAACAGTTCAACAAACCATTTCAAATGGTAAATTCGGTGCAACATGTGCAATAGTCACACTACTTTTCCCAGCTTGTACTGGCTATTTGCATTGCTCTACAATACAATGCTCCTTCAGTGACCCAGATCCTCAGACACTCTCACCTCACAGCAACAATGTCCGGCATTTGATCCAGGGCCGGCCACAGAAGTGCTGTCCTTTCTCTGTGGACTCTAACTGAAATTCTCGGAAAAGAAAAGAAAACATATTGAGGTGTGACCTTCACATGTATCTTCCACAGGAATCCAGTCAACAGAACCTGAAATGTGTCGAGCAGTTTGTAGAATGCAACACTTTACCCAAAATAATACACAGTTTATATAACAGGATAAAATGTTCCAAGCACATGTTGAATTAACCAAAGACCTCACCTTCTCTCCACCTCTCTACAAACCTGAAAAATAAAGAAACAAAGACACACAATCCTTGATCGCTCTTGGTAAAACATGAATGTTTCCGGGTTGCATTGCACAATCTGTGTGCTCACGTCGCAGCGCGGTTCGGAAACATTTGATAAATACGAGATAGGTATTGACACACAGCGTTTCCCCGGAGGACGCGCAGACAGACACAGCCCTTGACTTGGCGGAAATGGAGAAAAGTTTGATCCGGCGATGGCGACTCGAGACAAAAGTTTGCAATAATCCTTTTTTTTTTCCTCTTGTTGTTCCCGGACTGAATGGGCACGGTTTTCTCAAGAAGATCCCCCCCCTAAAATAGATTGTTTTCGTGAATAAACATTAGCTTTGCTTTAGCAACGAGCGCCACATCCATCACTCTTACTCCCCAATCGGACAGCTCTGTTTAGCAACCAGAACAACACACGATGGATTTGGGAAAATGTTGTGTTTTCTGTACCGTCTGGTCCCGGACCCGCAGTGTTTGGGGAGGGAGAACCGCAGTGAGGGCTGACTCTGTGGAGCCCATGTTTACGCCGGTCATTTGTCTTTTTTTTTGGTTGTCAATACCAGGGATGTGACGTTCATGGGTGTTTGAGCTTCTCTGCAACAGTTCGGAGTCTTTTTCTGTTCATACGAAGCCCCCCCCCCCGCCCCAGACGTGGAGGATTATGGCCCCATTACAGGAGGGGGACCGTCTCATGTGTCAGGCCGAGTCCGTAATGATTAAGGCTTTGTTTAAAATGCGGCGCGGGACCACAAGCCGCTGCAGTCGGCCGGCCAATAAACGCGCATCGATCGGCCGGAGATTTCTCAGACCTGATATCTGCGGCGGAGAGAAAAAAGACGAGAGGCGAGAAATAGTTTTTTCAGCTCCAGAACAAATGAGACATGAATGATGGAGAAACCGTTTGTTTGTGTTGTTGGTGCGGCCGATGTTTCTGAGAGAGAGATGTTTTGGTCGGGGGGGAGCATCGGTTCGGAGTCAAAGGTTGTGGTCGACTTATTGGAACCACTGAGCTCATTGAACATTTGATCGTTTTTTTCAATTTACCCAAGGGTGAAAAGAGAGGCATTTTAGTCATCGGTGCTTTGAAAATAAAACAAGAACGTTTCAAAAACTAAAAGTCTAGATTCAGCTGATGTCTTTGTTTAATGACAGTTGTGTCAAACGTTCTCTAGTGGTTCATCAAAGGCGCTCGGGGCGACCGTTGGCAAAGCTTTTCAAGTCGTCCACAGGTTTTATGGCCAAACCGAAGGAAGACCAATGCGGAGTTTAGATAATGTGTTTTTAAATTTTGTTTGTAGAATGCTTATAAAATATTTTAAATTGTTTGTATGTGTTCCTCGTGCCTCTTTAGGTGTTCCTTGGGCCTCTTTAAATGTTCCTTGGGCCTCTTTAGATGTTTCTTGGGCCTCTTTATGTGTTCCTTGGGCATCTTTAGATGTTCCTTGGGCATCTTTAGGTGTTCCTTGGGCCTCTTTAGATGTTCCTTGGGCCTCTTTAGATGTTCCTTATGCATCTTTAGATGTTCCTTGGGCCTCTTTAGATGTTCCTTATGCATCTTTAGATGTTCCTTGGGCATCTTTAGGAGTTCCTTGTGCATCTTTATGTGTTCCTTGGGCCTCTTTAGATGTTCCTTGGGCCTCTTTAGATGTTCCTTATGCATCTTTAGATGTTCCTTGGGCCTCTTTAGATGTTCCTTATGCATCTTTAGATGTTCCTTGGGCATCTTTAGGAGTTCCTTGTGCATCTTTATGTGTTCCTTGGGCATCTTTATGTGTTCCTTGGGCCTCTTTAGATGTTCCTTGGGCCTCTTTAGATGTTCCTTATGCATCTTTAGATGTTCCTTGTGCATCTTTAGGAGTTCCTTGTGCATCTTTATGTGTTCCTTGGGCATCTTTATGTGTTCCTTGGGCCTCTTTAGATGTTCCTTGGGCCTCTTTAGGTGTTCCTTGGGCATCTTTATGTGTTCCTTGGGCCTCTTTAGATGTTCCTTGGGCCTCTTTAGATGTTCCTTGGGCCTCTTTAGATGTTCCTTGGGCCTCTTTAGATGTTCCTTGGGCATCTTTATGTGTTCCTTGGGCCTCTTTAGATGTTCCTTATGCATCTTTAGATGTTCCTTGGGCCTCTTTAGATGTTCCTTGGGCCTCTTTAGATGTTCCTTGGGCCTCTTTAGATGTTTCTTGGGCCTCTTTAGATGTTCCTTGGGCCTCTTTAGGAGTTCCTTATGCATCTTTAGATGTTCCTTGGGCATCTTTATGTGTTCCTTGGGCCTCTTTATGTGTTCCTTGTGCATCTTTATGTGTTCCTTGGGCATCTTTATGTGTTCCTTGGGCCTCTTTAGATGTTCCTTGGGCCTCTTTAGGTGTTCCTTGGGCATCTTTATGTGTTCCTTGGGCCTCTTTAGATGTTCCTTGGGCCTCTTTAGGTGTTCCTTGGGCATCTTTATGTGTTCCTTGGGCCTCTTTAGATGTTCCTTGGGCCTCTTTAGATGTTCCTTGGGCCTCTTTAGATGTTTCTTGGGCCTCTTTAGATGTTCCTTGGGCCTCTTTAGATGTTTCTTGGGCCTCTTTAGATGTTTCTTGGGCCTCTTTAGATGTTCCTTGGGCCTCTTTAGGAGTTCCTTATGCATCTTTAGATGTTTCTTGGGAATGAGAGGTGTGTCCTGGATTATTGTATAACTGTACCAAATGTGAAAATTCACAGTTAAGGTAACAGGGAAATGTATTTTTGAGGTAGAATTGTTGTGGTCTTGTCTCATGGTATTTTGATAACTTTGAAATGACTGACCTGTAACTGACCTGCGCTGATTCATAGTTCGCACTTTGTACAAGTGCTGCATGGCATTGAAGATGAAGCTGCTGGAAGTGTTTTTAAAACATTTCATTTCTGTTATCAACGAATATGAGTCTCCACTAGACTCCCGCCGCAGCTCTGCTCTGTCTCTCTACAACGCATCAGTACCATCCTGACAAACGTCGCAGTCCTATGTAAACTAACATGAGTGACGGGGGCGGGCACAAGTCATGACGGCGCCCACGCGAACTTCCGGAATGGGGTGAATCGAATACTTGAGAATACTTTACAAATGCTTAATAGCGCGTATAATCATATTTCCTGATGCCAACCAGAGCTGCGGTCTGAGCCACAAAAGGCGACACGGGTTCATTTTTCACCCACGAACAACAAACACGAGTGCGTTCGAACACGCCCATTCACAGTTTTCTCGTGCAGCACGACCTCGCTCTTTTGTGGAGACCCGGGATCTGGCGTCGGCGCGCTGGGGGAGAGGGAATGCCTCGTAGTCGGCGGAGAGTAACATCCCCGACTCTGTATCAATTTTCTTTGTCAACATTTGCCTGGGGAAATTTAGCGGGGGGACAATGGCGGGCTGACTCGGATAACCGCCGCAGCGCTTTGTTCCACAGCGGAGTGCAATCCGATCTAGATGCGGCTCCGCTTCTTGGAAGACTAATGGAGCGCTGGTAACCTCACCCCCCCCACACACCCAAACCCCCCCCCCCCCATCTCCTCTCCCACTCGCAACCTTTGACGCGTCCTTCCTCCTTTGCTTCCTTCTTTTTCAGTGGCTTCTGCAGTGAAAATAAGTTGAAATACAGCTGTGAATTTTACCCTAATTTGTTTTAATGCAAGCGAAGTTAAAAAAAAAAAAAAACATTCTTAACCCCTTAACTCCCACCTGAACCGAGCACATTTTCTCCAGTTTGGCTTTACCCCAGTCCAAAAGCTTCTGGGAAAAGCTGTGAAAAAGCAACAAAACTGAGACAAAAAAAATGATGGAAATGTGACAAAAAAGTGAGAAAACATTGACAAAAAAGTGACGAAAAATGGATGAAAAAGTGGCAAAAAACGTCACAAAAACGTCACAAGAAATTGACAAAAAATGGAAGAAAAAATGACAAAAATGTGACAAGAAAATGACCAAAATATGACAAAAATGTGACAAAATATGACAAAAAATGACAAAAATTTGACAAAAAATCACAAAAATTTGATGAAAAATTGACGAAAAAATGACAAAAATGACAAAAAATGACAAAAAAATGACAAAAATTTGATAGAAAATTTACAAAAAATGACAAAAATGTGCTTAAAATTTGACAAAAGAAATTAAAAAAAATGTACATAAAAATGAAAAAAATATATAAAAAGACAAAAAAGTTACAAAAATGAGTTGAATACTCAACAAAAAAAAATGATGGAAGAAAAAATCTGATAACGTGAGGAAAAAGATCCTCTCGGTTCAGGCGGGAGTTAAGAGGTTAAACTGTAGATTTCCTCAAATATTAAGAATGGATTGAGCCTGGTTTAATTCATTTATTTTATCTTGCTGATATATTAGTCACAAAGATTGAATCGGAGGGGATTTTAAATGTCTTCCTTAGATTTTGAATAAGCTCATTGTAAGAAAGCACAAAGGCCAAACCCAAAGCAGGGCAGATGGTTTGTATCAGACATCTTAAACTCGCGGCTCGGGGGCCTAATTCGGCCCGCGAGGTAATCATTTCTATCGGCCTTCAAGATGATTTCTTACTTATATTACAACCGGCCCGCAGACAAATGTCATCATGGTTATACACACTAGAAGTACATTTACCATCGGGCACTTTTATTCTATTTTTTGTACAGTCTATTTCAAGGCATATTATAGCAAATGATAAAAATGATATTTCTATAACTTAGTCTCTGCCTGTTTGTATGGATGAGAGGCCATCTTAAATAAGAGGTGCCTCGTCACATCACAGAATGCTGTCGTGCAGGCGTAAACCAATAAATAATTAATAATAAATAAGATTCAGTGGAAAATCCTAAAAAGTTCCACAATACTGTATACACATTTACAGGTGCTCGTCATATAATATCATTTACGTTTGTTATTCAACTTGAAATGTGAAACTACTAGACTCATTACATGCAAAGTGGCATATTGTCAAGCCTTTATTTGTTATAATTTTGATGATTATGGCTTTCCCAGAAAACATTTATTTTAAAGGAATAGTTCACCGTTTTTCCATACTGAGATATGTTCTTACCTGAGCTTAGACGAGTTGATACATATCTGTCTAGTCTTTGTGCCCGTGGAGGAGCGCGGTCGCTTCCAACTTCACCCCCGTTTGGAGCTATAGGAATATGCTGGATCTTTGGAACATCTTTGGTCTTTGTGCGTGACTGAGCGCACGCACAAAGACCAGACAGGTACGTATCAACTCGTCTAAGCTCAGGTAAGAACATACAGTATCTCAGTATGGAAAAACTGAGAACTATTCCTTTAATATTTATGTACAGAAAAAGTATAGACCCCACCTTCACGTGGTGGAGGAGTTTGAACCCGAATGATCCTGGGGGCTCTGTTGTCGGGGGCTTCGTGCCCCTGGTAGGGTCTCCCATGGCAAACAGGTCCTAGGTGACGGGTCAGACAAAGAGCGGTTCAGAAGCCCCTTATGAGAGACCAACAGGCCCGATTAGAACCATGAGGCCGTCCTTCTGTGGACCCACCACCTGCAGGAGGCGCCATAAGGGGCTGGTGCAATGTGATTTGGGCAACTCCAACAGCTGCACCCATGACCCGGCAAGTGGAAGGAAATGGATGGGTGGATAAAAAAGTGTAGAATCACGACATGAGTCTGTTAAAATGACTGTTGTCGGGTTGTTTTTAACTTCAGCTTTTTTGGCTTTATTTACTCTTACCACCCGCCTAAAACAAATGCATTCTGTCCTCTTTGGCTATTTTATAGGCCTGTGTAACACCTCATTTGAAAGCTAAGACCCACAAAACTGATCTTTTTCCTCGCGTTGTTGCTGTGTTGTCTCACCTTTTGTATGTTTTTTCTTTTTCCATTTTTGTGACATTTTTGTTGAGTTTTTTGTCACTTTTTGTTGAATTTTTGTCATTTTTTGTTGAGTTTTTGTCACTTTTTGTTGAATTTTTGTTGAATTTTCGTCACATTTTTTTAATTTTTTGTCACATTTTTGTTGAATTTTTGTCATTTTTTGTTGAGTTTTTGTCACTTTTTGTTGAATTTTTGTTGAATTTTCGTCACATTTTTTTAATTTTTTGTCACATTTTTGTTGAATTTTTGTCATTTTTTGTTGAGTTTTTGTCACATTTTTGTTGAGTTTTTTGTCACTTTTTGTCATTTTTTTGTTGAGTTTTTTTCACATTTTTGTTGAATTTTTGTCACATTTTTGTCACATTCTTGTCGCGTTTACATCCTTGTTTTCTTCTCATTTTTTGTGGCTATTTTGGCGCTTTTGTCCCAAGAAGCTTTTTGATTAGGGTAAAGCCAAACTGGAGAAAATGGGATCCGTTCAGGTGGGAGCTAAGAGGTTTAAAGGGGCTAGATGCATGTTGGTCATTTTATACTCACTACTGCCACCTCAGGTCACACATGTAACTGCACCTT
Source organism: Gobius niger (assembly GCF_951799975.1). Lineage (NCBI taxonomy): Eukaryota > Metazoa > Chordata > Actinopteri > Gobiiformes > Gobiidae > Gobius > Gobius niger. The sequence goes on from NC_136867.1 coordinate 6,754,832, forward strand.
CTATATTAAGCTCGTGCATGACGGCACTTCAGACCCGACGTAACACCTTTTTGAGCGACAGGTCTGGGCTCATTCTACACATCAGGACATGGCTGGAACATGTAGGGGGGAGGAAAATACATCATTTTAACATTTGTATACTTCGTATAGTCACATCAATGCTTTTTCAACTATTTTTTATTCTTAGTTTTTAGAAAAAGACCAGTTTTATGTTATATTTTCCAAGTCTAAGTCGTATTTGGGTCCAACAGCTTCTTCACAATTGTCCCTTTACTCTTCATTAATTGTTCATTCATAAGCAAAGGCCTTCAGTGAGAGTGTACAATGTAAAAGCACTTCTGTTCTGAACTGCATGAGCTGCAGAACATTCTGAATAACACGAGGTTATGTAAACGCAACATATTGTGAAAAGCCTCGAGCATCTTTTGAACCTTCGACCCGTGTTTTTGAAGCGTGCTCATAAGCATCGCTGAACTCGGGGCCAGACTTATGCTTTCAAGAACAAAAAAAACAAGAAAGTGGAATAAAGTCACCTAGAAATAAATATACGTAATCGTTTTGACACCTTGGGGAGGGCCGGCTCATGCACTGTGACATTTGGATCCGTGCTCCAGCCGCAGACACTCGTATTTCTCCCAAAAAGGCAGAGAAAATCCTCTCAGGTCATGCAGACTCCCCGCAGAGATGCTATCGGTCAGCGGGCAGTAAGTCAGAGCTCAATCTCCGCACTGTGAGGCCCAAATGAAACGACTGTGCCACGGTGAACCCTCACCGCACCGGGTCCTCGAACCGGACCGACTGTTGGGTCAGGGCCCGAAAGTGGTTCATCCTGTGACCATTTTCAGCCGAGCCTTTCTCTAAAATCACCTCTGATCAACCTGCCTGAATGTCAATGCGTGATAGCAAACATGAAAACATGAATCACTACGCCAATGTGTCTTGATTTGAATACTGCGTAGCATAGCAAGAACATAGCTATAGATTTATGCAATGTCAATAATAGTGTTGTCAAATTTTGGGCCTTTTCAACGTGGGAAATTGTCCATGGGAATTAACGGGAAATAACACAACTGAAGGCTACTTCTTTACAGACAGATATAAACTGAAGCGTAAACATGTGATTTGATAGTTATAAACTGAAATATCTCTCACAGCATTTTTGCAATGTCTGACACGAGGGTTTGAAGAGGACAGCGTTTTAGGTTGTGGCTGATACAAAACAAAACGAAACAGACTCATTTCATGTTCGTGTCCAACTTACATACTTGTAAGTGGCAAGTGGCTTGCAAAAGTGTCCGCCCTCCTTTAACTTTCAGACATTTATATATATATACAATATATTTAATTAAAATTTTATGTGAAACACACACAATAAGTGACACACCATTGTGCAGTGAGATGAAATGTGAACAGTTAAAAACTGAAAAGATGTGCAATAGTATAGGCCACCTTTCCTTTTAGTGCAAACTATTGTCTTCAGAAGTTTCCTGATGATTTCTGAATGATCACATGTTGACCCAATGACTAAATAGAGTCTAGCTGTGTGTTTCTAATGTCAGTTCAATTACAGCTGCTCTGTGATGGTCTCAGAGGTCTGTTATTGTGGACTATTGGGGAGCAGAAGCATCATGAAGTCCAAGAACACACCAGACAGGTCCAGGATCAAGTTATTGAGAAGTATAAAGCTGGATTAGGTTATAAAAAGCTTTGAACATCTCTCTGTGTACAGTTAAATTCACCATCTAGGAATGGAAAGAGTATAGCATCACTGCAAACCTACCAAGACCCGGCCGTCCTCCTAAACTTACTGACCAAACAAGGACAGCACTGACAGGAGCTGTTACCAAGAAGCCTATGATGACCCTGGATGAACTGCAGAGAGCTACAGCTCAGGTGGGGGAAACTGTCCACAGAACAACTGTTAGTCGTACACTGCACAAATCTGTCCTTTATGGCAGAGTGACATTTTTAAAAGAAAACCATAAGAAGCCCTGTTTGCCAGAAGCCGCATGGTGGTCTCGCCTTCTAGCCACGATTGTGTGTCACTTAGTGTGTCTTTCACATAAAATCAATGAAATATATTTATATTCATGGTGCATAGCACGGCACAATATCAAAAAGATAAAGGAGGGCGGATACTTTTGCAAGCTGCTGTGTATCCATCATTATAATACAGCTGTGCAGTATGACAATACAAAACATGTTGTTTTAAAAGTCTGTATTGAGGTCTGTTCTGTTAAATGCAGCTCTGTGTCAGACACTCCTCACTCAGTATTGAGACAGGTGAACCAGTCACAAAGTGAAAAAACTAAATCATTATATAAAACTTTGCCATTTGCCTCGCCCCTTATTAGAAAGAGAACAGAATGTAGGTTTAGTAAAGTTGTTATACTGTATGTTTTTACCTGACGATATGGCCCTCACACTTGTTCTGTGGGTCTGGGGTGACATCACTCAAATGCATGTTTTTATGGTTTAAAAACATAATTAATGGGCAGCTAACAGTTCACCAAATGTTTATTCAAGAAAAAAAAAGACATATATAACATTTTGACAGTATTTAGTTTTTGAAAATTCCCCAAAACTCCGAGCTTAGGTTCCTGAAACGTTCCTGAAAGTTACCGGGAATTTTCCACCCCTTTGTAACCCTAGTCGAAAACAATATCCATCTCCTCGCCCGGTCTGTCGTCATAAAAGCCAACAATATGACTGGGCTTTTTCAATCCGCTGATCAGATGGACATGACAAGATGGAATGCAGAGCCCCCCCCCCCCCCCACCAGCCTCTTAAATCTAATCTGCTTACAGTTAATGATCTAAAGTGAATTAGATATTTAATCATCTTATCATCTTAGTGTGGTCCGGTCTGTGTGCGCCCTCGGTGGACACAAACCCACACGGACACTCATGGTCTGCTGCTGTTGCTCGTGTAGGATTAGAGATGTACGGGATTACAACTGACCAGAAACTGAGAGGTTTTGAGGAATTTTGGAACGCAGTTTGGCCAGGAGTCAGAGATTTGGAGATCGCAGTACGGCAGATACTCACTCCGGCCACTAGGGGGCAGCAAATGGAGATGAAAATCGCTCCCAAAATGCAAATTTAGACACCATTCTTTGTATGGATGAAAGGTGGGGGATCCGTCTATTCCAGCTTTATGAAAATGTCTCGTGTGGCTTAACAGCTATCTTGCCATGGCGGGTTGCCGTAGATACGGACGGAAACGCGCCATGTTGGCGAGCGTGGCCTAGCTAGGGAGAAGGAAGCGTCACTCATTTGAGATGTTTTCTGATGGACTATGAGCATTCAGTGGGTTGCATAAGAATCGGCCCCAGTCCCGTTTTCTGTTTGCCAGAAGCCTCCATGTGGCCCCCATGTGGCTTCTGGCAAACAGAAAACGGGACCTTGTGGTTTTCTTTTAAAAATGCCACTCTGTCATAAAGGAAATATTTGTGCAGTGTACAACTAATAGTTGTTCTGTGGACAGTTTCCCCCACCTGAGCTGTAGCTCTCTGCACTTGATCCAGGGTCATCATAGGCTTCTTGGTAACAACTCTGGTCAGTGCTGTCCTTGTTCGGTCAGTAAGTTGAGGAGGATGACCAGGTCTTGGTAGGTTTGCAGTGATGCCAGACTCTCCTGGATGGTGTATTTAACTGTACTTTGAGAGATGTTCAAAGCTTTGGAAATCTTTATATAACCTAACCCAGCTTTATACTTCTCAATAACTTTATCCTGGATCTGTCTGGTGTTCTTGGACTTCATGATGCATCTGCTCCCCAATAGTCTCTTAACAGACCTCTGAGACCATCACAGAGCAGCTGTATTTGAACTGACATTACATTACACAGAGATAAACTCTATTCAGTCATTAGGTCAAAATGTGATCATTCAGAAATCATCAGGCAACTTCTGAAGGCAATTGTTTGCACTAAAAGGAAAGGTGAGCCTATACCCTTGCACATCCCACTTTTCAGTTTTTTATTTGTGGAAAAAATGTATCAATTTAATTTCACTTCACGATTGTGTGTCTTTCACATAAAATTTCAATAAAATATATTTATGTTTATGGTCCATGGCGTGGCAAAATGACGAAAAGTTAAAGGGGGGCAATATTTATGCAACCCACTGTATTTTGCGCACATTTTTACACAAATAAAGTCACGTCAAAATCAGGTCACTATTAATGTTTTAAAGCAACATATTGTCCACTAGAAGTAAAAAGAAAACGGCACTCCAAGTTAGAGGCTAGCACGAAGCGTTAAGCTAGCGCTAGCAGCATTATCGTCAGAATTCCCTATATTATGTACAAATTTGGGCTGTTTGAGCACTCGGTTTCGCTCCGTGTCTTTAGTAGAAAATACATTCATAATTCAGTATTTGTTTAAAGTAATCGGTGAAAGAGTAGGTGGTTACTGGTTGGTTGCTGCTCTGACATCGCCCACTGCTCCTGACACGTTGCCCCGCTGGCATGGAGGAAGGGTTGAATGCAGACGACAAATCCCTATTGCTGTACCATAACCCGAACATTAAATATGTACAGTCATTTTGCCAGTGCCTTGTTGTTAAGGTGAAAGCATACGTTTTCATCCAGTGGCCAATTGTGAAACCTTTGGCTATAATGGTCACATTTATATTGTGTTGTGTGCATTATGTTACACCAGTGGTTCTCAAACATCTCACACCAAATACCTTTCAAAACACTTGTAATAATAATGTAAAATTAATTAATTAGTGGCATAAACTGGTGACTGGTTCATTACTTTGGAGCGCTTTGGACCTAAGGGGGGTGGACGGTGCTGTATAAGTTGTGGCCATTCACCATAAACAACACAGTTTGGGAACCACTGTACTCCTTCGATAATAAGTGGGGAGGTGAAATATGAGAGCTAGTGTGTGAGTGAGTGTGCGTTAAGGTTTTGTTTATTATTATTATTTAGTTTTTATTGTATTATTATTACTATTATCATTTTGTTTGATTTGATTGCATCTACTCTGCTGTTTTCTGTTCTATTCTTCTTGGACATTTTGAGGACCCCCATGAAAACAAGATGATTCATCTCTTGGGGCTGATCCTCTAATAAAATGTTCATAGATAAGTAAATAAAATAGCGCCTTTCTACCTGCTTTAGCCACTCACTTTAGCCGCTTTACATCTAGGAACCGGTCTCCCCTTGAATTTTGTGGCGATTAAATATTAATTAGACTTTAAATCCAAACTTGGACTTGACTGGAGACTTGCATTTCGTGACTTACTCCCACCTCTGGGCAAAAGTTTCAAATCAATATCTGCAAACTACATTTCTTTTTCATCCCTACACCTACAGCATCTGGCCTTTCATTGTCCTCTGGTCTGCTCTCCTTTCTACAGTCCATATGTGAACAAAGGTGATCGGTTCTATAAGCACTTACTCTTTACCACTACTGACATCTCACTTTGTTTATGCAACCCCTCGTGCTGATCTAAACGACTTGCATGTCCTAGATTTCTTAAAGAGTAAAGGTCTTGGTCTACAGACATGCACTGTGGCGAGAGCTGTTTCCTGTGCAACATGCACGATTGCCACCCAAACCTCAGGCTGTAATGTGCTCTATTGCACTATGTGGTATGGCCACACTTAGATCCACTTACCATCACTTATCATCACTTTATCATTTACACACAATATGTAAATCCAATCCCGTTGTCAATGTCAATTGTTGTCGCCTTACCATATTCTACATCTTATTTATTTTAATATTCTTTATGCATGCCCCTATAGCCTTATAGTTAAATCGTATTGCTTATTTTTTTTATCTAAACTCTGTGTTATACACTGCAAAAAGTGGATTCCAAGCAAGTAAAAAATGTCTTACTTTAAGACATAAGTTCTTATTTTTTCCCTAATAAGTAATATGTCTTGCCTAGCAAAGTTTTCTTGAGAAAAAAAATCTTATTGTAGGAAATAAAATCTAGACATTTCTTGAAACACTTTTTTTAATCTTCTTCAGCTTGAGACAAAGAATATTTTTCTTATTTTAAGAAAAAATAAGATCACAACCACTCTTGATTTAAGACCTGATTCTCACAGAGAGAAAATACATTCCATTCTTTAAAGTGGGAGGCTCGGTGGCACAGCGGTTAGAGTCTCAGCTTCACAGCTGGAATGTCCTGGGTTCAATTCCCACCAGGACGGGGCCTTTTTGTGTGGAGCATGTTCTCCCCGTGTCTGCATACGTTTCCCCTACCACTAAAAACATGTACAATAGGTGAATCCTCCAGCCAGGTGATTCTGACCATCAGCCTGGCTCCACATCATGGAGGTGGGACCCCGGGCGAGGGCAATATTTTCCTTAAATATTAGTATTTATTAAGAACATTTTGCTCAAAAATGTGTGTCATTTAGAACATTTTACTTAAATCAAGCAACATTTAAGTATAATACCCCACCATTTTTCACTAAATAAGAATGTTTTCCTTAAATTATTCCATTTTCTGAGGACATTTTGCTTAATTCTAGCTTTTTATTTGCTTAAATTTAGTGTTTCTTTCTTGTTTTATGATGAGAAAAATATTCTAGAAACAAGAATTCTTAGCAAGAAAAAAATGCTGACCCCATTGGCAGAATTTTTTCCTTAAAACAATTCAAAATGTCTTATTTTCAGATTTTTTTCCTTGTTTTTAGGAGGGCACTTTTTGCAGTGTATGTTTTTATGTTGAATGTTGTGCGTCTTCATCGAGAAATAATCCTAGTTTGTGAACCTGTTTACAAGCAACGGCAATAAAAACGATTCTGATTCTGATGTGCACAAACAAATCCATAATCCATTCAGTTCACTGCATTAAAAAAAAAAACCTGTTGAGTTGATTTTTTGACCAGAACGTGGGTTGAGAAACTTATGTCAGCTTATCAAATTCCGTCCCAAAAGTTATATGAAGAAAACACACTTTCTTTATTCATCTCGAGCAGCCAGACACTGCTGTTGTTGTTTTTGGACTAAAACTGGCAACACTTTGGTTTATTGAAGCGTTTTATTGATTGCATTGATGCAGAGATGTGGCAGAGCGGTCAGACCGTGTACCGCGTGATCCCCTGCTGCTGTTTAGTCTGGAGATGGTATTGAATTGCAATAGTGCCAGGCCTGTGTTAGACAGTTGTGGGGGGAAAGACTAACCACTCTCCACACTGTGTAGTCTGACGGCGTTTTAACTGTGTTCAGTTCTCTGCACCAGGGTATCAAACTGTTCCCCAAAAAGACAAAGGATTGGTAAGACTTTCATGGACTCAAATTACTACTCAAACAAATGTATATTCAAACAAATGTATATTCCTGTTTGTTTTATTCACCCCTTAACTCCCACCTGAACCGAGCATGTTTTCTCCGGTTTGGCTTTACCCCAGTCCAAAAGCTTCTGGAAAAAAGCTGTGAAAATAGTAACAAAACTGAAACGAAAACAATGATGGAAATGTGACAAAAAAAGTGAGAAAACATTGACAAAAAAGTGCAGAAAAATGGATGAAAAAGTGGCAAAAATGTCACAAGAAATTGACCAAAAAAATAGAAGAAAAAATGACAAAAATGTGACAAAAATTTGATACAAATTTGACAAAAAAATGACAAAAATGTGACAAAAATGTGACAAAAAATTGAAGAAAAAATTGACAAAAAAATGTGACAAAAAATGGATGAAAAAATGACAAAAATGTGACAATGTGACAAAAAATATTACAAAAATGTGATAAAAAATGACAAAAGCTACAAAAATGAGTTGAATACCCAACAAAAAAAATGATGGGAAAAAAAATCTGATGGAGGAAAAAGATCGTCTCGGTTCAGGCGGGAATTAAGAGGTTAATGTTTTTGTTTCCTGAAGAAAGAAGAGGAACTTCCTTTGTTCACTGCACTAAGACAAGGCTGCCCCTTGTCACCAGCTCTTTTTTGTTTTGATGTGAAATGATGACACTTTGTCAGCTTCTTCAGTACAGGACCATCACTGTACTGGAGCACTGGTGTCAGATGTGGTGAGCAAGAAAACCACTGCCGTCAAGTTTGACGCCTTGAATTTCTCAAGCTGAGATTTTCAAGTATTTTTAAGGCTGAAGGAGCTTAGAGTAGAGCACTGTCATCATTGAAGTCAAGGTAATCTTTTTGCGGACAAAGATTAGATGAAAACTACAAAAGGAGTTAATGAGACTAAAACTATGACCAAACCTTCCATATATTTTAGTCGTATAATGAAAAGTAAATAAGAAAGGAACAAAAACATCTGAACTTTAAGGGACGCAGTGGAGAAGAGCCTCATCATTTACATTCTCTGCCAGAAGAACAGGTCTGTGCTTTGTCCTTGTGGGAAAAGCCTCAGAAAATATTAAATGCAAATAATGAAAAATGAACTAAAATGACATGCAGCGTTAGTCGACTAAACCAACAAAGACTGATCTTAACAAAAGATGACATTTTGTAAGAGGCTAAAGTAGCTTTCAGTCCTCACTAAGCTCCCGCGTCAGGTGTGGGTGATTACTGAGCATTGTCAATGTGGAAGCTGCACACGTGTGAATGATCACTGCCTGAGTGTTTCACACAAAACAGAGCGGCTCCTGCGTGGGTTGTACAGAGCGGCTGAATGCAGCATTAGCAGCAGGAGGAAGTGGGGAGTCCACTCAAAGAGAAGATCAGATCCTCTGTTTAAATGTGGAGAAACATAACCTCACCTCACTTACATCATGAAGACACAAACAGAAACACCGTCTCAAAAGAAGAGGAGGAAAAGCTTTGCGACAGCACACCACACAATGCTGTTGTATGAAACGCCGTTCCCAAGCCCAGGCATTCCGATCAGAGGAATCATAAGCTTCAACAAACTAGGCAGTCCGGAGGCAGGAGACTTTGTGCAGGGGCTGACTTGTGTATTTGCTTCACAACATTTCAAAACATGTTAAAGGAACAGGCCACAACATTTTTACATACTGAGATATAGGGCCAGATCTTGTGACCGGCGCAGTCCGTGCGCAACTCTAAACGCAACGTGGTACAGGCGCGATCTTGCATGTGGCGCAGGGTTTGCGCTAAAGGCTGCGCCACTAGGGAGAGGCCGTTATTTAAGAAAAAGAGGCCGACTGAGGCGTGGTTCATTACAAGCAGCACTACTCTTCTATGGCAACCTTCACATTATGTTCCTCTTTACGTCCCACTGCCTTGTCTTCTTCCTTAGAATCGATGTCAAATTGAAAACAAAAGCCTTGAAAAGTCTGTTCGAGCGTAGGATACACACGGTTTACTTTCTACAGTAGATCAACGCCACAACACAACACCAAAACAACAGTTTTCCATAAATAAACCACACATGCCTTCAAGTGCACAACACCACGTCTGATCTGAGTTTTAAGGAGACATTTCCATCGTGTGTCAGTCTTTACCTCCTGATGATGCTCCTTGTGTAGCCACAGCTCAGGGCGCATATAGCAACTTTTTTTTTCTTTTCCAATTCAGCTGCTCCAAGAATCCTGCAGCTGTAGCGCAAATGTTCCAATACGCTACAGTTTTCTTGCAACTGCTGCATAACTCTGCAACTCCAGCCGATATGACAGTTTCTGCGTATTCGTCTTCTCTACAGCCTGCGCCATGAACCACAAGATCTGGCCCATATTCTTACCTGAGCTTAGACGAGTTGATGCGTACCTGTCTGGTCTCTGTGCGTGCCCTCAGTCGCGCAAAACGACCAAAGATTCTGCTAGCATTTGGCCTCTCCCAATGTATTCCTATGGCTCCAAACGGGGGTGAAGTTTGAAGCTACCACGCTCTTCAACGGGCACGCACAATGACCAGACAGGTACGCATCAACTCGTCTAAGCTCAGGTAAGAACATATCACAGTGTGGAAGAACTGTGTGCCCTCAGTCACGCAAAAAGACCAAAGATGCTGTTAGCATTAGGCCTCTCCCAGCATATTCCTATAGCTCCAAACAGTGTGAAGTATGGAAGCAACGGTGGCCTGTTCCTTTAATAAAGGGGGGTATTATGCTTTTTACTATGTTACAATGTCGGTCTCTACTACAGCCGCACAGAGTGAAAGAAGTCTCCTTTTGTTTCTCTTTTGTTATGGTTTGTGTTGGAACCCCAAAGCAGAGCCGGAGACAAAACAAAGTTCAAAATTTATTCCCAGACAGGAGGCAGGCAGGATGGGCAGTGCAGACAGGGGGCTGGCTGGCCGATGGGTGGTTCGAAAAAGTCACTCCAGGAGAGGCACCTGAGCATAGGGAACAAACATGAGTTTTCAAGAAAAAGTTTACACACAGCTTTCACTGAACAGAACTCTACCAAGTAGACGGAATAATCTGGCAGAGAAGTGGTGTGCAGCCCAGGGTCTTGAAGACTGAATGAATTAGTGGAGTTGATTCAGGTGTGCCTCATTCCCCTGGAGGAGCCAGCCACGCCCCCTGTCACACACGCCCTGCACAAAACAGAAAAAGGGAGGGGGAGCAGAACACAAAACAGATCCCTAACAGTACCCCCCCCTCAAGGGGCGCCACCCGGCGGCCGACCGGGCTTGTAAGGGTGCAAGGAATAAAAGTCACTGAGGAGAGTAGGGTCCAGAATAAGAGACCGGGATACCCACGACCGATCCTCAGGACCATAACCCTCCCAATCAACTAAAAATTGAAAACCGCGGCCCCGCCGACGCACATCCAAAACACGGTTCACAGCGAAGGCCGGATGACCGTCCACCAGCCGGGGGGGCGGCGGGGGCTCGGCCGGAGGGCTCAAAGGGCTTGTAGTGACCGGCTTAAGTAGCGACACATGAAAAGCCGGATGGACATTCAAACTCGGGGGTAACCGTAGTTTAACAGCAGAAGGGTTGATGACACGGTCTATTTCATAGGGTCCAATGTACCTGGGTGACAGTTTTCGGGAATCAGTTTGCAGTGGCAGGTCGCGGGTCGAAAGCCACACTCTCTCACCAGGCTTGTAGTTCGGGGCAGGAGATCGGCGACGGTCAGCCAGTTTCTGGTTCCGAGTGGCTGTCCGAGCCAGGGCTGCCCGAACCTCATGCCAGACACACCGAGCTCTACGAAGATGTTCCTGAATAGACGGAACCGCCGCAACTGTCTCCTGGGATGGAAAAAGAGGCGGCTGGAAGCCATTAGCAGCCTTGAAAGGTGACATACCCGTAGCAGTGGAGATTAACGAGTTGTGGGAGTATTCAATCCAGGCTAGATGGACGGACCAGGAAACCGGATAGCGGGCTGTGACGCAACGTAGCGCAGCTTCCAGGTTTTGGTTGGCCCGCTCAGTCTGGCCATTGGTCTGAGGGTGGTATCCGGAGGACAGGCTGGCAGAGGCCCCAATAGCATGACAAAATGCCTTCCAAACTCGTGAGGTAAACTGGGGTCCCCTATCCGAAACAATGTCTTGGGGTATACCATGTAATCTGAAAACGTGCTGAACAAGCAGGTTAGCGGTCTCCAGTGCAGAAGGCAACTTAGGTAATGGAACATAGTGCACACTCTTAGAGAACCGATCAACAATAGTCAGAATGACAGTGTTACCTTCTGATGGAGGGAGGCCTGTTACAAAGTCCACAGATATGTGAGACCAGGGACGCTGGGGAATAGGGAGTGGACGTAAAAGACCAGCAGGAGCGCGATGAGAGGCCTTACTACGAGCACAGACGGAGCAGGCGGAGACAAATTCCTTGGTGTCAGAGAGCATGGAAGGCCACCAGAAGCGCTGCTGTATGAGAAACAAAGTGCGGTGGTAGCCCGGATGGCATGCCAACTTGGAATCATGGCCCCACTGAAGCACTGACGATCGGGCAGAAGGAGGAACAAACAGAAGACCGGGTGGGCATTGCTCAGGTGTGGGATGACTGACCTGCGCTTCCTGAACCACTCTCTCTACCTCCCAGCGGGCCGCTCCAATTACACAGGAAGAGGGTAATATGGTTTCCACAGCATTCTCCTCCAGGGGCGCAGCAAACTGGCGGGATAGAGCGTCAGGCTTAGCATTTCGGGATCCCGGACGGTAGGTGAGGGTGAAGTTAAACCTTCCTAAAAAAAGTGCCCATCGAGCTTGGCGAGCATTCAACCTGCGAGCAGAACGAAGGTAAGCAAGATTCTTATGATCAGTCCATACCACAAACGGTTCTGCTGCTCCCTCCAGCCAGTGCCTCCATTCCCTTAGAGCCAAGACCACAGCCAGAAGTTCACGATTGCCCACATCATAGTTCTTCTCGGCAGGACTAAGCTGGCGGGAATAGAAAGCACAAGGATGGAGCTTTTGATCGGAGATGGTCCGCTGAGACAGAACCGCTCCAATGCCAGAGTCCGAGGCGTCCACTTCAACAATAAACTGAGCTGAGGGATCAGGATGGGAAAGGACAGGCGCCGAACAAAAGAGGGTCTTTAACTTAACAAAGGAAGCCTCTGCATCAGCTGACCAAATAAAAGGTAACTTGACAGAAGTCAGCCTTGTCAGAGGTGCAGCTACTTTACTGTAGTCTCTAATGAATCGACGATAAAAATTAGCAAACCCCAAAAATCGTTGTAGCTGCTTCCTGTTTGCCGGAGTTGGCCATTCGGCTACCGCCTTTACCTTGGCAGGGTCTGACTTTATCTGCCCTTTTTCCACTACAAAACCAAGGAAGTGTACTGTAGCCGCATGAAAGTCGCACTTTTCAGCCTTGACATACAGTCTGTTTTCAAGAAGACGCTGAAGGACCAGTCTTACATGCTGAACATGCTCTTCTACAGATCGAGAAAAAATCAAAATATCATCGATGTAAACGAAAACAAATCGGTTCAACATGTCTCTCAGAACATCGTTAATAAGGGCTTGAAAAACCGCAGGGGCATTGGTTAACCCAAAAGGCATCACTAAATACTCAAAGTGTCCCAATGGGGTATTGAAGGCGGTCTTCCACTCATCTCCCTCCTTAATACGAACTAAATGATAGGCATTGCGGAGGTCTAATTTGGTAAAAATAGACGCCTCATGAAGAGAACTAAATGCAGAGTCAATGAGTGGGAGTGGGTACTTGTTCTTTACTGTTATGTCGTTGAGACCTCTGTAGTCTATACAGGGACGGAGAGACTTGTCTTTCTTGTCCACAAAAAAGAAACCAGCGCCTACAGGAGATGAAGACGGCCGTATGAGTCCAGCTGCCAAAGAGTCAGTTATATAAGCCTCCATAGCCTCCCTCTCTGGTTTAGCGAGGTTATATAGTTTAGTAGTGGGCAGTGGAGCACCCGGGATTAGGTCAATAGCGCAGTCATAGGGTCGATGCGGCGGCAAGGACAAAGCTCGGTCTTTAGAGAAAACCTCTTTGAGGTCGTGGTACTCACAAGGTACCACAGAGAGATCTATGGGCTTGGGAGGTTCTTGGGTGTGGCCTTTAGTAGAGGGAATGGCCGAATGAAGGCAATGTGTATGGCAAAAAAGGCTCCAATTGGTGATGGTGAGTGTAGACCAGTCTATGTGTGGGTTGTGTGATTTTAACCAGGGAAGACCCAACACTAAAGGTGATGAAGGTGAGGGAATAACATAGAGCGAAACCTTTTCGTGGTGATTCCCTGACAGCAGTAAAGAAACTGGAGCAGTACGATGAGTCACGGTGGCCAGTGACTTGCCATCTAGAGCAAATACAGTCTTGGGTTTAGGAAGGGACTCAATTGGGATGTTGCACTGGGAAACAAAGTCGCAGTCAATGAAATTGTCATCAGCCCCCGAGTCTACTAAGGCAGAAATGGCAAATGAAGTCTGATTACAAGTAATAGTACCTGGTAGTTGAATGCGTCGGGCGGAGGGATCAGAAGGAGAATGACTCACCAGTGCCCCTCCAGTGGCTGATGAGCTTGCTCTTTTGGGCACGACGGACAGTTGGGCACGATATGGCCAGCCTTGCCGCAATACATACAGAGCCTTTGGTTGATGCGCCTTTGTCGCTCCTCCGGAGAGAGTTTCATTCTCCCCAGCTGCATAGGTTCCTCAGTAAAGGGTGGCGAGGCGGCTGAAGCAGGAGCAGTGGATGACTGTTCGGCAGGGCGGAGTGCAGACGAGGCAGGCAGTTGGAAGGGTCTGGAAGATGGATAGGAGGCGCTACGTCTGACAGATCTCTCCCTACGTCTCTCTCTTAAGCGATCATCCAAACGAATTGCTAAGGAAATCAAGTCTTCAAGGGAGCGGGTCTCATCACGTGCAGCCAGTTCGTCCTTAATCTCCTCACTTAAACCCCGAAAAAATACCCCCTGTAGGGCCTTGTGATCCCAACCACATTCAGCAGCTAAGATACGAAAATCAATCGAGTAGGAGGAAACTGTACCACTTCCCTGACGCAAAGAGAGTAGTCTATTACTTGCCTCTTTACCTTGTAACGGGTGGTCAAAAACCTTGCGCATTTCGGTGGTAAAAGCTGCTAAGGTGTGGCAAGAAGGTGAATTACTGTTAGCTAAAGCAACTGCCCATGCCGATGCTTTGCCGGAAAGTAAACTCATAATGAAAGCCACCTTGGCTCTATCATTCGAATATGTTAATGGTTGCTGATCAAAAACAAGCATACATTGATGGAGAAACTGACTACATGTCCCTGCTTCCCCTGAATACCTGGAAGGTGTAGGAATGAATGGCTCTCGGGGTTGGGCTGGCTGAGCTGGAGATGGAGCTTGATTAGGAGAGGCAGCGACAGCGGGAGGATCCGGTGAGGTGATTGAAGCCAGGTGAGAAGCCATTTGCTCCAAACGAGAGCCAAGCTGGGTCACGTCAGCACTAAGTTTTGTTAAGGAACCCATAACTTCCTTTAAAGCAGCTTCATGTTGTCCAACACGGGATCCCTGTAAGGCTACGGCCTGTCTCAATCTCTCAGCATCTGCGGGGTCCATTGTTGGCCAGATTATTCTGTTATGGTTTGTGTTGGAACCCCAAAGCAGAGCCGGAGACAAAACAAAGTTCAAAATTTATTCCCAGACAGGAGGCAGGCAGGATGGGCAGTGCAGACAGGGGGCTGGCTGGCCGATGGGTGGTTCGAAAAAGTCACTCCAGGAGAGGCACCTGAGCATAGGGAACAAACATGAGTTTTCAAGAAAAAGTTTACACACAGCTTTCACTGAACAGAACTCTACCAAGTAGACGGAATAATCTGGCAGAGAAGTGGTGTGCAGCCCAGGGTCTTGAAGACTGAATGAATTAGTGGAGTTGATTCAGGTGTGCCTCATTCCCCTGGAGGAGCCAGCCACGCCCCCTGTCACACACGCCCTGCACAAAACAGAAAAAGGGAGGGGGAGCAGAACACAAAACAGATCCCTAACATCTTTACTGAAACAAGCTGTGCCGCAAATACCTTATACTTTAAATGAGAGGAAAATGTCTCTGCTTCCTAAGCCTATCGTTCTCTGTTGTTGTTGTTTACCCTTATCCTTAGTTTGATCACAGTAACATTGTATGCATGCCACACATACGGTCTCCGGCTCTGCTATATTAATAGAGGGTGCGGGGTTAGCAACATCAACACGCAAGTGAAACATGAAGCCGGGCCTGTAAGATAGAAGAAAGAGAAAACGTCACTGATCTTAGCATGCACGGATAATAGCTGCAGGTTAGCTAGCACGGCGCGGGTGTTCAAAGCTAATGCAGCGTTTCATCCACATGTGAGGCCTCCCGTGTGGTTCGCAGACTGTGGGAGGACCGAGCATCAAAAGACCGGCAGCTTTTGTGGGACGGGGGTGTTTGTGTAGATGGGGCAGGGGTTTGATATCTGAGTAAAGGAGTGGCAGACGGGGAAAGAGGGATTTAGTCGAAATGTCAAAAAACATAGCCTTGTGACTTCAATGGCAGCGACAGTTGAGAGTGGCGGCGTAAGAGAGAAACGTGGATAGTCGTATTAATAGTCAGTCAGAATGTACATACACTTAAAGGGGGGCATTATGCAAAATCAAATATATTAGACCAGGGGTGCCCAAAGTGGGGAAAAAATTCTGTTGGCCCGCCAGAGAGTGACCCACTTTAGCGCTGCGTTTGGTTAATACTAACTCTCTTCCATTCATTCTCAATGGTAAATATGGATGCAGTACACTTTTTGACCACCAGCGTCAAATTGGGGGCGCTGTTTCTCTCCTTTCGAAAAGTTAAGGAAACACTGTTGTGGTGTCTTGGTCTTGGTATTCATTAATCACAGAGCGTTGTAGCATCAATTTTCACAGTTTTCCAACTTTTATTGCAAAGGTTGTTGACGTCACATAAAAATTGACTTATAAAAGAACTGATGCTGAACTGACACTTTTAAAATAATTTAATGTGGCATTTTCTTTGAGTTAACGAATGAGGTAAAGTCACTGTAGGTGCTGTAGATACAGGTGTTTTTTGTTTTTACATTTTTTTTTGCACTAAAATGCTACAATTGTTGATTTTGTTCTACTAAAACTAGGCTTACCATTTCTTTTAATATAGCATGTTATTTGCATAGATAGAATCAAATGCAAATGTGGGCTATCGAAGAAAAAAAAAAGTAAATGAAATTAAGTAACTCTTATTATATGCAGTTATATGTGTTTCCTGCTTGACATCGCCGTGTTTGGCCCACGACTCACAGGCACTTTTTCATTTTGGCCCTTGGAGACAAAAAGTTTGGGCACCCCTGTGTTAGAGCTTTTAATCCAGAGTTGCTTATAGTGCCTCTCGAAAGTATTCATACACCTTTAACTTTTGCACATTTTGTCATGTTTACAACCCTAAACATAAAGACTTTATTTCGATTTTTTTACTGAACGTTCACACACAAGTAACAGACAACTGTGAAGTGAAAGCAAAATGATACATGATTCTGTTATTTTTCAAAAAATAGAAAAATGAAAAGTGGGACTTGCATAAGTATTCATACAGCGTGAATGAATACTTTGTGGACCCCCTTTTGCTGTAATAACAGCAGCAAGTCTTTTGTGGTTTGACTCTACAAGGTTTGCACATGTAGAGACTGACATTTTAGCCCATTCCTCTTTACAAAACAACTCAAGCTCTGTCACATTAGAAGGAGAGCGTTTGTGAACAGCAGTTTTCAGACCTTTCCACAGATTTTCAATAGGATTTTGGTCAGGACTTTGACTGGGCCATTCTAACACATTAATATGTTTTTATTGAACCATTCCATTGTAGATTTAGCTTTGTGTTTAGGGTCATTGTCCTGCTGAAGGTGAATCTCCGCCCCAGCCTCAGTTCTCTTGCTGACTCCAGCAGGTTTTCCTCCAAAATGTCCCTGTATTTGACTCCATCCATGTTCACAACTATTCTTACAATCTCCCCAGTCCCCGCTGAGGAAAAGCAGCCCCACAGCATGATGCTCCCCCCCGTATATTTGACACTGGGGATGGTGCACTCAGGACGATGTGTGTTAGGTTTGCTCCATACATAACGTTTTACATTTGGGCCAAAAAGTTCAATTTTTCTCTCATCTGACCAAACCACATGGAGCTGTGTCCTCCATATGACTTCTAGCAAACTTCAAACAGGATTTCTTATGGCCTCCTTTCAATAATGGCTTTCTTCTTCCACTCGTCCATGAAGGCCAGATTTGTGTAGAGCACGACTTATAGTTGTCCCATGTCCAGATTCCCCCAGCTCAGCGGCAGGACTTCACAGCTCCTCCAGAGTTATCTTGGGGCACTTGGTTGCATTTCTTACCAGTGTTCTCCTTGTTCAGTTTGTTAGTTTGGGTGGACGACCGCGTCTTGGTAAGTTTGCAGTGGTGCTATACTCTTTCCATTTCTGAATAATGGATTGAACAGTGCTCCAGGAGATGTTTAAATCTTGGGAAATCTTTGTATAACTTAACGCTGCTTTAAACTTCTCCACAGCTTTATCCCTGACCTCTCTGGTGCTCCTTGGCCTTCATGATGTTGTTTAGTGACCAATACACTCCGACCACAGCTCTGAGGGCCTAAAAGAACAGCTGTAATTATACTGAGAGTAGATTACACACAGGTGCCTCTATTTAATGGTTAGGCCAAGGTGTGAACATTCTGGAGTCATTAGGAATGTTATAAAGGCAATTTAATGCACTCAGAAAATGCTGTATGATACTTATGCACGCCCCACTTTTCACTTTTCTATTTTTTGAAAAATAACAGAATCATGTATCATTTTACTTTCACTTCACAGTTGTCTGTTACTTGTGTGTGAACGTTCAGTAAAAAAAATCAAAATAAAGTCTTTATGTTTAGGGTTGTAAACATGACAAAAAAATCTAGGTGTATGAATACTTTCGAGAGGCTCTGTAAGTTCTAACCAGGCACTGCCTTGTTGAGCTTCAGAGATCTGACGGGATCGGGCATTCACAAGGTAATCTGCTGGGTAATCGGGAGAGTGGGGAAGTTTCCCGGTAGGCCACAGTACTTTTGGACAGCTCGAAAAAAAAATCGATTAATAATAGACTCTCACAGAGCTGACTCAGAGCAGGAGCAGAGTTAAGTTGAATGCCTCTGTAAGTTAGGTAGAGTTGGTGCAGTCGGTAGAGGTAATGCAGAAGCGTCAGAAAAAAGGAAGGTGAGGCAACGAAGAAAGAATGAAAGACAGTGGTGACCAATGTATAAAAAGTTCATAAATAATATATTTTATTGCATAACTCAAAGCTGACTGTGGAGATGTGTCAGGCCCAGATTAAATGTGCCGATGTGAAAGTAGAGAGAACCGATCCAACAACCTGCCATGTTCTAGGCTGGCGCTCTATTTAAATAATAAAACTCCCTGCCTGCACGCCCCTGGCCTTCATTGGAAATCACCAAATGTCGAAGAGTTCATAGATCCTTGACAAGAATCTACAATGCGCTGCAAGCACAACACAGCTGGGAAATTCTGAATTCACAAACTCATCCAAATGAATCTTGTCCAGCTCGCACTGATTTCTTTGGTGATTCGGGCGGGGTTTACGTGCTGACAATGTAACCTCCACAGCCAACCGCATTAATACAAGCTTCCTGTTCCTTCACTCCAGCAGAACGTTGGAGAGAGACGACAGGATGGCAACTGAAAGCTGTTCTCACTTTTAATATTGTTGATTTACTCTAAAATTTCACTGAGCAGTGCACCATGGACGCAGCAGACAACGGGGTGCTCGCTGTGGGACAGATTATTAAGTGGAAATGAGTGATTCTGATGCTCTAATGCACCTACCTGTCCGTTCATTGCAGTGTATTGTTATACTGATGTTGCCCTTTAATGGCTTTTTGCATGACTTAAAGGAATAGGCCACCGTTTTTACATACTGAGATATGTTCTTACCTTAGCTTTGACGAGTTCTTTAATAATAATAATAATGCATCGGTTTTATATAGCGCTTTTCTGGACACTCAAAGACGCTTTACATTGCACAATTCATTCACTCCATACTTGGTGGTGGTAAGCTACTATTGTAGCCACAGCTGCCCTGGGGTAGACTGACGGAAGCGAGGCAACCAGTCTGCGCCATCGGCCCCTCCGACCACCACCAACCAGTCACTCACTACATTCGCTAGGCTTCCTGGTGTTACCAAACGGTCTCCCATCCAAGTATCGACCAGGCCCTTCCCTGCTTAGCTTCCAAGGTCTGACGGGATTGGGCATAGCAAAGGCGGTATGGCCACGCAGTCAGCGTTAGCATTTAGCCTCTCCCTCTCTCCTCTATAGCTCCAAAACAGGTCAAGATAGAAGCTACCAAGCTCTTCCACGTTTTCCCTATTTAAACATGGTTACGTGAAGTGTTCCACTACAAAGTACAATTACACAAAATTAAACAATGTGGATTTTCTAAGCGGATAAAAGGGGGAACTACATTGTAAGGAGTAGTTTGACATCCGCACAGTAAAGTGAAGATTGCTGCGCAGATTTCAAACTAATCCTGGTATTATTACGCCTTACAATATAGTTCCCCCTTTTGTCCGCTTAGAAAATCCACATTGTTTAATTTTGTGTAATTATACTTTGTAGTGGAACACTTCACGTAACCATATTTAAATAGGGAAAACGTGGAAGAGCTTGGTAGCTTCTATCTTGACCTGTTTTGGAGCTATAGTGGAGAGAGGGAGAGGCTAAATGCTAACGCCGTCTGCGCTCTGTTTACGTGACTGAAGGCACGGGGGAAGATCAGACAGGTCCTGAAGAACTCGTCAAAGCTAAGGTAAGAACATATCTCAGTATGTAAAAACGGTGGCCTATTCCTTTAATGGCTTTTTGCTTGACTAAAGACTTTTTAAAGGTCCTATATCATGTAAAATCAACCCCTTTGAGCTTTGAACCTTGTTACAATACTAATTCCTTATTCAAAAATCATCCCTAAAGTAGTATTTGGCTTCATTCCTCCATGTCTGAGCAATCCTCACTAATCCTACGGTGCGTCCGAATCGAGCAAATTGGTCAGAGGTCTAGGCCCAAACCGGATGTGCGTCAGTGTCCGCCATGACAAGAAGCGTCCGAATAGTGCAGTTAGGAAGGAGGTAGGAAAAGGAGCCTCAATGCTTCCTATCATACCTCCTTTAGCATAGGGACCTCTGGCGGTTCCTCACCGGCGATCAAACAAACAAAATGCTATGTAACATTCCTGCTATATTTACGATGCACCAGAATAAGAACTGAAAATGCAATGGGCGGAATTTCAGCAGAACCGAGCCTCTCAAGCCCACAGTGCTGTTGCTACACTGTAATGTCAACCTGGCTTTAAAAGATAAGAATGGGTTTATCACTTTAGGAAATCCGCAATTCAAAATGGACAAGATATGTACGGCAATGTCCACATTAAAAGTTCAAGGTCCTGCACTCTGTGAACCGGCTCTCCCGTAGAGTTGGTTGTTGACTTTACCGCGGCGCTCGTCTGCTGACATATTAGTGTTTATGTTGTTGGAACATTTACCGAATGCGGCTAGGTGTGTTTTTTATGGGCTCATTAGCCAGATGAGTGCGCGGAGAGCGTAAAAAACAGTGAGAGCTGCACTTTGTCATCACGACGCAAAATAAAGATGTCATGGAGACGGCACAGTCCTGGAGATGAGGCAAATAAACATTTTATTACCTCCGAACAAACTTCACACAGAGCTCTAATAGACTCAATCAAATGGGGAAATAGGACATAACGCACATAATATAGCACATTTGATCACGTAAGTAAAGAGGAAGCAATGGCGGCGTAAGGCGGACGGAAGGAGATTAGGACATATCCGCATACCCTCAAACTAGTGTCAGAATTCTGCTCCCTGTTCACTCCCCTCCACTTTTCTCTATAGCAACAATAATCAAACATAAAAAATTACACTATGTTCCACATTATTATGTAAATTGTAGTTCAGTGTCAAAAAGGAAAAAGAAAACAGTTAAAAAAAATCAATGGATGGTGTTAGTGTCTCAGGGCTCTTTCAATCAATTTCAGACGGCTGTGATGATTAGTAAGCCCAGGGGGAAAACTACTGAAAAAGGATGTTCACCATGATTAAGCTGACCACCATTTTCAAGCAGCAAGGGAAAGAAAAAGGATCTCTCTGCTGATGAAAAGCGTGAAATAGTTGAATGCCTTGGACTAGGTATGAAAACCTTCGATATTTCATGCAAGATCAAGCGTAATCGTTGTACGAGATTTGTGGCTGACTCAGAGACACACAGAGGTTTGTCCAAATAAAGGCACGATGAGGACGGTTTCTGCCAGACAAATACATCAGATTAAGAGAACAGATGCTACAAAGCAGCAAACAGGTATTTGAAGCTGCTGGTGCTTCTGGAGTCTCCTGAACATCAAGGTGTAGGACCCTCCAGAGGCTGCAGTTGTGCACAAACCTTCTATCCGGCCTCCCCTTAACTGTTCATTGAAGCTCATGAACAGAAACGGCTGAACCTTTGGAGCATCGAGCCAAACATCTATGAGGGTGGGAGGCAGTTTCCATCCAAACAGCAGCTCTGGGAGGCTATTCTGACATCCTGCAAAGAAACCCAAGCAGAAATTCTCCAAAAACTCACACGTTTAATGGATGTAAGAATTTTGAAGCTGCTATCAAATAATGATATGTTACTTTATGTTAGCTACTATGTTAAAACCTATTGAGATGTTTTTGACGGAATAGCTTTTGATTTCAGTAAATATGACCTCCTAATGCTGCAAATTCAACACCTGACCATTTTCAGTTAATCACAACCTATAAAATATATTGAATCTTATGGCCTTGGTGCAAAAAAAAAAAAGTATGTTTCTATCATGCACGGATCAGAAATAACACAATAATGTGAAACGTTGTCTGAGATGGCATGGACGTCATTAGCGTGCCCGAGGGCTGCTATTCGCTTTCGTGCGTCATTTCCTCGTCCAGACTTTGGTTCGCTGTGTCTGTTCTTCGGGTTCAGCGGCGCACACGAGGCTGTAAGTGCACTATAATAACCGCTGATTACTGTTCAGAGCAAATGGAGCAGTGTCTGACTTCGTAACATCAGTCAAACTTCAGCTCATTGATCAAATCCAGTGAACGATCCTCGGCCCGACTCCTGCTGTCGCCGATCGAGCCTCTGACGCACGGGCTCATAAACATGGCAATGGGCTTCGGACAATGCCCCGCACTTTAGCTCAAATGAAACCTGTCCTACTCACTCACTTTCATGTTCAAACAGTCGAGTTTGTAGAGAGAAATAGTGCTCCTTTGATTTAGTGGCTAATGCCTTGTAGGTGCTTTGGCATTATCAGGTCGTCCTCCCGGATTTACAGGGAGTCAACGCTTTGGCTATAGTGCATATTTTTCCTGTCATACCATAGTACTTTGCTCATGGCCCATTGGTAGTTGAAAACGCATCTTTTCAGCCAAGCTTTCAACACATATGGACCATAAACCAAATATATTTCAAATAACATTTAACTGTTATGTGAAACAAGTGAAATTAAATATGAAAAGTAAAAAACTATTTACCGTCTTTCCTCTTAGTGCAAACTAATTGTCTTCAGAAGTTGCCTGATGATTTCTGAATGATCACAATGATCATCAACGAATAAATAGAGTCTACCTGTGTGTGATCTAATGTCAGTTCAAATACAGCTGCTCTGTGATGGTCTCAGAGGTCTGTTAAGAGACTATTGTGGAGCAGAAGCATCATGAAGTCCAAGAACACACCAGACAGGTCCGGGATAAAGTTATTGAGAAGTATAAAGCTGGGTTAGGTTAGAAAAAGATTTCCAAATCTTTGAACATCTCTCAAAGTACAGTTAAATACACCATCCAGGAATGGAAAGAGTCTGACGTCACTGCAAACCTACCAAGACCCGGCCGTCCTCCTAAACTCACTGACCGAACAAGGACAGCACTGATCACAGCTGTTACGAAGAAGCCTATGATGACCCTGGATGAACTGCAGAGAGACACAGCTCAGGTGGGGGAAACTGTCCACAGAACAACTGTTAGTCGTACTCTGCACAAATCTAAATTATGTCCAAGATGGCAAAACAGTAGCTTACCACTAGGGCTGGACAGTTGATTGAATTGTATTCTAATTGTGATTTCAGTTCAGTCAGTGTGATTTCAGGTTCATTGGGTAGTAGCAAGTGAAAGCAGTGAAACTCGCCAAGCCACAGCGCGTGAATGCGAGTGTGTGAAGCTCGGAGAGTGCTTGATGAAAAAATAAATTGAGAACAGAGAAGGTGAAGAAGAAGACGTCCAGATGCTTGACACCCATCGACGGAGGAGGAGAGCCTCGCGGTGGCGGTGACATTTAGCGGCGCGGCGCGAGCAGATGATGGGCTGAAAGGCAGAGGCTACAGAGCTGATGTGAAAATCGAGTTGGTGAGTCAAATCGAGTCATATTTTCGATGTTTTTTGTATCTTTTTTTTTGTGTATTAATAATTTGGAATGAAAAAACTCAAAACAACAAATATATATATTTCCCCCCCCCATTTCAATCAATCAATCAAAATGTATTTGTATAGCGCCCAACAACAACCAGAAGGTGCCCAGAGCGCTTTCCAGGATTAAAACAAGAATCACAATAGACAACAATAAATACAAATACACATAAAAACAGCAGTCATTCATTTCAGTTTGGTCAATTTACAAATCATTCAAAACACATTCAAGTCAAACAATAAACTCAATCCATGATTATGGATTGGTTTTCTTTAAAGTCATCAAATCTATTTCATTTTCATTAATTGTGATCATTGTTTTTCCCTTTGTTACTGAAAACCATCCATTTTGTTTTAAAGGGGGGGTATTATGCAAAATCAACTATTATGTCATTCCCTCATAAAAAACATGCCTGAAGTGTTGCCTTGGTACATTCACGTATTTCTGAGTAATCTGTATAAACTCTGATGGCGGCCATTTTAGGGATAGCTTTGCCTGAGTCCTCCTAGGAACGCCCCCACCTCCTGGAGATGCCCCCGAGCTTTCGTCACCAGCCGAGTAACCAACCACTGCCCCTCAGCAGAACCCCCTCCCCACTGATGCCACAGACAGCATGTGGAGGGGGCGTGTCGGAAAGGCTCAGAGGTTCTTAAAGAGACAGAGGCCTATTTCAAGACATTCACTACAGCCATTTTGAGAGAGCAAATTTATGAGGCAGTTTTTAAGGCAGTTATTCTAATGTCATCATAGTGTGCTATAGACTGGTGCTATGGGATTGAAAAAAGCATAATACCCCCTCTTTAACGATTTATCCACATCAAACCAGTTCTGTAGTTTATATAATGCCAGATAACTCCCTGCTGTAAACATCGGATGACTCTGTGAGGACAGGCGGCCGGACATGTAAGCCGCTCCCATGGGTGGTCCCGCGGGCGCTCCTCTACGAAGGCGCTCTGCATCAGGGTAATTGACAGAGCGATTTGTAGTCCTCCCTTTCCGAGGGCCCGGCTGGCAAAGTCCGGTCAAGCGTCTGCGATCTGCTCTCATTTCTGTATTTGAAGATAGGGCTGTAATCCTAATGAGATTTGCTGATCAAATCAAAGCGCAGCGCTGCCTAAAAATATCAGGGTTTACAGTAAAGGCTTAATCATAACTGGATGCACAAGCAGACAGGACGCAATATCCAATTTTCATCCCTTCGAATCTGATTAGGTATTTATTTTATAGTCCTGATTTCCATCGGATGTACAGTGCAGTGGCTCTGCTTCAAAGTCTGGATCAAAGTTTTTTATTATTATTAAAGCTGGAGTTTTTGTTGGTTGGAAAAAGCAATATTGATCTAAAAGGGCCTATTCAAACACTCCCTTTTCTCGGTTTCTGATTCTACAAGTGCTGCAAACGTCCCTTCAGAGGGGAACTCGTCGCCCCGGTGTGATTGCTCAACGAGAGAATCGTACCAAAGTTTGTCGTTGCGAGTTTCACGCTGCAGACGACGTGTTTTAGAGATGCGTGGGTCACAGGTGGAGGTGAGTCTTATGGAGGTGTTTGGATATGACGATGATGAAAGGAACAGTTTATGGCGAAAATAACAAAGTTGAGGTGGGAGCTGTATGTGGTGTAACCAATAAGAAAGTCACTGTTAAAAAGGTATAAAATTACATTTATTTACTAAAAGGCCTATAAAAACAGATGAACTAAAAGATAACTAAAATCCAGGACGGGCTGACGGACACGAGCCATCTCTTCCACCACGGTGCGTCTCCGGGCCTCCAGCAGCGCAGCGGGGTGGGTCGTCCTCCGGTGCGCCTCAACCGATCCCCATTGCGGGAGGCGTCCACCTCCGGGTACCTGGGCAGATGGACAGAGCACAGCAGAGTACACGTGCCCCAAGACCCCGTCGCCATAGGCCAACTTTAGGAGCACCACTCGCCTGATTCAAGTTCAGAGTACCCACTGCGCAGGCGGAGCTCCTCACTCCGCTGCTGCAGGTGTTTCGCGTCGTGGTGCTCTTTCCCGGGACGTTACTTGCGCCTCCTCCTCTGCTGTGCTCCTGCCTGCCGTTCACCCCCGCTGCCAGCCGCCTGCTGGTCCGACCTGGCCCGCGTCACTTAACCCTGCATTTTCCTCCATTGCGCCCTCCGCCCACCTGTCCGCTGAGAAGCTGCTCTCCTCAGGTCAGTAAGATGCTGAGTCTTTGTTATTTTAGTTGTACCTTGCTTCTTGATGCATTATTTTCATCACATGTGCCTGTCATTATGTGCTTGGGCACGGCCATTGTGCCACATTTGTAGCGGTGATCCAGTCATACAGAAGCGATGGCCACGTGACATCTACACAAACATGCTAATGATACTCTTACCCCACAGAACTAAACAATCAACAAAACACTTTGTGTGGCATTTATGGATAAGATTTCACTGTATATGTGTATTTTGTTAGCCAACAATGTTAGGACAAAAAAAAAGTGCGCTTTGTAGCCCGACCCACCCGCACCAGAAGTTTGCCGTATTTTTGAGAAACCCGACCCGACCGGGGGTGCGGGGGTCGGGTTGATTCGCACATCACTAATGTGTTCACAGGCAAGTGCGCCTCAATAGCGGTGTTTTGTTTTGGGGTTTGAGAAAGTGAAATGCGGTGCTGCCTGTGCCTGGGTTCATTGCTTTTGTTTTGACTGTATTTTGTTGATGAGACGCTGGACAGAGATGCTACAGTATCTGCAGCAAAAGGACGCCCACTGCAACCTGTGCAGCAAGAAAGTCCGAGTTCGATTCCCACCAAGGACGGGGCCTTTCTATGGTTTGCATGTTCTCCCCGTGTCTGCGTAGGTTTCCTCCAGGTACTCCGGTTTCCCCTACCACTATAAACATGTACAATAGGCCAGGATGAATGAGTGTGTTTGAGCGTGCGCATGGGGGACGACGGTGTGGCATCAACTTGCACTGTTCCGACCAAATAAACCAATAAACGACCAAAATCGTGCCATGTGCGTCCAGCTTGAAGTCCCTCTAACCATCGTAGCTCATCAAAACAATCCGTGGATGGAGCTACTGTTGGACATCAACGCTAGTATCAGAAGGGACTGCAGTGTGTATTTTGGTAATGTTGATTTTACGATTATTCGATTCATTGGCTGTTGATGAATATAGTGTTTTTTCAAACTTTTCACCACATAAAGCTGAAGTGGTGCCGCTTGTAGGAGGCTCTCTGTGCTTTAAAAAAAAGAAGTCACTACAGCTGAACTTGATTTGCACACATTTGTGTTTTGAACAGGCCATTCCTCATTTGAAACTGAGCTTTAACGCCTGGATACCACACTGGCACTGACCGGGACTCACCGGGCACAGGAGCTGAGATTGAGGAAGTGAGAGAGAGTTTATTTCCGAACAATAACAGTGGAGCTAATTCTGCTTTCTGATTGAATAACTGTCCTCGGACTCAGCAGGGGTTTCCACTGGCAGGCCTGACCCAGCCCAATGCCTGGTCAACCCTGTTAGTGGAGCGTTTCCACTGCCCAGGCCAGGGCCAAACAATGTGGACGAACAGTTTTCAGGGGGCTCTGTTGTTGCTTCAGCATCTGTGGGAGCACTGCCTACAACAGCTGTGATCCATGTGTGTACTGGAAACCCCGCCGTGTACTGGGTAGAGCTGATACGTGACAAGGCCAGTACTTGGACCGAGGCACGCAGGATACGAGCGTGTTATGTCATCATCTATTTTAGTGATTGATTAGTTTGCAAGATGAGCATTTACATCCAGATTTAATAAGGCGAGACACTGCAGGTGAATAGGGAAAAAATGTATATTTACAGATATCAATTTGAAACTGTTGCTGTAGATCACTGGCATAAATGTAAGAAAAAAATACATTGCAAGTTTTCTGTCATTTTGTCTTTTCATATAAGAACAAGGTGTTTTATGCCTAAAAATGCCCCAAAATTTCCCATCTTTTCGGCGACAAAATCTGAATAATGGATAGAGCTACATTCCATTTTATTGTTTCATTTTATTGATGAATGAGTTACCAAGACTTTTTCAGAGGGGATTTTGGATTTATTGTTTAGTTTTAAAATAAGCTGTTTTTTAGTGTAAAAATGTGTAAAAAATTAATTTTCGCCTTATTTTTTGACATTCAAAACTCAATAAATCAGGCTAGGGATTAAATAATAAAAAATCCCTCTGAAAAAATCTTCCAAGTATTGTTCAGTCCAAGGCTGGAAAATTTGAAGTCTTTAGGTCCGACTGACGTGGACATAGTGCCGCCACAATGTGTTTTGAGAAAAAGGCCCTTGAAATTGCATTCTCCCATATAAGTCTATGGGGGAACATTGAATCAGCGCTATATTTAAACATGTTATTGTGAAGGTTCGGCATATTTTCTGTTTCCGGGTGAAAGCTTGTATGTTCAGAGACCAATTTGGCCCAAAACCTGAAAACTGAAAAAATTGAGTTTTGCCTGTAGTGTCACCCCTTAAGGGCCCCATGAACACACACCACAAATCCGGCCCTGGAAAAAAAAAAAAAAAACCTCTAAAGAAGACACTGCTTTAGAGGAGATGCAGCGGTGTGAGGCCGCCGTCTAAAAATACCCATTGTCTATATTTCATTTTCCCGTGGTTTAACCTTCCAGCGCGCCGAGCCGGAGCCGTAATTAGCGGTGATAGATGGGTTGTTGTCAGGATGAAAGATGGCGGCGCTCAGATGACATTTACACTCGGATTGACCGGCCACAGAAGAAGAAGCCGGGGGGTCAGCCGGTGAACCGGGCACGCGACGGTCCAATGTGCCTAAACCGCTATCGACACTAGCGTCACGGTCGTAATGGAGAGTGTTTTGATCGGGCAGTCATTGCGCTGGCTGAGCTGCTACATGCTGCGGAAGGGGAAATCAATCAGTTCTACATGCAGGCGCGAGAGGGTGAAAATGTTCACAAGCCGACTGTGATCTTTTCAGTCGTTTTAGCGTCTTTTTGCTTCTGTTTTCCTGTGAATTCTGGATTTTGTTTTTGCGAGCTTGAATGTTTTTTCGGATGTTTTTTGTTGTGTTTGGACTGGAGAGCACTGTGTTATATATAGAGAGAGATATTTGAGCCAGACCAGACACTCTTTGGTGATCACACTGAAAGACTTCTCAAAGGGCTGTATAAGGAGAAGCGACCCAAGGTGAAGAAGATCCCTCAAAACGGTGTGAATAAAGTAGGTTCTTTGATTAGGGAGATTCTAATTAAGGCGAGACACTGCAGGTGAATAGGGAAAAAAATGTATATTAACAGATATCAATTTGAAACTGTTGCTGTAGATCACTGACATAAATGTGAGAAAAAAATACATTGCAAGTTTTCTGTCATTTTATAAATGCCCCAAATTTCACATCTTTTCGGCGACGAAATCTGAATGGATAGAGCTATATTCAAATTTATGGTTTCATTTAATTGATGAATGAGTTACCAAGACTTTTTCAGAGGGGATTTTGGATTTCTTGTTTAGTTTTAAAATAAGCTGCTTTTTAGTGGAAAACATTGTAAAAATGTAATTTTCGCCTTATTTTTTGACATTCAAAACTCAATAAATGGGGCTTAAGGGATTAAATAATAAAAAGTCCCTCTGAAAAAATCTTCCAAATATTGTTCAGTCCAAGGCTGGAAAATTTGAAGTCTTTAGGTCCGACTGACGTGGACATAGCGTCGCCACAGTGACAGAAAAACGTGTTTTGAGAAAAAGGCCCTTGAAATTTTGTTCTCCCATTTAAGTCTATGGGGGAACATTGAATCAGCGCAATATTTAAACATGTTGTTGTGAAGATTAGGTATATTTTCTGTTTCCGGGTGAAAGCTTATATGTTCAGAGACCAATTTGGCCCAAAACCTGAAAACTTAAAAAATTGAGTTTTGCCTGTAGTGTCTCCCCTTAAATGTAACTAATCAGGCAAAATCAAGTTTTTCCAGCTTTTAGCCATGTTATATTCCTCAAAACAACGGTTCTTCCATGTTTGAATTTCTTAACTTGTTCTCGCCGGAATCATGAAAGTTACAATTTATATCAGGGGTGCCCAAAGTGGGGCCCGCGGGCCAAATTTGGCCCGCCGCAACAATTAGGTTGGCCCGCCAGAGAGTGACCTACTTTTGCGCAACACCTGGTTAATACTAGCTCTCTCCCATTCATTCTCAATGGCAAATATGGATGCAGTACACTTTTTGGCCACCAATGACAAATTGGGGGCGCTGTTTCACTCCTTTCGCAAAGTTAAGGAAACACTGTTCTGGTGTCTTGGTATTTCTGTGGCATAGAGCGTCGTAGCATCAACTTTGCTGTTTTTCCAATTTTTTTTGCAAAGGTCGTTGACATATATGACGTATAAAAGAATTTATGCTGAACTGACATTTTCAAATTGGTCTAATATGGCATTTTCTTTGACTTAAAGAAATGAATGAGGCAAAGTCACTGTAGGTAGTGCAGGTTACAGGTGGTGTTGTTTACATTTTGCACTATATTGCTACATTAATTGATTTTGTTATTTGCATAGATAGAATTAAATGCAAATGTACACCAAAAAAGAAAATAAAGTAACTAGTATTATTTGCAGTTATATGTGTTTCACGCTAACATCGCCCCCGACCCACAGACGCTTTTTCATTTTGGCCCTCAGAGACAAAACGTTTGGGCACCCCTGATTTATATACAGGTAGAGCTATTCCCCTTATTCTGGAAGTTCCTGTTCCAACGTCTATGTTCTTGAGTCATTTTCTGCACTCTGTTGTTGAAGTGTAGAACCTTTCGCCTCTCATCCAAAAGGCTTCGTCAGCGAACTAAAGCTTCAGCTTGTCGTACGGACTACAAAGATGTCTACCTGCAGGTGGGAGTCGCCATTAAAGGAACAGGCCACCATTTTTACATACTGAGATATGTTCTTGCCTGAGCTTAGACGAGTTGATGCGTACCTGTCTGGTCTTTGTCACGCAAAATGACCAAAGATGTTGCTAGCATTGAGCCTCTCCCAATGTATTCCTATAGCTCCAAACGGGGTGAAGTTGGAAGCTACCACGCTCTTCCACAGGCACAAAGACCAGACAGGTACGTATCAACTCGTCTAAGCTCAGGTAAGAACATATCTCGGTATGGAAGAAGTGTGCCCTCAGTCACGTAAAAAGACCAAAGACGTTGTTAGCATTTAGCCTCTCCCAGTCTATTCCTATAGCTCCAAACGGGAGTTAAGTTAGAAGTGACTAAGCTCTTCCACAGGCACAAAGACCAGACAGGTACGTATAAACTCGTCTAAGCTCAGGTATCTCAGCATGGAAGAACGTGGCCTGTTCCTTTAATAGAGGGGAGGGACTGAGCCCAGCTAAACTCCTCCCTGTGGTCTTTATCTCGGGCTGTGGGCTGAGCTGACGAAGCCTTTTGGATGAGGAGGCGAAACGTTCACTTCAACCACAGCGTACAGAAGATGACTCAAGAACCTTCATTGAAGATGGACAACTCCTGTACGACTGAGAGCCTGCACATGTTCCAACAAACTAACTCGGGGGTTTCTCAGATGGAGGGACCAGTTCAACTCTATGGAAGAAAGACAGTTTTTGGACAATTTGACAAATGTTGTACCTCATCAGTATCTGGGTGTGATTGGATTTTCATAGCAGAAAGTCCTTTCTACTGGCCAACATCATTTTTTTCTCCACTTTTGGACTCCTTTCAGAGAAAATAATTAGACCTTAGTTTATACGTGCGGACAGAGAAGACAATGGACTTCGAGGCCGTTTTTCTCTTTCTGTTTTGTTAACTTTCTCATGCAACAGATCGACTTCGTTTCTACTGGAAACACATCATTTACGCCGACGCAAAACCTTAAACTAACTCAGTCACTTAAGAAAAACAATCAAGCCTGGTTAAGATCTAATTCCACGTCCGCTCGGCCTATGTCAGTGAGACTGTATTTTGTTCGCCCGTCGCCATGGCAGCAGAGACTCGTGGCTGTCGTGTCGGTGAGATAATGACGTTTGTGAACAGCCAGTGCAGGCGAAGTTGGCGGGACTGAGAGGGAAACTTATCTCTGTCGAGTTCAGACTGCAAACGTCTCCAGTTGGATTGTGCCGCGTGATAATTGGTTGTGTCACACAGTTTGTTCCTGTGAAAACGTGGTTATGAAGAAGCATCTTTGATCCCTCGCATCCTCACTTCACCTTTTTATGTCTTTGCACGCGACAACACGTACGTCATCTCGCGCAGCCCTTTTCTCGTCTTCCCGTCTTTGTATCATTTTCATATTTTTAGTCAACATGCGTCCTTCCTTCCGTCTTTGTGTTTATTCTACTAGCATGGATTTTCTTGTATTGTACTCTTTTACATCTACATCCCATTCCATTTCGTTTTTCATTTTAACTTTTCCGAGTGTTTTTCTCACTTCCCTTCTCAGCTCTTTGCTTCCTTCTGTTCTTCCATTTTGTATCGTATTTTGAAATTGCAATTAATTACAAAGTGTCGGCAGTCACTGAGCAAACAGCAAAGCATCTTGTTTCTGTTGGGGTTGAACTGTTTTGTGATTCTCTTCATATTTCTTATCTTACTTTATATCGTATTGCCTCAAGTGGGAAAGGTATGTATTATTTTGGTAAATACTTCATAAACATGAACTATCTATGAGTTTTTTTTTACATGTTCAAATGAAGTATATATTTCAATGATAACTAATGCTGATTTATTCATTTTACATGATGTAAAAGATCTTAAAGGGGGGGTATTATGCAAAATCGAGTTGTTCAAGCTTCACATCATGTTATTATGTCATTCCCTCATTAAAAACATGCCTGAAGTGTTGCCTTGGCACATTCACGTATTTTTGAGTAATCTGTAAAAACTCTGATGGCGGCCATTTTAGGGATAGGTTTGCCTGAATCCTCCTAGGAACGCCCCCACCTCCTGGAGACGCCTCCGAGCTTTCGTCACCAGCCGAGTAACCAACCACTGCTCCTCAGCAGAACCCCCTCCCCACTGATGCCACAGACAGCGTGTGGAGGGGGCGTGTCGGAAAAGGTCTGAGGTTCTTAAAGAGACAGAGGCCTATTTCAAGACATTTGCTACGGCCATTTTGAGAGAGACATTTTATACAAAATACTTTAAAGGAACAGGCCACCGTTTTTCCATACTGAGATATGTTTGGTAAGTCCGTGGTACTTATAGTGGTAATTACAGGATAATTACTAGGTTATTATTGTGGTACTAAAAGTCATGATTACTAGTCATTAGGGTTAGGGGTGAGGGGTCAGGGAGACACAGAGTTACCACTGTATCTCTCATTACTAAGAGATACTGTGGTAACTCTTAGTAATGAAGGTCATACTTCTATGTACTTTGGTACTTTAAATGATAGTTTCTAGTAGTTTCAGTGATACATCTATGCCAATTATTGGTAATTCAAGGATACTACAGCAGCAATTCATAGGTAGTAAATGTGGTACTTCTACAAACAGACGTAATTTCTAGGATTGTGTGACTATAAAACAACATTAAACGGCATTAGGGAAAACAAGAAGTACAACCTTCATTACTAAGAGTCACCACTGTTTCTAGATGTACACAACTTGTAATTCTCACTACAGTATCCTTTAAGTTACCTAGAATTACCACTGTAATTACCACCACAAGTACCATTGTAAGTACCACTGTAAGTACCAAAATAAGTTCCTAGAATTACCAGTGTAAATGCCACCATAAGCACCACTGTAATTACCGGCCCGTAATGTAAAGTGTTACCATATGTTCTTACCTGAGTTTAGACGAGTTGATGCGTACCTGTCTGGTCTTTGTGTGTGTGCGCTCAGTCACGCAAAACGACCAAAGATGTTGCTAGCATGTGGCCTCTCCCAGCATATTCCTATGGCTCCAAACGGGGGTGAAGTTAGAAGCGACCAAGCTCTTCCAAGACCAGACAGGTACGTATCAACTCGTCTAAGCTCAGGGAAGAACAAATCTCAGTATGGAAAAACGGTGGCCTGTTCCTTTAAATATACATAACATAAGTGTGACTCGCTCTCGCCGATGTGACGTTCATGATCGTCTCTTTTGAGCGACTCTTTACGGTGAGCGGTTCAAACCAGATCTCGACTGAGAAAAGAGACGGATCTTTTACCCAGAATCCTCCAAACGAACACAAAAATCCGTCCAACAACAGAGCAGGCCACACAAGTCAAAGCTAAATGCACTAAAATAATTTGCCGCAGCCACTTTTTATCAATTGCGCCCAAGATTTTTTTTTACAAACACGTTTTTCAAAGTGTGAAATCTCCAGATCGCCAGATATTGTGACTTATCTGGCTGGAGTTATTCGAATTTCATATTAAAAAAGAGCCAGTCTTTTGCACAGCTCTTTTGAAATGAACGGATCCCAAAGACTCCCAGTAAAGAGCCGTAAACCCCATCACAAGCTCTCACTTTCAAAATCCCATGGACTATCTCCGATCAAATCCTGGCCAGTGCTAGTTAAAGCCCAGTGACTGCATTCTGGAGGTTCAGAGCTTAAAGGGATCGTTCAGGATTTTTGACATAGGGCCTCATTTCCCAATTATCCAAAGTGTTGTTGATTTCTGGAGATATAATGCATATTTTGAATTCATGCAGTCCTTATATTTGAAGAGTTTAGTGGTGCTAGGCTAGTGCCAGGCTAGTGCATGTCTATGGTAACTAGTAGCCTGCATTAAAAACAGTCTGACCCAAGCACAGAGCACCTGAGGCAGCGCTTGGAGGACTACCCGATGATTCTGAAGAGGTTTTTAAATGCAGGCTACGAGCTACCATAGACATGCGCTAGCCTAGCACTAGCCGAAAACACTCGGGATAACTAGGAAATGAGGCCTTATTAAATCCTGAAATATCCCTTCAAGGTGTAGGACGTCCACAATCTCCTAAATTCTCTTGTCGGGGCGGACTGGCCATATGTCCGTTCTGGAAGAGCACAGAAGGGCCACTGGCTCTATGGCCACCGGTCCCGCCTCAACCGAGCTTTACCCAAATCTAAAAGCTAAAAAGAAAAGCATCAAACTAGCGAGAAAAATAGGATGAAAAGTCAACAAAAACACGACAAAAACACAGACAAAAAAAACCTACAAAAACACGAGAAAA
This sequence comes from Gobius niger, assembly GCF_951799975.1. Taxonomy (NCBI): domain Eukaryota; kingdom Metazoa; phylum Chordata; class Actinopteri; order Gobiiformes; family Gobiidae; genus Gobius; species Gobius niger. The sequence goes on from NC_136867.1 coordinate 6,789,738, forward strand.
ACACGGACAAAAAAAACACAAGAAAAACACATACCAAAAAAACCCTACAAAAACGTGAGAAAAACACAGCATGATAGAAAAAATCATTAAAAAAACAACATCACTTTTGTAGGTCTTAGCTTTCAAATGAGGCGTTACATTGTTGCTCTCCAGTCGAGAAGCTTTTAGATTTGGGTAAAGCCCAGTAAAAAAAACACATGAATCTAATAGGAATTCCGTGGAGTATGGTGTGCCACAAGGTTCAATTTTGGGACCGTTATTATTCATTATTTATATGAATGATTTTGCTTCTGTTTTTACGACCACCTTTTCCGTTCTTTTTGCTGATGATACCAATCAAAAAAAATAATAATAAAAAGCCGAACTGGGGAAAATGCACTCGTTAATGTTAAGGCGGGGGGTAAGAGGTTAAAATATGTATTTGTGGAAGTGCAAAATTACGCTAATTTGGGCCAGGCTGGTCAGAGTCCAGGGCTGTTTTTCAGTTTTTCTGTTTGTCGTCTCCATTCTTCCTCCTCAGACACTCTTCACTCTTCCGTCCTTTTATTTGCTTAATTTCCTCGCTCTGTCTCTCGCATCCTCCCTCCCTTCCTCCTCCTCCTCGCTGCCCGGCTGGCCCTGGCGGAGCAGCCTCGTCATTAGTATGCCATTAGGCGTGATCATTGATTCCCCGTTCGCTGACACGGAATTCTGAGGAGATCCGTGAACTTTATCACCTTCAGCGTTCCGGCTGCGCTCCCCGGAATTCCCCCCGGATCAGCACTTTCCACCCGCCGGACCTTTTCTAATTATCCCGTGGCTGGCTTTCGATAAATAATTACAATAAAAGTCATCAATCAAAAGGGAAACATTGATAACGGGGGCCGATATCCCCCGCTGCTCCGGGCGCTGTCATAAATAGTGCGTATTGTAGATCGGTGCGTCGTGCAAGGCGCTGCCCCCCGTGTGTGTTGGGAGTGGTATTCGGGACATAAATCACGGCAGAGATGAGAAGGTAGATGCCAGCACCATGTTGAAAGTAGCAGGCTGTATCAATTACACTGGACAAAACTTTATGACTCCTCTCACACCTCGGATTTACAATGTTCAGGGCAGTGCTTCCTTTTTTTCACATATTCCAAGTAGGAAGGGAGTCAGAATCCACCATCGTCCAATAGGATGCCAAGCCGTGGTCCAAATAAAGATTTCCTATTGAGCTGAAATCGTGATCAAAACATCTCAGCACAAGTCATGTTAACAGACTCATAAGAGAAGAAGAAGAAGAAGAACCTGGAAGAAACCTACACAGACAAAGGGAGAACATGCAATCTCCACACGGAAAGGCCCCGTCCAGATGGGAATCGAACCCGGAACCTTATAGCCTTATAGACTAATCCTCCATGTTAAAAGATACATGGGGATACAGTCTGGAATTGTGCGATTTGAATCTCACTGACCAAGACGAGCCAATCATAGCACGGGAGGCGGGAGTTAATGGTGCGTCCTCTTCCACGCTAGGATTTCCCATCAGCCAGTGCTCCTCCTGTAACCAAAACAGTGAAGATGGCGGCCGCGACACAACGATCTTTTACCAGTGCCCTTTTGTCTATTTCAAATGAGCTTTGTCTATTTTAAAGGAGCGTGTCCTTAATGCCACAGCAAGAAGCTGCTCCGAGGGCTTTCACCGGAGCAAACAATCATGGCGGAGGACGTGAACGCAAAGCAGAAGTCGCTTTGTGTTTGATTGCTTTTCGTCTTATTACACAATTCCAGACTGTCTTTATATGTATTTATCCATCCATCCATCCATCCATCCATCCATCACGGATCTCCTCATCCATCCATCCATCCATCCATCCATCCATCCATCTACACACACCTCCTCCAGCTGTTCTGGGGGGACCCCGAGGCGACACCAGGCCAGCTCGGAGACATAGTCCCTCCAACGTATCCTGGGTCTCCCACGAGGCCTTGTCCACTAGGACATGCCTGGAACACCTCCCGCGGGAGGCGACCAGGAGGTATCCGGAACAGATGCCCGAGCCACCTCAGCTGCTCCTTTCAACGTGAAGGAGCAGCGACTCTACTCCGAGCTCCTCCCGGGTAACTGAGCTCCTCACCCAATCTCGAAGGGTGCGCCCAGCCACCCTGCGAAGGAAACTCATTTCGGCCGCTTGTATTCGCGATCTTGTCCTTTCGGTCATTACCCAAATCTCATGACCATAGGTGAGGGTGGGAACGTAGATCGATCGGTAAATCGAGAGCGTCCCTCACTCGTGAACAAGATCCTGAGATACTTGAACTCCTCCACTTGAGGCAAGGACTCCCCACCGACCTGTGCCCTGTGGGGTACAAACTCTATAGAGGAGATGTCTGTGTTTAGAGGAGATTCAGATCTCCGAAACCCACGGAAAACAACCTAACCCTACATTTAGATCATGAGCACCCAGTTGAGAGGTGGTTAAGGCTGCTGCACCGAGGACACGGCTCACCTCTGCACATTCTGACTTGTAAACTAGGCTTGTGAACTTTGCTAGGGCAGGGACATCACCAGCTGTCTCTGTAATGTTGCTGCTTTGCTTTACAGAGTTAACACCTCAACAACAAATGAGATCCTCTTCCAAGTGCTTTAAATTGATAACCCACTGCATAAAGCTGTCCCTCAGTCAGATGGACTGGTCACTGATGGAGTCTTCTCTCTGAGGCAGGAGTGAAGTGTGGTATCTCCCCCTGAATTCAACCCTGTCCGCTCTGCCACAGCACAGCCGGTCAAATGTCCAGATCATTGTTGAGTCAAAACACAAAGAAAATCATTGTCCGAAAACTGTTTGAACCTGAAAACGCTCACAGAAACAAAGCGGCATGAGGAGAGTTTTACTGGACATGAATCATGTTTGGCGCTCAGACCCCGGCGGAAGACAGTCAAATACATAGGCATGATGAATGAATGTAGGAGAGTCTGGACACTGGTGGTGGTAGAGGATGAGGTCTGAGGCGGCCAGTGGACGGCGAGCCTCGACGAGCGGAGTAGAGATGTGGCCAGGTGGAGGAGGGGCGGAGGAGGGTCACAGCACGTCTTGAAAAGGCTGAGGCAGTAAACAAGGGACTTAAGAGTGGAATCCTGTGGAATGACTGGTTGAAGCAGGAATGTGCTGCTGAGGTGAGAGGCTGTCATGGAGGTGCGGCTTAAGATGAAGAGACGAACGCATGATTGGTCTAGGACGAGATGAGGCGATGAAGGTGCTGCAGGCGGGTCTTCCAGGTTCAATTTACGCTTAAGCTTCATTTCTATTAACCTCTTAATCCCCGCCTTAACCAAGTGCATTTTCTCCAGTTCTGCTTTATCCAAATCTAAAAGGTTACAGCCTATTGGCCAGTGTAACGACTCATTTGAAAGCTAAGACCTACAAAACTCATCTAAATGGAGCTCTTCCTCGTGTTGCTGTCACTTTTTTGACATTTTTTTCCAATAGCTATTTTGTTGCATTTGTCGCTGTTTTGACTCTTTCTACACCAGTAGCAAACTGTAACAAGTGTTTCCTCAAATAAAAGCAATAAAATTGAGCTGGAGCTAGAGCTCATTTTTATCGCTTTTTCTCGAGCTTAAGAGCTTTTTCAACCTCTTCAGGGTGCCAGCTGTGGTCCGGGCATTCGGACGCAATTGGACACGATTCCAACCTTCTCAGTGTAAATGTGAGTTGACTTTCTTGACGCTAAATACGGTGAGCTCTTTGTTTCCATATGTTAACCTCTTACCGAGAGCATTTCTCCAGTTCGGCTTTACCCAAATCTAAAGGCTTCTTGACTGGAGAGCGACACTGTAACGCCTCATTTGAAAGCTAAAATCGAGAAAAGTGACGGTAACTTTTTGTCTCGTTGTCGCTGCATTTTTGTCATGTTTTTGTTGCTTCTTGCTGCTTTTTCATTACTTTTTTTGTGGCTTTTTCGTTGTGTTTTCGTCTCTTGTTTTTCGTAGTTTTTTTTGTCATGTTTTTGTTGTTTTTTCATTGCTTTGTCGTCATTTTTTCATCACATTTTGTTGTATTTTTGTTGCTTTTCCAGCACATTTTTGTTTTCGGATGCTTTTCTTTTATGCTTTTAGATTTGGGTGTGTTTTCGTCACTTTTTTGTCACTTTTTTGTCACTTTTTTGTCATTTTTTGGTCACTTTTTTGTGGCTTTTTCGTCACTTTTTCATCTCTTGTTCTTCGTAGTTTTTTTGTCATGTTTTTGTTGTTTTTTCATTGCTTTGTCGTCATTTTTTCGTCACATTTTGTTGTGTTTTTGTTGCTTATCCAGCACATTTTTGTTTTCGGATGCTTTTCTTTGACGCTTTTAGATTTGGGTGTGTTTTCGTCACTTTTTTGGTCACTTTTTTGAGGCTTTTTCGTCACTTTTTCATCTCTTGTTCTTTGTTGTGTTTTTGTCATGTTTTTGCTTTTCTTTTATGCTTTTAGATTTGGGTAAAGCTCGGTTACGCCCGGGGTAAGGGTATAAGGTAAAGTGAGAGGCCAGACCGGTGGCCCTAGAGCCAGTGGCCCTTCTGTGCTCTTCCAGAATGGACATATGGCCAGTCCGCCCCTGTTAAAAACAAACCCTTGTCATTTGTATCTGCTGTAGAGTCGTGTTTGTCCCAGTTCCTCTGAGTCGTGGTGCACCAGGACTGATGTGGACAGATGTTACAGAGGAAGCTCATGAGGTTCATTTCCTCAACAGTTACTATAGTAACTATTGTCTCCAAAGTAAAAATAGATCTACCACAGTCCTGTCCACATCTGTCATGGTCCACCAGTGCGTCCAAATGCCCGGACCAAAACTGGCCCCCTGAAGAAGTCGAAAAATAAGTTGTGTGAAAGCAAAAAGGCAAATTTTATTGCTTTTATTCGAGGAAACACTTGTAACAGTGAACCTAAACCTTGTTTCCCGTCACCATGCTGGCATCGTTCAACGGTACCAGCCCTAATCTGGATATATCGTGTGGACAGGCTGCGATCTGTGTTCTCTCTGACTGCTTGTTGTTGGTTGTTGAACTCTGAAGCACATCCCCATAACTTTTCATCAAGCGTGGATGTCGTTTTGCTAACTGAGGTCTCTTGTACACAAAGATGTAGCAACAACACATCCCGAAAAACATCCAGACGACAAGACAGAAGGATCAAAGAAACGCAAAAACATGTCGTCTGTTTATGCTCTAATGCCTGTTTGAACAAAGTCTACATTTACAGCGTAACAGTAGGACAGAGTAACTCTTCCACACATCCTGGGTCCCGTCCCTCGCATCTGTCCTGTTCACACACACATGCCGCTCTCACTGCTAAGAGATAAGCCAGCACAAAAACAGCGGCCATGATCAAACAGTCGATTTTTACAGGCCGCCCTCCCTCCCTCCGCCACACACCGAGCTGCATTCTGATCAGCGGCGGCTCAACACGCGCACCTGCCCATGCTAATGTGGGAGCGGGGGCCGCGGGCGGGACTTTGGCGCCGCTGATTGGTCGCTATCTGTCCGGGCCCGCGGGAGGAACGGGTTTAGGCCAGCCTCCTGCCAGGCCTAAACCTAAGAGAGGGGAGCTTCAATAACGGGGGCTCATCCACCGACCGCAGGGCCTGAAGCCGGCGGAACCAGCGGAGCCCGGGGACGATGCTGTTTTAAATGAGTTTGCGCGGTTGCCAGGACAATCCGAGTATGGCAGAGGAGGTGCGGAGCGTAGTGTGGATGAGGGAAAGCCAATGGCATAAACATGGTGCTAAAGTCATTAGGAAAAAAAGGAGAAAATTGCATTCATTATCCTACATGTTTATAAATGATGCCAAATAGTTCTTTTTTTTAGGGTTAAGGACACATTGGTTGTTCGGTGCTTCAAATGTTGGGTTATCAAAAACAAAACTCACCCTTTATGATTTACCGGAAATAACCACAACTTTCACGGCGCACCAGGCTGTTTCCCATATATATTTGGTATCCACGTGTTGCACGAAAGGTGACCCAGATGACGCTCGAATCAAACTGTGGTCATTTCCTGAAAGATGGGAGAAATATGCAGGGCACGGACGTTACAAAACTTTAGAGCCTGGTTTCTCAAAATTAGGTTTTCATTCCACACTACAGACTCCAAACCTTCCAAGATTTGTGTTTCAGAGGCCTGGTGTGAAAAAGTGTTAAAATTTGCACATGTGGTCAGCTCTGTTGGCAACATATTCCACTGTTTGATGGCCACACTGGAGAAAGCGGAGCTGCGGAGTGCGGATTTACACTGGGGAGGTCCTACACTCGCCCCGAACAGTCGACCGAGTGGCTCGAGATGAAATTTCTGAGCTCAGTGAAATAAACTTTTTTAATGCTGCAGTACCATTAATTATCTTGAACAACAGACAGAGATTTGAATATATGATTATGTTTTCAAAACTTAATATACTACGTTTTTTAAGAATATGACAGTGATGATATAACCAAGATTTATTGTCATGAACTTTAAGAGAGCTTTTGTACAATGATTCCAGGGGCCTTAAGGCTGTTTTACAGGCCTGCGACCAACTCGTCATGCAGTAGCGAAAGTGCGGGATTATCATCGCATTTAGATAAAGATTAGAAGCATCTATAGTCAAAGAGTTTCTAACATATCTAAAATTCGCTATGTTAAATTTCAACGTATTGGTTAATTTTTTTTATATGTTTTTTGAAATTTAAATTTGGGTCAAGAATGACTCCTAAATATTTAATTTGGTCGACATCTGAGATTTCCTGACCTTCAATGGTGATTTTTGGTCCAGTCTCACATAGTGAGGATTTACAGCGATTTGTGAAAAACATAGAAACCGTTTTGTCGATATTCAATGTTAAATGAGAGTTTTTCAACCAAATAGAAATGTTTTTCATTTCCTCGGTTAACTTTTGGGTAACCTCTTTAACAGTTTTCCCATGAATATACACCACAGTGTCATCAGCATACATGATCATTTTGGCATTTATACATACAGATGGAAAATCATTAATATAAAGAGAAAACAGCAAGGGCCCTAATATAGAACCCTGCGGCACACCCATAGTGCATGCTCGTAAGGGAGATGATACATTATTTACTGATACACACTGTTGCCTTGCACGAAGGTAAGATTTGTGTTTCAGAGGCATTTTCAGTATCTAATTCCTTCCTCATTTATTGAGCTTTGAACTGGAAAGCAAAAAACAAAGTCAAAACTGTCATTTTAAAGTTATTTATAAAACTCTAGATTGGAGATCGAGATGACACTCATTGATGTGGCAAACATGGCGGCCATCTTGTGACTGACTGGCCTGAATGGGCCAGGTGGGCACAGTGACCCAACGTGGTTTTCACCTGGACAGTAAACCAGACGCTGTCCTTCCTGTCCGCGACCTCTTCTCAGTAAAAATTAGCAGGTCCCACAGAAATGAAGCTCAAGATTTGGTAAAGGACAGAGAGCAAAAGTGTGGATGTGACTGGAGCAGGTTAAAAAATACATTACATGAGACGTAAAGGAAACCTCCGTGTTCATAGCGGCGGGTTTTTGTCTTGAGGCTAACGTGGCTAACAAAACGCAAATTAAAACTAGTGCAAAGTTTTGAACGAGCCTGCGCAAAAAAGAGCCTGTAAGTAGTTTAAATTATATTTTGTTGTTGTTATATTATCTTTTTTTTTTAACACTAGCCTTTAGCTCTAAGATAAAAGCTCCGCCCTTTCGAGCACTAGCGTTTCCTTTGGGGCAGGATTCACAGCGGACATGATGTTTGTAACACGCTGCAGTGACTGTCCAGCAGTAACTCGTTGTCCTTAATGATTGATTGATTGATTGATTGATTGATTGATTGATTGGTTGATTGATTGATTGCAACCAATGCCAAACCAGGAGCAAAATGTTCATTGATTCAACAACAGAATGTGAGATACACTCATTGTTTGGTTTATTACGTCCTAAGAACCTAAGTCCTGGTGTCTTGGTCAGGATTTAATTTCTTTGTCTTGTTTTTTAGTCGTGATGTTTAGCCGTATTAGCTTTATTTTCTCAAAGCATTCATCACTGTCCCGCGTTCAATAAATATTGGTCATGGTTAAAAAGAACAGATATACGGTTTTAAAGCAGGAAACACATGTTATATTTGATATATATCATTTGAAGTGTTTGACAGAGGAAAATCCATGAACAAATGGAGCTAAAGTCTTTGCCACCTATACATTTGAAAAACTGCAAAAACATTATTTTCTTGCCATATATGACATACCATCAGCCACAACTAGCTCTACACAGATGTTTATTAAAAAATAAAAATAATATGTGGCGCTTCCCTATTGTTTACATTGCACTGGGTTATAAGGTCCAGTCACACGATGAATCGTTCCAATGATTCAATATGGCCATGTCCTATCTGGAGTTTTATGACCTGACACACAGCAAAGGTTGCTGGTTTGTGCCTGGCATGTTGTTACAGGAGCTCAAAGGCGCAGTGATCTTCATGCTGTTGGAAATGCAGGGTTGTTTTTCTTAAACCTCATCAAAACTACATCCCACTCATGTAAACATGTTAGTTTAGACATACATAGTATCATTTTGCTTTACATGTCAATCTAGAAGCTAAGCCAACTGCACCCGTGCTCTCAATAAACGCACACCTAAATTTATAATTGCTCAATCTTTTAGCCGGAGGGACCGACTTCGCTTCCATTAGAAACAGCTGATCCTCGACCAGCAAATGTGCTGACGGAGCGGGAAGTGATGATTTTAGGAAGACAGAGTTGCTGAAATGGGAGGATTTTTTTTTCTTTCTGCGGAGGCTAGTTTTTGGTTGGATTTTATCTGGGAGAGGGTGAGAGCGAGAGAGCGAGAGAGAGAGAGGGGGAGATCTAGGTTTGTCTAAAGATAGAGCAGTGGAGGAGAGGGGACAGGAAGAGAGAGAAGGCGCTGCCGGTGGGTGGTTATTAACCAGGCCAGAACACTGCATTCTAAACAGGTGCAGTGCGTCACCACGGAGACGAGCCCAGGCTGGTGATGCTAGCGCTGATGGGGATGGGAAATATAGGAGAGGTGAAGACGTGTCTGCGAATGAGCTCCATGTGAAGGGAAGCAAGAGTTGGTGGAGTTTTTCAGTACCATTTTCTTTTTTGTAAGTATCTCTGTATGTGTATTGCTCCCTTGTGATAATACCCATAAAGGACTGAATGTGAACTTTACTTAACAATAAAACCCCACCTAAATATAATATCTATGTCCTTAAACAATGTAGTAATTATAGTTTTACTTTGTCCCACAAAAAACAGAAATATGTTAAGTCAAGTAAAGTTGGGGAAATCCTTGGTTTATGAAATATAGGCCGATGTGTTGTGATGGGAAGATGTCACACTTTCATAATTCTATCACACTGTATCACACATTGTTGGTCGCCTACATTGTATGGGCACCACCGGGTGGTGTAAAGGCATTACACCAGTGAGCCTGGAAAAAACTCAACACTGACTGAGCTCAGTCCCACTATGTTTTCTACAGTTCAAGTCAAACGATTAAACCATTATAGATCATCACCGGACTCCAACTCACAACCTCCTGGTAACAGACCGAGTGCTCTCCTCACAGAACTATGTGAGCGGTGTGATGACATCACAATGTACCATATATATGTTATTGACTGGCCCACACTCAGACTTGACAGAAGAGATTCCTCTTTTACTTTACACGTTATTTATTGAATCATTGTTATCAGGGCAAATTCTCCTGGAGTCCAAAGATTTGTGTGGCCTGGGGCAGGCGCTCGAGTGCCGCACAACACACAGGATCAGCATCTGCCGCATGAATTCCAAATGACAAAATGAGCCAGGTGTTGCTCTCGTTCCAGCAGTGCGCCCTTGTGCACTACACTGATACAAAATGACTTTTCTTAAAATGATTCGCTCATGACACAGTTCGGCCGAGGTGTTGCTTTCTGTGCTTGATACTCGTGTCGATACCTCGGCTCATTTAGCCCATCACCACCAAAGGTTGTTTTTATCTGTTCAAATCAAAACCGTCAAACCAGTATGACACTCAACCAAGTCAAGTTTCCAATCACTTTGTGGCCTCTTTGTTTATAGATGTATATCTATTCATATGATTTGATTATGAATGAATGAATGCAATTTCATTGTTCCACTTTGGGAAATTTGTTCTGTGCACATAGTGCAGATGTAGCTGACAAACAACACATAAGACAGACAAAAATGACAATTAGTGCAAAACTGATATAAAATTATGTGACATACCACAGCTGCTCACTCCTGAGGCTGCTCCAAATCCGTTCAAACGTGGCGTCAGATGAACGCTCGGCTTCAGTGGAAGGCAACGTCGTGGTTTACTGAGGATGGATCCTGGCAGTTGAGAAACACTCAATATCAGGAACTGTTTTTAAGCTTTCAACCATGTTAAAATGTTTAGATTAATGAACATGTTGCACAACATTATAATTATCACCAAATAACATTGTTATAAAGTGATACAGTCAACCCAAAGACTTCATACGATATAGGTTGGCTTGTGAAATCTACCAAAAAGGCCCAATGCTCTTCTTTGTGAACCAGTGTTATACAGCTCTCTTCCATAGCGCTGTCTGTCGGCCTGTCTGACTGTGGCAATGATGCACACATAAGGAAAAAGGATTGTGTAAAAGGTTTTAAAAAAGGTTTGGTGATGGACTGGTTTTGAGAGCGTCTGGGACATACTGCATCTTACCTTAGCAAACTTGGAAATCCTAGTAAATGATGGCCATGGGGATAAACTAGACCTACATGCAAGATTTGAAAGAAACCTGTATCCACTGGTGCAGACTGTTGAAGTGTCGTTATGTGAGACACTTCACCCCAAATACCGTGGACACCATGGTTTGACAAAATGGTCAAAACAGCCATAAACCATGTGAATGGAATTTCCCGCGTCTGTATCCTTCAGCTCCTTCTCCCCTTCTCCTTCTTTTTGCATTCATCTTTCTGACAGTGTCTTGCATGTTTTATGGACTGCGGCCCCCTCGCTCCTGTTTCTGATTCGTATTGATTTAGCTGTAACAGCGGGACTAGAGGGAAGCCCAACTTTCAATAACTTCTAATTACGCACGCGCTAAAGGCCACACAAAGCGCCATCTCATAAATCTCAATCTGCTTCGCCGCTCATAACAGAAGCTGGCACACCACTTCCGCTGACGGTCGGTGTTATGGGCCCATTCTGTTCAATCGAGCCCACAGAAAAGAACGAAAAATCAAAAAGTTTGATCTCTATTTTGGTTTAGAGAATGGAACACTGCGCTAGATTTGACTATAAAACCCGTAGTTTCTCAGTGGTCGTTCTCTAGCCCCTTGCACTTCCTTGTTGTGGTCCTGGCTTAGAGCGGTGCTGGCAGCTGTAGATTGGGGCGAGTGGGATCCCAATGGTCTGGTGCTGGGTTCCTTTGTCCAGTAAACGGATGTAGGAACCTGTAGTTTGGTGAAGTCATCTCACAGCAATAAGAGGTTTGGCTTGTGTTCAACAAAACATTCAAACTAAAAGGTTCTGTCCAGATCAAGTCAGTTTCTGAAAGGTTCTGTCCGGATCAAGTCAGGTTCTGAAAGGTTCTGTCCTGATCAAGTCAGGTTCTGAAAGGTTCTGTCCTGATTAAGTCAGGTTCTGAAAAGTTCTGTCCGGATCAAGTCTGGTTCTGAAAGGTTCTGTCCTGATCAAGTCAGGTTCTGAAAGGTTCTGTCCTGATCAAGTCAGTTTCTGAAAGGTTCTGTCCTGATCAAGTCAGGTTCTGAAAGGTTCTGTCCTGATTAAGTCAGTTTCTGAAAGGTTCTGTCCGGATCAAGTCAGGTTCTGAAAGGTTCTGTCTGGATCAAGTACGGTTCTAAAAGGTTCTGTCTTGATCAAGTCCTGTTCCCATGCCACTGCTGCCTTGTACCTACAGCTTGTACTCCACACTCATCTCATGTACTCATCTTCGAAAAGAGATATTCCACACCACACTGTGCAAGTTCGTCTGAGGTGTTAAGGAGGCAAATGACACTTGGGTAAGTTAAAAAAAAAAACTAATGTGCGGGATGAGACGTGCCATTTCAAATCTCGTGACCTTTCCTTTCTAGTCGGTCGTCATAGATTTCAAAGAGATGTGCCACCTGGCGCTCCATAAACCAAACCTGTTCCGACCAGGTCTACTGAGGATTTATGGACTTTGAAAATATGGCAGTCTGTTCGGTGTTCCATGTATGACGAAGCAAAGTCCAGAAAATATAGATCGGAGCGCAGTTGAAGAAACGACTAAGCAAGAGGATCAAAACTGCTCCTGGTGTGTTTTTGGAATAAAACATGGCTAAAGGCTCAGAGTCAAAGAAAGCGGATTTTAAACAATTCGTCCATTGTAAAACAAGCTCTACTCTAAGCTCCAGCTGAGCGACCTGTTATCTAGGAAATCAGTTCCATCCATCACCTGTCTTGATCCTCTCTCAAAGGTAACGTTGGCGCACCTAGACTTTTGCTACGTCGACAAATGAATCATCCCATCTTTGTTGGAGTTGTCTCTTTGATTCCTAACGAAGGAACCAAAGAGAGAACGTGGAGACAGTTGGGCGTTGATTGAACTCATCCTGTTTTTGTGTAGTGTAAGCAATATATACGTGATACTTTATGAGAAAAGTCTAGCCTAGTTGTGTCCAAGATCTTGACGACAATCCTTGGGTTGGGGTTTCACTTTTGTTTAGAGTTGCATAAGGTTGTGCACGATAGTCTTCACTGCTGCTTCATAGATCAGAATCATTGCAGATGGCTCAAATGCGGAGCAGGACATTTTCCTGGGACTTTGGAGACTATAATATCTTTTGACCCATGGTGCTCCGGTCCTCCGTCTAAAACGAAACACACTCTCAAACATTGTAAGATCCCTTTTCTCCTCCTCCTCTCCCTCTCCTCAAAAGCCTCCACTCGCGGGAACCAACTTTGCTGCAGCTGTTGATTCGGCATCAATCACGGCAAAATCTAATTTGTCAGCGGCGAATGGAGTGGGCCCTCAGCTCGCCGCGCTGCCGTCTGTTTGTCTGGGGCTGCGCACAAATGAGACGTGTGATAAGGCAACAGAGTTCTGCCGGGAAGAAAGCGCTCTTTTGCACTTTGAAGCCAGCGCAGATCAAAACTCAGCGCGCTACAAAGAGCTCAACCGCCTTCATCCAGCCTCCCGTCTACTGCGGGAAGAAGCGCGCACCGCACACCATCTGACGCGACTAATGCGCCTATATGCTTCAGATATCCAGGATATTTAATGAGACGTGAGCGTGTTTACATCAGCCCTGCAAGGCTTTGATTCAGTTCTGCGCTGGTTGAGGCTCAAACCATGAACGGAAGAATCTTTTGTAAAGTCTTCGTGGGAGACAATGCTTCTGATCGTTAGAAGATATTTTTTGAAGGAAGAGTGTTGTGCAAAATCGACATCAAATCAAGCATATTGGAGTGGCTTATAATCTACCGCGGTGTTCGAAGTGCTGTGGCGTCTGAGCTCCTGCGTTCATTACGTAAAGTCTCTTCGACCTCACACTCATGGCTCTTAAAGAGGGGGTATTATGCTTTTTTCAATCACATAGCACCAGTTTATAGCACACTACAATGATGATCAAACCTTCTGTTGGTCTGTAAATGCAGTAAATTAGAATAACTGCCTTGTATAAAACTGCTCTCTCAAAATGGCTGCAGTGAATGTCTTGAAATAGGCCTCTGTCTCTTTAAGAACCTCTGACCCTTTCAGACACGCCCCCCTCCACACGCTGTCTGTGGCATCAGTGGGGAGGGGGTTCTGCTGAGGAGCAGTGGTTGGTTACTCGGCTGGTGACGAAAGCTCGGAGGCGTCTCCAGGAGGTGGGGGCGTTCCTAGGAGGACTCAGGCAAACCTATCCCTAAAATGGCCGCCATCAGAGTTTTTACAGATGACTCAAAAATACGTGAATGTGCCAAGGCAACACTTCAGGCATGTTTTTGATGAGGGAATGACATAATAACATGATGTAAAGCTTGAAAAAGTCGATTTTGCATAATTTAAGCATAGCTCACCCCTCCTCCGCAGAGCAGTGAGATACAAAAACATCCACCAGAACTATCTCAATTATGAAACAACACTGTTGTCCATTCGGATAGTGAGCACCATTGTTAGGCGGACGCAGCATGGTTTGTTTAGATGTTGAGTGAGAAGAGGAGAGTTTAGACGCCCCGCAGATGACACCAGTGGAAAACCCAGCGACTTTCTGACGATCTCCGCTGCTTTACAAAGGCCGCATGTTGTATTTTCGGAGTGCGCGATGGAGTTTACTTCAGGTAAAACAGAGTTTCCCCCCGGTCTGATCCTTTGCCCTGCTCTCACGATGACTGGAGTACGATTTAACTCCGCCCCTTTCCTCTTAAGTCTCTATAGGGACGGTTGTCTCACAGCAGAGCTCAAGGCATGAGGATGAGAAAACTTTTGAAAACTCCATGGCATGAAGACGTTTTACTTTTGAGAGCAGTCAAGGAATATTTGAAACAGAAATAACAACTTTTAAGGAAAACCACCAAGCCAGAAAACCACAATTGCAACTTTGCCTGCACCGGGTCGGAGCAACCAATACACACTAATAGAATCACGAAGAAGAAGCTAACGGGCTAACGGGCAAAGCTAACTGCGGGCTGGCGCCACTTTAAACAGTATTTACAGCCAAGTTTGAGTGAAAAAAAATATTTCCATTGTATAATTGGATGCACAATATCCCTCTCTCCCTTCGCCTTTCCTGTCAGCGTAGTATTTACTCTCACGGAAAATTAATGAGTAAAAAAATCGCAACATGCTACGACACCTGCAGTTGCGCTTATGGCCTAGGGGCAAGAGTTACTTAGTACTGCTTTAATGAGCAGGACTTTGAGCAGTTTTCTTCATATAAAATCTCAGGACCTTTTTAAGCTCATTTTCATTTTTTTGTCATTCCCTCATTAAAAACATGCCTGAAGTGTTGCCTTGGCACATTCACGTATTTCTGAGTAATCTGTAAAAACTCTGATGGCGGCCATTTTAGGGATAGGTTTGCCTGAGTCCTCCTAGGAACGCCCCCACCTCCTGGAGACGCCTCCGAGCTTTCGTCACCAGCCGAGTAACCAACCACTGCTCCTCAGCAGAACCCCCTCCCCACTGATGCCACAGACAGCGTGTGGAGGGGGCGTGTCTGAAAGGCTCAGAGGTTCTTAAAGAGACAGAGGCCTATTTCAAGACATTCACTACAGCCATTTTGAGAGAGCAATTTTATACAAGGCAGTTATACTAATTTACTGCATTTACAGACCAACAGAAGGTTTGCTTATCATTGTAGTGTGACATATATATGGTGCTATGTGATTGAAAAAATACCCCCTCTTTAACAACTCACAAAAGCAGTGGATTTTGCAAGTAAATGCTTCCCAAACAAGAGATGCACCGACTCATGGGACTCCCAGAGCAGAAGCAGCTGTTGCTAATAAACTAACTTTGCTTTGGTAAACATTTAGCTCGACATTAAGTTGCCACCATCATAGAATAACGACACTGGTTCCTAAAACAGCTAAATATGACAAATGTATGTGTGTGTATGCTTTTAGGTTTGCATTATTAGCGTGAGTGCATTCTCCCTCGTCTAAATTATAGAGTAGCTGAGTGTGGCTCCTCCGTGTTTGGTTTTGCCCCAGAACAATGGGGAGAAAAATGAGTGACAATGACTTTGTGTGAAAAAGAACTTGGTAAATGAAGACGTACTTTTTTTTTTATATGGCCAATCCTTTATAATTAGCACTTATCCCTTGTGTTTCTCTCAACCATGATTCATTTACAGGAACAATCGGGATGTGCAAGGGGACAGGCCGTGACGGTGCCGAAGACAACTGATGTCGTACTTATGTCGTTTACATGTGCGTATTTTCTCCATCGAAGTCGAAGGATTGAATTTAAAAATGTAGGGAAAAACGTTTTTGAGACCTCGCTGTGACCTCGCTGTGGATAACCAGCCAGTTTCCCGGCGTCCTCTTCTGTTTACAAGCAAGAGTTGTGCAAATGATTTCCCATCACGGCGGCTACTGTTTGCAGCAAAACCTGGACTCAAATAATAACAAACACAATTAGAAAAGTTACCCGCCATTGCATCATTCTGTTCACCGACAACACCCTGCACCAGCCACCGTGTGTTATTCCACTTCTTTCTCTCGCCAAACTCACTAATTCATCATCGTCGTGACAAATAGACCTGGGAGGACTGGCCCATGGTGAGGCTGGGAACATGTTCATAGATGAATTACTACCAGGCAATGACTTGTATAACTTTGTCTAAGATGTTTAAGTAAATCTGATCTCAGAATTCTCCAAAAGTCCAGTTTTAGTGTTAGTTCAGTAATTACGAGCACATAGACTGTTTTGTTCTTAAGCCTACATTGTTACAGTTCATTCTTATCCATAAATGCCACACAAAGTTGGCTGTTTTGTTAAATGTCCAGTTTTATGGGGTAAACATGTTAGAATGTTTTGTTTCCTCATTGTGCCGAGTTTAAGTGTCGCCTTGTATGACTTTGATCTGCGCGAAAGGAACTTATAAGACAGCGGCAAGAAGCAAAGTAAAACTAAAATAACAAGACGACAGCTTCTTACTAACCTGAGGAGAGCAGCTTCTGGTAGCGTCAGGTTAGGTTAGGTTAGGTTAGGTTAGGTTTGGTTAGGTTAGGTTAGGTTAGGTCAGGTTAGGTTAGGTTAGGTTAGGTTTGGTTAGGTTAGGTCACTTTATTTGTACCCCTGGGTAATTTTTTCTTGCAATTCAGAGAACTAGTCAAAACATTAAAACACATTATACAAAGACAAAACATCACACATTTTGAATATAAAGCTTCCAAGTGCTCCAGATACAGGATGTGCCTTTGGCACAGATACAACTGAAATTGAAGCCACTGGACAGTAACAACGATAAAAGGCCGTGTCAGGGACGATTAGATCCCTACTTGTTCATCAAGGGAAGGGCAGCGGGAACAAAACTTTTCTCAAAACGGCACGGTATGGCTTATTGGCATCAGGCAAAGGCTGCTCTACTTTTGTTCCAAACTCTGTTTTGTTTGACAAAAAGAGTTGTCCATGACGTGGTGAAAGTAAAGCCTTGGGAAGGTTTCTGCTCGTTTCCTGATAAATCCATGAGCGATTTCAATTCTCCACAGTAAACCTGTGGTCACATGACATGTTCCTGTTTGAGTGACTCATGCAGCTCTACTCCACTGTCTTTTCAAGATGGCTCCAAATGAAAAACATTGCAGCATGTTTAGTCCTTCTGTTTGTTCACTGGTGACCAGAGCTGCTAACTTGGCAAGAACCAGACTGATAATCCAGTGCCAGTAACATTTGCACTGATATGAATCTGGGACTGCGTCGACTTGAATCGTTTGGGGAGAGGTCGCACGTTTGGAGCAGCATTTGCTGCTGGTTGGATCAAGAACACTTCCAATCCATTCCATGTTTAGTTTAGAAAAAAGTTATGTGTGTTAGTGTTATGTGTTGCAGCAGCCCGTGTTGTGAAAGCAGAACTAAGTAACTTGTGCCCCTAGAGGCCATACGCACCACTGCAGCTATCGTAGCATAGCGCGTTTTTTTAACTCATTAATTGTCCGTGAGAGTAAAAACTACGCTGACAGAAAAGACAAAGGGAGAGAGAGATATTGTACATTCAATTACACAATGGAGATATTTTTTCTCAAACTTGGCTGTAAATACTGTTTAAGTGGTGCTAGCCCACAGTTAGCTCTGTGAGCTTTTTCTTCGTGGTTCCATTAGTGTGTAATGGTGACTCCGGGTCAGAAAAGCTGCAATTGTGGTTTTCTGGCCAGAGACACCAGGGGAGATGAAAGACCCCCCAATCATCCCATTAACACTTATATTACCCCCCAGAGGGACTACGGAAAGGATTTATTAAGGTAAACAGCTTACTTAGTACTGCATTAATTAGTGTCTTTTTTGCCAGAGCCAATTTTGGTTCTGTCCGAACGATGAAGGCAGGAGCGGTTCTAGATTCTCCTGTGTTTGCAAACTCGCAAATAATGCAAGATTTCAGCTCACTGGCAACACAACAGAGCTGCAGGGCAAAACAAGAGTTACACAACAGACATGTATCGGCAAACACTCTAATCAGTGCGAGGAAAGAGTTTGGCCATAGACAAGATGAGAGCGGGTTTGGTGAAAGTCAAACACTGAGCAATATAATGGAGATCTGTGTGTAGGATTACTGCATCATGCACCACTCAGGTATGTTTAACATTATAACATGCTTAAAACTTAGCTTGATCTTTTCCCTTTAAACAACTGTTTGGAGGCAATCTTGGGGAAGTTACTTTAAAACTATATATTCTATATTAGTACTTACAGCTTTAAAAATGTAACGTGTGTGTATAACATACTACTGTTTAAAAAGTTACACTACTTTGAGTTGCTTCCAAGTTACTTTCGGCAAAATATAAACTAGTAATAATACCTTCAATCTTTGCTTTCCCCCTTTCTCTTTTGTTTTGTGTTTAGCCACACAAGTGCAGATCTGATCCATCTGATTTGGCGTACTGCATTTGGCTGGAGTTTGGCATTTTTCTTTCAAACATTTAAATGCATGCGTTACTTGAATTGTAATGACTAATATATTCCCATATTTTGTATTTAAGTAATGTTATATATAGTGACTGAAAAAAGTCATGTATTTTGTTACTCGTTACTTTTGTAATACGTTGCCTCTAACACTGTTTAGGAGCTGCTGCCGCGGTGATGAGAACAGCCACTGGTGAAGATCCAAACTACTCAAAGTTAGCTGTTTGTGTAATGCATTAAAAGCCACAAACATCAGCCGGTCGGCAACTTTCGGGAGGTGACAGGCTGCGTTATTAGGCAGTTGTGAAAAGCTCAAAACCATGAGTCTCACATAAACACTGGCCCTTAAACGTTGCCTGTTGCTCACGGCAATAACGCAGATCACCACCGGCCCGTTTCCTGCTAACACTGTGCATTAGCAGAGGTGTTAAAACGTCCCGATGTCAGCGATAATGCCTTTCCATGTCTCAGCATTGTGGCAGAAGGTGAGCTGTTTTGGTTTCGCACATGGCGGTGTCGCTGTGATCCTGTTGATCTTTCCAGGTGGTTTGAGGAGTAGAGTAGCTACAACCCAACAAAAATAAGTGCTAACGGCCTTAAAGGAATAGGCCACCGTTTTTACATACTGAGATATGTTCTTACCTTAGCTTTGACGAGTTCTTTAGGACCTGTCTGATCTTCACCCGTGCCTTCAATCACGTAAACACAGCACAGACGGCGTCAGCATTTAGCCGATTTAGTCGAAATCCACGCAGTAATCTTCACTTTACTGTGCGGATGCCAAACTACTCCTGGTATTATTACGCCTTACATTATAGTTCCCCCTTTTATCCGCTTAGAAAATCCACATTGTTTAATTTTGTGTAATTATACTTTACTTTACTCATGTAACCATATTTAAATAGGGAAAACGTGGAAGAGCTTGGTAGCTTCTATCTTGACCTGTTTTGGAGCTATAGTGGAGAGAGGGAGAGGCTAAATGCTAACGCCGTCTGCGCTGTGTTTACGTGACTGAAGGCACGGGTGAAGATCAGACAGGTCCTAAAGAACTCGTCAAAGCTAAGGTAAGAACATATCTCAGTATGTAAAAACGGTGGCCTATTCCTTTAAGCCCTATTTGCACGGGATCGTTATTACCTCGGGACTTCGGTAAAACTGAAAGGACCTCATGACGTCAGTTTTTTCCCCGGGAAATACATTTATTTTCGGGGGATTTTATTTGTAGAAACTCCGTGGATGTCAGTATATTTTTCCTTTTCCCAGAGGTCCCTAGTATTTCTAATCCCGTGTGAAGCGGTTTATTAAAACTGACGTACCACTGCTGATCTCCATGGTAACGCAGGACAGTCAGCGCCATATCGGGGGTGATGTGCAGCTTTCCATGGTCCTAATGTCCTAAAGATTCTAGGCATAACATTTTGAAATATAGCTATTTTTATACTTTTGACATCCTGTATTTGCAGAAATTCCCGTTGCCTCTCTGCGAAAATAAATAGATGAGCAGAAGCTTTTGATGTCAATTCAGGTTTACTTTGACATTTTGTGCATTAAAAAACAATCCAATATGGCAGCGGATGGGGCTTAACCTACTCTAGTACTTCTGCTCTGACCAGAAGCCATCTCGCCTTCTCTAGATAGATTACATTCTAGAAAACAACGTATGGAGCCGACTTCACCGCACGCTTCTATCACACACAAGGCAAAAGAAAAAAAATCCCAAACTCGATCGATTTTCCAACAGCCGCCCTGTCTGCTCCGTTGGCCCCGGCGCTGTCCCGCATCATGGCTGCAGGACCAGAAGACAAATGACCTGGTGGGGCCGCGGACGGGGCGCGGGTGATGAAACGCTACAGGCTACAGTGAACATGCTATAGCATCAGCCCCCATAGCGACAGGGGAGAAGCTAGCTGTGATATGTTCAGATGAGTGGGAGGGGGGTTGGCTGTGGAGGGGGGAGGTATGGGGTGCAGTATGGCTGAATACACTCAAAGGAACAGACGTTTTTCCACGCTGAGATATGTTCTTACCTGAGCTTAGACGAGTTGATGTGTACCTGTCTGGTCTTTGTGCGTGCGCTCAGTCACGCAAATGTTGTTAGCATTTAGCCTCTCCTAGCAAAGGCTCCAAACTGGAGTGAAGTTAGAAGCTACCAAGCTGTTCCATGTGACACGAGCGGACTGGTTTTATGCTGGTTGCCCTGGGAGCCCCGCCCCTGCTGACTGCTTCAGGTGTGCCTAGCTGAGGCAAGGTAGCCTACTGGACGATACGAGGAGGGCCCGGGAGCTGGGAGACACGGCCTGCTACGGCAGCTGTGGACGCTGAGGAGAGGCCGAGGCTGAGCGAGAGGGACCAAGGGTTGGCTGGCGGAGGAGGGCGCATGGACATGGACGGGACGTGACGACGCGCTGGTCGGGATGCAAGATGGCGGCGAGGGAGCGGCATTGAGCCAGGGATGTCCCCCGGACTGGAGCGGCGGTGGCAGGTCCCCAGGCATACTCTCCCCGAGGTGGACCCCTGAACCTCCGCTAGCTTCTCAGAACCGACTGGACCACGACGACCGCACCTTAATGCACGATTTCAAACTATTCCTGGTATTACTACGCCTTACAATATAGTTCCCCCTTTTATCCTTTTATTTTAAAATCCACATTGTTTAGTTTTGTGTAATTATACTTTGTAGTGGAACACTTCACGTAACCATATTTAAATAGGGAAAACGTGGAAGAGCTTGGTAGCTTCTATCTTGACCTGTTTTGGAGCTATAGTGGAGAGAGGGAGAGGCTAAATGCTAACGCCGTCTGCGCTGTGTTTACGTGACTGAAGGCACGGGTGAAGACCAGACAGGTCCTAAAGAACTCGTCTAAGCTAAGGTAAGAACATATCTCAGTATGTAAAAACGGAGGCCTATTCCTTTAACTTGACTTTTAGCTGGCCACTAAATAAATTGTTAAATTCCTTTTTAATCGTCCTCATCTTCTTGATTGCACCATAAGTTTTAACTCCCATTGCCTTTTCACCATCAACTCATCTAAGCTCAGGTAAGAACATATCTCAGTCTGTAAAAACGGGAGGACTATTCCTTTAACCTCCATATCAGCTTGGCCCAAATCTAAAAGCTGCTTAACTGGAGAGCAACAGTGTAACGCCTCATTTGGAAGAAAACCTTTTGTCCCGTAGCAGTTTAGTCACATTTTTGTCAAGTTTTCCTCACTTTTTTGTCGTCTTTTTGCCACGACTGTGTCACTTATGACACTTATGTGTTATTGTTGATTTTCTGCCACTTTTTTGCTCTTTTTGTTTTCATCCTCGTTTTCGTTGCCATTTTTGACCCTTTTTTCCCCAAGAAGCTTTTAGATTTTGGGTAAAGCCAAAACTGGTGAACGTGTGCTCGGTTCAGGTGGGGATTAACATGAATTGAATATGTGGCCCTCGAACAAAACTTTCGACACCCCTGCTCTAAGCGCTAATAATATCAACAACACCTCTGCTTCACAGCTTCTCAGCAGTCGATCGAAAGCATCCCTCAAAAACATCAAGACTCTTTTGTCAAAACCTTGAGCACACCTTACCTCTCACCTATGTTTCACCAGGCTAACACGGCGCTCTCAGAAAGAAGTTTACCACGTTGCCAAGTAAAAGGACATTTGTAAAAACATGTCAAAGGAAACGGACCGCGCTGATGCACCATGGAAACGTCTGAAGAAACATCCAGCAGAAGGAATATCCAATCATTACCTCTTTACCTCAGACCTAGAGCCATGTTTTTATTCTGCACGCTCATGCTTACGGATTGTATATACACTTGATCCCAGGAAGCATGTTTTTTTCATTCAGCCACTGTACAGTACGTTTCTCATATCTCAGTGCGTCGCGCCTTAACCCCGGGGGGAGGCAGTTGTCAGCGAGCGGGAGATTAAATCAACTGGATAAAGCGTGTTACGTGTTCGGTGGTCTTATTCATTCGTTTGAGCGTTTGGAGCTTTTACGGGAGGTGGAAAACCCCAGCGGAGCAGTGAGAGCTCATCTGGTCCCAGCAAATACGAAGTAGGGTTGGGGGATGTGAGCGAAAAACAATGTAGCGCGACATCGATACATCATAAAGTTAAACATTTATTATAATCGTAAAGGTTATAATAAAGGTTTCAGTCTTAGAAAAACACATTGGTCGAACGATGTGGGTTTTTCTGGTGCCGATTATCAGGGATCTTGATTGGCCGATGCCGATTTGCACCACTGATGTTTTTGGCCAAATTTTAGAAACGTCTGGTCTAAAATCCTGTACGTGAAGCTTCTAAATGTGTCAGTGTTGAACTGTGACAGCAGGGGGCGCTGAATATTCATGTTTGTGCATTGGTAGCGCAGCGGTTAGTGCTCTCGCTTCACAGCTAGAAGGTCCCAGGTTCGATTCCCACCTGGACGGGGCCTTTCTGTGTGGAGTTTGCATGTTCTCCCCGTGTCTGCGTAGGTTTCCTCCTGGTACTCCGGTTTCCCCTACCACTAAAAACATGTCTGGTATGGTATGCCTGGTATGATGTGTGTGAGTGAATGTAAGGTGGTGGTCAGAGTGGTTGGGGCAGGTTGCACAGTCGCGACAGCTCTTCTGTCAGTCTCCCCCAGGGGAAACTCAAGCTGCAAATGTAGCTTATACCATGGTCTGGGTGAATGCTCGATTCTGATTGGCTGGTGGGTGCTAACAAGCGTGCATTATTTTGGTATAACCGCACACGTAGTCTGGTAGTTAAATCACTGGGATATCACTCCGCTGTGGGCATCGCCATAGCAACACATGACACAGCTGAATCAGATAAAGGCGTAAAGTGACTGACAGGAACGTATGAGATGGATTTTGTTTAATTTCAACGTTTTTGGCCAAAACAAAATGTTTGATAAATGTTTGTAGAGGAGAGTGAGCAGCTAGGTTAGCTACTGTTAATAACATATGAGCTTTACATTTCTATTGAAAACGGTTAAAGGAATAGGCCACCATTTTTACATACTGAGATATGCTCTTACCTCACTTTAGACGTGTTAATATATCCCCGTCTGGTCTTTGTCCGTGCGCTCTGCCAGACAAACGGAGCACATACGCAGCCTCTCCCACATGTCACATAGCTCCAAAAAAGCTCACGATAGAAGCTACCAAGCTCTTCCACGTGTTCCCTATTTAAATAAAGTTACGTGAAGTGTTTTCATGCAAAGTATATTTACACAGAAATGTAGCATGTCGATTTTATAAGCAGATAAAAAGGGGTACTATATTGTGAGGCGTAATGATACGAGGAGCAAAACGTCCGCGCAGTAACTCCTAAAGGTTATTGACGGAAGTGAGCGGGGGAAGTCTTTAGGAGTTACTGCGCGGACGTTTTGCTCCTCGTATCATTACGCCTCACAATATAGTCCCCCTTTTTATTTGCTTATAAAATCGACATGTTACATTTCTGTGTAAATATACTTTGCATGAAAACACTTCACGTAACTTTATTTAAATAGGGAACACGTGGAAGAGCTTGGTAGCTTCTATCGTGAGCTTTTTTGGAGCTATATGACATGTGGGAGAGGCTGCGTATGTGCTCCGTTTGCGTGACAGAGCGCGCGGACAAAGACCAGACGGGGATATATTAACACGTCTAAAGTGAGGTAAGAGCATATCTCAGTATGTAGAAACGGTGGCCTATTCCTTTAAGGCTATTCATGATTTTCAGGCGTACATAAAATGATCCTGCATTTAAACATATTTGTCTGGATTAGTAAAGTCAATCATAAAAGTTTCAGTTGGGGGGGCCCAGGTGTAAGCGGACTCCACCGCAGCTGTTTCCATAAACAGTTGAGCTGGTTGAGCTAGCTAGCTAGCTTCAGGTTAAACAGCGTAAACGTGAAATAACTCCTGCCCACGAGTGCCGCACATCGGTGTTTACTTCCAGGGAAAAGTGTTTCCGGGTTAGTCCTGTTGTGTTGTGATTCTGTGCTGATGTTGTGTCGTTGAGCCTGACTCAGATCCTCGTAATAGCTGCGGAGAATGACTCGCTCTGAGACCAGCCTTCAGTGACCGGCTAATAACCCACACAAAATAGTCCCGTAGTCTGGCATATTTAGTGACTTTAGTAAATGAAAAAAACATTTATTATAAATGTTACGTTTGTGGGACCCTGGTATAAGCGGATTAAACAACGAGGAGCCACGTTAGACGGTTATAATGCACTCCGCGGAGTAACACCACTCCACTGCGCGTCGTGGTGTTCTTGACTCCGCGTCGTGCATTATAAGCATCTAACGTGGCTCCTCATTGTTTAATCCTACTTAACCACCAACGAGAGTGAATGTACAATTGTCTCATGTAAAGCGCTTTGTGACCATGTCTGTGAAAGGCGCTATATAAATAAAGATCTTCTTCTTCTTCTTCTTTAGTGGGTACTTCAGATAATCAGTAGATTCCAAAACAAAAAACGGTCTCTATCTCTTATGGTTCCGGAATTTTGCGCAAAAAAGTTTATGACATAAAATATGATTAATAGGTGTACAAACAATTTTCACTGTGATGTTTCTCCGCTCCTGGGAGGGCTCTTTCCAAGGCCAAAAACAGAAAGTCTCTATCCCTTCTATATCGATCATTTTATCGGACGGTTTTGGCCAGTAGCCGATATTGATAATATCGGTCGGGCCCTAATCATAAATCTACGAAGTATGGCCTTCACCTCAGAAAATTAGACTGTGTTTACATACATTTTTACGTTGCATCTGCAAATTAGGACGTCACTTCAGTGAATGTAAATAAAAGGGGCTCAGTTTGCTGACCCAATACGAATGCACAGACATTAAAAAGCAGAGTTTGCTTGTGGAGAAATGGCGCTTTTGTTTTCATGGGTTGAGACAACTGAGAACACCCTTTAAATCACTTATGGACTCATCAGGAATCTTGGAGCAGGAACTATCACAAGCTTTACTTTGACCAAAGATTGGGAACCACTGATCTAACCATCCCTTTGAATCAACACTTCATCCCTTTCCCCTCTCCAGCACGCCAGAAACGTGTCTGTAACATCCTGGGAGTCAGACGAGGATCACACTGGCAAACCGCCTGAGCTACTGTGTGTATTCTATACAGCGAAGAGTAAGAGGGTCAGTCTGGTACTGCTCCACAGAGCTTTGATTTCAAGGAGAGACGAACAGGGGCAGAGTGAATCAAGGGAGAAGTGAGTGTGACATGTTAATTTCCCTCAGGTTTTACTTTGAATACATCTTTTTTAGAGAAATCCACTTGCTCTTTTCTTTCCAATCAGAAGCAAAGCAGCTGGGCAAACATCATCTGCCGTGGCAGCCATTTTCAGTGTTTTGGTTTAGGAAGAAAGGAATGTATTCTTTCTTTCCTCCCTTTTGGCTCGAATAATTACTACCGACGCCGGATTTGCCGCGTGTCTGCTGCCAGGGGCGGACTGGGACTGAAAAACGGCCCTGGACTTTTATCATGTTTTTTGTGGGGGGGGGTTTTGTGTGTATTTGTTGTGTGTTCGTCACTGTCTTGTGTTTTTGTTATGTTATTATGGCTATTTTGTTGCTTTTTCTTCATCGCTTTGTTGTTTTTGTCTCTTTTTTTGTCATGTTTTTGTTGGTTTTTCATTGCTTTTTTGTTGTTGCTTTGTTATGTTTTTGTCATGTTTTTTTTTTCTTCACTCTGTGTTTTTTTGTTGTTGCTTTGTAGTCGTGTTTTCGTCACATTTTTGTTGTGTTTTTGTGGATTTTTTTGTTGGTTTTTCATAGCTTCCATCGTTGCTTTTTTGTCATGTTTTTTGTTGCCTTTCCGGCTTTTCCGTTTAATTTTTGTCAGTTTTTGTTGAGTTTTTGTCACATTTTTGTTGATTTTTTGTCACTTTTTGGTTGAATTATGGTCAAACTTTCGTTCAGTTTTTGTCACATTTTTGTTGAATTTTTGTTGAATTTTTGTCACATTTTTGTTGAATTTTTGTCACTTTTTGGTTGAGTTTTTGTCAAGTTTTTGTTCAGTTTTTGTCACACTTTTGTTGAGTTTTTGTCACATTTTTGTTGAATTTTTGTCAAATTTTCGTTTTTTTGTTGCTTTGTAGTTGTGTTTTCGTCACATTTTTGTTGTGTTTTTGTGGATTTTTTTGTTGGTTTTTCATAGCTTTTATCATTGCTTTTTTTGTCATGTTTTTTGTTGCTTTAGATTTACATTTTTGCTCCGTTTATCATCCTCGTCACTATTTTGATGCTTTACTTTACTTTAAGCTTTTAGATTTAAGTAAAGCTCGGTTAAGGTGCGGGATAAGAGGAGAAAATTGAGAGGCCGGACTGGCCCAAGAGCTGGTGGCCCTTCTGTGCTCTTCCAGAATGAACATACGGCCAGTCCGCCCCTGTCTAAGGCCGTGGGAACCCAGGGTGCTGAGGGCGCTGCAGCACCCCCTGGTGGATAGCTTGTGAACTGCAGGCAATATTAACCCCTTAACTCCCGCCTGAACCGAGCACATTTTCTCCAGTTTGGCTTTACCCCCAGTCCAAAAAGCTTCTGGAAAAAAAGGTGTTTGGAATTTGACAAAAAAAAATGCGAATAATTTGACGAAGAAGTGACAAAAAATTTACAAAAAATGACAAAAATGGACAAAAATTGGACAAAAAAAGTGAGAAAAATTTGACGAAAAATGGAGGAAAAAGTGACAAAAAAGTGATACGAATTTGACAAAAAAATGCGAATAATTTGACGAAGAAGTGACAAAAAATGGACAAAAATGGACAAAAAATGGACAAAAAAGTGAGAAAAATTTGACGAAAAATTTAGGGAAAAATGGACGAAAAAGTGATACGAATTTGACAAAAAAATGTGAATAATTTGACAAAAAAGTGACAAAAAATTTACAAAAAATGACAAAAATTGACAAAAAATGGACAAAAAAGTGAGAAAAATTTGACGAAAAATGGAGGAAAAAATGGACGAAAAAGTGATACGAATTTGACAAAAAAAATGTGAATAATTTGACAAAAAAGTGACAAAAAATTTACAAAAAATGACAAAAATGGACAAAAAAATGACAAAAAAATGCGAATAATTTGACGAAAAAGTGACAAAAAAGTCACGAAAATTTGACAAAAATGAGATGACTGCCCAACAAAAAAGTGATGAAAAAAAATCTGATGTGAGGAAAAAGATCCATTTAGTTTTGTAGGTCTTTCAAATGAGGCGTTACACTGGCCTACAGGATTTGGGTAAAGCTGAACTGGAGAAAATGCTCTCAGTTCAGGCGAGAGTTACGAGGTTAATAAATAGGATTCATGCACAGAAAAAGTATTTTGGGGGTAAATTTTGTCCCTCAGCGCCCCCTAACTAAAATATCTCCCCACGGCTCTGGTGTCTACTGCCCCCCTACGCCGCGATCGGTCCGGGCGGCTCCTGTTGTTCGTAAATCCAGTCTCTGTGGAGCCGCACCACACCGCATCGCTCTTTCTACAGAACAGTACATGGAGATAGCGGCAGTCTGATTGTCGTAGTCAGATTGTGTCAGACTCGGCACTGGCAATCACCAAACCCATCTGACAGAACTGCTGCTAAACACTGGGAGTGACAGACCGGCTCATTCTCATGCACCAGGCGTCCAGATACAATACAGGTGTAGGATCAAATCAAGCCTTTCACCCTTCAGTAATAACAGACGGAAGACCGGCCATTAGCATTCCTTTGCAATCCAAAAAAAAAGAAAAGTTTGGTCAGCGGGTGTTTGCCTGGCATTTGAAGAGGGCGTTGTGCTTTTTGCAGATATTTGCTCATAATGTCAAACACATCTTTATCTTGCACTTTGTTGGTTGAAGGATGCAATATTGATCCGGGCAAAGGCGAGTTCATTTGCAGAGCACAAGAAAATCACTCCATGAAACATCCATATTCTAATTCAGGACATTGGAAGCAAAGAGTGCAGATAAAGAGAGCTGTTTTCTGCCGGCTGTTGAACATTGTCAGAGTTGAGGCCTGTCCCACATCCTCGTGAAGACTGTTTCCAGATTTAACCTCTTACCACCCGCCGAAACCGAATGCATTCTGTCCTCTGGCTATAGGTCTGTGTAGCACCTCATTTGAAAGCTAAGACCCGCAAAACTGATCTCTTTCCTCGCGTTGTTGCTGTGTTGTGTCACCTTTTTTATGTATTTTTTTTTATTTTTTTGTTGAGTTTTTGTCACATTTTTGTTAAATTTTGTCACATTTTGGTTGAATTTTTGTCACATTTTTGTTGAATTTTTGTCACATTTTTTTCATTTTTTTGTTGAATTTTTGTCACATTTTTGTTGAATTTTTTTCATTTTTTTGTTGAATTTTTGTCACATTTTTGTTGAATTTTTGTCACATTTTTGTTGATTTTGTTTTTCATTTTTTGTTGAATTTTTGTCACTTTTTGGTTGAATTTTTGTCACATTTTTGCTGAGTTTTTGTCACATTTTTGTTCAATTTTTGTCATTTTTTGGTTGAATTTTTGTCACATTTTTGTTGAATTTTTGTCACTTTTTTGTTGAATTTTTGTCACTTTTTTGTTGAATTTTTGTCACATTTTTGTTGAATTTTGTCACATTTTTGTTGAATTTTTGTCACATTTTTGTTGAATTTTTGTCACATTTTTGTTGAGTTTTTATCACTTTTTTGTTGAATTTTTGTCATTTTTTGTTGAATTTTTGTCACATTTTTGTTGATTTTTTTTCATTTTTTGTTGAATTTTTGTCACATTTTTGTTGAATTTTTTTCATTTTTTGTTGATTTTTTGTCACATTTTTGTTGCGTTTACATCCTTGTTTTCTTCTTATTTTTTGTGGCTTTTTTGGTGCTTTTTTCCCCAAGAAGCTTTTTGACTAGGGTAAAGCCGAACTGGACAAAATGGGATCCGTTTGGGTGGGAGTTAAGAGGTTAAAGTGGACAGGAATACAGTCAAAATCTAAAAAAACTCAACAATATTCTCTCAGATTCTCTTAAGATCCGTCCTTCCATTCCGTTTTCTATCTCCCCCCCCCCGTACACAGGCGATCCAGCTCCGTGCATCGGCCAGTTGTGTTCAAATCAGTGCAGTGTTTACCTGAATAAGCAGACTGACTCCCACGCGCTCAAACAGCCCTGTCAGCGCCGTGATGATCGTCTACACATCCAGCCCTAATGTGCCGAGTTCTATGCACACAGGTCAACCTCAACACCTACTGCATCCGCACAGAGTATACACAAAAGTACACACAAAAGTACACTACAGCCCACAGAGGCGGGCTTGGCAGGGAGATACTCTCTCTCTCTCTCCCGCTCCCTCGGGCCGTGTCAAAATATATGAGGCGTGCTCGCCAGCTTTACTGAGAAGTCTGCCTCCTCTGTCACAACAAGGCGCCAACACAAAAATATACACTGATGGCTAACTTTTTTTTAGGATTCACACTTCAGGGGAAAAGTTCTCTTGCCTGTTGTGTTGTTGGTTTTCAGTATGAGGAGTTGACAGAGGCCATCCCTGCTGTTTTGGGGCAGTTTACTACGCACTAACTTAGTAGCCACACAGGGAGTTCCATTGAAGTGTGATTTATTTCAAGTGTTTCCCCTTCGATTACCGTCAATTTCGGCGAATTAAAAGCACCTTGCTATAATTTGTGGCCTGCAGGCTGCACTGGAATATAAGCCGCAGGTTTTCATAGTGCATATCCGCTCAGTATTTTTGTCCTTTTTTGCTGGATTTTTGTCACTTTTTCGCTGGATTTTTGTCTTTTTTCTGCTGGATTTTTGTCTTTTTTTTCTGCTGGATTTTTGTCTTTTTTTGCTGGATTTTTGTCATTTTTTCTGGATTTTTGTGTTTTTTTCTGCTGGATTTTTGTCACTTTTTTTGCTGTATTTTTGTCATTTTTTCTGCTGTATTTTTGTCATTTTTTCTGGATTTTTGTCATTTTTTCTGGATTTTTGTCTTTTTTTCTGCTGGATTTTTGTCTTTTTTTCTGCTGTATTTTTGTCACTTTTTTGCTGGATTTTTGTCACTTTTTTTCTGGATTTTTGTCACTTTTTTTCTGCTGGATTTTTGTCTTTTTTTCTGCTGTATTTTTGTCACTTTCTTTCTGGATTTTTGTCTTTTTTTGCTGGATTTTTGTCACTTTTTTGCTGGATTTTTGTCTTTTTTTCTGGATTTTTGTCACTTTTTCTGCTGGATTTTTGTCTTTTTTCTGCTGGATTTTTGTCTTTTTTCTGCTGGATTTTTGTCTTTTTTCTGCTGGATTTTTGTCTTTTTTCTGCTGGATTTGGTCTTTTTTTGCTAGAGGAGGAAGAGACACCTCGTCCCGGACCCGCAGAAATGGCCAGTGGAGCCTCCCTCAATGTGGAAGTGTAGGGATGTGACGTGTAACGCAAGGTTCAGAGAGTTCTTGGCTTTCAAATGAGCGATCACGCTGGCATATAGGCTGTAAGTCACATATGCCAAATCCGGCCCGCGAGAGGGTTTTTTCTGGCCCCTGGGATTATATAATTTTATTATTAGAACTGGCCCGCAGGTCACTGCACGCCAGCAGCATCCAGGTACTTTACACGCACCAACGCACTACATTTCCCACAATGCAACGGTGGCGCTCCGAGCGGGAGGCCACTTCCTTTCATTATTCATCAGCGGGCACTAGCATCACTTCAAAAGTCAACTTTCAGATAGTCTACCCTTAAAAATGGCAAAACGGAAGGTGGACACTGAGAACTGGACTTTTCTGTGTGACGTCACGACTCATCTGAATAGTAGTATATTTTTAGGTTTTCAGTCTGTTTAATGGGGATCACTAGACTATATGCGGTCATTACATTTTTTTCAATGAACATTCGATCAGTCCGGCCCTCGGCTTGTTCCTAAATTTTTCATTTGGCCCCCCATCCATTTGACTTTGACACCCCTGCTGTAAGCTCTCCTGTCGACACGCTTTGAGATTTGGATATCCCTAATTGTTATCCCAAGCTCTTAACCTAACCCTAAATTGGCAGAGTTCAGCTTCCCGATGGCCTGGTGTATGAAACTGTTCCGCAGTCTCCTCCCTGAAGGCATTACCTCGAAGAGACTGTGTGAACGGTGCGAGGGGTCCCTGGTGATTCTGACGGCTTCATTTGTGAGACGGGTGGAGTACAAGTCCTTAACAGAGGGGAGAGATATGTCAAAAGCAAAGTTGGCCGTGTGTTCAGTCCGTAACATACCGTAAATTCTCTAATACTGGCCTGTATTCCATTAGCGGCCGGGTCTCTAACAGTCCGGGGCTGTTATTAGAAACTATAGCGGTAGAAATATTCCCCATGTTAGGAATTTGTCTCATACTCGTGTTAATGAAAACTCACATGCATGGGGACGATGGGGACGCTCCTCCTGTGAGAGTTGTGTGACCCTCCAGGGTTTTAATAAAGTCGCGTCTTCAAAGCACGTCCAGCTGCTCCGTGTGCAGGTCAGTCCCACGCCTCAAAATAACTCCTCCCATCAGCGCGAGCGTCTCGTCTCCTCTCTGGTCAGTCTCATGATCGATCACAAACACAAACGCTCCGTCTAAACTCGCCTTTTACACAAGATAACAACAAATAATCCGGTCCGTGGTAAAAACGAAACAGAAACCTGCAGTGACACTGATGTCAAAGCTCCGCTAACAGCAACGAAACACTTCCTGTTGTCCCGACAAAATAAAAGGCGTCAATGTTCCAGCCGCTGGGAGAGTGTTTGCAATGTTAATTAATAAATGAACATAATATTTTAGGTGCAAATGGACAAAAATCTCGTTTTTCTTATTTTTCCTGGTCGTCCGTTTTGCTCAAATAGAAATAAAGGCCTGTCTCTAATTGTGGACTGGTTCCAATAAAGGCCTGGTCCTAGATGCCCTTGAGTAAATAAAGGTCCTGGCCTATATTAGAGCATTTACGGTTATTCAGTTTGCTATCGCAGAGTCTTCAGTCTCTCAGTCTTTCTCCAACAACCCAAAACAAGACAGCGCTGGGCAGCGATGGCGCTACTACCAAATTAACTGGGCCTTGAAACTTATAAAATGAATTGATAGTCACAGACATTGTGTGATGAAGTGGCCGAAACTGGGGGAACACACCTGTTAGCACATGGGTCTCCAACCTTTGAGCTACTTTTATGCAACAAAACCATCAGAGAGCTACTTATGCTTCGATGACCCTTTTGAGGAGTTCAGCCTGGAGGATTAGAATCCAAGACATGTGAACAAATTAGAAGACACTGACTTGAACTTTGTCCTTTTACCAAATTGGTTTGTAGTTTGATTGATCGATTGTAAGCTACCAAGAAAGGTCTGGAGAACCACTAGTTTGAGATCTCTGTGTTTGAGCCACTTCTCGTGTGCCGTTTTAGGGGAGGGCGTCCTGTAAACATTTCCTAAGTCTCCGAAATATTACCTTTATTACTACCATGAATATGCTTGGACCCTGTAAAGCCCTTTTCCCTGTGGTCCTGTTTACGCACCTCGGCGCGGCGGTGTGATCCTCCATAATGGGATAATGGTGTCAGTGACCCTGATGCCTGTTTTTGTAGGTCACATGCAGACTGCTTTACCAGAGGATAATGCGTGGCCTTGCAGCGGAGTTATCAGCACTTCCTGTTTAAACTGTGCATCGGCTGAATACAAATGAGCTGCCGAGGTTATGAATGGGAAGACGCGCTGTGTTGTGATTGGCCCTGGAGGTCTGAGTAAATCCCTCGGCCATCACGGCACGTCCGGATGTGACACAAGCAGCGCTGCACAAGTCTGAAAGAAGTGCATGCGTCACTTTGGATTCGAACTGGCATCAAATCTTAACCTCTTACCACCCGCCAAAACCAAATCCATTCTCTCCTCTTTGCCACTGTCGTCACTTTTTATGTTTTATGTGTTTTTGTCACTTTATTATTAGTTTTTTGCTGCTCTTTTGTCACTTTTTTTCTAGACTTTTGTCTTTTTTCTGCTGGATTTTTGTCTTTTTTCTGCAGGATTTTTGTCTTTTTTGTGCTGGATTTTTGTCATTTTGTGCTGGATTTTTGTCATTTTTTGCTGGATTTTTGTCTTTTTTCTGCTGGATTTTTGTCATTTTTTGCTGGATTTTTGTCATTTTTCTGCTGGATTTTTGTCATTTTTTTCTGCTGGATTTTTGTCTTTTTTTGCTGGATTTTTGTCATTTTTTTCTGCTGGATTTTTGTCTTTTTTTGCTGGATTTTTGTCTTTTTTTCCTGCTGGATTTTTGTCTTTTTTCTGGATTTTTGTCTTATTTCTGCTGGATTTTTGTCTTTTTTTGCTGGATTTTTGTCTTTTTTTTCTGCTGGATTTTTGTCTTTTTTGCTCGCTGAAGACTCACTTTTTTTGCACTGGCCTTCGGCACGAGCTGAGCTGAGCATTTTTCTCATGTTGATTTTATTATTCTATTTGTATTAAATGTTGATGTTTTATTTTATGTATCTGTACAGCACTTTGGGGCAGTGGCTGCTGTTTGTAAATGTGCTCTAGAAATAAACCTTGACCTTGACCTTGGATTTTTGTCTATTTTGCTGGATTTGGGTCTTTTTTTCTGGATTTTTGTCTTTTTTTTCTGGACTTTTGTCTTTTTTTGCTGGACTTTTGTCATTTTTTGCTGGATTTGGGTCTTTTTTTCTGGATTTTTGTCTTTTTTTTCTGGACTTTTGTCTTTTTTTGCTGGACTTTTGTCATTTTTTCTGCTGGATTTTTGTCTTTTTTTTAGAGGTGGGCATAGATTATTTTTTTTAATCTAGATTAATCTAGATTAATTCTGAAATTAATCTAGATTAATCTAGATTAAAATGTCTCGCTTGAATTCTGCCGAAGCCATTCAGAATCTTGTCTTTTTTTTTGTTGGATTATTGTCACTTTTTTTTGCTGGATTTTTGTCTTTTTTTCTGGATTTTTGTCTTTTTTTCTGATGGATTTTTGTCTTTTTTTGCTGGATTTTTGTCATTTTTTTCTGATGGATTTTTGTCACTTTTTAGTTGAGTTTTTGTCATTTTTGTCGCTTTTTTTCCGTCACTTTGTCGCTTTTTCTTTGTTGCGTTTACATCCATACATTTTCTTGTTTTTTTGCCTCTGTTTTGAAGAAGCTTTTAGATTTGGAGAACAGGAGAAAACATGTTCAGGTTAAACATATGGAGTTTTACTGCAGAAGTTCATTGATAACGTAATCGCCTGTAAGACCAGCCCGGGGAGCGGGATGGTGAGGAGGAGAGGGCGGGCGCCGGGCCGGGCTGGGGAGGCGTAAATGCGGGGAAGAAGAGGACTAAAAAAGCCGTGTTGCAGAAAGGCACGCCATCTGGTGAGAGGGAATTTGACTAGCGATGCATAACCCTCTCACACGCTCACATGGGCCTGAGCATGTGTTCAAGGAGTCACAAGGAGCAAGTGGCAGAAGATTACACAATGTTTAATTAAAGACTATTATTAAACTGTATATTAGAGCCTGGATTTGAACACTGACTTCTAATCAAGCAGGTATAGCATCTTCATTCTTCACAGTGAGGAGAGGGTTTAGATGTTGTTGTGCTGTTCCATTTGTCCTCCACACATGACGTTGTGTGTTCCTCCCAAACTATTCAACTTTGGCTTGCTACACTGCACTACAAAAAGTAAATATCAAGCATTGGCTTAAATGACTTGAATTGAGGAAATGTATCTTGTTTTGAGCGGTTTTCACTCATTTAGACACTTTTCCTGATCGGACCAAGTTTGCTTTGCTTGTTTGAGGACATTTCAGACCAGTTCTAGGGTAAATCTCGCTTGAAATAAGAAAGTAAAATTGCCAATGAGATAAGGCCAATATTCTTACCCCATTGGCAAAGAAAATGACCTGAAATAAGGACGAAATGTATCGAAACGAGTCAGAAACATCTCAGAACAAGTGAAATAATCCAGGACAAATGCCCAAGAACTTCTTAACTAGTCAAAACAATAAAAATTTGGATTATTATGCTCAAATTGAGATGTTTATACTGATCTAGTTAAATACTTTTTTGCAGTGTGCACTACTGAAAAAATATACTGTGGAGTGATTAAACCAAAGTTGAACAATTTTGGAGGAACACACGATGTCATACGAGGAGGACAACACCACAACAACATCTAAACCTTCTCCTCACTGAAGTCTGGTGCAGGAGAATCATGGTGTGGGGCCGTTTTGTTGCCTCAGGGCCTGGACAACGTGCCATCATCAAAAGAAAAAGGTGTTTATCCAGATATTTTGCAGAAAAACTTGACACATTCACAACATGTGTGGAATAAGTAAGTGAACCCCTGTGTTAAAGAACTGCTGATCCTTCTTTTGCAGCAATAACTTCTTCTGTCGTTGCAGATGAGACGCTCACAACGATCAGGATGAATCTCGGACCATTCATCTTTACAGAACTGCTGCAGTTCAGTGAGATTCAGGCAGGTGTACTCACTTATTCCTCCCTGTCCTGTGAATGTTTACATGATATGGCCAATAAAAATATGATCAAATGTATATGTTTGGGTGGTTTTAGTTGAAGCAGACACTGTTTAATCATTCTTTTGATTTTTTATAAAAATCAGACCACATTTTATGACCAATTTAGGCAGAAATGTGAGAGATTCCAGACGGCGAACTCACTTTTTCCTCCCACTGCACATACACAAACTGCCTGACCAGAAAAAGAAGTCGTCACAAAACAGAAGGTCAGACTCTCGTGCTGCATTCATTTCTTACCAAGATCTTGTATTGAGAATGTGACCACTGTGCAAAACATTCTCCAAAGCTGCCAATCCATGTGTGAAAATGATGTCTCATGTAGGGCCCGACTGATATACTGATACACTGATATACTGATATACTGATATACTGGGTATTTGGGTATTTGGGTATTTTCAATGTTGGCTACTGGCCGATATCAGATGATAAAAACACAGATTCCTCCGGAACCCTTTTCTGTACTGGAGAGAGCTCAGTCAGGGCTTTAAAATGAGCCCACCCACAACTGCCTCAGGGGGGGGGCGGAGAAACATCATCACAAGTTTGTACCTATTTCATGTCTTTTACGTTGTGGACTTTTGCGTTTATTTTCAGAACCGTAAGAGATTGAGGGCCCGATCTTGTGTCTCAAAACGCAGACGATTTTTGTCATTTTTTTCTGCTGAATTTTTGTTTTGTTTTCTGGATTTTTGTCTTTTTTCTGGATTTTCGTCTTTTTTTTCTGGATTTTTGTCTTTTTTTGCTGGATTTTTACATTTTTTTTCTGCTGGATTTTAATCTTTTTTTCTGGATTTTTGTCTTTTTCTGGATTTTCGTCTTTTTTTCTGGATTTTTATCTTTTTTTTTTTATTTTTGTCTTTTTTTTCTGCTGAATTTTTGTCTTTTTTTTCTGCTGAATTTTTGTCTTTTTTTGCTGGATTTTTGTCTTTTTTTTTTTGCTGGATTTTTGTCTTTTTTTTCTGGATTTTTGTCTTTTTTCTGGATTTTTGTCTTTTTTTTCTGGATTTTTGTCTTTTTTTTTATTTTTGTCTTTTTTTTCTGCTGAATTTTTGTCTTTTTTTTCTGCTGAATTTTTGTCTTTTTTTGCTGGATTTTTGTCACTTTTTTCTGATGGATTTTTGTCTTTTTTGCTGGATTATTGTCACTTTTTTGTGTGGATTTTTGTCATTTTTTTTGCTGGATTTTTGTCTTGAGCCTAACACTACTTTGTGATCTTGCCACTCCAGACTTACTGCATTTATGTGGGTGGAGACACCCATTTCCCTCCAACCAGACAGACAGGCCGGGAGAGGGGTTGTGGGGGAGTGGGGGGTGAACATGTGCATTTGTTTTGTTTCGCGTTAACGCTGTAGCTCTTTTTCTCTCCGGCTCGCGATGGGTGAATAAAGTTTTTAGTTTCATCCGTGAGACCCGAAGGCTTAAAGGGGGGATATTATCCAAAATTGACTTTTTCAAGCTTTACATCATGTTATTACGTCACTCCCTCATTAAAAACATGCCTGAAGTGTTGCCTTGGCACATTCACGTATTTTTGAGTAATCTGTAAAAACTCTGATGGCGGCCATTTTAGGGATAGCTTTGCCTGAGTCCTCCTAGGAACGCCCCCACCTCCTGGAGACGCCTCCGAGCATTTTTATACAAGGCAGTTATTCTAATCTGCATTTACAGACCAACAGAAGGTTTGGTCATCATTGTAGTGTGATATAGACTGGTGCTATGTGATTGAAAAAAGCATAATACCCCCTCTTTAAGAAAGAACGCAAGGCAGCGCAATGTAAAGGAGGAAATGAATGTCCGCGGTGTTCCCATCAGTGCAGTGTGACGCCCCCTCACAAGTGGCGGAGGCGAATGGCGCATATAGCTCCGCCAAGAGCCTGCGCCCCCCCGTGCACCACCACAAGATCTGGCCCTGAGACTCATCATTTTTTTGTTTTGGAATCTACTGATTTTTGTCTTTCAAAGAAGCGCCTACAAGTACCTACTCTTCAAATGTCGTCAGCCAACCCCATTCATATCGGTAAATCCATATTGTTCTGCCCTAGTCTCATGCTCCCTGAACCAGTGTTAATTTCGTCGACTAAAATATTTAGTCTTAATTTTAGTCAAAGTCATATTTTTGACGACTAAAATTGGACTAACACTAAATTAAAAGTTTCTCGTGAGACTAAAACTATGACTAAAATGTCCAGATATTTTAGTCGACTAAAATAAGACTAAACAAAAATGAAAGGGAGAGACTAAAATCATCCAAACTTCTATTGACCGTCTGAAAGAGCCTCATATGTAAATTCTCTGCCAAAGGATCAGCTCTGAGCTTTGTTCATGTGGAGCAGCTCCATGAAGCAGAGGAACAAGATTAAATATGATTATGATGAATATTATCAATGCAAAGTCGACTAAATTTGTCTGAAATTTAGTCGACTAAAACTAGACTAAAATTGAAACGATTTTTTTTTACTCAATCTCGACTAAAATGACATTACATTTTAGTCAAAAGACAAAGACTAAAACAAAATTAAAATATGTTGTCAAAATGAACACTGCCCTGAACCACTCTTTCACAATCTGAACCCCATAAATCCTGGCACTGTCATCTGAATAACTGGAGCTGAATCCAGATTTGTTTTTTGTTGGCTGACTGCATGTGTGCAAGAGGCTCCGCGGTGCCACCCTCACACCCTATCACAGTATAACAGAGATGAATAAAAAAGAAAACATTCATCTGTACATGTTTTCAGTCGTGTTGTGGTGTCTCTCAGCAGTATTGCTTACAAACCCCTGCCTGGTTCCTCTGCAGGGAGCGCGACCCGTTTGTGCGCGAGTGGGGTTATTAGGGGCTATTACTTCACAAGAGCTCTCACACTCTCCCTGTTAACTCCATACTTCACGCATGAATAATCCAATACAGGCAACACTGCGATATTTCCAGCTCCGACCCGAAGCGCCGGCGACGCTCCGGCCGGGGCCCCCGCGGAGGAGCCCCGCGCGGCGCACCAGCAATCACGCCGCGCATACATCTTTCTTATCGGGGCCCCGCTCCTAACAAGCACATAATTGCTAATATCTGCGCTGCGCTGGAGAGAACTCGTGCCCCCGAGACCGGCTATGTATATACACACCCGGGGAGAGACACATGGGGGACAAGTTGCCATAGGAACAAGAGAGTGGAAGTGGTCGTGCGATGGTGGAAAGGTGGTGTGAAAGTGATAGGATGTTGGGATCGAATGAGAGAACATTTAAAAAAACAGTGAAGGTGCTGTTCTAGTGTTCTGCGCAGCACAGGCGCCGGAAAGTGCAATAATAGGTGTGTGCACAATATAGATACAAATAGCATTAGTGCTAAAAGGACGAAGTGCACAAAATACTTCAATAATTCAAGTTGCTTAGTAAATTGCATTATTATAAACAACTCATGACATGGGATAAAAACAGTAACAGGCGAATACCAGTGGCGGTTCTGTCCCTGGGTACAAACTATTTTAATGGATAGAAAGTACATTACAGAACGCTTTTTGCAGCATTTTTGAGGGTCCCTACCCTGCTCTGAGCCCGGGGTACTCAGCTCCCCTTACCACCCCAGTCCGACACCCATGCATGCGCCTTAACACTACAATCATCTTCTTTTATTCACAATCCGCCTTGTTAAAATGGAAGATTACATGTTCAAGCTGAGAAAATGTGCAAATCTTGCCTTTGAATCAAAACAAGAGGTAAAAACGAAAGGGTAACACTTTACATTACGGGCCGGTAAGTCCTTGGTACTTACAGTGGTAATTCTAGGTACTTACAGTGGTCATTATGGTGGTACTTACAGTAGTTCTTACAATGGTACTTATGGTGGTACTGAAAATGGTACTTACAGTGGTAAATTCTAGTAATAATAGTGGTACTTCTAGTGGTACTTAAAGGACACTATAGTGAGCATTACAAGACATGTACTTCTAGAAACAGTGGTAACTCTTAGTAATGAAGGTTGTACTTCTTGTTTTCCCTAATGCCGTTTTATGTTGTTTTATAGTCACACAATCCTAGAAATTACTTCTGTTTGTAGAAGTACCTCATTTACTACCTATGAATTGCTGCTGTAGTATTCTTGAATTACCAATAAGTACCATAGATGTATCACTGTAACTACTAGAAACTATCAATTAAAGTACCAAAGTACCTAGAAGTACAACCTTCATTACTAAGAGTTACCACTGTATCTCTTAGTAATGAGATATACTGTGGTAACTCTGTGTCTCCCTAATCGTAATCCTCACCCCTAACCCTAATTACAAGTATTTACCACTTTTAGTACCACAGTAAGAAGCTAGAATTACCACTGTAAATGCTCATACTTATCACTGTAAGTACCACAATAAGTACCTAGAATTACCACTGTAAGTACCATGGACTTACCGGCCCGGAATGTAAAGTATTACCAACGAAAGAAAGACCAACACTGGAGCTGAGAGATCTTTTCAAACGGACCCGGAAAAAAAACTGTCTGTGTGGATGTTCTACGAGAAACCGCCTTTTGTGCTTTTCCTGTCTTCCATTTTTAGCAAGCGACAGTGTTTGGATGCAAAATGGATGAAATCAAGAATTTGCCTGGAAGCCTGAGCAAACACGAACGATCGGCTACTCACACTCAAAGCCAGATAGCTTTGAAAACGTATGGGGTTTCTCGGATTGACTTGACCTTAGACTAAACTTTAGCCAACACAACACAAAGGTAAAAGAAAACAGAGAGGTCTTTTAAGATCTCAGCCACATAATGGATGAGCTTGTGAAGCGACGATTACCCAGAGCAGCGCCGACTAGATGGAGCTCTAATTCTAGGCTTGTCCAGACAATAATGCACCAACAAGATCTACGTGCTTTATTCCACATCATGAGGAAAACCCCGGGATAATGACACTCTGGTGATGGCAACAGGATACTTACTTATGACATTTGAAGACATTTTAGT
This sequence comes from Gobius niger, assembly GCF_951799975.1. Lineage (NCBI taxonomy): Eukaryota > Metazoa > Chordata > Actinopteri > Gobiiformes > Gobiidae > Gobius > Gobius niger. The sequence goes on from NC_136867.1 coordinate 6,830,702, forward strand.
GAAACTGATGCACTTTTTAGAGCGATGCAAAGCGAGGTTTTAGATAGTCAGTATTGTTGTACGCGGATCAATGACAAACTTCAGGTTCTAGAGCGCCAAAGACTGGAGTTTGACAATTCTCACGACCGATTTGAGCAGAAATGCAGCGCACTTGTCCTGACAGCCACAGGACGTATGGAGTCAGTGAGAGACGAAAGAAGGCAAGTGTTCTTTAACATTCTTGATAACATGTACCTATTTCATGTCTTTTACGTTGTGGACTTTGGCGTTTATTTTCAGAACCATAAGAGATTGAGGGCCCGATCTTGTGTCTCAAAACGCAGACGAGAGCGTGACATTACTTTGTGATCTTGCCACTCCAGACTTACTGCATTTAAGTGGGTGGAGACACACATTTCCCTCCAATGATAAGTCTCAGGGCCAGATCTTGTGGTGGTCTTGAAATAGGCCTCTGTCTCTTTAAGAACCTCTGAGCCTTTCCGACACGCCCCCTCCACACGCTGTCTGTGGCATCAGTGGGGAGGGGGTTCTGCTGAGGAGCAGTGGTTGGTTACTCGGCTGGTGACGAAAACTCGGAGGCGTCTCCAGGAGGTGGGGGCGTTCCTAGGAGGACTCAGGCAAACCTATCTCTAAAATGGCCGCCATCAGAGTTTTTACAGATAACTCGGAAATACGTGAATGTGCCAAGGTAACACTTCAGGCATGTTTTTGATGAGGGAATGACATAATAACATGATGCAAAGCTTGAAAAAGCCGCCCCTCGGACCATGTCGCCCATCGCCACACAGTGTGTCAAAATAAAACAATTATTAAATATGTTGATACTTCGCCCACGACCACTACAAAATCAGTATAATTAAATAATAAGTAGTTTGTACACAATCAGTACTTGGACTCCCATTGGTCACTGTTACTTCAATCGTGACAATCAAGTGTAGATGGCTGGAGTACGACTCAAGAGTTTGGGCTTTGTTTGAACAGCTCCTATGGTGCAAAGGAGCTGTTACTTATGTGTTTGTACTGGTAAAGATTCACATTTAAAGCTGCCACCATATTGCCAATATACACAATCAAATACATCTGATCGCTTCATCAGCGATCAGATGAAGCCAGCTTTGATGACTTTGGTGAGCTGGCTTTCCTTGGTTTGGTGGATTGCAGTGGATAGTAAGTAAGTAAGTAAGTAATCTTTATTTATATAGCACCTTTCACAGGCAAAGGCCCCAAAGTGCTTCACAACACAGTTAAAAGCAGAAATTACATACAATATAAAAAGGGGTCAAAACAACACAGAAATCATAGCAGCCCAAAAGTAGCTAATTAAAAGCTTGAACAAATAAATGTGTCTTAAGTTCGCTCTTGAAAGAATCAACAGAGTCAAAAGAGTGCAAAGAGGGTGGAAGATCATTCCAGAGCCTGGGAGCAACAGCCTGGAAGGATCGGTCACCTCTAGTACGAAAACTTGTACGTGGAACCTTTAGCACAGGGGTGCCCAAAGTGGGGCCCGCCAGAGAGTGACCTACTTTTGCGCAGCACCTGGTTAATACTAGCTCTCTCCCATTCATTCTCAATGGCAAATATGGACGCAGTACACTTTTTGGCCACCACTGACAAATTGGGGGCGCTGTTTCACTCCTTTCGCAAAGTTAAGGAAACACTGTTCTGGGGTCTTGGTATTTCTGTGGCTTAGAGCGTCGTAGCATCAACTTTGCCGTTTTTCCAATTTTTTTTGCAAAGGTCATTGACATATATGACTTTTACTATAGTCATATATATTATTAATATTATTAATATTTTCAAATTGGTCTAATATGGCATTTTCTTGGACTTAAAGGGCTACTAACCCCTCCTTCCAGAGCCTCAGTATCAGAGCCTCAGATTTGAAAATCTCAACAGAAAGGGGGCGTTGCCTGGAGGACTAAGGGGCACGCGGGAGGGGTGAGGGGTGGGAGGGGCTTGAGGCTTCTGACTTCGACGCTGCACCTGCAGCGCTCCTCGTAAACAAAGTCCGAGCATGGGAGCATGGAGTTCCAGCGAGCTAACTTATTTAGCAACTTGTTCCACTGGGACAGCTCGACAGCTCTCTCTACACAGGGGGGGCATCGTGGCAGACAGCGGCCTTGTACCTGAGGCGCTGGCTCATTTATTCCTCTGTCATTTACAAAGCTAGCGGCTTAGCATTGAGCTCGATCGACGTTAGCATCGCAGCTAAGGGACGTAACTGTCCTGGCTGCTTCAGAATTTACCGATCTATTTTAGATGTAGACTTTTGCTGTGGTCTACGTTAACATGGGAGATGTATCTCAGTGTCCTCAGCAGAGTGTGTGATATAGAGACGTGGCTATTTGTGTTACAAAGATTTTTATTATTTTTCTTACAGCAAAGTGCACAAAACATATCAAATAAATATATGTAGGCCTGTATTATAGAGCAGGAACACTGTCTTTTTGAAATTGTTTTTGGTTTGCCATTGAAGATGTGAGACAGAATCATTCAGGTTATGTTTCTCTAAAGGCTTGACTGTAACATTGTGAACCCAAAGAGCCAGTTAGCCCTAAGTAAATAGCCTGAAGTAATTTCTATTACTAAATTTAGTGAACTAAAAGGTTTAACCAACGTTAACACATACACTAAACTACCACTGAATGATGACACTGTAGAGTAAAGACTATAATGAAGTATTTATATGTATGCTTTTTTTAGTTGAATATTGAAATATTAATGAAAATTATAGATCTTGTTTTGTACCAGTACTTGATTCTGCACTTCTGGCTCTTACAACAGTGCCATTTCCAAATTATAGCACAATTTCTTTGGTAAAACTTACTACAAACTTACAGCTCACATTTCACTTGAGGTTGAGCTGCATGTGCCACTCACTTGGCCTACATAGATGTGTGCAATAAACAAATTGAACAGACAAAGTTGACTGGTTATGTTATACAATACCAACTGTAATAAATATACATGCAGTAAGTTTTCAGCTTCTAGAAACAGTGGTGCTGCATATACCTTCCTGTGACATATCTGACAGAACATATACAGGCTTCATTTTTTTTTTACTGCCCACAATTAAATCTTGCATGAAACATTGATTTTAATCTATTACGTTGTCCAATGGGCACAGAATGGTTCAGGCACAGGTCCTTTGTGTGCTCCTGATATGGGAGAGGATCCTCGACCACACTTTCAAACAGCAGGGCCATTAGTTGGTCAAAGTAGACTGTAAACAAAGCACAAAACATTTGTCCTTGTAAAAGCATTGGTTGTGTTGTTTTTAATGTGACATACCTGAGGTAGCTCTGGTCTTCATGGCTCTCACTGTGTAGTCTCCACGCTTGAATTTTGGATACACTATGACGATTTGCCTTTTTTAAATCAAAATTCAAGGCACCAACCTGCACCCTAAAATTTCACAAATAAACATTAATATGCAGTATCTATTTTCTAAACATTTCAAAGTGATAAAATAACTAGTGAATATTTGTTGAACCTTTAGGAATCATTACCTGGCCAGCATTCCTTTGAATAAGAGGCCCAGACTATTGTGAGAGAATCAGACTATGGAATGCCTCAATATTTGAAGTGTGGTATTGTGGGCTTATTTTAGCTTAATCTTTCAAAAAACGTGGTGTTAACAAAAGAGTAAGAGTCTCTCGCATGCTGCTGTGCCTACAAAGAATTATAAAGAATTACAAAGAATAATAAATTGATATGTGAAGTGTAAATACATCAATATAAATTAGATATTGGGAGGAGTAGTTGTAATTACACATACTTGATTTTGGCCACACTCTTGCATCATCCCCAACCAAAGGCCTGTGAAGACAGCGAGGGGACAGGGGGTTTTCCGTGGACATTCTGAATGTAGTTGCCCAGATGTCCACTCAGCCACAGCCTTTGATGGTGACCAGTAGAGATGATTCATATAGATGGTTCACAATGCTTTTCTTCCACCTCGTCATTTCCTCCGTTCACCTTTTCTGGCCCAGCGCATCATTTTTTTCCAATCTCTGGGACACAAAACACAAACCCCTCCTTCTCCATGCACACGCTGTTTCCAACCTCATTGCTCTAATAAGACAAAAAAATAAGAATATGAGTTCTATCATAATGCACAGTTATCCAAAGTTACATATTTATGTTTGTATTGTAATGTTTTACCTGGACTAGCTCGATGTCAATGACTTTGTTACTCGTTAGATTCATCATGGTGTAACTGCCATACTTGGCTGAATGTCCTACATGAATGCAAGTTATACATTAGCTGACTTTTAATACTTCAGATAAATGTTTATTAAATGTATTTACCAGGTGAATCTGCCCGCATGTCCCCGCCCAGTGACACAGAGCCGCTTTCAAGAGCCTCCCTGATGAGGTTATCCTGCTCCAGCTTCCACTGCCAGTTGACCGTAGGGATGAGGAGCTTTGCCTGGTGCCTATAGAAGCACTGCTCTGACAGTCCCTGAATATTGAAGGCCCCCAAGAACTATAAAATTAAAACATCTGTTATCATCGGATAATATATGGAAAAACAAAATGTTTTTGTAGTGCCTTTGAAATCTGGCTAAAGGATGAGCCGGTGAACAGCACAGCAGCACAGAGCTGTAGGTTTCCAGCTGGGACGTTGTTCACCATGGGCTGACTGGACCACTGACTGGAGAACTCACAGCGAGGACACTGTTGAGTGACCCAGACAGGACATCGCCTAAACAGCTCCAGCAGTTGGTCCTCAAGAACAATATATTTTTTGTCCTTGTGTGGAGGGACTTCAGTGGGAATGCTATATAAAATAAAGGATATTTCATCCCTCAAAAAACCAGGACGCTGTATATATTTTTTCAATTAAAACTCTAGATTTTCTTTGTACCTTGAACAGTTCACAGTGCTGGCACTGTCATCGATGTGGAAGCTGGGGTCAGACGCTGACACCTCACACCTTCTCCTTTTTAAAGGTGTAGAGGCTGCTCTGGGACTGTCAGGAAGAGGGATTTCCATCAGGTCCCCTGTCCCACAACCGACGCTTGTGTAAGCGGTCCGGGCTTGAGTAGCTGTACAAAACACAAACAAAAAAAACACGTTTAAAATGGCAGTAATTACACAACTTGTGTCTAACTACAGTATATAAAAAAAACAAAAGTGTAGACTGTTTTATACATAAAATGACAGTACTGTATAAAGGATAAATAGATTTCACCTTTGCGTCGCCTGCTCGGCTTCACATTGGCCTGGACACTTGCATGCCTTGTAATGACTGGATCAGTCTGGACATTTCTCTCTGCTCACTTTTGGCTGAAAACATAACAATAAATAATATTTATAAAGTGCACACACAAGTGACATGCAAACACATTGTTTGTATTGATGATTTATAGGAATACAACCTAGGATATACTTCAGAATATGCCACCCTATAGCAGATCAACCAAATATTTGTATCAGGTTAATTCTGGCTACAGTCGGCTACTAAAAACTTCCAAATGGTTTGGCATTTTGAAAAGCTGCGTCCAAATAGGTGTAAACTTTGGTTCAGTTCAGAAAACTTGTCAACATGAACATAATTATCAGAATTGATCCTATTTTGTGAACCTGTTCAACAACAATGGCAATAACAACTATACTGATTCTGAAACCACGTAAGAACAGCTCACATCTGTGAGCGCCCTCTCCTCACTGACCACACGGTCCACCTGGAGTGGTCAGCCCTCTCCTCACTGACCGCAGTCGAGCATCAAACGGGAGCAGAGCGCGCACGGAGCGGGTCAGTTTAGCCTCCGACACACAGTACGTTCTAGCTATACGTTAGCTATACAGGCTAGCTTGTAGCTACTGTCAAAAGCTACAGTCATGTCAAACTTAGATTAGTTTGGTGCTCAGACTCGTGCACATTTGCGCAGTGTTGGCGTAACTTTGCAGACTGATGCATTAGCAGGCTGCCCCGGGCAGCGAGTAGACGCGCTTATAACCGGTGGCTGCTGTTCCTCAGCCACAGTGAGCGAGTGCGGGACACATCGCCTGGAGCTGAGGCTGCAGAGTCTATTTACACGCCATATTTTTTCAACATATCTACACGACTCATGTGATTGGTGTTATCAGAGGCCAAACCGGCGAATTTGTTTGAGACACTACAATAACGATCTATTCTGACGTGCACATCAATATTCTATATACTGTACATGACTCAATCTGTGAGCAAAGTAGCTTCTACTGACAGAAATGACCGGGACAGAGTGAACCAAGTGCCTCTTTTTACAGCAGCTACAATCAATGCAATTACTACCAAACCCAAAATGGGTAAATCATTATTTTTCTCACTCACCTCACATTGTTGGCGGGGCAGGAGTGTCGGTGGGGACGGCCTCGCTCTTCAAACGGAGAAGACTAGCATAGCCCAGTTCAACCTCGGTGAAGTTGGCGAAGGAATCAGCACGTAAAATGGTCTTTGCAAACTCCAGCCCCACTACGCTACACTTCCTCCCCATCCTAACACAGTACAATTAACAACTAACAATTAAATTATACACGATAGACCACTAAAAGCAATACTAACAAACGCCCTAAGCTAAATTGAGCTAACTAATCTAACAATAAAAGCAACTAGTGATTACAACTACAATATTCAACAACTAACACTACTAAAACTATACACTTATTTATAATAAAAAAGCTATCCTAATAAAATCTACCTAAATGCTATGACAACTAATCGCAAACCTGACAATCGATGATAATATTCTCTCGTTATTCCAACTCCAACTCGCTACGGGGGCGTGAGCGAGACTGAGCCTTTTTATACCCCAGAGCGGCAGAGCCCGTGACATCATCTCTCGCCTCCTGACATCATCTCTCTCCCCTCCGCTAATTGGGTGCCGAATTCAAAAAATCAAATGCAGTACCGACAGTTCGCTGCAGATGGCGCCACACAGACGGTTTGGGACACAAAGACAGGATTTCAACAAATTTGCACTAAATTGTTAAAATAGTGACATATACACGTAGACAACACTATAAGATACCCATTTATACAACTTAGCTAGAAAAAAAAGTTGATTTGGGGGTTAGTTGTTCTTTAAAGAAATGAATGAGGCAAATTCACTGTAGGTAGTGCAGGTTACAGGTGGTGTTGTTTACATTTTGCATTATATTGCTACATTAATTGATTTTGTTATTTGCACAGATAGAATTAAATGCAAATGTATACCAGAAAAAGAAAATAAAGTAACTAGTATTATTTGCAGTTATATGTGTTTCAGGCTAACATTGCCGTGTTTGGCCCGCGACCCACAGACGCTTTTTCATTTTGGCCCTCAGAGACAAAAGGTTGGGGCACCCCTGCTTTAGCAGATTCTGATCCACAGACCTCAGCGCCCGCGCAGGGCTGTAAGGCTGGACCAGAGCACTGATATAAGAAGGAGCCTGACCATGCACGGCTCTGAAGGCTAGAACCAGAGTTTTAAACTTGATCCTATAGGACACTGGCAGCCAGTGAAGCTGCTTTAAAATAGAAGATATGCGGGTCCTCCTGTTTGTGCGGGTCAGAATTCTCGCTTTTGCACTAATTGCAGTCGAGAGAGCTCCTTCCTTGATACACAAAACTACAGAGCCTGTCAGAATATGCGCGTTTGTTTTTTGACTTTGTGAGACTAAAGGCGGCTCTCATTGACTGTGAAGGGGCGGCACGGTAGCGCAGCGGTTAGCGCCTCCGCTTCACAGCTAGAAGGTCCCGGGTTCGACTCCCACCAAGGACGGGGCCTTTCTGTGTGGAGTTTGCATGTTCTCCCCGTGTCTGCGTAGGTTTCCTCCGGGTACTCCGGTTTCCCCTACCACTAAAAACATGTGCAATAGGTGAATCCTCCAGCCAGGTGATTCTGACCATCAGCCTGGCTTCACATCATGGAGATGGGTCCCCGGGCGCGGCACGGCCGTCGACCACTGCTCCTTACGGGTTGCCCCAGCGGCATCGAAGGATGGGTTAAATGCAGAGAACAAATTTCCCTACGGGGACAATAAAGTTAACAAACAAACAAACAAACAAACAAACAAACAAGACTGTGAAGAATGATTGCACGTCTCCTGGACAGCTTCTCAGCTTTTCACCCAGAACGACCTCATACAGACAGTTCAGGAAACATCTAAGTCACCACACTCGGTGCTCACATACCAGTGACAACAGCATCTGCGCATGGATTTCTTGTACAAGTAAACCAGCCGTCAACCTCACCGCACGTCGCTGCTACAACCTTGGTGACTCCCCGTTCGTCATTCGGTGCAGTGTTTGCGTAGATGGTTTGTGCTGTGTGTCAGAACCTGTCCAATCAATTGAGAAAAAACGGCCCCGAATATTCAGCACTTACGCGACAGTTTAACCAGATTGACTTGACGACATTATTTTGCTCCCGATTGGAGTCTGAAAGCTCCTAATTACCTCCGCTGTTTCTATTATGGCTCAGTGAAACGGGGGAGTCTACAGCAGCTCAACAGCGCAGTGTGAGGCGGCGACCGTCGAGCTCACGGAAATAAGCAGACACGCGATAGTGAAAAGGGAAAAAACAGTTCCAACTTAGACACTGAGGTGTGATTTACTGGATAGAGCCTTTTACCGTTATCAAAAACATAGCTGGAGCTGTGTTTGGAGCCACTTGCGCTTCTATGACTGATCTTTGGATCTGCTCCAGTGGCCTCGCGGCAGGTATCTCTCTACACACCACCATGTTAAAATGATTTCTCCTTTGTTAAAACCAGGCCTTTGTTATTGTTTTGAGCCGTTCAAAAACCCAAATATTGTAACCATGCAACCTGAAAGCACTCACCTCATGCCCAGGCTCCACATATGTAGCACAGCGAACCCCCATAGATATATCATTTAGTAGACTCCCCTTTTACATTAATAACACCAGTCGAGAGAGAATCCGTTCTTAAAAGCCTCCCCAGTTCTCAAAGGCCTTTCAATCAAAGCCCAAAGCTAAAACTTAAACAAAACCCAGCTTGGTTCAAAAGGACGGAAAGTCTATTTTTAGAACTACTAAAAGTCTTTAGAGTCAAGGTTTTGTAAAGTGGATTATTATATTCTGGAGTCACAACTATCCTCCAGGGCAGAGGTCCCGAAATGGCAGACCTTGGTCCAGATCTTTGAACCCATCAGGGCTGGACTGGCCATTGGAAGTACCGGGATGTTTCCCAGTGGGCCAACGTCCTTTGGTCAGGCCCGTATTGCACCATATCGGCCCACAAGAGATATTGCAAACTCTATTGACGTGCTCCTCACTATTTGGGTCCAATTTCATGACATGAATATGTGAATCCAGAGCAGTATAACTACAGTCCAAATGAACTTTTAAAACTGAGGACATCCTAAATATGCACAAAAAGTGTGGCTGTTTCCTAATCGTTTAAACAAAAAAGAAAGAAAGCAGCGAGCAGGACTGAACCTGGACTAAACCTGGACTAAGCAGGGCTCAGTGTTGAACTGAGCAAAGAGAAGAAACACGTCACTGGATTGGCACATTGTGTACATAAAATAGGCTATTTAGGAGTTAGGAGTTCTTCCACACTGAGATATGTTCTTACCTGAGCTCAGACGAGTTGATACGTACCTGTCTGGTCTTTGTGCCTGTGGAAGAGTGTGGTAGCTTCCAACTTTAGCCCCGTTTGGAGCTAGAGGAATACATTGGGAAAGGCCAAATGTTAACAACATCTTTGGTCGTTTTGCGTGACTGAGGGCACGCACAAAGACCAGACAGGTACGTATCAACTCGTCTAAGCTCAGGTAAGAACATATATATCTCAGTATGGAAAAATGGTGGCCTGTTCCTTTAAAAATCCCCATACAACCATGAATTAAACCCGGACCTTTACTGTAATTCGTGACCCTCGCTCTGGGGGGCTGGCATTGCAGCACCGCACCATGAGGAGCAAAAAGAAGTGCTTTCCTTGTCAAATGCTTCCAAAAACATCCACCAGAGCGTTGCTTCTCCAAAAACAGCAACCCCCTTCTGATGCTACCAAGACAATAGGTATAGATCCACCGAGACGGGACAAGTACATGAGGTTTGTCTTTTCTCCCAGCAAAAGCTCACCCCTTCTCCCTTGCATTTCAGAGTCCAAAACTACAACTCTTTTATGACGTTCATTATGTCTTCTTGAGTAATAAACTTTAGTTTTTTGGTTTCTTTTTGAAAGACACTAGGTATAAACAAAAATGTTCAAATACCTTACGCGTTTCGACGGACAAGGAACTACTTCCGTCTTCGTCAGAGGAGATGTTGTTGTTCCCAGGCGTGGCCACACTGACATAAGCAATAAACCTGTCAGTGTGGCCACGCCTTCCGCCTAGTGTTGGTTATTGGAGAAGTGCGTCCCATGTGTGCGCCAGGGTAAAGGCGCCCTCATCTCTATTGATGGATCTTATTCCTCGCTTTCTGAGCAATTTTTTCATGGAGGACTTCGAGGGGAGAGCAATAAAAACGGCCTCGCAGGATTGCAAACCAACGCTCTGGAAGCGGTATGTAGACGACATTCTGGAAAAAATAAAACATGCACAGGAACTAACAGAGCATTTGAACACAATAGACGTCACCGGTAACATAAAAGTCACATGTGAGGAGGAGAAGGAGGGGAAAATATCATTTCTTCAAAAAGAAACCAAAAAACTAAAGTTCATAACTACAACTGGCGCGTTCCTAATGTGACATGAAGAAACGGCACCGTAGTTTTCTCCACGTGGGGGATCGCAATAGAAGTCTCTCCGCACTAATCATCCAGCGCGACGCCTTGAGGGACGTTCGGCAAGCTGGGATTTTTTTTTATATTTTATTTTCCGTCTATCCGCTAACGGCGTGTTTTGGTTCTCGCCGGGTTTCCTTGTAACGGCATTTCAATGGGACACACGGCGGCGGGAGTCCAGCAGCGCGCCGTCTAATTGAGCCGGTAATAGCGTGTGCGATGCGCCCGCGAAGGGAGACGGGAGACGGAAACGCGAGCTAGTAACAGGAGTCGTCCGCTAAAGGTTTACGCCGGGAGTGGGAACCCAGGGTGCTGAGGGCGCTGCAGCACCCCCTGGTGGATAGCTTGTGAACTGCAGGCAATATGAACCCCTTAACTCCCACCTGAACCGAGCACATTTTCTCCAGTTTGGCTTTACCCCAGTCCAAAAGCTTCTGGAAAAAAGGTGTTTGGAATTTGACAAAAAAAATGCGAAGAATTTGACGAAAAAGTGACAAAAAATTTACAAAAAATGACAAAAATGGACAAAAATTTGACAAAAAAGTGAGAAAATTTGACGAAAAATGGAGGTAAAAAATGGACGAAAAAGTGATAAGAATTTGACAAAAAATGTGAATAATTTGACGAAAAAGTGATAAAAATTTTACAAAAAATGACAAAAATTGACAAAAAAATGCGAATAATTTGACAAAAAAGTCACAAAAAAAAGTCACAAAAATTTGACAAAAATGAGATGATTGCCCAACAAAAAAAGTGATGAAAAAAAATCGGATGTGAGGAAAAAGATCCATTTAGTTTTGTAGGTCTTTCAAATGAGGCCAAATGAGGCTAAATCCTGGCCTACAGGATTGGGGTAAAGCTGAACTGGAGAAAATGCTCTCAGTTCAGGCGGGAGTTAAGAGGTTAATAAATAGGATTTATGCACAGAAAAAGTATTTTGGGGGTAAATTTTGTCCCCCAGCACCCCCTAACTAAAATATCTTCCCACGGCTCTGGGAGCGGCTGATGAGGTGCGGTATCGGAGGCTGGGGGTAATTGTGGGACGGCACGAAAAAAAACTTCCACCGTGATATCGAGAGAGGTCTGATGGAGCTGACTCATGAGTGACTTATTTTTATGTCTCATTCGCGCCGGGCTAAATTGGAGATAATTGGATGAGGAGTGAAATGGACGGAAATTATATTGGGAAGCACTGTTCTTGTGATGAAGAGGCAAAAGTTTGGGTGGAAGTTGGGCTAGGGCGGCGGTCAGGTGGTCACCGTGTTGCTACGTTTATTGAATGTTTTGAAGTGTCACGAAAATTCTTTACGTTACAGACATGTGGGAAAAAAAAGTGCATTTGCTTTTGAAAATGTGACTCAGTTAAATGTAATAATAATTGTGATTTTTATTTCAGTGAAGCAGCTGACAGGAAGTGACATAGCTAGAGGTGAAGTGCCACAGCAGTTTGACTCATTTCCTATTGACAAAACATGGTCGGCATGGCAACAGCAGTTTGAAATCGTTTGCCTACACCTATGTCACTTCCTGTCAGTGTCCAATAAGGAAGTGAAACCAGAAACATCACAAAAATGGTGCAACTATTATTTATTAATTAATTTTTTAGCAAAAATTGTGTCTAATGTGTCAGATGCACTTTAAAGCAGTTCAAAGTAACTCGTGCCCCTAGAGGCCATAAGCACCACTGCGGGTGTTGTAGCATGTTGCAGTTTTTTACTCATTTAGGCTATATCCACACAAGACAAAACGCTTATATTTGCAGAAACTTTCTTTGTAAGCATGAAGCCAGCTCAGTAAATGTGTGCGTCCACATGGGTCGACTCAGGTCTGTGAAAACGGCGCAATTCAACTTCCAGGCCTGTGTGAGGCGCTGTGATGCTAACACAGATAATAGAACAAGATGTAGAGGTGCATGTGCAGTAAACTTTTGTGGAATGTAAACAGTGAAAATGAAACTGATGCAAGTATTTAAGATCTACAGAAGAGACGAGGAGAGTTTATTCCTTAGACGTAACGGGACTAAAGCAGAAAAACCTGTCAGTGACTTTTACTGTCAGTCCAAAAACACAGACTGACTCGTGTTTTTCTACTCGTCACCTGTGGCTTGTGGACGGCAGTGGAGCAAAGAGGAGCGGAGTAAAACCATCATAGATCCATGAGTAAAACTCATTATAAGGTTAGTAGATTTTGGATAACAGACACAACGGAGCCACGTAAACAGCGTTTTGAGATCTTTCCACTCTGGGACCTAGTTTGGAAAAAATGTTCATTTAGAGACCCCCAAAACACTGGGCTTGTATGGATGATACACTGGATTGATAAAATATCTTTGCGTTTGGTCCTCAGCTTGACTTCATATGGACAGGACCATAGACTTCTTGCGGATTCTTTCTGTTGCCACCTGAAGGCCTCGGTAACCGGACCCAGACTTCCCCGGGCAGTGTGAGTTTGCAACATTGGTTTTAACGGCGGCCGTGTCGGACCTTCACCGGATTTAATGTGAGCTGGGCGTAAAATAAACTGGTGTGTGTGTGCGTGTGTGTGCCTGTGTGCGTGTTTTCTCTTCCATACATTTTTTTTAGAAAATTATATTTAAAAAACAAACAAACAAACACATCTTGTACATTACACTAGCAATAAGAAAAGCACTCAAACCACAAACGTAAGCCTAACATTTAGAGAGGGATCCAGAAACGGGTCAAATATATATATACATACGCCTTAATCTTCATTATGATTCTTAAATGTGGGAAAACTTGAGTGCACTATTTTACTGTGTACCATATTCACAGCATTTTCAATTGCGTCAAAGGGGTTGCGCGACTGGCCACTGTAGGCGATTTTACAGGAAATATTAGCACTCTAATATACACAAGATCTGACTCCATAAGATCAATTTAAACACAGTTAAACAGTTAAGTTTAAAATATTAAAGCATCAAAAAGGTCTCGCCAAGCGTGTTCGTTGATCCCAAGGTCCAAGAAGAAACCACCAAAATTCAGTAGCTTTAGTCAAAGAAGATTTATTCCCTATAACAATTACAATTCTAAACACAGATTCTCCGAGCGCTAAAGTCCCTACACTAACACACACACGGTGCTCGAGCGGGGCAGTCCCGGGAAAAGCATCGTCTAACTGCGCTCTTACAATATATATTATCAAAAATGTGACGTTCACGAAGAGATAGGAGATGAGTTGAGCTTAGGCCAAGGTCACCAAGCTTTTCTCTCAGTAGTTTTCCACTAGAAGTGTCTTCCTGATGCCTTATTTGGAGTTATTATTGTCCAGACGGGTGAGGGCACCTGGACGTCTCCATAGATATGAGCAAAAGAATGCAAGAGCGAGAAATGGGGTATTGTTGCAGCAATGTGCGTGTGAAATGATTGGTTTTCAACTGAAACTTTAAAGCACATAGATTAAATTCATCAAAAACATTCAATAGCATTACAAAATATAACAATAGCTAAAAATCATCAATTTCCCACACCACCTAAAGCTTCAGGCACACTATCTCCAAAAGGTTTGGGAAACACTGCCTTAGCAAACTGAAGCCTTGTCTTGCGGTTAGCCTCACAAATGAGTGGGTTTTATTACGGCCACACAGCTTCTCTGCACTAATCCCTTGAGATTCCTTCTTATTGGGCTTGTGGGAACGTGGGAAAATTAATCTTTCATTTTTAAATGGAACTTTCCCTGACACTGCACTGCACACCGAAAACTTTGCCCCGGCCTTTCTTTCATGCTCCAATATTGACAGTGAAATCCTGCACTTGGTTGATTAAAAAAAAATGATATACACTAGATGTTTGTGTTTAATAGAGATTTATATTTTTTTTTTGCGATTGGTCCAGAACATGCAGTGTTTTTCATAGTACTTAAGCAAAGGAACGATCCGTGAAAAGCAAATTTACTTCCAAAAGCTTTTGCATCCGAGTACAATCCTACCCCGACCAATTAGATCGAACAAGAGTTATAACTTCTCTCCAAGTGCCCCCTTTTATCCGTCTTCTGGCCTTTTGTGCTGCGTCCCAAGGTAAGTGTCAGGCGAAGCGCCGCCGGAGTGTTTGTCCGAAGGTGTGCGTTGGCAGGATCAGTGTTTATGGACTCGGCGGTTGGGTTGTGAGAAAGGTAATTTCACGCTCGGCGGCGCTGACTCCGGTTCCAGTGTTGTCTGTGTGATTAATTGGGCTTTTGCAGGGAACAAAGCGGGGCCAGGTGAAGATGTTAATTACCCCGGCGTTATGCGGATGGAACTACAGCTAGCCCTGGGGCATATATATGTACTCGGACATGTCTGTAGAGGTAGACAGGCAGAGGGGTGGTCCTTCAAGAGCCGACATGTTCTGAAAGAGCAATTACCTTCTGTCTTTCACAAAGTGGTACATGGTAGTTTAATGGAATCAAATAACCTTAATATAGGCAAATTGTGTGATTGCTCTTTTAAGCATCTAGTATCTTTCTTGCCATCAGGGTTGCCAGGTATCAGCACCCAAACTTGCCCAAAAGGATCAGAGAAACTGTCCTAATCACATTTGGCACATCCGAAATTTTGAATTTGATTACACAGCCTGAGCAACTGTTCTAAGTGTTGTTGCAGGTGATCAGGTCTGGGACATGTGCCCGAGGAATGAGATCAACCTGAACGTCCTGAATGACCAGGTTATTCTATCAATGGATTTCTTCTTCCCTGATGGCACAGGCGTATTCCAAGATGACAATAGATACAGACGGCATCCCTGGAATCGCCCATATACAGTCTTGTTTGAAAACAGTTAAGGGGGAAAAAAATTTGGAGAGAAATCTGAACTTTCTCTAATTATTCAAAAACAATTTTAACAAATGCTGAATTATGAATATAGTTTTCTAGTAAATAAAGATACAAAGACATGGAGGAGCAAAGTGGTTCAACAGCCCATAAATACATGAATAATGGAGAATGCTAACATGATGCTGCATGTTAGCGCTAGCTATAGTGCCGTTTTTTTTTTTTTTGCTGTGAAAAAACATCCATATGGACCTGATTTAGACTTGACTGTATTTGTATGTGATAAATACGTTTTTATTTAGCCAGAAAATGGATAAAAAGAGTAGAAAATTGTAGCCTGGTTTTACCATAACCTTGTCATTGCGTTTCGTCCAAGGGTCTGGACCTTAACAGTTGAGCTCCATTATCAGGTGGGAGTAGTGAACTCCTTTGAAACTCTATCATAACTAGAGTTGTGATAACTCTATCATAACTCTTGGGAGCATTTCTTGCACATTCCAAGGCTTCAATTTAAATTTCTGGATATTTGGGAGCCGAGCCAGGACGGATTGAAGAGCTTCCATTACTTTCGTATCCGCCGCCATCGCCAAACTGCAACCAGCAAATGCGGCGCAAATGCTTGATGTCACCTACAAGCCCCGCCTCCCCTGCTCGCTGAATGGTCGGTTGAAATTCAACCGATGTAACGCAGCCACTGAGATCAGACCCAGACGTACGTGTAGGGAAATGATAATTGACCGGAGTTTACGGATGGCTAAGGCCAAGCTAGGAAAATTGTGTTTCCCAAAAGATTCTGTTTTACCCTCAGCGAGGCCACGCCCCCTTCCATGACGCAATGCCGTCTGTATCTATGCCAGGATCAGGCTCACATTGTGAAAGACTTGTTCGGGGAGCATGAGACTATCATTTTCACCACAGAGTCCAGATCTTAACCCCATTGAGAATCTTTGGGATGTGCTGGAGAAGTGGCCACACTCTCCCATCGTCAATACAAGATCTTGGTGAGATGTGAATGCAACACTGGATATTTGGACATTACAGGAGCTTATTGAGACATTGCCACAGTGAATGGTGAAAGAGGTATGTCTTGGACGAGGGAAAGCAACATGATTAAAAGCTCCAATAAGTCCATTTTGCATGATCTGTCCCCTTAAATATAAAAAGGGACGCCTCTGGAGATGTCAGATGATGCATTTTGGGAAACATTTCTGTGTCAGTCACAACAACATTGAGTGTAGAAACCAGCAACCTTGCAAAACAATGGGCTGGTACTAAAACAAGGCTGAGGGACCAAACAGGGGTGCTCTCTATCACTTGTATGTAAAGTATTTGCATGTGGAAATCCAGATCCGTACTGTTCAGCTGCAGGTCTGAATCCTATAGCCATACTCAAAGTGTGATCTTCTAATCCCAAAATAGAACAATCTTGTCTGCGTTGCCATCTGACGCAAAAGCGAACATCACAACAACACGTTTTCAGGATTTCCCCGGCCTCGACAAATCCTCGGCGGCTCGGCTGTTCTTTCCCTCGTCTCTCACATGTCCCATCTGGAGGAGCGAGCTGGTCGGGGAGGATTTCATCATTTACTCGCAGAATCCGCCGCGCTCCACATAACGTGCGCGACTTTGTCTGTTTTGTTTTTTGGGCGCGACGGCTAAGGAGCAGAAAGCAGCCGAGCGAGAGTGTCCAGGGGATACGTCTGAGAGCAGTGGGAGGAATGCAGACGCACCACTGCTGGATAATGAAGATGACTCAGGGCCGTGCGAGGTTCAGCCGGTGTCAGGACAGTGCAGCGTGCGGGATTTAGCGCTCGGTAAGGCTGGCGTAAGCATCTGGAGTCGGAACAGGAAACAAACAATACGAATTAAACTCCAGGAATGTTGAAATTAACTGAAATCAGAGCCGTGGGAAGATATTTTAGTTAGGGGGCGCTGAGGGACAAAATTTACCCCCAAAATACTTTTTCTGTGCATAAATCCTATTTATTAACCTCTTAACTCCCGCCTGAACTGGGAGCATTTTCTCCAGTTCAGCTTTACCCAAATCCTGTAGGCCAGGATTTGGCCTCATTTGGCCTCATTTGAAAGACCTACAAAACTAAATGGATCTTTAAATAGATCACTTTTTTTTAATAGGGAAGTCATCTCATTTTTGTCAAATTTTCGTGAGTTTTTTGTCACTTTTTCGTCAAATTATTCACATTTTTTTTGTAAAATTCGTATCACTTTTTTGTCCATTTTTGTCGTAAATTTTTTCTCACTTTTTTGTCAAATTTGTGTCCATTTTTGTCATTTTTTGTAAATCTTTTGTCACTTTTTCGTCAAATTATTTGCATTTTTTTGTCAAATTCTTATCACTTTTTCGTCCATTTTTCCCTCAATTTTTCGTCAAATATTTCTCACTTTTTTCCTCACTTTTTTCTCAATTTTTGTCATTTTTGTAAATTTTTTGTCACTTTTTCGTCAAATTATTCACATTTTTTTTGTCAAATTCTTAGCACTTTTTCGTCCATTTTCCCCCTTAATTTTTCGTCAATTTTTTCTCACTTTTTTGTCAATTTTTTGTCAATTTTTGTCATTTTTTGTAAATCTTTTGTCACTTTTTCGTCAAATTATTCACATTTTTTTGTCAAATTGTAGTCACTTTTTTGTCCATTTTTTCCGTCAAATTTTTCTCAGTTTTTTGTCAAATTTTTGTCCATTTTTTTCATTTTTTGTACATTTTTTTGTACATTTTTCGTCCAATTTTTCTCACTTTTTTTGTCAATTTTTTCTCAATTTTTGTCATTTTTGTAAATTTTTTGTCACTTTTTTGTCAAATTATTCGCATTTTTTTTGGTCAAATTCTTATCACTTTTTCGTCCATTTTTCCCCTCAATTTTTCGTCAAATTTTTCTCACTTTTTTGTCAAATTTTTGTCCATTTTTGTCATTTTTAGTAAATTTTTTGTCACTTTTTCATCAAATTATTCACATTTTTTTGTCAAATTCCAAACACCTTTTTTCCAGAAGCTTTTAGATCGGGGTAAAGCCAAACTGGAGAAAATGTGCTCGGTTCAGGTGGGAGGTAAGGGGTTAATATTGCCTGCAGTTCACAAGCTATCCACCAGGGGGTGCTGCAGCGCCCTCAGCACCCTGGGTTCCCACGGCCTTGTCTGAAATTTACCATTTTTTTGGGTTGTCTGGCTGAAAGTATGTAGGCCTAATTAAAAAGTCTAAACAAAAATGAATAATTAATCTTGACAACGAGGCTGTAAGTTTGAAGGGGTCAAGCTGAGTTTTTGCTTAACCCAAGTGGACCAGGAGTCTGCGGCTTTTGTCTCTTATTCTGGACTCTGGCCCTGCTGGACTCTCCCTCCCCCGTCTGTTTACATAGTGTCTCTCACTGTCAGACCTATACAGCTACAGATCAGGATGCGCTGGCTTCTCTTTAATGCAAAGAAACTTTTAATAATAATGCCTTGCACTTGTATTGCTCTTTACAAGCCTGTATTAGTATTAGTTTCTCAAAGCACTACACTGTACATCATTATTCATTCACTCCATACTTGGTGGCGGTAAGTTACATCGGCGCCTCTCACCCCCATCAAACACTCACTCAGCACATTCACCCAGGCTTCCTAGTGTTCCCGAATGGACACCCATCCAAGTACCAGCCAGGCCCTTCCCTGCTTAGCTTCCGAGGTCTGACGGGTCCGGGCAGAGCAAAGGCGGTATGGCTTTTCCCTCTCCTCCCCTGGCTATTAAACTCGTGTTGCAAATTGAAGTCTCCAATCAGTCTGACGGCACAAACTGACTCTTCTTGTTTTAGGACAGAGAGTTAAGACACTAGCTAAAACCATAGACTGTAAACAATAATAGACAACTCCTCCTCACTCCTCCCTGTTTGCCACAATGACCACGTTTGAGGGGGAAAACATGGCGGATTTACAGACTCCTCCTCCCCAGCTCTGCCGAAGGGCATAAGGGCGGGATCTTCACTGTGACGTGTAGCTCGCGCTGCTCCAATGCTAACAGTCCGACCCTCATTAAGAATGAGATTTCTAAAATGCTACTTACGAAAACCAGCCTGGTTTCTTTAATTGTAACTAACCCAGCGTTATCACAGGAGGAACATCTAACAGTAGAAGATTCCCCAAAATTAGGCACCAGGCTCTAAAGTTGTTTTTAACGCGTCTAAAGTGCAATGCTTTCTAATGGGAGACTAGCGGCTATATGGAAGTGCTACAGCAATGGCGGCCTCTAGTGTCATGGTCATAAAGCAGAGCAGCCAGCAGCCATTGGCTAAAACTCAATCAAACATTGGCGCTGTCCATGTTAAAAGTTCCCTGCAGTGTTCATGAAGTTTCATGCACTCGGGTCTGGTTTGCTTCCAGGGTCGTGGGGGTTAAGGTCCAGAACAAACATATGCTCGTCTGAAATAGAATTCCACTTGTATGAGCGCGTTTCCCGTGTTTCCATCAGATTGTGATCAACAGATTTTCTTTTCTTCAAAATTGTACGACTGTTTGGAACCCACTGTGCTAGGGAGTGTAAAGATTGAACTCTGGATCAATGGAAGAAGGCGCTGTGGTCTGTTGAGTCCAGGTTAACGCTGTCCCAGAGTGATGGGTGCATCAGGGTAAGAAGAGAGGCCAATGAAGCGCCTAGTACCTACTGTTCAAACCTTTGGGGACAGTGTGATTCCTCCCTTGGCCACGCAGCCACACAAAATGCTTTCGCTCAACAGCTTGTTTCTTGCTGCATATAGATAAAACAAGCTCGTGGGCCAGGTACAGCCCACTGCGCACCTCCGGGAAGGCTCAATGGACGAGTGACCAATCGATTCCTTTCAAAACTTTTTCTCCACCCAGGACTTCTCTCTTTTCTATCTCTCTCCACTTCAGCAGACGCACACTCGAGCGCGCATCCCGCCGGAGAGAGCATGAATCACCGCGGAAACCCACTCGCTAACCTCCACCCTCGCTGGAACTACCTGCCTCCCCCGCGCCCCCCCCCCCTCCCCGAACGCCCAGCGCCCGCTCCGTCTCTGCGCTTAACCCCGGCCGTCATCAGCACTAACTGGGATATCGATGGTGTGCGGGGGGGGGGGGAAAGTGGGGGCTGCGTTCAGGCCTATTTGTGGCGCCGTGCATGGGAGCGGGTGGGCAGAGATGTGGTTGAACTCCGGTGGATGTTGCCGGGTAGAAGTGCAGTTTTGTGTGTATATAAAGCAAATGGTTAGTGAGCGACTGAGTTTCCAATGACTTAGGTTTATTGAAGCAGACTTATGATGCAAGATCGAGTTATGTGGAGTATAGTCTTCTGATTTATTCACGCATGTCTGTGGAATATTTTTCATTTTCAAGAAACAGGTCGTAAAGTTTGTATATTGCTGCCTTTTTTGCCGCTGCGGTCTCCGAGGTGCGCGGGAAAGACGTGGGTTCGCTGAAAAACTACGCCGGGAGTCGAGAAAAGGTGATCAAATGAGCGGCATACAGGTTTGAGTATTTGTCTTTTTGTTACTGTGACATTAAAACTAAGATGTTAAAGGAACAGGACACCGTTTTCCCATACTGAGATATGTTCTTACCTGAGCTTAGACGAGTTGATACGTACCTGTCTGGTCTTTGTGCCCGTGGAAGAGCGTGGGAGCTTCCAACTTCACCCCTGTTTGGAGCTATTGGAATACATTGGGAGAGGCTAATTGCTAGCAACATCGGTCATTAACAACATCGGTCCTTTGGTCGTTTTGCATGACTGAGGGCACGCACAAAGACCAGACAGGTATGGATCAACTCGTCTAAGCTCAGGCAAGAACATATCTCAGTATGGAAAAATGGTGGCCTGTTCCTTTAAGGGACAAAACTATAGCCAAACATCTCAACACTGGCCGCTGCAAGTCTATCTGTCTGCGGCCTGTCGTCAAGAAGTAGGCATGTCGTGAAGTGACATTGCGTAACCCGACACCACAAAGCAATGCAAGCTCCACGACATAACCTCTGTCAACAAGAGGTTTATGCCCAAAATGTCCCCTCAAACAATGAGGCTGGAAATCTTGATCCTTAAAGAGGGGGTTTTATGTTTTTTTTCAGTCCCATAGCACCAGTCTATATCACACTACAATGATGACCAAACCTTCTGTTGGTCTGTGAATGCAGTAAATTAGAATAACTGCCTTGTATAAAATGTCTCTCTCAAAATGGCTGTAGTGAATGTCTTGAAATAGGCCTCTGTCTCTTTAAGAACCTCTGAGCCTTTCCGACACGCCCCCTCCACACACTGTCTGTGGCATCAGTGGGGAGGGGGTTCTGCTGAGGAGCAGTGGTTGGTTACTCGCCTGGTGACAAAAGCTCGGAGGCGTCTCCAGGAGGTGGGGGCGTTCCTAGGAGGACTCAGGCAAACCTATCCCTAAAATGGCCGCCATGAGTGACATAATAACATGATGTAAGGCTTGAAAAAGTCGATTTTGCATAATACTTTAAGATTCTTCTGTCTGACAGGCTGCAGACAGTTACTACTCAACCATTGTGCGAAAAAAAAAAAAATGTTTTCGCCTGCTGTGTCTCGTCTGAAGGTTGAGATGTATGAAATGTTTTGTTCAGGAGAGACCGGTGGTATTGACTCAGCGCTGTGGCTGATGTGCGATGCAGAATATGGACTCAAGGGGCGACACAATTGGAGGAGGCAGAGGCACTCACTTTCCGCTTATTGTGACAATCTGGCAATATAAAATCCAGCCCCACAAGACTGTGTTACAGCAAATAGAAGGACGATGAGCATAACTGAACAATATACTACTAGGGCATTAACGATTATCTGTGAAAAAGGTCGACTTATCTGTCAAAAAGGTCGACTAGTTGTGTAGTGACATCAGCATATTAACAACAGAGGAACAACGCCTCATTTACAACAACATTAATCCGTCCAGATCCATCATGTAATAATGCAAGCTCACATGGAAGCAAGTTTTGCGGCTTATTTTCTTAGTTAAACATACAATATGGTGTCTTATTTCCATTTCCTAGGTTTTGGCAATGCTCAGTGTTTACCTGCGCCTCCACACACATCGTAGATCCACGTCCTCTCCCCTCATGGCCTCATCTGTGCTCCTTTGTACTGTTAGGATCACCCTCGTTTTCAATCCAAGGTCTGAAGTAAACAGGCTTTCAGTCCAGGAGTGATAGGTCGTCAGCTGGCTCATATCAGCAGAGTATGACACGGGCAAAACTATATGTACAGCACTAAAAGTGAACGATAAGCAACAAAAACAACTAGCCGCGACATTAGTGTTGAAACTAGGCAGATGGAGAGATTAACACACAACTAGTAGACTTGTCTAAAATGAGGTGAACTAGTGCCGCAGTAGTCGACTTGTCTGTTAATGCCATAGCAGACACAGACATTACTTGGACAACACAATGAATTGAAATAAATGAGCATGTTACGTGTTTTTTTACTCATTATTTGTCCGTGAGAGTAAATACTACACTGACAGAAAAGACAGAGGGATAGAGGGATATTGTTCATCCAATTACACAATGGGGATCATTTTTTTCACTCAAACGTGGCTGTAAATACTGTTTAAGTGGTGCTAGCCCGCAGTTAGCTTTAGCTTCTTCTTCGTGATTCCATTACTGCGTATTGGTGACTCCGACCCAGTGCAGGAACGCTGCAATTTTGGTTTTCTGGCCAGAGACACCAGGGGGAGATGAAAGACCCTCCAATCATCCCATTAACCCTTGTGTTACCCCCAGAGGGACTACGAAAAGGATTTATTAAGGTAAACAAGTTACTTAGTACTGCTTTAAATGGTGAGGAAACAGATGATGACTTGCCTAGATGTCCAACATGAGAAGTGGAGGACCAAGTAGACAATACCAAGTAATGAACAACATACCGTAAATTCTCTAATACTGGCCTGTATTCCATTAGAGGCCGGGTCTCTAACAGAGGCCGGGTTCGCGGCTGGCGGAGGCAAATTAAAGCCGGTCTCTAAAACAGGCCGGGGCTTTTATTAGAAACTATAGCAGTAGAAATATTGCCCATGTTAGGAATTTGTCTCATACTGGTGTAAATGAAAACTCTCGTGCAGGAAGTAAACAAACGGGAACCCAGGCAGAAGGGGACGCTGCGGAGGAGCTGATCCAAGCGTAACTTTGACACAGATTTAGCCACTTTTCAAACCTCTGAACCATCTTCAAAGCACGTCTAGCTGCTCCGTGTGCAGGTCAGTCCCACACCTCAAAATAACTCCTCCTTCGTCTTCTCTCGGGTCAGTCTCATGATCGATCACAAACACAAACGCTCCGTCTAAACTCACCTTTTACACGAGATAACAACAAATAATCCGGTCCGCGGTAAAAACGAAACAGAAACCTGCAGTGACATTGATGTCAAAGCTCCGCTAACAGCAACGAAACACTTCCTGTTGTCCCGACAAAATAAAAGTTCCAGCCGCTGGGAGAGGGTTTTCCTGGTCGTCCGTTTTGCTCAAATAGAAATAAAGGCCTGTCTCTAATTGTGGCCTGGTTCCAATAAAGGCCTGGTCCTAGATGCCCTTGAGTAAATAAAGGCCCCGGCCCATATTAGAGCATTTACGGTAAGAACAATAGGTAGAACAAACGTAATACACTGGAAAAACTTCAATTACTTGCATTATTTGTATTCTCTGTGCCTTATTTGCACCAAAAAAGCATGTTTGCCCCGTCTCAGTAGGATGTCCGAAGATCGTCAGTTGTTCCTGTAATTCAAAGTCTACGATATAGAGGCCCCTCAAACAAGATCGCATCACTGTGTTTGATGCTGTCAGTGATGTGGTTAACCAGAAACTCGCCACCCAGCATGCATCCTGGTCACCGCTCGTTTCCTACTCAACACAGTGACATGGACACCCTGTGCAATGGGAAGGACTGACAGCGAGGTTAACCAGCCTTAATTCACTCCAGTTTAGGCCAATTTTAAACCCGGAAGAGAAACTGTCCGCTCTGAATTTCGTCTGGCTCACCTGGCGTTCCAACAAGTGACGAAACGTTGGCGGCCGACGACCCTCCTCCCGTGTTCTCCACAGCTCGTCTTCCAGTGAGCAAGACTCCCCTCTCGCCCGCACTAGCGTATAGCGATCACTAACAACGCGATAGTCACAGATGCTTGCGGCGCTCGGGGTGAGGGAGAGGAGAGCGGCAGAATTGCGATGAGCTCGGGAGTTTTTTTTGTTCCCTTTGAGCTGTGGCACCGGATGATTCATCGGCTTTCATAAACTCTGTTACCACATGCTGCGGCTCAGTGCTGGGCTGTACAAATATTTAGACCGCATCATCTCTCCCTCTTGTCCGCTGGGAACCGCCTTATGTGTGTGTGTCTGTGTTTATTGGAATGCAGAGGGTGTTCAAGTCAAAGAAGAAAAAGAAAAAAACACAATAGTGGGAGGCAGGCCGGGCACTCTGAAGCATATGGTGCAACTTTTCACCCGATGAACGGAATGAAGTACAAGGAGTAATTTGTACTTACCGACTCTTACACAGTGGTCAATGTTGAGATTTTTAGCGAGATTTCTCCCTTAAAGTGATAGTCTGGGAGTCTAAATGTATTACAAAATGTACAAAACATGCATTATTATTATATTATTACACGCAATAATACTATATTTTTTCCCTTCTTGGATCTCAGCCACTACTAAGAGTCTATAGTATCCTCCCGCGTTGACCAATGAGACGAGTTTTTTCCTTTGAACCAGCCAGTCCGGTCCAATCAGGAGGGAGTGGGAGGGGCTTCATCATTTACTTTTTGAAAATTCTCTTCCTGCTCTCCTCCTTTTGCAAACTAAGAAGGGCTTTCTGGTTTAAGAGAGGGAGGAGGATGTGATTGTTTACTTTCACATTTCAGTCTCCTCACTTTGCAAACTTACAGACTATCACTTTAATGTTAAAGAACACACAAACCTCTCACTTTACGATGCTTTTTTTTATGACGTTTTCTTTACTCTGTGTTCATTCACGAATATTGACATGTTTGGTATCCACGTGTAGCACTAAAGGCGACCGAAATAATGCTACAAATGTGGTCTTTCTTTGCTGGTAGATCACAATGCCAGACAAAACACCTCAGGAGCACTTTGATGTCCGTGCAGTAAAGTGAAGATATTACTGCACGGACGCCGAAATGCTCCTGTGGTGTTATTACGCCTCACCATATAGTACCCCTTTTTAATCCGCTTAGAAAATCGACATGTTTAGTTGTGTGAAACTAGACTTGGATCATGTGGCTCAGGGGTGTCAAACTCATTTTGGGTCACGGGCCGAAATTCAGCTCCCACGACCGGCCGCATATAAAAGAAATGTTTCCAATAAATGAATAATAATAAGCTGTGATTTGTTCAAAGCTCCAACTCGACTGCAGCTTCATTAATAACAACAGCTTATTGCACTTTACAAGCCTGTGTCACAAGTTTCTCAAAGCACTACATAGTCATTATTCATTCACTCCACACTTGGTTGTGGTAAGCTGTTATTGAAGCCACAGCAGCCCTGGGGCAGACTGTCCATTTACCATGTGGCTATATAATGTGTTGTTCATATCCTGAGCTCTTATCATGTCAGTGACCTCTGCTGGACACGTGTGGAACTCTTTCCTTTTTTTTTTTAACTTAATGCCCCCTAGTGGCTAGAATGAGTATTCTGGTTATTCTTTAAAAGGAATGGGCAAGAGACTTACTTTCTTTTTTACATACTTCAGAATGTATGCTCTACAGGGCAGGGGCCGGATTAAATCACCTCCATATGTTTGACACCCCTGGGGTAACTACCAATGGGGGCTGGCTGCTCTGCTTTTTGACCACGACACTGGGGGCCGCCATTGCTCCGCCATTGCTCCGCCATTGCTCCGCCATTGCTGTAGTACCTCCATATCGCCACTAGGCCCCCATTGAAAAGCATTGGAGTTTAGACGCCTTAAAAACAACTTTAACGCCTGGTTTCTATTTTTTCAACACTAGACTAGGCTAGATATTCCTCCTGAGATAACGCTGGGTTAATCACAATGTAAGAAACCAGGCTGGTTTTCGTGAGAAGAATTTTTGAAATCTCGTACTTAATGAGGGTCGGACTGTTAGCATTGGAGCAGCGCGAGCTACACGTCACGCAAGGGCCGAGTCTACGGTGAAAATCCCGCCCGTATGTCCTTTTTAGGAACATGCTTCGTCAGAGTTGGGGAGGGGGAGTCTGTAAATCCGCCATGAATTCCCCCACGACCGTGGTCATTATGGTAAACGGGGAAGAGTGAGCAGAAGACGTCCATTATTTTTACAGTCTATGGTAACTACTCATGTAACTATATTTAAACAGGGGAAACATGGAAGAGCTTGGGTGCTTCTAACTTCACTGATCCTAAATATATGTTACATTTTTAGTTTTTGTTGCATTTTTGTCATGGTTTTGTCACTTTTTTAGTGCATTTCATCCTTGTTTTCGTTGCCATATTGACACTTTTTTTCAAGAAGCTTTTAGATTTGGGTAAAGCCAAACTGGCTTTACTTGGCTCGAGCCATCATGCGTAAAGTGTCTTATATTTATATGAAAACATAAAATGACAGAAAACTTGTAAACCACGTTTTCCTCAGATTTATGCCATTATGTCATTCAAACTGAAACTGTGTCTCCACATTGACATCTCGCCCACTCCCCTCGATCAATAAGCAGCTGCTCTTGTGACCAATGAGCGACAAATATCAAGGAACGTTCTGCGATGTGCCTTTAAAGCGAGCGAGGAAGAGCCAGGGTAACGGAGTTAGCAGGATGCAGTGGTGGGAAGCAGAGAGAAGACAGGCGGAGACTTTTTTTTTCGGGTCAGGGGCGCGTTGGCAGCTGACACCCTCGCATTGTGGCTGGCTTTCTCCGCTGCAATCAAATCCGTATAAACAGAGTCATCATTCACTCTGCCCCGAGCCTGCTGCGGCACCGCCAACCAGGAGAACGGAGCACAGGCTCTGGTGTGGGATCCTGCTCCTCTCTCACCAACGCAGGGAACCGGACCGTCCACACAGGGAAAGCTGCCTTGTTTATTGTTTATTATAATAAACTCAATGATGTAGAAATAAGATATTGCAACAAACAGAGTTGGTGACCTCAGAGTAACACTTTTTCAATTTCTTTTATTGTCAGTTCATTTGACAAGGAATCGAGATGTTAAATTCTCTCATCCTTGTGGAGGGAGGGCAGGGAAGGGAGGGAGTTCAGCTTCCTCATAGCCTGGTGGATAAAATAGTTCTTCAGTCGGCTGGACCTGGCCCTTGGATTCCGCAGTCTCCTCCCTGAAGGCATTACCTTGAAGAGACTTTTTCATCACTTTTTTTTCTCACATTTTTTTCATTTCTTTTCTCACTTCTTCTTTTAGATTTGGTTAAAGTCGAACTGGAGAAAAGGTTCTCGGTTCATGTGGGGGCTAAGAGGTCAATGCTTTCCCTAGACCAGTGTTTTTCAACCACTGTGCTGTGGCACACTAGTGTGCCATGAGATATTGTCTGGTGTGCCTTGGGAAATTATGCAATTTCACCTAGTTGTCTTTTTAAAATAAATTCATTATTATACGCAAATAATGTACAGTTTCCGAATGTCTGTGCCCTCTAGTGATCAGCAGAGTAACCATGTAATACTCTTCCATATCAGTAAGTGGCCGCAGGTAGCTCATTTGTGATGATCAATGGCATTGTGGCTAGCGAGACTATATGGTGTTCCTATTCAAGACACTTTGATGAGAACGACTGAATATAGGCTACAGAGTTACATTTTTTTACATTTTCTGCTGGTGGTGTGCCTTGTGATTTTTTCAATGAAAAATATGTGCCTTGGCTCAAAAAAGGTTGAAAAACACTGCCCTAGACCAACGGCATCAAAACATTTTCAAGGTTTTTTACTTTTGTTTTTCCGATACTGGAAGTAACTTTTTTGACCAATACCATACTGGTATCAATTAACCGTACCCAGCCCTATTAACACATCGAGTGCCAAAAACATGCAGTGTTTCAAAACGTGTCAACAATGTTGGCCTTGAAAATTGACTTGAAACTGAGATATTCACATAACGTTAGTGCCAGAGAGGAAAGAGGAAGAAAGAGGAGAGATGAGTTAATCAGAAAGGAGAGTTTCATTAAAGATACATTATCTCCGTTGCTAGAAAAAAATCTGTGATTTTGATCAAAACTAGCCTCCGTTTGGCTTAGATTACTCAGGAACCGAGGAACGTAGAATTACACTGCTTTCACCTACAGGGAGCTTAGAGTCTCACCTTTCAAATGAGCCACAGCATGTGTCCACATAGAATACACTGTGGTGCTACAAACATCATTCAAAATGATGTCTGGATTGTTGGCACTCAATGTTTTAATGACTCTGACTCACACAGCACATTCACACTGGCTGGGTGGGTGAAGTCCTTGTTCAGGGAGCGATTGGAGTCGAACCGCCAACCTCCTGGTTAAAAGAGAAGGAGCTGCTGTAGCCCTTAATCCGAGTTTTCCTCGGGATAGCAACGTTAAAGAAGCAAAAATGGCAACAGATACAGAATCCGAAAGATGAAGATGAAAGATGAAGCATTTAAGCATTTACCCAACCACCTTTGCATCACTAATGTAGGAAATATACAGAAAAATGTATTTGAAGTGTGTGGTTGGGCCATGTGATCGATTTTTCTCATGCATATAATATCCATTCTGAACATTCCCCGTCAGACGACCTAAACAAAGGCCTGTAGACTTCAGCGGGAGAGGACAGTGGCTGTGTGCTGAGGGAGGCTTACGTGCCCGCAGACAGAAAGATTGCACGTCACCGCTGATCGAGAATGCTCTCCGTCTCCGTCCGGACCGATCAGAGGACAGCTTACCTGTGCACTTACTCCACTCAGAGCGGATCAGCAGGACGGAGGCACCGCGTCAGGAGAAAATTCCAGGGGAGTGCGGTCCCCGAACACCACCGAGCTTTCTCTAGATCTGCCAAGTGTTCGCGAGTCGAGACATGGTCGGTGGCAATGAGTTCCCAGGGAATCTATATCTCTTGGTTTCGCAGTCCCTGAATAACCGTAACGACCGTAAAGAGGAATAGATGATCCGTGACAACAAAATGGCTGAGTGCTTTGACTCACAGCCTGTTTCTGTCTGTGCTTTACCCCATCAACCTAAAACACGCACAGTACGCCAGAGTCCTCCAGACACTCCTGAGCACTGTTCTTTTGTGTCATGTGCTCCATTGTAGCGACGCACTGATCCGATACTGGTAACGGATTGGGATGTAACGGTTCATGGAGTATTGAACCGTTTCAGTTCTGCGAGTTGTGCTGTGATACAATTTTTGGTCCATACATTTTCAGCACAAGCCTAACTGGAGCGGGACAAAAGTTTTACACATGTTTCTTGTGAGTGTGAGAATTACTAATCGATTGAGTTGTCCAAACTACAGTCAAAAGTCAAACCACAGGCCCCAGTGTCCCCAGCACTGAGCCCGAGGATCTGACTGGCTGACCGTCAAGACACTGGACGATCCTCGACCCAAATGAAGCCGTTACAGGAGCCGACTGCAGCCCAATAACCAGTGGTTCCCACAGACCAGGGCCTCAGTCTGAGGGATGCTCTCTGTAACATCTGCACTGAGCCAGCGGCCGTTTGACCTTTGCCCTGCACCACCATGTGCAGCTCAACAACCCAAACACGGTCTAAACGAGAATTTATTTTCTGCCTTTGGTATCAGGGCGTCATGACAGTATAAAACCTGCTGAAAATAACATTGAATGCACATTTTAGCACAGATTTGATCTTGTAAAGGCATGTGGTCTTAAACTATTTCACTTTATTTGTTGTTTTCCACAAAGTATTTTTTGTCTGACTCCCTTTTCTTCTTGTTATATTAAAGTTCTACAACCATGCAAAATGTGAATTTTTGCCAAATATTTCAACAGGTGTTAAACTTTTGATCGGGAGTGCATTTCAACATTTTCAAAATGTGAGGCGAGTAGGTGGAGGTGTGGACTATCCGGAGCTACGTGGGATGGGAGCTGCCTGTGGATCTCTGTCAGATATCAGAGCAAACTTTAGATCAGGGCAGTCGTCCTCCCGACTGGTGTCCAAGAGCCTCCAGCCGGCAAACATGCTGTGCGCTCCACAGCATCCTCATCCTGTTGTTTTGCTCTGACTGTGCGATGCCTGTCACAGTTACCGCTCTTAACTAATGATGCACGGTTTGCCAGAGCAAAAGTCTGCTTTTAAACTCTACTTTTCAGTCTAAAAGTTTGAAAAATAACAAAGTTGACTGAAGAAATAATTGAATAATAGAAACAGAAATAATTGATATTTACATTTCCAGAAATTGTTGTGTTTAAAAAAACGTATGTAATAGATCTAAATGAGCCTCTTTAGATTATTTTTCATACTCTGTACTTTAAACCATGCCTACCAAACAATTGAACCAAAATGTAATCTTAGAGTTACCGTTACATCCGAAATGTTGGAGCCAAGCCAGCAAAAAATACATGATCGGGTATCACTTTACATCTTATACTGAGGCTATATCCACACGAAGACAAAACACTTATATTTGCAGAAACTTTCTTTGTCAGCACGACGCCAGCTCAGTAAATGTGTTCGTCCACATGGGTCGACTCGGAAACGGCGCAGTTCATCTTCCAGGCCTGTGTGAGGCGCTGTGACGCTAACACAGATGATAGAACAAGATGTAGAGGGCGCATGTGCAGTAAACTTTTGTGGAATGTAAACAGTGAAAATGAAACTGATTCAAGGATTTAGGATCTACAGAAGAGACGAGGAGGAGAGTTTGTTCTTCAGACGTAACGGGACAGAAAAACCTGTCAGTGACTTTTACTGTCAGTCCAAAAACACAGACTGACTCGGTGTTTTTATTCTTCTCACCTGTGACTTGTGAACTGCAGTGAAGCAAAGAGGAGCGGAGTAAAACCATCATAGATCCATGAGTAAAACTCATTATAAGGTCAGTAGATTATGGATCACAGACACCACTCTGGAGCTGTGATGTCATCGTTTTAGTAAAAGTTGCCGAGACGTCGTATCAATGGAGCCACGTAAACAGCATTTTGAGATCTTTCCACTCTGGGACCCAGTTTGGAAAATGTTTGTCACATCCGCGAGTTTACTCCACCATAAACCTCTCTGGACTCTCTCCTTTCCTCCTTGGATTTTACTCGTATGAACATATTCAAATGTAAACCACTGCCTGGATTTGACCTGAAAGTCCCAACTTTCTCTTTCATGCCATGGTGCAGATCTAGACCACCATGATCAGGGGCGGACTGGCCATATGTCCGTTCTGGAAGAGCAAAGAAGGGCCACCAGTCCCGCCTCAACCGAGCGTTACCCAAATCTAAGAGCTATAAAGAAAAGCATCAAAATATAGCGAGAAAAAGAGGATGAAAAGTCAACAAATACATGAGAAAAACATGGACAAAAAATGTGGCGACTTGACGAAAAGTTTCCATCACTTTTGTAGGTCTTAGCTTTCAAATGAGGCGTTACATTGTTGATCTCCAGTTGAGAAGCTTTTAGATTTGGGTAAAGCCCAGTATAAAAAAAACATGAATCTAAAAGGAATTCCGTGGAGTATGGTGCACCACAAGGTTCAATTTTGGGACCATTATTATTTATAATTTATATTAATGATTTTGCTTCTGTTTCTACGACCATGATGCCAATCATCAGCAAAAAAAATAATAATAAAAAGCCGAACTGGGGAAAATGCACTCGTTAATGTTAAGGCGGGTGGCAAGAGGTTAAAATATGTATTTGTGGAAGTGCACAATTACGCTAATTTGGGCCAGGCTGGTCAGAGTCCAGGGCTGTTTTCCAGTCCCAGTCCGCCCCTGACCATGATCCATTTGAGCTTCAGCGTCCAAACCTTAGACCAAACCAAAGGGAAAGTCCAAAAGTCTGAACCAGTATTTTGACAGATCCACGTCGTATCCAAAAGACCACATGTCGTCACGCGTTTCCGAAGCTTTGGAACAGCTCTGACGTTTCGAATGCCTGCACTTGATCCCGCGTTATTTGCCCACACCTGTCGCTCAGCAGCCCGCCCGTCTTTAACACATGACAGATCGACAAACCTTGACTCGCTCTTGGCATCTGCTCTGGCATTTCATCCAACGGGTCAGCTCACCATCTGCCATGCCTACACCGCCCCCCCCCAGCCAACAAACTCTCGATCCATCACTCTGCGGAGCGCGCGGCCTACCTCCAGAAGCGATAAATCCCGCACACTTCCGCGCAGAGATGGAAAAAGTCTGTTCATTCCATCCCTCTTTCTGTCAATGACACCCCCACTCTCTCCCCATTGACGCGGCTTGAGGAATGGGCTGCCGCTATTTTGCATTTTTATTGATGCTCCAAATTGCAAATAGCTTCCTCTTTGCTTGCAGCTTTTGTCTTTGGCGTCGGGGAGAGGGAAAAGAGGGCTCATTTGTTGAAAGCGAGCCGGTATAAATCACTGTGGCGAAGTGGAGCGTGAATAAAACATCAGGTGGTGAGACTCGGGGAAAAAGAGCTCGGGTCTCGGCGGAGGTTTGGTCGTCTTTGAAAAACGCGCAGTGCTCCCGCCCGGCTGCAGCTCCGCGGAGAGAGCGGAGGAACGGGAAGGTTAGGCCAACGCACTTGAAAAGCGGTGACTGGGCTTAGGACAAAAGACGCGACGGACGGGGGTCGTGCAAAGTGAATTTCGTGTAGTGAAACAGAGCCCCTTTTAAGTTCTATTGAGATCTTGGTTTAAGTCATAGGATCGGGCGAAAAGGAAGTTCAGTGCTCCTTCTAATCGGATAACTCCCTCATAAAACAAAGCATTACAGGTGTTATCAGTAAGTATCTTTATGACCGATCACTTTCCAGGCCATGTCAATCCAGAGCCTGCCAAGACTCCAGAGAACAAGCTAACGTGATTGATTCTTATTCACATTTTAGACACAACGGAGAAATTCATTTGTTACAACAGCTCTCAAGAAACACTGAGGGGGTGCAAATAGCCAGGAAAATGTGCAATCAAAGAAGAAGACAGTGGAGATGATCGTGGACTTCATGAACGATACAGCCCCACCGTCCTCCCACCCCCATCTCCATTTCTTTTCTTTATGTCTTTATTTAAGGATCCCCGTTAGTCTTTACCAACGCAAAGACGACTCTTCCTGGGGTCCATTCTCATTCAAAAGACATTATACAGTCAAAGGGTAATTTATACAACACACATCGACAATACAGAGTTCCTCATTCAATTCAATCATTGAGGTAAGGAAAAAAACAAAACAAGGTGTATTACAATACTCAAAGCAACATTAAGTCAAGTTATTTATTTGTATTTGATTGATTACACATTTCTTTAGATTTATTTTAAAAGAAAGATGATTTTTTTTTAGTCTCTTAATTTCCTGAGGCGGCATATTCCAGTGTGAGATGGCTCTGTATATAAATGTACTTTTTAGTGCATTAGATTTTGGCCGAGGCAAAGTAAAATTAGTATTAGAGGCTTGCCTTGTGCTAAAGCCATGTCTGTTACAAGTGGGCTGCAGTTTGGAGAACAGGGTGAAGGGTTTGTGCAAGGTCCAGATTTTATGCAAAGACAACACAGAGCTACAGTCCAATCTGTCCTTGACCTTCATCCATGACAGTTTTTGATGCATAGCAATAGTATTTGTTCGAAAAGGACAACCCAGGGCAAGTCTAGCAGCCCGATTCTGAGCTATCTGGAGTCTGTCAAGGTGTTTTTTTGCAGCACTGGACCACACAGCGGGACAATAGTCCAAGTGACATAAAACTAAAGACTGTCATACGAGTTTTCTTGTTTCTAATGACAATCCATCGTGGATTCCTTGCATTTCCTGGGCACCGCCATCACCCAGGCCCTCAAATGGGAGCCAACCATCGGCTCCCTCATCAAGAAGGCCCAGCAGAGGATGCTCTTCCCGGCCGAAGATGCTGGTGCAGGTCTCCACGGCCATCATCTAGTCCATCCTCTCCTCCTCCATCACCGTGTGGTTTCCCGGTGCTAAATACCTGGACAAGCATCGACTGTAGTGCAGACTGTAAGGTCCCATCTCTCAAGGACCTGCTCACCTCCAGGACCAGGAGGCGTACAGGTTGGATCACAGCTGTGGGCATAGACGATTCCCCCCTCTCCCCTCAGGCAGGAGGCTACGGTCCATCCAGATCTGTACCCCCTGACACATGAACAGTTTTTCCCCTCAGCGATAACAGATGCTTCTTATCATGGCGGACGCTGACGCACATCCGGTTTGGCGTTAGACCTCTTACCAATTTACTGGCTTTGGATGTACCCTACGTCTTCCAATTCATCCCACAAAGGAGGGAAAACCCGGGGCTTACAACCACACGACCAACGGGGTGTATAGAATATAGAATCATGGGGCTTTGAGAACTGAAACACTTTCATCTAGAGGGCTCACGTACTGGACAAGGATACTTACGGAGCACCGGAGGAGCAGAGAATGAATTAACTTGACCGGAGTAGACCCCGATGGCTTGTTTTGGATGAAGACATCAGCGGTGAGTGACTGTCTTTATTCTATAACTGTGCTGGATATTGCCGGACTGTGGCCAATGATAAAACTGACGTCGACATCATTCTGTAGTAGTACAAGTGTGTCCTGTCAGCGTGTGGTATGGATTCACTCATAGATACAGATGGCAGTGTGTCATACTAGGGGGCGTGGCTAAGTGAGGGGGCAAGGAAATCAATATTTTTCCCGCCCTTCTTAGATGTTTTTTTGGTGGACAATGAGCATATCTAGCACAAATAAAGTTAACAAGTGAAAAAACATAGAAATAAAAAGGAGAAGTGGCGTTGGATCCTAATGTATGTGGACACTTAGCAAGTCAGCTAGTCCGTTAGCTCAATGTGTTTTTCGTATAGCTGCTAGTATTAGCCATTAAATATCGCAGCTAACGAATGATCCAGATGTTTTCAGCTGTTGTCAACCCATCGACCACATTTAGGTGAGATCAAAGCCTCGTTAGATACAAATTAGTGTAAAAGTGTCCCCTGAGCTAAATGCTAACTCGTATACAGTGAAGTTTCTGCTTTTTGAGGGATCGGATCACACACACATGTACCAATGGGCATAGCAACGGGCATTTAGCATTAGCCTGAAGCTAACAGCATTATGATTAGCATTCACTGTTGTATACATATTTGGGTTGTTTACTTCTTAACCCCCGCCTTAACCAAGGATTTTCTCCAGTTTGGCTTTACCCAGATCTAAAGGCTTCTGGACTGGAGCTTTTAGATCTGGGTAACGCCTCATTTGAAAGCTAAGACCGACAAAACTGATCTTTTTCCTTGTGTTGTTGCCGTGTTGTCGTCGCTTTTTTCACGTTCTTTTTCGTTGCACTTTCATCACTTTTATTGTCACATTATTGCTGTTTTGTGTTGAGTTTTTGTCACTTTTATGTTGAGTTTTGGTCACATTTTTGTTGATCATTTGTAGCTTTTTTTGTCCCTTTTTTTTTTGTTTTCTTCTCATTTTCTTCGTTATTTTGACACTTTTTTCAAGAAGCTTTTAGATTTGGGTTAAGCCAAACTGGAGAAAATTGTCCTCTGTTCAGGTGGGGGTTGCAAGGTTAACCAAGTGCATTTTACTCCAGTTTGGCTTTACCCAAATCTAAAAGTTTGTAGCCTATAGGCCAGTGTAAGGCCTCATTTGAAAGCTAAGACTTTTTTTCTTCTCATTGCTTTTTCGTGCCGTTTTTTTTTTTTTTACTTGGTCGTCACGTTTGTGTCACTCTTTTCTTTATGTCGCTCTTTTTTGGCTCATATTGGTTGCTATTTTAACCCTTTTTTTTAATCCAAGTAGCTTTTAGATTTGGGTAAAGCCAAACTGGAGAAAACGTGCTCAGTTCAGGCAGGGGTTAAGAGACTAAACCACTGTGTTCCTCTTCATGTCTCCATTGTACTTTAGATTGTCTATTTTATATTTGTATTATAGATGCTTCTTCTATAGATGCTAATTTGTGAATAATACAAGAGCAAGAGTACCATTAAAGTTTAGGATTAGGGGTATGAGTAGTAGTATCGATAAATCCTCCATCCCTACACAGTTCTCTTCCTTTACAAATGTATTCTTCTCTCCGTTCATTGTTGTTGGCCAACGTTAAGACTGTTCCTGTAGCTCTCACAATGTTACCTCGTACCTAGAATTATTCCAATCCCACGTGGCTCGGGTCAGTTGCATCAAACCGGCAGATGTTAGCTGACTGGATCGGACAGGAATTTCAACTATGCATGTTTTTGCATAGGTCCGTACCCCTCGAACCTGCCTCTCCAATGCATGCAGATTTATGTGCAGTTAAACCACCTGGGACGGGCGCCACAGAAAGCATCCGCAAAGAGCAGGTAGCTTTGATAATACTCACCTACCACCTGCAGTTTTCAGTCGGGGGGGGGGGGACACTGCGGTTTAAATTAGCTGTCGAAAACTGCCTGTAAGTGTTTAGAAGCACACATATTTTGAAGCAAGAGTAATAAAGATGTGCCTCGAATAGACTTTTATTTTGTTTAGTTTAAGTTATAGCAAATTTTGTCCAGGTTTCAAGCAGTGAAAGACATAATAAGAGCTTTCCTGAATGATTGGCTGCAGTTACAAAGAAAACTTGTTTGTCAAAAGTTTCATCATTGAACTTTTGGAAACTGATTCGTTGTCAATGTGTCACTGACATTGTTTCTGCTCTATCCACATAAAACAAGAAATGGGAAAACAAAGGACAAGTCTGGGTGAGGAGCTTTTTGAGAATAGATGGATGCCGTAAATGCTCTAATATAGGCCGGGGCCTTTATTCACTCAAGGGCATCTGGGACCAGGCCTTTATTGGAACCAGGCCACAATTAGAGACAGGCCTTTATTTCTATTTGAGCAAAACGGACAACCAGGAAAATGAAGAAAAACGAGATTTGTGTCCATTTGCACCTAAAATATTAGGTTAATTTATTAATTAACATTTCAAACCCTCTCCCAGCGGCTGGAACATTGACGCCTTTTATTTTGTCGGGACAACAGGAAGGGTTTCGTTGCTGTTAGCGGAACATTGACATCAATGTCACTGCAGGTTTCTGTTTCGTTTTTACCGCGGACCGGATTATTTGTTGTTATCTTGTGTAAAAGGTGAGTTTAGACGGAGCGTTTGTGTTTGTGATCGATCATGAGACTGACCCGAGAGAAGACGAGACGCTCGCGCTGATCGGAGGAGTTATTTTGAGGCGTGGGACTGACCTGCACACGGAGCAGCTGGACGTGCTTTGAAGACGCGACTTTATTAAAACCCTGGAGGGTCACACAACATTTGTTGCCCTGTTTCCAAATATAGTCACAGGAGGTTTGAAAAGTGGCTAAATCTGTGTCAAAGTTACGCTCGGATCAGCTCCTCCGCAGCGTCCCCCCTCGGCCGGGTTCCCGTTTGTTTACTTCCTGCACGTGAGTTATCCTTTACACGAGCATGAGACAAATTCCTAACATGGGGAATATTTCTACCGCTATAGTTTCTAATAAAAGCCCCGGCCTGTTTTAGAGACCGGCTTTAATTTGCCTCCGCCAGCCGCGAACCCGGCCACTGTTAGAGACCCGGCCGCTAATGGAATACAGGCCAGGATTAGAGAATTTACGGTATTAGAATCAGAATATCGGAAATTATTGTGTGGTCTACCGCAAGGTTCGGTGCTCGGACCAGCTTTGTTTTCATATAAATAGTCTTATATTATAAACCGGATTGGGTGGTGCCGGTGAGTTAAATGTTTTCCCAACACACTGTTCGGACAACGGAAGTATGACACACTTACATTCTCCGTCAATGATAGTGTCTGATAGGGTGTATCTCATAGCAGGTCATCAACATCTGGAAGATATATCCATGTTTTTGGTGCGATTAAGAGTTCCTTAGTTCGTCAGCATTTCAAGTTTAAACTCGTCATGGTTTCAAGTCGCGAAAGACAGAATAGGCTCTTGTTCTGTCTGAATCTTGAATGATTGGCTACAGTTACAAAGAAAACTGCTTCCTTCTTTGTCAAAAGTTTCTCCATTGAACTTTTGGAGACTGGTTCGATGTCAACGTGTCACTGACATTGTTTCTGCTCTATCCACACAGAACAAGAAATGGGAAAACAAAGGACAAAGTTTGTTTTTAAAGAATTTTGTGGAAAGACATTCAGCAAAGCCTCAGAGACGGGACTTTGATGCTGTGCAGCAGCATCAGAGCAGCATGTGTGCAGCAGCCTTGGCTGTTCTATAACTCTGGATCATTGAGTGCGTGTTCCTCTACATGATTGTGTTCATGACTATGTGTGGAGTATGGACATCTGACCATTATACACAGTGACCTGCTCTACGCAAGCATTACATCACTGGCCTTCTAGATAACCACAGTGGACAAGTGGCCAATTAGTCGTCAGAGCAGCCTCAGGTTCAATTCCCAGTCCGTACAAGTAAGGCTGGGTACTGTTATTTTTTTTTAAACTTTTTTTTTATTGAACATTTTCAAGTTTTTAACAGTCCAGTACAGTACAGATATACATTTTAAATACAAGATGACTCCCATGCAGATCCAAGTAAATCAATACAAAAATACACAATAAAATGTGCATACAGCAGTGAGTTTCCAAATTGTTGTATTTCAGACAATGCGACTAAGTTTGAATGTATTCTACCCATCCATCCATCCATTTTCTTCCGCTTTATCCGGGGCCGGGTCGCGGGGGCAGCAGTCTCAGCAGAGATGCCCAAACTTCCCGATCCACACACACCTCCTCCAGCTGTTCTGGGGGGACCCCGAGGCGACACCAGGCCAGCTCGGAGACATAGTCCCACCACCGTGTCCTGGGCCTTCCACGAGGCCTTGTCCCACTAGGACATGCCTGGAACACCTCCCGCGGGAGGCGACCAGGAGGCATCCGAAACAGATGCCCGAGCCACCTCAGCTGGCTCCTTTCGACGTGAAGGAGCAGCGACTCTACTCCGAGCTCCTCCCGGGTAACTGAGCTCCTCACCCGATCTCGGAGGGTGCGCCCAGCCACCCTGCGAAGGAAACTCATTTCGGCCGCTTGTATTCGCAATCTTGTCCTTTCGGTCATGACCCAAATCTCATGACCATAGGTGAGGGTGGGAACGTAGATCGATCGGTAAATCGAGAGCTTTGCCCTCCGACTCAGCTCCCTCTTCACCACGACAGACCGATACAGCGACCGCATCACTGCTGACGCCGCACCGATCCGTCTATCGATCTCACGCTCCATCCGTCCCTCACTCGTGAACAAGACCCCGAGATACTTGAACTCCTCCACTTGAGGCAAGGACTCCCCACCGACCTGAAGAGGGGAAACCACCTTTTTCCGGTGGAGAACCATGGCCTCGGATTTGGAGGTGCTGATCCTCATCCCGGCCGCTACACACTCGGCTGCAAACCGCCCCAGTGCAGCTGAAGGTCCTGGTTCGTTGAAGCCATCAGAACAACATCGTCCGCAAACAGCAGAGATGAGACTCTGAGGCTCCCAAACCGGACGCCCTCCTGCCCCTGAATGCGCCTAGAAATTCTGTCCATAAAAGTAATGAACAGAACCGGTGACAAAGGGCAGCCCTGGCGGAGACCAACACGCACCGGGAACAGGTCTGACTTACTGCCGGCAATGCGAACCAAGCTCCTGCTGCGGTCATACAGGGAACGGACAGCCCTTAGCAGAGGGCCCCGGACCCCATACTCCCGGAGCACCCCCCACAGGGCACCACGAGGGACGCGGTCGAACGCTTTCTCCAGATCCACAAAACACATGTGGACTGGTTGGGCGAACTCCCACGAACCCTCGAGTACCCGATGAAGGGTATAGAGTTGGTCCAGTGTGCCACGACCAGGACGAAAACCGCATTGTTCCTCCTGAATCCGAGGTTCAACTATCGGCCGGATCCTCCTCTCCAGCACCCCGGAATAGACCTTACCGGGGAGGCTAAGGAGGGTGATTCCTCTGTAATTGGAACACACCCTCCGATCCCCCTTTTTAAAGAGAGGGACCGCCACCCCGGTCTGCCAATCCAGGGGCACTGTCCCCGACCGCCACGCGATGTTGCAGAGACGTGTCAGCCAAGACAGTCCTACAACATCCAGAGACTTAAGGTACTCAGGGCGAATCTCATCCACCCCCGGA
Organism: Gobius niger; assembly: GCF_951799975.1. Taxonomy (NCBI): domain Eukaryota; kingdom Metazoa; phylum Chordata; class Actinopteri; order Gobiiformes; family Gobiidae; genus Gobius; species Gobius niger. The sequence continues at coordinate 6,871,363 of NC_136867.1, forward strand.
GCCTTGCCACCAAGGAGCTTTCTCACCACCTTGGTGACTTCAGCCCCGGTGATGGGCGAGCCCACCCCCGAGTCCCCAGCCTCTGCTTCCTCATTGGAAGACGTGACGGCGGGGTTGAGGAGGTCCTCGAAGTACTCCTTCCACCGCCCGACGACATCCCCAGTCGAGGTCAGCAGCCCCCCACCCGCACTGTAAACAGTGTTGGTGAAGCACTGCTTCCCCCTCCTGAGGCGCCGGATGGTTTGCCAGAATCTCTTCGAGGCCGACCGATAGTCTTCCTCCATGTACCTCCATGTATCTACCATTTTGCCAAACTTTTCTACAAAAACTGCATATTGACCTTTAATACAGAATCGCAGCCTTTCCAAAATAACAGTATCCAATACCATGGCTCTCCACATTTGTATTGAAGGTGGCTCATCCCCAACCCATTTAGTCATAATAGCCTTCCGCCCTATCATGAGTAGAAACTGTTGTATTAACTATTGTATCCTAATGCACTGTGAGTGGTCCCGGAATAAGACCAAGTAAACATAAGAGTGGACTGGGCTGTATGGACCGTTGAGTTACTGCGCTAATCTCACCGCATACTGCTTTCCAAAACTGATGTATTTTTCCACACTCCCAAAGACAATGGAATCTGGTTCCAAGAATGGTCTTACATTTTGGGCAGTTAGGAGAAGCCCCGGGTGTATATTTACTGTACATTTGCGGTAAAGTATTTTTGAGGGTAGAAGCAAGATTTTTTCCCAGGATTCAATGTCTATAGTTGTTTTCAGGAGATTTGTCCATGCCGTTCTTAATAATGATAATCTGTCAGTATTCAGGTGTTGAAGTTTTGAGTAAAATTGTTTTGCACAGCTTAACAAAACCTTTTCTAACAAATTAAAGTCCTCTGGCAAGTTAAGAGTATTCATTTTGGTGTATGTCTAATCTGAAGATATTTGAAAAAATCTCCTGTTGGTAATTTGTATTCTGTTTTTATGGATTGAAATGTTTTAAATTGCCCTGTCCTTCCAAAGATGTAAAATGTTGTGGATTCCTGCTTCATGCCATTTGCGAAAGGGTACTGTTATTTTTTAATCGATACCGGTACTTTAAAGGAACAGGCCATCGTTTTTCCATACAGAGATATGTTCCTACCTGAGCTTAGACGAGTTGATGTGTACCTGTCTGGTCTTTGTGCGTGCCCTCAGTCACGCACAAAGACCAAAGATGTTGTCAGCATTTGGCCTCTCCCAGTATATTCCTATAGCTCCAAACGGGGTGAAGTTAGAAGCGACCAAGCTCTTCCATGGCACACACAAAGACCAGACAGGACATATCTCAGTATGGAAAAACAGTGGCCTGTTCCTTTAACGATACTTGTTTTTTGATACTGATACCTGAATGGTAATTTTTTTCGACACCCATAATAAAATATTTGTCATCTAGAACCACAAAACAGAACAAAACTCTTCATATGGACAATAGAAAGAAGTGTGAGCGCATCAAAACAGTTTAAAAAAGTGTTGTCCAGTGGGTGCTCTTCAAAGATAGGGCCAGAGCAAATAATAAAAAGCAGTGAAGAGCGACTTGATGTCACAATAAAGAACATTTTAACTTACAGGGAACATACACCAAATCGCTCTTCATTATGCAAAATCGACTTTTTCAAGCTTTCCATCATGTTATTATGTCATTCCCTCATTAAAAACATGCCTGAAGTGTTGCCTTGGCACATTCACGTATTTTTGAGTAATCTGTAAAAACTCTGATGGCGGCCATTTTAGGGATAGGTTTGCCTGAGTCCTCCTAGGAACGCCCCCACCTCCTGGAGACGCCTCCGAGCTTTCGTCACCAGCCGAGTAACCAACCACTGCTCCTCAGCAGAACCCCCTCCCCACTGATGCCACAGACAGCGTGTGGAGGGGGCGTGTCGGAAAGGGTCAGAGGTTCTTAAAGAGACAGAGGCCTATTTCAAGACATTCACTACAGCCATTTTGAGAGAGCAATTTCATACAAGGCAGTTATTCTAATTTACTGCATTTACAGACCAACAGAAGGTTTGATCATCATTGTAGTGTGATATAGACTGGTGCTATGTGATTGAAAAAAGCATAATACCCCCTCTTTAAATGTGTATCATTTATTTGAGCTGAAACAAATCAAGTCACTTCTTTTAATGATGTCCCTGGACCAACAGACATCAAAACTTGGTCTCTAACTCGGTTTCTTTCGGCATTTAAGAATGTGTCAAAGCAGAGGCCAGGTTTCCCTACAAGGATCAGTAAAGTTAACTAGAGCCCAGTCGTCTAATCCACTGTATCTGCTGTATCTGTACATTTCACCTTTGCGTCGTGCCAACTTAAGGCGAGACACGGCAGGTGAAAGTATTAATTTTTCACGCAGTGGTCGAAGTGGAGATTTTCATCTATTTTCCTCCCTTTACATCTTAGTTTTCATGTCAGAGTATAAAAATGACAAAACTCACCCGCATGATGTATATTCTGCGAGGTGGGGGCAACCCGGAAGTAGCTGCTGCGCTGCGTAGAAAGGCCGTCTTTCCCGCGGGTTTTCATTCATAAATATTGACAGATTTTACATCCACGTGTCCTGCTAAGGGGCCCTGTGATGACGCTTTCACCCAAATATGGTATTTTTCCTCCTACGAGACGCTGGTGCGGAAAAGTCGAAGAACGAGCCGCGCATGCGCAGTCACTACAAAACTTCAGGGCTGGTTTTCTCTGAATGAGAGAAGCCGCACTCGGGCAGAGCCTGAGCCCCTATAGAAGCTCCCACAGACTCCAAACTTTACAGGCTGAGACCTAACAATATTTTGAAGGTTTTTTCAGAGGGATTTTTTAATATCTAATTCCTGGCCTGATTTATTCAGCTTTGACACCAAAAAAACAGGCGAAATTTGAGTTTTTACTGATTTTTTCACTGATGATTAGTTTATTGAAAAACTAAACCAAATATCCAAAATCCCCTCTGAAAAAATCTTAGTTACTAATATGTCAATAAAATAAAACCATACATTTTAATCTGGCTCAACTCATTATTTTGATTTCGTTGCCCAAAATATAGGCAATTTTGGCCATTTTAATGCTCAAAATGCCTTATTTTTTTGTGAAAACATAAAATGACAGAAAAAATGCAATACATTTTTTTCTCATATTTATATCTGTAATGTTCAGCAGAAGTTTCAAATTGATATCTCTACATTTTATTTTATTTTCCCTATTCACCTCCAGTGTCTCGCCTTAATATCAGTTTGACCTGTCGCGCCTTTGGATCACGTCTCCAGACAGACACAGTCAAATGAACCTTCGTGCTTGATTCTGGACCACATCTCTCAGGGTTTTACTGAATTCAAAACTTACAAAAAGTCAAGAAGTTTTTTTTTGACATTGCTCAAACCTGAACGCAGCTCAACTGTCTTCATCAGAACAGAACAGAAGCAAAAAATAGAAACGATTTTAGCCCCGGGCGATGTTTTACTCTGTATATTTACGGCATGTGATTGACAGTCCTCTCTACTTCTGCATATTTGCACGTAGAACTTATCATGAATGCCCACCGTTTGCTCCCATGCCTTCCCTCCGCGCTGCCGCTCTTCCCACACTCCCTGCTGTAACTAGTCTGACGCATCGATTCCCACTGCAGCGCTGTCGCCATATAGAACGGGTCATTACCGCGCTGACTAGCCGCCGGTAACAAATAAAAGTACAGCCGCAAATAGCTCCGAGACGCAAATCGCCGACGTAACGGGCTCATTCCCCGCACTTCCATCTCCGCGCCTGACACTCGCAAACGGGCCGCAAGAAGATGAAATTTCATTGTTTATGTATTTATTCATTGTGGAGCAAGGGATTACCGGCTTTACAAGGTCGTTCCCGCGCACGAGTGGAAGCTATTGACTGGATGTAAATACCCAGAGTCTTCATTGTCCTTCATTGTCAAGAGAGGGAGCGCGAATCTTTCCTTTTAAACTGCTGATTAAGTCGCTGCGAGCCCGGCATCGGCGAGGCGGCGGCCGGGGGAATGGGAAAGTAGAAAATGAGGCGTTGATATTGATCATACAGTGTAAAACAGAGGGCACCTTATTTTACTTTGTGAGTGATGAAGTGAAGCCGGGCGATGCACTTCAGATAAGCATAACAAGGTGGAGGGGTGAGCCCAAATGTTGTTATCTTATTCAAAGTGATTCCAGGAAGAATACATATTTTTGTGGGCTGAAAAATGAAAATCGCTTGCATTTACAGAGCCATGCGTTGCGTTTGGACCCTGACGTCTAGCGTGTTGAATGTTGTGTATTGGAGTTCAGAAGCCAGCAAATGTGGAAAGATTTTTTTAATTCAGAAACAGGTCAGTTTCCAGGTAACGTGAAAATTGCAAAAGTGACACCACTGTTTGAAGCTGGCAACAAGCACCAGCAAATACAAAAATTCAATTGGTGTATTGATGTGTTTTTATTAAAGGAATAGGCCACCGTTTTTACATACTGAGATATGTTCTTACCTTAGCTTTGACGAGTTCTTTAGGACCTGTCTGATCTTCACCCGTGCCTTCAGTCACGTAAACACAGCGCAGCGTTAGCATTTAGCCTCTTCCCCTCTCCTCTATAGCTCCAAAACAGGTCAAGATAGAAGCTAGCAAGCTCTTCCACGTTTTCCCTATTTAAATATGGTTACGTGAAGTGTTCCACTTCAAAGTATAACTACACAAAATAAACAATGTGGATTTTCTAAGCGGATAAAAGGGGGAGCTATATTGTAAGGCGTAATAATACCAGGAGTAGTACGAAATCCGCGCAGTAATCTTCACTTTACTGTGCGGATGCCAAATTACTCCTGGTATTGTTACACCTTGCAATATAGTTCCCCCTTTTATCCGCTTAGAAAATCCACATTGTTTAATTTTGTGTAATTATACTTTGTAGTGGAACACTTCACGTAACCATATTTAAATAGGGAAAGCGTGGAAGAGCTTGGTAGCTTCTATCTTGACCTGTTTTGGAGCTATAGAGGAGAGAGGGAGAGGCTAAAAGCTAACGCCGTCTGCGCTGTGTTTACATGACTGAAGGCACGGGTGAAGATCAGACAGGTCCTAAAGAACTCGTCAAAGCTAAGGTATAAGAACATATCTCAGTATGTAAAAACGGTGGCCTATTCCTTTAAAAAGAAGCCTTCAATACAGTCGATCATCACAATCTGTTACTAAAACTAGACAGATCTAGAGTTCAGGGGATTCTTTAGTATTGGGTTAGGAGCTATTTTGAGAACAGGCGTCAGATTGTGAAGATGGATGTTAGAGAGTCAGAATATAGGAAATGAGTGTGTGGTCTACCGCAAGGTTCGGTGCTCGGACCAGCTTTGTTTTCATATAAATGCTAATCTTATGATATAAGTCCCTATCCCCTAACCCGACGCTCAAAACTGTTGTCGGAATGGGGGTTTCAGAAAGTATTGGATTGGGGGACGTCGCAATGGAGGGTTGTCGGAATGACGGGGTTTTGGCTTGGAGGGTTGTCTGAATGGAGGTTTGTCAGAATAAGGGGTAGACGCCCTTAAAAACGAGTCTACTTTGCATGTTTTTGGTGCAGCCCTATGAGGCAGCCTCTGTTATGCTAGGAAAAAAGTTTGGGTTGATGGGTAAAACGGAACATGAAGCACCCATAAGAAACCCACCCAGACACAGGGAGAACACGGTCCACACAGGAAGGCCGCTCTCACCCTGGGAATAGTTGCTACTTGCGCGTCCCATAGATAAGTGGCTGAGGTGTGCATTGGGACCACAGGGACATGTCCTTTCCTTTCATTTATTCATCTATTTGAATGACCCAGCACTTATTAAACAAATCTAGTTTCCATTCGCAGTCCAATGGGGTAAAAATATACCTCCAACTATGCTATGTGTCAGAGACGGTCTTATCAACGGACAAAACCTTTAAGAAATACCCGGAATAACAGGGCTGATGTCCAAAGGATCATTAAAAGAGCCAGATAGCGCATATCACCCTTTGTCTTAATAAACACAGCTGGCCCCATCTACCAACCAGCCCACTCTCCCATTGCCCCGTCTCCCACCTCCTCGTTCATCCTGTGCATTTAGCCACTGTTTACCCTCGCTCTCCTCCACAGCAGATGGTTCGCCCGTTACGCAACCCATTTATGCGCGTACCTGTGAATGTGTCATCAACGGTGCGCACATGTCGTTCCTGGATTGAACATTCGGGCCCTCAAAGGAGCGGCTCTTCTCGTCTTTGTGTAGGACGCCGTGTCGGAGTTTTATCGGGCGCGAACAGGATCGGCAGCTGTCTCGGTGCCAGCGAGCCACAGGCGCTCGGTCCCATTTGGGCGGGAGCTCTGTAAGGCGGGATAAGGCAAGGTAAATATTATGTGATATGATTTACGCCCAGCTGTACATGAATACTGATGGCAGGTGCAGCTCATGAATGTAAATGGCCAAGTTCCTGAGATCTCTGCACCTGCTGTGGATGGGATGGAGAATACCAGAGTCACACACGGAATAGGAATTGCTAATAGGGTTTAGGCGCATAAAGGATGCAACCTACAAGTAGTGTCAAATTAAATTGTATTTCTTGCATGAAAACATTGAGGGGAATTGACCTCAGCCATGTGTGAATTCACTCAAAAAGGTGTTTCTTCGTGCAACGCACTAACCCAGGAGGCGGTTACACCGTTTCAGGGGAGCACTGAAGGCAGCCAGCTGGGTTTCCTCTGGGTGCTCTGGTTTCCCTTGGCGGCATGGTAGCGCAGCGGTTAGTGCTCTCGCTTCACAGCTAGAAGGTCCCAAGTTTGATTCCCACCTGGACGGGGCCTTTCTGTGTGGAGTTTGCATGTTCTCCCCGTGTCTGCGTAGGTTTCCTCCGGATAATCTGTTTTTTTACAACTAAAAACATGTACAATAGGCCAGGATGAATGATGTGTGGTCAGAGGGTCCGTTGGCGCAGACGTGTGTAGTCGCCACAGCGCTTCTGTCAGTCTCCCCCAGGGGAAACTGAAGCTACAAATGTAGTTTACCACCACCGAGTACGGAGTGAATGTACAATTGTCTCATGTAAAGCGCTTTGTGACCATGTCTGTGAAAGGCGCTATATAAATAAAGATCTTCTTCTTCTTACCTCCAAAAACATGCTGCTCCAACCCTGTTGGACGAGCGTATCCACTGCCCAGGTCAGGACTAATCTGGACTGACCAGGCACAAGTTTTAGGACCGACCTCTTACCCTGGCCAAATTGCGCTGAACATGACACTGTCTCTGATTGTCAAACGTTAGAGAGGAAAGGCCTCACTAAAAATGCAGGACATACAGATTTAATGTTTCAGATCATACCCCTGAAGGGATGGGTATCATTAAGGATTTATTGATACTACTACTCTCATCGATACTCCTCATCGATTCAGCACTTTAACGGTTAAAAGAAGAAAAAGAAAAAAAGTTAGATAGAGGCTGTTGTAAAGGTATTAATCCTTGGCCTATATTTATTTTGTATTACTCTACATTATTATTCGGACCCAATTTATTTCCACTTTGCACATACACTTAATATATGGGAGTTAAAATACTTTACTTACTTTACTATTTTACATGTTTTATTATTGCTATTATCTAGTAAATCAGGGATTACCAGGGTTTTGGTTAGATTTGGCTGTAGCTCTGGGGACTGAGTCCAAATGAAAACTTAGTGCAGTCAAATATTGAATATTGAAGCCACAGGCGGTTTTCTGGCTCTGAGCTTGTGTCCAGTGGGTCAGTCTGTGGTCGACACTGGCTCGCACGTGTGAAAAAAATGGACCCCACCTGGAACTCTTCAGTTTGGGTATTTGTGAATGAAGAAAGTGACTATTAGCCTGAGCTTGTTCAAGTTTGTTCAGCCCATAGCGTCTTGATATTGAGCCCATGACATATGGCGTAGCCTATAACTGCGCCGACATGGTGCTGGTAGTATGTGATGCGTGCGGCCTGTCCTCCATCAGAGAGTGGCCTTTCCCCCTGACATTCAGACTGATGGCTCTATTTGGGCTCCTGTGTGCTCCTGTCAGAAGATGATGGATCAGCCGGACACAGCAGGGTGAACAAAGAGCTTTTGACATCGGACTAAGGAGGGGACAGTGCGGTGGACATTCGGGGTCGTTCCATATAACGTCCAGTTATAGGCAAAGGCCATCAGTGAAGACTCAAAGACACTGCAGGTGAATAGATGAAAATGCATTTTAACGTACAGTGCAGTGCTGCTCAAAGGGAGTAGGGAGAAGTTAATAATAACTCACAAGGCCCGACCCCTCCATTCAACAGACTTACATAACTTAAACTACTGCTCACGGCAAAGTTATTATCTACTGTATATTATGGGTTTTCCCATGTGATCCACCAGTGAATTCCAATCAATGGGATTACCTTGGTAGCAAATAAAATCAGCAAATGGCTCCACATGGCAAATCCAGAAGAAGTACAGCAACTTAGTTCATAGGTTTCTTGTGTGTGCACTTGCATAGGTGCACATATATCATACTAATCAGTCCAAAACTCATTACAAACTTCTCATACAAACTTTTAAATCCTCTTTTAATGTGTTCTACTCCACCTTGTGTAATGAACATACTTTTTAGTGGAATTTTGAAAATATATTACTTTCCTTCATTATTCATATGTTTGTAGGAAGCAAACCGTTGGTGGATAATTCTAAAAGGAACAGGCCACCGTTTTTCCATACAGATTATGTTCTTACCTGAGCTTAGACGAGTTGATACGTACCTGTCTGGTCTTTGTGCGTGCGCTCAGTCACACAAAAAGACCAAAGATGTTGTTAGCATTTGGCCTCTCCCAGCATATTCCTATAGCTCCAAACGGGGTGAAGTTGGAAGCGACCAAACTCTTCCACGTTTTCCCTATTTAAATACAGTTACATGAAAAGTTACATGATCCAAGTATAGTTACACAAAATTAATTGTTATGTAAAAACGGTGGCCTATTCCTTTTAGAATTATCCACCAACGGTTTTTAAAGGGGCTAGATGCAAGTTTGTGATTTTATACTCACTACTGCCATCTCAGGCCTTATGCGTAACTGCAGCATCTATATTAAGCTCGTGCATGACGGCACTTCGGGTTCATTCTCCACATTAGGACATTGCGGGAACATGTAGGAGGAGGAAAATACATCATTTTAACATTTTTAAACTCCGTATAGTCCCTTTAAGGCCTTCTTTTGTAATTTAAATACAACATCTGTGTTGCTTTGATATGTGTTGCCCCAGATTTCCACGCAGTAGGTCAGTATGAGAGAACTGCACTTGACATGTAATGATTTCTTATCAAAGACATGTCTCGCTCTGCCCATTAAAGACACATTTTTGTTTTGTTTTTTGCCATTTATGCTCCAATCTTAGTGATGTGTTTCCCATCTTAACTCGTGATCAAGAGTTACTCCCAGCAAGGTATGTCCACAGACTCTTTCTATGATATTATTATTGATTTTTAATTGGATCTTCGCTTCAGTGCACCCCCTTTTGGCCCATTTTGTATAACTGATATTTTCCCCCATTTCTTTTACCCAATTCCTCCAAATTCCCCATTTTCCCACACATTTCTTGTACATTGGAGATGAACCCGTAAATTTGCACGACTTCCACACATCGTTGTTCTGTTTTCTCGTTCTAGATGACAAATATTTTAGTATCGGTATCAGAAAAGGTATCCTGTAACTTTCAAGGTTCATTTGGTCAGACACTAGAGATGTTTAAATCTTCACCTGTACATGTTTCAGCTTGTTTTTAACCTCCGCAATTGTATTTTTGATCGCCGCGCGAAATGCTGTGGTTAGCATCAGTGTGCTAAAGCTAGCGGCAGGATGCTAATGCTAACATCAACTAAGCAAGACTGGGACAGAAACTATGATTGGATCACGTGAAGAAATAAACTAAAACTGCTCAAACATAATATCCTCAGATCACTTTATGTAAGTTGTAGAATAGGGCTGAAACAACTGATCGATTAATCGACAACTAATCGATTACTAAAATAGTTGTCAACTATTTCAGTAATCGATTCATCGTTTTCTAGTAAACACAGACTAAAATAGAGCAAAAAAGACATGAAAATTATGTACTGTGGATGAAAACCTACTTTATTTTTAAAGTGAGGGTCTGCAGTGTTTTATACATTGTAAATTTCATAAATATCTGTCTTTGTCTCGTCCAGTCAGAAAGCAGAATTTGCACAAATAGCCTTGTACAAACGTTTACTTTAAGTTTACTCCATCAACACGTCCTCAAGCACCGCTACTTTAGCTCTATGTGATAAAAAAAATTTGAAAAAATACAATTTCCATGCACCTTTCACAGCCAACCGATTAATCGATTAATCGTAATAATAATCGGTAGATTAATCGATTACCAAAATAATCGTTTTTTTTTATTTTATCGATTGATATAGTTGATAAATGATGTCCCACTGGAGAAGAGAGGACCATTCACTTATTCACTCAGAGAAAACCAGGACAGGAACATTTTACAGTTTAGAGGTCAATCAAAAATATCGGCTGGGCATATCGGCATCGGCTAATTAAAATCGCCAAATATCGGCATCAGCCTTACAAAAACCCATATTGGTCGGCCACCACTTCTTTTATCCAGCACTTGAATGTGTTGGTTTGACAACATCTCTAATCCTGGTGTCTGACCAAATGAACCTTGAAAGTTATACTATCAACACAAGTAGACACAATGAACGTGTATTTCAGGTATTAGTATCGAACACCAAGTATCATTAAAGTACTGGACTCGACAAGTTTGGCTTCGCTAATGGGATCCTCTACATAAAACAAACAAACTGGTATCGGAAAGACACGTAACGGCACCCAGCCCTAGATATGACACCCACAAATCCTGCCTATGATTGATAATGTCATCACCGAACCACCACAATCTCCCGTTCCTCCTTGTTCCCACGCCACTCAGCGCAAAGTCGGTGCACCCCTATCGCTAACACACACACGCCTACACTACAGGAGCCACATAAGCACTTCTGCAACCTGCCAGGCTCCCGGTACGAGGAAACGTGAGGCTCCAGGCAAAACCACAGACAATTCGATTCCGTGGGCGATAATGTGGGCTAATGCAAGTAGGCGGACTCCGAGGAAAAAAGGCTATTTCAGGATTTACCATTCGCTGTTGACGTTCGGAATCTAATCGCATCTTAATCTGAACAGATCTAAGAGAAAGACGACGTACAGTTCTGAAAGTTGGGGGAAAGTGATCCAAATGTTGTTGTTCTATCAAAGGAAAGGCTCAACGGTCTTTTCCGAGGGCTCAAAAGTAATTGGGTATCAGCCGGAACACCATAAGGAACCGATACGGAGTTTCCATAAAGCTTGATTTGACTTGATAAAATACACAGAACTTGTTTGAACTGGGAAATGTCATTATTTGTATCAGTGGAAGCTTGTGAATGTTCTTTTAAAGACGTCAGTAATGGGCAGATGTGTGTGATTATCAACAGCTGCTGCATCAGACACGCCACATGTCGGGAGATGTTTGGACCACGTTTTCATCGTTATTCATTTTAATTCAACACAACTGTCAGACGTACACAATATGTCAATAAGCAATGCGACTAAAGTTCGAAGCAAAAAGCTCGCCACCCAGGGCAACATGAAAGGTCACATATACTATCCTGCTGGACGGTCTTTAGCTTCCATTATATCGGATTGCATTCACTTTTTTTAAACCAAGACCTTGGTTTAAGGAACAGTGAAAAAAGGACAATAAAGGTGACGGATCAGACATAGAGCAGTTCAGAAGACCCTTGCAGCCGTCCTTCCATGGACCCAGCAAGGGAGGAGCCATAGGGGCGCAATGTGATTTGGGCAGCTCCAGCGGTTGCCCCCATGACCAGTGACAAGTGGAAGAAGATGGATGGATGGAATGAATGGATGAATGGATGGATGGATGGATGGATGGATGGATGGATGGATGGATGGATGGATGGATGGATGGATGGATGGATGGATGGGGTCTGGATGGATGGATGGATGGATGGGGTCTGGATGGATGGATGGATGGATGGATGGTGTATGGATGGATGGATGGATGGATGGATGGATGGATGGATGGATGGATGGATGGATGGATGGGGTCTGGATGGATGGATGGATGGATGGATGGATGGGGTCTGGATGGATGGATGGATGGATGGATGGTGTCTGGATGGATGGATGGGGTCTGGATGGATGGATGGATGGATGGATGGGGTCTGGATGGGGTCTGGATGGATGGATGGGGTCTGGATGGATGGATGGATGGATGGATGGATGGATGGATGGGGTCTGGATGGATGGATGGATGGATGGATGGATGGATGGGGTCTGGATGGATGGATGGATGGATGGATGGATGGATGGATGGATGGATGGATGGATGGATGGATGGATGGATGGATGGATGGATGGGGTCTGGATGGATGGGGTCTGGATGGATTAATGTGTCTGGATGGATGGGGTCTGGATGGATGGATGGATGGATGGATGGATGGATGGATGGATGGATGGATGGATGGTGTCTGGATGGATGGATGGATGGATGGATGGATGGATGGGGTCTGGATGGATGGATGGATGGATGGATGGATGGATGGATGGATGGGGTCTGGATGGATGGATGGGGTCTGGATGGATGGATGGATGGATGGATGAATGGATGGATGGATGGATGGATGGTGTCTGGATGGATGGATGGATGGATGGATGGATGGATGGATGGATGGATGGATGGACGGACATGTACTTAGGTCTTTTTTTTGGCAGCTGTACTGCAAGTAGTTTTTCCATACAGTACTTTTTACTTGAGTAATATTAAAATGTAGATACAGTCCAGATCAAAAGTTTAAGGCAAAAAAAATCACATTTCTCATGGTTGGATCTTAACAAGGTTCAAAGTAGAACTTCAATATGCAAAAAGAAGAAATGGGAATGAGACATAAATGAGTGTTTAAATCAACCACTAAACTGAAAGTGTCTGTTTTGCAGCTGATCAAAAAGTTTAAGACCACAAGAAAGTGAAATGGACTGCACTGAGCCGGCGGATCCGATTGGCCGCCCGTCAAGACACTGGACGATCCCCGACCCGCATGAAGGCTGTTACTGGAGCCGACTGCAGCCCAATAGCCAGTGGTTCCCACAGACGACGGTGCTCTCTGTAACATCGCTTGATGTTCCACTGAGGGAACTATCTAAGGCTAACTTTCTGTCGGGGCATCTGAATTTACATTGACTGATGATTGTTTTCCGTTTTGCCTGATGAACGAACAGAGAGTTCAGCACAATGCCTGTACGTATAGTCTGCCCTGATCGTTGGCCGTGTTGGCACATGTTTCCTTTGCTCCTCATCGTTCTCATCGTTCAGGCGGTAATCAAACTAACCCAGAGTCATGCCTTGTTTTTTTTTGGAATTTAAACCAACTGGAGCCAACATACACATATTGAGATTTCAAAATAGGCAGTGTCTTCCATTTTAAAAGCTATTCTCATGAAAGGTTTATCCATTACTCCATTACCAAGCTGATCTTTCCGTTCCACACATTACCAAGCTGATGCGTCGGCTAAAATAACAGAGCTGTGGAAAGTACCTTCATTTCAGTTACACTCACAACATCCCAGATCAATAGACTCGTCCACTCTCACATGAGTCCTCCAGGCCACCGTAGGGGAGCAGCGCTTACCTCGTCGCTCATGCCTGTATGAAGCTGCCTTTTCTCTATTCAGCGCTATCGATTTAGTCATCAGAGCGGCCCGACTCAGGGAGAGCAAGTTTACACCGCTGCGGATGATCCGATATATAGAAATGGGAGAGTTTGAAATCTGTTCTAAATGGCCCACGTTTCGCTCGATCAACCTGTTCAGATTTTCACCAGGTTACAGTGTTGTTCTGACAAGCTGCAGTTCTACATTCTCTATCTACGCACAAGGATTGTCACAGAAACTTGGTTCAGGTATATGTTGAAGTTTCGGCTGTCTTGTTTGGATAGTGACTCATAGACTGACCTCATCTGACAGGTTCCTGTGCGAGACGCTGCTGCAGTCTCCAGAATAGCCTTGTGTCTGAATTGCTGGTCTAAATCAGTACATCCCTAATGTTGTTTTGTTAAAGTGCTTCTTTACCTCGGTTATTCTCAGTCCTTCTCAGACAGCTCACCTGTAGCGCCATACTCTGTAAACAAACATTTGCATAAAAGTAACATGGGAAATGATCTGCTTACATTTCTTTTTTCGGTTTTGAAGGAAATAAAGAGAGAGGCGCTCGGTGGCAGACTGACTTGACGTTGAGAGTTGAAAAAACGAAAAAAAAAACGTTGGAGTCTCTCTGCTTTGACCAAGAGACTAGAAGAGGTGCTTACTGGGTTTAATTAATCGATTAGAACCGATTTTCCTTTGAATAGCCCGATATCTACTCGAAAAAACCCTTGAATTCGAATAAGATTGTGTTTGACGGGATGAACTATAATTATTTCAAGCGACAATAACTTCAGAACTAGATGAGATAGAAACTTTCGGGAATGGAATCGGGCCCTTGCGAAGTGAATCGAATCGTATCGATTTGGGCAATCTGACTCGATACCCAGCCCTAGTGCATACATCGGCTAATGAGTAGCTTTGAGCTAAAAGACTGAGTTGTGGTATGGCAGTGATGATTTCTGATTGACAAAACATTTTTTCCCTATAATACTAATGTCTAGGGCTGGGCGATTTTGAAAAAAAAAAAATCACAATTATTTTCGCCATATTGATCGATCTCGATTTTTGATTCGATTTATCCATAATAAATTAAGGGGAGACACTACAGGCAAAACTCAATTTTTTCAGTTTTCAGGTTTTGGGCCAAATTGGTCTCTGAACATATAAGTTTTCACCCGGAAACCAAAAATATACCTAATCTTCACAAAAACATGTTTAAATATTGCGCGGATTCCATGTTCCCCCATAGACTTATATGGGAGAACACAATTTCAAGGGCCTTTTTCTCAAAACACATTTTTCTGTCATTGTGGCGACACTATGTCCACGTCAGTCGGACCTAAAGACTTCAAATTTTCCAGCCTTGGACTGAACAATACTTGGAAGATTTTTTCAGAGGGATGTTTTATTATTTAATCCCTAAGCCCCATTTATTGAGTTTTGAATGTCAAAAAATAAGGCGAAAATTAAATTTTTACAAATTTTTCCACTAAAAACAGTTTATTTTAAAACTAAACAAGAAATCCAAAATCCCCTCTGAAAAAGTCTTGGCAGCTCATTTATCAATAAAATGAAACAATATATTTGAATGTAGCTCTATCCATGATTGAGATTTTGTCGCCGAAAAGATGGGATCTACAGCAACAGTTTCAAAATTGATATCTGTAAATATACATTTTTTTCCCTATTCGCCTGCAGTTTCTCGCCTTAAATACATCTTGTTTTCATTGAGTCATAAAATCAGATGCATCTTTTATTCAAACCTCAGCTCAAACAAAAACAAAAGCTTTCATCAAGTCTCATTTAACACGCAAAAAGTCTTCCATTGTCTCGTCCAAACTCCCAAAACGAGGGACTGTTTGTGCCAAAGAAATGGCTGGAAACCTGTCGATTATAAAGTCCCATGACGATTGTTGAGATTGACCGAAGTAGAGATTGCGATTTTGATTAAATTTCGATTCATTGCCCAGCCTTACTAATAGTTTACACTTGCATTGTGCTGTGGTCATTATTCATTCACTCCATACTCGGTGATGGGAAAGAGCCGATCTCACCAGCCTGGAGACTAGTTGGAGACTCGAGTTGCCGCTGGTCATGGAGATGTCTCCGGGACGTCCCCTGGAGATAAGGCGAGTCTCTAGGTAGTCTCAGTGAAAACGAACAGGTTAGATTTCAGCGTTTGTAGACCTCTCGGAGACCATGCGGAGACTCAACTGCAACTCTCCTCCGGCGACATCGGGCCTTAAGCTACTCCTGTTGCCTCAGAGGTTCTGTCAGTGGGGTCGACTGACAAAAGCGAGTCTACCAGCCTCCTCCATAGACTGTACAGTAGCGATAGACTAAGTGACAGGGCTGGACTGGCCATCGGGAGATTCGGGAGTTTTCCCCGTGGGCCGACGTACTTTTGGGCTGGTTGGGCCAGTCAGACCGAGACAAGGCCCGTTATACCTTAACACCGGCCCACAATTAGCGGGAAAAGCCATTAGAATCTCTATCTTTACTCAGATGCAATTACACAACTCCTCCACTAGAGGGATGTGACGCCTTTTATACCCTGCTGGTGGCGCTTTCTTGAGTTATGGTTCCCAGATAATCTGGTATAATGAGCAATGGGCTTCTCGGACATAACACTCATGCCCCTCACATTGCGAATATAAGAGGAAATAGTTTATTGTAACTCCCTCCAGGACCCACAGAACCTCAGACCTCTATTTTTTGTACATTTTAGACAAATGTTTGCAAAGAAGTGCATGCTGGGAGCTGTCAGGTGACAGGTCGTCAGTGCAGTTTGGAAATCTTCTAGTTTCCATTGAAAGGATTTACAATGCTTGGCCTTTTTGGGACTTCTATTTTCACTCCACACCTCTTTAACTCTGTGGTGAGTTTTACTATTTCATCTTCATCTACAGTTTGATCATTTGGTTGGTTTTGAGAAGTTTATTTGTGTTGCAGATGCGAGAGGAACTTCATTAACGGAACGCACATTTTAAAATTGTTTAGAAATTTTACAACAGTTCCTTCAAGTTCTAAATGACAAGATTTAAGTGTTGAGTCTCTGAGGTGTTAGCTTGAATTCGGCAGAAACAAAATGCAACTATTGTCCTCGATTCGTAGCTTATACTGTTTTAGTTCAAGCAAAGGGCTTATTGTTTTGCTCATCACCTCGACTATTGAATTGAATATGACAGGTTTTTTTTTTTTTAGAGGGCCGGTCTTGACCCAAAAGTTCCGGGCCAATTTTTTTCTGCCAGTCCAGCCCTGCTAAGTGACGATGGCTTCCCCATAGCATTCTGAGCAGGCTAACTGAAGCTCGTTCATGCTAGCTCCTATATTTAGAATAGAGGTCAAATTAAAATAGTGAACGCGTGGCGGTCAGAACGACCAGTCTGTGTTCAATAAAGACTGAAACAAGCAAATAAGTTTCAAAGGGAAAGTCCTGTAGAGAAAGGAACTTCCTGGAGCCAGCCCCCATTTCCTGTTTGGCTTCAGCAGCTAATGGCAATGCTTCGTCCATTTTTATCACGGTCTGACACACTTACATTCACCCGTTCACCATTCTACCACTGGAGCGGGTGAATGAAAGTGGGAAAAGCAACATTTAACTGTCATTGTTTTGCTTAAAGTGATTGCATAATGAGGCATGAGAGCAAGACAAATGGAAAAGTACATGAAACAAGGCCGTCTAACTTGCCTTGTGTGTAGGCTACGTGCAACATGAATTGTATCCTTCATCTTTGGTGATCTTTTGTGAAGTCTCCATTTGTGCAGGATGAAAGCCGGGCGTAATGGAGGCAGAGAGAACGTCCATATACCTCCTGAACTCAATCAAGCCCGTTTCGTTTGAAAAGCGCGTCTGATCACAAAGGGCCGTCGCCGTGGCAACCGGCTCCGATCCTGAACTCGCATCCTCCAGATTCAACCTTGAGAGAGCGACGGAGTTGATGCAAGGAAATGGTAAAAAACGTGGCTGGAGAAGTATTTATTTGTCGGGAAATGTGCGTTGGAAGCAAAGCGAGTGTGTGAATGATGGAGAAAAAGGAAGAAAGCTTAGGATGAAAGACATGGCTGATTTTTTTGTTGTTATATTTGTGCAAAGTGAGTGGTTAAGTAACAGTTTTAGCGATCAAAGAAGGTGCTGAATTTGGGCACGAATATTAACTTTTCACACAGGGGTCAATGTTGTTTTGCTCCATAACATCTTAGTTTTAAAGAAAATAAAACAAAACTTTGTGATGGGAGCTGGAGATTTCCCGGAAATAACAGCACCAGCCGATTTCCCACTTGAAAATTATTCATTTACAAATATCAGCATGTTTGGTATCCATGTGTAGCACAAAATACGAACAATATGGTCATTTGTAAAGAAGAGAAGTATACAGGCGCAATGGCAGACGTTAGAAAACTTTAGGGCCCGTCTTCTCAAAATGAGGTACCTGATTTTTATCCCTGTTTAATCTATGAAATTTTCAGTTTCGCCCCAAACTCGTTTCTAGCTCTCACAATCCCAAATAAACTGCACTCATTTCGATTCTGTTTCTGCCTTTCCATCGCTCAATAAATATTTAGTTAAAGACGATGCAACAAGACAAACTCTGACGTGGCAAAAAATACATTTATTCTGCAACATTAGTTTTAGCTGAACTAATTCACCTATTTTTTTTTACATATTTAACCCCTTAACTCCCACCTGAACCGAGCACATTTTCTCCAGTTTGACTTTACCCCAGTCTAAAAAGCTTTTGGAAAAAAAAGCTGTGAAAATGGCAACAAAACTGAGACGAAAACAATGATGGAAATGTGACAAAAAAGTGAGAAAACATTGACAAAAAATGTAGGAAAAAATGACCAAAAATGTGATTATGTGACAAAAAAAAATACAAAAATATGACAAAAATTTGATAAAAAATGGACAAAAAAAAATACAAAAATATGACAAAAATTTGATAAAAAATGGACAAAAAAAAATACAAAAATGTGATGAAAAAATTACAAAAAAGTTACAAAAATGAGTTGAATACCCAACAAAAAAAAGATGGGAAGAAAACAAAAAAGTCAGGTACCTCAGCTTTTAACAACAACTCTTGCAACAACATCGCCACTTTAGTCGCTCTTACAGACTCTAAACCAGGGGTAGGCAACGTCAGGCCCGAGGGCCGAATCCGGGCCCTTCAGCACAGCACCTCTGGCCCTCAAGGTGATTTTGAGAAACATTATCACACAAATCAGAGAGTACTTTTAACAATAATAGAGTTAAATGGGAGGAAAAAAAAGCAGAAATACTGTCAATACTAGGGCTGCAACTAGCCATTATTTTGTAATCGATTAATCTATTGACTGGTGAATGGTGTAGGATAATTTTATTTTTTCTATTTTTTTTTATCACATAAAGCTAAACATAAACACACATAAACACATAAACACATAAACACATAAACACGCTTGAGGACGTGTTGATGGAGTAAACGTAAAGTAAATGTTTGTTGGAGGCTCTTGATGCTAATTCTGCTTCTGATTGGACGAGACACAGACGGATATTCATGAAATTTACAATGTACAAAACACTACATACACTTGCTATAAAAACAAAGTAGGTTTTCATCAAAAATACTACATTTTCATGTCAGTTTTGCTCTATTTGAGTCTGTGTGAACCAGAAAGCGATTAATCGATTACTAAAATAGTTGTCGACTATTTCAATAATCGATTAGTCGGCGATTAATCGATTAGTTGTTTCAGCCCTTGTCAATACACCCAATGAGGTCATATATTATGTACAACACTGGCATTTGAAGGAAGTGCACTGGAAAAAGAATAATTGTTTTAAGGAAGAAATGACATAAATCTACTTGAATTAAGAAATTAAATCTAAGGTTTGAGTAGATTTGTTCTGGTTTTAGATGAGATAAAACCTCTAGTAGTAGTTATTCTATTAATTCAGATAATTTTGTGTAATTTCAAGTGAAAAACAATTATTTATCTGATTTCAAGTGGGTTTCATTCTTGGTTCCATTGGTGCTGGTATTTGTATCTTGGATTAGTTCAATCCGACTGAAATTCAACATAGAAGAACTTTTTTACTTTAGATGGTCATTTTTCCAGTGTTGTGCTTCACTTTGGGCTAATAATCATCGGCTTCGGCCCCTGGTCTATTTACAATAAAGAAAATCGGCCCCTCCGCCAAGAAAACTTGCCTACCCCTGCTCTAAACTATCTACGCTTGTACTTAACAATACTCTGAAGGTTGTTGCTGGGGGACCTGTTTAACATTTACTTCCTCGCCTGATTTCTTGAGCTTAAATCAAACTTATAAAATATTTAAAAATGGGGGGAAAAAATCGATATAACTAATATTTCAACAAAATGAAACTATAAATTTAAATATGGCTCCTTCCAGGGGCGGACTGGCCATATGTCCATTCTGGAAAAGCACAAAAGGGCCACTGGCTCTAGGGCCACCCGTCCCGCCTCAACCGAGCTTTACCCAAATCTAAAAGCTAAAAAGAAAAGCATCAAAATAGCGAGAAAGAGAGGATGAAAACATGAGAAAAACACGGACAAAAAAACACAACAAAAAGTGATAGAAAAAATAATTAAAAATTCAACAAAGATGTGATAAAAATTCAACCAAAAACTGACAAAAATTCAACAAAAATGTGACAAAAATTCAACCAAAAACTGACAAAAATTCAACCAAAAAGTCAACAAAAATGTGACAAAAATTCAACAAAAATTCAGCAAAAATGTGACAAAAACTCAACAAAAATGTGACAAAAATTCAACAAAAATTCAACAACAAAAAAACATAAAAAGGTGACACAACACAGCAACAGCGCAAGGAAAAAGGTCAGTTTTGTGGGTCTTGGCTTTCAAATGAGGTGTTACACAGCCAAAAAAGCACATAATGCATTTGGTTTAGGCGGGGGGTAAGAGGTTAAAAAATGTAATTTGGGCCAGGCTGATCAGAGTCCAGGGCTGTTTTTCAGTCCCAGTCCGCCCCTGGCTCCTTCCAGGTGAAAATATTGGTAAGCCTTATTTTTTATATGAAAACAGAAAACAACAGAAAATATCCAATACATATCAGTGATCTACAGCAGAAGTTTCAAACTGATTTCTCTAAATGTATTTCCCTCTTCACCTGCAGTGTCTCGCCTTAGTCAAGAGCAGCTTTTACGTTTGACCATCTGTACTTTTACTCATGAAATCAAGTCCTCATTTAGCCGTTCCTGCTCCTTCACGTCTCCTCGCTCTCATTAAATCTGCTGCTTCTGAGTGGAAGTTCGATCATCGAGTGAAGTCACGCTCACGCCCGCGTGCGCGTACAGTAATGCGCCGTAATGTGGCTTTGCAAATGAAAGGCGCCCGTGGAATCGTCTGTCAGCGTAACTAATGACTTCCAAACGTGTCGATCTGTCGGCCATGTTCATATTCTCCGCGACGCCGTGTTCCGTCAATGATATTTAAAACTTAATTAACAGATGATCAATAGTGTTTACACTGCGGAGCGACTGGGCCTCTTCCTAATTAGAATCTCCATACATTATTAATGACATTAGCCAGCGCCCCAAATTAAAAAGGAGACAACTGCCGGCTTCAATTAGAGGTGGAAGGGAAGGCGCACGCGAGTGAGAATCTACGCGTCGCTGGCGCGGTAAGTCATCTCGGGTTTTTGAGTGGCACATAATTAGTGAGGGATGTGATGGATTTGGATTAGAAATGTGTCGTAACATCATTTTGCGAAGGCAGCCGCCGTAACGCAGGCCGAGTGCGGGGCGTCGATGGAGCTTTGAGTGGCCAAAAAACATCCGTGACGGGTTGAACACACCTTTTTAGCTTAGCTTTTAGCTGATCTATTTTAGTCCCATTTATTTATTTATCTATTTATTAATTTTGATGACTTGATATTTATTTGTTTTTAAACTTTTTATCAATGTTTTTATGCTGCTTCTTCTTCTTTTATTGTTTTTTGTGCTCATGTCAGGAAGAAATATTTATGTTACAAGTCATATGGTCTACACACAAGCAAAGTGCTTTGTTTTGTTTTTTTACCCTTTTTCACCCAGTTCCCTCCACCCTGTTCGCCCCCCACCCCCATGCCACACGTCTCAAAACCCAGACGAAACCCAGAAAACTGAAATTAAAACAACTATAACACAACAACACTATATAGACAGATTGAGAAATAATAATAATAATTAAAAAAAAAATAACATCTGAAAGGCCTAGTTTTCAAACATGTGTATGTAAATAAGTACATTTACTGTAGTAGGTTTGGGAAACATTGGAAAAATGTATGAAATGTGAAAATTTGGGGGCAGATTGGGGTAAAAATTGGGGAATGGAAAGTGAGAAAATGGTAGATATGTAGGAAAAAAAAAGTAAAAATTTCAGGGAAAAAGAAAATATAAAAAAAATATAAAAAATGGTGGTACGATTTTTTTTTTCTTTCTTTTTTCTCCCTTCCCTTTCCCTAAATTAATAACCGCTCACTTAGATCAAGCATCGGAGAAAGAATAAATACATAAATTTATGCTGCTTCTTATATTTTTAGAATCTCCAGTGTTTCCTCTGAAGGAGCCCTCTTCCTCGGGAGCGATTGATTGGTTGAATGGGTAAATATGGGGGCGCACAGGGGTGTTCTTTCTCACCTGCAAAGTCTGTCCTTCCTGTTCCGCCCTGGTTCAGGAGAAGACCCAAAGCGAGGTCATGATCCTATTGTCCGAATCTGTCCATGCTGGGATATGTTCTTACCTGAGCTCAGACGAGTTGATGTGTACCTGTCTGGTCTTTGTGCGTGTGCTCAGTCACGCAAAAAGACCTTCACTTCTAAAGAATTCTTAACATATTACTGCGCGGACGTCGAAGCGCTCCTTGTTGTTATTACGCCTTACAATATACAGTAGTACCCCTTTCTAGTAAACCTAAGAGGACTGTGTGGCACGTCCCAATCAGGTCCCATCTAATGCCAGTGCAGGCCCCCAGGGGTTGCGTTTACATGGTCAGAGAAATCAGGTAAGTGAAAGTAATCAAATAACCTTGTAATCAAATGTGATGTGTTTACATTAGGTTTTGTCACGTTTATTTGTGGATTTTCAGACCTGCTGACCTCATGTGCACAGTTGATTAACTCCAAATAAATGTATCAAAACACATACTGTACCAGTCATACGTTTAGAAACACTTGTTATGTATCGAGAGGGCGTGGCTTATGAAAAGAGAAGGCGTGGTTTATTACAAGCAGCACTGAGAGCAGTGCTCTGATGGCCTCACATTAATTTCCTCGTTTACATCGCACTGCCTCGAGTTCTTCCTTAAAGAGACTAGATGCAAGTTGGTCATTTTTATACTCACTACTGCCACCTCAGGCCTTACGTGTAACTGCACCTTCTATATTAAGCTCGTGCATGGCGGCACTTCGGACCCGAATAACAACTTTTTGAGTGACGGGGCAGGATTTTAGGGCTCATTCTACTGATTAGGACATGTTTGGAACATGTAGGGCAGGGGTAGGCAACGTCAGGCCCAGGGGCCAAATCCGGCCCTCCGGCACAGAACCTCTGGCCCTCAAGATGATTTGAGAAACCTTATTACACAAATCAGAGAGTACTTTTAACATTATTAGAGTTAAACGGGAAAAATAAAGGTAGAAATACTGTCAATGCACCCAGTGAGGTCATGTATTATGTACAACACTGGCATTTGAAAGAAATGCACTGGAAAAAGAATAATCTTTTTAAGGAAGTAATGTCATAAATCTACTTGACTTAAGAGATTTAAGTAGATTTGGCCTGGTCTTAGATGAGATAAAACCTTTAGTCGTAGTTATTCTCTTAATTCAGATTATTTTGTGTCATTTCAAGTGAAAAACAATCGTCTGATTTCAAGTGGGTTTTATTCTTGTTCCATTGGCGCGACTCAAATTCAACATAGAAGAACTTTAATTCAAGCAATTTTAAGTCATTTAAGATGGTCATTTTTACAATAACGCAAATCGGCCCTCCAAAACTTGCCTACCCCTGATGTAGGGGGAAGGAAAATTCTTAGTTTTAACATTTTTAAACTCCGTATATCGTCCCTTTAAGCATTATAGGCTCTCACAGGTCAAACTAACAACTTTATTAACCCCATCGTGAACTAAACAATGTTTGTGACCTGAGAGAGAGAGATGTCCAGCTATTTTCTGTGCTTTTTTGTCACGTTTTTGTTGTGTATTTGTTGCATTATATGTTCATTGCTTTTCCATCACTTTTTTGTCGCCTGTTTTGTTGCGTTTTTGTCACTCTTTTGATGCTTTTTTTTTTTTTGGGCTGCATTTTCATCCTCATTTTCATCCAATTTTTTTTAGCTATTTTGATGCTTTTTCCGAGAAGGAGATGTGCTCGGTTAAGGCGGGGGGGGGGGGGGGTTAAGAGGTTATTACACTGATGGTCAAAACAAAAGTACCCAAACACGCCGTGAGATTTAGCGAGCTGCCACGTACCTGTCATTGTGAGATCGGCCCCAAAAATAGAGCCAACCCCACGAGCTGTTACGGAAACTGGGCTGTGAACTCCTCTCGTTTGCTTTCTCTGCACTATAAAGCCTCTACGGTGAATTATATCTATAGCTACAGAGCTCCCAGCCGCCGTTTTATAACAATATACATAACCTACAAAAACACTTCTGACTTAACTTTAAAAAAAAAAAAGTAAAGAAGTGGCTTTTATCGAGGCTAAAGACCGAAATAATTGCCAGTATTCTGACAAGCCGACACCAAAGTACCCACGCAGGCAATCAGAGTTCATCTGGCTTCAGCTTTGCTACCGAGGGAGCCAACGAAAACTTCTGAGAAAGAAACATACCGAAGTTCGCTAATTACTAAAGGGGCTTAAACATTCATAATTAGCCTTTTTTTCTTTTTTTTTCTTGCGATCTGGTTATCACAATGTCATGCCGGGCTAATTTGAGAGAAAAGCACCGGAGAAGGAGGCGCAAAACGGCGGGTTAGGAGCGAGAAGTAGCACTTAACGCTCTCAGCTGGGAATCCACTCCATTACCGCGAGGCGCTCGGTGGCCGCCGGCGGATCTTTTTTGGAGGGCCATTGTGCCGCGCTGACGTAATATATGTACACGGAGCGTATCGCTTTGGAAAGCCGCTGATTTGCGAGCTGTTAAATCCTCCTGTTAAACGCCGGTCTCGGAGCGGGAGTTAGCGGGCGCGATAAGTGGTAATGGAGAATAATGGCCCATGTGAAAAGCGCGGGGGGGGAGGGGCTATTGTGTAACTTTTGTGTGAGTGCTTTAGTGCGCGGGGGTGATGCAGATATGTTACAGGGGAGGTTAGTGTGTTAGCAGCCCCGTGCGGATCTGTGGGCTTCTTTGTGAGGCGACGTATACAATAAAGGAAGATATGTAACACTTCATTATCACCACACTTGATTTAGCCTAATTAGCCTAGTTAATTAAGTAGGAACAATAAGTCACATTTAACTGCAATAATGTTTAAAAGCTTATCAGATACTTTTAATACTTAAAGGTACACTGCGTAACATTTTGAACTATACTGTTGCTGGCAAAACAAAATCTGCTTCTAACGACCATTTCAACACAGAAAATGCTATTACTGCAGTGGGTAATAAAATAATGGATTTGGATGAAAATCTCACATTCTACTGCCTTTCGTCACATCTCCATGGAGACGAGCTGGAGACGTACCCACTCCCGGTAAAGTTTACAGTCACATCTTAGGACGGGTGAGCCGCATAAACGTTTGTTTGTACATTTATGAGGTATTTTTCAATGATGAAAATATCTGTCATGAAATAAATGCTTGTATTTTTTAATTTTATTTATTGGCTAAAATTCTACGCGGTGTGGCTTTAATAAACTATGATGTAACAATTTACAAAGACATATTTAGGTGCTATATTAGACCATTACTCAATCATATATTGAAGTTGATGGATAAATTATTATAAACTAATACTGCAAAGCATGACTCATTCAGGCAGTTATTAACCGGGAGCTTGTCTTAAAGCAGCACAAAGTGACTTTTTTTTACCTTAGTAAATCCTTTCCTGAAATAGCCCTTTTAATGGGATGATTGGGGGGTCTTTCCTCTGTGTGCAATACACACTAATCAACTCTAAAGAAGAAGCTAACAGGCTAACGGGCAAAGCTAGCTGCGGGCTAGCACAACTTAAACAGTATTTACAGCCAAGCTTGAGTGAAAAAAGTCATCTCCATTGTGTAACAGGATGTACAATATCCCTCTCTCACTTTGTCTTTTCTGTCAGCGTAGTATTTACTCTCACGGACAAATAATGAGTAAAAAAAATGTAACATGCTACGACACCTGCAGTGGTGCCAATGGCCTCGAGGGGCAAGAGTGCTTAGTACTGCTTTAAGTTGGACACTGAAATGTCATCCATCCATCCATTTTCTTCAACTTGTCCGTTGCCAGAATTGCGGAGGCAGCAGTTTTAGCTCCCAAATCACATTGCACCAGCCCCCTAAGGCTCCTCCTGCAGGTGGTGGGTCCACGAAAGGACGGCCTCACGATTCTAACCGGGCCTGTTGGTCTCTCATAAGTCTGACCCGTCAACTAGGACCTGGTTGCCATTGGAGACCCTACCAGCGGCACGAAGCCCCCACAACAGAGCTCCCAAAACAAATGCATAACTAAAGTATCTGAAAAGTAAAGTATCTGTATTCATTAGGAGTTAAGCATTAATTATTATAGTAGTTAAGTAGTAATTAAGTATGTGTCACACTTTATTAATGAATATCTCATATTATTATTAAGTACCGGAAAAGAATTCTATGAACAAAAGAATTTTGATTATTGAGCTGATTATGCACATAAGATTAGATTACACTTCATTGAAATATGTGAAATAGCAAGTGCTGTTTGAATGACCCTCATGCTCTTTGTCAAAATGTGTCCACCTGCAAGCGAATGTCCGTAGTATTCCAGTTTTCAGTCTGATCACTCTGGGGTAAACATTAAGGAGGGTTAATGTAACAGACTTTAAAGACCATGTCGCTGTTGCGCACGTGCCACTCGGTTACAGCATATGAGTTGGTGTCTTTCTTTTCTGCTCGACTCCTTATGAATAGACGATTTCCTGTCTCTTACATTGTGTGCCTTTTACCGCATCGGTCTCCTACATTAATCACCATTTCGCTCAAGAATGATTAACTAATAATGAAGAATGCTTTGCAATTGTCTCACAGATGATGAATTTGGAGCTTTTAAACCTGACACTGTGGGTTTGGCCTTATGAACCAGGCTCTCCTATGCCCGGTCCCCGACTGCTTCATTTGTGTCCGTCTTCCCACCTCTCCCCATATTTTTCTGCCTTGTAATATATTCATTTGAAAACGTCTTCCGGCAGATTAGGTGCCTCATGGAACAAGAAACTGTGGAAAGGGGTCACTCGGGGAACAATCATCCATCTGCCGCTTCTCTATTGGATATTGGGATGGTACATTTCTCTGTTTTATTGTTTGATATCTGTCTCATTGTTGTTTTATTTTTATCGCTTGGTCGATTCTGCTTCTGTGGGCAACTGCACAATCAGCGATGTGCTACCAGTGCTTCCAAAAGTCATCGTAAGACTGCTGCTACCGATGATAAAACTGCTTTTGCGTTTGTTTTGTGCTTAAATCACAAGTAAAGGGCCAACTCTGCACGTGATTGCGCAAGTCTGTAAAGTCTTTTCTTTTACGGACTCGCCTCCACCAACGACCCATGGAACCGTTTTAAAGCTCGTGGACAATTAAGTTCCGTTGTGCCCGCTGCGATCCGGAGACAAAATCAGCATCGCAAGTGCCAACTGTGAGCCGACAAACACACCGTACATGCAGTCAGGTCTCGTTTGCCATCCGTTTGTAAAGGGGGAGAGACGAGCCCAGCGGCCCAGAAAACAACCCCGCGGCAAACCGAGAAACGATAGAGGGAGAGAGATGGACGGGTGGACGCATTCATTTGGTGCACGATGAGAGACAAGACACGCCATATCAAGATGCTTGGAGGCCATCTTTCAGCGCGCCTTCACTCCGGCCGAGGAGAGGAGCAGGAGAGGCTAATGCGATTTCTCTAACCCTTTATTGTGGCCAAGAGACCGGCAATCTTGGTGCAACCGACCCCCAGCCTCAACAACTTTACGCTCTGCAACTCGATCTGCGGCGGGCTTTGTTGAAAAGTTAGAGCGGGTGAAAGTCGCCTTCACACAAAGCAACAGAAATCTAAGCTCAAGAAAACCTCACTGATAACCGGTTATAAGAATTCAAATAATTTTTCTCAACCATTTTTTGTATTGTCCGATTTTAATTTCATCTTTTGCAAAATAACATAAATGGGGGGGAAAAGGCCAGTGAAATGGGACATATCATCCATCCATTTTCTTCCTCTTTATCCGGGGCTGGATCGTGGAGGCAGCAGTCTGAGCACAGATGCCCAGACTTCCCGATCCACCACATCTCCTCCAGCTATTCAGGGGGGATCCCGAGGTAACACCAAGCCAGAGACATAGTTCCTCCAGCGTGTCCTGGGTCTCTCTGGGGGCCTCCTCCCAATAGGACGTGCCTGGAGCACCTCGAGGCGAGGGTAGGAACGTAGATTGATTGATAAATCGAGAGCTTTGCCCCCCGACTCAGCTCCCTCTTCACCACAACAGTCCGATACAGCGTCTGTCGATCTCAAGCCCCATCCGTCCCTCACTGAGAACAAGACCCCGAGATACTTGAACACAACTTGAGACAATGACTCTCCACCTACCTAGAAGAGGGGAAACCACCTTTTTCCGGTGGCGAACCATGGAACATTGGAGGTGCTGATCCTCATCCCAGCTGCTTCACACTCGGCAGCAAACCGCACGCTGAAGATCCTGATTTGATGAAGCCAGCAGAACAAACAGTGCAAACAGCAGAGATGAGATCCCGAGGTTCCCAAACCGAACACCCTCCGAATCCTGGCTGCGCCGGTGACAAAGGGCAGCCCTGGCGGAAACCAACATGCACAGGCAATAGGTCAATGTTACCCAAAATCCAACATATGGGGCTTAAGTAGACTTAAAAACATCATTTAGGAGCCTCAGCTTTGATGTTTCAAGTTTTATCATTTAATATGATGTCTCAGTACGGATTAAATAGTATTATTATACGGCTCTTCACAACGTAAGTAGAAGCTCCGTTGATTTGAATGGGATTTCCCAACGTTCTACCGGTCATTATTTTCTGATAAAGGACCTCTGAAAAAAATAATGACGCTGCCAATGCCAACGGAGTTCGTGCTTTCATATCACTCCGCGTGTACGTAGTAGCGGCACTATCTGTCCCCGTCACTGCGAGAGAAGTTGGGGGAATTGCTCGTGAAGTTAGCGTGAGTCTGACTTTAAACTTACCCAGAGATTCGCCACCATTCCTCCAACTGCACCTTCAGCTAGCTACTAGCCTTGCTGCTTCTAGCCTAGCAAAATGTTGCCGAGCAACGCGCAAACTTTTGGGAACTATTTGTCGCGGAAGTCATTAAATAAACCTTTCGACCTTCATAAAAGTGTACGAAGTTTATGTTGTGTGTGTTCAGTTGGCAAATGGCCGTATAAAAGCAGGATAATGTATAGAATGCTGGTCATTATCGGGAAAATAAGCACCTTCAGGGCAAAACACGACCCCGCGTCGGGGTCCGGTTCGCCCTGTCGGTGCTTATTTTCCCGATAATGACCAGCGTTCTATACATTATCCCTTACATAATGAAATATAGCCACTATAGAGCTGGTGGAGAGTTTGACTGGGGCTCTTCCTGCTGGCAGCTGTGGGAAAGATCAAAAGGTATAACAGCGTGGTTTACAGCTTCAGCAGGTTGTGAGAAATGCACTTTGAGCACAGAACGGCTCAGAAATGACATAATGTAGGGTTATGGGCTTTAAAATGGGGTGCACAGTTTTGGGGTTTCAATAAGTTCACAGTTGTATCCAGGAAGTACAGATCAAAGTGCTGACACTGTAGAAGAAGAAACCACTAAATTAAATGGGATTAACTGGAGGATTGCTCAAAACTGCGTGAATGTTGTGAAGTTGCCCGGCTCTCTCTTCCCTGTCCATTCCATGCAGGGAATGAGTCTGGTCACGGAGCAATTGGAGCAGCTTGAATGGGCCGGTCTAATGTGCACAGAGTGTCAGTGAAATAAACCAATGAGCAATTAGCGGACGTGACGACAGCCGTTGTCCAATTCAAAAAATATGAAGCGAATACAAACCCACACGGAGAACGCGAGGTAAAATCCTCCACTACTTCATCCATGATTAGTTTTGGCTAATGTTAAAGGGATATGTTAAAGTGGATTTTGCATTTGTCCACTTTAATACCTCATAGCTCCCCAATATGGCAACTGTCACAGATTTAACACTTGAACACTTTCCTAGCATATTTTTGTTGTTCCTAAAAAGGCTCCAAACGCAAAACAAAATTGGCACATGAGCTTTGTTTTAAATCTTTGTCATGCAAACTCCAGAGCAGATGTTCTGTCAGTGGCACTGACCCTCGAGTCGACTAAGAAGGAGTTTTGTCCTCGGCGTGTTGCCGTGCAGGAGGGGAATTTGGATATAATTTCTATGTTTTTGAAGGTTCAGTTACTCTTCTGAACACGTGTTTGAACTTTCTCACAAACACTTTACTTGAGGAATAATTCAAGCAAGTAACCACCACTTCATGTTCACGTGCGGTAGCTTCTTCAATCTCAATGTACATGTGAGCTAATCCACTTGGACAGCGCCTGTTTAACCTATAGAACACAGACGGGGTGTGAAAGGATCTCCAACACGGGCAGAATGAAACCATTGATCGCAATGTACCGGGCCGCGCTGTAACCTAATAGAACCCGAACATTTCATGCATTTATATCAGCAGCCAGCGTGTGTGCCGTACTTGTTCAGAGCCTGCATGTGCGTGTGCATGTGCGTGTGCGTGTGCGTGTGCATGTGCATGTGCATGTGCATGTGCGTACACGCGTGTGAGAGTGCGAGCCAGCGCTGAGATCAATGGAGGCCCTGGTCTCTCATTCCAAACATCAGGGCGCTCTGATCCTCATGCTGGCTCCCCACACATATACTTCCACATACACAATGCAAATGTTTTTTCTGTTCTGTCTGTTCAATGATATCATTTTATTGCGATGTTTTTTACTGCATAACATTGGCATGGCATGATAGTGTCTGCTTCCTATTGGAAAAAGGCCGATATATAAGCCTAAGGGTGTAACGTGCGCGATATGTATCTTTATAAAGTGACGGTGCAAGTTTTAGTCTATATTTCTAAATATTTAAGCCCTAGAGGCCATACGCGCCACTGCAGGTGTCGTAGCAGGTTACGATATTTTACTCATTAATTGTCCGTGAGAGTAAATACTACGCTGACAGAAAACATAAAGGGAGAGTGGGATATTGTACATCCAATTACACAATGTAGATCATTCTTTTCTCTCAAACTTGGCTGTAAATACTGTTTAAGTGGCGCTAGCCCGCAGTTAGCTTTGCCCGTTAGCCTGTGAGCTTCTTCTTCCCGATTCTATTAGTGTGTATTGGTGACTCTGACCCAGTGCAGGCAAAGTTGCAATCGTGGTTTAATGGCCAGAGACACCAGGGGGAGATGAAAGACCCCCCAATCAACCCATTAACACTTGTATCACCCCCAGAGGGACTACGGAAAGGATTTATTAAGTTAAACAAGTTACTTAATTCTGCTTTAAAAATGAACAAGCACATGGCCTACACTGCACTGCTTTTTCTTTTTAACATAACCCCGTGTGCTACTTCATAGTTTCGTGCCTTCAATGAGAATCACACAATGTAAATAGTGTTGAAAATGAAGAAAAAACAAAACATTGGTGTTTCCAAATCTGTGACCGGTACTGTAGCTATATGACCACAAAAGACAGATATATTTATATCTTTTGCTACCATGACATTTATAATAATACTTTTAATCATGTTTGTTTCTCTACAGCTATACCGTAAATTCTCTAATCCTGGCCTGTATTCCATTAGCGGCCGGGTCTCTATCAGTGGCCGGGTTCGCGGCTGGCGGAGGCAAATTAAAGCCGGTCTCTAAAACAGGCCGGGGCTTTTATTAGAAACTAGAGTGGTAGAAATATTCCCCATGTTAGGAATTTGTCTCATACGAGTGTAAATGATAACTCACGTACAGGAAGTAAACAAACAGGAACTCGGGCCGAGGGGGGACGCTGCGGAGGAGCTGATCCGAGCGTAACTTTGACACAGATTTAGCCATTTTTCAAACCTCCAGTGACTATAGCAACAAATGTTGTGTGACCCTCCAGGGTTTTAATAAAGTCACCATCGCGTCTTCAAAGCACGTCCAGCTGCTCCGTGTGCAGGTCAGTCCCACGCCTCAAAATAACTCCTCTGATCAGCGCGAGCGTCTCGTCTTCTCTCGGGTCAGTCTCATGATCGATCACAAACACAAACGCTTCGTCAACAAATAATCCGGTCCGCGGTAAAAACGAAACAGAAACCTGCAGTGACATTAATGTCAAAGCTCCGCTAACAGCAACGAAACCCTTCCTGTTGTCCCGACAAAATAAAACGCGTCAATGTTCCAGCCACTGGGAGAGTGTTTGCAATGTTAATTAATAAATGAACCTAATATTTTAGGTGCAAATGGACACAAATCTCGTTTTTCTTCGTATCCTGGTCGTCCGTTTTGCTCAAATAGAAATAAAGGCCTGTCTCTAGTTGTGGCCTGGTTCCAATAAAGGCCTGGTCCGAGATGCCCTTGAGTAAATAAAGGCCCCGGCCCATATTAGAGCATTTACGGTATCTTTCCCTTTTCGGGGTTTGAAAACTTTGGATACCACAGTTGCGATGATTCGTTGGTTAAATGCTAAAGTGAAGATGTAGCTTCAAGAGTGTAGAGTGTTGAGTGTAACCTTAAACTTTTGTGCTACTAACTATGATAAGCTAAACGAGAAAACTTGTTAAAAGTCAGTTAGGTGAGGAGTTTGAAGAACACACTTTGAGGGTCATTCATCAAGACAGATGGTAAGCAGCGGGTGCAAACACTTGTAAACATGCTATTACATCTAATAAAAGGCTGTAATAATTTGACTTGGCAAAACATGCCCCTTCGAAGCTATGTTCTTGTTGCTGAGCGTGAAGCACTTAATTTCCACTTCTCCAGAGCCAAAGAAAGCAGCTGGATTCTTTGCAATTTAAAAGTCTAATTTGTTCTCTGAAAATACCCAGCTCGGCACTTGACTACTGCCATTACCTCGGATAACTTGCGCGCATTCTTGTCTTCCCCCATGTAGAATGATAATGATGGGTATTGCGGAGGTGGGATGTACAATAAAAGCGTTATGTAGAATTTCCTGGTATCTATTATTCCCCGGCTCCGGCGCTGGAGAGTCCGCGGATAATTAGCTGCCGCAACCATCACTCATCATGTAGACAAGAGGACAAGACGGCTTTATTAGGTTGCTATGTTTAAAGCTGAAGGTCAGGATAATCCGCTGGCCGTAGGAGGAGGTTACGGTTTCGGAATTAATTGATCCTTAAAGAACAACTAACCCCAAAATCAACTTTTTTTTCTAGCTAAGTTGTATAAATGGGTATCTTATAGTGTTGTCTACGTGTATCTGTCACTATTTTAACAATTTAGTGCAAATTTGTTGAAATCCTGTCTTTGTGTCCCAAACCGTCTGTGTGGCGCCATCTGCAGCGAACTGTCGGTACTGCATTTGATTTTTTGAATTCGGCACCCAATTAGCGGAGGGGAGAGAGATGATGTCAGGAGGCGAGAGATGATGTCACGGGCCCTGCCGCTCTGGGGTATAAAAAGGCTCAGTCTCGCTCACGCCCCCGTAGCGAGTTGGAGTTGGAATAGCGAGAATATTTTCATCGATTGTCAGGTTTGCGATTAGTTGTCATAGCATTTAGGTAGATTTTATTAGGATAGCTTTTTTATTATAAATAAGTGTATAGTTTTAGTAGTGTTAGTTGTTGAATATTGTAGTTGTAGTCACTAGTTGCTTTTATTGTTAGATTAGTTCGCTCAATTTAGCTTAGGGCGTTTGTTAGTATTGTTTTTAGTGGTCTATCGTGTATAATTTAATTGTTAGTTGTTAATTGTACTGTGTTAGGATGGGGAGGAAGTGTAGCGTAGTGGGGCTGGAGTTTGCAAAGACCATTTTACGTGCTGATTCCTTCGCCAACTTCATGGAGGTTTAACTGGGCTATGCTAGTCTTCTCCGTTTGAAGAGCGAGGCCGTCCCCGTCGACACTGCTGCCCCGCCAACAATGTGAGGTGAGTGAGAAAAATAATGATTTACCCATTTTGGGTTTGGTAGTAATTGCATTGATTGTAGCTGCTGTAAAAAGAGGCACTTGGTTCACTCTGTCCCGGTCATTTCTGTCAGTAGAAGCTACTTTGCTCACAGATTGAGTCATGTACAGTATATAGAATTTTGATGTGCACGTCAGAATAGATCGTTATTGTAGTGTCTCAAACAAATTCTCCGTTTTGGCCTCTGATAATACCAATCACATGAGTCGTGTAGATCTGTTGAAAAAATATGGCGTGTAAATAGACTCTGCAGCGTCAGCTCCAGGCGACGTGTCCCGCACTCGCTCACTGTGGCTGAGGAACAGCAGCCACCGGTTATAAGCGCGTCTACTCGCTGTCCGGGGCAGCCTGCTAATGCATCAGTCTGCAAAGTTACGCCAACACTGTGCGCAAATGTGCACGAGTCTGAGCACCAAACTAATCTAAGTTTGACATGACTGTAGCTTTTGACAGTAGCTACAAGCTAGCCTGTAAAGCTAACGTATAGCTAGCCTGTAAAGCTAACGTATAGCTAGAATGCACTGTGTTTCGGAGGCTAAACTGACCGGCTCCGTGCGCGCTCTGCTCCCGTTTGATGCTCGATTGCGGTCAGTGAGGAGAGGGCTGACCTCTCCAGGTGGACCGTGTGGTCATTGGGCGCTCACAGATGTGAGCTGTTCTTACGTGCTTTCAGAATCAGTATAGTTGTTATTGCCATTGTTGTTGAACAGGTTCACAAAGTAGGATAAATTCTGATAATTATGTTCATGTTGACAAGTTTTCTGAAGTGAACCAAAGTTTACACCTATTTGGACGCAGCTTTTCAAAATGCCAAACCATTTGGAAGTTTTTAGTAGCCGACTGTAGCCAGAATTAACCTGATACAAATATTTGGTTGATCTGCTACAGGGGGCATATTCTGAAGTATATCGTAGGTTGTATTCCTATAAATCATCAATACAAACAATGTGTTTGCATGTCACTTGTGTGTGCACTTTATAAATATTATTTATTGTTATGTTTTCAGCCAAAAGTGAGCAGAGAGAAATGTCCAAACTGATCCAGTCCTTATAAGGCATGCAGGTGTCCAGGCCAATGTGAAGCCGAGCAGGCGACGCAAAGGTGAAATCTATTTATCCTTTATACAGTACTGTCATTTTATGTATAAAACAGTCTACACTTTTGTTTTTTTATATACTGTAGTTAGACACAAGTTGTGTAATTACTGCCATTTTAAACGTGTTTATTTTGTTTGTGTTTAGTACAGCTACTCAAGCCCGGACCGCTTACACAAGCGTCGGTTGTGGGACAGGGGACCTGATGGAAATCCCTCTTCCTGACAGTCCCAGAGCAGCCTCTACATCTTTAAAAAGGAGAAGGTGTGAGGTGTCTGCGTCTGACCCCAGCTTCCACATCGATGACAGTGCCAGCACTGTGAACTGTTCAAGGTACAAAGGAAATCTAGAGTTTTAATTGAAAAAATATATACAGCGTCCTGGTTTTTTGAGGGATGAAATATCCTTTATTTTATATAGCATTCCTGCTGAAGTCCCTCCACACAAGGACAAAGAACATATTGTTCTTGAGGACCAACTGCTGGAGCTGTTTAGGCGATGTCCTGTCTGCACTGGTCGCTGTGCTGTGGACACCATCACAGTCGGCACACTGCTGCGGGTCACTCAACAGTGTCCTCGCTGTGAGTTCTCCAGTCAGTGGTCCAGTCAGCCCATGGTGAACAACATCCCAGCTGGAAACCTACAGCTCTGTGCTGCTGTGCTGTTCACCGGCTCATCGTTTAGTCAGATTTCAAAGGTACTGCAAAAACATTTTATTTTTCCATATATTATCCGATGATAACAGATGTTTTAATTTTATAGTTCTTGGGGGCCTTCAATATTCAGGGACTGTCAGAGCAGTGCTTCTATAGGCATCAGGCAAAGCTCCTCATCCCTACGGTCAACTGGCAGTGGAAGTTGGAGCAGGATGACCTCATCAGGGAGGCTCTTGAAAGCGGCTCTGTTACACTGGGCGGGGACATGCGGGCAGATTCACCTGGTAAATACATTTCATAAACATTTATCTGAAGTATTAATAAAAGTCAGCTAATGTATAACTTGCATTCATGTAGGACATTCAGCCAAGTATGGCAGCTACACCATGATGAATCTAACGAGTAACAAAGTCATTGACATCCAGCTAGTCCAGGTAAAACATTACAATACAAACATAAATATGTAACTTGGGATAACTGTGCATTATGATAGAACTCATATTCTTATTTTTTTGTCTTATTAGAGCAATGAGGTTGGAAACAGTGTGCGCATGGAGGAGGAGGGGTTTGTGTTTTGTGTCCCAGAGATTGGAAAAAAATGATGCGCTGGGCCAGAAAAGGTGAACGGAGGAAATGACGAGGTGGAAGAAAAGCATTGTGAACTATCTATATGAATCATCTCTACTGGTCACCATCAAAGGCTGTGGCTGAGTGGACATCTGGGCAACTACATTCAGAATGTCCACGGAAAACCCCCTGTTCCCTCGCTGTCTTCACAGGCCTTTGGTTGGGGATGATGCAAGAGTGTGGCCAAAATCAAGTATGTGTAATTACAACTACTCCTCCCAATATCTAATTTATATTGATGTATTTACACTTCACATATCAATTTATTATTCTTTGTAATTCTTTATAATTCTTTGTAGGCACAGCAGCATGCGAGAGACTCTTACTCTTTTGTTAACACCACATATTTTGAAAGATTAAGCTAAAATAAGCCCACAATACCACACTTCAAATATTGAGGCATCCATAGTCTGATTCTCTCACAATAGTCTGGGCCTCTTATCCAAAGGAATGCTGGCCAGGTAATGAATCCTAAAGGTTCAACAAATATTCACTAGTTATTTTATCACTTTGAAATGTTTAGAAAATAGATACTGCATATTAATGTTTATTTGTGAAATTTTAGGATGCAGGTTGGTGCCTTGAATTATGATTAAAAAAGGCAAATCGTTTTGCTGCTGTATGTCATAGTGTATCCAAAATTCAAGCGTGGAGACTACACAGTGAGAGCCATGAAGACCAGAGCTACCTCAGGTATGTCACATTAAAAACAACACGACCAATGCTTTTACAAGGACAAATGTTTTGTGCTTTGTTTACAGTCTACTTTGACCAACTAATGGCCCTGCTGTTTGAAAGTGTGGTCGAGGATCCTCTCCCATATCAGGAGCACACAAAGGACCTGTGCCTGAACCACTCTGTGCCCATTGGACAACGTAATAGATTAAAATCAATGTTTCATGCAAGATTTAATTGTGGGCAGTAAAAAAAAAATGAAGCCTGTATATGTTCTGTCAGATATGTCACAGGAAGGTATATGCAGCACCACTTTCTGTTTCTAGAAGCTGAAAACTTACTGCATGTATATTTATTACAGTTGGTATTGTATAACATAACCAGTCAACTTTGTCTGTTCAATTTGTTTATTGCACACATCTATGTAGGCCAAGTGAGTGGCACATGCAGCTCAACCTCAAGTGAAATGTGAGCTGTAAGTTTGTAGTAAGTTTTACCAAAGAAATTGTGCTATAATTTGGAAATTGCACTGTTGTAAGAGCCAGAAGTGCAGAATCAAGTACTGGTACAAAACAAGATCTATAATTTTCATTAATATTTCAATATTCAACTAAAGCATACATATAAATACTTCATTATAGCCGTTACTCTACAGTGTCATCATTCAGTGGTAGTTTCGTGTATGTGTTACGTTGGTTAAACCTTTTAGTTCACTAAATTTAGTAATAGAAATTAGTTCAGGCTATTTACTTAGGGCTAACTGGCTCTTTGGGTTCACAATGTTACAGTCAAGCCTTTAGAGAAACATAACCTGAATGATTCTGTCTTACATCTTCAATGGCAAACCAAAAACAATTTCAAAAAGACAGTGTTCCTGCTCTATAATACAGGCCTACATATTTATTTGATATGTTTTGTGCACTTTGCTGTAAGAAAAATAATAAAAATCTGTGTAACACAAATAGCCACGTCTCTATATCACACACTCTGCTGAGGACACAGAGATACATCTCCCATGTTCACGTAGACCACAGCAAAAGTCTACATCTAAAATAGATCGGTAAATTCTGAAGCAGCCAGGACAGTTACGTCCTTTAGCTGCGATGCTAACGTCGATCGAGCTCAATGCTAAGCCGCTAGCTTTGTAAATGACAGAGGAATAAATGAGCCAGCGCCTCAGGTACAAGGCCGCTGTCTGCCACGATGCCCCCCCTGTGTAGAGAGAGCTGTAGAGCTGTCCCAGTGGAACAAGTTACTAAATAAGTTAGCTCGCTGGAACTCCATGCTCCCATGGTCGGACTTTGTTTACGAGGAGCGCTGCAGGTGCAGCGTCAAGTCAGAAGCCTCAAGCCCCTCCCACCCCTCACCCCTCCCGCGTGCCCCTTAGTCCTCCAGGCGACGCCCCCTTTCTGTTGAGATTTTCAAATCTGAGGCTCTGAGATTGAGGCTCTGGAAGGAGGGGTTAGTAGCTCTTTAAGGGGAATATGTCCAAAGAAATCGACTTTTTGGAGCTTTTAACTGTTGCAACATTGTTCGCTCAAGACCTGCGTGTTGTGAAATATCAATGCTCAGAAGAATCTGTATAAGCAACAGTCCTGCACAGCGGTGGTGCCAGACGTTTGTCCCGGGAGGGGCTTGGAAGGTGCTGAGGTCTTTCCGGGGGGTGCTCACAAAACCAAATTGCATTTTTGGGCCATTAAACCACAAAACACACACAGTAATGTATGTAATGAGCAGCAGTGTTTGAGCTGCAGAGGTGTTAGAAGTGATGTGTGGTATAAGAGGACCTGTCCTGTGGAGCTGCCTTTAACTCCAGCTTGCACCGCAGTCTCCATGAGATGTTTCGTGTGCACCAGAGGAGCAGGTGTTCGTCCCCCTCACACCCGCTTCTACCACAGACCCGATCACACTGTTCATGTTAAAGGAATAACACAGGAGCACTTCAACGACGCTCAGTAATGTGTCACTTTACTGCGTGGACGTCCAAGTGCTTCTTAGGTATGATTACACCTCACACATGTCGCACCCCTTTTAATCTGCGCTGAAAATCGACATGTCTGATTTTGTGTAATTAGACTTGGATCGTGTAAAGCAGGGGTCCTCAAACCTTTTTTTCTCTGGGGGCCACATTATCGTTCCTGACTGTGATGGGGGGCCGGGCTGGGTTGGCTATGACATGAAATTGTATGACCAAGACCACAGGAGTCATTGTGAAGGAGAGATGACTCGCCTGCACAGTCGTCCTCACTACTACATCCACCAGGTTAACACTTGACTCCAGGCACATATTTGTTTCATTGTAGTGGTTTGCAAAAATAGCTCTTCACACTTTGTTTTAATTTGAAATACCACAGGTATTCCATTCATTTTTATATTCTAACAAATTGGTAATTCAAATTGGTAAACAATTGGTATTTTCAGTTCACAGTAGAACTTAAAAAGTGGCTTTGGAGCACTCAAAGCTGCTCACACTGAGGTGGACACTAGAACATTTTACTGTGACGTTTGAAATGTATTATTAGATTTGTGTGTGTGCGTGTGTGTGCGTGTGTGTGTGTGCGTGTGTGTGTGTGCGTGTGTGTGCGTGTGCGCTTGTGTGTGTGTGTGTGTGCGTGTGTGTGCGAGAGGGTCAGTGTCAGTGAGAGGGCTTGCTCTGATTGCTTATTCATGTCATGCTCTTGTATATACAATGTTACTGTATATTTTCTATGTAACCAGGGACTGCAGATGGAAACTTTCTATTTAGCCATAATCTGGTGCAGAACAAATCTGTCTGAGCTTAATGTCTCTGTGCACTGTCCCTTCAATAAAGACTAAACTAACTCACTAATAACTGTATTGTATGTAAATAGTGAAAATGAGGAGCAGCTTTGTAGCTTCTAACTTCACCCCGGTTTGGAGCTATACCTTTGCTGGGAGAGGCTAAATGCTAACAACATTTGCGTGATTGAGCGCATGCACAAAGACCAGACAGTTACGCATCAACTCGTCTAAGCTCAGGTAAGAACATATCTCCGTATGGAGAAAGGGTGGCCTGTCATTTAAAGTTGAGCTGATTATCAGGCAAATGCCCACGATTTGAGTGTAATTTCCTCGTCTAGACTATGGCTCGCAGCTGCAGGACTTGTATCAAAAGTGCACGATAATAACCTCTAATTTGTGTTCAGAGCCAGCGGAGCCCTGTCTGACTTTATAACATCAGCTGAACTTCAACACATTGATCAAATCTAGTGAAAGACTGTAATAATGACCCAGGAGTCAGGCTCAGCCCGACTCCTGCAGCCGCCGAGCGTGCGCTCTGACGCACGGCCGCATTAACATCACAATGGGCCTCGGACAATGCCCCGTACTTTACAGAACCAAACCTGTCCTACTCACGCTATGTTAAATGTCTGGGGAATGTTTCTGGAGATAACTAAGATCTTTGAGGGTGCTTTGGCAATGCACGATGTCCACGTGGTTAATCCACCCCATGTATGTGCACTTTACTACCAAATCATATGAAGCCTTACAGCAACATATCTGAAATGTATAAAGCTGCCAGCGCATAATGTTTTTCAGTCAATTTGAGCAGTTACTCCACAGTCCACACAGTGAACCCTAACCACGAGGAATGGGTTGGTGCAAGGACAGCATTGCTCCAAACTCGACCTTGGAAATGCGCCATCTTGCATGTGCGCCATGTGCCTGTGCCACTGCCAAGAGGGGGTGGCTTATTTAAAAAACACAAAAGGACGTTGACTGAGGCATGGTTTACAGCACTGAGCACTGCTCTCCTATATCAGCCTCACATTCTTTGTTCTCTCGTTTATCTCATGCTGCCTCATGTTCGTCCTTCAGCTTTAGAGGCATTTCTAAGCTCTATAGGCTCTTTCACACCAACTCTATGATCTCCGGTCGGTCCTGGTTGGGCAGGTTTTGGCCAGCGTCGGGATGCGCATGTTTAGTGCGGACAATATCAACATCGTGAAGCCCATTTTGGCCGATCACATCAAATCGCCGTCTCCCTGTCACCGCACTAGGAGCGCTGTGATTGGCTGAGTGTTCCTGGCTGGTCAGCGAATCAGCTGGATGTTTTGAAGGAGCTTTTTCTAATGTGTTTTTGAGTAAACTCGCGCTAATTTAGCCATACATGCTGCACACTGTTTTATCAGCGAGCCAGAGAAATTCACAAACTTCTTTGTGAATGAAATGGGCTAGATGCAAGTTTGCCATTTTATACTCACTACTGCCACCTCAGGTCATACGTGTATCTGCAGCTTCTATATTAAGCTCGTGCATGACGGCACTTCGGACCCGAAGTAACAACTTTTTTGGG
Source organism: Gobius niger (assembly GCF_951799975.1). Lineage (NCBI taxonomy): Eukaryota > Metazoa > Chordata > Actinopteri > Gobiiformes > Gobiidae > Gobius > Gobius niger. The sequence goes on from NC_136867.1 coordinate 6,912,810, forward strand.
CCCGATCTTGTGCATCAAAACGGAGACGATAGCGTGACATTTTGCGCTCAGTAGGAGCACTTTGTGATCTTGCCACTCCAGACTTAGCGCATTTAAGTGGGTTGAGACACAGACATCTTCCTCCAACCAGATCGACTCCGCGTCCAGGAGAGTGGTTGTGTGGTTGTGTGGGGTGAACATGTGCTTTTGTTTTGCTTCGCGTTCACGCAAAGCGCGGGCCGATCCGCGCCACAGCGGACGCTGTAGCTCTTTTTCTCACGAGACTTGAACATGGTTTAGCTCACGATGGGGTAAATAAAGTTTAGTTTGACCTGTGAGAGCCTAAGGCTTAAGAAAGAACGCAAGACAGCGCAAGGTAAATGAGGAAGTGAATGTCAGCCTTGTTTCCATCAGTGCAGTCACCTCCTCTTGTGACGCCCCCTCACAGGTGGCGGAGGTGAATGGCACATATAGCGCCGCCACTCGGAAAATAATTCGCCAAGAGCCTGCGCCGCCCCGTGCGCCGCCACAAGATCTGGCCCTTGGAGTGACAGTGCAGGATTTAGAGGCAGTTGTGGCTGGAACATTTAGAGGGGTGAAAATACTTAGTTTTAACATTTGTAATCTCCGTTTAGTCCCTTCAAAGAGAAATAAAAAGGCGACGTGACTCTCTGAGAAAACAATTCACTCAATAGAGACTTGAACAATTGTTACACTTTACTACTAAAATGTCCGCTCTGAGCTGGTGAGACGGGGCAGACGAGAGGACACCTCAACAGACCAACAGTCGCCCTGCCCCCAAACTGCGACAGTGCGTCTGCCTCAGGTCAAACTAAACCTCCATTTGTCACACCGTGTTTGTCCCGAGAGAAAGAGACGTAGCTGCATTTACTTCAGAGTCAGTTTACTCCACATTCACGCGGCCTCGCTCCAAAAGAAATCGCACCATCCGCCATTTAGCGATGATCAGCTGTTCACCCAACGTAATCCCATGACAACGGGCCCTGTCAATGCACCTACACGTTCCCCTGGTCTGTTGTGACGGTCATTTCTCTTTCTCAGGGGCTAAATGCGGCGAGGCCGACTGGGGGAGAGATGCACTTAAATCGTCACATGGACACAAAGGCTTCACTGTGCAGCGGGCGGAGAGCTACAGCCGATCCGACTTGCCTCGTCGGAGTAATATCACACTCGTGCCATCCTGCAGTACATGTTCATTCAAGTCCGAAAACCTATTGCTTTTTGCCGGCTTTTTTTTGGTCGAGTTTTCATCTGTCCGAACCTATGTATTCATAGATTTCCAGCGTTGCATAATACGTCCATCTACTTGCAAATGCGCCGTCGTCTCGCGCCGCGTTCCTTATCGCCCGCTCCGCCGGTGTAACGTGAATCTGCGGGTTTACAGTCAGGGAAAGCGATACGTGAGCAATCAGTGCGGGAAGCGGCGGGACGGGGGGCGCAGCTCGGGACTCCGGCTCTTATCGCCGTGTATGAAACCTCATGCCCCCGAAACAGCGGGTCATCCTGACTCCGCGCTTGCACTTCCACTGACCTTCTACCCGATCACTTCCTCTGCCTGTCTGATCCCACTGTCAGCACTGCTTCACAGCGACGGCTTCCAACGGGATTTCAAATACTTTTATTTTGCTTTCACACGTTCCCACTTGGTGTAGTGTTATCTACATTTGAGAGACTAGTTTGAACAGGACACACACATAACACAAATGTTATCTTCCCTGCATTGGCTCCCCATCTAATTTTGTATTGAATTTTGCATTTTAGTGCTGCCCTTTAGAGCCTTGCGTGGTCAGGCTCTCAAACATCTTCTTCAGACAGCTGCAAAATAGAGCTGCAAGGTTTATCGGTGTTGAATCGTAATCGAGCTTTTGACGACTACAATAACCTCACCTCAAGAGGCTGCGGGTTTTATTTCCTTCTGTCTCTGGCATTTGAGTCGTAGATGTCACTGATCAGAATTGTGGAGCCTCAGATGAAAGGTCTGAGTTTCCATGAAGCAGATTCTAAAGAAGTTTAGATCATAGGTGTCAAACAGGCGGCCCACGGGCCAAATCTGGCCTGCGAGATGATTTAATCTGGCCCCTGACTTGTAGAGCAAAAACCTCTGTGTAAAAAAAAAAAAAAGCTCTAGCCCATTCTTGTGTGGAATTATGATTTTTAAGTAAATGACCAATATGCTCATTCCAGACACTTTTTTTAAATTAAAAAAAAAAGGAAAGAATTCCACACGTGTTCAGCAGAGAGCACTGACATAAGAGATATATAAACAACACATTTTAGAAACGTGGTAAATGGGCAGGCTGCCCCAGGGCGGCTGTGGTAACAATAGTAGCTTACCAACACAGTGTGTGGAGTGACTGAATAATGACTTCAGTGTAGCACTTTGAGAAACCTGTGACACACAAGACTAAAGAGTAATACAAGTGTAAGCCGTTATTATTTATTACTGTCCTTTTGACCAAATCAGCACTATTTTAAAATCACAGCTCATTATTATTCATTTATTGGAAATAAATATATTTTCTCATATTATTTTCCTGTTTACATTATGTGGCTCGCGCCCCCGCCAAGGAAGCCGGATTTCAGCCCACGACACAAATGAGTTCGACACCCCTGACACTTGCTTTAGTCACGTGGCTGTCCCCTAGAGGTATTCACTGAATGTCGGGGAGACTCCTCCAGAAGAGGGTGCTCTCCACATAAAAAACTAATATTTTACAATGTGGAGTCATTTTAGTAGTTCATGCATTTAAATGTATCAAATAAAAAAACACAAATCAAATCAAAACATTTGTCTGAAAAATCTCAATTAGGTTTTTGTCAAAATCGTGCAGCCCTAGTGCAGAACATCCAGCTAGAACTAGAACTAGAACCAGGAAATATGATCATATTAGTCCAGTGCTCAGGTCTCTGGCTTCCTGTCGCTCAGAGAATAGACTTTGAAACATCTCTAATTTACTTTCAAACGAACCATCTCGGGCTCCGAGAGCCTCGGGGAGTGGTCTCCTGGTGGTGTCCAGAGTCAGGACTAAACACAGTGAGGCTGCGTTTCACTTTTATGCCACTAAAGTCTGGAACAGTCTGCCTGAAGAGGTGAGATCAGCGTCTACTGTGGCCATGATGAAGACCAGGCTGAAAACGATTGTTTGGCTGAGCTTTCAGCAGCTCAATTATTTTATTACATATCCACTGTCGGGTCTGAATCTTTTATAATGCTTATTGTTTTTTTTATTTTTTTTATTGCTGTTTTAATTTGTTATTCTTGAATGTTTTATATATTTGTGTTGCAAGGCACATTATGAATATGCTTTATGAATAAAACTGCTTTGTCAGAACTACAAATGCTTTGAGAATACGAGTTTGTTGCCAAGATGACAAAAAACAAACTTCATTGCCTTTACTTCCTCTTCATACATTGCATATCGCAAAAACACAATTAAAAATACAAGACAGAGAATATGCAAGTGGAACAGACTCAACAGTGGAATGACAAGAATCAGCATTTCTCCAAGAAACAAGGGCCGAGGCGATCCATGGGAATGTTTCCTTCATAAACCAGTCCTCTATCACAGTGGTTCTCAACCTTTTGGAGCCGTGACCCCCATTATAAAGGTTAACCTCTTAACTCCCGCCTGAACTGAGCACATTTTCTCCAGTTTGGCTTTACCCCAGTCCAAAAGATTCTGGAAAAAAAGCTGTGAAAATAGCAACAAAACTGAGATGAAAACAATGATGGAAATGTGACAAAGAAGTGAGAAAACATTGATAAAAAAGTGATGAAAAATTGGTGAAAAAGTGGCAGAAATGTCACAAGATATTGACAAAAAATTGACGAATAAATGACCAAAAAAGACAAAAATGACCACAAAATGTGACAAAAAATTACAAAAAAATTACAAAAATGTGATAAAAATTTGACAAAAAAATTGACAAACATTTGACAAAAAAATGACAAAAAAATGACAAAAAATGTGACAAAAAAATGACAAAAAAGTTACAAAAATGAGTTGACTACCCAACAAAAAAATGATGGAAAAAAAATCTGGTCACGTGAGGAAAAAGATACTCTCGGTTCAGGCGGGAGTTAAGAGGTTAAAGGGGTTCGGGACCAAATGGCTAAAATAAAATTCATCAAATTACGAACACATAATGGCCCTCTGGTATAATAGCACACACTTGCGACAATAAAATATTATAATATATGCTAATAAAAATATGTATATGTTATCTACATGATCCCGACCCCCCAAATTTGTCTCGCGACCCCCAGGTTGAGAACCACTGCTCTATCATAACCCTGTCACACTGACACTCTCAACACCAGTCCCATCATCTGTACCAGGAATAAACCGAGAGCGCAAGGCAGCACCATATGAGTCGAATGATTTTGAAAACTGCAATTTCTCACCTCAAACAGTATGAAATAGGGCTGGGAATAAAACCTCTACCTCTGACAGAAAGATAAACCTCTGAAGTGAAAGCATTCTAATCAAGTTGTTTACTTCACAGAAACACACTGTTTGAAAAGCATGAAGAAACGCTTGGAATGCCAGTCTTATCTCTGTCACTCCATTAACTTCTCCCAGTCCTGGACGACTTATTTAATGGAGTCTTTATCAACCTTTGTACAAATGTCAAAAGCACTTTTCAGTACACCCCTTTTGTATCTTTTCCCTTCACGAGTCAAATTGCATTCCTCTCTGTGCACAACAACATTCTCTGTGCATTTAGGTAACGCAGACTCACAGCGGCGCACCGATGCTGCAGAAGCTTTTCGAAGTCACGCCGCTGCAAATGTCAGAGCCTTTCAAGGGCCTTGAGCGATATTCCGCCATGTGACCCTGGCGTACGCATCCCAGGGCTTCATCTTTGGACGGTGCACCGATTTACTGTCAAAGAGTCACACGCTGTAACACGAGCAGGGCAGGAGTGCAACGTAATGGCCTCAATTTGGGCTTTGGACACTTTTCGCCACATTATTTCTAATTTTGAAGCTGCGGGCGAATGAACAGCCTCAAAAGTGTCCACCCTCTAGTCGCCGGCCACAGTTTGGGAACCACTGATGCTCACTTTTCCCAGCTTTTTTCAGACTGTCCTTTGTAAGACAACAGGGAGGGCGTTTTAGCGGTGTCAGCCCATCAGAGGGGCGTCTCATTATTCTGAAAATGTCCCATTGAGTAGGGGTTGATACTAAAATTCAGGCAAGAGTCCACTGACTTTAAAGCAGTACTAAGTAACGTGTTTACCTTAATAAATCCTTCCCGTAGTCCCTGTGGGGGTGATACAAGTGTTTATGGGATGACTGGTGGGTCTTTCAACCCCCCTGGTGTCTCTGGACAGAAAACCATGTTTGCAACTTGACTGCCACCGGTCCGGAGAAAGCAATACACACTAATGGAATCACGAAGAAGAAGCTAACATGCTAACGGGCAAAGCTAACTGTGGGCTAGCGTCACTTTAAATAGTATTTACAGCCAAGTTTCAGTGAAAAAAAATATTTCCATTGTATAATTTAATGCACAGTATCCCTCTCTCCCTTCGCCTTTCCTGTCAGTGTAGTATTTACTCTCCAAGACAATTAATAAGTAAATAAATCGTAACTTGCTATGACACCTGCAGTTGCGCTTATGGCCTCTAGGGGGAAGAGTTACTTAGTACTGCTTTAAGGTTAGGGCCAGTGGTTGTTTATGGCTCACTAATCCACAACACAACTGGGTTAGAGATGTCGGACTAATGGCGCCTCTTCTCAGTGGAAAATTTTCGGAATAATGAGCCGTCGGACCAATGGCGTGGCACCCTTTTATCATGTACTTGTATCATCACATACTTGTGGAGCACAGATTCTGAGTATGTAAAATAAAAAAGTACGTCTCTTGCCCATTCCTGTGCGGAGTTATGCATTTTTGAAGGGGGGGTATTATGCAAAGTTGACTTTTTCAAGCTTTACATCATGTTATTCTGTCACTCCCTCATTAAAAACATGCCTGAAGTGTTGCCTTGGCACATTCACGTATTTTTGAGTAATCTGTAAAAACTCTGATGGCGGCCATTTTAGGGATAGGTTTTGCCTGAGTCCTCCTAGGAACGCCCCCACCTCCTGGAGACGCCTCCGAGCTTTCGTCACCAGCCGAGTAACCAACCACTGCTCCTCAGCAGAACCCCCTCCCCACTGATGCCACAGACAGCGTGTGGAAAGGCTCAGAGGTTCTTAAAGAGACAGAGGCCTATTTCAAGACATTCACTACAGCCATTTTGAGAGAGACATTTTATACAAGGCAGTTATTTTAATTTACTGCATTTACAGACCAACAGAAGGTTTGGTCATCATTGTAGTGTGATATAGACTGGTGCTATGTGATTGAAAAAAGCATAATACCCCCTCTTTAAATAAAGAAGGGAAAGAATAACACACGTGTCCAGCAGAGGGCACTGTCATAAGAAGAGATGAGGATATAAACAACACATTATAATCACGTGGACAGTCTGCCCCTGGGCGGCTGTGGCTACAATTCAACCTGAAAAGACTCACAGAAACGGAATGACGGTGTGAGTGTTTTATTAACGAACATGAATCATTATTGGGGCTCAGACCCCGGCGGACGACTGAACGAACAATGTGGAATGCATGGCTTTGACCAATGACAGCCGTGATCTTCCCTGGACCCTGGTGGTGGTGGAAGAGACCTGGGTCGGCCACTCGATGATGAGCGGAGCCGAGGAGGAGCCAGGAGGAGAAAGGGGTGGAGGAGGGTCACAGCACGGTGATTGACCAGGGAGCTTAAAAAGGGGATCCTGAGCGATGAGCAGCTGCGGTGATTGGCTGTTGTGAAGGTGTGGCTTGAGCGGGGTCCGTGATTGGATGATTGGAGTGCCGGTGATGAGGGATTGAAGGAATGCAGCCGGTAGGTCTTCCAGGTTGAATTTGCGCATAAGCTTCATTAGTAGCTTCCCACCACCAGTGCTGAGTGAATGAATAACGACTGTGTAGCAGAGACTCGTGACACAGGCTTGTAAAGTGAAATACAAGTGTAAGCCGAGGTTACAGTCATGTCAGGCTCATTATTATTCGCTTATTAAAAGTTTCCTCCATAGTATATTCCCAATTAAGGCGAGACACTGCAGGTGAATAGGGAAAAGAATGTATATTTACAGATATCAATTTGAAACTGTTGCTGTCGATCACTGGCATAAATGTGAGGAAAAAAAGACATTGCAAGTTTTCTGTCATTTTATCTTTTCATATAAGAAAAAGGGGTTTTATGCCTAAAAATGCCCCAAATTTCCCATCTTTTCGGCGACGAAATCTGAATAATGGATAGAGCTACATTCAAATTTATGGTTTCATTTTATTGATGAATGAGTTGCCAAGATGTTTTGTTTTTTAGTAGAAAAATGTGTAAATTTTTTATTTTTGCCTTATTTTTTGACATTCAAAACTCAATAAATGGGGCTTTAGGGATTAATAATAAAAAATCCCTCTGAAAAAATCTTCCAAAAATTGTTCAGTCCAAGGCTGGAAAATGTGAAGTCTTTAGGTCCGAGGACGTGGACATAGTGTCGCCACAATGACAGAAAAATGTGTTTTGAGAAAAAGGCCCTTGAAATTGCATTCTCCCATATAAGTCTATGGGGGAACATTGAATCAGCGCAATATTTAAACATGTTTTTGTGAAGATTAGGTATATTTTGGGTTTCCGGGAGAAAGCTTGTATGTTCAAAGACCAATTTGGCCCAAAACCTGAAAACTGAAAAAATTGAGTTTTGCCTGTAGTGTCTCCCCTTAAAACATATTTTACTGGAACTTTTGTTTATGGACCACGGAAATACATTCCCGGTATATTTTGGCCCACAGCTGAATTTACTTGTAGACCCCTGTTTAAGCGCATCGTGGAGAAATCATAAGGTGATCATAGTGCGAGACGTGGGAGAATACGACCGGTAAGAGCAGAGATACATTTGCACCTCCCGGGAATTACCCTGACCCGAAGTGGATGCAGAGGAGAGGCTTACTGCTCCATTTTGATGTCATGTGTGGCAAAGTTCAAGGAAGAGTGTCCGAGCACTATCGATTAACAACTCAGGGATTTGACTGAGGCCTTGTCCACATGTAGCAGGACATTTATAAATCCAGTAAAAAAAAACTTGAGTCCACACCTAACCGCATATATGAGTTGTCAAGTACATTCATTTTTCAAATCTCTCAACTCTCCACATTATTTCTTAGGCAGCTGTATGAACAGGGCACACAGCTATAGCTTTTACATGTCAGATGTCTGAACAAAGCGTCTGAACAATCGTTAAAACCAACACGGTTCTGAGGCGTCCATGCTGTTTCTGATGTAAACACAGGTCGCGTGTGTGACGTCAGAGCAGACCGTGACGTTTGGCCTGAAACTGTGGCAACTAGTATTCCTAAAACTTCACTTTGGCCGAAGGATTCTCTACAGAAGAGACGAGGAGTTAAGTTTGTTCTTCAGACGTAACGGGACTAAAGCAGAAAAACCTGTCAGTGACTTTTACTGTCAGTCCAAAAACACAGACTGACTCAGTGTTTTTCTACTTGTCACCTGTGGCTTGTGGATGGCAGTGGAGCAAAGAGGAGCGGAGTCAAACCATCATAGATCCAAGAGTAAAACTCATTATAAGGTCAGTAGATCATGGATCACAGACACTACTCTGTGATGTCATTGTTTTAGTAAAAGTCGCAGAGACGTCGGAAACAACGGAGCCACGTAAACGGCGTTTTGAGATCTTTCCACTCTGGGACCTAGTTTGGAAAATGTTGGTTTACAGACCCCCAAAACGCCGGGCTCGTATGGACGATACACTAGATTGATAAAATATCTTTGTGTTTGGTCCTCAGCCTGACTTCGTATGGACAGGGCCTCGGAAACCTTTGTTTTTCGGGACAGACGTCTGCGGTTCGGTGTGGATGATGGAAGGGCAAATCATAGGAAACCATCTTTGTTTCGTGCGATACGCTGCTACGTGTGGACAAGGCCTGAGTTACGGGGCCATTGCGGCTCCAGGAACCCAAGGCAACTTGCCTCATCTGCGTATAGGAAGAACCGGCTCTGATCAAAATGTGTTAAACCGGGCAGCCCTGATAGCAAGTTCTGTTGCGCTGACTACACTCAAACCCAAACTTCCGTTTTTTTTGTTGTTTCCATCTCTTCAAGTGCTTCTTAAGAGCCCTTTGAGAAGTTTGCGATTAATTACTTTCCTTTTTTCCCCGGCTTTGGCATAATTATCAACAGCTCTGAAGACACTCTTTTGGCGTAATCAACTAATCAGTCGGCTCCACTTTGCCCAGTCTTATCAGCGGAGGCCTGAGCTCTCTTGAAATCCGTCCATCAAAAGCGAAAAAAACGCTTGAAAACGCGCTCATGGACATTCAGCCTTGATGTGGCGGCGAAACAGCGGCGGAAACGTGGTTATGGAAGTCTTTGAAAGTGACGCACGGCGCATTCCCCCCGGCGGGCGGAAGGCGAGGGCGGGGAGGTGACCCTGCGAGTGCTGCGGTCGCGGGAGAACAGTGGTAAGCTTTGACACCGCGGAGGCGCAGCCAGTTGATAAGAGTCGAGCGGGGCCGAGGCTTGGAAGAAAAAGAGTGGAGATTTTAGCGTTCCGAAGTGTGGGAAAAAGGCGGAAAAGTCCTGCCCTGGGAAAGATACGGGCTGGGAAACGAGAGGAGAAAGCATAAGAACTTTCAATTCAATCTCGGGTCCTGGTGGGATTATTTTTTTTTGAAGAGATGTGAACAGTTTTTGGATGACGCTGTGACCTTTGCTATTACGTAACATTTAGCCAGAGGTAGGAAGTAATGGGTTATCTTCTTAAGTACATTTACTATAGTAATGTTTTTGGCCATATTCGTTGACTCTCATGTGATTACAGTGTTTTGTTTGTTCATCACATCATTTTGCGATTGTTATTTGCACTGAAGTTCCATAAAGGTCGGGAGCTGCAGGTGTATTGGGCAATAGATCAATTTAAAACTTTGTCTGTAAATTACTGATATAAATCTCAATCTCAATAATAGAACCAACATTTGTGAATGAATATGGCGGGAGAGTGGAGGAAAAGTCTTAAGATTAGGGTGAGTTTGGTCCCTCTTGGAACCGCCCCCTTAACGTGGTGGAGGGGTTTGAGCACCCGAATGATCCTGGGAGCTCCGTTGTCGGGGGCTTCGTGCCCGCGGTAGGGTCTCCCACATGGCAAACAGGTCCTAGGTGACGGGTCAGACTCTCCTTATGAGAGACCAACAGGCCTGGTTAGAATCGTGAGGCCGTCCTTCTGTGGACCCACCGCCTGCAGGAGGAGCCATAAGGGGCTGGTGCAATGTGATTCACAACCCTGCAATGGACAAGTGGAAGAAAATGGATAGATGGATGGATGGATGGATAGATGACAAAAAAAAAACATTAAATAACATCTGTGTGAGGGTAACAGTGATCGAAGCTCCCTCTGCAGGCAGAAGTGGGAAACACACAGTGAATTAAGCGTTTCATTTCATCTATAGGGGCCAATGGCCGCTGGCTGCCCTGCTTTTTTTTTTTTGCCCTGCGTGGGGGCCGCCATTGCTCCGCCGTTGCTGTAGTACCTCCATATCGCCACTGGGCCCCCATTGAAAAGCATTGGACTTTAGACACGTTAAAAACTACTTTAAAGCCTGGTTTCAATTGTTCCAACACTAGACTAGGCTAGATATTCCTCCTGAGATAACGCTGGGTTAATCACAATATATGAAACCAGGCTGGTTTTCATAATATGAATTTTTGAAATCTAGTACTTAATGAGGGTCGGACTGTTGGCATTGGAGCAGCGCGAGCTACACGTCACATAAGGGCAGAGTCTACAGTGAAAATCCCGCCTGTATGTCCTTTTTAGGAACATGCTTCGTCAGAGCTGGGGAGGAGGAGTCTGTAAATCCGCCATGAATTTCCCCACGACCGTGGTCATTATGGTAAACGGGGAGGAGTGAGCAGAAGACGTCCATTATTTTCTACAGTCTATGATAGGGGCTAGTACACACTTTTAGTGCAGAACTGCTCAGAAAGGGTCCGATGACTGATGATGGGTTTTAAAAGTGTACGTCAGCTTTGTGTTCCATCTATGACGCAACAAAATCCTGGAAACACAGATCGGAGCGCTTCAGCGGTAGAAGTGGAAACAACCACAGTGAACAGGATTACTCAAAACTGTGAATTACGAAGAATAATTTAAAAATGTTTTTGATGAAGAACAATCCTTGTCAAGAGTGTAATATTAAGTCTCGTGGCCGGTGATCATGTGTATTGTCAATGTGAAAGGCGCGTACACCCTGGTTTAATTACTACGGGTGGGTCGGGCGGTGTGGACAGTCCACTGTGCACGTCAGCTGTTCAGAGCGAATGAAAGCGGCGTTAGGAGGAGGAGGAGGAAATCATCAGTCTGAATTTGGAGCAACATAACCACCTCTACCACATCATAAAGACACAAGTGAAACGGAAACACCATCTGAAAGAGGAGGAAAAGCTTTGTGACAAGCAGCAGCTGTGGTTTGAAATGCCTTTCCTGAGCCCAGCCATTCAGACCGGAGGAATTATACGCAATAAAGGACACACTGGATTCCAAACATGTTTATTATGACATGAGGCTGGACAGACAGGTACTGCAGACTCCAAACAACACATATTGAACTCATTTCCAGGCCAAATCAGCCCATCAGTTCAATTCCTGAAGAATACTTAAGTAATCAAGTACAAAGATCCAAAGAAGTGCTTTGAATAGTAATTTTGTGACTTCAAAAACATGAATACGGCACCTGTACGGCAACATGACGGGGGCAAGGTAAGTCGGTAATATTGACCGAGGAACACAAAGCCCCCTACTGGTCCTGGAGTGTTCATCAAAACACTTTAAAATAGGTGGCTGAAGGCTGAAGGTCTTTTGGGCATGATTTATGTAACATGTAGCAAGCGGGTTGCCCAAAACATTGCGTTCCCGAAGGTCACCGAGATCTCTTTTATTCACACTCTCTGTACCGACTCTCCAAACGCCACACGCAGTGTTTTCTCCAGTTCCATCCGAGATTGCCTCCTGATCACGACTGGGCCTCTCTCCTCCGACTCCCATCCATCCTCCACCCTCCTCCCTCCGCGTGCCTGCCCTGGCCTGATTCCTCCTGTGTTCCCCCCCCTATCTGCGATCTACTGTACGCTCCATAAGACTGATGAAAACCTCGGCCCATTCTTCACGGCCCGGGCGCTGCCCCTCATCTCGGCTTTAATCTACCGGCGCTCCCTAATCCGCCTCTCAGCTCCATCTGTGTGCACTGCTGCTCCCAATGACTGTGTGTGTGGTGGAGGAAGAAAGCGCCGTCCTCCAAAAAGGCATGTTTAGGAAGTCGGTTTGTCTAACCTTTTAAGGGGTTTCTTGTAGACAGCAGAGGCAAGTTTAAGCCGCAAAGAGGGCAGTACAAGTGGACACCAATCAGAGCTGAGTGGATGGATACGTGTCTGCAGAAGGAATCCCTTTCAGTGTCAATCAATGGCTCCACCCTAGTCCCAAACCCCCTCATTCACTATATACTAGACCATATAGTGCACTGGTTCTGTTGGCATTTCAGTCACGCTTTATTTATCCAGGATGGAAACTCTGCTGCATGGGAAAGACTTTGTTTCTTGATTTGTCAATAGTGATTTAAAAGTATGAAGTGACACAAAGTTCTTTTAGCTGAAACTCCTTCTGTGGTTCGTTCCAAGAGTGATTACGCTGATCTCTCGACGTGCAGAAGCGAGTAAGCCCGGTGTCCGGAACGCCAAGCAGAACGAGTGCACTAAATCTACCGCTCACTAAACAAGTTCACTAAACTCCGGGAATAATGTATTTCTGCAATAAAGACCGACCGCATTCAAGAGACAGTGAAATATTTATGGATAAATATTCGTCGGATCCGTTTTATTTCACATGAATTTTACATGAATGGAGAGAACGGCTTGGCTGATCATTTAACAGCTCAAGCTACAGGACGGTAGCTAATGTTTGCTACTTTTCAATGTAACCAAAGATCTTTAATCAAACTCCAGATAGGAAGTGGCCATAGTCAGAGTTGTGGATTTCTAGTAGGCAAGGCCGGCAGCTGCCTGGGGCTCCCAAAGGGCAATCAGATCTGAAAGAAACAGCCAAGAGAATAAAGTCCCTACAAAGCAGCAGTGACAAGGTGCAATGACAATTGGCCGTCATATACTCCCTGAAAGGGTCCCATGAGCCAAACTCGCCCCGCCCTCACCTGCTGAGAGGGAGAGAGAGAGAGAGAGAGAGAGGGACAATGCTAATCACGTGTTGGAGATAAACATGCACCGACAATGCGCCGTCATGTCTGATGTAGAGTTTTATTAAATACCTTTCACCGAAACATTTAATTTGTCATATTGGGTTTGCTGTAAGGCCATAAATAAATAGGCTAATCACTTTGTATTTGCTAATGCTAATGCGGCTAGTGCTAACACAGACCTGGGCAAAATCTGGCCCGCGAGATGATTCAGTCTGGCCCACAACTTGTAGAGCATAAATTCATAAGTATGTAAAAAAAAAGTGAGCAGAGCGGGACAAGAACAGACTGAACAAGCTGGTCAGGAGGGCCAGCTCCGTCCTGGGCTGCCCCCTGGACTCTGTGGAGGAGGTGAGGGACAGGAGGGTGTTAGCCAAGCTCACCTCCATCATGGACAACACCTCCCACCCACTGCACGGGACTGTAGAAGAGCTGTGCAGCTCTCTCAGTGGCAGACTGAGACACCCTCAGTGCAGGACGGAGCGCTACCGCAAAGCCTTCATCCCCACTGCTGTCAGACTGTACAATAAGACTGTGAAGTAACGCCGACTGTAACAAGTGAATTTCTCCTTTGTGAGATGAATAAAGGTTTATCTTATCTTATCTTATCTGTCCGGAGATGTGATTTTTTTTAATCACCAGAATGCTCACTCCAGCCACTAGGGGGCAGATTAAATAAGAATAAAAGGAAAGAATTCCACAGGTGTCCAGCAGAGGGCACTGACATAATATCTGTGGCTACAATAGTAGCTTACTACCACAGAGTGTGGAGTGAATGAATATTGACTACAATGTAGCAGAGACACAGGCTTGTAAAGTGCAATAAGTGTAAGCCGTTTTTATGAGGCTACAGTCCTGTCGGGCTCATTATTATTCATTCATTCATTTTTTTACTTTGGAGATTTTGTTTATGGACCCCGGCGATGCACTCCCCATATATGATCCTTATATCCCGATGTAAGTTTGAGTTATTGTTGGTGCGGCTCCGACTCAGTTCAGGCTTCTCGTGTGGCCCCTGATGAACCCCTGTGCTAACGTCTGCAGCAGCTTCTTAATGCTCTCACTGAGGAGGGTCTGCATCTGCTAAAACAAACTCTGTGCTTTGTTATTGCACATATCTAAGTGTGAAATAACTATGGCAGACTTTATCGAGCCTGTGTAAGCTTCTGTGTATTGATTTCTCAAGTCCATCCGTCCATTTACCACCAAATTGCTCAGTGCAATCAAGATCCGCAAGGCCTGACTCTAATACCAATCACAGATCTACTGCTCTTTATTCTACAAAAATGGCTTGGGACGTATCAACTCTTCATCTTTATGCTTTTTGCCCATTGTAATCCTTTAATTCTCTGTGAATGCACAATCAGAGCCGCGGCTAACGAACACCGCTGCCTTTTCTGACCTTGGCAGACGCAACCCGGTCCCTGTTGGCCCCATAAGCGCGATTAAAACCCAAACACGCCACACTGGCAACAGACTGCGCTCAATAGCCGAGCCCCTGGTGGTTTCCAGCGATCATTGTATTCATGTGCTGTGCTGGACGGCGGGTGAAGCCCTGGTAGGCACTCGCGAATCAAAAAACAGTGTGTTTTACTCTGGCCGGTCAATGCTATCGACTGGGTTGTAATGAGAGGCGCAGGTTTGGTAAGAGCTGTCAGGCTAAAAGGGAATTATTCATGCTAAGCTTTAGATTCGCTAAGCTGGTGTACATGCTAGCATTCGCAGCGCGCGCTAACAATACCCCCCGGGCGCGCGCCTATCCGTCAGCCATCGGAGCTTCGGCCATTTGTTTGTTTGGAGAATATCCATTGTCAGCGAGGCAAACATGCAGTGTGGACATTAGCTATTTATAACCCGGCGCGGGGGCTAACGCCGCTGCCCGCTGGATACAAACAAGCAGGCGCACGGAGGGACCTCGCTAAACAATATGGATTTGTATTAGAGGCGCAAATCAAAGCTAATGCTAGTCCAGAGAGGGCGGAACACCGGAGGTGAAAAGGCGGTCTGTGGAGAGCTGTACTGTGTCGGGGCAGACGTGCAGTGTGATTATATTTTAGTCATGTTAGTGGGCACTCTCGGAGAAATGAATGCTTCTGCTTTTCTCTCTGTTGGTACAATGATTTTCACATGAGCGCTTTCGACCATTCAAAAGATTAGATGTTTGATTAAAGGGGGGGTATTGTGCAGAATCGACTATTTCAAGCTTTCCATCATGTTATTATGTCATTCCCTCATTAAAAACATGCCTGAAGTGTTGCCTTGGCACATTCACGTATTTTTGAGTAATCTGTAAAAACTCTGATGGCGGCCATTTTAGGGATAGGTTTGCCTGAGTCCTCCTAGGAACGCCCCCACCTCCTGGAGACGCCTCCGAGCTTTCGTCACCAGCCGAGTAACCAACCACTGCTCCTCAGCAGAACCCCCTCCCCACTGATGCCACAGACAGCGTGTGGAGGGGGCGTGTCTGAAAGAGTCAGAGGTTCTTAAAGAGACAGAGGCCTATTTCAAGACATTCACTACAGCCATTTTGAGAAAGCAATTTTATACAAGGCAGTTATTCTAATTTACTGCATTTACAGACCAACAGAAGGTTTGCTCATCATTGTAGTGTGATATAGACTGGTGCTATGTGATTGAAAAAAAGAATAATACCCCCTCTTTAAATGTGCCGTTTTTCTTGATTGAAGGTTCTAAATGCCATTCATCGCATCAAGCCACCAAATGATGACGCTCATTCCTCCAAAAAATATGACTCCTTGTTAAACCTTGAACTCAAAAATCCAACGTTTTGCGTAATCTCTGCCGGAGCATTGTGCACATTCTCTCTCTTTCAAACACATTTGTCATTCACAGCACGACCAATCCAACTTTATCCGTAACACACTTTCCAAACAACATAGTTCACCAACGTGCAGGACGCAACGGTAATAAATCACAGCAAACAGTAGGCCTACAAAGGTAAGAACAGTTCAAAGAAGACAAATAGGCTCTATTAAAATCTATAGTTTAAAAAAAAATGTGTTTTCAGAGATTACTTTAAAACAGAAAGTGACTCCACCTGTCGAAGGTGCGAAGAAGAGCTTTATTTTGGCGGTGTTCAGTTTGCCCTGAGGGAAACGCTGTCACGACTAGGGCTGAAAAAACTAATCGACGACTAATCGATAATTGAAATAGTCGACAACTATTTTAGTAATTGATTAATCGTTTTCTGGTTCACACAGACTCAAATAGAGCAAAAATTACATGAAAATGTAGCATTTTTGATGAAAACCTACTTTGTTTTTATTGCAAGTGTATGTAGTGCACTTTGTACATTGTAAATTTCATCCGTTTGAAGCAGAATTAGCACCAAGAGCCTCCAACAAACATTTACTTTACGTTTACTCCATCAACACGTCCTCAAGCGGCTCCACTTCAGCTTTATGTGATAAAAAAATAGAAAAAATAAAATTTTCCTACACCATTCATAGCCAAGCGACTAATCGATTAATCGTAAGAATAGTCGATAGATTAATCGATTACAGAATAATCGTTAGTTGCAGCCCTAGTCACGACCGCACACATCTGACCACCATCATTCATTCACGCTCACACATCATTCAGCCTCACCTATTGTACATGTTTTTAGTGGTAGGGGAAACCGGAGTACCCGTCCAGGTGGGAATCGAAGCCGGGACCTTCTCGCTGTGAAGCAACAGAGCTAACCGCTGCGCTACCATCCCGCCAAAGGCAGAGCATTCCATCACGTTGGGCTGCGAATTAAAAAGGGCCGTCCTCTCAGTTTCCTTTTAGTCACGAGCAGGAGTTAAAGGTCAGACGGATGTTTTGGTGCAAAGACATTTATAAACAAGTAAGAGAATAACTTCCAGTTTTGTGGGAAGAATTGGATGATTTGTGTTTGCTTTGCAGTGTTTTGTATCTGCTTCATCCAGTCACAGAAACAAAGGGACATGGCAAATCAACCAAATCACTAATCTAGCTAATGTCAGTCTCATTGACCAAAGGCCTGATTGCTAAGGTATTGCAGGATGGACACATTTCCTTATGGTGCCTCCCCTTAAATTCCTCGACGGACTCGCCGCCCGCACACCTGTCCGCGATAACCGCCACTCCTTCTGCCAACAATCTCATTCCATTCTGGGCTTCGTCCTCCAGCTCTGTGCCACTGCCCACCGGCCAAGGGCGCACACCGGGGCAGGTCCCTGGGCGAGTGGGTACTTAGGCTGAAATCTACAATTTGGCGCGTGCCAGAGATAATTCCCCGTGACGGCGTGTTGGCCAACGCTGAAGCCGTTACGGGAACAGATGGGGCCATGCATCTTTATTCTGGTCACAAAAGCCGGCGGTGCAGCAACATGAACATAGACACTGGTGGTCTCGGATAGAGGAGGAACATTAGAATTCAAGATGTTGAAGTGTGTTTGGACAGTAGCACAAGGACCAAGACTAAATCAGTTCTACAAAAGAGCAATCTATTTATGAAATAAAGGAAATAAACAAGGAGCTGCAAGGCCTCACACTCCATCATAAATAAAGGGTGAACTTGTGAACATGATGAGGTTGCTGGTTCTGTCTGTGTGAAAGAGAAATGCTCAAACTTATAAAGCGACTGAACGTTTGGAAAAGTGTTGTGCTGATGCATTATTATTATAACATAGATACAGACGGCATCTCGTCATAGAAGGGGGCGTGGCTTTGCCGAGGGGGAAAATAGAATCTTTAGAGAAACACAATTTTCCCTCTTTTTTGACATTTTCTGCTGGAATATGAACTTATTTATCACATGTAAATAAAGTCAAGTGTAAATCGGGCCCATATGGATATTTTCTCTCAGCAGATTGTTCAGTAGAAGTGAAAAAAACGCAGTTGTAGCTAGCGCGAGCTAGCCGCTAGCACTAGCCCAATGCTAAAATGTAGCATCAAGTTAGCATTCTCCGTTATTTATGTATTTATGGGCTGTTGAACCACTTTGCTCCTCCCCATGTCTTTGTATCATTATTTAGTAGAAACTATATTCAGAATTCAGCATTTGTTAAAGTAGTTTTTGAATAATTAGAGAAAATGTACATTTTTTCAAAATTGTTTTCCCCCTTAACTGTTTTCAAAAATGACCATATATGGGCGATTCCAGAGATGCCGTCTGTATCTATTGTAAGAAAGAATTTCAATTCAATCAAGCAAGTGGAGTCATTCAAGTATTTAGAAACAATTTTAGACAACACCCTCGTCCGCGTCGCAAATACACCTTATCTGCAAATTCAGAGTGCCTCAGCCCATCTCTTTTTGTCAATTTTAGACAATTCTTTCACGTTGATGAGCATGTTGACTGTATTTACAAGAGAGCCCAGCAAAGGCTTGTCCTGCTGCGTCGGCAGAGTTGTAAAACAGGCTAACGCCAAACTCATTTGTCTCAACAGTGCATTGTCTCAGTCATAAGATCACAGATGACGAGAGCCGCCCCCCGTCCCACCGCTTTGAGCCCCTTCCAACAGGGCAGAGACGCAGACTTTGCTGTGCCAATAAAAATGTGACATTGTGCCCCGTGCCGTCAGGAGCTGCTCAGTCGTCGCCCCTGATGTTGCTCGGTCAATTCTGTTCCATTTCTCTTGATTCATTTATTTTAAAATCAACTTTAAATGTATTATTGTGTATTTTATTACCATATCTTTGTCATTTAATTCAATGTAGGAGCAAGGCAAAGGTAACTAACTATACACACACAAAAAATGCACCAAAACAAATCCACTAAACCCTGTCCCGTTCTGCAGAGGTCACAGAATAATGGGGAGAGCAGGAAGCCCCAGAAAGGACAACACGGCCGGTATCTCCTCGGGTCAGCAGGTTCATGAGGCAAAAGTCATGACCCTGTGCTCCTAAAAACAGCACCAGTCAAACCGGGAGCGCCACACCGTCACAACACGTCTACGAGGGGCCGGTCCACCAGCTTCCTCTGGACTCAAATGATTTCAATCAGATTTGGAGGTGGCGTCAGCATTTCTATGCCAGTAATTCGATTTCTGCCTTTGTCAAAACCCAACCACTCAAAAACGGTGGTGGATGGTAAATAGTGTTGGTGATTTCTGGAATTTCAGTTATGCAAAGCTATTACGAACGATTATTATTGATTTGTTTGTGTGCCACTGGTTCTAAATGGTTTCCTGTGCTTTCATTTTCATACTCAACAGTGCCCGTTCCACACTTGAATTTAAATTGTCCCGACGGCGAGGCGCTCAAAGCAGGTCTGCAGCCACAGAGATGCCCCCCCTAAAGCAGTACTAAGTAACGTGTTTACCTTAATAAATCCTTTCCGTAGTCCCTGTGGGGGTAATACAAGTGTTTATGGGATGATTGGAGGGTCTTTCATCTCCCCCTGGTGTCTCTGGACAGAAAACCATGTTTGCAACTTGACTGCCACCGGTCCGGAGAAAGCAATACACACTAATGGAATCACGAAGAAGAAGCTAACATGCTAACGGGCAAAGCTAACTGCGGGCTAACGTCACTTTAAACAGTATTTACAGCCAAGTTTGAGTGAAAAAAAAAAAAATCCATTGTGTAATTGGATGCACAGTAACACTCTCTCCCTTCGCCTTTCCTGTCAGCGTAGTATTTACTCTCCAAGACAATTAATAAGTTAAAAAATTGTAACTTGCTACTACACCTGCAGTTGCACTAATGGCCTCTAGGGGGAAGAGTTACTTAGTACTGCTTTAATCAACCTTTTTTACTTTATCTCAGTGTCCGTGCACAGAACCGAAAAATGCTGTTGGTCTTTTGTTCTGCACAGACTGTTTAATAAAGACAGTGCCTCTCTCAGTGCTGTTGTTGGAATAAACTTTTTGTAATCTGTAAGAATGGACCTTACATCATCAGGGTTATTCTCCTGTCGTTAATTAGGCTTCGGTAAAGCCTTCAAAAGAGGTTCACTGAAGGTTCTTGAGTCTTCTATGCTCTGTATGTCACAGCCCCTCCTGCACCTCAGACCTCATCTGCTATTCCCTGAGTGGCTGGCTCCGTCCCCTCCCCTTGTTTCTCATTGCTGGAGAAGAACCTCTCCAGTGAGCTCAGCAGTGCCAGATTGTAAAACTCTGCATGTCAGTCGTACGTTCTAGCTCTGTTTATTACTTACCAAACCAGAATACTTACCTGTTTTTCTCCTGCTTCAGATCTCCGCGCTCCAGCCACCTGTCATCCCACTCCATCCTGGTCTGTCCCTGCTCCGTCCTGGTCTGTCCCACTTCGTCCCGTTCCGTTCCCTTCTACGCTGACAATCATCTGCAAAGAAGAAGACACCTACCAACCTTTGTGTAATAAACGCTTACCATTGTGCACCATTGTCCGTGTCTGCTCCTGGGTTCTTTGCCTGATTTGTAACACTGTAGTTGAAGTGTGGGACGTTTCACCTCTCATCCACAAAGCTTAGTCAGCGACACTTAAGTTTCCAGCTCAGACCGCGAGGCGACTGAGAGCCTACACAGACTTCAGAGAGGTGGATTCAGCGGCGAGTGATGAGGCTAGAGATAGTGGTTGTGCTGCTCTTGCCTTGGCATCAAGTCTTTTGAGCTTCTTCCCAGGGCGATGTTTTTGTGGGCTCTGGTTGTCCGCACAGATGGATGCTCAGTTCACTGTGATAGTGTTCACTCTTCTGTACTTAAGCACACACAGCAAATGTTGTGCATTTATTCAGTCTAGAAATGTTGTTGTCCTTCATCTTGCTCATCGAGTAAGTGAGTCGATCTGGTAACTATCGCGGCAATCCTAACTTTAACAGTGTCACCATTGCCAAAACGTGTGGCAGCCCTTAATGTGCAGCTATTGACTGTCTGTTGGTACAGATGCGTACACTATCAATTCGGGCGTTCTGCTCTCCCAAAATTTCATCCGACTGAATTTTGTGTTGCATTATGGGTCCTGTCTGCCGTAGCGTTCTCGTTCGCTCTGCTTCATCTTTCTCTAAACAAGGAATACAATTCTATAGTTGATATTTTAAGATGCAGATTTGACTGTTCCAACTCCCTGCATTTTGGGCTCGTACCTCCCCGCCCCCCCTCCTGCCTTCACACTGCCCGGCCCGGAGCCTCGAAGGCCAGGCGGGAGGGCTAACCGCTGCCCCCCGGTGTCTGTGAACTGTCCCTGGGAGACTATTGTAAAAAAATCAGCCGTTTCATGAGCACTGACGGCGTCTGATGATCTCTCTCTGGCCAATACAACTTTATCGTGTCTGTGTTTTCAACGTGAGAACATCAGCCGTGTCAATAAGTCTGTAGCCGAGCTGAAAACGGTGAAAACAAGTATTATGCACTAATAACGTCAGTAAAGCCGGTAACTATATAAAGCAGCCTTTGAGATGAGCACACACTGAGCCGGGCTTGACACATTTGTGGTTTATTGCGGACTTTTCATCAACAATGAGTTGCAGGCGATAGTAACAAGCTAACGGGGCTAACCTGGAATAACCATTGTCCACTGGCACAAATAATCGTCCTTTATTCGGACGGATGGGCTGGATATGTGCTTAAGGCGAGACACTGCAGGTGAATAGGGGAAAAATGGAAAAATGTATATTTATAGATATCAATTTGAAACGTTTGCTGTAGATCGCTGGCATAAATGTGAGAAAAAATCTTCTTTCGGAGACGAAATCTGAATAATGGATAGAGCTACATTCAAATGTATGCTTTCATTTTATTGATGAATGAGTTACCAAGACTTTCTCAGAGGGGATTTTGGATTTCTTGTTTAGTTTTAAAATAAGCTGTTTTTTAGTGTAAAAATTTGTAAAAAAAAATAATTTTTGCCTTATTTTTTGACATTCAAAACTCAATAAATGGGGCTTAGGGATTAAATAATAAAAAATCCCTCTGAAAAAATCTTCCAAATATTGTTCAGTCCAAGGCTGGAAATTGTGAAGTCTTTAGGTCCGACTGACGTGGACATAGTGTCGCCACAATGACAGAAAAATGTGTTTTGAGAAAAAGGCCCTTGAAATTGCATTCTCCCATACAAGTCTATGGGGGAACATTGAATCAGCACAATATTTAAACATGTTTTTGTGAAGATTAGGCATATTTTCTGTTTCCGGGTGAAAGCTTATATCTTCAGAGACCAATTTGGCCCAAAACCTGAAAACTGAAAAAATTGAGTTTTGCCTGTAGTGTCTCCCCTTAGACCATGGGTATAGCTATAGTTGAAGATCCATAGGGCATGGCAGTAGCAATGAGGGACTAGTTAGAACCAAAACCGCAGTTATTTTTCAGTTAAGAGCTCCTTCTTGCGCTTCAGAACACATTTAACACATATATATTGCAGCTGAGATCAGCGCGCCCCTCTCTCCACCCCACCTCCATCCAGTTCATTTTCACTTGTTGGCTTTTTCTTTGGACTTAAGACCATGAAAGCAGTGTGCGGATCCCCCCGGGGGCCCCCGTCCAATGATATTAGCCGAAGAGAAATTAACAAGCGCGAGGCAAATTAACCATAGATCACACTGCGACCTTGGCCAGACAATTATAGCTGCCTTATTGGGGGGGCTTTGATGAGTTTTCCTGTAGGTTCATCATTCCGGAGCTAAATCAAGCGCAGGGAAACATCAAACCCTCAAACCCGCGGCCGTGTTATCCTCTCTGACGGCCATGATGGAGTGACCTGAAGTTGGCGTCTCTGCGCTCGCTCCTGTCACAAGAATTAGAGATACGCGAGTTACTTACTTGCTATTTCGGGTGGAGCGGAGTTCCTCGGTAATTACATCTCGGCGGCGTCGGCCTTTTCGTGAGGACGTCGAGAGGTTTGCGCGACCGGAGGACGGTTGAGGCCAGGATTCTGGGAAAATCTGCACTGAGTAACGAAACAAAAGGTACTCGTGAGATGTGATGTGTTTACGGGTTGTTTTTTGTCCATTCCATCCATTCATTCGCTGCACACGAGGCACATACAACCACCTTCAATACATTTTGAACTGCGAGCGCATCAAGACACAAGTGAAATCAATAAGCACTGCGTTTTTATCTGGCACCATTCAAAAATCTGAAGGCTGAAGGGATAAAGGAATATGAATAGCTGCTTTGTTTTCTGTCGTGGGGCATCATTGAAAACTGCGACCGCAAAACATGATTGGGTGGACCGTAAAATCGATATAGACTTCAGCGAGACTCTTTTCTTCCACACTGAAGCAACGTCTTCCACCATCGCATCAGACCAACACATAAAAGAAACGGTCGAGACTTTCAATAAAGGAATGGCCCGAATATTTGCTGAAGCGTTGAAAGAAAACGGTCCTTATAGGAGGAGTTTGGAGCTCACTGGATTCCTTCTAAACTCAACAACAAGCTCATTAGTCACATTTACATCTACTAAGTGATCATCGCACCATTGGATGAAGGCAGATAGTGTGAGATGATCCGAGTCTGCTCCTGCAAAACGGTCATCTGAAAATGTAAGCTGTTTAGGTAAGGATTAAACAACGAGGAGCCGTGCATTAAATGGTTATAATGCACGACGCGCAGCGGAGCGGTGTTACTCCGCGAAGTGCATTATAAGCGTCTAATGCGGCTCCTCGTTGTTTAATCCGCTTATACCATGGTCCCACAAACGCAACATTTATACTAAATGTTTTTTTCATTTTCTAAACTCACTAATTATGCCAGACTACGGGACTATTTTATGTGGGTTATTAGTCAGTCACTGAAGGCTCGTCTCAGAGCGAGTCATTCTCCGCAGCTATTACGAGGATCTCAGTCAGACTCAACGACACAACATCAGCACAGAATCACAACACAACAGGACTAACCCGGAAACACTTTTCTGTGGAAGTAAACACCGATGTGCGGCACTCGTGGGCAGGAGTTATTTCACTTTTACGCTGTTTAACCTGAAGCTAAAGCTAGCTAGCTCAACCAGCTCAACTGTTTATGGAAACAGCTGCGGTGGAGTCGCTCACACCTGGGCCCCCCCAACTGAAACTTTTATGTTTGACTTTACTTATCCAGACAAATATGTTTAAATGCTGGATCATTTTATGTACGCCTGAAAATAATGAATAGCCTTAACCGTTTTCAATAGAAATGTAAAGCTCATATGTTATTAACAGTAGCTAACCTAGCTGCTCACTCTCCTCTACTTCACATGTATCAAGTTTTGTTTTGGCCAAAAACGTTGAAATCAACACAAAATCCATCTCATACGTTCCTGTCAGTCACTAATTACGCCTTTATCTGATTGTGTCATGCGTTGCTATGGCGATGCCCACAGCGGAGTGATATCCCAGTGATTTAACTACCGGACTACGTGTGCGGTTATACCAAAATAATGCACGCTTGTTAGCACCCACCAGCCATATCATGGTATAATATACATGATATAAAGCAGCGGTGATAAAACGCAGCCCTGTGGTGAACCAGCACAGTGAGAATGTTTTTCAATATTTTAATCTGTAAAAGACTTTGTGACGCGCTTTAAAACTTTGACAGACTGATCGTCACCTCTAAAAAAACGTCCCTTTGTTGCACTGTCTCCATCATCATGAGTCTCTATGCGCTCCGGAAACAGGCTCATCATTTGCACCTAACCATCGTCCACTTGCAGACCCTATGTAAAGGCATGTATTTCCCGGAGATAATATTTCTGCAAATGGTTGTCTATTATGATAATATCCCTGTCCGCGGGTTCCCATCCTCTCCGTTATGACCGCTCTATAATTTGAGTTGATATGAGAGAATGATGGAGTTTGATAATGACATGCTTTCATTTCCATGCGCGGTCTGAAGACTCATTATGTCTGCGCCAGGCTTCTCTGTGGGGGGGCCAGTGATGATGGTGTGTGAGTGTGTGGGAGGGATGGGGTGCGCTTCAACAGTTGTCATTCTTACATTATCATTTCGTCAGGGCAATTCCCGTTCATACTGTTGCTTCTGATGCGGGCGGGTGGTTTGCCCGGTCTCCTGGAGTCGAACACCCAGACTGGGACTCGAGGTGGGTATTCTAAGGCTTTGGAGGAGGATTTACTTTGGACTGTAAATGGTGAGCTCCATCTAGTTGTTGTTGTTATCTTGTCTCTCAAACAGGTGATCATCCTACGTGACCTAAAACATGCAGAGCTTTTTATACAGTTATTTATGTAGCACTTTACATCAACACCAGGAAGACCAAAGTGCATCACAGGAAGATCATTTAAAAACACAAAATGATTACATCCTGATTTCAAGTACCTGGGTATTCACCTCAGCAACAAACTG
Source organism: Gobius niger (assembly GCF_951799975.1). Lineage (NCBI taxonomy): Eukaryota > Metazoa > Chordata > Actinopteri > Gobiiformes > Gobiidae > Gobius > Gobius niger. Next base: position 6,938,352 of record NC_136867.1, read on the forward strand.
GACTGGTCCCACAACACCAACAAGAAGGGCCAAAGTCGCCTCTACCTTCTGAGGAGACTGAGGTCCTTCAGAGTGAGGAGGCCTCTGCTCTCCACTAAACTGCTGTGTGCTGGGCCCCGAGCAGCACAGAGCGGGACAAGAACAGACTGAACAAGCTGGTCAGGAGGGCCAGCTCTGTCCTGGGCTGCCCCCTGGACTCTGTGGAGGAGGTGAGGGACAGGACGGTGTTAGCCAAGCTCACCTCCGCTCCATCCAGTGTTAATTTCGTCGACTAAAATATTTAGTCTTAATTTTAGTCAAAGTGATATTTTTGACGACTAAAATTGGACTAAAACTAAATTAAAAGTTTTTCATGAGACTGTGACTAAAATGTCCAGATGTTTTAGTCGACTAAAATAAGAATGAAAAGGAGAGACTAAAATCATCCAAACTTCTATTGAGCGTCTGAAAGAGCCTCAGATTATGTAAATTCTCTGAGCTTTATTCATGTGGAGCAGCTCCATAAAGCAGAGGAACCAGATTAAATATGATTATAATGAATATTATCAATGCAAAGTCGACTCTAAATTAGTCTTAAATTTAGTCGACTAAATTGACATGCAATTTTAGTCGACTAAAACTAGACTAAAATCGAATTACATTTTCGTCAAAAGACTAAGACTAAAACTAAATTAAAATATGTTAAAATTAACACTGCCTCCATCATGGACAACACCTCCCACCTACTGCACGGGACTGTAAAGGAGCTGAGCAGCTCTTTCAGTGGCAGACTGAGACACCCTCAGTGCAGGACGGAGCGATACTGCAAGGCCTTCATCCCCACTGCTGTCAGACTGTACAATAAGACTGTGAAGTAACATGTGCAATAACTACTATGCAAAACTACGTGAAATAATCTCTGTATCAGCGTCACTTTATCCGCGTCACTTTATCATCCACTTGATCCGTGAGAACTCGCAGACTGAGGGGCCGGCTGTTCCACAGTTTAGGCGCGGCAACAGCAAAGGAACGATCTGTGCACTGTTTGTACTGGGACGTCCAGAACTGTTTGATCGGAGACCAGGGAGCTCTGCTGGGGCGATGTACGGTCAACATCTCAGTTAAATATAACGGAGCAACAAACAAACATGAACATTTTCAATCAATCCGGAAACGGAGCGAGAGCCAGTGCAGGGAGGAGAGGATGAGTGATGTGGTTGTGTCCGGGTGAACCGGTGCTGCATTCTGAGTCTGCACTCACTGTAGCCGGTGGAGTGGTGACTGGGGGAGGCCAGAGTGTAGAGCGCGGCTGTAGTCCAACCGAGAACTGCCGAATGCACGACTCGCCTTCTCGAGGTCTCGGTGTGAGAGAAAGGGCTTCACCTTGGTCAGAAGGCGCAGCTGGGAAAAACTGGCTTTGACAGAATTTATTTGTTGTTTGAAATTCAGTTCTCGGTCAAAGACAACTCCCAGGTTCCTGACGGCATCGCGGACTGGGCCTATAAATCTAAAAAGTTCTAAAAGCATTTTGCCCCACTTTCTAGCATTTGGTATTTTCTTTCATCAGAAATACTCGCGCTATGGTTAGTTGCTAGTTAGCCTCCATCATGGTTATAAATCATCAAAACAAATAAACAAATGGGAACCAGAGTGTCCGAATGTCTACAATATCCCCTAACTCCTCATTTACTAGTGTTGCACTAGACCAGGGATGCCCAAAGTGGGGCCCGCGGGCCAAATTTGGCCCGCCGAAACAATTCTGTTGGCCCGCCAGAGAGTAACCAACTTTTTCGCTACGTGTGGTTAATAACGTGTGGTTAATACAAACTCTCTTCCATGCATTCTCAATGGTAAATATGGATGCAATACACTTTTTGACCACCAGCGTCAAATTGGGGGCGCTGTTTCACTCATTGCACAAAGTTAAGGAAACACTGTTGTGGTGTCTTCGTATTTATTAATCACAGAGATTTGTAGCATCAACTTTCACAGTTTTCCAACTTTTCTTGCAAAGGTTATTGACATCAACAACAGTATATGTTAAAAATTGACTGATAAAAGAATTGATGCTGAACTGACACTTTCAAAATAATCTAATGTGGCATTTTCTTTGAGTTAACGAATGAGGTAAAGTTACTGTAGTGTAAATATCTACAGATGTTGATTTTATTCTACTAAAATTAGGCTTTTGCCATAGTTACCATTTGTTTTAATATAGCATGTTATTTGCATAAATAGAATGAAATGCAAATGTGGGCTAGCGAAAATGCGCCATTGCGATTGACTGCGGAATTGCGGGAAGCGAATGCAGAAATTGCATTAACTGTTCAAATTGCATAATTTGCATAATCTAATTTGCATTAACTGGTAAAATGCATAAAATGTCATGTTGCATAAACTGTATAAACTGCATAAAGTGGTAAAATGCATGAATGGGTTAATTTGCATAAATAATGTAAATTGCATAAACTCTTTAAAATTCATAAATCCTAAATGGCATAAACTCTTAAGTTGCATAAACACTTTAAAATGCATAAACTTTTTAAATTCCATAAACTGGTCAAACTGTTGAAATGGCCTCAGTGCTTGATTGGCAGAAGCTGCACAAATGGCTGAAAGGCCTGGAGTCTCCCCATTGGCTGGATTCCCACATACACACCAATGCAAAAATTTCAAACTCTCGTATAAAAAAACTGGAAATCTGCAGAAGGACAATTTTTTCTCAAAATCCACAAGTTGCATAAGCTGAACATGCACAAAGTGCAGAAATTGCATAAAATGCAGAAAAAAGTGCAGAAAAGCATGGATTTGCGGCAGCCCCATTATAAGTCAATGGGAAAAATCTCTGACATTTTGGCCGATTGCGGAAAAACCGTAAGTTGCAGAAGTCCCAAAAGTAATAGCACCCTTCTCCTCAACATGCGGAACATTTTGATGCATAACTTGCATAAATTGCACAAAGCATGAAGGTGCTGAAAGCTCTAGAAAATCGGGAAAAAGATGGAAGAGGAATAATAATAAAGAACATGAAAACCAATAATTGACTGCGGAAGAATTCCGCAGTCAATCAATAAAGTAACTTTATAATTTGCCGTTATATGTGTTTTTCGTGCTTGACATCGCCGTGTTTGGCCCACGACTCACAGGCACTTTTTCATTTTGGCCCTCGGAGACAAAAAGCTTGGGCACCCCTGCACTAGACTATATAAGCGCTCCAACCCGTCCGGACTCGAACCTTGGATCTGACCGTGAATGTGCATGTGCTCTCCCTCCCTGACTGCAGCAGAGCGGTAAACTACAGCCCAGGTGAACAGAAAGGGAAAGTCCTAGCTCTGAGCTTCGAAACACTTTTGAAATTGTCAGAAATGGCTGAAATGGCTTCATTAAATATGCATGATTTGCGATTTGAACAGGATTCGTCTGTTTCCCGGTCAGCAGCGAGCAGGTCAGAACCTGGACTAAAGCAGGACTAAATCTGGACTAAACTAGGTCTGAACCTGGACTAAACTAGGTCTGAACCTGGACTAAATCAGGACCAAGGGTGTTACTATTGGTGGGTAATATTACTAGGATTTTTTGTTTTTTGCAACTGAAAATCAGTCTCTGAGCTCCCGTGCTGCCCCTCCCCTTAAATTATGGAAAGAGCAGACCAAACATCCGACGGAAAGAATCGAGAAACATCGCAGGTTTCCGTCGGACACGTAAATGCGGCTCAACAAGGCTCCGTAAACAGACAGAAGGTTCGTTGCAACCCGAAAATATGAACATCTTCGCGAATATTTGACCAATCAACACGAAAGGAAAAGTGTTGTGATGCCGATCCTCCTCTCCCGAGCCTTAAGTGCTCAGATCTGAGTCGCGTCTTTGTGAAGATCTCCACATGAAGTTGGTGGGCCATCCTGAAATAGTGACGCAAACTTGCACCCATGATCAGGAGGACTAAACCTGTACTAAGCCAGGACTAAACCTGGACTAAACCAGGACAAAGCAGGGCTCAGTGTGCTGAACTGAGCACAGAGGAGAAACACATCACCGTCATATGTGCACATTGAATTAATGAATTAGCAACGGGATTCTATTAACCGCATTATTTTAGTAACAGATTCAATAAAGGCCTAAAAATCCCTGCATAGCCGTGAAATAGCCCTGTATGTTCAATTGTTTTTCTATATGGACCTTGGTGAAATTTAATTGGTGACCCCTGATATAGGGCATTCATACTGGTTACACTAATTCAGGGGTGGCTAACTATAGTCAGAGACCAAGAGCCGAAATGTTCAACCTTGATCCTGTTAAGAGCCACAAAGGCACCGACCATTTGCGAGATCCAGGGGTGGTAGTTTATTGTGATTAAATATAATGTGACCGTTTTATTTAATCACAATAAACTATAACTTTATGCATGGTCTTTTTTTTCAATAATTGTATTAGATGTTTTGGTTTTACTCCTAACCAAGATTGAAATAAATATATATTAAATAAACTGACATGTTGTTCTGTTCTGACTGGGACAGAATTAGATTTCTATTTTTAATGCTGGGGTGTGTTTGTATGGGGGGCCCTGCCCACTGAGCCCCCTTTTCTGATTCGCCCCTGGCCCGTGTGCTCAGTGCCTGCAGCTTGGTCCTGACTGGACTGCTCTCTGCTGCACAAAGTTCATAGGAGCCTCTGGAGGACACCTGAGGTTCTGTTTTAAGTTGTATTTGTTACAGTTTCTGTCACATGTGCTTCGCATCATATGCTTCGTTAGAGCTCTGCTTTTTTCCATTTCCTAATTTTGATCTTTTTCTGTGAATATGAGACCAAATTTCATCAAATAAAGAGTAGCTGATCAGAAACCTGAAAAGCAGAAGCTGATCCCAGAGCAACGATCTGCCTGCCTGTTGTTTAACCCACATCCTGCTTTGAGTGAAGCTGCACAGGCACCTTTTACACGCCGCCTCGAAAACGAGGATGATACGGGCTCTCATTCATGTAGAGATGGAAACAGGGTCTGTAGGAGCATGGTTGGATTTTTGGTCAAGATTCGTAAAGACTGTTTTACAGTTTATGGGAAATATGTACCAAGACTCTTGTAAAGAGCAGCATTGTATTATCCAGTCATGCAAAGAGCCGCACTCTGATTGGCCAAGAGCCGCATGCGGCTCGAGAGCCGCGTGTTCGCCACCCCTGCACTAGTTTATGGAGTGAGAGCTGTGTCAACATAAAATAATGTATTTCTGCGATAAACACCGAACAAAGTCAAGTGACAGTTAAATCCGATCAGTCTTATTTCACATGGATTTTACATTTATGAAGAAAACAGCTTGGATTATTGCCTTTTTTTGCCTGAGCGGAGAAGCTATCGATCATTTAGCAGTTTATATTTGAGCTTATTCATGAAAAAATATGAAACTGCCTCAAACACGGCTTTTCCCTCACATCACTTTTTTTGCTTTCTGGCTACATTTTTCTCTTTAAGATAAGCCGTTCATAATTCTGGGCAACAAAACTCCACATGTACAGTACTTGAGACACATCCTCAGACGGCGTTTCTAAAGGATTTGTCTCCAGCGCGCTCCGCTTTCAATGACATGGAGCTTTTGTATCCGACACTGTTCCCATTATTCACAAACAGTAGAAGGAAAGCATGAGGAAACTAAATATTCAATCTATTCCAAGAGAATACTTGTTGTCACGCCGCACTTTTCTCGCTTTTCCTTGAACCGCGTTTCCGAAGCGCCGGTATTGGAGATTTTGGATTCTGAAGGTGCTCTGAATCATGAAAGCCCTGTATGAGTGCGCTCAACATGGAGATTTTGAATGGGAGTCTTTGGAGTCTTTGGCGCCGCTTTGGCACAGTTGGGAAAGGCCCGTTCGGCGCGGTTTGATCGGCGCATGGAATTTTCATGAAGCAAACACTTGAAAGGGCTCTTGGTTATTTATTTGACGAGGACACGCGCCGCGCATGGCATAAACTAGTTGTCAAATGTGAATTTTCAGGGAGAAAGTTTTGCCTTCAACATTTTTGGGGGGATGTGAAGTAGAGATTCAGATATTCAGTAGAAAATGTGCTAAAGTACCTAAAACTTTTCTGTTCATCGTCCACCAGAGCCTCTCTACGGTAAAACAACAGTTACACATTCTGATACCGATGTCCAACAGGAATCTGCAGCGGCTCCAGTCTGCAGGTTTAAACAACATAAACATCTCCTGTATAAGATATTCAGACTGCTGCCTGTTCTTCATCTATCTCCTCCAACACCATTGTTAATTCTCTAACAAGTCGTGCTAAGACTTTTCAATGAGTCAGTTGATAAGTCTTTTGTATTAGGTTTTCAATGTAAATTCTAGTTTTGGCTCATGAAATCAGCTGGAGGCGAGTAACCTTTGAAAACCACTAGCTACAGAGGCCGGTGACCAAACAGTAAAAAGTGAGGAAGTTATGACGGTTGAGCATGTAATAACCTTTTCTCTTCTGGCTATACACGGTAAACAAGTTGCTGATTGGCGGCTGAGGCCGAACTAATCACGCCCATCACAGTGAAATGACAAGTTTACGTCACTCGCTGCACGACTGTGTTGTTAGTTCAATCAACATCAACATTAGCTGGATGAAGTAGCAGGATTTTGCCTCTGCGTTTTCCGCGTGAGTAAGTAAAGAGAAAGTAATGAGATACAGCCGTGCATGTGCAGCCGCAGCCGTGCATCACATCTGCAGCCGTGCATGTGCAGCGGCTCCAGTCTGCGGGTTTAGACACCAAAGCGGGACTGAGCTACTGACCTTAGAGAACTATTGCCTGAATATTACCTTGAGTCCTATAAGCATCTGCAGTAGGTTTATATCTAAAATGCAGCCAATGAAAAAAATAAAAGAAGAAAAAAAGTATCACAAGATCACTTTACACTGACGAGATTCCTCGCGGCGATTTGATCTCTCGGCCCATTCCTAATTAAAAGTATAATACCCTCCCTTGAGCAAGAAGTTCATAATAATGATGAGCTCCAGTCTGCTTAGTCAGGGTTATTTGATGGGACAGTGCATGTTAATGAACATACATGGGTCTCATGCATGTAAACAAGCCACACCAGATTGTAGCCGTGGGCTAATTTCCATCAGTCGTCCCCCAAACACTCAGACACACTCTCATTCATCCTGGCCTATTTTACATGTTTGTAGTGGTTGGGGAAACCGGAGCAGACACGGGTAGAACATGCAGACTCCACACAGAAAGTCCCCGTCCCTGGTGAGAATCAAACCCGGACCTTCTAGCTGTGAAGCACGAGCGCTAACCGCTGCGCTACCAGGCTAGGTACAGCAAAGCGTGTAGGCCTATCTAACCTTCCGTTTATATTTTGACCTATTGAATAATCTCCAGCTGCCAAAAAAGAACAATAACCTGCCCCTTGAAAGCACAGAACCTCTGTGCAGGGGTGCCCAAAGTGGGGCCCTGTTGGCCCGCCAGAGAGTGACCTACTTTTGTGCTACGTGTGGTTAATAGTAACTCTCTTCCATTCATTCTCAATGGTAAATATGGATGCAGTACACTTTTTGACCACCAGCGTCAAATTGGGGGCGCAGTTTCACTCCTTTCACAAAGTTAAGGAAACACTGTTGTGGTGTCTTATTATTTATTAATCACATTCATTGGTATTTATTAATCAGCGTTGTAGCATCAACTTTCACAGTTTTCCAACTTTTATTGCAAAGGTTATTGACATCAACAACAGTATATGTTAAAAATGGACTTATAAAAGAATTGATGCTGAACTGACACTTTCAAAATAATCTAATGTGGCATTTTCTTTGAGTTAACGAATGGAGGTAAAGTTCCTGCAGTGTAAATATCTATAGATGTTGATTTTATTCTACTAAAACTAGGCTTTTGCCATAGTTACCATTTGTTTTAATATAGCATGGTATTTGCATAAATAGAATGAAATGCAAATGTGGGCTAGCGAAAAAAAAAAAAAGTAAATAAAATAAAGTAACTTTATAATTTGCAGTTATATGTGTTTTTCGTGCTTGTCATCGCCGTGTTTGGCCCGCAGGCACTCACAGGCACTTTTTCATTTTGGCCCTCGGAGACAAAAAGCTTGGGCACCCCTGCTCTAGTGTTTAGTCACTGAGGCTGTGTTCGGTGCTGGATTACAACCACTACTTGTATAAGAGGAATTTCTAACGAGCATTTAACTGTAAGCCGCTAACGTTAGCAACTTTTCACGTCAAAGGTATGTCGCTCTGACTCTTGACCACTGAAGCGCACGTCTTTTTTTCGGACACCACCGCTCTGGAGTGACCAAAAGGTGCATGAAGGGAATGAGGGACGTTCAGAGAAAGCCTGCGACTTGATCAATGGAGGCCTACACTTGCTCTAATCTGGACCTTCAGTGACTTTTTTCCGTGAGCAATCAGAGTCTTTCATTGCAAATTATCCAACTTACTCCACTTTTAACATGTCAGGCAAGGTCCTCCTCGCAGCGCCCTCACACTTTCCAACCTCGAGCACTTTCCGAGCCCATTTCCACCCGCGGAAACGTGGAGCCCAATCCTCCGCTCATATTTTTGGTGCGTGTCCTCTGAATCCGTGCCAACTCTCTCCTCTCCCTCTGCGGGCTTTTACAAGCTCCAATCGCGGCTACAGCATCGAGCCCAGGTCAGCACAAACCTCTCTATATCCTTCGCCTCCTTTTGGAACCATTCCTCAGGCCTTTCCCCCGGAGCATTCCAACGGACAGGAGGCTAGGCGAGGTCACCGCTAACACGCGCCTCATTTGTCACGACGGACCCAAACACGCGGTTGTTAATTATGAGGGTCCGATAAAGACGTACGAGATACAGGAAAGGAGCGAGGTGTAGCGGAGAAAGGTGTGAGAGGGGAACGAGTCATTACAAGGAGTCAATACGCAAGAACACTTTTCTTGCTTGACATTAACACCCGCCAACCTGGGTGGGTAGATTTGTCTGGGTGCACAAAGTTGTCTCCCTAACTAGCCACGGTGGCGGGTTAAGTGAATCCAATTTCCAATTCAGTTTTAATTGCAGTTCTCTCAAAGACACGGCTCATGTAGTGTTACTCTGTAAAGATGCAACACCACAACTCCCATGAGCACTTGCCTGGAGGATGAGATGATGAGACAAAGAAGGACCTTCAATGAAAAGTGGAAACAAAATCGAGAATGGCCGTTCTACGATGACGTAAAGCAAGTAATGTACTGTTCCGACAAATCCGGAGGTGATGTCATGATTTGTCTTTTGTTCCCCTGTTTTTGTATGTTTTGTCTTTGGTCTAGTCCTGTGTTTTATTTTGACGTGTGCTCTGTCCTTGTGATTTTGCTTTACTTCCCTCATTACTTGCCTGCCCCGCCCTGATGTGTTTCACCTGTGCCCCGTTTCCTCTTGTATTTACACCCCTGTGCTTCCCTTGTCCTTTGTTCGCGTCATTGTCTACGTCCGCCCCGGTTTTTGGTTATCTCTGGATTTTGTTGTTTTGGTTTTCGTCCATTAAACATCACTAGTTTTGTTGCAGTTCTGCATTTTGGGTTTTATTTTCTTCGTCGCACCATCCACAACCACGACCGGTGAGTCAATACCCAGAGCAGTGTTGATGCTCTGTCACTGTCTTTTTCGGGTTTGGTTTTGCACTGGTTTAGACCTGATATTCTACATGAGTTCGGACTTCTGCTGCTGTTCTGTTGAGTAAATACATTATCGGTGGTGTTGGAGGATAACATTGAATCACTGTTTTTCATACTGGGTCAAGCTGTAAAGTCGTACTATCTCTGTCGTAGCCTTGACTGTGGTGCTCAGACTCTCAGCCACTGAATGGGTGTTTGTCCCTTTTCTGTGGAGGCATGGACAGACTTGAATGGTTGGACTAGCGCAATGTCTCCAGTTCATGTCTCCGGGTCCCGCACCGATGGTAAATAATCATCTCCTGTATAAGACATCCAGATTGCTGCCTGTTCTTCATCTATCTCCTCGAACATCATTGTTAATTCTCTAACAAGTCGCAGTAAGACTTATCAATGAATTAGTTGAAGTCTTTTATATTAAGTTTTCAAGCCCTTTTCCACCAGGCTGGTGCTGGTCCTGGTTCTGGGCCAGTTCCAGTTTCAGAACCGGTTCTTTCGTTTTCCACTGAAAAAAACGCTGGCTCTTGGTTCCAAAATCTGGTGCCGGTTGGGAACCAGTTAAAGGAATAGTTCACCGTTTTTCCATGCTGAGATATGTTCTTACCTGAGCTTAGACGAGTTGATACGTACCTGTCTGGTCTTTGTCTGTGCCCATGGAAGAGTGTGGTAGCTTCCAACTTCACCCCGTTTGGAGCTATAGGAATACATTGGGAGAGGCCAAATGCTAACAACATCTTGCGTCGTTTTGCGCGACTGAGGGCACGCACAAAGACCAGACAGGTACGCATCAACTCGTCTAAGCTCAGGTAAGAACAGATCTCAGTATGGAAAACTGGTGAACTATTCCTTTAAAAGCTGGACCAAGAAACGAGCACCAGTGATGTTAGCGGCTGGGGGCGTGGCTCTCTCCTCCAACAAACAATCAATATTGGTTAGTTTGTGGTTAGAACTTCCTGGAGAAGCCAAAACAGTCTCTGTGGAGGAAACTAACTGTTGCTTTGCTTTATGCTCTTCGGCTAAAACAAGAGGGAGCAGTTAGAAAGAAGAAATCAAAATGTTAACGGCTGCTGTGACAGGAACATAAACTTATTTTTCTGTATTTTATAACCAGAAGTGGCTGTAGTAAGATGTTGCTATCCATGTTTTATGTTGACTTCCCAAAGCGTTGCTATGACAATAGGCACAGCTCTCATTTTGGTGGAAAACCAAGTCAGTATGGAACCAACCCGGTACCAGAACCAGCTCTGAACCAGCCCAGAACCAGCACCTTGGTGGAAAAGACCTAAATGTAAATTACGTTCTAGTTTTTGCTCGTGAAATCAGCTGGTGGCGAGTAACTAGGGATGCACCGATACCACTTTTTCTAAAACCGATACGAGTACGAGTACATGGATTTAAGTACTCGCCGATACCGAATACCGATACGAGTACAAGGCATTTTCTTCAATATTCTTACTTTTTTCACAGCAAATTGGTTTGTAATTAGTAAATTTACTCATGTACATTTCCTTAAGTAAAGTAGGCGACACATTTAAGAGCAGTTATATTAGAATTGTGCTGATGCCATTTATTTATTTTCATTCAATATAATTTTTAATTTTTATTGCACTGTCCATCATAGACAGAAAAGCCCATGTCCAAAAGCTCCCCAATGCCTGTGCTTCATTCATTTATGTATTTTTATAAATGGTCTCTTTTCGTCTTTACTTCAGCTCCTGTAGATTTTCTCGTGTGTTTGTAGTAACTTAGCGAGTAGCTACAGTGTTTTCATTGTTCTGCTGCAGCTCATTTTCGCTCAATATAAACATGCTGTATGTCTTTAATTTGGATTTTCTGAGGACTTTTTAGTCGCTGGGTTAGTTTTCAGATGAATAAACCCCTGGGCATAAAACGGCGTCAGAATGGCCAAAACTGCGCTAGCCGCGAGTTAGCAACGTTAGCCTGTATGTTGTAAACACTGCAGACCCTGCAGCACGAACAACATTTAGCTCTGGTTAAATCCAGCTCAGACTCTGGTTTAGAGAGCACAGTCTGTAATAAAGTCAGCTCTATGTGGATTATTGTATTTACACTAAAGAAATCTCCAGTTTGTTGCTTTTTTCTCTCCTCAGCTGAGAGCTGCGCCTCGTAGCTGCGCCTCGTAGGTGCGCTGGCAGCAAGTCAAATGGTATCGGTTTCTGGTATCGGGACCTCATGAATGAGTATGAGTATGAGTACAAGCATGTGGTGTCGGCCCGATACCCGATACTGGTATCGGTGCATCCCTACTAGTAACTATGGATTAATTAATCTTGTTTCAATTTATAAAACCTTTGCAGAGGTCATAACTTGGACTGACATGTGTTTTCTGTCTTGTCCTCCTTAGGTAAAATGTTTTCGTAAATGTTCTTGTATTTTGGTCCAAATGATTATCTAACCTATAGGGTTAACGATTAATGGCTAAGAAAACATGTTTTGCCCAGTTCACTACACTTCTCTGTGTTTAAAGTCTAAGAGTTACGTATTATCTGTGTTCAGGGGTCGAGAGCTGTGTGTCGTTTTGGGACACGACAGCCAAGCCTATATAAACATTGGATGTGCAACTGGTCTTTAGACTTCCGAGTTACGTCCGTGGAAGCATGTTGGGCTTTAACATGTATTCTGTGACATCTGATTGAATAAATGACCTCAAGAAGGAAACCATTCTCCTGAGAGTGATTTCGATGCGGACCGGAGCAGATGGCGAACTTAGTTACGCACCTTTTTAATTCTTTACAATTTGGTGACCGCCGACTTGATATTTTTGTAACAAATCGTCCGTAGACTTTTTATAACGCGAGTCCGACGGAGCAGCCCTCCATCTCCGCTGCTCACACGAAGGTACAAAGGTCCAACAGCGCAGCCCATCCCATCCCCGCGGCTCTCACGAGAAAGTTCCAGAGGTTACCGGAGTCTCCGTAAAGATCCCATCCCACACGACAGGCCGGCAAAAGGAGAAGGTGACGCAGAAACCTATTTGTAAAAAATTCTGTCAATTGGTTTAAAAACAAATTTTGTTGTTGTGAGTTAAAGAGGGGCTTTACGTATACATTTTCGTAAATTAATTAATAGAATAAACTAGTTGTACCTTTTTTAAGAAAAATAAGAAAACACTTGAATACCGTGCTGATTTTTTTAAAGTAGCTACAAGAAAAGAAAGAAACAAGGGCTTTTTGGGGCACGAGAGAAAATAAACAGGAGAAAAGCAAAATACCGTGCTGTTTTTAAAATGTTGTTTTTGGGCACGAGAGAGGAAAAGAACGAGAAAATAATATACAGCTGTATAATTATAACAGACTGTAGGTTTTTTTAAGAAAAATAAATAAAAACAATATAAAAATAACTGAACGTTCATTTTTTAAAGAGTATAAGTAAATAAACAGTACAGGGAAAGTGTAGGGACAGAAGATAGTAGGCTATAGGCGTTTATTGCAAAAAAACTACATTAAAAGATACCATATGTTTTGTACTAAAAAGTGTAAGTAAATAGATAATAAAACAGTGTAAAAATAAATTAGTAATAAGAATAATAAACGTAAAAATAGCATAAAATTAGTAATCAAAATGACCAACAATTAGTCTAAAAATAGTAATAGATTTATTTAAAAAAATGTGTACATGCTGTTTGTTGCTGTGATTGTGCTTTGTATGTGTGTATTGGGTTATAGTACGTAAAGCATGTTCAAAGAGGTGTGACAAGAGCCTTGTTATTGAAGGCGCCGACCTTTGAGCGTCTGCCTGTAAGAAGGCAAGAGAAAAAACCTAGACGATAGATTTGATCTACATGTCCAATCTGGATATACATGGTTTGAGTAATCCAAATAACAAGATATACTGTATAAGCGTGGTTGTGTGGAGGAGAACAGTATTGGGCGAGTGCTTGGAGTTTTGACGGTGCATTTTGGTACTGGTGGTTATGGCTTTGAAGCGCTGGGTCTGTGTCGCATGCAGCTGTTCCGGAGGCGTGGCTTGGTTTGCGCTGCTTGGGTTGTCATAGGCTGCGTTTGGCAAAAGGTAAACACATTTGAGTTGCCTTTGGCGGAATGTAGGCTGTGACTCCTGGTGTGGTGTGACGTGGCTGTGTTTTTGGGGCACTGGTGTGCGATGCTTGCTCGTTGCGTGTTTGGAGCTGTGATAGCTGGTGTGGAAATGTATTGCAATGTTTTTGGATGGCTTGCCCATTGCTGTTCTGACCTACACAATTGCATAAACTAAAAATATTAAAATAGAAAATAAATTAAAGAGTAACCTCCCCCATCCTCTTGTATTTTGTAAAAACATATTAAAGCATATATATTAGATAGTTTCCCCTCGTCTCCCACAGTGACCATGCTGTGGGGAAAATCATGGCTCCTCCCCAGCTCTGACGAAGCATGTTCCTAAAAAGGTCATATGGGCGGGATCTGCAGTGTAGACTCGGCCCTTGTGTGACGTGTACAATGATGACAGTCCGACTTTCAGTAAATGAGTGAGACTGGAGGCGATATGGAGGTACTACAACAGTGGCAACCTCTAGTGTTGTGAAAGAAAAAGAAAACAGAGCAGTCAGCATCAAGTGGTGCAGTGTGTGTTTGATTCAGATTGAGTGCATATAGTTTGAGAATAGCTTGACAATCTTTTCTTTCCTCATTTGCACATAAGGATGTTTTTGTGGCTTGAGTGCTTGCTTGTGGTGACTGATGTATTTCCCTATTTAATCTTAATAATATGTATATGCTTTGGATACTAGAATAATCAAACTTATTACTTTTATACTTAGATTATAAGTAAAATGAGATAAATTATGGTAAAACATATAAACAAAAAACATTATTTTGTTTAATAATAATAATAATAATAATAATAATAATAATAATAATAATAATAATAATAATAACAATAACGATAATAATAGTAATGATAAAATTAATATTAATAATTATTAATAAAATAATAACAATGGTTTCAAATTTTATGATCATAAATGTTTTATAATAACGATAAGTAAAACTGACCAGTGCGATTTTCTGTTTCTTTTAGATAAAACGTAGGAGACAAGATAGGGCGAGACTAAAGGACAGCCCATCCATGAATATTCAAACATTCCTGAGGTAAAAATTAACAATAACAAAACAAAATAAGAGATCCAAAATGATTAGCAATCCATTTTAGCAATCCATTTAAGAATTAAAATTGATTGGTTAAGTTAGTTGATTGATTGATTGATTGATTGATTGATTGATTGATTGATTGATTGATTGATTGATTGATTGATTGATTGATCAATTGATTGATTAATCGATTGACTGACTAGTTAATATAAAATAAAAACAAACAACAAATTTAAATAAATAAAATAAAATAAAACAAAATACATAGATAAATAAATAAATTAAATTAAATAAAGTAAAATAAAATAAAAACTTGATTAAGGCTTACGTATGTAGTAAAAGATAAAAACATTAGTATAAAGGATGTCTCAAATTACCACACAAAGCCAATTGATATTATTTTGGAACAATAAGATTCTGCAAAATGAACCCGATCCTAAAAAGGCCAAAGTCAATCGCTCTATTATACAAGATCTACTGAAAAAATATGCCCAAAAAGGCTTGATCCACAGAGGAAAGAATGCAATTGCACCAACAGAAGACCAATGGAGAAGTATCATGCAATACCACGAAGGAAAAGTCCTTCACTACAAGACCCATTCCATCCGTACCTTCCGGGGAAGAAAACTGAATGAACTAAAACTCAAAGACCATCAGAAGAAACAAGCCCAAGCTCGGAGGATGCAAAAATGGGCGAAGGAAATGCTGGAAAGTCAACAATTAAGAGACTTGTCATCAATCCTTGTAATGAAGCCGACGGATGAAGATAAAAAAGTGACATTTAAAACAAAGCCTCTCCCGAAGAAGATTTTGAAGACACCCTCAACAACCGTTTACACAGTGGAAGGAGACAAAAGACACGGATACTACACACGCTCACAACAGCCTTCAACACGGCCAACCTCTCCAATAAGATATGAACATGATGATTATGCATCCGGGGAAGATGAGAAAGGTGAAGTGGAAACTGAAAGAAAACGCCGTGGATTAACCCCACGACAAGAAGATGCAAAAGCAGAACCACGATCAACATACTCTGCTACAGTCTACCCATTAAGAACAACGGACAATCAACAAGTGCTGTATCAACCATTTACACTTAAAGATTGGAGCGCCTTGATGCTGGTGTTGCCAAAACTAACAAAGGGCGGAGTCCCATGGATGAGAGCACTTCTTAAACATACCGCAGGAGACATATTATGTTGGAGTGACATGCACGCGGCCTTGACAAAAGCTGCAGATGAAACAGTCGCACATAACGTCAAACGTGCAGTGGAAATTAAAGTGCGCATGAACTTGCAGAAAACTGTTTCCATGCACATGTTTCGAAACGCACTCGAAGAAGAATTGAGAACAAGATTCCCGTGCATCATGACTAATGAACTTATGTCACTGCGGATGAAGGATGATGAAGACTACTACAGCTACAAACAACGTGCTAAAGCCCTGTATCATGATGCAACAGGAGAGCCAATTCAACCAGGAACTGGTATAACAGTCATGTTCTATTCCACCGTGGTCAAGGGAATGCCAAAATCAGTGCAGAATGCATTGAGTGATGTGATTGGCTTATATACTAAATCTGAAGAAGAATTTGATGCACATTGCAACCACAACGTCACCAAGTGGTTGAACAACAACAAAGAAACTGACTCTAAGAAGAAAGAACTTGAGTTAGCAGCAATAAAGCTACAATTGCAAAAATTGCAAGCACAGTCTGAAGACATGAAGAAAGAAAAGACGTCTAATGTTATGACAGTCAAACAAGATCTCACTGAAGGAAATGTGCCAATAACGACTGAGCAATTGGCAACTGCCATCAAGATGGTGATGCAAGCACAAGGGACACTGTACAACACTGTACAACAAAACCAGCCTATCTATTACACCGCCCCATTTGTTAACACTCTAGAAGAAGAAGAACAGGAACAGGAAGAGGGCGAAGCAGCTTTGGAAGAGGACAATATCCATTGCTGGTTGGATGAGAAATGGTTGCAAACTGACGACTGGAACATGAGCCACTGAAAACAGTGAGGTTGGCTGTGCAACGCTTGACAAATGCTGATAAGAATCACCATTCAAGAAGTTCTACCCCTGGGGTTCCAGGGGAAGAAGAGAGGGGAAGAAGAGAGGGAAGAAGAGAGGAAAATACAGAGAAGAGAGGAGAAATAAAAACAAGAAAAAGATATAAAAATTAATGGGGAAATAGAAACAAGAAAAGATATATAAAAAATAATTATTAAAATTTTGATTTTTAACTTTTTGCCTTATCTATCTTTATATTTCTGACATTTTTTGAATACATTCATTAGGATCAAAATTCAAAACCATATATACACAGAAGTTTGAATCATTATAGTATTCACTATAATTTTGCAGTACGTTAAATTAATATTTTTTGGATGTAAAACAAAGCATATTTGAATAATACTCTTGAAAAATAAAACGGGGTGCAAAAGAAGATCTTACATACTTAAGGCTGAGCTAAAAAACATTGTTGCATATAATTAAATATCAGATGAACTGCCGGATGAATCTCTTCCATTACAGGACAAGGACGCACCTGTAATTGGAGAGGCTGGAACTTGGTAAGGACTGTTGAAAAGAGACTGGTCGTTACCTAAGAGAGAGATCTATGACTGTATCTCTCCCACAAGCTGAACCAAAGGTACTGTAATTCACAAAAACACCATCCAAGTACAGGAAAAGACACTTTTAGAACCAAGTAAAAGAGCATGTGCTAGTAACCTCTGCTCTAGGGAACACAGAAGACCGAAGCTACGTCAGATTAAGGAGTAAGTGCTTGTAACCTCTGCTCCAGGTACACAGATGATCGTGGTCACATCTTACATCTTACACGTGACCAGAAGAAGCTGTTTCCATCATGAACATTATAAAAGTAAATCCACTTAAGATGAGTCGCTCTCAATGTATGGTGATATGTCTTAATGATATCAAATGTGTTTGTGTTTAGCCTATTGATGTTGTTTAGAGAACGATTGGAAATGAGTCCTGAAAATTTTATAAAAAGTTTATTTGTCTTATAGCTTTATCCATCCATCTTGGCATCAGCAAAACATTAACTGAAGGCGACATGTCGATTCCATTTGAGACACCAGAAGCCCTTCTAAAAAACGTAGATTAGCACTTTGAGATTTGGTGTCAAATGTAAAGTGCATTATAAATAAAATTTATTATTATTATTAATGCAATGCCCAATTAGATCTATTAACATGGCCATAACGAAAATGATGATGACTCAAATTGAATTTCAAAATTGATAAAATGCTTTGGTTTTAATCCAATTATTTGAACATCACTACTGAAGATGGGTGTATAATTCTATAATTTTAAAAGAGAGATAGCGATTTGCGTCTCAATGTCAAGTGCATCAAGATATTATGAATGTTTTGTTTTTTAGTGATTACCTGTATTCAGGTAATCAAGAGAGGAAATTATGGATTAATTAATCTTGTTTCAATTTATAAAACCTTTGCAGAGGTCATAACTTGGACTGACATGTGTTTTCTGTCTTGTCCTCCTTAGGTAAAATGTTTTCGTAAATGTTCTTGTATTTTGGTCCAAATGATTATCTAACCTATAGGGTTAACGATTAATGGCTAAGAAAACATGTTTTGCCCAGTTCACTACACTTCTCTGTGTTTAAAGTCTAAGAGTTACGTATTATCTGTGTTCAGGGGTCGAGAGCTGTGTGTCGTTTTGGGACACGACAGCCAAGCCTATATAAACATTGGATGTGCAACTGGTCTTTAGACTTCCGAGTTACGTCCGTGGAAGCATGTTGGGCTTTAACATGTATTCTGTGACATCTGATTGAATAAATGACCTCAAGAAGGAAACCATTCTCCTGAGAGTGATTTCGATGCGGAACGGAGCAGATGGCGAACTTAGTTACGCACCTTTTTAATTCTTTACATAACCTTTGAAAACCACTAGCCACAGTGGCCGGTGACCAAACGGTAAAAAGTGAGGAAGTTATGACAGTTGAGCATGTTATAACCTTTTCTCTTTGGAGTTTCCATTCGTGACCAACACTTGAAATGGGGGCCGGTTGATTTTTGACTCAATTCAAAGGGAAAAACAGCACCGTAATGTCTAAATAATGCATAATATTGTTACTTCCCAAATGTCATACACTGCAACCTCTTCTCCTAAAAGTTCCAACATCGTATCCATTTTGGAGCGTTTCGGAAAGATGGGGAACAATAACAGTAATGTATTTTTCCTTTCTGTATTCCATTCCCCATTTACCCGACATGAAACAACCCAGGCTTTTTGTTCTGTTCTGTCGTATTCATAGACCGAGTCCCCAGCCTCAAAAACGAAAAAACGAAAAAAAAAAAAAACACGACTGGTGCTTGATAAAATAGAATACTCAAATGTCTGTCACACAGGGCAGCGGTTCCCAGTGGAAAAGCCCAATTACACACGGTAACGGGCCCCGCTCGGCGCCCCCTGGGGACGCCCCCCCTCTACGCCGCAGCCTCCTTGTTTCCGAGAACGGCCTTATTAAAATGCTCAAGATGCGTGAGGATGAATGGAGAATGCGTGCCCTTTGAATGCTGATTAAAATGAATATGGGATTGCCTCTGCAGATGTTAAGCTCTCTGCAGGGTACAGTGAGGCTCGCAGACAGCGGATCTAAGTGGGATAGAGGGACGGGAGTTTTATGGCTTTTCAAGGGGAAAAAAATACACAGTACAATCGCGTAAAAGAGTTTTGAAGGAGAAGTACAGAAAGTCCACGAAAGCGTCTGATTCGGCTAATTTGGTAAAAGTCATCGCCGCGGTGCGTGAAGTGCCGTCAGATAAAAATGTCTGAGCCGTCACCACTAAAGGAACTGCGTTTAAAACAACATTTTAAACACTTTAATCTGATAATTCAATCTGTATCATCTTTAAAATGTTGTGAGGTAGAAGTATGAATTAAGAAATGCACTGAAGTGATAAAGGTGGCTAAAGGTGGGGAGTCCTTGCATCAAGTGGAGGAGCTCAAATATCTCGGGGACTTGAGGAGCTAGGTTATCCGGGAGGAGCTCGGAGTAGAGTCGCTGCCCGAAAGGAGCCAGCTGAGGTGGCTAGGGCATCAGTTTCGGATGCCTCCTGGTCGCCTCCTTTGGGAGGTATTCCAGGCATGTCCTATTGGGACAAGGCCTCGTGGAAGTCCCAGGACACGCTGGCCTGGTGTCGTCTAGGGAGGTGTGCGTGGATCGGGAAGTCTGGGCATAGATACAGACGGCATCTCTGGAATCGCCCATATATGGTCATTTTTGAAAACAGTTAAGGGGGAAAATAATTTTGAAAAAATTTAAATTTTCTCTAATTATTCAAAAACTACTTTAACAAATGCTGAATTATGAATATAGTTTCTACTAAATAAAGAAACAAAGACATGGGGAGGAGTAAAGTGGTTCAACAGCCCATAAATACATGAATAACGGAGAATGCTAACTTGATGCTACATGTTGGCATCGGGCTAATGCTAACGGTAAATAAGTTCACATTCCACCAGAAAATGGCAAAAAAGAGGGAAAATTGTGTTTCTCTAAAGATTATATTTTCCCCCTCGGCGAAGCCACGCCCCCTTTTATGACGAGATGCCGTCTGTATCTATCTCTGCTGAGACTGCTGACCCCGCGACCCGGCCCCGGATAAAGCGGAAGTATTTATTTATTTATTGACCTTTATTTAACCAGGATAGTCCCACTGAGATTAAGAATCTCTTTTTCAGGGGAGTCCTGGCCCCAGAGGGAAATCTATTGTACATGTTTTTAGTGGTAGGGGAAACCGGAGTACCCGGAAGAAACCTACGCAGGAGAACATGCAAACTCCACACAGAAAGGCCCCGTCCAGGTGGGAATCGAACCCGGGACCTTCTAGCTGTGAAGCACGAGCTAACCGCTGCGCCACTGGGCCGCCCAAAGTAAATCGATGGATGGATGGACTGAAGTGAAGTACACGAACCTCAAATTCTTAAAGGGGGGGTATTATGCAAAATTGACTTTTTCAAGCTTTACATCATGTTATTATGTCATTCCCTCATTAAAAACATGGCTGAAGTGTTGCCTTGGCACATTCACATATTTTTGAGTAATCTGTAAAAACTCTGATGGCGGCCATTTTAGGGACAGGTTTGCCTGAGTCCTCCTAGGAACGCCCCCACCTCCTGGAGACGCCTCCGAGCTTTCGTCACCAGCCGAGTAACCAACCACTGCTCCTCAGCAGAACCCCCTCCCCACTGATGCCACAGACAGCGTGTGGAGGGGGCGTGTCTAAAGGCTCAGAGGTTCTTAAAGAGACAGAGGTTTATTTCAAGACATTCACTACAGCCATTTTGAGAGAGACATTTTACACAAGGCAGTTATTCTAATTTACTGCATTTACAGACCAACAGAAGGTTTGGTCATCATTGTAGTGTGATATAGACTGGTGCTATGTGATTGAAAAAAGCAGAATACCCCCTCTTTAACAAATTCATCTTAATACCTAGTCTTCCCAGAGAGAATAACTGTTGCGTCCAAAGTGGAAGACACTAGAGTTGGGAAAGTTTTGGGGACATTCGTCATTCGTCAACCAAGTGAGGAACGATTATGGAGGTTTAGCTTCATGGTGTTGAGAATCGGAGCTCCACTACAGCCAATAAAAGTCAATAAAAACTACTGAGTTGTGTTTGTTGAATGTATCGCACACTTCTCATCAACAATGAGTGGTACTGGATCGCAGCATGCTAACAAAGCTGCGGTAAATGATTTTCTTGTTGTTTTTGCCACCAGGCGTGCGCTCTTGGCTGGTCAAAACGTCCGCGCAGTCTCCTGTAAATGAGACCCCTGGTGTACACGGCAGCGACTGGTACCAGCGCTTCTAAAAGCGCCTCTTGAGCGCACCGCCATTTCTATTAGCGCCAAAGAACGTGCTTCCGGACTCGCAGTACAACACTCTGCATTTACCGTCTGCCGCTTGTCAAAACACGGCCCCAGTCGCTCGCTACTTCTTCCCGCTGAGACTTCATTACCGTTAAGCTGTTGCGCATTACGGGAGAAGTGCGCAGGTGTCACTCAACACTACCTCAGCAGGCATCCAAAAAGCGGAGAGGGGTGTGTGCAACAAGGGGATCAGGCTCTGACTACAGCAGATATAAATCCTTTTAATAAACACGGGGCAGTGCCAAAGTGACACTCGCTGGCTTGTACTCGCGAGCCACGGCTTCATCTGCACGCCCACCTCCAGTCGCCACATTTGATCCCTCGCTCAAAGACGGTGCGGGCACTTTTTATGAGCCAATTAAAGGACTGGACACTACCTATTATTAGCTTTGAAAACGGGGAGGACAGTTTTGCGTTGCATCTGCGAGTCCGGAAAATATAGATTGCTTCAGCAGTAGAAGAACAAACAACTAGGGCTGAAACAACTAATCGATTAATCGATGACTAAAATAGTTGTCAACTATTCCAGTAATCGATTAATCATTTTCTAGTAAACACAAACTAAAATTGAGCAAAAAAGACATGACAATTATGTATTTTGGATGAAAACCTACTTTGTTTTTGCATTTATATGATATATTGTACCTCTACCACTATGGAGCACTCATTTTTGTGATAAATATAAGTGTTTTCTGGAGGTATTTTTCAAACCCGGAAGACACAACGCTTCGATCCAGTTAACTCCGCCCCCTCTCTCCGGGCATACAACTTTACCGTAATATAAATAAACAGCAATAAGTGAAGTCACTTCACGATGCAGTTATACGGAGTTGACATCTGCAACACAGCTTGATAAATGGCTAACACACATGCTAATATGCTAACACACAAGCTAACCCGCATTTGGATTGACTCACCGCTCTGGTCCATCGCTGTTTACATTATGGGATTCGCGTTGGTTATAAAAGTTAATCCACTTTGGTTCTGGCGAAGGTTCACCAAACATCCATCAGAGACAGTCACAGAAAAACAATATTTTGGTGAAAGTCGCTGAATCCCGGAGAAAAAAAACAGCTGAGTGGCCTCTACTTGAAAAAGGTTGAATAAACTCCTCGTCCTCGTAGCCAAACGCGCTTCTTTTTCTCCGTCAGTGACATTATCGTTAGTTAAGAATAAAGAACAGGTGTGTCCAGAATAGGTTATAACGAGCTCCATCTTCAGCTGCAGCGCAAACATGACTGATCTGTTCAGACGCTCAGGGGATGTGTTTGTTTTGGCCTCAGCTGACCTGGAAGCACCTCGGGCACATCCATCACACTTTTTTTTTTTCCCTTCACTTTTTTTTTCTCTTTGTTTCTCTCTTACAACAGAAATAATGAAAAGGCTGTTTTACAAATTAAAATCAGGCTGTAAGACATTGCATTGAAGACGTCTAGCACTTTCGTTCCGCTGTTACGACACAACTGAACACTCAGTCGTTCACCAGGAGAGGGCGGAGCCTCAGAGAGCAGGATTCAGGAGGATTACTGAGAGCTGCGTGAATGAAGCCACAAACCACTCTGGGGGTGTTTTTGATAAGGAAATAGCATAACAACATGGCTAAAAGCTCCAAAAAGTCGATTTTGCATGATATAGAACCTGCAAAGTTAGGGTCTGCAGTGTTTTGTACATCGTAAATTTCATAAATATCCGTCTTTGTCTCGTCCGATCAAAGCAGAATTAGCACAAAGAGCCTCCTACAAACGTTTACTTTAAGTTTACTCCATCCACGTGTCCTCAAGCGGCGCCACTTTAGCTTTATGTGATAAAAAAATTGAAAAAAAATACACAATTTCCATGCACCTTTCACAGTCAAGCGATTAATCGATTAATCGTAAAAATAATCGATCCATTACCAAAATAATCGTTAGATGCGGCCCTACAAACAACCAATGGGAACAGGATCTCTCAAGCATGTGTGAGTCAAATTTCTGATGAGGAAACGTTATTAATTGTTACAGGAAAAAAGGTGAATTGCAAAGCTAAAGAGGCAAAGTCATGAGCGAGACCAGTCGTCGGAGGAAACCAAGAGGGCACCGGCACATCAGCTCGGCTCTTATTCATTTTCATTTGAACCCCTGAACTCCTGATGACTTCCCCGGAGCAGAAGCGTCTGGTCAGCGGTGTGTGTGTGCCTGTGCAGAAGAGGAGAGTGTGCTCTTTCTCCAGCTGACCTCAGCAGTTCCTACAGGCCCGGATCCACCGCCTCAGCAGCACTCGCCGCCGCTCTCTGACGGACCATCCCTCTCCTCTCTCTCACCCCCCATTACAACCTCTGAGTGTCCCAAACAACCTTCGGGTGAGGGAGGGGGGATGGGCGGGGGGGTGTAGCAGGAGCGTGATTGAAAAGAGTTGGTACCAGGGTAGTGAAGCAAGTCGGCATTAGCGAGACCATGACGGTGTCCGAACGTCCACACTGTTCCCATGCATTGCGAGGAAGTCGGAGGAGAACAACGGACAACGAAATAAAAACAACGGCTGTTTTCAGACTGCCCGTATTCAAAGGGCCCATGTCACCGGCTGAGAGACTAGTGTTGCTGCTAGTCACGAGAGATGTCCCCGATACGTCCCCTGGCAAACAAGGCGAGTCTCCAGGTAGTCGCGGTGAAAGCAAGGTTAGATTTCAGCAGAGTCTGCGCATGATCTCCGAGAGGTCTCTGCAGTCTCAAGCCACTGTGGCAATGTTGCAAACGCTATTTGTTGACTTTTCTGTGACGTCCCTGCAATGTCTCCAAGACCTGTCAGAAACCAAGGAGATCTCAAAGTAGTATTCGCGACACGGTCTCTACTGAAATCGAACCTGTTCATTTTCGCAGAGACTGCCTGGAGACTCGCCTTATCTCCAGGGGACCTCTCGGGAGAACAATCCATCCATCCATCCATCCATCCATCCATCCATCCATCCATCCATCCATCCATCCATCTTCCACTTGTCCGTTGCCGGGTCGTGGATCAAATTGCACCAGCCCCTTATGGTTCCTCCTGCAGGTGGTGGGTCCACGGAAGGACTACCTCACGATTACACGAGCCTGTTGGTCTCTCATAAGAGACTTCTGACCTAGCACCTGTTTGCCATGGGACACCCTACCAGGGGCACGAAGCCCTAGTCTCGCCAACCAGACTCCGCTTCTTTACAGAGGAGGGTCTGGCAACACTCCACTGTGCGCTTTCAAAGGAAGTGACGCAGCGATATGGAGCCTACCGACCAATCAGAGCAGCTCCCTGAACGGGCGTCACGTTGTTGCGCAACCACGTCACGTAATGCTCCGGTATGCTTGTATTCTTAAGTTTTTCTGACATAAACGACAGAAGTCATTTACTGAACTCCGTGTGGCAGGAGCGCCATTGTTAATGTCCGAATGACACAACTTTTTGTTGCTGTTTCTGTCGTCACATCTGCTACGTTCTCATTGGCTGCTATGCGCTTCGGTTTTCCCACATTAGTCCCGCCTCCAGCAGTAGCTTTTCTACGACAGGGTCGCCAGACTAGTCTCCTGTTTATTAATTAATAAACATCGGAGATTAGTCTGGATGCCAGGCTAACGAAGCCCCCGACAACAGAGCCCCCAGGATCATTCGGGTGCTCAAACCCCTCCACCACGTTAAGGTGGCGGTTCCAAGAGAGGATGAATGAACCACTTACAGTAAATATAAATCGTCACGGTGATGATGAATTGATAAAAGTGGCTTCTGATCCTAATGTTGAAACACATTCAGTTTTTTTCTGCTTATTGTGGGTCGGATACACCTCTCACGGCCGCTAAACATGATCTAATAATGTGCTTATTATGGAGAAACTTCACAAAGTATATAAATGCTCTGAAACGGACATTCGGGGTATTATAATTTTGCTCCCTCATGGAAAAATATCCCTAGTGTTGGGGTTTGAGTAATCTTTAAATCTCTATCCGAGCGCTCCAAGAGGCGCCGCCACATTGACGCCCTTGTGATTCAATGACTTTGAATTTGCGCCGCCGTATTATCAATGCAATTTGACGGGGAACATGCGCTGGCTTTTGTTTCATCATTCCTAATCCAATTGGGACTGGAGCGCGTGTCTTGTTTCGCGCTATCTCTTGGGACGAAGCGTGTCCCGCAAGTTAAAAAAACACCAGCAGCGGAGTCGCAACGCCGTTACTAGGTTAAGAACGACTGGAAAATAGGGGCCTAAATGTCCAAATGGATTTTTTGTTTCTTAAGGTAGACTCTCCCACTGTCTGCGATGCTGAACGCGGGTGTTTTCGTGGCTCGTGGTAAGTGTGTGAGAGAGCGGTGGCAGGAGCTTGAGTAAGAGCCTGCTGTGAGCTATCTCAGAACTGCCAGTCAGTCTGGTCCTACCAACCTGCTCGCCTGTCTATCTAGATCCCTCCGCTCTCCCCCCTCGCTCTCTCCGCACGCTTTCGGTCTTCTGTCTTCTTGTCTGTCAGTCCATCTGCCTGTGAACAACTGCTCAGCGCTTCAGAGTTCGACTTCCTGCCAATCGCTTCAGTATGCACCAAATCCGGCCGTGACGCCAGATAAGACGGCTCTATTTTCACCCATTTTGTTGGTTGGGAAATGCGATATCGGTCTCAAACGGCTAATTCAATGCGTGACTTGGTTTGCTAATCATATCTGTCCCGTGAAGACCCTCCTCCCTTCACTTCCGACTTCATTACACTGATGCCTCTTCGGCGACTGTCGGGCTTCAGTGCTAGTCTAAGTTGCGATGCTCTGGAGGATGTTTTTGCCTCTTGCTGCTGAGGGCTGAGCTCGGGGCTGGACTGGCCATCGGGAGATTCGGGAGTTTTCCCGATGGGCCGATTTACTTTTGGGCCGGATGGGCCAGTCAGACCGAGATAAGGCCCGTTTTACCTTACACCGGCCCACAATTAGCGGGAAAGCCATAAGAATCTCTATCATTACACTAATGCAATTACACATCTCTTTCACTAGAGGAACTTTTATAAAATTACTTAACAATGTTAAAATGTGCATTCCGTTAATGAAGTTCCACTCGAGACTGCAACACAAATAAACTTCACAAAACCAACCACATGATCCCACTGTAGGTGAAGATGAAATGGTAAAACTCACCGCAGAGTTAAAGAGGTGTGGAGTGAGAATAGAAGTCCCAAAAAGGCCAAACATTGTAAATCCTTTCAATGGAAACTAGAAGATTTCCAAACTGCACTGACGACGAGGGGCAAGACAGAGTCACCTGACAACTCCCAGCATGCACTTCTTTGCAAACATTTGTCTAAAATGTATAAAAATGGAGGTCTAAGGTTCTGTGGGTCCTGGAGGGAGTTACAATGAACCATTTCCTCTTATATTCACAATGTGAGGGGCATGAGTGTTATGTCCCAGAGGCCCATTGCTCATTATACTAGATTATCTGGGAACCATAACTCAAGAAAGCGCCACCAGAGGGATATAAAAGGCGTCACGTCCCTCTAGTGAAAGAGTTGCGTAATTGCATAAATGTAATGATAGAGATTCTGATGGCTTCTCCTGTTAATTGTGGGCCGGTGTAAGGTAATATGGGCCTTATTACGGTGTGAATTGCCCATCCGGCCCAAAAGTACGTCGGCCCACCGGGAAAACTCACAAAACTCCCGAATCTCCCGATGGCCAGTCCAGCCCTGGACCTGGACCAGCACAACACAGGGGGGCCGACAGAACGGAAAGACGTGACGCGTCTCAGCTCTGGGAAGGACTGGGCTGTAGTTCCACATTGTTTCACTGGATACTTTCGTACATCTTTACTGTGTTTTTGTGATGTTCAGTGGATTTTTTTTACTGCATAGAGTTCATACAAGCCATGGAGGACCCAACTTTTTAAAAGAGTACACAAACAGCTAGTTTATGAGCTAAAGTATATTTGAGACCTACACATTTCTTCTTCTGAAACACTGAAGTGGCACTATAGAGGAACAAACGAGAAGATGGTGAAAGACTGTTGTGGAAAGGAGAAAGCTGCACAGGAGGAAGGAGAAGGAGGAGGAGTTGAGCAGTGCAGGACACCATGCTCTGAAACGGGACAAACCCAGGAGGCGGTGCACCGTGGAGCACTGAAGGCAGAACTTCGGTTTCCCTGACCTCCAAAAACATGTTGGTCAGTCGCAGGGGCTCAGGACTAACCCAACACCTGAACGTAATTTTGTTGTACAATTGTACAGTGAGAAAAAAAATCACTTACTTACTCATTGGCTTCATCATTTCAGCTCTCACTTCATCCATTGTACAATATTCTCTCTCCTCATTCAGCCACGCCATCCCCAGAACCCTCCACAGACTCCAACCTGTGACGTTTGTTTTGAGTTCCAGATGCTCCTGCTTTTGAATAGAATGCAGGAACACGTCAATTAACCTCCTAACTCCCGCCTGAACCTAGAGGATCTTTTTCCTCACATCATCAGATTTTTTTTCCATCATTTTTTTTCTTGGGTATTCAACTCATTTTTGTAACTTTTTTGTCCTTTTTTTAATCACATTTTTGTCATTTTTTTTGACTTTTTGGTCAAATTTTTATCACATTTTTGTAATTTTTTCGTAAATTTTTTGTCACATTTTTTGTCATTTTTTGTCACTTTTTTGTCATTTTGTATCACATTTTTGTAATTTTTTTTGTCACATTTTTGTCATTTTTTGTCACTTTTTTGTCACATTTTTGTAATTTTTGGGGTCAATTTTTGCCACATTTTTGTCACATTTTTGTCACATTTTTTGTCAATTCCTTGTGACATTTTTGCCACTTTTTCACAAATTTTTCATCACTTTTTTGTCAACGTTTTCTCACTTTTTTGTCACATTTCCATCATTATTTTCGTCTCAGTTTCGTTGCTTTTTTCACAGCTTTTTCCCAGAAGCTTTTGGACTGGGGTAAAGCCAAACTGGTAGAAAATGTGCTTGGTTCAGGTGGGAGTTAAGGGGTTAACAGGTTTAATACAATTGTAAATACATGATCACTTTATCACTAATATGGGAAAATAGCCACAAAAAAAGAGCATTGAATTAAACCTCAAAACATGAGCTTATCTTCGTGTCAGTGTGAAAGTGCCCCGGTCAATCATCATTACGCAACTCCAAACGACACTTTCCCACCGTTCTTTATCATTATTAATTCAGTATTTGTTTCAATTTCGCACACGCGTCAGTCTCGCCCTTGAAAGTGATGGAGCCACCGACTAAAAGTTACGCCCACGTTTTAACCATGTTACTGATCTCGCCGTGACGCCTCCGGGCGATTTTGGAAATGACTTTTATGATTCTGCTGAGTTTAATTTTTGAACAAAGGCACAGTGAGACGGCGCTCATCAGCTTTCTCACAGCGCTCGCAGAGTCCTGACTGACCAGCGCTGCGCGGGGGGGCCGGTGTTATCCAAGGACAAATACAGCTGCTTAATTAAAGAAAGGATTGTAACTTTTCTAACACTACGCCTGGGACACCACTTTGTAAATAAAAGATAAAAGAAAGACTCAATCGCTCTTGGGGGGGTCGCCAGAGCATATAGATGAAATATATATTTTAATATTATTATTATGGTGTTGTAGCATACATGCTATTTTACCAGGGTGCCATTATTTG